>NC_086101.1:176412619-178812619 GCF_963921235.1 Mobula hypostoma | reverse complement strand
AAAAGATTTACAAGAGTGTTGCCAAGACTAGATGGCATGAGTTTATAGGGAAAGTTTAACCAGATTAGATCTTTATTTCTTGTAATGTAGAAAAATGAGGTGACCATATACAAAAGTTTAAAACTATGAGAGGCCTAGATAAGATGGATGACAGTCTTTTCCCAAGCTAGTTGAGTCTGAATCTAGGAGTTACAGATTAATCTGAGAAGTGAAAGATTTAAAAGGGACCTGAGGATCAATTTTTTTACACAGAGGGTGGTGAATATATGGAATGAGCTGGTAGACAAGGCGGTTGATACTATCACTTAAGAGGCACTTGGAAACATACATGGAGGGGCAGGGCTTGGAGGGATATGGGTTGAATGCAGGAAATTCGGATTATTCCTGTGGACAATTTGAATCATGAATCAGTTCGGCCAAAAGGTCCATGACTCTGTCTGAAACTTCCACAATTATTTTGATCAAATGCACCTTGGATTTCCTGGTTTAAAAAAAGCACTAAATTCAAACTCTCTGACCTTGCATTTTTCAAATTATTTGTTAAGATTTCTGGATTAAATTGCTGTAGCGTAACTATTTTATCTGCCTCTCCTCAGTTGCTGTCTGTATTTACACTCAGTGCAGCAAATGATCCCAGTTGTACTCTGTCACCTTATCTAAAAATAGGATTAAGTTTACACTAAATCATAAAATCTTATGCCTGCTGATAGTTCTATAAGAAGTATGGAAAAAATGTAAACGCAAGAGATTCCGCAGATGCTGGAGATCCAGAGCGATACACGCAAAATGCTGGAGGAACTCAGCAGGTCAGACATCGTGTATGAAAAGAAATAAGCAGTCGACATTTTGGGTTGAGATCCATCATCTGAGTTCTCAGCTTGGTAAAGGGCTGTAGTCAGGCCATAATCCTTAAATTGCAATAAAATTCTATCAGTTCTTCTCAAAGTTTCCATCATAGTATTGGAATCAGAATCAGGTTTAAGATCACTGGCATAATGTTGTGAAATTTTTTTGTCTTTCTGGCAGCAGTACATAATAATAGAAAAAAAAACTGTAACTGACAGTAAATATATCTATACTAAGTAGTTAAATAAGTAGAGCAAAAATAGAAATAAAAGAGTTGTGAGGTAGTATCCATGGGTTCAATGTCCATTCAGAAATCAGATGGCAGGTGGGAAGACGCTACTCCTGGATCTCTGAGTGTGTGCCTTGAGGCTTTTGTATCTCCTTCCTGATGGTAGGAATGAAAACAAGGCATGACCTGGGTGATGGGGTTCCTTAATGATTGACGCTGCCTTCTCAAGGCACCAGTCCTCGAAAAGACTATGGAGGCCAGTGCCCATGATGTAGCTGATTAAGTTTACAACTCTATGCTGCTTACTTCGATCCTTTGCAGTAGCTCTCCCCATACCGGACACTGACGCAGCCAATTAGAATGCTCTCCACATACAGAACTTCTGCTCACTGGATTTTTTTTTTGTTTTTCACACATTTCTTTGTAAATTATAGAGACTGTTGCTCATGAAAATCAGTTCATGAGATACTCAAATCACCCATTCTGACATCAACAATCATTCTACAGTCAAAGTCAGAGAGTGATAGAGAAAAACACGATGATAATTGGCCGAACAACACACACAAAATGCTGGAGGAACTCTGCAGGACAGGCAGCATCTAAGAAAAGAGTACAGTCGACGTTTTGGTCCGAAAGCCTTCGACAGAACAATAAAATTAGTGCAACAACCCTACTCATGTCTACACTCCTACAATTCCCCACTCCTACCCCCCACAGTTATGAGACTTTCTAAGGCATTGGTCAGTATTGTGAGCAGTTCTGGTCCCTTCATCTAAGAACGCATGTGCTGGTTTTGGAGAGGGTCCAGAAGAGGTTCATGAGAATGATCCCAGGAATGAAAGAGTTAACATATAAGGAGTGTTTGATCGCTCCAGACCTGTACTCACTGAGAATTAGAAAAAATAGGAGGGGGGGCATGGGGAACTCATTGAAACCTATTCAAGCAACACACATAAAAGTTGCTGGTGAACGCAGCAGGCCAGGCAGCATCTCTGCAGAATTCCTGTTGTTTGAAACCTATTCAATATTGGAAGGCTTAGGTAGAGTAGATGTAGAGGGGATGTTTCATATAGTGGTGGAGTCTCGGACCAAAGGGCATACATTTACAGTGTTTAAAAGACATTAGGATGGAAATCGTGACAAGAAAGGTCCAGAGGGCTATGGGCCAAACACAGGTAAATGGGACCAGCAGAGGGAGGGCACTTGTTTAGCATGGATGAGTTGGGCCATAGGACCTGTCTCCATGCTGTGTGATTCTACTGACCTGTTGAAGGGACCAGATAAGGGGAAGGATATGGACAGCATGGTAATGGGCAGATACTTGGACAATGGAGTGGTTAACAATAAGCTAATATAGTACAGCATAGTCATTAGTGTGATCAGCGATTGGGGTTCTATTCCTGCCACTGTCTGTAAGGAATTTGTATCTTCTCCTGATGGCCATGTGGGTTTCCTCCGCATACTCCGGTTTCCTCCCACAGTACAAAGACATATGGGTTAGGGTTAGTAAGTTCGGGGCCCACTATATTGGTGCCCAAAGTGTGGCGACACTTGTGGGTAACCCCCGTCACATATTTGGACTGTGTTGGTTGTTGATGCAAATGATTCTGCACATTTCATTGTATGTTTCAAAGTTTCAATATACAAGTGACAAATAAAGCTAACCAGAAGATGGCAATATAAGCAATGTAGAAGGAAGCATAAACTTATAAAGAATAATCTTTAATTATTATTTTGCAAACAAATATTGCCAATGGACTTTACTGCTGATTTCCATAATGGAAAAGCATTTCAGCCTACGCCCAGTGGCCACTTTGTTAGTTAGCCCCTGTACCTAATGGTCTTCTGCTGCTACCCATACACATCAAGGTTCAATGTGTTCTCCATTCAGTGATGCTCCTCTGCACACCACTGTTGTAACATGTGGTTACTTGAGTTTACTGTCAGCTTGAACCAGTCTGGTCTTTCTCCTCTGATCTCTCTCATTAACAAGGTGATTTTTCACACAAAGCTGCTGCTCTGGATATTTTTTTGCTTTATGCACCACTCTCTGTAAATTCCAGAGAGTGTTGTGTGTACAGTTCCCAGGAGATCAGCAGTTTCAGAGAAACTCAAAGCACACCATCTGACACTAACAATCATTCTACAGTTAAAGTCGGTTCACATTCCTTCCCCATTCTGATGCTTGGTCTGAACAACAACTGAACCTCTTGACCATGTCTGCATCCTTTTATGCATTGAGTTGCTGCCAAATGATTGGCTGATACTTGGCATTAACAGGCAGGTGGTCTGTACATACCGGCCGTGTGGTGATAAAGGCACAACAGCGCCTCTTTCACCCAGACGGTTGAAGAAGTTTGGCATGGGTCCCCAGATCCTACGAACTTTCAACAGGGGCGCAACTGAGAGCATCCTGACTGGCTGCATCACTGCCTAGTATGGGAACTGTACTTCCCTCAATCTCAGGATTAAGAGTGCATCTGTAGATGTGAACTTTCCACTATTCAGGAGACTTACAAAGATGGGTGTGTAAAAAGGGCCTGAAGCATCATTGGGAACCTGAGTCACCCCAACCACAAACTGTTCCAGCTGCTACCATCTGGGCAAATCGTACCGCAGCATAAAAGCTAGGACCAACAGGCTCCAGGACAGCTTCTTCCACCAGGCCATCAGACTAATTAACTCATGCTGATACAGCTGTATTTCTATGCGATATTAACTGTCCTGTTGTATATATGATTTATTATAAATTACTATAAATTGCACATTTAGATGGGGACATAACGTGAAGATTTTTACTCCTCATGTATATGAAGGATATATGTAATAAAGTCAATTCAACTCAAGGTGTATGGGTGTACCTAATAAAGTGGCCACTGAGTGCATTTTTCATTTCAATTACACACCTTGAATGTCATCTTAGGTATACTCCAGTTTCTTTTTCATCACACTTTCCTTTGTTATCAAAGGAGATCAAATTTAGATTCCCCTGCCTCTAATTCTCCATCCCACCCCCATATTGACCTCTATGTCTGTGACCTCCCACAGTTGATAAAGCAAGATGCAATGTACTTTCAGGGAACAGGCCCTATCTTCTGTCTTCTTACTTTGTAGCCTTCGGGATGCAATATTGAATTTTATAATTCCATCAGACTTAGCCAGTGAACAACAGGTAACACAGAGACTTGACAGGGAGAGGTCTTGGCCAAAGGTCACGGAGTTCCAAGCTGACTGGACACCAGACCCTGTTGTATGAATATGGGAGGAACACATCTTCAGCAGGAATGCTCACATAAACACTACCCGCATGAAATCATACTCACTCTTCTCCGATGTTCATGGGGAAGAGGCTTGTGAGTTTCTGAGATGGTGAGAGCGATCCCGGGTGGTGTTTAGCCATCGGGTGCTTAGCCCGTGGTGCAGCCGACCCTGGTGGTAGGTTAAGGAGAAGGTTTCAGATGAGGGGTAATCCCAACAGGCCCTCATCAGTGGAGCTGGGAGAAGATGATAAGACACCACAACGGCCGTGAAGGCGTAGGAAGGCTGCAGCAGTGAAGGGTCCCCAGTCATCTTGCATTATGTGCGACGAGACCCTAACCCCAACCTTTCAAGGACCAAGTGGCATGGCACATGGTCTATGGCTCCCCACACTAAACGAAGTCTTGCACAGTTAGGGAATGCACCACATTGCTCTAACTCGAATCTCACACACAGGCATACCCAGAACATTTAAACTGCAGCGTATTCTTCAGCCCCACTCTCCACATCCTTCTTTCCCTAACACCTTTCTTCCTTCAGCATAATTTACTCTCTCACCCCCTTCCAACAACCTACTTTCTCCCCTCTCTTCCTCATCTTTTACCCACCTGCTTCTTCCCACCTATCCTCTCTTATTACCTTTGGCACTGATTTTGCCATTCTTCCAGGAAGATAAATTTCACACTCATAAAGTCATAAGACATAGAACTGGACCATTTAGCTCACAGAGTCTGCTATGCTATTTCATCATGTTTTTGTTTTAATTGTTTCTCCCAGCCCATTCTCCTTCCTTCTCCCCTTAACCCTTGACATCCTGACTAATCAAGAACCTATAAACCTTCATCTTGGCCTTCGCAGCCATCTGTGGCACTGAATTACACAGGTCCACCTCCCACTGGCTGAAGAAGTTCCTCCTCATCCAGTTCTAAAGGGATATCCTTTATCGAAAGGACAGACAGGTCGGCAGAGGGGGTGGGGTGGCTCTGTTGGTGAGGAATGAAATTCAGCCCCTTGCGAGGGGGGACATAGAATCAGGAGATGTAGAGTCAGTATGGATAGAACTGAGAAACTGTAAGGGCAAAAAGACCCTAATGGGAGTTATCTACAGGCCCCCAAACAGTAGCCTGGATATAGGGTGCAAGTTAAATCAAGAGTTAAAATTGGCATGTTGCAAAGGTAATTCTATGGTTGTTGTGGGGGATCTCAACATGCAGGTGGACTGGGAAAATCAGGTTGGTACTGGACCCCAAGAAAGGAAGTTTGTGGAATGCCTCAGAGATGGATTCTTAGAGCAGCTTGTATTAGAGCCTACCGGGGAGAAGGCAATTCTGGATTTAGTGTTGTGTAATGAGCCAGATTTGATAAGGGAACTTGAGGTAAAGGAGCCATTAGGAGGTAGTGACCATAATATGATAAGTTTGAATCTACAATTTGAGGGGGAGAAGGGAAAATCGGAAGTGTCAGTATTACAGTTGAACAAAGGGGACCCATGAGGTAGGAGCTGGCCAAAGTTGACTGGAAAGATACCCTAGCAGGGATGACAGTGGAACAACAATGGCTGTTATTTCTGGGAATAATACAGAAAATGCAGGATCAGTTCATTCCAAAGAGGAAGAAAGATTCTAAGGAGAGTAAAGGGCGACCGTTGATGACAAGGGAAGTCAAGGACAGTATAAAAATAAAAGAGAGGAAGTATAACGTAGCAAGGATGAGCAGGAAGCCAGAGGATTAAGAGACTTTTAAGGAGCAACAGAAGATAACTAAAAAGGCAATATGGGGGGAAAAGATGAGGTACGAAGGCAAGCTAGCGAAGAATATAAAGGAGGATAGTAAAAGCTTCTTTAGGTATGTGAAGAGGAAAAAATTAGTTAAGACCAAAGCTGGGCCCTTGAAGACAGAAACGAGTGAAATTATCATGGGGAACAAGGGAATGGCAAACGAGCTGAACAGGTACTTTGGATCTGTCTTCACTAGGGAAACAATCTCCCAGATGTAATAGTGGCCAGAGGACCTAGGGTAACAGAGGAGCTGAAGGAAATTCGCAGTGGGCACAAAATGGTGTTAGGTAAACTGATGGGACTGAAGGCTGATAAATCCTCAGGGCCTGATGGTCTGCATCCCAGGGTACTTAAGGAGGTGGCCCTAGAAATCATGGATGCATTGGTAATCATTTTCCAATGTTCTATAGATTCAGGATCAGTTCCTCCGGATTGGAGGGTAGCTAATGTTATCCCACTTTTTAAGAAAGGAGGGAGAGAGAAACAAGCAATTATAGACCAGTTAGTCTGACATCAGTGGTGGGGAAGATGCTGGAGTCAATTATAAAAGATGAAATAGCGGCATATTTGGATAGCAGTAGCAGGATAGGTCCGAGTCAGCATGGATTTACGAAGGGGAAATCATGCTTGACTAATCTTCTGGAATTTTTTGAGAATGTAACTATGAAAATGGACATGGGAAAGCCAGTGGATGTACTGTACCTGGACTTTCAAAAAGCCTTTGATAAGGTCCCACATAGGAGGTTAGTGGGCAAAATTAGAGCACATGGTATTGGGGGTAAGGTACTGACATGGATAGAAAATTGGTTGGCAGACAGGAAACAAGGAGTAGGGATTAATGGGTCCTTTTCAGAATGGCAGGCAGTGACCAGTGGGGTACCGCAATGCTTGGTGCTGGGTCCGCAGCTATTTACAATATGCATTAATGATTTAGAATGAAGGGATTCAAAGTAACATTAGCAAATTTGCAGATGACACATAGCTGGGTGGCAGTGGGAAATGTGAGGAGTATGCAATGAGAATGCAGGGTGACTTGGACAGGTTGGGTGAGTGGGCAGATGCATGGCAGGTGCAGTTTAATGTGGATAAATGTGAGGGTATCCACTTTGGTGGCAAGAACAGGAAGGCAGATTACTATCTGAATGGTGTCAAGTTAGGAAAAGGGGAAGTACAATGAGATCTGGGTGTCCTTGTTCATCAGTCACTGAAAGTAAGCATACAGGTACAGCAGGCAGTGAAGAAAGCTAATGGCATGTTGGCCTTCATAACAAGGGGAGTTGAGTATGGGAGCAAAGAGGTCCTTCTGCAGTTGTACAAGGCCCTGGTGAGACCCCACCTGGAGTAGTGTGTGCAGTTTTGGTCTCCAAATTTGAGGAAGGACATTCCTGCTATGGAGGGAGTGCAGCATAGGTTCACTGGGTTAATTCCAGGGATGGCGGGAATGTCATATATTGAAAGATTGGAGTGACTGGGCTTGTAAACACTGGAATTTAGAAGGATGAGAGGGGACCTGATTGAAACATATAAGATTATTAAGGGATTGGACACGCTAGAGGCAGGAAACATGCTCCCGATGTTGGGGGAGTCCAGAACCAGAGGCCACAGTTTAAGAATAAGGGGTAGACCATTCAGAACGGAGTTGAGGAAGAACTTTTTCACACAGAGGGTTGTGGATCTGTGGAATGCTCTGCCTCAGAAGGCAGTGGAGGCCAATTCTCTGGATTCTTTCAAGAAAGAGTTAGATAGAGCTCTTAAAGATAGCGGATATGGGGAGAAGGCAGGAACAGGGTACTGATTGTGGATGATCAGCCATGATCACAGTGAATGGTGGTGCTGGCTTGAAGGGTCAAATGGCCTACTCCTGCACCTATTGTCTATTGTCTATTTTCCTTCTATTCTGAAGCTGCGCCTTCAAGTCCTAGACTCCCCTACTATAGGAAACATCCTCTCTACATCCACTCTATCTAGTCTTTCAATGTTCGATAGGTTTCAACAAGCTCCCCCATCATTCTTCTAACTTGCAGTGAGTACGGTAAGAGCCACCTTTTGTTGAATGGTTGAAAAGTTCTCGGACACTCCCATCCGAATTGTAAAATACAGCCAAACGTTGGTGTAGTATCTGACTTGCACATTTGGGTAGCAGCATAGAGATACTCTAAAGACCCACAGTCATGCATTCCAATTTGAGTGAGGCTTCATTCTTACATTATTCGTAGTATTCAAAAGGGATTCCTTTTTCGCTAATGTGAGCTTGTTGAATTAAACTGCCAATGGCAGTTCTGTTCTCACCTGCACACATCATTAATCATAATTGATTTATGTTTCATTTAGATATTCACCGAAAATATGTTTACTCATAGGGCTTGAATGAGCTCTCCACAGACATACGCTGTATGTCAGAAAGGAAAAGTTAAATTTACTTAAGCTATTTATAGACGGTAGTCAGAATTTTTAAAGTAGTTTTTCTTTCATCATTGTAAGTTAAATATTTACATTGCAAACAGCAGATGAATTCCTGCAAGGAAATTAATTTTGAAGGATTTCAGCTATTCAGGGAATTTTTTTTGTCTTGGATTTAAGTAAATTGAAACATTGCCACTTCTGAATCACACAAACAATCAAAAAATAGGACACGGAGTAGCTAATCATGAACACGGGAAATTCTGCTGATGCTGGAACAGGTAATTTGGGAAATGGAATTGGCACAAAATGTTGAGATAGAAATTTTTACCTCACAGAAGATCATTTGGGGTGCCCAATCTTTAAGTCTGGAAGGAACTCCCCAGTCTAATCCTGCTATCACACCTTCTCATCGCTTCCCTCTGGTGACTCTGCTCCTGCCCATTGTCCCAGTGATCAAGAAAGGAAAGGTTGGAGCTGTTCACTACTGCCGGGGACTTCAAAGTCTGCATCAACCCTGTACTGCATATCATGCAGTATCTCCTGTCATGAATAGAAGACATTTTTGCATCTTCGGCCGGTAGGGAGAGGTTTGAAAGATTGACTTGTCACGAGCCTATCTGCAAATTGAGATTGAGGAGTCCAGTAGAAAGTTCCTCACAATCAACATTCACAAGGGATTGTTCCAGTATAATCACCTTGGTCTTTGGTGTTACATCAGCTCCAACAATTTGGCAAAGAGCAATGGGCCAAGTGCAACAAGATCCCAGGAACACAACGTTACTTTGCTGACGTCACCGTGACTGACACAAATGATGAAAAGCTCCCGCAGCACCTTGGTAAGGTGCTTACCAGACTGAGTGAGCACAGTCTGCGCGTAAAGAGAGAGAAATGTGAGTTTTTCAAGAATGAGATCTCATATTGTGGACATGTCATTAACAAGCATAGCTTACATAAGTCACAGGAGAAGATTGAAGCAGTGCTACAAGCATCCTAACCAAAAAATTTGTCACAACTCAGGTCATACTTGGGCCTTGTAAACTACTACCACTGGTTTCTCCCAATCTTGCTACAGTGCTGTATCTATTGAATGCACTGGAGCAAAGTGGGAGCAGTCAGAAGAATGTGAAAGATCTTTCAACAAAACAAGGTGACTAATAACATTAGATGAACTTCTAACACACTATGCCAGTCTCTGCCCAACAGACTGGCATGCAATGCATCCTCTTATGACATTGGTACCATTTTGTCACACACTATCAAAAAATGGATCTCAATGTTTGATTGCATTTGCTTCAAGATCACTGACAAGCACAGAATGCAACTAGGTCAACCGAGAGGCCCATGGTCTAGTATAGGGAGTAAAGAAGTTCCACCACTATCTGTGGACAAAGATTACGCTAGTGACAGATCACCAGCCCCTTGTGCCCATTTTCAATCCCAGGAAGGGAATGCCAGTGATGACTGCTACCCAGTTACAACATTGGGCACTGTTCCTAGGAGCACACTCTTATGACATAGAGTTCAAGGGTACCAAATAACACAGCAATGCGGATGGCTTGCACCTCTCCCAATGTTGACAACTGAAGAAGGAAAGTCTTCATTCTGCAACCCAGCAGAGGTGTTCCACACTGTATTGGTGGCCGGCTGCCGGTAAGAAATTCTGAAATACAAGAGAAATGAGGAATGACCCAACATTGCCAAAAGTCAATGACATCGCCGTGCAACGATGGCCAGCTCATGGTAATCCCAAGTCTCCAGAGTTCTTAGTAAGAGGAGACCAACTGTCTGTCTGTCAAGGTACGCTGATGTGTGGATCTTGTGTTGTGGATCCCTCTAAACTGTGTGCTAGAAAATCTACAAGAAGGACACCTGTTTTTAATCTAAGGACTATCTTTACCAGAAATGGCTTCCCTGAACAAATTGTGAGTGACAATGGATCTCAATACACATCAGAAGAGTTCAGATTATTCATGAAGAAAAATGGCATCAAACATTTCAAGTCAGCTCCTCACCACCCAGCAACGAATGAGTTAACTGAAAGGTTTATCCAAACCATCAAGGAGTCCATTAACGCTATGCTCAAGGAGGGCATTTCTCTACAGCACAAAGTGGACAACTTCCATTTTGTGTATCGGAACTCTGTTTATGTGATGACAAATCAAACACCTGCAATGCTGGGCATGAGCAGGAATCTGAGATCTTGCATAGACCTCCTGAAAGCAGATCTATGGAGGGAAGTACAGAATAGACAGTTCAGCCACTTACCAAGTGAAGCAGCAAGAAGCTTCGAGGTTGGATAGGAAGTCCTACCACGTGATTAATGAGAAGAAAAGTGGACACCCAATGGGATAGCTACAAGAACTGGATCACTGATGTACACAGTGGTTGTTGGAGATCAGACATGGAACCGTCATGTGGACCAGATACTGGATGCTCAACTGAAGAACACACCCGAGTCAACTGCATCCAAAAAGATAGATACATGGCATCAACCATTACCTCTCAGTGATGATCGTGTCACCAACAGCAACGTGACATCTGCAACAGAGAACATTGACTTTGACGAAACATCTGCCAAACCTGATGCCACTCCACAGTTCCAAAGGTGATATCCTGAAAGAAACAGAGCTCCACCCAAAAGATTAAATCCTTAGCATAGTGAAGTTAGTTCTGGAAAGCATGTTTATTTGAATATGCAAACAAGAGGAATTCTGCAGATGCTGGAAATTCAAGCAACACACATCAAAGTTGCCGGTGAACGCAGCAGGCCAGGCAGCATCTCTAGGAAGAGGTACAGTCGACGTTTCAGGCCGAGATCCTTCGTCAGGACTAACTGAAGGAAGAGTTAGTAAGAGATTTGAAAGTGGGAGGGGGACTCTCCTTTTTCTCCCTCTGTCCCTCTGACTATACCCCTTGCCCATCCTCTGGGTCCCCCCCCTCCCCCTTTCCTTCTCCCTGGACCTCCTGTCCCATGATCCTCTCGTATCCCCTTTGCCAATCACCTGTCCAGCTCTTGGCTCCATCCCTCCCCCTCCTGTCTTCTCCTATCATTTTGGATCTCCCCCTCCCTCTCCAACTTTCGAATCTCTTACTAACTCTTCCTTCAGTTAGTCCTGACGAAGGGTCTTGGCCTGAAACGTCGACTGTACCTCTTCCTAGAGATGCTGCCTGGCCTGCTGCATTCACCAGCAACTTTGATGTGTGTTGCTTTATTTGAATATGGTCTGTTAAAGGGAAATTAAATGTTAAATTATGTATACAGTTTTATGTTACAATAATCTAAAGAGGGAGGAAGTGTAATGTATGGATCTATTTGTTTTTGTGCAATCACTCCCCCTTAGCATTAATTATTTACTGATAACTGCCACATGCATATTGATTTGTTGCTCTCTCTGTAAAGTGAATATACATGTTAACTGCTGCGTTCACCAACCTTACAGGCCCTTTGGCCCACAATGTTGTATAATCTGCTCTAGAAACTGCCCAGAATTTCCCTACCATATAGCCGTTTATTTTTCTAAGCTCAGTATTCACTACGGAAAAGGATCTTGGTGATTGTAGGGATGACTTACAGTAGACTGAAAAGCTTGAGCATATAGACATTAAGAAAGAGGATGTGCTGGAGCTTTTGGAAAGGATCAAGTTGGGTAAGTCTCCAGGACCTGTTGAGATGTACCCTCGGCTACTGTGGGAGGTGAGGGAGGAGATTACTGAGCCTCTGGCAATGATATTTGCATTATCAACGGGGACAAGAGAGGTTCCGGTGGATTGGAGGGTTGCAGATGTTGTTCCCTTATTCAAGAAAGGGAGGAGAGACAGCCCAGGAAATTATAGACAGATGATTCTTACTTCAGTGATTGATAAGTTGATGGAAAAGATACTGAGAGGCAGGATTTATGAACATTTGGAGAGGAATAGTATGATTAGAAGTAGTCAGCATGGCTTTGCCTTACTAGCTTGTTGAATTTTTTGAGGATGTGACTAAACACATTGATGAAGGTAGGGCAGTGGATGTAGTGTATAAGGATTTCAGCAAGGCATTTGATAAGGTAATCCATGCACAGCTTATTGAGAAAGTAAGGAAGCATGGGATCCAAGGGGACCTTGCTTTGTTGATCCAGAATTGGCTTATTCACAGAAGGCAAAGAAGGGTTGTAGATGGGTCATATTCTGCATGGAGTTCAGTCACCAATGATATGCCTCAGGGATCCGTTCTGGGATCTCTTCTCTTCGTGATTTTTATTAATGACCTGGATAAGGAAGTGGAGGGATGGGCTAGTAAATTTGCTGAAGACACAAAAGTTGGGGGTGTTGTGGACAGTGTGGAGGGCTGTCAGAGGTTACAGTGGGACATTGATAGGATGCAAAACTGGGCTGAGAAGTGGCAGATGGAGTTCAACCCAGATAAATGTGAGGTGGTTCATTTCAGTAGGTCAAATATGATGGCAGAATATAGTATTAATGGTAAGACTCTTGGCAGTGTAGAGGATTAGAGGGATTTTGGGGTGCGAGTTCATAGGACACTCAAAGCTCCTGCGCAGGTTGACTCTGTGGTTAAGAAAGCATACGGTGCATTGGCCTTCATCGATCGTGGAATTGAGTTTAGGAGCTGAGATGTAATGTTACAGCTATATAGGACCCTGGTCAGACCCCACTTGGAGTACTGTGCTCAGTCCTGGTCACCTCACTACAGGAAGAATGTGGAAACCATAGAAAGGGTGCAGAGGAGATTTAAAAAGATGTTGCCTATTGGGGAGCATGCCTTATGAGAATCGGCCTTTTCTCCTTGGAGCGTCAGAGGATGAGAGGTGAGCTGATCGAGGTGTATAAGATGATGGGAGGCGTCTATCGTGTGGATATTCAGAGGCTTTTTCCGAGGGCTGAAATGGCTAACATGAGAGGGCACAATTTTAAGGTGCTTGGAAGTAGGTGCAGAGATGTCGGGGTAAGTTTTTTATGCAGAGAGTGGTAAGTGCATGAAATGGGCTGCCGGCAGTGGTGGTGGAGGAGGCAGATACGATAGGGTCTTTTAAGGGACTCCTGGATAGGTACAGTTAAAGTCAGAAGTTTACAAACACCTTAGCCAAATACATTTAAACTCAGTTTTCCACAATTACTGACATTTAATCCTAGAAAACATTCCCTGTCTTAGGTCAGTTAGGATCACTACTTTATTTTAAGAATGTGAAATGTCAGAATAATAGTAGAGAGAATGATTTATTTCAACTTTTATTTCTTTCATCACTTTCCTGGTGGATCAGAAGTTTACATACACTTTGTTAGTATTTGGTAGCATTGCCTTTAAATTGTTTAACATGGGTCAAACATTTTGGGTAGCCTTCCACAAGCTTCTCATAGTAAGTTGCTGGAATTTTGTTCCATTCATCCTGACAGAACTGGTGTAACTGAGTCAGGTTTGTTGGCCTCCTTGCTTGCACACGCTTTTTCAGTTCTGCCCTCAAATTTTCTATCGGATTGAGGTCAGAAAATGATGTCAAGTCTGGTTCATCCTTGGGAGCAATTTCCAAACACCTGAAGGTACCACGTTCATCTGTACAAACAATAGTACGCAAGTATAAACACCATGGGACCACGCAGCCATCATACTGCTCAGGAAGGAGACGCATTCTGTCTCCTAGAGATGAACATGCTTTGGCGCGAAAAGTGCAAATCAATCCCAGAACAACAGCAAAGGATCTAGTGAAGATGCTGGAGGAAACAGGTAGAGAAGTATCTATATCCACAGTAAAACGAGTCCTATATCGACATAACCTGAAAGGCTGCTCAGCAAGGAAGAAGCCACTGCTCCAAAACCGCCATAAAAAAGCCAGACTACAGTTTGCAAGTGCACATGGGGACAAAGATCTTACTTTTTGGAAAAATATCCTCTGGTCTGATGAAACAAAAATTGAACTGTTTGGCCATAATGACCGTCGTTATGTTTGGAGGGGAAAGGGTGAGGCTTGCAAGCCAAAGAACACTAACCCAACCGTGAAGCATGGGGGTGGCAGCATCATGTTGTGGGGGTGCTTTGCTGCAGGAGGGACTGGTGCACTTCACAAAGTAGATGGCATCAAGAGGAAGGAAAATTATGTGGATATATTGAAGCAATATCTCAAGACATCAGCCAGGAAGTTGAAGCTCGGTCACAAATGGGTCTTCGAAATGGACAATGACCCCAAGCATACCTCCAAAGTTGTGGCAAAATTGCTTAAGGACAACAAAGTCAAGGTATTGAAGTGGCCATCACACAGCCCTGACCTCAAACTGATAGAAAATTTGTGGGCAGAACTGAAAAAACGTGTGCGAGCAAGGAGGCCAACAAACCTGACTCAGTTACACTAGTTCTGTCTGGAGGAATGGAACAAGATTGCAGCAACTTACTGTGAGAAGCTTGTGGAAGGCTACCCAAAATGTTTGACAACAAGTTAAATAACTTAAAGGCAATGCTACCAAATACTAACAAAGTGTATGTAAACTTCTGATCCACCGGGAAAGTGATGAAAGAAATAAAAGCTGAAATAAATCATTCTCTCTACTATTATTCTGACATTTCACATTCTTAAAATAAAGTAGTGATCCTAACTGACCTAAGACAGGGAATGTTTTCTTGGATTAAATGTCAGTATTTGTGAAAAACTGAGTTGAAATCTATTTGGCTAAGGTGTATGTAAACTTCTGACTTCAACTGTACATGGAGCTTAGAAAAATAAAGGGCTATGGGTAGCCCTAGGTAATTTCTAAAGTAAGTACATGTTCAGCATAGGATTGTGGGTCAAAGGGCCTGTATTGTGCTGTAGGATTTCTATGTTTCTATGTTCCTTTGTTTCTATATTTCCATGTACCTATCTAAGAGTCAAAAGACCTTTTGTATCCGCCTCTACCATCATCGCTGGCAGTATATTTCATGCACCCACCACTCTGTGTGAAAAAATTACCTCTGACATTCCCCTCTACCTACTTCCAAGAACCTTAAAACGATGGTCCCTTGTGTTAGCCATTTCAGCCTTGGGAAAAAGCCTCTGGCTATTCACATGATCAATGCCTCTCATCATCTTATACACCTCTATCAGGTCACCTTTCATCCTCCATTGCTCCAAGGAGAAAAAGCCAAATTCACTCAACTTATTCTTATAAGGCATGCTCTCCAATCCAGGCAACATCCTTGTAAATCTCCTCTGCATTCTCATTACATTCACATCCTTCCCGCAGTGAGATGACCAGAACTGAACACAATACTCCAAGTGAGGTCTAACTAAGGTCCTATATAGCTGCGATGCTACCTTACAGTTCTTGAACTCAGTCTCATGGTTGATGAAGGCCAACACACCATGTACCTTCTCAACTACACTGTCAACTCGAACAGTAGCTTTGAGTGTCCTAGGGATAGTCAGCATGGCTTTGTCAAGGGCAGATTGTGCCCTACAAACCTGGTTAACTTCTTTGAGGATGTAACAAAACACATTGATGAAGGTAGAGCAGTGGATGCACTGTATATTTCAGTAAGGCATTTGATAAGGATTTGAGAACTTGCCTTGTTGTTCCAGATCTGGCTTGCCCACAGAAGCCAAAGGGTGGTTATAGATGGTTCATACTTTGCACAGAGGTTGTTGACCAGTGGAGTTCTGCAGGGATCTGCTCTGGGACCCTTCCTCTTTGTGATTTTTATAAATGTCCTGGATGAGGAAGTAGAAGGGTGGGTTAGTAAGTTTGCTAATGACACAAAAGTTGGGTGTGTCGTAGATAGTCTGGAGGGTTGTCAGAGGTTACAGCAGGACATCGATAAGCTATAGAACTGGGCTGAGAAGTGGCAGACGAAGTTCAACCCAGATAAGTGTGAAGTGGTTCATTTTGGTAGGTCAAATTTAAAGACAGAATATAATATTAATGGTAAGACTCTTGGCAATGTGGAGGATCTGAGAGATCTTGGGGTCCGTGGAACAAGGGAACAATATTTGCAACTCTCCAATCCTCCAGTACTTCTCCCGTCCCTATTGATGATGCAAAGATCATTGCAAGAGGCTCAGCAAATTCCTCCCTCACTTCCCACAGTAGCCTGGAATATATCTCATCCAGACCCAGTGATTTATCTAACTTAATGCTTTTCAAAAGCTCCAGCACATCCTCTTTCTTAATGTCTACATGCTCAAGCATTTCACCCTACTGTAAGTCATCCCCACAGGTGCCAAGGTCCTTTTCGCTGGACCTATTCATTAAGTACTTACGCCACCTCCTCAGACTCCATACACACGTTTCCACTATCACCCCTGATTATCCTATTCTTACATGGCTCATTCTCTTGCTCTTCACATGCTTGTGGAATGCCTTGGGGTTTTCCTTAATCCTGTTGGCTAAGGTCTTCTCATGGCCCTTTCTAGCTCTCTTAATTTCATTCTTAAGCTCCTTCCTAGCAACCTTGTAATTTTATAGACCTCTAATAGTACCTAGTTTCTTGAACATTTTGTAAGCTTTTCTTTTCTTCTTAACTAAATTTTCTACATCCTTTGTACATCATGGTTCTTTTACTCTACCATCCTTTCCCTGCCTCAGTGGAACACACCTATGCAAAATGCCATACAAACGTTTGCTACATTTCTGCTGTGCATTTACCTGAGAACATCTGTTCCCAATTTATGCTCCTGAGCTTCTGCCTAAGAGCATCATATTTCCCCCTACGCCAATTAAATGTTTTCCCAAATTTCTACTCCTATCCCTCTCCAGCACTACGGTAAAAGAGATAGAGTTGTGATCACTGCCTCCAAAATGCTCTCCCACCAAGAGATCTGACACCTGAGCAGGTTCATTTCCCAAAACCAGATCAAGTACAACCTCTCCTCTAGTTGGCTTATCCACATATTATAACAGGAAACCTTCCTAGACACACCTAACAAACTTCACTCCATCCAAATCCCTTTCTCTAAGGAGAAGCCAGTCAATGTTAGAAAAGTTAAAATCACCCATCATAACATCCCTATTATTATTGCATCGTTCCAAAATCTGCCTCCTTATTTGCTCCTTGATGTCTCTGTTACTATCTGGGGGGGAGAACTGGTCTATAAAAACACCCAGTTGAGTACTTAGTTGTATAGACACTACAATACTAAAAGTTTTTTCAGATATATAAAGAGTAAAAAAAAGCCAAAAGTGGATATCGGACGGCTGGAAAATGACGCTGGAGAGGTAGTAATGAGGGACAAAGAAGTGACAAAAAAATTAATAAATATTTTGCAACAGTCTTCACTGTGGAAGTCATTAACAGTATGCCTGAAATTTGAGGGTATCAGGGAGCAGAAGTGAATGTAGTTGCTATTACTAAGGAGAAGATGCTTAGGAAGCTGAAAGATCTGAAGGTAGATAAGTCACCTAGACCAGGTGGTCTAATCCCCGGGGTTCTGAAAGAGGTAGCTCAAGAGATTATGTAGGCATTAGTAATGATCTTACAAGAATCACTAGACTCTGGAATGGTTTTGGAGGTCTGGAAAATTGCAAATATCTCTCCTGAATGGAGGGAGGCAGAAGAAAAGAAATTATAGGCCAGTTAGTCTGACTTCAGTGGTTGGGAAGATATTGGAGTCCATTATTAAGGATGTGGTTTCAGGATACATGGAAGCACATGATACAGTAGGCCAAAATCAGCGTGGATCCCTTAAGGGAAAATCTTGCCTGAGAAATCTGTTGAAATTCTTTGAGGAAATAACTGGCAGGATAGACAGAGAAGAATTGTATACTTGGATTTTCAGAAGGGCTTTGACAAACTAGTTCACACCAGGCTACTTACCAAGATAAGAGTCCATGGTATTACAGAAAAGGCACTAGCATAGATAAATCATTGGCTGACTGGCAGGAGGCAAAGTGTGAGGGGAAAAGGGGGCATATTCTGTTTGGCTGTTGGTGACTAGTGGTGTTTCGCACGAGTTGGTATTTGAATCACTTCTTTTCACAACATATCTCAACGATTTTGCTGATAATATTTGTGGCCAAGTTTGCAGATGATACAAAGATAGGTGGGGGGGGCATGTAGTGTTGAGGAAGCAGAAGGGCTTAGACAATTTGGAAGAATGGGCAAAGACATGGTGGACGGAATATAGTGCAGGGAAATGTGTGGCCATGCAATTTGGTAGAAAGAATTAAGGCATAGACAATTTTCTAGACAAGAAGACAATTCAAAGATCAGATGGGCAAAGTGAATTGGGGGTCCTTGTGCAGAATTCACTGAAGGTTAACTTGCAGGTTGAGTGGGTGGTAAGGAAGGCAAATGCGATGTTAGCATTCATTTTGAGAGGATTAAAATATAACAGCAAGGTTGTAAGGCTGAGCATTTATAAGGCATTGATCAGATCCTATTGGAGCATTGTAACCAGCTTTGGGTCCCTTATCAGTTTATGGGATGCAAAGCTCTGTACAACAGAGGAAGATAGATTAAGATTGTGAGGGGATTTATGTCCCAAATCAATTACTTTGATTTTAGTATTCTTGTATTCAGTGTTAACTAAATTTTCCTCAGAAAAGAGGGACATCAATATAGAACAGAGATGAGGAGGAATTTCTTTAGCCAGGGTGTGATGAATCTGTGGAATTCATTGGCAAGGATGGCTGTGCAGGCCAACTCTTTGAGTATATTTTAAGCGGAGGTTGATAAATTCTTGATTAGCCAGGGTGTCAAAGGTTACAGAAGAAGGCAGGAAAATGGGGTTTGAGAGGGATAATAAATCAGATATAATGGAATGGTAGAGCAGAGTCGATGGGCTGAATAGCCTAATTCTGCTCCTATGTGTTAAGATCTTTTGGTCTTATAACAGTAGTCAATTGTGTTGGTTCCTCTAGTTCCACAGGTGATATGTTGGCAGTAGTTGTTCAGATTTCTTCAAGCTGGTCTGGTTGAAATCTCCCTCAATGATAGGGAAAACGTGAGGGTGTGCTATTTCGTGACTACTGATCATGGTATTGACTGACTGCATCAAATATAGAACAGCACTGTCCAGGAATGAATCCTTTGGTCCACAATGCTCAGTTCTTCTGCTTCTCTAGAAAGTTCTTGGTTTGAGGCAAATACACATTTTTTTCCATAGTTAATTGAAAGTGTCAGAGCATTGAAATACAAAAACAGCAAATAAGTGTATTTCAAATGATTGTACCAAATGCTTTGTACTACCTTACCACTCAAGGCCAAGATTTTTTTTGTGAAATGATAACGCCCCTTTAATTTCCCTTCCTTAAAGGAAATGAGAGCCATTCCACAAACACATGCACCTATAGATATTTATACCAACACGTTACTATTTTTGATTACACAAATAGTTTGGGGAGGCCCATTGCTGTCTGGCAGCTGCTTTCTACATTGTTTAACCTTTCAAGGTCTAAGAGGCGCATTCCACTGTTGACCTGCTAAAAATACCCAAGTGACTTTTGTGCCGTGTTTGTCAGTCATACAGAAGGTTGTGTATGTACGGTTTCAATAACAAAGTTTCCAGCCTTTGGCTTGTATGTCAAGTCATTAAACTGATTGAGCCATATGTTGCAATTGTAAAAATAATGTAAAGTGAAAAATGGCAGCTATTTTGGCCTCTTTATTTGATCAGCCCATCTTTATTCACTGGATTTTAATGCTTCCTTAATGAACTGTGGTAATCTGATTCATATTCCAACCTAAAATGAATTGTAAAGAGGTATTTTGAGAGCTGTCTACACCATTTTATTGTGAACCACTTCATTGCTGTAAATCTGGATAATATTATTCCCGTCTGGCAGAGCTTGTGAAACATAGTTCCAAAGAACTGCTCTTTCAACTCTGCAATCCAGATTTCAATCAAGTGCAGACAGAGATTTTAGTGATATTTCCTCTTGGTTGGCTTCATAGGAGAGGTGGAGCACAACTGGAAAACAATGAACTCAGTCTCTGGCAGACCCATGGAGATGTCATAAAACTGCTCTGCATTTTCAACTCTTTGATGATGTTTTCCAGCAAGAATCCATCAGGATAAAAGGAAGATTTTAAGGCAGAGCCGACTTTCCTTTCCATCGATGCTGCCTCACCTGCTGAGCAAATCCAGCACTTTGCGTGTGTTACTCTGGGCTTCCAGCCCCTGCAGAATGTCTTGTGTTTACGAGTTGGAAAAGGAGGCAATCTTCAAGGGTGACATGAATGTCCAATTTAAATTGATCCTCAGCTGCTACCCATGTTATGCTAACCTCTCCATTACCCAATGGCAATCAAAACACAGAAACACTTTAGCATTCAAATCCATTTCCTTCTGGAAGTACGGGGATTAGGTTTCAAAGCTGCGACAAGAAAATATTGACATGATTTCATAACCCGGTATTTTTCTCCATTGCAAGGAAACATTATTACTTTAATATATCACATTTTTGTGCTGCATTCTCAACAAGTTTTGACTTTTAGCAATGATTGGTATGTGAGTAACCAAAAGTCACTTTAATCTAGTAATTGCCTAGAAATTCGTCCGATTTCAATGGAATAAACCTCAGGAAGAATACGCCTTTTTTTTAATTGCTTGCATAGCATCAATAAATGGAGAAGAATTTCCAAGTAACTATCTGTTAACTGCTGAGTAACTTAAATGCTGAAAGCAGGCAAGCAGTAAATCACATTCATTCACTTGGCTTCAGGCCAGGTTAACGGGTATTACATAAAATGGCTGAACAGTCTGACTTGTGCCCCATCTGTACTCTGTCTCATTGTGGCAGGAGAAGGGAAGACGTTAAAATAAGAAATAATAAGCACAAGAGATTCTTCATTTAATGGAAATCCAGAGTAACACACTCAGATTTCTGGAGGTACTCAGCAGAACAGGCAGCATCTATGGAGAAGAACAAACAGTCGATGTTTTGGGCCATGACTTTTCATCAGGACTGGAAAGGAAGGGGGAAGAAGCCAGAATAAGAAGGTGAGGGAAGGGGATGGAGTGCAAGCTGAAAAGTGATAGGTGAAGCCAAGTGAGCGGGAAAGTAGGTGGGTAGGGGAAGGAGGAGGATGTGAGAAGCTGAGAGGTGATAGGTGGAAAGGGTGATGGACTGAAGAAGGAGCCTGATAGGAGAGAAAAGTGGACCTTGGGAGAAAGAGAAGAAGGAGTGGCACCAGAGGGGTGTGATAGGCAGGTGAGGAGAAGGGAAGAGGTTGAAGAGGGAGCCAGAATGGAGAATGGAAAGGAGAGAAGGGGGAGGGGAATACAGTTATGATGGAGAACTCAATGTTCATGTCATCAGGTTGGAAACTGCCCAAATGGAATATGAAGTACTGTTCCTCTAAATAGGAAATAAATTTAGATGCAAAACCCATTAATGGAAAGCATCATCCGTCATCAGTGACACCCATCACCCAGGTCATATTCTCTTCTTGCTGCTGCCATCAGGACGAAGGTACAGGAGCCTCAGAACTCACACCACCAGGTTCAGGAACAGTTATTACCCCCAACCATCAGGCTCTTGAACCAAAGGGAATAGCTTCACTCAACTTCACTTGCCCCATCATTGATAAGTTCCCACAACTTATGGACTCACTTTCAAGAACTCCTCATCTCACGTTCTCGATTTTTATTGCTTATTTATTTTTTATTATTGTGTTTGTTGTCTTTTGCATACTGATTGAATGTCCACGTTGGTGTGGTCTTCCACAGTGAAGTACAGGCAGATCGCAAGGTGCAAAGCCGTGATGAAGCAGATTGAAAGGTTATCAGTTTATTTTATCCTCTAAAACAGGGGATCCTAACCTTTTTATGCCATGGACTGTTACTATTAACTGAAGGGTCTGTGAACCCCAGGTTGGGAACCCCTACTCTGTGAGGACTATTCAGTGCTTTTAACAGCAGGATATAACCTGTCCTTGAGCCTGGGGGCTAAGTGCTTTCACCTTTTTGTATCTTCTGCCCAATCAGAGGAGGTAGAATTGAGAAGGTTTGGGATGAGAGGGGTCTTTTATTATCTTGGTTACTTTACCAGGGCAGCAAGCGGTGTAGACGGAGTCTACAGAGGGAAGACTGGCTTTCATGATGGGCTGTGCTGTGTCCACAACTCTGTACTTCCTTGCCGTAATGCATTGGGATAGGATGATTTTTCTGTTGCATATTTCCAATGTATATAACAAGCTAAGGCTGCAAAACGTGCTATATAAATGAATATTTTTCACTTTAAAGAACAGGCAGTCAAAAAGGAATAACAGCAGTTTGAAGGAATATGTCAAAAGTCATGAAATTATTCCCATGCACAATTTATTTTACAATTATCATCATTACTAAATCAAACACAAGATCTATTTTATAGATGATAAGATGAACTGAAGTGTGTGGAGGCAAATTTCTCTCCTTCTTTAGAAAGTTTAATTATATCTTTAACACTCATCTGTGTCTGTAGCTGAGACTTGGATTTAATTTCTCATCCAAGGGTGGTGCCCATAAAACCATCTGAACAATGCTGAGGTAATGCATTTGGGAAGGTGTAATGAGGAAAGAGAATATACAATAAAATTGTGAAAAAAGAAAGGGAACTTGGATTTATTGTTCTTAAAGATCCTTAAGGATAGCAGAACAGGTCAGTTAGGTGATTAAAAAGGCACATTGGACTCTAACCTTTAGTAACTAGTGCTTAGAGTATAAGGGCAGGGAGATGTGTTAGAACAGCATGCAATTCTGGTTGGACAACAGCTTGAATACTGCGTACCGTTCTGGTTTTATAAAAGATGGATGATGTTTGCCAAACATGATCTATCTTTTATAAAACTCCATTAATTCTGTTTGAACTCTATTATGTTCTAATATCCTGCTATTACTTTCTTCAAAGTTGACTTCCAGAACTTTCCCAAGAACAGAAATGGCCCACCATGTTTAGTGTCCTTGGTGATTGTTGTCCTTAATGATGGATTCAGGAAATTCTCATAAATTACATCCACTATTTTTGCAGCCACTTCAATCCATTGGGTCCAGGGGACTAGTCAACCTTCAGCTCCACTAATTTTTTGGTATGTTTTTTTTTACCACTGAGTGATTTTTCTTCAGAATCACTATTATTTCATTTATTTCTATTAACTCCTCCTTGGGTGTGTTATTTCTTTAGAGATACAACAAGACATGGATAGGATGCAAGACTGGGCTGGGAAGTGGCAGATGGAGTTCAACCCAGATAAGTGTGAGGTGGTTCATTTTGGTAAGTCAAATATCATGGCAGAATACAGCATTAGTGGTAAGACTCATGGCAGTGTGAAGGATCAGAGGGATCTTGGGGTCCGAGTCCATAGGACACTCAAAGCTGATACACAGGTTGACTCTGTGGTTAAGAAGGCATACGGTGCAATGGCCTTCATCAACCATGGGATTGAGTTTAAGAGCCGAGAGGTAATGTTGCAGCTATATAGGACCGTAGTCAGACCCCACTTGGAGTACTGTGCTCAATTCTAGTCGCCTCACTACCGGAAGGACGTAATAACCATAGAAAGGGTGCAGAGGAGATTTACAAGGATGTTGCCTGGATTGGGGAGCATGCCTTATGAGAATAGGTTGGGGGAACTCAGCCTTTTCTCCTTGAAACAACGGAGGATGAGAGGTGACCTGACAGAGGTATACAAGGTAATGGGAGGCATTGATCATGTGCATAGTCAGAGGCTTTTTTCCTAGGGCTGAAATGGCTAGCATGAGAGGGCATAATTTTAAGGTGCTTGGAAGTAGGTACAGAGGAGATGTCAGGGGTAAGTTTTTCATGCAGAGAGTGGTGAGTGCATGGAATGAGCTGCTGGCAGCGGTGGTGGAGGCGGAAACGATAGGGTCTTTTAAGAGACTCCTGGATAGGTATACGGAGCTTAGAAAAATAGAGGGCTATGGGTAACCCTAGGTAATTTCGAAAGTAAGGACATGTTCAGCACGGCTTTGTGGGCCGAAGGGCCTGTATTGTGCTGTAGGTTTTCTATGTTTCTATACAGCATGATACCAGGAGCTTTTGACCCAATGAACCTGCACTACCCAATTACACCCACGTGAACAATTAACCTACTAACCCGTCCGACTTCAAAATGTGCGAGGGAACAGTTGCTTCGGGAGGAAGCCCACATGGTCACGGGAGAATTTACAAACTCCTTCCAGACAATGTGGCAGGAATTGAATCCAGGCCGCTTGCTCTGTAGTAACATTATACTAGCCGATACACTACTGTGTTCCTGTGTTCTTGAAGCTGTGTCCCACAGTGCTCAGGAAGTGGGAGGAGGCTGAGCTGCTCTATCACAAGTTGCACAGATGCAATGAGCCAAATTAACTCATTTGGTGCTTTGGGTTTTCCATGATCCACATGTTTGTAAAGCTGCACCCTCCCTGTGCTGACCTTGGCATCAGCTGAGGTTAGGTCCACAACCCTACAGTGGAGCTTGAACCGAAGGCCTTCTCGATCAGAGATGGAAATGCCAGTAACTAAACCAAAGCTGACACAGCATATTCAATAATATTCATCATGTTATGAAATGAGATCCTATTACTTGCAGATTGTTTTGACAATCAGTAGTCCGCATGACATTGAGAAATATTAACCATGATGAAAAGTCATCCTTCATTGCTGACAGTTTGTGCTCCATGTATTTAGAAAGATACTTCTTAAGAAAAGATTGCAGAGTTTATGTACATAGTCCTGTCAATCATGCAACCAACCTCCCAGATCTTATTAGATCTTATTAGGGAGCTTATTAGATCTTATTATGGAACCCTTAAGAGGCATGGTCATAATATGAATGAATTCATACTGAAATTTGAGATGGAGAATAATAACTTCACATGTATCAGTATTGCAATAGAATAAAATGAATTACAGAGGCCTGAGAAAGGAGCTTGCCCACGTGGATTGGAGAAGGATACTGGCAGAGATAATGGCAGAGCAGAGATTAGATTATGAAGACACGCAGTCCTCTTTTATTGTCATTTAGTAATGCATGCATTAAGAAATGATACAATATTTCCACTGGCGTGATATCACAAAACACAGGACAGACCAAGACTGAAAAAACTAACAAAACCACATAATTATAACATATAGTTACAACAGTGCAACAATACCATAACCTGGTGAAGAAGTCCATGAGCACAGTAAAAGTTCAAAGTTTCTCAAATATTCCACATCTCATGCAGACGGGAGAAAGAAGAGCTCTCCCTGCCATGTTGACCACAGTCCGACTCTGAGTCATCCGAAAACTTGGAGCTCTGATCAGCTCTCCGACACTGAGTAGTAGCGCCATCTCTGTCCGAACGGTTCGACCTCAATCTCGGTCACCAACAGCAGGCAAAGCCGGGGATTTTGAGGCCTACCCTCCGAAAGATTCCCGACCACACAGTAATGACAGCAGCGAACGAGCGTTTCAGAAATTTCTCCAGGATGTTCCTCTGTGCTTTCACGTCCCTCTCCATCAAATCAGAATTGTCCATGGCCCCTATTTAACAGATACAATATCATTTTTCACTGGAGGGCTGTGCACGTGCGGTGCGCTGCGCTCTCTCTCCTCCCGCTGATTACTGAAGTTTCTGAGAATAGTTCACAAGGCACAGGATAGATATGTCCCATAGAGGAAGAAGTTCTCAGATGGCAAGGGTAGACAACCATGGCTGACAAAGGAAGTTAACAACTGCATAAAAGCCAAGGAAAGGGCATATAAAGTAGTGAAAATGAGTAATAAGTTGGATGATTGGGAAGATTTTAAAATCCAACAACAGGCAACTAAAAAAGCTATAAGAAGGGAAAAGATAAAATATGAGGGCAGACTAGCCAATAATATAAAGCAGGATACCAAACGTTTTTTCAGTTATACAAAGAGTAAAAGGGAGGTGAGAGTATGATATTGGACCATTGGAAAATGATGCTGGTGAGGTAGTAATGGGAGACAAGGACATGGCAGATGAATTTAATAAGTATTTTGCATCTGTCTTCACTGTGGAAGACACTAGCAGTGTACCAGAGGTCTGTGAGTGTCAGGGAGCAGGAGTGAGTGCCATTGCTCTTATGGAAGAAGTGCAAGGCATACTCAAAGGCCTTAGGTGGATAAGCCACATGGCCCAGATGGACTACATCCCACAGTCCTGAGAGAGGTTGCTGAAGAGATAATGGATGCATTGGTCATGATCTTTCAAGAATCACTTGATTCTGGCATGGTTCTGGAGGACTGGAAGATGTCAAATGTCACTCCACTCTTTAAGAGGGGAGGAAAGCAAAAAAAAGGAAATTATAGGCCAATTAGCCTAACCTCAGTGGTTGGGAATGTGTTGGAGTCTGTTATTAAGAATGTTGTTTTGGGGTACTTAGAGACTAATGATAAAATAAGTCAAAATCAGCATGGTTTCTGTAAAGGGAAACCTTGCTTGACAAATCAGTTAGAGTTCTTCGAGGAAATAGCAAACAGGCTGGACAAAGGAGAAGCAGTAGATATCACTTACTTGGATTTTCAGAGGGCACTTAATAAGGTGCCACACATGAGGATGCTAAACAAGAGAAAATCCCATGACATTATAGGAAAGATACTAGCATGGATAGAGGAAGGACTGACAGGCAGAAGGCAGAAAGTGGGAATAAGAGGAGCTTTTTCTGGTTGGCTGCCAGTGACTAGTGGTGTTGCTTAGGAGTCATTATTGGGACCGCTGCTTTTCACATTGTTTGCCAATGATTTAGATAAAGGAATTGATGGCTTTGTGGCAAAAGTTTGCAGATGATGAGAAGATAGGTCGAGGGGTATGTATTGCTGAGGAAGTAATGTAATTGCAGCAGGACTTGACAAATTAGAAGAATGGGCAAAAAATTGGCAGATGGAATATAGTGTTGGGAAATGTATGATAATGCACTTTGGTAAAAGGAATAATAGTGTGGAATGCTGTTAAATGGGGAGAAGGTTCAACCATCAGAGGTGCAGAGGGACTTAGGAGTCCTTGTGCAGGACACCCAGAAGGTTAATTTACAAGTACAGTTTGTGGTAAAGAAGGCAAATGTAATGTTAGCATGTATTTCAAGGAATAGAATATAAAAGCAAGGAGATAAAGCTGAGCCTTTATAAGACTTAGGCCACACTTGGAGTATTGTCAACAGTTTTGGGCCTCATATCTCAGAAAGGATATGTTGTCATTGGAGAGAGTCCAGAAAGGTTCACGAGGATGATTCTGGGAATGAAGAGGTTAACATATGAGGAGTATTTGGCAGCTTTGGACCTGTACTCACTAGAATTTAGAAGAATGTGGGTGGATCTTATTGAAACCTACCGAATGTTGAAAGGACTAGACAGGGTGGATGTGGAGAGGATGTTTCCTATGGTGGGGGTATCCAGAACTAGAGGGCACAGCCTCAAAATGACAGAGGTAAGAAGGAATTTTTTTTTTAGGCAGAGAGTAGTGAATCTGTGGAATGTTCTGCCAGAGACTGCGGTGGAGGCCAAGTCCGTAGGGATATTTAATGCAGAAGTTGAATGGTCAGGGCATCAAAGGATATAGTGATAGTCATAGTCATAGTCATACTTTATTGATCCTGGGGGAAATTGTTTTTCGTTACAGTTGCACCATAAATAATAAAAAGTAATAAAACCATAAATAGTTAAATAGTAATATGTAAATTATGCCAGTAAATTATGAAATAAGTACAGGACCAGCCTATTGGCTCAGGGTGTCTGACCCTCCAAGGGAGGAGCTGTAAAGTTTGATGGCCACAGGCAGGAATGACTTCCTGTGATGCTCTGTGCTGCATCTCGGTGGAATGAGTCTCGGTGGAATATGGCGAGAAGGCAGGTGTTTGGGGTTGACTGGGATTCAGGATCAGCCATAATGGAATGGTGGAGCAGACACAATGGACTGAATAGTCTAATTCTGCTACTTTGTCTCATAGTCTTATGGTCTCCCCTCCATTGACTGTGATAACACTTTTTCTGCCTCCGGAAAACAGCCAACATAATCAATTACCCCTCCTGCTGCAATCATTCTCTCTTCTCTCTTCCCCTAGTGACATAAGAGACAAACACCTGAGAGTGTGAACAATCAGCCTTAAGGACAGTTTCCATGCTACTCTTTTCAAATTCTTGAATGGAGCTCTTGTACACTAAAAGGTGAAATTTTGAACTCCTAATTTCCCAATCTACCTTGTCATGGCCTTTGGAATTTATTTGTCTACCTGCCCTGGACTTTCCCTGTAACTGCAACGTTATATTCTGTTCAACACATACAAAATGCTGCAGGAACTCAGCAGAGCAGAGAACATTAATGGAAATGAATAAGCAGTCAACGTTTTGGGCCAAGATCCTTCTTCTGGACTGGAAAAGAAGGGGGAAGGCAACAGAATAAAAAGATGTGGGGTGGTGGGGAAGAGAAGAAGTCGAACTAGAAGGCTGTAGGTGAAGACAGGTGGGTGGGAAATGTAAAAGGCTGGAGAAGAAGGAATCTGATAGGAGAGGACCATGGGAGAGAGGGAGAGAGGGAAAGAGGAGAGGCACAAAGGGAGAGGTGATAGGCATGTGAGGAGAAGAGGCAAGAGGCCAGAGTGGGGAATAGAAAAGAAAAAGGGGCAAAAAATTACCAGAAGGAGATATCAAAGTTCATGCCATCAGGTAGGGGAATGGGGAAATATATTCTGTGATGATAGGAATAGAATATATTCTGATTTCTTTTCACCACCTCAATGTAAATATGTATGGTTCAGTTGCCTGAATTGCACAAAACAAAAGCTTTTCACTATATTTCGGTACATTTGATGATCATAAGCCAATACTCTACCATTTTGTAGCAAAGTAACTTACACAAATGGGCAACTTTTCCTCTTTCTATTTCCATTAATGCCCATGTAAGTAAAAGAGAGAAGGAGATGCTAAATGGCCCCTTACCAACAGCCTTCTAACACTTTTGAACAAAATAAAAGTTTAAAAGATTGGCTTTATTTGTCACATCCATTTTGAAGCACACAGTGAAATGTGTCCTTTGCATCAAATCACATCAGCGAGGACTGTACTGCTGGACAGTCCACAAGTGTTGCCATACTTCCAGTGCAAAAACAGCATGCCCATATCTCACTAACCCTAACCTGTACGTCTTTGGAATATGGGAGGAGATGTGTTCCACTCTATTAAAAGCAGAAGATGCGGGAGACACTAAGCAGGTCAGGCAGCATCTGTGGAAAGAGAAACAATATTTCACTCCTGGGTCTCTTTGTGAGAACTGATCACTGCCTCACTGAATTTCTTTGTGGTGATGTGATGCAATATCTTTCGATAAAGCTGAGTTTGATGGCTCATTTTTTGCAACCATAAGTACTGAAGGTTTTTCAAGTGGTTTCAGATATTAATATTGAAGTGGTGGCAGACATGAGAATGGAAAAGTGATAGCGGTTTTGTGTTGTCACATTCGATTACAGAAAAGCTAAACAGACAGCTCCACTTATTTGAACAGCCAACAGGCAAACTTAAAATGAAAATCTAAGGTTTGTAATACAATTTATTTTTGTTACATTATTTAGAGCTGTTTTACCATGAAAGTTATTACAAAAACTGCAAATACACAGCATCCACGCCAGGACAACTGGACTCAAAAACAATAACTTCCCCAAGGCATCAGACTGATCAACACCTCCATCCATTAATCCACCCCAACATCACCTACCTTATGTATATACAATCCGTCTATGCATATAACAGTTACTTCTACATTGTGTTTTATCAGATTGCTTTTATCTTTAAATTTATTGTATTTTTTAATATATTATTGTGGCGACCCACTTTCTGACACCCACGAACCGGCTCACGAAACAGCGCGCGCAGGCAGAGGGCCGGCAGCAAAAAGGGCGGGAACGGGAAGGCTTTAAAGCGGGCCGCGAAGTTTGAATAAACCTCTTTCATCGCAACTCCAACTCACCGACTCCGTGTGGTTATTCTAGCGCTGTGTGTAGCACATCGCTACAATTGGTGACCCCGACGGCCCAAACGATATTTGGACCAGAGATGACCAACGCTGCATCTGTTCATGCAGTTTCGTTAGAACTGCCAAGCTTCTGGACGCTGCGACCCCATTTATGGTTCGAACAAGCAGAAGCACAATTCCACATTCGGCAGATAACCTCGGAGTCCACTCGCTACTACTACGTGCTGAGCTCCCTCGACCAGGAGACTGCTGCACAAGTTGAGGAGTTTATACAGTCGCCCCCGGAGGACGGCAAATACACAGCATTCAAAACCCTGCTCATAAGGACTTTCGGACTCTCACGGCGCGAACGAGCACGCCGCTTAATGCACCTGGATGGTTTGGGAGACAGGCCGCCGTCAGCATTAATGAACGAGATGCTGGCCCTGGCTGAAGGACACAAACCCTGCCTCATGTTTGAGCAGGCGTTCCTAGAGCAACTGCCCGAGGACATATGCCTGCTGCTGTCTGACGCAGATTTCAGCAAACCCTGGGAGGTGGCGGCCCGAGCAGATGTGCTGTGGAATGCCAGGAAAGAGAGAGGGGCATCCGTTGCACAGATCACCAAGCCGCGAGCCCAACGACAGACCAGACCAGGCCCGGCAGCAGAGCCTACAAAACCCAGCGACGGGAGTGTGGAGCCCAACGAACAATGGTGCTTCTACCACCAGCGGTGGGGCACGGAGGCCCGCCGCTGCAGACCGCCCTGCAAATTCCCGGGAAACACCAAGGCCCAGCCGCTGCCGATCGCTACGGCGGCTGGCCATCAGGACAGCCTCCTGTACGTCTGGGACAAGCAGTCGGGACGCCGCTTTTTGGTTGACACCGGAGCGGAGATCAACGTCTTACCTCCAACGAGTTACGACATCCGCAACAGAGAACCGGGACCCACCCTGAGGGCCGCTAATGACAGCACAATACGAACCTACGGCACCCGCACGGTGCGGCTACAGTTCAGCTCCAGCCGGTTCACGTGGGACTTCACACTGGCCGCCGTGGCCCAACCACTGCTGGGGGCAGATTTTCTACGAGCCCACAGCCTGCTGGTCGACTTGCAAGGGAAGCGATTAGTCCACGCCAAGACTTTTCAAACATTCTCCCTGGGTGAAACACAGTTGCCAGCCCCACACCTGGACTCCATCACGCTGTCCGACGATGAATTCACCAGGGCCTGGCGGATTTCCCATCAGTACTGACACCGCAATTCACGGCAGCCATGCCCAGACACGGAGTACAGCACCACATCCCGACCCAGGGACCACCCCTCCACGCCCATGCTCGAAGGCTTCCCCCGGACAAGCTCCGACTGGCGAAGGAGGAGTTCAAGAAGATGGAGGAATTAGGGATCATACGACGGTCCGACAGCCCATGGACCTCCCCCCTTCACATGGTGCCCAAGGCAACGGGGGGCTGGAGACCATGCGGTGACTACCGCAGACTGAACGAGGCTACAACGCCAGACCGCTACCCTGTGCCGCACATTCAAGACTTCGCAGCAAACCTACACGGCGCAAGGATCTTTTCCAAGGTAGACCTCGTCCGGGGATACCATCAAATCCCTGTACATCCGGACGACATCCCCAAAACAGCACTTATCACCCCGTTTGGACTTTTCAAATTCCTCCGAATGCCGTTTGGTCTAAAGAACGCCGCACAGACTTTCCAGCGGTTAATGGACGCGGTGGGACGCGACCTGGACTTTGCATTCATCTATTTGGACAACATCCTCATAGCCAGCAGTAGTCGGCAGGAGCATCTGTCCCACCTCCGCCAGCTCTACTCCTGCCTGAGTGAATTCGGCCTTACAGTCAATTCATCCAAATGCCAGTTTGGACTCGACACCATCGACTTCCTGGGCCACAGGATTACTAAAGACGGGGCAACCCCGCTGCCCGCCAAGGTAGACGCGGTCCGCCACTTCCCCGGACCCAACACAATCAAAGGCTTGCAGGAATTCGTGGGTACGGTGAATTTCTACCACCATTTCCTCCCCTCAGCAGCCCGAACCATGCGCCCCTTGTTCACTCTAATGTCGGGTAAGGGCAAGGACATTACCTGGGACGAAGAGGCTGCAACCGCTTTCGTTAAAACCAAAGAAGCCTTGGCAAACGCCGCGATGCTAGTGCACCCCAGAACGGACGTTCCTACTGCCCTCACGGTGGACGCATCCAACACAGCAGTCGGTGGAGTGCTGGAACAACTCATCGAGGGTCGCTGGCAACCCCTGGCGTTCTTCAGCAAACACCTACGACCACCCGAACTCAAATACAGTGCTTTCGACCGGGAGCTATTGGCACTATACCTGGCAATCCGGCATTTCAGGTACTTCTTAGAAGGTAGGCCCTTCACCGCGTTCACATACCACAAACCGCTTACCTTTGCGTTCACTAAGGTGTCCGACCTCTGGTCGTCCCGCCAGCAGCGACATCTGTCCTATATCTCCGAGTACACGACGGACATCCGGCATGTCTCTGGAAAGAACAATGTCATGGCAGACGCACTTTCCAGACCTACCATACAGGCCCTGTCCCAGGGGGTGGACTATGCAGCGCTGGCAGAGGCACAGCAGGCAGACGCTGAGATCCCCAGTTACAGGACTGCAGTCTCCGGTTTGCAGCTCCAAGACCTCCCCGTAGGCTCAGGTGAGAGGACCCTACTATGTGACCTAGCTACTGGCCAACCCCGCCCCGTCGTCCCAGCAGCCTGGCGCCGGCGGGTGTTCGAATCCATTCACAACTTAGCACACCCGTCCATCAGGACAACTGTCCGGCTGGTCTCCAACAGGTTCGTGTGGCATGGACTTTGTAAACAGGTCAGTGAATGGGCCAAAACGTGCATGCAGTGCCAAACGGCCAAGGTGCAGCGGCACACCAAGGCTCCGCCGCAGGGGTTCGAACCCACCCGCCGGAGGTTCAACCACATCCATGTGGATATCGTGGGACCCCTGCCAGTGTCACGAGGAGCGCAGTACCTCCTAACTATGATAGACCGGTTCACCAGATGGCCAGAGGCAGTCCCGCTCAGCGACACCACCTCCGAATCCTGCGCCCGAGCACTGATCGCAACCTGGGTAGCACGCTTTGGGGTACTGGCCCACATTACCTCCGACAGGGGCGCCCAGTTCACCTCCAGCCTGTGGTCGGCTATGGCCAGACTTTTAGGAACACAGCTACACCACACAACTGCCAACCACCCACAGTCGAACGGACTAGTGGAGCGCTTCCACCGTCATCTGAAATCGGCTCTCATGGCCCGCCTGGAGGGGCCTATCTGGGTGGACGAACTTCCCTGGGTCCTGCTCGGAATCCGCACCGCGCCCAAAGAGGATCTACACACCTTGTCGGCCGAGTTGGTGTACAGCGCTCCCCTGGTCGTCCCAGGAGAGTTCATACCAGCCCCAAGGGGGCAAGAGGAAGAACCCACAGCAGTCCTGGACAGACTACGGGAGAGGCTCGGTAACCTGGCCCCCATACCCACTTCACAGCACGGACAGAGCCCGACCTGCGTACCCAAAGACCTGCAGAACTGTAAGTTTCTTTTTGTACGACGGGGCGGACACCGGGCACCGCTACAGCGGCCCTACGGGGGCCATTTAAGGTGATCAGCAACAACGGGTCCACGTTCGTGCTGGACATTGGGGGGAGAGAGGAGGTTTTCACGGTGGACCAACTCAAACCGGCCCATGTGGACTTGGAGCAACCGGTCCAGACTCAGGCACCGCGGTGCAGGGGCAGACCTCCCAAACAGAGGCCGATCCAGACTGTGGACATTGGGGGAGGTATCGCCGGTTCTTGGGGGGGGTTATGTGGCGACCCACTTTCTGACACCCACGAACCGGCTCACGAAACAGCGCGCGCAGGCAGAGGGCCGGCAGCAAAAAGGGCGGGAACGGGAAGGCTTTAAAGCGGGCCGCGAAGTTTGAATAAACCTCTTTCATCGCAACTCCAACTCATCGACTCCGTGTGGTTATTCTAGTGCTGTGTGTAGCACATCGCTACATTATGTTCTTTATGCTTATTGTGTTTTTTTTTATACTGCATCAGATCCAGAATAACAATCATTTTGTTCTTCTTTACCATCATGTCGTGAAGTATGACAACAAACCATCTTGAATCTTGAATAACACACATCAAAGTTGCTGGTGAACGCAGCAGGCCAGGCAGCATCTCTAGGAAAAGGTACAGTTGACGTTTCGGGCCGAGACCCTTTGTCAGGACTAACTGAAGGAAGAGCTTCCAATGTGGCCTTCTATATATTGGCGAGACCCGACGCAGACTGGGAGATCGTTTTGCTGAACACCTACGCTCTGTCCGCCAGAGAAAGCAGGACCTCCCAGTGGCCACACATTTTAATTCCACATCCCATTCCCATTCTGATATGCCTATTCACGGCCTCCTCTACTGAAAAGATGAAGCCACACTCAGGTTGGAGGAACAACACCTTATATTCCGTCCGGGTAGCCTCCAACCTGATGGCACGAACATTGACTTCTCCAACTTCTGCTAATGTCCCACCTCCTCCTCGTACCCCATCCGTTATTTATTTATATACACACATTCTTTCTCTCTCTCTCCTTTTTCTCCCTCTGCCCCTCTGACTATACCCCTTGCCCATCCTCTGGGTTTTCCCCCCTCCCCCCTTTCCTTCTCCCAGGGCCTCCTGTCCCATGATCCACTCATATCCCCTTTGCCAATCACCTGTCCAGCTCTTGGTTCCATCCTCCCCCTCCTGTCTTCTCCTATCATTTTGGAGCTCCTCCTCCCCCTCCCACTTGCAAATTTCTTACTAGCTCTTCCTTCAGTTAGTCCTGACGAAGGGTCTTGGCCCGAAACATCGACTGTACCTCTTCCTAGAGATGCTGCCTGGCCTGCTGCGTTCACCAGCAACTTTCATGTGTGTTGCTTGAATTTCCAGCATCTGCAGAATTCCTCGTGTTTGATTTACTTCTACATTGTGTTTTATCAGATTGCTTTTATCTTTAAATTTATTGTATTTTTTAATATATTATGTTCTTTATGCTTATTGTGTTTTTTTTTATCCTGCATCAGATCCAGAATAACAATCATTTTGTTCTTCTTTACCGTCATGTAGTGAAGTATGACGACAAACCATCTTGAATCTCGAATCTTGAAATTCTTCTGTATATCCAAAGGCACGTTGAATTGCAATGCTCGGAGGGCCAGGGAGTTTGTCTTGTTTCTCCCATGTTCATCTATCTCACAACAATACCCTCTTGTCCAAATGATGCAGAACCCCTGTTGCATGTGTTCATTTGTGATGTCCTGTTACATGAAAACGAGAACCAAGAGCGAGCCACACAAAGAGGAGCTGGAGGACCTCAGCAGTTCATGCATCAACTATGGAGGCAAACGGACAGACAACATTTTAGGTCAAAATCAGAGTCTGAATGATGGGTCTTGATCCAAAATATCAACTGTTCATTCCCCTCAATAGATGCTGTTATGTTTTGTAACTTCAAAACATTAAACTAATTCAAAGAAAGACACAGGAGTGTAAATGAACAGGAACACTTAATTAACCAATTTCTATGCAAAATTACCCAAATACTATTGAAATATTAAATACATACAGATACTATCTGAAATGCTGAGTTCCACCAACTCTTTTGTGTGTTGTTCCAAACTCCAAAGTCCAAAGTCCAAAGTCAAATTATTATCAAAGTGCATTTATGTCACCATATAACCCTGAGATTCATTTTCTTGTGGGCTTACTCAAGAAATCCATAACAGAATAATAATCATTATAGAATCAATGAAAATTCCAGCATCTGCAGTCTCTTGGTATTTGGAAGACCCAATTAGGAGCTTGCAAAAGCTAGAATGTCAAGGCTTAAGGTTGGTTGTAGCTGAGAGAGTATTGGGGAAAGGTTAGAGTAAAGAAGGTTAGAATTGGCTGGGAGCCAGGTCACTTGAAGTTGGGTGGAATTGGTGGGTGCAGGAGAGATATTGTGTATTGGTTAGTGATTGATCTGGTGGTACTTGGAGGATTGGGAGGATGATCAGATCAAGATATAGTAGAGAGAGGTCCTAGTGACATTGGCAGAAATAAAATCAATTGGAGACTTCAAATGGAAATTAGACAAGCATTTGAAGGGGAATAATTTACAGAGCATCAGGGCAAGATAAGAGAATTAGGACTAAGGACCAACACTTCTCTCTTTGTCAAGTAGGTCACATTTATTGTTGCATTCATGGCATAAATATGGCGAGAAACAGGTACAATGAAAAATTGGTTTGAATCAGCATCACCAACATTCAGATTCAAACAATACACCTGACATAAATTGTATATAGTTTATACAAGACAGTGGAGAGAAAAGATTCTGCATTAGTGCAAAAATTATTACCATCATTGTCACCATCAGGGAGGAGGTAGAAGAGCCCAAGGACACCCACTCAAAGTTTTAGGAACAACATTTTCCTCTCTGCCATCATACTTCTGAATAGTCCATGAAGCCCTGAGCACTATCTCACTATTTCCCTTTTATACTATTTATTTATTTATGTAATTTCATAGTAATTTTTTAATATCTTGTACTTTTCCATTGTCACAAAACAACTAATTTCCTGACATCTGTCATTGATAATAAACCTGATTCAGATTCTGAAAAAAAAAACACAAAAACAAGTCGAAGATAGTGTAGGAGGTGGTGCAAAATACGTTCTTGCTGAGGTAGGGTTAGGGTTGCTGAAATAAATCTATGATTCCCCTCAGGATATTATGATAGTAATAGAATCAATTGGCAGTTGGTAGTCCTCTTGGGCACTGATATATAGAAGATAGAGAATATGAGGCAAACCTCCATGTAAGTGAAAAACCTTATCTTTCAAAGAGAGAGAGTTGAAAGTGTAAACACGAAGAAATCTGCAGATGCTGGAATTTCAAGCAACACACATAAAAGTTGCTGGTGAACGCAGCAGGCCAGGCAGCATCTCTAGGAAGAGGTACAGTCGATGTTTCGGGCCGAGACCCTTCGTCAGGACTAACTGAAGGAAGAGCTAGTAAGAGATTTGAAAGTGGGAGGGGGAGGGGGAGATCCAAAATGATAGGAGAAGACAGGAGGGGGAGGAATGGAGCCAAGAGCTGGACAGGTGAATGGCAAAAGGGATATGAGAGGATCATGGGACAGGAGGCCCAGGGAGAAGGAAAAGGGGGAGGGGGGGGAAAGCCCAGAGGATAGGCAAGGGGTATAGTGAGAGAGACAGAGGGAGAAAAAGGAGAGAGAGAAAAAGAATGTCTGTATAAAAATAAATAAATAAATAAATAAATAACGAACGGATGGGGTACGAGGGGGAGGTGGGGCATTAGCAGAAGTTTGAGAAGTCAATGTTCATGCCATCAGGTTGGAGGCTACCCAGACGGAATATAAGGTGTTGTTCCTCCAACCTGAGTGTGGCTTCATCTTGACAGTAGAGGAGGCCATGGATAGACATATCAGAATGGGAATGGGGCGTGGAATTAAAATGTGTGGCTACTGGGAGATCCTGCTTTCTCTGGCGGACAGAGCGTAGGTGTTCAGCGAAACGATCTCCCAGTCTGCGTCGGGTCTCGCCAATATATAGCAGGATATAGTATAGACACAAGCATGGCACAATAGCACAGCTGTCAGAACTACTGTCACATAGCTCCAGCAAGCCAAGTTCAAATCTGACCTCCGGTTCTGTCTGTGTGGAGTTTACACTTTCTCCCAGTGACCTTATGCAGCCCCCCTGGGTGAGACCATAAGACATTGGAGTAGAATTAGACCATTTGGCCTATCGAGTTTGCTCCACTATTCAATTATGGCTGATTTATTATCCCTCTCAACCCCATTCTTCTGCCTTCTCCCTATAATTTTTGACACCCCTACTATTCAAAAACCTGTCAACCTCTGCTTTAAATGTACCCAATGACTTGGCCTCCATAGCTGTCCGTGGCAATGAATTCCACAGATTCATCACACTCTGTCTAAAGAAATTCCTCCTCATCTCTGTTCTAAAGGGATATTCTGAGGCTGTGCCCTCTGGTCCTAGACTTTCCAAACAACTACTGACTCTTCCGGCACCTGTTGTGCCTCCATTGGAGTGAGACATGGGCTGATCTGGGGAAAAGATATCAGATTTCCTTTTACAAAGGACACAATATGGATAAGATGGTCATTAAGTATAGTGCAACAGGTCCATTCATCATAAAGGAGAGATATATAGAGCAGGGTATTGGACTGATGAGATTGTTCTACCGGGAGATAGTGCAGCCACAAGAGCATCACAATGGCACAGCTGCTAGAGCTGTTGTCTCACAGATCCAGCAACCCAGTTTGAACTTGACCTCTGGTGCTGTCTGCGTGGAGTTTGAGCACATCTCCGGTCACCATGTCGATTTCTCCTGGTTGCACACAACAGGGATGTGTAGGTTGGTTATTTAATTGGTTTCTGTAAATTGGCCCTAGTATGTACATGAGTGGTAAAGTCCACTGGGGTTGGGGCGAGGGAAGATTGAATGGAATGTGGGAGCAATAAAATAGGATAGGTATAGTATTTAGGTAAGTGAGCCTTGGATGTTCAGCATGAACTTGCTGGGCTGAAAGGCCTTTGTACCTGCTGTATCAGAGTATGACTCAATGACAATGGGCCAAATGGCCTATTTCTATGCTAACATTATACTCTGATTGTTGGAAAAGTCACAGTAAATGTATTATCAAAGTATGTACAGTATATATTACCATATTCTACTTAGAAATTCATTTTCTTGCAGGCATTTACAGGAAAATAAAAAAGAAATAAAATTTATGAGAAACTGTACATAAGCTAAAATGGCCAAAAGAAGACAAATTATGTAAATAAAAAATTAAACAATACTGAGAACATGATTCCTAGACTCATGAGTTGTTGATTTTAAGTTTCTGTGTCATCCAAACAATTAATATAAAGACAAAGCCATGACAGTTCAGTAAAGCAACCCAAATAAATTCAAAGGTTGATACAAATGTATGGTCTTTCAGCTATCAGCGTGTTCTTTCAAGTGTGTACGCCTTCCCTCCCGGGTAATTTCCGAAAGGCAGTTACATGATTCATTCCCCCAAGTCTGGATTGCTACTCATTTCCTTTGTTTGCTCCACTAACCATCTGTCAGTCATTACATTCCTGACTTCTGGAATTCTGTTCCGAAACAACTTTGCCTTGGCACCAAATCTCATTTCTTCAAAATCCTCCTAAAAGCTGATTACCTGAATACTGCCTAACATGCTCCACTGCTTCCTACTTCGCTGTGTCTCTCCCCTGTCTGTTCTTAACTACCCAGCGGAGATTCCCAAGCCTTCGGGAAGGGAACAACCTTGCCCACTGAAGCATTCCGAGATCCTTCATTGCCTGCGGAGTGCTGCAGAGAAGAGATTTCTTGCAGTTTAATGACTTGTGCAACGTTGGCTAATGGAGGAAGGAAAGAGACTGAGACTATTCAAAGATATAACGTGGAAGCCAGTTGAAAAAACAAATGCTTACAGGAACAGGGTAACGTAAGAAGAATGGGGAGCTATTAATGCTAAACCTTTTAGCCTATCTGTCTGAACGCTAACCAAGATACAAGGGTTAGTAGTGTGGAAAATGTCACCAACTGAATGTGTGGAACAGTGAAGTAAAAGGGAGTAACACTTCATAATAAGCCTTTCACAAAGTCAGCCTAACCCAATGTAAAATACCCAGACATAACATGATACCTCAGTAAAGCTATCAAACTGAAAATGTATGGTCTTTACTTCATTTAACAGAGTTTAAGCCTTCGTTTCCAGGTATTCACCTAAAGGCAAGTCATTTTACAGCAATTTATACACTATATATAGCAACAAAATAAAAATCCGATAACCCTTATCTATCGTAGAGCTGGTTAATGGATATGGCCTGGATGCTGATGACAACCGTGACTATAAAAACAAGAGATTCTGCAGATGTTGGAAATCCAGAGCAACTCACACACGCAGAATGCTGGAGGAACTCAGAAGGTCAGGTAGCATCTATAGAGGTAAATAAACAGTCGACATTTTGGGCTGAGATCCTTCATCAGGACTGGAAAGGGAAGAGGAAGAAGCCAGACTAAGAAAATTGGGGGGGGGGTGAGGGGGAGTGTAAGGTGATAGATGAAGACAGGTGAGGGGGAAAGTGGATGGGGATTGAAGTTAGAAACCAGGAAATGATCAGAGGAAGAGGTAAAGGGAGAATTTGATAGGAGAAGACAGTGGATCCTTGGAAGAAAAGAAGGAGTAGGGACACTAGAGGAAGGCAATAGGCAGGTGAGGAGAATAAAAGAGGTGAGACAGAAGCCGGAATGAGGATTGGAGAAGTGATTTAGTAGATGGAGAGTAATTGCCAGACATTAGAGAGGTGATTAAAAATCATGAGTAGATTTCTTCCCAAGATGTCACTAGGTCTGTGATTCCATTTTAAGGGAGCAGGCAGCATCTTATAAGTCGGTGAACCTCAGTATCAGGGAACCTCATCAAGGAGAAGAATCAGAAATTATTACCCCAGGATCATGGAAAGAAATCTGAGGAAAAAATGAAACAAAAGAGGAATGGGAAATCAAAATGCAAATAAGAAAAAAGCACCTGAGTCAAATAGAAGGGGGTTGTAGTGAAAAGAATCTCTTAGATTGAAACAAAACAGTAACACAGGCTAAAGAGATTATTTCACAAGAGACTATAAAAAAGACTAAGAATGAAGCAGGGGAGCATATAAGAACATTGGCAACTTGCCGCAGTAAATACAAGGGTCACACTTTATTGGCAATATGGATTTTATTATATTTTATATCTAAAATAATTCAGAATTTGGCTAGGCTGCACCTGCGTATGAATCTTTGACTAGGCCACACTTAAGAGTATGAGTGCAGTTACCACACTATCCGAAGGGCGTGATTAAGCCAGAGAGGGTGCAGAAAAAGATTCACAAAGACCAAGATTGGCGGGTTGAGTAAACAGTAGAGATAGGATAGGCAATGTCTGTTTTCCCTGGAGTGGAGGCTGAGAGGTGACATGATATTAGTATATGAGGTCATGAGAGGTGTAAATAGCTAGCGTCTGCTTCTGAGGTATCTAAAACAAGAGGGAGTAAGATGAGAAACAGAGAGGAGGCTACATACCATCCACACAGGATTAACCAGACTCAAAATCAATTACCTTCTCCAAGCAGTGAAGCTGATCAACACCTTCACCCACTAACCCACCCCTCCACAACCCCTCAAACTAATACTTTATCGTTTCCTGTCAGTCAGATTTAAGTATGGACTCTCTTGTGCCTGGTGTCATTTTATGAGCATACATCGATCTCTGTAAAGAAGTTATCTGATGTATTTATATTTATTGTTATTATTATTATTATTATTATTGTGATCTTTATCCTATTGTGTTTTGTTTCATGCTGCATCAGAGCCGTAGTAGCAATTATTTTGTTCTCCTTTACTCATGTGTACTGACAAGAGAAGTTTGGATGGGTACGTCGATGGTAGGGGTATGGAGGGCGATGGTCTCGGTGCAGGTCATGGGAGTAGGCAGTTTAAATAGTTCAGCATGGACTAGATGGGCTTAAGGGTCCATTTCAATGCTGTACTTTTCTCTGACTCTATGGAATGACAAACAATCTTGAAATACGGGGAGATAGAATTAATGTAGGCAAGTATGGTTGGCATAGATGTAATGGGCCAAAAGACCCAAGTTGTGCTGTACAATGCAATGACTCTCTAACTTCTCCCTCGCTGTTGAGAGTATGGAACTTTATTCTGCATCAAAGAAATTTGGCCTCAGTCTCAGGTACTAAGCACACAATATTGCAACAGAATATCTGTGTTCTACTTTGCTTCTGGAATGTAAAGCATAGCAGGTTGAATACATGTAGCTGAGCACAAATGTCATATAACCAGTAGCCCACACCTTAAGCAATCACCTGGAATAAAAGGTAAAAGTGCTAAATGCGAAGCCTGAGATGGATGGATTTCTGCACGGCAAAGGGAACAGTGAACAAGATCGTGGAGCCGAGTTTGAGATTAGATCAGCTGTGACCTTACTGAAGAGCAGAACAGGCCCAAGGGACTAGACAGGCAGTTCCAACTCCTATTTATTATCTTCTATCAAGTTTTAAAGTTGAGCTGCTTCTATTCTGCTATTGCACAACACACATAACACGCAACTCTGCTATTTGACTAACTACAGCAAATGGTAACAATGGATTGGATGAAAATACAGTGCCTTGTAAAGGTACTCAGCTCCCAACACCTTGTTCACATAAATGAGTGTTACAACCAGGGGTTTTGATCAATTTAACTGAGATTTTTTATTTGTGAATCATGTGCTCCTTTTTTCACAGTGGAGCCCAGAAAACAGGGAAATTAAAAATTCAAAACCTGATATGTCAGCAATTCAAAAGTATTCATCCCCTTTGCTCAATACCACTTCTCACAGCTATTACAGCCAATAGTCTCTTTGGGCAAGTCTCTATTGGCTTTGCACAACGTGATGGAGCAAGATTTGTCCATTACTCCTTGCTAAATTGCTAAAGCTGTGCCAGGTTAGTTGGGGAGCAACGATGAACCGCAAACTTGAGGTCCTGCCAGAGATGTTCAATCAAGTTAAGGTTAGGACTCTAACTGGACCACCCAACGACATCTATTTTCTTCATATCAAGTTACTCCATAGTTCCTATGGCAGTGTGCTTTTGGTTATTGTCCTACTTCCTCTCCAGTTTAAGCTTTCTGACAGAGGTTAACAGGTTTTAACCAGGATCTCTCTGTATTTAGCAGCATTCATTTTCCCATCAATCCTGACCAGATTTCCAGTCCCTGCTGCTGAAAAGCATCCTCATAGCATAATGCCACCTCCACTGTACCTTATAGTATGCATGGTGTTACCAGGCTGATGTGTGGTATTAGATTTCTGCCACACGCACTGCTTAGTGTTGAGGCCAAAAAGTTCCACTTTAGTCTCATCTGACCACAAGACTTTCTTCCACAATCTTACAGTATCTTCTGAGTGATGCTTTGCAAAATCATTATGAACAAGAATATGTTTTCTTTTAGAGGCATGTGTGCTGAAGATTTTGGTGTACTTGATCAAAATTTATCAAAAACCCAATTACTAAATATGATTGGCTCAAGAATGTTGCCATATTGCTTCTGGATTTTGCTATTGGTCCAAAACATTGACTGTGTATTCCCTTCCATAAATTCACTCGAACCTGCTTTCGTGCATTTGGGCATTATTTCTGGATCTCATGAGCTTTGGATGAGATGGTGGATCTGGAATTAACACTTCTTTCTTACAGCTCTCAGGGACCTGAGTTAGTTCAATCCTGACTTCAGGTGCTGCCTGTCTAGAGTTTGCACATTCTCCTTGTGAATGCATGGGCTTCCAATGAGAGAATGGCTGCTCTGTTTTCCTTCCACATAGCAAGGACATGCTGAGGAATTAACGGGTGACTGTAAATGACCTCTAAATGCAAGTTGATGACAAAAGAATAAAAGGGTGTGTGTGTGGGGGAATACGTTTCAGGAGTCAAAGGAAAATAAGAGAGTGGAATGGGTTGAATTCCTCTGCTGAGAATGGGCTGAATGGTTTCCGTGTTGTTCTAAATAAGAGTCCATAAGCACGGAAGTACATGTATGGGTTTGGATACCACGGCCACCTAGGTCGGTTTAACATGAATGGATTGAATTGAATTGAATTGACTTTATTTCTTACATCCTTCATATATGCATGAGGAGTAAAAATCTTTATGTTACGTCTCTGTCTAATTAAGAAATATTGTATCATTTCTTAATGCATGCATTACTAAATGACAATAAAAGAGGACTGCATGTCCTCATAATCTAAATGTGTAATGTGCAATTTATAATAATTTATAATAAATAGTATGTATAACAGGACAGTCAATATAACATAGAAATACAATTGTATCAGCGTGAATTAATCAGTCTGATGGCCTGGTGGATGAAGTTGTCCCAGAGCCTGTTGGTCCTGGCTTTAATGTTGCCGTACCGTTTCCAGATAGTAGCAGCCGAGGCCGTATTATGAAAAATGGTCTCTGAACCCAAATCCATCAAAAACCCAAGTGTGTGCATTCCACCTGAGGTATCGAGAAGCAGCTTGGAAACCTAAAATCTTCTGGTGTGGGAAGGAGTTCGAACACCATCCGACTCCAATTTACCTGGGTGTGACACATAGTCATAGTCATACTTTATTGATCCCGGGGGAAATTGGTTTTCATTACAGTTGCACCATAAATAATAAATAGTAATAGAACCATAAATAGTTAAATAGTAATATGTAAATTATGCCAGTACATTATGAAATAAATCCAGGACCAGCCTATTGGCTCAGGGTGTCTGACCCTCCAAGGGAGGAGTTGTAAAGTTTGATGGCCACAGGCTGTCACAGTGGTGGGGCATTGGGAGCAAGGGTGGACCCAAATGCAAGACACATCTTGTGAGGTTACTTAGATTTAGTTTATTGTTCGATACCAGGAGAGCAAGGCAGGAGCAGGAAATAGCGAACTGGAAAAGGACTCAGGACTACGACTTGGCGGGGACCAAGGGTCTGGGCTTGGACTCAGAATCAGCTCCCAGAACTAGAGGAGACATGAAGAGGCTAGAGTATGAACTCCGAGCCTGAGACTGGGCAAGGACCCAGTACCTGGGTCTTGCCTCGGGCTTGGATCCCAGAACCAGGCATGGACATGACATGGGATAGGGAGAGGAGGAACATGGGAACACAGAGCCTCGGTCTCGGGAGAGCAGGTACATGGAACCATGGACATATACACAGAACACAGAGTTGGGACTCCTCCTTGGGGACAGGACATAGGGCTGGGACTCACACACAGAACAGAGAGCCGGGACCCCTCCTTGGGTACAGGACATAGGGCCAGGACTCATGAACCTTCATGGGGCAATGGCAAGATGGCCTGACTTACCCCATGGAGGCAAGGACGAGACAAGACAAGACCAACATGAATGAACACCAGACAGTACCTATCTAGCTCCGGTGATGGAACTAGACTGAAGTGCAGGTGGGGGCTGCAGACGAGGGCTAGAGGCAAGAGGGGCAGAGAAGGGATTCTGACAAGGGGGTAGGACAGGAATCACAGACCGCCAGGGCCAGGACTTGACTCAGAACTGGGAAGCCGCCAGGACCAGGACTTGACTTGGTGCTTGAATGCCGCCAGGGCCAGGACTCGACTTGGTGCTTGGATGCCGCTGGAGCCAGAACGTGGTGTTTGGAACCTCCGGGTAGCGGCGAGCTCTCGACTCGGCCCAGAAACAGTAGACAGCGGCTCTTGATTCTCTCTGGCGGGTTAACTGACAGACCCACCTTGATGAGGAAACTTTGCAGGCTCGCTTCGGCGAGGTAACTGGACTGGGTTGCTCCGGTGAGGAAAGACGAATTACCAGCACTCGCTTCGACAGAGACTAGGCTTGCTCCGGCCGATGTCATCGGCACACCGTACCTTTGATGACTTTGCAGACACTCCCATGCCGAACGGCTGAAAGCCGGAGACTATAAACTACCGGTTCAGCCGAGTGTTAATTGCCTCTAATCACTAAAGTCGAGGGACACGGGAAAACAGGGAATCAACGGTCCGGATCGTAACATAAACAAAGTAAATTTAAAGGGACACCGATCTGGGCCATGACATAGGCAGGAATGACTTCCTATGACGCTCTGTGCTGCATCTTGGAGGAATGAGTCTCTGGCTGAATGTACTCCTGTGCCCACCCGGTACATTATGTAGTGGATGGGAGACATTGACCAAGATGCAACTTAGACAGCATCCTCTTTTCAGACACCACTGTCAGAGAGTCCAGTTCCATCCCCACAACATCACTGGCCTTACGAATGAGTTTGTTGATTCTGTTGGTGTCTGCTACCCTCAGCCTGCTGCCCCAGCACACAACAGCAAACATGATAGCACTGGCCACCACAGACTCGTAGAACATCCTCAGCTTTGTCTGGCAGATGTTAAAGGACCTCAGTCTCCTCAGGAAATAGAGGTGGCTCTGACCCTTCTTGTAGACAGCCTCAGTGTTCTTTGACCAGTCCAGTTTATTGTCAATTCGTATCCCCAGGTACTTGTAATCCTCCACCATGTCACACTGACCCCCTGGATGGAAACAGGCGTCACCGGTACCTTAGCTCTCCTCAGGTCTACCACCAGCAAATTAGTCTTTTTCACATTAAGCTGCAGATAATTCTGCTCACACCATGTGACAAAGTTTCCTACCGTAGCCCTGTACTCAGCCTCATCTCCCTTGCTGATGCATCCAACTATGGCAGAGTGTTCCGAAAACTTCTGAAGATGACAAGACTCTGTGCAGTAGTTGAAGTCTGAGGTGTAAATGGTGAAGAGGAAGGGAGACAAGACAGTCCCCTGTGGAGCCCCAGTGCTGCTGATCACTCTGTCAGACACACAGTGTTGCAAGCACACGTACTGTGGTCTGCCAGTCAGGTAATCAAGAATCCATGATACCAGGGAAGCATCCACCTACATCGCTGTCAGCTTCTCCTCCAGCAGAGCAGGGTGGATGGTGTTGAATGCACTGGAGAAGTCAAAAGACATGACCCTCACAGTGCTCGCTTGCTTGTCCAGGTGAGCGTAGACACGGTTCAGCAGGTAGACGATGGCATCCTCAACTCCCAGTCGGGGCTGGTAGGCGAACTGGAGGGGATCTAAGTGTGGCCTGACCATAGGCCGGAGCAGCTCCAGAACAAGTCTCTCCAGGGTCTTCATGATGTGGGAGGTCAATGCCACCGGTCTGTAGTCATTGAGGCCGCTGGGGCGCGGTGTCTTCGGCACAGGGACGAGGCAGGACGTCTTCCACAGTACAGGAACCCTCCGGAGCCTCAGACTCTCTCATTTGCCATCCACATCCAAAAATTCCGAGGGAAAGCTGGCTCTTGCAATTCTCTTCTGAAAAGAATTAGCAGGCACAAAATAGGGAGCTAATGCTCACACACTTAGATCAACTGTCCTAGCACTCTGCTATGCACCTGCAGAGTACTGTGCACCTGTGTGGGGCAGATCAGCCCATGCGAAGAAAATAGACCCTTTGCTTAACGAAGCCTGCCGAATAATCACGAGTACATTGCGTCCCATACCCACTAATATCATTTACAGACTTGCAGGCATTGCTCCTCTAGAGATCCGAAGACACACTGCAATAAAAATTGAAAAGAGTAAACAGAACTCTGTTTCACGGCACCCACTACATCATCATGTGCCAGTTTCCAACCGCCTAAAATTGAGGAAAAGCTTCGCTACAGTAGAGGAACTACTGCAGGGAACATCCCCCCAAACATACAGGATTGACCTCTGGCAACAAACAGAAGCCGGAATCCCACCAAACAATACAGTGCAAGACCCCACAGAAATGTTACCAGACGGGACACTACTTGACAGACGGAAGTGGTGCGCTCTCAACAGAGCGAGAGCGGGAGTTTGTAGGACGGGAGACAATATGGTGAAGTGGGGTTTAAAGACCAGCGAATCCTGTGAATGTGGCGAAAGGGTGCAGAACATCGAACACGTTCTATGCAACTGCCCACTCTCACCTGATTTAGCTGACACCGACCTGCTCAGCATCAACCAAACAACACTAGAATGGCTGGCTGTCTGCTGTGACAAGCTATGATGATCATTGTCACACGTACTGAAATACAGTGAAAAGCGTTTTTTTTGCTCACCATCCATGCAGATCATGGCCTACATCAAAACAGTCAAAATAAAAGCAGAATACTGAATAGTACTGAAGCTAGAGAGAAAGCACAGTGAGGTGAACAAATAAGGTGCAAGGTAGATTTGGAGATCAGGTATTCATCTTTATCAAATTCAATGTTCAAAGTAAATTTATTATCAAAGTACATGTATGTCCCCATTTACAACCCTGAGATTCATTTTCTTGTGGGCATACACAGTAAATCCAAGTTCATGAGCTCAATTTCTTTATCTTCTGCCTGATAAGAGAAGTAAGAAGAGAGAATGAGCAGGGTGGGAAGGGTTCCTTGTTAATGCTGGTTGCTATCCCCTGACAGTGGAACATGTAGATGGACACAATAGAGGGGAGGCTGGTTTGCTTGTTGGAATGGACTGCTTTCACAGCTTTCTGCAGTTCCTTGCAGTGTTCATAGCACTGTTGTGGTACCAAGTCATGACGCATGGCCAGTTCTCCCCGGACATGTTTTGCTCCTTGCGAAACGTGGAATTTTGTCATGGGGTCCAGCACAGAAGTCATGGGTTGACTTGCCAGTTTTTAGTAATCCTTTCCTGGCATGGCAAAGGGTAATGCCCAATTTCTCTTTGTCTCCTGTCTGAAAAGATTCAAGTTATGGAGTCATAGAACACTATAGCACAGAAAAAGGCCCTTCCGACCATCAACCCCATTCAGTCGAGCTATTAATCTGCCACACAGGAACCACAGTACTCCATACCCATTTCATCCATGTACGAGAGAGAGAGAAGTGGAAAGAGAGAGAGAGAGAGAGAGAGAGAGAGAGAGAGAGAGAGAGAGAGAGAGAGAGTAGGGAGGCAGAGGGAGGAAGAGAAAGGGGAAAAAGAGGGAGACAGAGGAGGGGAAGGGGGGTAAGGGAGAGGGTGAGGGGAAGGGGAAGGGGAATAAGGAAGGGCGAAGAGAAGGGGATGCAGAGGGGGAAGGGTAGGGGAGAGGAGGGGGAGGGGAGGGGAGGAAGAGAGAGGAGGGAGGGAGGGGGAGAGGGAGAGAGAGAGAGAGAGAGAGAGAGAGAGAGAGAGAGAGAGAATCTTCCTCAGCACATAATAAAGCATTGATGTTGAGCCTAAAAGGATTTGTTTGCAGTCTACAACATTGCTGTATCCTGATGTTTTTTTTGATCCAAAGTTTCTTTGGAAGTCAAGAATGAGGCCTAAAACTTATTGCTTATGATCGTGTTAGAAGAACAAAGAAGATGAAGGGAGAAGAAGCATGAGGAGAGAGAATGAAGAAAGAGAGAGCGATGGAGCGCTGGGAGAGAGGGAGCAAAGGTGGTGTGTTCTTCTCATACCAGACTACTTAACAGCACACATTCCATTCAAATTCCATTGCTTAAATTGACCAATAAGATAACCACTATCCATGTATTGCTTTACCCACCACTGAAACTAGAGGTTTCCTGAAAGATATGACAACCGCAACCACTAAACGCATATTAAGCAATTACATGTATACAAGTAATTATATAAAAATACGAACATGCATAAGAAAGTTAAATTACAAGGAAAATTCCAATTATGCAATCCAATCCAGCACTCGCCAGTAATACTCTGACAGTTTGCGAGTTGCAACAAGTTATAACTCATTCGTCAGAAGCACCTATTTGGTCCAGTGGTCCTCAAAATGAATAATTAACAGTTTTAGCTTCTAAGTAGATTAGCTTCAGATTAACACAAAACTTTATTTTGAGCTGCTAAACTGTTGGAATGTGCTTTTCAAATCTCTGAGTGACCCAGGCTCTTTAACATGTAGTAAATTAGACGGAATGAGTTGAACAGGCCATTTCTGAGGAACAAAATAAAATAATTAGTATCATGTTGCATGAGTTCGCATTGACATACTTCCTTCCTCCATCCAAGAAAATGGCCATGGACAGATTTGTAGATCTGTACGTTAGCAAGTGCGTCTTTTACTAAATTCCACTCACAGTTGTCAGGAAAAATACTCTCCCTTTGGGACATGCAGAGTGAAATAGGCTGAGTAAGTCCCAAACTATCTAACAGGCATTGCACTGCAGCACAACAGCAGATTCTTGGTTATTTGATATTGGATGATGCATACAATATTTTTATTGCCTATTCCTTGAGAAAATTGCCTTGAGATTTCTTAAGTCATTGTAGTGGAATACCAACCCAGAGGCTGTGTACAAGAAGGGCCAAAGTTGCCTCTACTTCCTGAGGAGACTGAGGTCCTTTGGAATATGCAAGCTTCTCCTTCACATGTTCTACCAGTCTGTTGTCACCAGTACAATCTTCTATGCGGTGGTGTGCTGGGGCAATGGCATCAACGTAGTTTATGACAACAGACTCAATAAACTGATTAGAAAGGCTGGCTCTGCTATAGGAGTCAAATTGGACCCACTGGAGGCCGTGGTAGAATTAAGGACCCTACAGAAAATCCTGCCAATTCTGGACAATGTTTCTCATCCTCTGCGTGCCATCTTGTGTGAACAGAGGAGCACTTTTGGTAGAAGACTAAGACAACTGCACTGCTCCAAAGAGCGCTGTATGAGGTCATTCTTACCCCTGGCCATTAGGCTCTATAATGAGGCAATCTATAGCTGAGGAAGTGATGACCACCTCCTGTTAGACTATTTGTGGTAACTTATTTTTTTATTCTTATTTATGTCTGTGCACTTGTAATGCTACTGTGACACTGTAATTTCCTTTAGGATCAATAAAGTATCTATTTAGTCAATCGATTGAAGTTACTCTCTTTGATGTTTGATGGGACAATGTCAGATTTTGAACAAACAATAACGACTATTTTTCTCAATAGGTTTCTCTTTTTCTCAATTCAAACAAAGGGTCTTAGACATGATACATAAAATATTCCTCATTCCATAGATGCTGTCTCACTTACTGAATGTTTCCAGCACTTTTATATTGGCTTTCTCACTATTATCATCCCATTGAATATTGAGCTATTTGACCTGAATAAATTCATTGTTAATTATTTTTTGGACTGGATAAAAGTCAGCACTTAGTAGTCTATACTGACTGTTCCCATGATGTAATGTGATCCAAATGATTCAATGATTTCTAAGTTCCCAAGAGTGGGAAATATACCGCTACATTTTTAAAGGATGTTGCTGAGACTTCAGGACCTGAATTATAGAGAAAGGCTGAATATGTTAGGTCTTTATTCCCTGGAGCACAGGAGAATAAAATGAGATTATGAGCGTAGAAAGGGTAAATGCAATAAGGCTTTTTCTACTAAGGTTCGGTAAGACTAGAACTAGAGGTCATGGGTTAAGGATGAAAGGTGAAATATTTAAGGGGAACCTGAGGGAAAAGCTTTTTTACTCAGAGATGATGCAAGTGCAGAAAGAGCTACCAGAAGAAGTGGAGGATGATGGTTTAATTGTAAAATTTAAGAGAGGTTTGGGTAAGTACATGAATGGGAGGGGTATGGAGGTCTATAATCCATATGTGAATTGATGGGATTAGGAAGAATAATAGTTCAGCATGGACTAGATGGGCCAAAGGAATCACTCCTGTGCTGTAGTGCTCTATGACTCTACCACCAATAATGGAAGTTGACTGAATGCTGGAAGTTTCAGACAGGACAATAATTGGAGTCAGACCCAGTCCTTGTCCAACAGTTTCAGAAAAACTGAAGTGATGGTCCTGTCACATCTTTGGAGATGTAGTTATAGAACATTACAACACCCTGGCAACAACCTTTTCAATTTTCTCTGTACTCTTTCAGTCATTTTGATATATTTCCTGTAGGTAGGTGACCAGAATTGCACTTAATACCCTCAGCAATATCTTATACAACTTCAACACAACATCCCAACTCCTGTACTCAATACTCTGATTTACGAAGCCAATGTGCAAAAGCTCCCTTTAATTGTAGTTGAATAAGAAGTGGGCCAATTCCCACTTGGTGTTCTTCCCTTATGTTCAATTACAATGTACTTAGAGTAGATGAAAGCCAAAGAGTTGGATAAAATGGGCCAAACTAATATCACCTACTTTATGTTTTTGCCTTGTCAAGGTGGGGCCTGATGATGAGTGTAAGAGAGAACCCTTTACTATAATCACAATGGAAACATACTTCACCGGGCTCCAGGTCAACCCCTATCCCATTGTTATAAGATACAGTTTAAGACACTGTTATGAGGCCGGTGCCCTTGACTGAAGAGTTGCGGGAGCACACAGAACATCAGGAGCTTTGGGTTAGCTGCTGTGGGCTGTGTGTCCAGAGACCTCAGCCGTGGGGCCAACTTTCTGGGTGCAGAGCTCGGAAAAAGCGATGCAACAGATCCCTAACATCGTAAGACAGTGAGTTGTTTTTTATGTCTCTGCTCCCGCCATGAAATGGGACTCACCTCTTTTCCCCTTATTAGGCAGAGAGAAAGAGACTGTGTTATGTCGAATTACTGGGTGAACAAGTGGTCTCTGGGGTACTGCAAGTCTTGTGTCTTTATTGATGCTTTGCTGCACACTTGAGTGCCCGGTGGAGGGTGCCGACGCTTTTTTGCAGAGGTGGGGAGAGGGGGGTCATTGCTTTGCTGCTGTTTGTGCATGGGGGGAGTCTTTGGGGTTCTAACATTTAACTGTCATTCATTCTTTGGGGCACTCCTCTGTCTTCATGGATGTGTGCAAAGAAAAAGAATTTCAGGATGTATATTGTATACATTTCTCAGACATTAAATGTAACTATTGAAACTATTGAACCTATTGAACGGACTTCTTGTATGATAACGATGAACCCTTGACCTCACAATCTGCCTCATCATGATTGTTTGCCTGCACTGCAGTTTCTCTGTAACTGTAACACCATATTTTTCATTTTGTCTTTGCTTTCCCAATGAAATATCTTGGGGTATTATATTTTAAATTAATATGAATGCATAGCATGCAAAACAAAGCATCCCATCATATATCAGTACATGAAATAATAATAAAAAAAATTTAAACAAATTTTCAATTAATGATGGAGACTTTGTCCTGAGGTCCTGTCTGATCACAGATCAGAATCAGAATCAGGTTTATTATCACCGGCATGTGACGTGAAATTTGTTAACTTAGCAGCAGCAATTCAATGCAATGCATAATCTAGCAGAGAAAAATAATATATAATAAAATAAAAATAATAATTAAACAAGTAAATCAATTACGTATGTTGAATAGATTTTTTTAAAACGTGCAAAAACAGAAGTACCGTATATCTTTTAAAAAGTGAGGTAGTGTCCAAGGATTCAATGTCCATTTAGGAATCGGATGGCAGAGGGGAAGAAGCTGTTCCTGAATCGCTGACCGTGTGCCTTCAGGCTTCTGTACCTCCTACCTGATGGTAACAGTGAGAAAAGGACATGCCCTGAGGTCTGGAGGTCCTTTATAATGGACGCTGCCTTTCTGAGACACCGTTCCCTAAAGATGTCCTAGGTACCTTGTAGGCTAGTACCTGAGATGGAGCTGACTAGATTTACAAACTTCTGCAGCTTATTTCAGTCCTGTGCAGTAGCTCCTCCATACCAAACAGTGATGCAGCCTGCCAGAATGCTCTCCTCAGTACAACTATACAGTAGAAGTTTTCGAGTGTTTTTTGTTGACATGCCAAATCTTTTCAAACTCCTAATAAAGTATTGCTGCTGTCTTGCCTTCTTTATAACTGTATCGATGTGTTGGGACCAGGTTAGATCCTCAGAGATCTTGACACCCAGGAACTTGAAGCTGCTCACTCTCTCCACTTCTGACCCCTCTAAGAGGATTGGTATGTGTTCCTTTGTCTTACCCTTCCTGAAGTCCACAATCAGCTCTTTCGTCTTACTGACATTGAGTGCCAGGTTGTTGCTGCAGCACCACTCCACTAGTTGGCATATCTCACTCCTGTACGCTCTCTCGTCACCACCTGAGATTCACACAACAATGGTTGTGTTGTCAGCAGGGAATTATCGTTATTGTTTGAGATTAGGCCAATCAATGTAGTGTCGTCGGCAAATTTAATTAGCAGGTTAGAGCTGTGGGTGGCGACACAGTCATGTGTACGTAACAGCTGTAAGGTTTCACTGCTACTGAAATGGCTTCTCATAATGTGCACCACTGAAGTAACGGTTTCCCTGTAGCAGCAACGTTTGGGTTATGGCTGGAGATAAAAGGACTGTGGATGCATGTTAGCCAATCAGGATTTGTTGCCCTATCTGGTGAATCTGGGAGCAATTGATTTCGTGGGCTTTTGCCAGAGAGAGGGGGGGGGAAGAGAGAGAGAGGGAGAGAGACAGAGGGGGAGAGAGAGAGAGAGAGGGAGAGAGAGAGGGAGAGAGAGAGAGGGGGAGAGAGAGAAGGGGGGGAGGGAGAGAGAGAGAGATGACGAGAGAAGACGTGAATGGAGAGATTTGGTAGACCGCCAGACGGGGTGGACTCAGAGCGAGGGTCCGAAGGGCAGCGATGATCGGCCTATGTGTGAGCTCCAACTCTGTGCACAGGCTGTTTACTAAGATTTGGGCCATCTTTGTATATATAAATAATGTATTTCGTTTCTCTACTAACCATATAGTCAAAGTAAGAGTTAATCGTTTAATCACATATTGTGTACTGTTTGTTATTTCGGGGTACTGATTTGTAATGGGACACATCGCGTAGCATCCACCCAAATGAGATTTCTTAAGTTTGGCCGGGCAGGGGGTTATCACCCCCTATATTAAGCCACTAGGCGAAGCGAGTGCTGCAGGTATACAGGGAATAAAGAAGGGGACTTAGTATACAGCTCTAAGGGCAAGCTTTTTAAAGAAACCTTAAGACATGCAGAAGACTCAGATTCCTCAGTATTGTAGGGAATTATGATGGGCAATATGCACTGACCTTGCTATTCCACAATTCTCAGGTGAACAAAAAAAATGATGAAACAGGAAAGTTTTCAGATTTCAGAAATAACCCAACAGCTCAAAAAAAGACTGTCAAATATATTAGTCTATAACTACATATAATCAGGAATCTTGAAATTACATTTGTGAATTAAGGCATTTATGGGGTTAATGTCTCTTCCCTCAGAAGCAGGGAAAGGAACAGTGTTGAACAGTAGGCTAATATTTGCACAGTGTCATTTCAAGGTCAGTGGCTTTAGAAGTCTGAATGCCTTTCTTAACATTGTCAAATTGAACAAATAATCACTTAAAGTGCCAGGAAGCTGGAATGCTGCAATGTGTGCGTCTCATTAGTGCTTGAAGTATGGAGCTTGTGTACCAACCGAGATAAGCTAGCTATAAAGTGGGGAGACCCAGAAAGTTTATTGAAACCAAAAAGATAAGTTTTGTTGGTGCATATAAGATCTGTCACAAAAGGCATAATTTTTCGTTGCAGAAATCAAGCTCTAGCCTCCCACCCTGGCTGTTCCCTTTTCTCTCCCCAGGCTTATGGGCAAATATGGAAGGGCTTGAAAGCTCAGGCAATTAGGCACAAAAAGAACTTCTTCCCCATTGATATCTGACTACTGAACCAATCACCTCTGTCACATCTCCTTCCCAGTGATGTTGCCATGGTCTAGGGCTCTTATTTCTACCTCTCTTGGTTATTATATTATTTTCACTTTGGCATTTCTTTTTGCACTCTACTTCAGACAGTGTTGCTATCATTGTAACATTCTGTTGTCTTGTGCTCATTGTATGTGTCGTACTTATACTGTTTACCACAGAGAGTGTCCTGTCAAGCTGCATCTCTATCTGCTATGGAAGCAGCTGAGCATCAGACCAGAAGTCCCTACAAAGGACTGCGAGAACGACCGAGAGGATCATAGGGGTCTCCCTACCATCTATCGGGGACATTTATTAGGAGCGCTGCATATTCAGGGCCTTTAATATTATCAAGGATCCCACCCATCCATCCAGCATTCTCTTTGACTTTCTACCATCAGGCAGGAGACTCCAATGCATAAAAAAAATGTTCAGGATGAGAAACAGTTTCTTCCTCCAGGCCATTCGGTTTCCGAACCTCCTGCCGCATTGTATTCAAAGTGTCACTGGATACTTTGTACTCTACCCTATGATATTTAATGTATGCACTTTACTTCGTTTACTTTGTGTAATTCATTTGTAGATGTTATTCTTAATTTCCTAAGTTATTGTGTGTTATGTGTATGACTGTGCTTTACACATTGTCTCGCTAGGCCGTGTACATGTACATGTTTAAATGGCAATAGACTTGACCTTACTTGACCTGACTTGACTTACACTGTGGGGTTCATGCAAGAAAGGAATTTCATTGAACCCTGGTATACAGTATATGACAATAAACTAATAAGAGTGCATGGCCTCAGAATAGAGGGATGTCCCTTAGAACAGAGAATCCTTAAGCCAAAAGGTGGTGAATCTGTGGAATTCATTGCCAAAGACGGCAATGAGGGCCAAGTTATTGGGTATATTTAAAGTGGATGTTGATAGGTTCTTGATTAGCCAGGGCATCAGAAGTTATGGGGAGAAGGCAGGAGAATGGGACTGAGAGGGTGAATAAATCAGCCATGATGGAACAGCAGAGCAGATTTGATGGGATGTAAGGTCTAAGTCTGCTTCTATGTCTTCTGTTTTTAGGGACCCATACCTGTGTAATGTTGAATCAGGTTCATGGGTCTGGTGAATAAGACAGAAAATCTACACAACAGTCAGAGAAAATTTCTAAAGAAATGCTCTGATCAACAAAAAAAGGATTCGGCACCCTACGTGAGCATATGCAATTCCTATAAGAACTATACATCACTGAACTTAAATGAGACCATAACCCAGAAAAGTGAAGAAATTATCAGTATTGAAGAAAACGTTAAGCAATAGAAGAGTATGACCCTCCGTGGGATCCATCCCCATGATCTGAGCAGACTAGATGTGTCAAATGCCCAGCTCAGAGTTGGAGACTTCTTCCCAGAAACAAAAGGAGTCCTTGTGGCAATACAGGGCCAGGTGGTTAACACAGAAAATTATCAAAAATACATAATAAAAAAACCAACAAATTCAAGATAGTAAACATAGGAAAACCCAAGAAAAAGCAAACAACCCAGTACAGGATCCTGTAGCATCTTAACACAATCTCATTACGTACTTACACCGGCACAATCCAGTGGCAAGCATCAGTCATCAAAAACCTGCTTTAAAATGCAAACTCGTAAATAAAATCACACCTTACTATAAATACAAGCCTGATCTTGTTTTAGAATCAGAATACCACAAATTATATTATGACTGATCAGTTTATTACAGATGGGACGATCCATAACAACTGTCCGGATATAATAATACAGGATAAACAAGCAAGAACAACATATTTAATAAATATAGCCATTCCAAACACACAAAACTTACAGAAATCAATAAGTGAGAACACCAGAAATATGCTGAATTAAAGAAGACACTGAAAGATTTTGGAACATGAACAAAGTATACATTGTCCCAATAGTATATCTACAACTGGCATTATCCCAAGGGCACTACAGAATAGCATTAAATAATTAGCACTACACAGTAATATCTGTGTAAATCTTGAGAAAGCCACAATAATAAACACCACTAGAATAGTCTGAAAGTTCCTAGCAATTGACAAATGAGTGTGCTTAGCTATGCCCGTACCACAGGTTCTAGCAGCTTGAGCTGAGAAAAAAAAATAGAAATAAATAAAGCAATAATAATGAAATTAATAAGTAAATGAATAATATTGAGAACACAAGTTGTAGAGTCCATGAAAGTGAGTCCATAGGTTCTGGAATTAGTTTAGAGTTGAGGTAAGTGAAGTTATCCACACTGATTCAGGAGCCTGATGTTTGAAGGGTATTAACTGTTCCTGAAATCGATGGTGTGGGACCTTCGCCTCCTGCACCTCCTTCCCAATGGCAGCAGCAAGAAGAGAGCATTGGCTGGATGGTTGGGGTCCTGTTGATGGATGATGCTTTCTTCTGGCAGTGCTCATTGTTCTCAGTGGTGGGGAGGTCTTTGCCTGTGATAGATATGCTTGGGGGGCTTTGCCTGTGATGCCTCTTCATTTTCCTCCATCCTTCCCCTTCCAGCAACATACCTGGCCCCTGGCTAGGAGCACCAACCCTCTCCAACACAAAATCACACTTCTGGGTGGGGATGAAAGTTTAAAATGAAGTCAGCCACCCGCTCTCCATCACAAAATCACACTTCTGGGTGCCGCTCTCCATCACAAAATCACACTTCTGGGTGGGGATGAAAGTTTAAAATGAAGTTGGCCACCCCCTCTCCATCACAAAATCACACTTCTGGGTGGGGATGAAAGTTTAAAATGAAGTCGGCCACCCGCTCTGACATACCGTCAGCAGCCACTTTATTAGGCACACCTGCACACAGCTCAGTAACACAAATATCTAATCAGCCAATCACATGGCAGCAGCCCAAAGCATAAAAGCAAGCAGACATAGTCAAGAGGTTCAGTTAATGTTCAGAACAAACATCAGACTAGGAAAGAAATATAATCTAAGTAACTTTGACTGCGGAATGAATGTTGGTGCTATATGGGTTATTTTGAGTATCTCAGAAACTGCTGATTTCCTGGGATTTTCATGCACAACAGTTCCTAGAGTTTACAGAGAATGGAGTGAAGAACAAAAAAAAACATCCAGTGAGTGCAAACAACAGGAATTCTGCAGATGCTGGAAATTCAAGCACCACACATCAAAGTTGCTGGTGAACGCAGCAGGCCAGGCAGCATCTCTAGGAAGAGGTACAGTCGACGTTTCAGGTCGAGACCCTTCGTCAGTGCAGTTCTGTTGGTGAAAATCCCTTGTTAATGAAAGAGGTCAGAGGAGAATGGCAAGACTGGTTCAAGTTGACAGAAAGATGGCAGTAACTCAGGTAACCATGTGTTACAACAGTGGTGTACAGAGGAACATTTCTGAATACACAACACATCTAACCTTGAAGTCAAGTGGATGGGCTACAGCAGCGGAAGACCTTGGCCATGCACTCAGTGGCCACTTTTTTAGATTGCTAATAAAGTGGCTACTAAATGTATACCCCTTAAATAGTATCACAAAAAATCTGATTGTCATTGTCATGTTGCTCTTTTCGGGGTTCCTTCCTGCTGTGCACAATATGGCTGTTCTATTTCCTTACGTCTCCACAGTGTCCACAAGAAGAACTTCATTGTCACTTTGGAATGTTCTGCGGCTTAGGCCTCAAGTTATTTTTTCACTCTCTTTTCTTTGGTGTATGTTAGTTTCAATTCAAATTCATTACAGTGCCGAATCTTAAAGTATAAGCTCACTTCACTCTGAGCACTTTCTTATAACATTAGGAAGCTGAAAGTGCTACGAGAGTTAAACTATTCCTCAATGACTATTCTTCAAATTTTACAGATCCACAGAGTTTCCCTTTCTTAAACAGTCTAATGTATCCGAAGCATGTACGTGTGAAATGAATAGACTGCATTTAAACTTCTAAACAGTATCTTATTTCTTACTATATTTATTTACTTTTTAACCCCAGAGAGACCTTGTCAAGTTGTAAAAATCACTTGAAATATTGACTGATGTAGAAATTCCTATGGGGCATATTTAGGCAGCTTGAACCATTCTGGACTGACATTTAAGGACTCTTTTTGTTGTTGCTCGTCTGGTTTCAGTGGGAACAAGTCGTGTGAAGTTTCTGACATTTATTAATAACATCCCTAACTGTCAAATGCTTCCAAGTCACTGTGAAATCTGTAAGGAAATGCACACGCGTTGGACTATTACTGGGTCTTTCCTGATTTAACACAGGATTAAACAGCAGCTCTAATAACAAAACTAAACTGTGCTAATCTAGTTGCATGCCTATATTACTGCGCCTGTGTAGAGTCAGAGAGGCACAGAGTGATACAGCATTGAAACAGGCTCTTTGGCCTACTGCATATATGCTGGCCATCATTGTCTATTTATACACCAGGGATTCCCAAACTCTTTTCATGTCATGGACCAGTATCATTAAGCAAGGGGCCCACAGACCCCAGGTTGAGAAGCCCTGATTTATGCTAATCACATTCAGCTGCATAAATTCCATATCCTTCTAAGCCCAGTTTATTCAAGTATCTGTCCAGATACCTCTTAAATGTTTTGCTAACATGATGAATTCCGGAAAAGATTCATACTCCAACTATAGTGCATGATATGATGCTACCTGCCGAAGGCATATTTGCTATCAGACGAAGACCTTTCACAAACAAGAGAAAATTTGCAGATGCTGGAAATCCAAGCAAATCACACCAAATGCTGGAGGGACTCAGCAGGCCAGGCAGCATCTATGGAAAACAGTACAGTTAATGTTTCAGGCCAAGAACTTTCAGCAAGACTGGATGAAAAAAGGCTCTGGAGTAGATTTAAAAGGTGGGGCAAGGAGAGAGAGAAACACAAGGTGATAAGTGAAACCTGATGGAGAGGAATGAAGCGAAGAGCTGGGAAGTTGATTGGTGAAGGAAATACAGAGCAGGAGAGGATGGAATCTGATAGAAGAGGACAGAAAACCATGGAAGAAAGAAAAGTGGGAAGGAGCACCAGAGGGCGGCAGTGGAGATAAGGTGAGAGGGAAAAGGGAATGGGGAATGATGAAGGGGGGAGGCATTACCGGAAGTTAAAGAAATCGATGTTCATGCCATCTGGTTGGAGGCTACCTAGACGTAATATAAGGTGTTGCTCCTCCAACCTAAGTGTGGCATCATCACAACAGTGGAGGAGACCATGGATAGATATATCAGAATGGGAATGAGAAGTGGAATTAAAATGGGTGGCCACGGGGAGAACCTGCTTTCTCTGGCGGATGGAGCGCAGGTCCTCGGCGAAGCGATGAAGACCTTTGTTTAATTCATTCTTGTTATTAAGACATTAAGAAAATCACTGCACAGGGTTTGCATCATGTTTACGATTCTTGACATGCTTGCTCCCTAGAATTCTTTAATTTTTTGACAGTCATGGTCCAAAGCAAACAGTTATTGTCAGTCCAGTTAGTGGTGACTCCAAGGCATCCATAGGGATAGATCCCCAGAGCTGTGATCCATAATGACAGAAGAACTGCCATGTATTTCCAAGTCTTGTTGAACCACGATTGGAAGGTGAGCTTTTAGATGGTGCTGGTCACAGATCCAAGCTTCTTTCTTCCAACGATGTGGGCTGGGAGGGGCACGAAGAGAAACCTTGATAAGTCAGTGCATTGCGTGTAGATGAGGTAAACTTGAGGGAGTTTATGAACGTTAAAAAGAATGCTAGCTTTATCCTGGATGCCATCAAGTTTCTTCGGCATTTTTAGAGGTAAGTAGAGGATGTTTCATCCAAACACAATGATTCTTGAAGTTAGTGGAATCCTTTTGAGATGTCTGTTAAGGGTGTATTCTGAAGTCAGGGTATATAGCAAATACTAATTTCACCAGCAACCAATTTTTAGATTTGAATGTGGGTTTAGGTTGAATTTTAAATGCAGCTCTGAACAAAAGCCTCCATGAAGCTGCAGATTAGCTTTGATTACAAATCAGGAAACACCCATTCACTTAATATCTGAATATGCATGAAATCAGAGAGAGAGAGTCAGTGGGCGTTAACATTCATCTTGGGTGCTTTGAGTGTGGTTGTGAAGAAGGATGTATTTTAAACTATATGTAATTCAAAGGAAATGTTATAGATACATTGCAATTATAGAATTGCTGTTACCTTTGATCTTTAGGATAAAACATTGTCATTTAATATTAGGTTGAGCAGGCTTCGTCTTGCAAGAGTATCTCAATATGATGGCTGTTGCTCATTTTGTTGAATAAAACACTTCTATTTACACTAGCTTCAGTGTCTCTCTGGTGACTTTACTCATGCCACAACAATCTCAAGACTTATCATTACCTATTGAATACCCAGTTTCTGACCTGTTCCTGTGACACCCGCAGTCATATTCTGGGATAATGTTGATGGTGCATGTGGATTCAATGCAGATTTTTATTTAATGTAAACATCACTAGCAAGGCAAGAATGTATTGTGCATTCATGATTTTCCTCAAACTAAGGCTACGTCCACACTACGCCAGATAATTTTGAAAACGCCGGTTTCGAGTAAAAACGACAGGCGTCCACACTAAACGTTTTTCAAAATATCTCCGTCCACATTAGGCAGATATTTGGGCGAATCTCCTCCTACTGGGCATGCGCAGGACACACAGAAAACAAGCGAAGAGGAAACGATATACTTAGTGAGCGTTTGTCCAGTTACAGAGTAGAAAAACTTTAAAGGAATTGCTCTTGGCTGTGGCGCAGGAGGACTTAAAACTTAAAAGAAACAAATTCTGGAGTGTATGGAGGCAACCGACAGGGAGTTCACGGACAGTATAACCCAGCTGACGACGAACATTGAAAAACTGATTAACTCTGTTGCATTAACAAAGCACCTTGTTAAATGTACAAAACGTCTGCATCAGCGTTATCTTATATTTCATACAATGTTACATTAGTCTGTTTCACATCTATTGTCAGAGAAGTACTTGCATAAATAGGTAAACCACCTTCATACAAGCAAGGACAGAAAACAGGGCGAAGTGAGTATACTTATTCACTTCTTCACTTTGTTGTTAAAACAACGAACATCTGTTCCGGCATGTCATGACAGCATTTTGAAATAGTCAAAAAAGCTCACTTTACAATTTAACTCTCACACCATTCACACCGACTGCACGTTATAACAGCAGTACGGCAGTGCTTGCGCAGTACCAAGCAGAAGCAGAAAAAAGCATTGTTGTTGTGTTGTCATGACAACGTTTTTAAATCTCTCCGGTTATCCCTTACACACTACGCCGGATATTAAGCGTTTTCAGATTTATTCACTCTGGAGAGTGTTTTCAAAAATCTCCGTTTTCAGGGGCTGAAAACGTCGGCTCAGTGTGGACGGGAGGGCAAAACGAAGAGAAAAAGCTTCGTTTTCAAAATTATCCGGCGTAGTGTGGACGTACTCTGAGAGTTGAACCTCATTGTCATGGATCTGTAATTAGATATGGGCCAAGAAAGCATGGCACATTTCCTTTCCTGAAGAACAACAATGTGGCAAAAGGATTTTCTATGAACAGTGGGAATTTCATGGCTACAGCTACCAGTACTATTTTTAAAATTCCTTATTTATTTAGTTACTTGAATTTTAATTCCCCAGATGTTGCGGTTGGTTTCAAGTTCATTATTTCTGAATACAGGTCCAGCAACCAAACCATATTACTAATGTAAGTAAGGGAGAAGTGGTAACAAGTGTCTAGTAGTTTTGTAAGCTGTCTGCAAGATGTCACCATTGGTCATCGAAGCCATCTTGCCGGAACCTCTGGATCAGTGATCCTACAGGAAACAGTAGTTTGGTTATTGGTGTGTGAGGTGAGGGAAAGGAGAGGAGTGACTGCGGTCCATATAATACAGCAAGTGGTAACAGAGGTTAGACACTCAAGTTCAAATGACAAATGCTGGTTTGATAAACAACTGCAGCTCCATCCTTCCCAGCAGATTTAATGACAATGTCTGGGACTACAGAAGCAGAAATTTACAGCCTAATTGAGGGTAGATTAAAGTGAGGAGGAATCTCCTGCAATAAAGATCAGCTATTTGCCTGCTCAGTTTCTTGCTAAATCTGTATGCTTACTATTGTGTATTTAATATTTCAATAATACTTGAGTAATCTTGTATATTAATTAATTGATTAAGCATTCTTGTTCATTTAAATAATTCAGTACAGGTTATTTGTATAAATATGTGAATTACATATGTTATCATGCTACCATGAGGTTAGACACATATTGAGGTCTGCTTTGCCTTCTTTTGAATTAGTTTAATGCTTTGAAGTTACAAAACATAACACCAAGTTCTAGTCTTGCTTTGAATTCCATCAAAATAGTTGAATGTAGGGAGGCCAAAGGGGTTGGTTTAAGAGCTCATGCCAGGTCCTTCAGGAATGGGATTAGGAAAGACTTCTAAGTGGAAATTTGGATTTGGTTTTCCTCTCATGCCAATTGATTCTATGCTAACAGTTAATTTTCAATCTGAACAGTTGAAGGGGAATATTGTGTAATAAACAAATAACAAATGGAAGTAAAGTTCAGCAACAGTTTCCTCATGGATTACTGGATATTTCATTAATATGTGAGCGGGAAAGGGTATCAAGAATTAGCACAAATTGCCCTTATTACCATCAACTCCACTTCTGGTGTCTGGAATTGATGTAGAATTTTGCTGTACATATTAGAGATGCTTTTAACTGTCCTCAGCCAGCGCAGTAATGTGGAATCTAAAGATCTCAACAGACTGCTTTCTTTGGGTCATCAAGCAGGAAATCGGTGGCCAATCAAAAATATTCTGTGATGCAAATTGTCAAGTAAAATTTTCAGAAGAATATTATTTCATCACTTTCCATTATAAGGAAGTTTAATTAGCTGTTGAAATGATGTGAGACACTTCACACCTTGAATTTATGGGATTGTTCTGTTTATGTTGTTGGCTCTGAGACATATCAAATCAACATTACATTTGTAGTTATGGTGGGCTTTAAAAAAAAGTAACACTGCTGGTGCAACAAGCAATCTGAAGGAGAAACTCAGCGGATCAAGCAAGATCTATTCGGATTGGAGGGGTGGGTAAGAAATTGTTCTGCGTCTAAAGCCTAACCCAGTCTTAACATAGGATTCACACCTAAAACGCACACCCACAGACACACAGACAGACAGACACCAGACACACACACACATACACACACACACACACACACACACACACACACACACACACACACAGTGCTCAACCCACTGAGATCCTCCAGCAGACCGTTAGTTGCTCCAAGTTCCTGCATCTGCAGTCTCATTCGCCTGTTCCTTAAGGTAACTTAGTGACTGATTTCAGGGCTAAGACAAAGTTTCAGTAACACCAAAATCAATAAAGCACAGATGCAAAAGTAGGCTTTTTGGCCCATTGAATCCACTCTGCCATTCAGTCATGGCAGATTTATCAACCCTCTCAACCCCACTCTCTTTCCTTCTCCTGTAAACTTTGATGCATTGACTCCCTTTCTAATCAAGAAACTATCAACCTCCCCTTTAAGCATATCCAAATATATCCAATGATTTTTTTACCCATCCAGCCATTCAAACCATGCCACCCAGCAACCCCCGATACCCCCGATTTAACCCTAGCCTAATCCTGGGACAGTTTATAATGACTAACTAACTACTAACCAGTAGGTCTTTGGACTGTGGGAGGAAACCAGATCACCTCGAGAAAACCCATGCATTCCATGGATTTAGTTTATTTAGCTAAAAACCAAAGGATGTAATACTGAGGCTTTATAAGGCATTAGTCAGACCACATTTGGACCGAGGACACACAAATTTCCTTACAGATGATGTTGGAATTGAACTCTGAACTCTAACGTAATAGTATTGCACTAATCACTACAATACTGTGGCATCCAACCTCTGATTCACCAACCTCTTGCTAAGGAAATTCCTCCTCATCTTTGTTCTAATTGGAAATCTTTCCATTCTGAGGCTGTGCCCTCTGGTCCTAGACTCCCCCACTACAAGAAACATTTCTGGGATCACCGCCATACATCTGGACGTTGTCCAATGCCAGTGCATCTGTTTTTTGATACGGGGTCCAAAACAGCTCACTGTACTCCAAATGTGATCTGACCAATACCTTTTAAAGCCTCAGTAATTACATCCTTTGGTTTTTAGCTAAATAAACTAAATATGATGTAATTGTTACTCTGGATCCAATGTAGCACAAAAAAAATCATGGGATAAAGAACTCAGTGATAAAAAACATAATAAATAAAAATATAAATTCATAAGATAACTTAAATACTTATATACAATGGATGTATACTGTACATAGATTGTATGTACATAAAGTGATGCTAGGTGCAGGAGTATCTGAACATAGGGAGACTCTGGCAGGAATTGATAAAGTCGTGGTGTTGGTTCAATAAGACGAGCACATTTGATAAACAGATGCGATTGGTCAGTGGTTGCACACTGCATTCTTCAACGGACCAGGATGAAATATGAATTCTGAGTGGCTGATATTTATTGCCAACAAGATAGAAAATAAAATCTGGGTCAGAACTCATGAGTGTTTAAATTTTCATTGGTTAAACTAATAAAATATTGATTGGAAGTTGATCATTTCCTGATCGGTCAGGGCGTCAAAGGATATGGCGAAAAGGCAGGTGTAAGGGGGTTGAGTGGGATCCAGGATCAGCCATGATGGAATGTCAGAGCTTACTCGATGGGCTGAATGGCTTAATTCTGCTCCTATGTCTTATGGTCTTGTGGCCTAATGTTTATACATACAGATACAGTTTCCCTACCATTCACCTACTTATTTCTCCAAGTTTGAATAATATATAATTGTCCGGAACGACTCAGCTATCCCGGAGAACTTCTAACCGACATCTAGAGAGAGCACAGTCAAATGGCCACAAACTCTATCAGACGTGAAGCACGAAGAATCCATCATTATCCAATCCACAAGAAAAACCTCAGCCTCTCAGAAAAGCCTCTGTCAACTTCCTTCCAAGGGTCTTTCTGATCCACTGAGTTCCCCCAGCAGTTTGTCTTTTCTCTATCATCCATAACGCCTCCCCACCTCATCTGGAGTACAGTCACCAAAAGGCTTGATCACACAGCGACGAGAAGTCCTTTGTGCATTTATCTGTTCAATCCTTTCCTTCAAAATTACATTTAATTTTCTTGGAGGGTAAAAGTTGTGAATAATGAATAACTGAGTGGTTGAACCTATGTTGAGTCCTGATGGACGGTCTGGGCCTGAAATGCCAATTGTTTATTCCCTTGTAGAGATGCTGTCTGACCTGTTGAGTTCCTCTGGCATTTTGTGTGTGTTGCTCTGGATTTCCAGCGTCTGCAGAATCCCTTGTGTTTATGAACCTATATTGTGGGTTTTACAAATTCACCTAAGTATCAGACTTTTCCAAATCACTCACAGATTCACCATCCTGTCTTTATTTAGCTAGTTTTGTATTTAATAAACTCCCCGTGGCTTTAAATTGCTGCACTTATTACAGGGATAAGTGCAGGTTTCAACATGTATTGAGTACAGTACTTCATTTGTGCTGGATGTAAATTCTCTCGATGGGTGGAGGGTTGCTTCCTTTGATCAGATATTTTGGAGCTTCCGGTTTGATTGCATACAATTCAGTAATGAATATTCAAGATTCAACATTCGAGTTCAAGATTGTTTATTGTCATTCTTCAGTACTTGAGTGTAGAAGAGAACAAAATAATTGTTATTCTAGATTCAATGCAGCATTAAAAACACAATAAGCACAATAAACCAATCTAGAAAACACAATTTACAAATAATAATTGACAGCAGCCATATATACATTAGAATAGCTTATATACATGGACTGATTGTATGTACGTACATAAAAAACACCGTGCAGAAGTATATGTACGCCTGACAGGAAGTGATAAAGCGACAAAGTGACTCTGGGTAAGAGGATCTCTTCTAGGTAGCAGCAGGGCACCTGAAAGACGGTAGGACAGTAACTATGTCAGTGTAGGTATGAGGTGTGGAGTGAAAGTGATGGTGCCGAGGGGTTGTGGAGAGAAGTGGCTGATGTGTATGTAGTGGTGGTGGGGTGGGTTAAACGGTAGAGATGTTGATCAGCCTGCAATGATTACTGGCTTCGTCGCTGGGAACTCATTTTTGTGAACTTTAGTTCTGAATGGTATTTGCTTACTTTCATTGTTTGCCCAATTTGTTTATTTTTGCACATTAGGTGTTTGATGGTCTTTTTTACTTGTTTCTATTGGGTTTTCTTGTTTTGTGGCTGCTTGTAAGAAGACAAATCTCAAGGTTGATACACGACATGCTGGAGGAACTTAGCAGTCTAAGCAGCATCTATGGAAAAGAGTAAGCAGTTGACATTTCATGGCAAGGCCCTTCTTCAGGACTGGAAAAAAAGATGAGAAGTCAGAGTAGGAAGGCGGGGGAGGGGAGAAAGAGAGGTGGTAAGTGAAACCGGGAGAGGGGGGAGGGGTGCTGTAAAGAGTTGGGAAGTTGATTGTTGAAAGAAATAAAGGGCTGGAGAAGGGGAAATCTGATTGGAGAGGGTAGAAGACCATGGAAGACAGGGAAGGAGGAGGAGCACCAGAGGGGGGAGATGGGCACATGAGGTGAGAGAGGGAAATGGGAATGGGGAATGGTGAAGGTGGGAAGACAATTACCAGAAGTTCAAGAAATCAATGTTCATGCCATCAGGTTGGTGACTTCCCAGATGGAATATAGGGTGTTGCTCTTCCAACCTGAGTGTGGTCTCATCGCGGCAGTAGAGGAGGCCATGGACTGACATGTTGGAATGAGAATGGGAAGTAGAATTGAAGTGGGTGGTCACTGGGAGATCTCACTTTTTCTGGTGGATGGAGCATAGGTGTTGAGCAAGCGGTCTCCCAATCTACGTCGGGGCTCACAGAGAGCTCACAAGAGGCTACACTAGGAGCACCGAATACAGTAGATGACCCCAACAGGTTCACAGGTGAAGTATCACCTCACGTGAAAGAACTGTTTGGACCCTGAATATTAATGAGAGAGGTGGTGCAGGGGTAGGTATGGCACTTATTCCACTTGCAAGAATAAGAACCATGAGGGAGATCAGAGGGGAGGGATGAATGGACAAGGGAGTCACAAAGGGGGTGATCACTGTGGAAGTGGAAAGCGGAGGGTGGGGGAGAGGGAAAAATGTGCTCGGCGGTGGCATTAGTTTCGGATTGTGGTTATCTCCTGATGAAGGAAATGTCGACGGTTTACTCTTTTGCATAGGTGCTGCCTGGCCTGCTGAGTTCCTCCAGCATTTAGTGTGTGTTGTTTGGATTTCCAAAATCTGCAGATTTTCTCATTTGTGAAATCTCCAGGTTGTACATAGTATGCATACTTTGATAATAAGTGTACTTTGAAGTTTGAAATAATTGTTTTTGCGTCTAGTGGATGCTGCATAGCCTCTTCACATTTGTTGATGGTGTTCATTATGTGATGATGCACCCCTCCCCCAACCCCGAGGAAAACATTCACAATTGACCTTATCTGCTACAAACTTTTGAATCACGCCTTCTCTCAGGCAACTTCCTGAGAACCAACAAAAGTGTTTGTATAAGCATTGAAATCATTTCCTCAGAAATAGGGTAATGTTACTGGTATCAGTGCCTCTTGCTTGCTTTGCATCTCAGGATTATTCTCAGTCTTATTTTTTTATTTGCACAGTTTCCTTTTTTTTTGCACATTGGTTGTTTGTCTGTTTACTCATTTTTTTCAGTGTAATTGCCTGTAAGAAAATGAACATAAAGGCAGTATATAGTAGCATGTATGCACTTTGATAATAAATGTACTCTGAACTTTTTACATCAAACGGTAGCAGCTTGTCTGACACAGTAGATGAGCATATCTTTGTGGAGCGCTGCTGCAAGGAAACAACATCCATCATCAAGGATCCTCTCCATCCAGGCCAGGCTGCTGCTGGGAAGGAGCTTCAGAAGCCTTAGGCACCACAATACCAGGTTGAGTTGTCCTGCAGACATCAGGCTGCTGAACGAGTATGGTAACTTTACTCACCTCAACACTGAACCGATTCTACAACCCATGGACTCACGTTCAAGATCCTGCAACTCATGTTCTCGGTATTGCTCATTTCATTATTTATATTTTTGTATTTGCACAGTTTGTCTTATTTTGTGTATTGATTGTTTGTATTTCTCTGTTCTACTGTGAATGCCTGCAAGAAAACGAATCTCAAGGTAGTATAAGGCGACGTATACATACCTTGATAATAAATTTACTTTGAACTTTGACAATTCTTTTCCCCCTTCCGTACAGAACTTTAACGTATTGCCATATCTATCTATTCTTTTGTATCCTGTATTGATCGTACCTCCATTGCACTTGTTGTTCGTCCATTGTTGACGTCGATGAGGACCTCGACACCATAATGATGGTGTCCAGACTAGCACATGATTCAGATTTAAGTGAGGGAGAGTTGCGCAGCATCAGCCTCACTCTCTCTTCCCAATTCCCATCTGGGTCCAGTGGCAAGACAGAGTCTAGACGGCTGGAGATGGGACTAGGCGCAGTGGATGACCAGGACATCTTCTGTGTCTTGTTCTGCTCTACACGTTCCACGACGCTTGCAGAGACCGCCTTCTTGACCGTTGGACCTTCCATAGGTCTCGTCCGCTCAATCTGCCGGAGTCTGTCTTCACATGCTGGGATAGACAACTCCCTATCTCACCGAGGGTTTGAGACCCGTCGGCTACCCTCACCTGGTTTAGCCGGCTTGTCGAAGCCGTTGCCCGGGGTGTGGCCACTGTCACATGCAAACAGCTACGGGGAGCCACAGGTGAGAGCTGAGTGCCAGGTGGGGACCAAAGGTGGACTAACCGCCCTGAAAAGGACGTGACATGTTCCCCCACCAGAGGTGCTACCCCTCCCTGACACCCCATATACCCCATCCATTGCACTTATAGACCATAAGACCATAAGACAAAGGAGCAGAAGTCGGCCATTCAGCCCATCGAGTCTGCTCCGCTGTTTTAGCATGAGCTGATCCATTCTCCCATTTAGTCCCACTCCTCCACCTTCTCACCATAACCTTTGATGCCCTGGCTACTCAGATACCTATCAATCTCTGCCTTAAATACACCCAATGACTTGACCTCCACTGCTGCCCGTGGCAACAAATTCCATAGATTCACCACCCTCTGACTAAAACAATTTCTTCGCATTTCTGTTCTGAATTGGCACCCTTCAATCCTTAAGTCATGCCCTCTCGTACTAGACTCCCCCATCATGGGAAACAACTTTGCCACATCCACTCTGTCCATGCCTTTCAACATTCAAAATGTTTCTATGAGGTCTCCCCTTATTCTTCTAAACTCCAAGCTTCATAGAGGTTCTTTTCTTTAAAATTTTAACCAATCAACACCCATTAGCGGCCTTAATGTCTGACCTGCAATTTTTTCTTTTTTTTTCTCACCTGGCTGGCAATAAATGTCAGCCACTCAAAATTCATATTTCATTCATGCTCATCTAAGAATATTGCGTGCAACCACTGGCCAATCTCATGGAACATGCAAATCAGTGGTTTGGTAGGATGGAAAAGTGTGAAACAACAAAAAGGATTTACTAGAAACTGCAAATGCCGGAAATTTAAAATAAAAACAGGAGATGCTATAAACATTCATGTTAATATTATTTTTCTGATTGTATGTGGTATCTTAACTATGTGTGACTTATGTACTGTGTTTTGCACTTTGGACCCGGAGGAATACTGTTTCATTTAGCTGTATACATGTGTATGGTTAAATGACTATTAAACTTGAACTTGAACACTTCAGCAGGTCTGCGTCATCTGTGGAAAGACACTTTCGGTCTGAGACTCAGGAATAAAGAAGACAAATCTCTTTACCTGTTCTGACAAGGGGTCTTGAACCTAAGATATTAACTCTGTTTCTCTTTCCACAGATTTTGCCTGTATTTCTGGGTGTTTCTAGTATTTTCTTCTTTCATTTTAGAACAGTAAAAGTACAAGCAGGAGTGAGGCAAAGGAAAGCTGTTCAGGATTACATAGAAAGACGTTTGTTAAAGAATTACTAAAAACCTGAATTGGTTGTTAATTATCAGCATGGCTGACTTCAATTTAGTTGTATGTTATAGAGGTCTAAAGTTGATACAACTCTTACTTGAAGATTGTTAAGTACTTTTATGACAATCTTGACAGAACTTGAAGGCCTGAGTTTTAGGGAGAGGTTGGGCAGGCTAAAATTTTGTTGAGACTGCGGGGTGACCTCATACAAGTGTATAAAATCATGAGAGGCAAAGATAGGGTGAATACATACCATCTGTTATTTGCACTTAAGGCAAAGGAATCAAAAAATTGAAGGCATAGGTTTGTAGGATGAGAAAAGAGATCTGAGATTGTAACAGAGAATACTGGGTAGATACACTCCTTACACACACACATTCACACACTGCCTCGCCATTCCGCTGCCACTGTGCTGAGTGTACACACTCCACTGTCTTCCCCAGTATATTCTAATGATGGGTCCTAAACCGAAATGATGTGCTCTGGTTGGCTTATGGTGCCTTTCCAACCCTACACGGCAGAATATTCCATTTCTTTAGTAATGAGGATGTGTAAATATGTATATGCTGTTTGCGTACTGTATTTAAGATAGATATTTCTGTTTATTTTGTAGTATGGTTGTAACTACATTGTGGGGTGCATCGTATTCTAATTCATGTGTAGTCTAAAGTTAACTTTGTTGGTAATTAAAGATGCTATATTCCGGTGCTGAATAAAAAGGAGCTCGTTGGTCTCAGTAAAGAGAGACGAGAGAGGTAGGGGCTGCCAGGAGTTCACACTGGACAAGAATAAGTGCAGAGCTATTAGTATGTTTTCTCATACTTATCTGTTTGTAAATATTGGCAGTTTTCACTTCCTCCACTAATTTTTATAAGTTTGATTTCTGATGCACCTAATAAACACCCTAGCACTAAAGTGCTAAACAACTCCAGCTATTTTTTTCTTTGGTCATAACCCACATATCTAAGAGAGGGGCAATTTCTTCACACAGGTGGTTGTGTATATGTGGAACAAGATGCCAAAGGAAGTGGTTGAGGCAGCTACAGTTAAGGCATTTACAGGCAATTGGACATGTACATAGATACCTGAAGTTTAGAGGGATATACACACGTTTGTAGATAAATAGTGGACAAATAAGAATAACTTAGATGGAGAGCACAGACAAGTTAGGGCAATAAAACCAATAAACAGCTTAAAACCAAACAAGAATTGTGCCCAAGTTATACGTCATGAGAGTGAGTCACTGCTAAAACATATAAAATTTTATGTTTTATCTCAAATCATTGTATTAATTGTTTGGTCCCACTGTGAGATTTTTTTTATCAGTGTTAGGTTTATTCTGTCATTCTGTTTTTAATCATTTTGCTCTGAGGAGACTCCATAGAGAGGTTGAGTGATGAAGCAGCTCTCAGATTGTGACACAGGTCATTCTGTCTCTCCTTGACTTGCTTGGCACTCAGTCATTCAATGAGGAAATGACTGCCCCCCTTACAGTGCCTCTAAATTAATCTTCAGCAGCTCATGTTGCTGCAGTCAAAGCTGCTCAACTAATATAAAATGCAGCTAATTTACAGACCTTGTAAGTCATCTGTCACAATGCGTGTGGGTTATAGGCAACATTGCAATTTATTTGGTACACAAATATTGATATTCTTGCTGCATTTCACGAGGCCAGAAGATGTTTTTCATGTTAATGATCCCTTCAAAAACAAACCGTTGGTTGTTCTTGGATCACGTTACATACTGTGGCAATCATTCTGCATTAAATTGGTTTAAGGCAGTGTGCGCAAAGCAAGCTGTCGGTCGTCAAACCATCCTGTTTTGCATTGAAATCAAGCCTTGTTGAATGATCGTGGCAATGAAAGGAGGCCATTCAGCCCATTATGTCTGTGCTGATTCCTGGTAGAGAAGCAACATCAGTCCTATTTCTAGCCCTTTCCCTATTATAGGGCAGTTAGGTGGTGCAACATCTCATTTTCCATCTAAGTAGCCTCCAGCCTGATGTTGCATATATCAATTTCTCTAATGTCCAGTAATTTTTCTGCCCTTCCTCTTTACTCCTTACCCTCCCCCAACCCACCTCCTTATTCTGGCTTCTTCCTCATCCCTTTCCAGTCCTGATGAAAGATGTCAACCTAAAGCACTCCCCTGCGTAGATGCTGCATGACCTGCTGCGTTCTTCCAGGTTTTTGTGTGTTTTACTCCGAATTTGCAGCAACTGCAGAATCTCTTGTGTTAGTGAATCTTGCTGCCTGACAGAGCAGTGACCTGGGTTTGATCCTGAGCCGTGTACTACCTGTGAGGAGTTTGATGATTCTCTCCAGCCCCATCTGAGTTTCCTCCAGTTACTGAAGGTTCCTCCCACCTCCTTATGTTTGTGTCAGAAGGTCAACTGGCCACTATAAATTACTTCTTAGCACAGATTAATGGCAAAAAAGGAAACACATGGCAGTTTATGGGCATGTGTGAGAGAGAATGGAGAGGTCAGGAAAAAAGGAATGAGGGAATGGGATGAGTAGTATTGCTCCCTTGATAAACTGCAGAAAACATTCTGACTTGCTGCATCAGTGCCTGATATGGAGGGGCCACTGCAGAGGATTGGAAAAAGCTGCAGGAGATTGTAAACTCAGCCAGCTCCATCATGGCACCAATCACTCTACTATCAAGGAAATCTTCAATAGGCGATGCCTCCAGAGAGCAGCATCCACCATTAAGGATCCCCATCACCTGGGACTTGTCCCCTTCTCATTAATACCATCAGGGAGGAGATACAGGAGCCTGAAGCCACACATTCAACATCTTGGAACCCTCCACCATCAGATTTCTGAATGGTCCCACGAACACTACCTCACTTTTTGAACTTATTTCAATATTCCTTTTTTTATATTCCAGCTGCAAATCAGCAAATTTCATGACACATATCAGTGATAATAAATCCGATTCTTATCCTGATTGAGAACAATCATATACCTGATGGGCTGAATAATTTATTTCTGTGTTGTTGCGAGATGAGATCATTATGCAAATTGTTTTCATTCCCTTTTGGCAGTTCTGCACTGACTACACAGATAGTGAATTCCAGGTAATTGCTGTTGTGACTGAACAAAGTCACTGGAGAGACTCTGAAGCTAGTGGAAATAGAAGTGTTTTATCCAGCAAAAACAAGCAACAGGTATCATATTGAGACACTGTTGGAAGAAGCTGCCTGCTTGACCCAATATTACATGACATTTTATATGCTAAGGATCAAAGGTAATAGCAGGACAATTCTGTAGTTAAAATGTATCTACAATGCTTCCTTTGAATTACATATAGTCTTCAATCACCTCCTTCTTCACACCCAAAGTGAATGTTAATTCCTACCGGCTCTGTGCTGCATTCATGTATATGCAGGTTTCTGCCCTCAAATAGAAGGCCATTGTTCAGAGCTGCATTTTCAATTCAATCTGCAATCCATGTTCAGGTCTGAAAACTGTCTGCTGTTAAAATTAGTATTTGCTCTATACCATAACTCCAGAATATGCCCTAACAATTGCTATACTATGAGTAAAGGTTCTTCTCCTCATCACATCTGGTAGCTTTTGCTTATGTTACATCTGTGTCCCCTGCTCCCCTGCTTACTGGGAGCAGCTTCCCTCTACTTAACTTAAACCAGTCTTGAATTTGTACACAAAACAAGATACTGGAGGAACACAGTGGGTCAGGAGAGAAATGAACAGTCGATGTCTCAGGTCAAAACTGGTTATCTGGGCTGGATGAGGGGTCTCGACACAAAACGTCAGACCTTGTTCCAGATTCCAGCATGTCTCTTGTGTTTCCATGATTTTACACATCTCTGTCAGATCTCCTCTCAGTTTTCCAGAGAAAAGTCTCAACTTCTCCAGACTCTCACCTTCCTCAGCTCCAGAAACTTTCTAGTAAATCATCACTGAAGGCTTCATTGCACTGTGATCGGACAACAATATTGACGCTTTGTGCTGACCGTTTGCATCATTGTCTGGTATGGTAACTGCAAGGCATAGACTGCAAGACACTTCAAAAGATTGCAAGGACTGTTCGGAAGATCATCGGGATCTCTCTTCCGCACATCTGAGGTACTTACCAGGAGCACTGCGTTCATAGGGCCCTTAGCATTGTCAATGATCCCTGCCATCCGTCCAACAATCTCTCTGAACACCTACCATCAGGTAGGAGGCACCATAGCATTAAGACACGAGCTGTTAGGGTGGGAAACAGCTTCTTCCCCCAGGCCGTGAGACTACTGAACTCTCTGCTACCACCCAGGTCTCATTAGAAATGAAGTAGTGTTGTACGTTTTAACTTGTGATGTTAATGCACTTTATTATTTGTTAACTTACTTGTGGTAATATTACATGAGGTGCTGTGTGGAGTTACATGGTCTGTATTGTCCACTTTGGCCCGGATGGACATTGTTTCATTTGGTGGTATACATATATATGGCTGAATGACAATAAATTTGAGCTTGTAACTTGAAATTGAACTAGACAGTAAAATATTGATCAAAACTGGTCTTCAGTAGAGTCTCGAATAATGAGAGGGAAAACTAGCGTGATCTAAGGGAGGATATTGTAAAGAGGATATGCTAAAAAGTTGAAAACCAATATCAGGGAAATTGCGGATAGATGCATAGAAAGCTTGTCAGGAGGTCAGGGAAGTAGAGTTATAGAGTCAGAGACTAATACAGCACAGACTAATACTACGCAGATCATGTGAATGATCTAGCATACACATGCTTCATATTGTACCTATCTACACTAATCCATTCACCTGAATTAGGTCCAGCGATTACCATGCCTGAGAAAGTTATGGACTTGTCCAGATGCTTCTCAAGTGCCTTGAGAATATCTGCTTCCATCCGTATCAGGTAGTGCATTTCATATTCTAACCACACTCTGGTGGGAAACACTCCCATCAAATCCGCTCTAAACCGCCAACCTCTCATTTTATAACTAGACTACTTTAAGGTCTCAGAGAGACCTGCCATAGAAAGAAGATGAGTTGAGGTTGGGTGAGGCCAGAACTGGAGGTCATGGGTTAAGGGTGAACAGTGAATTATTTAAAGGAATATGAGAGGGAACTTCCTAACTCACAGGGTGGTGTGTCTGTAGAATGAGTTGCCAGTGGAGGTGATGGATATGGGTTCAACTGCAACATTTAAGAGAAGTTTGGATAAGTACATGGATGGGAGGGGTATGGAGGTCTACGGTCCAGGTACAGGTCGATGATACGAGGTAGAATAACGGTTCAGCATGGATTGGAGTCTGCTTCTTATCTATGACTCTGACTCTAAGATTCATGTTATCTCCTCAATCTATATCTGCACAATTTTACATCAGATCACCCCCTCGGCCTCTTCCTCTCCTGCAAAGCAAGCCATTTTTATTCATCAGCAAACAATCTGCTGGAGGAACTCAGACTGTTAATCTCCATCTTAATGGTAGGGAGCGGGTAGGGGATAGGGAAAAGGACGTCAATATTTCCAGCTGAAATCTTGCATCAGACTCTGATGCAGAGTTGTAACCCAAAATGTCTAAAATTCATTTCTCTCCACAGATATTGTTCAATCCATGCACTCTCCCAGCTAATAGTTTGTTGCTCCAGATTCCAGTATCTGCAGTCTTTTGTGCCTCCATTCTGTTTAGTCTCTCCTTATAAATGTGATGCCACAATCCAACATCCTGATGAATCTCCTATGTCCATCTCTGTGAGTTATATCCTTGACGCATTTTAGAGTGATGTAATAAAGATTGTGGATTTAATTAACAGCAAGGCTGAATTGTCTTTAGATGCTGAGGGACTTGGAACTAAAGTGGGTAGTTTTAAAGTAGGAACTTGTTGTAGTTATTAAAATACTTTATCGTCACTGCTCAAGACAATGAGATTGCAGTGCTACTCCAGTCAGTGCAAAACAGGTATTTACAGTACTTGTGGTACGGCTTAAAAAAAATATAAATTCCCATATTTACATGCAAAAGGTGACTTCATAGGTCCATAACACTCAAAGGCCACTGGGAATCCGAGGTGCAGTATTATTCAGCTGCACAACCACCCTTAGGAAGAAGCTGTTTTTCAGTCTTACTACCTTGGCTAATATGTTTCTGCATCTCCTCCAGATGACAGGAGATTGAACGGTGAGTGTTCGGGATGGAATGGGTCTTTACGAACGTGCTGTAAGCTTTGAGATATGCTGAGCCGTCCTAATCACCCACTGGAGTGCTTTGTGATCTGTCTTGTTGCAGCTAGAGTAGCATACTGTCATTCCATATGCCAGTATGCTCTCTATCGCACATCAATAAAAGTTGGCCAGCAATTTATGAGACAGGTTAAGTTCCTTTATTATTACTGTTAGGACCTATTCTGGAGATATGCAATATAACTGAAACCCCTTTTTACTGGGTGTCTCTAGAGATGCAGCCCCTCATTAGCCCCTCGCTAACAGCCCCTGGACTTAGCAGTGAGAAAACCAGCTTCTCACACTCCGTACATCTACGGTAGGTATGACCTGGTTCCCGCCAAACCCGTGAGGTTGGGATGTCTCACCCACCTGAACTCCAACTGATGTAAATACTGTATAACTTACTGTCCCCATGCAATCACCCGTCAGCAAGACATCACAGATTAAACACTACATACAATTATAAAACAAGTATATTTATGAATGTTAATTTAACCAAACAGTTATCAAAGAAAGAAAGAAAAAAACAAAAGGACTCATCATAATTTAACAGTCAAATCTGCACAGTTGGAACTCAAATCTTCCAAAAGCCAATGTGTCCAATGTACTCATGGCACCAACTCCTATTCACCAATCTCTGATAGGATTCCCCCTCTTGAGCTCTATTGGATTGTGGATTCTCACTGGACAGAATCCTATGGCCAGTTCTCTCAAGCTTCTTCTCTCTCCATCTCTGCCAAAAAAGACCTCAACCCACCTCAGTGTCCATCACAAAAAGTCTTCCCCAGCATTTCCTAGAACCTTTCCTAGTTCCATCTAACTGATTGGATGACACAACATTCCTAAGCATCCCTTATCTTTAGTGGTACCCAAACATTATCAGCAGAACACAATGCTTCTACAGAAAAACCATTACATTAAATACCCTACAATATTAGCAGTAAAATCTTTACCAGGGTGTTACATAACAAATATTAATTTCGACAGCAACCAGCTTTCAGATCTGAATATGGATTGTAGATTGAATTTAAAATGCAGTTTAGAAGAATGGTCTTCCCGGGGCAGCATTTTAGAATAAATTACAGACCAGGAAACATCTAATTGGCCAGAGATGTCTGCATATGCATGAATGCAATCGACACCCCATTGTGTAATTATGACTCAGAGATCACAGTAATTAATACTTATTTTGGGTGCTTTGGTGGGAAGACCTAGGAATTTGAAATATGCAATTCAAAAGAAGCATTATGAGGGTACTGTAACTATAGAAATTATACTGTTACCTTTGTTCTTTAACATATTAAATTATGCTGTAATATTGGGTCAGGGAGTTTCTCTCTCTCTCTCTCGTGACCCCAACAGCTGTCAGCTTGTGTGTGTGTTGATTAAAGACTTTTATATCTACCAGCTGCGTCTCTCCAGTGGCTTTGTTCACAGTTACAACAATTACCATGTGCACTGTTTACTCTGTGAGCAGAGAATTTCATTGCACCCTGGTGTACAGTATATAACAATATATGAATTTAATCTAATCCAAACTAAACACGTCTTCCAAAAATATTTCATTATCATGCTTTTTTCTTCAAATATAATTCCGACAGACAGAAAAGTATTTTTTTCAATACAATTCCGCTTAATTCCTCTTCAAAGACCTAATGAATAACAAACTGGACCACCTGGTTTTCCATTTCAGGTTGTCTGAACCCAGCATAAGCCCAGAACCTGTGATGACTTAGTGTTTATTAGAAAAATCTCCAGCTGCCAGTTCACAGAAAAATAAAATAAAAGATTTGAACCTTACCTCGTGGTTCCAGCTGATCACAAATCATTAGCTCTGACTATAAACAGTTCTCTGCTTTTTGTTGTCTTTTCTGTTTTGCCTGCTCAGCAGAAGACAATTTACTTGATGCAGTAGAGAGGCAATATTTGCAGAGAGCTTTATAATGGACAGCAAAATAACCTTGCAAGGCAAGGCAATATGGTCTTACAGATGGGCTTAATTTCATTGAACATCCAACCAGTACAATTACTGCCTAGAATGCCCAAGATAGTCCTCATAAAACTTTAGGTGACACTGTACCTCTGTCTTTTGATACTTCAGTCCTGCAGGTATTGAACTTCCAGTAACCAATCATAAAATTGTTTTATTTTATTTAGTTTATTTAGAGATGCAGCATAGTAACAGGCTCTTCCAGCTCACAAGCTTGTGTCATGCAATTAAAGTCCAAATTTCAAACTTCAAAGTGAAGTTATTATGAAAAAACTTAAATATCACCATATAACAACCCTGAGATTCTTTTCCTTCTGGGCATAATCAGTAAATCCATAATAAAATAATAACCATAATAGAATCAATGAAAGACCGCAGCAACTTGGACATTCAACCAGTGTGTAAAAGACAACAAATTGCGCAAATGCAGAAAGAAAGAAATCACAATAATAAATAAGCAACAAAAATTTAAAACCTGAGATGAAGGGTCGTTGAAAGCGAGTCTATAGGTTGTGGGAGCATTTCAGTGATGGGGCAAGTGAAGCTGAGTGAAGTTATCCCCTTTGGTTCAAGAACCTGATGGTTGATGTGACCAATTAACCTACTAACCCATACAAATTTGGAATGCTATCATCAGGGAAGAGGTACAGGAGCCTATAGGCACACATTCGACAATTCAGGAACAGCTTGTTCCCCTCTACCATCAAATTTCTGAATTGACATTGAACCCATAAAAAAACTACCTCACTACATTTTTCCCTCTTTTTGCATGACGTATTTAATTTAACTTGTTATATATATATATATATACTTAATGTAATTCACAGCTTTTATTATTATGTATTGCAATATATTGCTGCCACATAACAACAAATTTCATGACCTATGCTAGTGATATTAAACCTGATTATTAAACCTGATTCTGATTCTGATCTTAATATAAGAACATAAGAACATAAGAAATAGGAGCAGGAGTAGACCATCCGGCCCATCGAGCCTGCCCCACCATTCAATAAGATCATGGCTGATCTGTCCATAAAGTCAGCTCCATCTACTTGCCTTTTCCCCATAAACCCTTAATTCCCCTACTATGTAAAAATATATCTAACTGTATCTTAAATACATTTAGTGAAGAAGCTTCAACTGCTTCCCTGGGCAGAGAATTCCACAGATTCACCACTCTCTGGGAAAAACAGTTTCTCCACATTTCCGTCCTAAATCATCTCCCTTGAATCTTGAGGCAATGTCCCCTAGTTCTAGTCTCACCTACCAATGGAAACAACTTTCCTACTTCTATTTTATCGATCCCTTTCAAAATTTTGTATGTTTCTTTAAGATCCCCTCTCAGTCTTCTGAATTCCAGAGAGTGTAGTCCCAGGAGACTCAATCTCTCCTCATAGGTTAGCCCCTTCATCTCTGGAATCAACCTGGTGAACCTCCTCTGCACTGCCTCCAAAGCCAGTATATCCTTCCTCAAGTATGGGGACCAGAACTGCACACAGTACTCCAGGTGCGGCCTCACCAGTACCCTGTATAGTTGCAGCATGACCTCCCTGCTCTTGAATTCAATCTGTCTAGCAATGAAGGCCAACATTCCATTTGGGACAAAACCAGAGCATGCAGTAAACACCCCTATGGTCATGGGGAGGACATACTTACAGACAGCAGAGGTTAATGAATCCTGGTTGCTGTTGTTGTACTGTCTTTACACTTGTAATGAGAACGGTATAACTCATCTCCTTCTACATTAGGCCACGTTCTTATCAATCTCCCCTGCTGTGGACCACCTGGAGGTCCAAGATGCTCTCGTTACATGCACATGCAGATCAACTCTTTAAGTGATAATACAGAAAGTTTGGAGTTAACAATTCATCTCCTTCTACCTTAGGCCACAAACTTATCAATCATCCCTGCTGTGGACCACTTCTACAAAGAAGGGATCTGTATGCTCCACGACCGCTGGACTAAGTGTGTACATGTAGAAGGGGACTATGTTGAAAAATAAATGTGCTAGGTTTTCTAAAATTGACTCCTTCTACCTCAGGCCACGAACTTATCAATCACCCCTCGTACATTGCTTATTTCTCTCCCACCTTTAAACATCTATGCAAGTGAATTTCGAAAAACCTCTGTGGAACTGTGCCATCAAGACTACAGTCTTCTGCCAAAATGTTTCACCTCACATGGTTGCCAGACTTCATCTGCTATTTGTCTTCCATTTAGGTAAGTTATCTATGTCTGTTCCAGTCAATATTATCACCCTCACTGACACAACCTGAAGTTTGATGCCAGTGGTAAAACTTGAAATATTCCAAGTTAAAATTGTAGTTTAATTATCATTATGCATGAATATAGCCAAATGAAATGGTGTTCTTCCAGGGCCAAGGTGCAAAGCGAATTACCATCAGCACACAGCACACAGCACACAACACATATAGCATAAAAGGTTGTGATAACAGAAATGCATAGTCACAAAAATATACATAGCCCATGTCTCCGAGTGACATGGCCTGTACATGGTATGTTGTCCTTGTCCTTCTTAAACTTCCACTGTGTGAACGCTGGAGGGCAGCACCAACAGGAAGGCCAGCCCCCAATCCAGTACAGATTCCAGCATCTACTGATCTGTTCACATGAAGTTTTGACAAGTTTTCCAGTTATTCAGTCTTGGATTCAATGTTTACCATATGGACTTCCAGGCAACAATCATTGGTGTCGGAATGATATGTTGATGGGATGTCATACAAAAATGCATGCAATGGGACTGCTTTTGTTTATTTTTAAAAGAGAAGGAGGAATTGAGAAAGGTTTCAGAAAAATAGTGGAGACACCATTCCTAGAAGCAAAACAGCAACAGAAGAAATTACCTCCAGCAATTAATTATGGATTAAAGGATATGTACCTCAAGTCAATGGAAGGGATGTTCAAGTTGAAGCTTATTTTTGTCATAGGTGGTTAAGAGCCACAAAACATAGCTTTTTGTAACAGCGGCACAAAATGTTATGAGGTCAACCATAAGATACCATAAACTTAAATTCTTAAATTAGAGATAGACTATACACTGATATACGCTTTTACTACTTCTGATAGAAGATGAATTTTTAGGCAATAAAAGCATAAGTTGCAATTAGAGGTGTCCAGTCTGTTGGACTTATTCTTGTTCTTTATATGAATTGTGTGTGTTTTGAGACACACCACAGTGAAGTTAGTTCAGCGGTGCTCCTGTTGTACAGGCTGGTTTTCAGTTGTTGCTTTGCTCTTTTCTAATATCGAGCCAGAAATCCATATCTAATTATAATTGGACCTTGTTCCAAAAGCTGTCTACCTCTGGTTGATCCTTCCCTTCGGATTTGAGAGTTCTGTTGATGAGTTTTTGGAGAGTAGTTATTAGTCAAGTCAGCAATTCTCTTACCACTGAATACCAAGATAATTGAAGATAACTAAATTGGCCGTGAACTCTTTCTAGCATTTACAGATTTCAATTTCTGAGGAAACTTGGAATCAAATTTTTAAATTGGTTAACACTTCATCGTTATGTGCCTGCCACTCTCTCTTACAATTTAAAGTGGTCCATAGTGCCCATATGACCAAGGACAAGTTGTCTTCTTTTTATTTAGATATATCTCCGTATTGTGATAAATGTAATAATGGAGAAGCTTCACTCGTTCATATGTTTTGGACACGTCCGAGTCTTGGAAAATATTGGAAAGTATTTCAAACTTCCTCGATACTTTTCAAAGTAAACTTTAAGCGTAATCCTTTGACCACTTTATTTGGTATTGATGGAGGAAAGGATATTATTTTGGAGAAATCTGACTTGCACATTTTGACTTTTATGTCTCTTATGGCCAGAAGGATGCTCTTGCTTAAATGGAAAGATGCGGCCCCTCCTATTCACGCTCAATGGTTATGTGATGTGATGTCATGTTTAAATTTAGAGAAGATTTGATGTTCAATCTCTGAATCTAGCCAAGACTTTCAAACATTGTGGGGACCTTTTTTGACTTATTTTCAAAACCTTTGATTTGCTGTTAAAGCACAGATGATGACTAATATGTTTTTTTCCTTGTTTCTTTACTAATCAGCTTCGGTCTTGGTAGTGGGTTAGATTTTTTTATATATAATAAAATTACTATATTTCAATGTTACGAATTAATTAATCTGTATGAATGTAGGGTAAGGATTCTTTATATATGATTTAGTATAATATATTGATACATATTTTTTCTTGTACTCTGTATTCTTATATGTAAAATTAATAATAAAAATATTAAGAAATCTTTCCAGCTGACAGATCCCACATCCCTGTATGGAATTAGGTTAATGAGGATAGGAAAATTCAGCTGGAATTATTTTTTTATTTTTCCATTAGCATGTACAGAATAACCTGGGCATCAGCTCAGCCAAGCAAATCACACGGAATTTACAACCAGAAGGAAGAAAATTTGGCCCAATTCATGTGACTACAGGTGTTCCCCAGCTCATGAACACCTAACCTTTGTACAGCCTATACATATGAGCAAGCTGTTGAGAGAGTGTTTTTACAGATTTCCAGCTGCAGGTTTACCCAGCTGCATGGAAACTTCGATTGTGGCTGCTTTTCTGACTTGTAAATTGTCAGGTTATAAACAATTCACAGGAACGAAACCCTGTCATGAGTTGGGAAGAATCTGTCTTGTTTTGTTCTGTTGTAGTTGATGTTGCTTGCGTTGTTTGGTGTTTTGTTGCTGTGTTAAACATTGTCAGTCTGCTATGTTGGCGCCAGAATATGTGGCAGTACTTGTGGGCTTCCCCCAGCACATCCTGCATTGGTTGTTAACACATAGGACGTATTTCACTGTAGTCTTCAATGTAAATGTAATAAATCTGAATCTGAATCGGCTCAACATTAACCTCCTTCATTCCATCCCACCAACTCATCCTCATGCGCCTTTCTCTCTCCTCTTTTTGTATGACATCATCAAGACCCAAGTCATCCCGGAAACAGTCTGGTCAATCTGAAGGAAATACAGAAATATTTTAGCCAAAACAGTAGGTCTGAAGAACAGCTTCTTCCCGAGGGCTGTTTTGCAGCTGAATACTGATACACCTTGTCTTGCCAATGGCCCTTGAGAGTCATGGACTATCAAAGTCACATGTTGCATGTAAATATAGGATTTTTAAAAAATTTACAAGTTTCTGCAACGTTCCGCAACTTACTTGTACAGTAACACCTCCCTCCCCCACCCCCCCCATAATAAACAGTTGGAGGAGATTTGGTTTGACAACTAAAACACTTGAAAACTTACCATGGAGAACCTACTGACTAACTGCATCGCCATCTGGTATAAGAGGGCTAAAGCACAAGATCAAAGTAAGCTGCAGAGACTTGTAAAATTAGTTGGCTCCATTATGGGTACTAGCCTCCGGAGTATACAAGACATCTTCAAGCAGCCAGGATGTGGATTACAAATGCTGCAGGAGATAGAAAAAACGTGCCAGAAGGGCAAGGTCATGATAAATGTTGGGGATTTTAACATGAAAGTGGATTGGGAAAACCAGGCCAGTATTGGACCTCAAGGGAGAGAATTTGTTGAAAATCTAAGCGATGGCTTTTTAGAACTGCTTGTTGTTGAGCCTACTAAGGGATCGGCTGTGCTGGATTGGGTGATGTGTAATGATCCGGAGGTGATAAGAGAGCTTAAGGTTAAGGAACCCTTAGGGAATGGTGATCAGAATATGATCGAGTTCACTTTGAAATTTGAGAAGGAGAAACTAAATTCCAATGTGTCGATATTTCAGTGGAATAAAGGAAATTACAATGGCATGAGAGGGGAACTGGCCAAAGTTGACTGTAAAGGGGCACTAGCAGGAAGGACACCAGAGCAGCAATGGCTGGAGTTTCTGTGAAAAATGAGGGAAGTGCAAAACAGATATATTCCAAATAAGAAGAAATTTTCGAATGGAAGAAGGACACTACCGTGGCTGACAAGTGAAGTCAGAGCCAAAGTAAAAACAAAAGAGAGGGCATAGAAGGAAGCCAAAGCCAGTGGGAAGATAGAGGATTGGGAAGCTTTTGAAAACTTGCAGAAGAAAACTAAGCAGGTCATTAGGAAGGAAAAGATAAATTATGAAAGAAAGCTGGCGACTGATATCAAAGAAGATACTAAAAGCTTTTTTTAGGTATATAAAGGGTAAAAGGTGTTGAAGGTAGATATAGGTCCAATAGAAAATGACACTGTAGCTATTGTAATGAGAGACGCAGAGATGGCAGAGGAACTGTATGCATATTTTGCAACAGTCGTCACAGTGGAAGACATCTGCAGTATACCGGACCTTTAAGAGTGTCAGGGAAGTGAAGTTTGTGCAGTGAAAATTACAACTGAGAAGATGCTCAGGAAGCTTACTGGTCTGAGGGTGGATAAATCGCCTGGACCTGATGGAATGCACCCTTGGGTTCTGAAGGAAGTAGCTGGAGAGATTGCGGAGGCATTAACGATGATTTTTGAAGAATTGATAGATTCTGGCATTGTACCGGATGACTGGAAAATTACAAATGTTAATCTGCTATTTAAGAAGGGTGGGAGGCAGTAGAAAGGAAACTATATACCTGTCAGCCTGGCATCGTGGTTTGGGAAGTTGTTGGAATCCATTGTTAGGGATGAGATTACGGAGGCACATGACAAGATAGGCCAAAGCCAGCATGGCTTCCTGAAAGGAAAATCCTGTCTGACTAACCTACTGCAATTTTTTGAGGAAAATACAAGCAGGGTTCAAAGGAGATGCAGTAGATATGGTGTACTTGGATTTTCAGAAGGCGTTTGACAAGGTGCCGCACATGAGGCTACTTAGCAAGATAAGAACCCGTGAAATTACAGGGAAGTTACTAGCATGGGTGGAGCATTGGCTGATTGGCAGAAAACAGAGAGTGGGAATAAAGGAATCCTATTCTGGCTGGCTGCCGATTACCAGTGTAGATCCACAGGAGTCAGTGTTAGGACCACTGCTTTTTACGATGTATGTCAATTACCTGGACCATGGGAATAATGGATTTGCGGCTAAATTTGCCGATTATACAAAGATACGTGGAGGAGTGGGCAGCGTTGAGGAAACAGAGAGCCTGCAGTGGGACATTAGGGGAATGGGTAAAGAAGTGGCAAATGTTGGAAAGTGTATGGTCATGCTCTTTGGTGGAAGAAATAAACAGGCAGACTATTTTTTAGATGGGGAGAGAATTCAAAATGCAGAAATGCAAAGGGACTTGGGAGTTCTTGTACAGGATACCCTAAAGGTTAACCTCCAGGTTGAGTTCGTGGTGCAGAAAGCGAATGTAATGTTGGCATTCATTTCTAGAGGTATACTGTAGAATATATGTAAGAGCGGGGATGTGATGCCAAGGCTCCATAAGGCACGCGTGAGACCACATTTGGAGTATTGTGTGCAGTTTTGGGCTCCTTATTTTAGAAAGGATATACTGACATTGGAGAGGGTTCAGAGAAGATTCACGAGAATGATTCCTGGAATGGAAGTGTTACCATATGAGGAACGTCTGGCAGTTCTGGGGCTGTATTCCCTGGAGTTCAGGAGAATGAGGGGCGAATCTCATAGAAACATTCTGAATGTTAAAAGGCCCGAACAGATTAGATATGGCAAAGTTATTTCCCATGGTAGGGGAGTCTAGGACAAGAGGGTATGACCTCAAGAACAGTGATCCATTTAGAACAGTGTTGCAGAGAGATTACTTTAGTCAGAGGATGGTAAATCTGTGAAATTTGTTGGCATTTGTGGCTGTGGAGACCAAGTCATTGGGTGCATTTAAGGCAGAAATAGACAGGTTCTTGATTAGCCAGGGCATCAAAGGGTATGGGGAGAAGGTAGGGGAGTGAGGATGACTGGAAGAGTTGGATCAACCCATGCTTGAATGGTGGAGCAGACTCGATGGGCCGAATGACCTACTTCTGTTCCTATATCTTATGGTCTTAAGGAGCAGTGCCTTAGGAAGACGGCAGCCATCATTAAAGATCCCCACCACCCAGGACTGTTCAGACTGTTTCCATCGGTAAGGAGATACAAAAGCATGAAGGCACATGCTCAGCAATTCATGAACAGTTTCTTCCACTCTGATGTATGATTCCTAAATGGACGTTAAACTCATGTACACTAACTCACTACTTTCTTATTTCTGTTCTTTTGCACTACTTATCTTATTTAATAGAGATATACTGTGTATATTTACTGTAATTCTGCTTTATTTTCTTTGTATTTATTTGCCATGTATTTCATTGTACTGCTGCCACAAAGTTAACAAATTTCACAGCATATGTTGGTGATATTACAGCTGAAGCCGTACCACACGCATTGTAAATATCTGTTTTGCATGGATTGCATCAGTGCAATCTCGTTTTCTTGAGCAATGACAGTAAAGTTCTATTCTATTCTAACTTCCTGTCAAGCACATTGATTCTATTTTTTCTGATCTGCTGCAGGTGGTGAAGTACTTTACATTGAAGCCCACTCTTTGGGTAATGACATTTCTTCCGAATTCTTTCTGGGGTTTAAGATTGATGGATGTATACTCATGGCCCCTGGTTTAGGATTCCCATAATGACCACAGGAACAATGACCGGCTTGTACCTTTAATTTAGAAATACAGAGTGCTTATGAGATGCTGGACATAATAAGAATAAACACTGTAGTTTTATGTTTCCTCTCTCAGGCATTTATAACAAATATGTTCCACTTTCTTCAGCTATATTTCTCTTCAGGAAATAGCAAGCCTAATGAGTTTCATGACGCATAGAATATAAAACATAGATTAACACAGCACAGGAAAAGGCCCTTCAGCCAACAATGTCTGCACCGTCCATTGCTTGCATATTTTATTTTACAGCCTCTTGAATGCCATGGTGATCCCTGTTTCCTCAAACCCCTGGCAGCACGCTCCAGCTACCTGCCACTCCCTGTGCAAAAAATGTACACCCTCCTCTCAACTTTCCGATTCAGATCTACTTGTTTTATCCCATGCACATGTAACAATACGGAGAAATGTGCCATTTGCATTAACAACCAACACACCCACGGATGTGCTGGGGACAGCCCGCAAATATTGCCACACATTCCAGCGCCAGCATAGCATGTTCACAATGTTCAGTAGCAGTGGCACCAACAACAAAACAAGACAAGAAAACAACAGCAAAGAAGTCCCTTCCCCTCCCTCCTGTGATCACCCAGCCACCCAGTCACACACACATACAAGCCTCCAACCAAAGGATAGGTTGCTACTAGGCCTTCAGGTCATTGGACCTGGACCCTCAGATTCACATACATCGGATCTCCAACTTCAGACTTTGCCTGCCAGCATTTGACTGCCTGCAGGAATTCACCTCCATCTTATGACTGTTACTTGTAAGTTTGCAAGCTGTGATCTCAACCTGTGGGTCGAGAATGGACCAATCTCACTAAGATTGCTCTTAAGTGATATTGCATAACACTTTGTCTAATCTTTCAGAGTTGCTTTTCATGTTGACTAAAATTCCCATTGGGGTTATGGATATAGATTTCATCATTGGCAAGGCCAGCATTTACTTTCCAGTTCTAATGCAATGTACGCCATGGACATTGTGGTGACTTTTTTTTTAGATTATGAGGACACTCAGTCCTCGTTTATTGTCATTTAGAAATGCATGCATTAAAAAAATGATACAATGTTCCTCCAGTATGATATCACAGAAACACAGGACAGACCAAGACAAAAACTGACAAAAATCACATAATTATAACATATAGTTACAACAGTGCAAAGCAGTGCATACCATAATTTGATAAGAGCAGACCATGGGCATGGTAAAAAAAGTCTCAAAGTCCCGATAGCCCCATCACCTCACGCAGTCGGTAGAAGGGAGAAACTGCCTGCCATGAGCCTCCAGCGCCGCAAACTTGCCGATGCAGCACCCTGGAAGCACCCGACCACAGCCGACTCCGAGTCCGTCCGAAAACTTCGAGCCTCTGACCAGCCCTCCGACACCGAGCGCTGAGCACCATCTCTGCCGAGCACTTCGACCCCGCTCCGGCCGCTGAGCAACAAGCAAAGCCAAGGGTTCAGGGGCTCCCCCTCTGGAGATTTCTGATCACACAGTAGCAGCGGCAGCGAAACAGGCATTTCAGAAGTTTCACCGGATGTTCCTCCGTGCTCTCACGTCTGCCTCCATCAAATCAGAATTGTGCACGGCACCCGACTTGACAAATAACAGATATTCATCACCTGAGTGGCCGCGCACGCCGCGTCGCGCTGCCGTCTTCTCCTCTCCTTTAGCATCATGATCTTCAAAGCTTTTTCCATGTTTGGTCAAACACTCTGCTGGCACACTAAAGGAGTCAGTGATAATATTATCAACGTGTGTTTTCACTGAGAAGTGGCATGGAGGGTCTCGGCACAAAGAGTCAGTTATCCCTCTTCCTGCAGCAAAAACAAAACGAGCTACTGGAGGAAGTCAACAGGTCAAGCAGCATCTGTGGACGGTATGGACAATCGACATTTTGCATCAACACTCTTCATCATTGGTGGCAGGGTGGAGATACATCTCTACCAAAGGAGGTATAAGGCACTCCTTCGTTCCGCTAGCTTGCAGATCACCCTTGGGCAAGGTGTAGAACCTGCTTAGTCTCCCCCCGCCACCTCCCCCAGTGATCAGGGTCACATGAAGCCATTGGAGCAGGTGGTGGATGGATGTGCGAGCAGCTGGTGCATATCACAAGTCCTGTTTATGAGACCACTGGTGCCAGGCAGACAATCTCTGAAGAGTATTGATAACGGCTGGGGTCTTCCGTCTTGTAAAGACACTGCCCACGAGAAGGCAGTGCAGAAAAATATAGCAAAATGTAGAAACATTTTCCAAGAACAATCATGGTCATGGTCATGATCTCCCACAACATACAACGTAGCACATAATGAATGAACAAACACTTCATCTGGAAAAATATCCAGAATAAAGAGGTGAGGGGGAAGGAAGTCCTTAAACCTGGTGGTATGTATTTTCAGGCTGCATAATAACTAATTTCACAACACATGCCAATGATATTAAACCTGATTCTCATTCTGATTCTTCTGAGGCTCTACTCTGTGATTTTTGACAGAAAGAAATTAGCAGGTGGACCTACTTTCAAAGCATCATTGAAAAGGGGCAACATTCCCACCGACTCAGGGAATCCATGGAGACGACTGTTTAAAATAGAGAAGGAGCTTTCAGAGTGGCACGATCCATGCAAGGAAGGCATCAGCTTTCAAACTGCCCAACCACCTATCCCATGTGGCACCTTCTGTCTCACTTGTGAAGGGTCCACGTTGACCTTATCTCCCACCTCAGAGATTCATAGAAATAGACATTAGACAATAGGTGCAGGACATTCAATCCCTTCAAGCCAGCACCACCATTCACTGTGATCATGGCTGATCATCCACAATCAGTACCCTGTTCCTACCTTCTCCCCATATCCCTTGACTCCGCTATCTTTAAGAGCCGTATCTAACTCTTTCTTGGAAGAATCAAGAGAATTGGCCTCCACTGCCTTCTGAGGCAGAGCATTCCACAGATACACAACCCTCTGTGTGAAAAAGTTTTTCCCCAACTCCGTTCTAAATGGTCTACCCCTTATTCTTAAACTGTGGCCTCTAGTTCTGGACTCTCCCAACATCAGGAACATGTTTCCTGCCTCTAGCGTGTCCAATCCCTTAACAATCTTATATGTTTCAATCAGATCCGCTCTCATCCTTCTAAATTCCAGTGTATGCAAGCCCAGTCGCTCCAGTCTTTCAACATATGATAGGCCCGCCGTCCCGGGAATTAACCCAGTGAACCTACGCTGCACTCCCTCAATGGCAAAAATGTCCTTCCTCAAATTTGGAGACCAAAACTGCACACAATACTCCTGGTGGGGTCTCACCAGGGCCCTGTACAACTGCAGAAGGACCTCTTTGAAATGGAGCAGAAGCAACAGCAAATGAGTGTCTAAGAGGAAAGAATGACATTGGGCCCTGTGTGGTCTGAGGGTTTTGAAGGTATGTTACATCTTCATGCTGAATGGCTGACTTGTAATTATATACGAAAGGCAAAAAATTAATCAAATTCTAAAGGTAAAGTCTTCCTGAAAAAAAATGCAGTGCTCACTTGCAAAACCTCACACATAGTAATCACACAGCTTTGAGAAAAGAAGTCTTCACTTAATTGGTGAGACCACACGTGGAGAAAGTTTCAGTGGAGTGTGGATTCATGATTTACTTCAGGGATGAGCAAGCTATCCAAGAATTTGATCAAAATTTCCCCTGCAGTTCTGAAGAATGAGGGGTGATTTCAAAGTTCAACAGTTCAAAGTTCAAAGTAAGTTTTATTATCAGGGTACAGCTATGTAACCATATACTTTATACTTTATTGTCGCCAAACAATTGGTACTAGAACATACAATCATCACAGTGATATTTGATTCTGTGCTTCCCACTCCCTGGATTACAAACACTAAATATTAAAAATAGTAAAAATTTTAGTAAATATTAAAAATTTAAATTATAAATCATAAATAGAAAATAGAAAAATGGAAAGTAAGGTAGTGCAAAAAAAACGAGAGGCAGGTCCGGATATTTGGAGGGTACGGCCCAGATCCGGGTCAGGATCCGTTCAGCAGTCTTATCACAGTTGTAAAGAAGCTGTTCCCAAATCTGGCCGTACGAGTCTTCAAGCTCCTGAGCCTTCTCCCGGAGGGAAGAGGGACGAAAAGTGTGTTGGCTGGGTGGGTCGTGTCCTTCATTATCCTGGCAGCACTGCTCCGACAGCATGCGGTGTAAAGTGAGTCCACGGACGGAAGATTGCTTTGTGTGATGTTCTGCACCATGTTCACAATCTTCTGCAGCTTCTTTTGGTCTTGGACAGGACAACTTCCATACCAGGTTGTGATGCACCCTAGAAGAATGCTTTCTACGGTGCATCTATAAAAATTAGTGAGGGTTTTAGGGGACAGGCCAAATTTCTTTAACTTTCTCTGGAAGTAAAGGCGCTGGTGGGCCTTCTTGGCAGTGAACTCTGCTTGGTTGGACCAAGTCAGGTCATTCGTGATATTGACCCCGAGGAACTTAAAGCTTTTGACCTGTTCCACTTGCACACCACCGATGTAAATTGGGTCGTGCGGTCCGCTACTCCTTCTGAAGTCAACAACCAATTCCTTCGTCTTGCTGATGCTGAGGGATAGGTTACTGTCTTCGCACCATGCCACCAGGTTCTTAATTTCCTCTCTGTACTCAAACTCATCATTACCGAGATATGGCCTACAATTGTTGTGTCATCAGCAAACTTATACATTGAGTTTGATGGAAACTTGGTTACACAATCATGGGTGTACAGTGAGTACAGCAGGTGGCTGAGTACACAGCCTTGTGGGGCACCGGTGCTCAGAGTGATTGTAGAGCAGAGCTTGTCCCCTATTTTTACAGCCTGGGTCCTGTCTGTGAGGAAGTTGAAGATCCAGCTGCAGATCTGAGTGCTAAGGCCCAGATTCCAGAGCTTAGGAATCAGTTTATTTGGAATGATGGTATTAAAGGCAGAACTGTAGTCAATGAAAAGGAGCCTTACGTATGCGTCTTTATTCTCCTGAGATTCATTTTCTTGTGGGCATGCTCATGAATCTGTAGATTAATGACCAAAACAGAATCATTGCAAGAATGCTCAACGTGGGCATTCAACCAATGTACAGAGTACAAACAAACTGTGCAAATACAAAAAGGAGAAGCTGCTCACTCTCTCCACTTCTGATCCCTCTACGAGGATTGGTATGTGTTCCTTTGTCTTACCCTTCCTGAAGTCCACAATCAACTATTTTGCCTTATTATTTGTTTCCATATTATTTGTTTGTTGAATAATAAACAAATAAGGAATAGATATTGAGAATATAAGATGAAGTGTTCCATGATCTTGAGTCCATTGGTTGTGGAAACATTTCAAGGATTGGGCAAGTAAAGTTGAGTGAAGTTATCCCCTTTTGTTCAAGGGCCGGATGGTTGAGGCGTAATAATTGTTCCTGAACTTGGTGATGGGAGACCTGAGGCTCTTGTACTTTCTTTCTGGTGGCAGCAGCGAGAAGAGAGCATGTCCTGGGTGCTGGAGATCCTGATGATGGATGCTGCTTTCCTGTGACAGCGTTTCATGTAGATGTGCTCAATGGTGGGAGGACTATACACATGATTGACTGGGCCATATACACCAGATTTTGTAGGATTTTCTGTTCAAGGGCACTGATGTTTCCAAACCAGGCTGTGATTGCGTAGGGAGGTGCCAGATTATGGGATAGATTGATGGGGTAGGCTCTGGGAGGTCATGTTCTTTGGCTGGCGAGCACCAAATTAGGTAGTACTGCCTTAGGATGAGGAGGGAGTTACCTAAGAAGAGGAGAATTTTCTTTACTCATAATGTTGCAAGTCTAGGATTTTCTCCCTCGGGGAGTACAAATGCTCAAGTGTTGAGATTGATAGATTTTCAAACTCTGTGAATCAGACAGAAACATGAAAAGTAGAGAAGTATGTTCTTGTTTCAGACATGAATGTCTATTTGGTCTTCTGTTTCACTCTTTTGTGCTCTTACGAGTGAATCTATTCTCCTTCCATCTTCGGCCACCATATCTATGGGCTTACTATAGCACTTAACAGCATTAAACATGACTTCTGACTTCCCATTACTCAATTTTTTTCATCCTGACAATGACCCTGGGAAAGATCAGTAATTATCCACACATCACTGCACTCTTTGTTAAGCTTTGAGAAGTTGTTCCAAGTCAAAATGAGCTTCACGTAAGAGTAGCTGCCAAAGCTTACATCATCAATCTAATTGTGCTTCTTTATATATCAAAGAGACCTGAAACCCTGAGCTTCCACACTCCCAAAATTAATTGTACCCTCTTGTTTAATAGAATTTAAGGTCACATCAAATTTCTTCGTGTTGATTAGTAGAGAGCAATTACGTGGAAACACATAAGGTAAAGGGAAAGGGTTTGACCCTTTCACAGTGTTGTTTTGGAAACACCTTGTGAATTCTATCAGGATGTGCATTTGAATGAAAATAACAGAAATCAATTTACAATGAATGCATAGAACGTATAATATTACAGCACAGGAACTGTCTTTGGCCCATAATGCTGTACTGAACCAATTCACTTAGTAACCAAATGGCTAACTAAACTAATCTCTTCTGCCGTCACAATGTCTATATCCTTCTATTTTCCACGCACTCATATGCCTATCTAAGTGTCTCTTAAAAACTGCTAAAGTTTCTGCCTCGAGCACCACCCCGGGCAGTGCATTCCGGGCACCCACCCCTCCCTGTATGAAAGCTTGACAAGGTGATAAGGCCAGTAGAAGGTCTCTGGGGAGCTTTTGCTGGAAGATTAGAATCTCCTAGGTTTGAATATTGAGTTGTAAATGGGAGAATAATTCACATAACTGTCGGAATGTGATGCCAAATGTGGCAGAATGGGTTTCCTCTGCAATACTGCTGCCTCATATCATGTCCCAGCTGGAGGTTAATTGGACATTATAAATTGTCCTGTGATTAGGCTAGGGTTAAATAGGTGGGTTGCTGGGCAGTGCGGCTAGCTGGGCTGGGGCTGGGCTGTTTTACCAAATATGTCACACCCATTAGATTGCAGCTCGCCTCACGTTTCTGCAGTGTTTGTGTCATTATTGTTTCTCTGATCATTGGCCCATCCGATTCTACTGACCACTTTTGTTTCTGATCAGATTCCATTATCTGAAGCCCTCTGTTGTCTCAGCCTATCACCTCCCAGCCTCTGGTGCCATCTCCACCTTGCCCTTCCCATCTTACTCTATCTGCCCATCAAATCCTCTTCACCTGATCCACCTAACACTTGCCTTACCCCTTCCCCCTCACTTAAATATGTTCTTTACACCGGATAGCTCCCCTTTGCACTCTCAACCCAAAACGTCAGCTATCCCTTTGTCTCTACTGATGTTGCTTGACCTGATAAATAGCTCCAGAAACTTTTTTTCTATTCCTTGCAATTTTTGAAAACTCATCTGGTTCACTAATCGCCTTCAGAGAAGGAAATCTGCCACCCCTACCTGGTCTAATGGGTGGCTCTAGACCCATAACAAATGGGTGACTTTGAAATAACCTTACAACTCACTCAAAGCAAGGTAAATTTATTATCGAACTACATGTACACACAGTAGCCACCTGTACACCTGCTTCTTAATGCAGAAATCTTATCAGCCAATCATATGGCAGCAACACAATGCATAGAAGCATGAAGATGGAACAGACACTCAGTGGCTACTTTATTAGGTACAGGAGGTACAGGAAGCACCTAATAAAGTGACGAATGAGTGTATGTTGTCGTGAGATTAATTTTCTTCCCAGCACTTATAGGAAGTTTATGAACCATTGTTGGTAGAATCTCAGGTGGTGATGGAGGTCATACAGGAGTGAGATATGCCAACTAGTGGAATGGTGCCGCAGCAACAACCTGGCACTCAACGTCAGTAAGACGAAAGAGCCGATTGTGGACTTCTGGAAGGGTAAGACGAAGGAGCTCATACCAATTCTCATAGCGGGATCAGAAGTGGAGAGAGTGAGCAGCTTCAAGTTCCTGGGTGTCAAGATCTCTGAGGATCTAACCTGGTCCCAACATATCAATGAAGATATAAAGAAGGCAAGACGGCGGCTATACTTTATTAGAAGTTTGAAGAGATTTGGCATGTCAACAAATACACTCAAAAACTTTTATAGTTGTACCATGGAGAGCATTCTGACAGGCTGCATCACTGTCTGGTATGGAGGGGCTACTGTACAGGACCAAAACAAGCTGCAGAAGGTTGTAAATCTAGTCAGCTCCATTTTGGGTACTAGCCTACAAAATACCCAGGACATCTTCAGGGAGCGGTATCTCAGAAAGGCAGCGTGCATTATTAAGTACCTCCAGCACCCAGGACTTGCCCTTTTCTCACTGTTACCATCAGATAGGAGGTACAGAAGCCTGAAGGCTCACACTCAGCGATTCAGGAACAGCTTCTTCCCCTCTGCCATCCAATTCATAAATGGACATCGAATCTTTGGACACTACCTCACTTTTTAAAAGTTTACAGTATTTCTGGTTTTGTACATATTTTAAATCTATTCAATGTGCATATACCGTAACTGATCTACTTTTTTATTATTTTATTTTATTTATTATTATCATTTTCTCTGCTAGATTATGTATTGCATTGAACTGCTGCTGCTAAGTTAACAAATTTCTTGTGACATGCCAGAGATAATGAACCTGATTCTAATTCTGATTCTGATTCTGAACAAAGACTGACATACAACCAATGTGATCTGATTAGGGATTGGCAGTGAATACTAGCCTTGCCTCTGACACACACATCCTGACGGACAAATTATAAGGTAAAGCCTTCGGAGCATATCAGGATCCTTTAGAAATGCTTCTTCCTTTTCCCTCCATATCATGCTAACTGTTGCTCTCTGACACTGGGGTTTTCCTTTGTGAGTTGGAATTTAGAGTTATGGTGAGTGAAGTTATCCATGCTGGTTTAGGTGACTGATTGCTGTAGAGTAACTGCCATTTCTGAACATGGTGCTGTGTGACCTAGGCATTCTGAATCTCCTGCCCAATGGCAGCAGCAAGAAGAGAGCATGTCTTGTATGGTGGGGCGATCCTTGCGACTGCACTCCTTGTGAATATGCTTAATGGTGAGGACAGCTTTGCCCGTGAAGGTCTGGGCTGCATCCACATGGCCAGGCATACCTGGCCGTGATACAACCAGTCAGGATAATCTCTACAGTGCACCTGTAATAATTTGCGAGAAGTTCTGGATGCCATGCGAGTAGTAGTTCCAACTTCAGAGGAGTTTCCAGCTCAGTCTTCAAAAGTTTAGGAGCAATTTTATTCACAACATCGCTAATTAAGATTACTTTTACATTTAATTCCTTAGGTGTCTCTTGACAAGATGATGCCGGTAAGACATGGTGACATTTTGCAGAAGCAAACAAGCTACTAACTAGTCCATTAATTATACTTTTTCAGGATTATAATCATTGCAATCCCCAGCCCTTTGGGAGCTGTGCTTTAGAACCGTTTGTCCAACCTGCAGTTTTTTCAGTATCCTGAAGGATACAGCGAACTGGACTGTCGAGAATGCAGCTCCGACTGCGGCGGCCTTTGCTGGAGTGGACTCTGGGCTGGATTGAAACTTTGGGTTGGATCAAGTTTGCCCAAGAGCAGAAAGAAGACTGATGTCTAACCATTTTAAGCGCCAAACCAGATTAAAAAGATCAAAATGTCAAGGACAAACTGGTCTTCAGTTCAGTACTCTGAGAGGTTTTGCTTGCCTCAGTGCTGAACTGGCTCCGTGGCTGTGGCCTGCATCCACCGGGCTCCTGGACCTGCTGCAGCAATGAAATGGTTCCGTGGCTGCGGACTAATTTTTGGGAATTCTGCAGTTCATGCTCTGTGTGTTATTTGTTAATATTTTTATTGTTTACACGATTGTTAATTTTTTCAAAGAACAGGTGTTTGATGATCTTTTTTGCATGGGGTTTTATATTGGATTTTATCGTGTTTCTTTGTTTTGTGGCTGCCTGCAAGAAAAAGAACCTGAGGCTGTATATAGTATACATACCTTGATAATAAATGTACCTTGAAATTTGAACTTCTACTTAATCCTCTTCAAACAGCAGAATTCTGCTAATGTCTTTCTTATTGTTTTTGTCCAACTAATGGCTGCTATCCGATAGCAGGAGAGGAGGATGGATGCTGTTAAAGGTCACAAACAATAACAGTGAAATGCCCAGACATTTAGACGGTGAATAGCTCAGGTGCTTCATTCAAACTACCATAATTGGTGGTTGGAATCTCGGCCGTCACTGGCACTTGAACCTGCCAGCCAGTTTTGTGTGATGAATTTGAGCAGTCCCCCTCCAACATGCTACAAGACAGAGAAATTAACAGAGAGACACATTCCTTATAGATCGCTTAGAGCTCGTAACTAGCTGATGGATTGTGTCCACTAGAAAATTCGCCATGACTGAGATCCTTAGGGAGGCTAATACAAATTATGGTTTGAACAGAACACTTGAGATTTTATTGGACTTCTTTGTGGAGCTCCTCCAGCCACAACATAATTTAGCATATTTTTATGTGGATCATTACTTTCCTCAATGGGCAGAATAGCACGAACGCAACAGAAAACTGGTCCAACCGTTCATAAATAGTTATTTGGTCCCACTGTCCCATCAGACAGCGCTAATAATCTCCGCTTAGGAACTAGGACCGCTTAATAATTTGCAACTATTTAGTCTCTTCCATAAATTAACAAGGACATGCTATGCAATAAATTAAATGTACATAGTCTTCCAAAGATAACATTATTAAATAATGCTTTGTCAATTGCGAGTGCTCTCACATGAGAAAGTGCAAATCACATGAGAGATGAGGAATATGAGAACAAGAGAGAGCTACTTAGCTTCTCACGCATGTTCAGCCTGACTTGGAGGAACTAAGAAATTGCTGGACCTGAAGTAGGGTCTTGACTCCCTTTCTCCTTTGGTTCACTCACCTCTCCTATCAGATTCCTTCTTCTCCAGCCTTCTACCTTTCCCACCTGTCTTCACCTATTACCTTCCAGTTAGCCTCCTTCCCCTGCCGCCACCCCTGTCTTTTTCCTCTGGTGTCTCTCCCCTTCCTTTCCAGTCCTGAAGAAGGGCGTCAGCCTGAAATATCAGCTGTTTATTTTTTCCATAGGTGCTGCCTGGCCTGCTGAACTCCCCCAGTATTCTGTGTGTGTTGCTCCCGACTGAAAACATTGACCAATCCTGCCAGCCCCATAGGTACTGTTTATCATAAGACCATAAGACACAGGGGCAGAATTAGGCCATTCAGCCCATTGAATTTGCTCCACCATTCCATCATAGCTGATTTATTATCCCTCTCAACCCCTTTCTCCTGCCTTCTCCCCGTAAACTTTGATGCCCTTTCTAATCAAGAACTTATCAAACCCACTTTAAATATATCCAATGTCTTGGCCTCCATAGTCATCTGTGGCAATGAATTTCACAGCTCCTCTATCTTCTGGCTAAAGAAATTTCTCATAATCTCTGTACTAAAGGAACATCCTTGTATTTTGAGGCTGTGCCTCCTGGTCCTGTACTCCTCCAGTATAGGAAACATCCCTTCCACATCCACTCTTTCAATGCTTTTCAATATTTGATAGGTTTCAATAAGATCCTGCTCCTTACTTCCAAACTTCAGCTAGTTAACCATATTCCTTAAACCCTCTGAGTATGGGTTTAACATCAATTCCAGATTTAAAATCGGAAATACGGCTTGACTCAGTTGTGACTGGGAAAGCCATGCCTTTCATGTAGAAATGTATGCATGTAGAAATCATATACTGATTGAATTACAGATATTGTACACAAGGATAAGTCCTTCAGCTCCTTCACTTGGAGTATTGACCCCTTATCAAAAAAAGGATATACGGACATTCGAAGGGTCCAGAGGAGGTACATGAGAATGATCCTGGGAAAGAAGAGGTTAATGTATGAGGAATGAGGAATGGTTGATGGCTCTGGGCCTGCAATTGTTGGAGATTAGAAGAATTGAAACCTCTCTATTGCAATGAAGTGCTTCAAGAGATTGGTAATCACCAGAATCAACTCTTGCCTTAGCAAGGGCTGGATGCTTTGCAATTTGCCTATTACCACAATAGGTCTACAGCAGATGCAATCTCACTGGCTCTCCAGTTGGCCATGGATCACTTGGACAAAAGCAATACCTACATCAGGCTGCTGTTTATTAAATGTAGCTCAGCGTTCAACACAATTATACCCTCAGTGCTAACCAACAAGCTACAAAACCTGGGCCTCTTTAGCTCCCTCTACAACTGGATCCTGAGAGAGTGGTGGAAGTAGGGTCATTGACTATATTTAAGAAGTGTCTAGATGAGCACTTGTACCACCTATGCAGAGAAGGCAATGGGCCAACTGCTGGAAGATGGGGTGAATTACAAGGATCTCCATTGGTCAACATGGACATGGCCTGTTTTCTTGCTGTAAATGTCTATGAATTCCCCTTTACAAATTGAAAGATAACCTTTAGCCCTCCAGCAAATTCAAAAATAATTTGAAAAACATTTCTAATATACGAGGAATCAAGCTGATTTTGCACATTTGCACTGTGTTTCTTCCATGACCAATCTGCGGTAACATGTCGTAAGTGAAAATCTCTTATTACCAGTCACTGTCTTGAAAACCACATTACAGCAGTTTTCAGAATGTAATTTTCCACAAGATTGTGCAAACTTAATTCTCTGTTTACTTATCTTGGTTTAATTTCCTGGTTAACCCATGATCTCATTTAACAGTAACTTATGTGCCGGATAGGATGAAAGGCTTACATGTGGATTGCATGTGCAATCACAGTGGTGGAGAAAGTCCCTAAAAAAACAGTCATTTGAGCAAGAGATAGGGAACTGTGTAAAAGCCAAATGATTTCTAACAAACTTGACTGCATTTTTTTGAAGAAGTAAAGATATAATGGGTGAGGAAAATTTGGTTAATATGGAGTCCTAGAGTAATTGAAACAGACTCTTCAGACCAACTGGTCCATGCCAACCAAATTCCCATCCCAGACAGCCCTACTTGCCTGCATTTGACCCATATACCTCTAAACATTTCCAATTCATGTACCTGTCCAAATATCTCTTAAATGCTGATAATGTAACTGCTTCAACCACTTCTTTTGGCAGTTTAGCTGTATATTCACAGTCATCTCTGTGCAAAGGTTCCTATTAAATCTTTCCCCTCTCACTTTAAGTAATGCCCTCTAGTTCTTGGGTCCTAATGCCCTTCACTTGGACAACATTGGTGTGTGGAGAGGGGAGACTTGCAGCATGGGCAACTGCTGGTCTTCCATACAACCTTGCCCAGGCCTGTGTCCTGGAGAGTGAAGACTTTCCAGGCGCAGATCCATGGTCTCGCAAGACTAGAGGATGCCTTTACTTTACTAGTTCTTGATTCCCAAACACTGGGGAAAAAACTGTGTACATTGACCTATTTATGCGTCACATAATGTTGTACACCTCTGTAAGATCTTCCCTCTTTCTCCTACGCTCCAATGAAAAAGTCCATGCTCCAGCTCTAGGAGTCAAGCAACTCTTTCATTGAAGATTAGGAGCAAATTACAGCGTTTAAATGTGAACTAGACTAAGTATTTGAAAGAAAAGAATTTTCAAGGATATAGGGAGAGAGCATGGGTGAGGAACAACTGGATTCTCTTTCATATGGTAGGTATAGACTTCCAAAAGTAATTTGATAGGGTGTTGCCTAATAGATTGCAATTAAGATAAGAGGCTATGGAATAAAATTGATTGTAGCAGCTTGGATAGAAAATTGACACAGTCATGGGTAAAAATGTAGTAGAGGGAAGCTATTTCCTCAACAGGAGGGATATATAAAATGGAGTTCCCCATGGATCAGTACAGGTTTTCCTATTACATATGTACAGGGTATTTTTGTATGTTAAATTTAAAATGGCTTCTTTGTTATGTTATACTTGGGAATGCTTCTTTATTATGTTAAATGCTGAGAAAGTCTCTAGCTAGACATTTGCTTGGGTTAATACAGATAGCAGGGTGCTATTAGCCAGTGGGTGTTCATGTATCATTTTTTTTCAGATGATAATGCTGTCTCATGTGACTGGGAATGGAGGTTTTTGGCGGGGAGTCGGAGGAGAGACGGAGAGGACGGCGGACGTGCGAAAGGCTCCGGTCGATCACTCTGGGTGGTCCCGAGCCATGAGTCGAGAGGATCCAAGTGGTCGTCAGGAATTTATTGAGCTCCAACGGTTGTGCACAAAGAACTTGGACTTTGACAAGTCTGGCGCCTTTTTTTCCATTACTTCCTTTTCTGTATTGAATATATATTAATTTCATAGACTTAGTAATATCTATAAGGTGTACTTGGTAAAACGTACTGTGTGTGCTGGCTGATGATTGATGTTTGGGATTGATTTGGGTGGCAGTGGTGCTGCGACTGACTCTGTGGGAAGCGTCCAGGCAGGTGCTGGGCGGGATTTCCCCTAGACATATACGAGTCAATATAACTGAGCGTTACATATATTTATCTTACTAAATACTAATATGTTCTTAATATACACTGAATGACCACTTTATGGGGTACAACTGTACACCAGCTCATTAATGCAAATACCTAATCAGTCAATCATGTGACAGCAACTTAATGTAGAAAAGGATTTATACACCAGTGAAAAGGGCCTTGGCAATTGTGGGGATAACTTAAAATGGACTGAAAGGCTTGAATGTATAGACATTAAGAAAGAGGACGTGTTGGAGCTTTTGAAAAGCATTAAGTTAGATAAATCACCGGGACCGGATGAGCTATACCCCAGGCTACTGTGGGAAATGAGGGAGGACGTTGTTGAGCCTCTGGCGATGATCTTTGTATCATCAATAGGGATGGGAGAAGTACCCATCCCGTGGAGGGTCAGACACCCTGAGCCAATAGGCTAGTGCTGGACTTATTTCCATCTGGCATAGTTTGCATATTGTTGTTTGATTGTTTGTGGTTTTTGAATTGCTATATTTATGCTCTGTTCTTGGTTGGTGCAGCTGTAACGAAACGCAATTTCCCTCGGGATCAATAAAGTATGTCTGTCTATCTATCTACCAGACGCTGTAGAAAAAATAATATTAGAATAACTCTGGGGATGAAGGATTTCAATTATCAGAACAAGCTGGGATGCTCTCCTTCAAGCAGATAAGGTTATGACAGAATCTGCTGGAGGGTTTTAAAATCATGAAGAGTTTAGATACTGAAGATGAAGTCAAACTCTTCCCATTTAGCAGAAAGTGGACATAGTTTGAAGGTGATTGGCAAAAGAGTCAAAAGAACATCTTTTTTTCATAGCAAGCAGTTCAAAGATTCGATTCATATAATTATAAACTGTACAATCTTGAGATTTGCCTGCTCACAGGTGCCCACAAAGCAAGAAACCTGAAAGAACCCAATTTTTTAAAAAAAGACCTACGCCTAATGCACTGACAGAGGAAAAAAATACAAATTATGCAAACAATAAAAGCAAGGAACAGCATTCTGAACCAAATTGAGTCCATGTACCCAGAGCCTGGAGCTGCCGGAGTAGGCCCAAAGCCTCGGTCACAGTGGGGTAACTCACTGTGAAGCTCACAGACAGATGTCCAAAATGGACCTCAGAGGCAGCAGTGGTGGCAGAGTTGATAGTAACATTGAAAAAGGAATTGGATTATGTATCTGAAAAGAAAGGAGTCTCAGGGCTGTGGGGAGAGGGCATGGGAGTGGGACCAAATGGGTTTCTTTTACATGTGTGCTTCATATGGGCCAGTACATGCTCAAATATGATTCAAAACTGAATCACATGGTAATAATTAGATAACAATGTAGAAACAGCAGGACAGTGAGATAAGTTCAATGGATCTAGAAGAGTCCATTTGTAGTTTTTACACTAAATTTTTTCCTGCTATGCCAGCATATTCTATGAATGAATTGACTGCAGGCCTAGAGAGCTGAAGCTGCAATTGCAGAATGGCATAAATACAGCAGAAGAAAGACCTCTGGACTGTCAATCATAACAAATAGGAGCAAGACTTGACCATATGGTCTCGAGCATCTGCAATAAAATCATGACTGATCTAATCTTTCGCCTCACATCCACATTCCTGACTGATCTCCATAACCCTTTACTCCCCTATTGGTGTTTACACATGGTGACAGATTAATATGAGTCAATTGACCTGTGGAGGGAAACAACATTCTTGTAAGAAAATAAAGTAAAAATCCTAAGCAAAGAAAGGAAGTAGAGGTCCTAATGAAAGTAAAGAGATATTTGCACCAGAGACTGAAACCTGAAAGAATAGTTCAGGCATTTTGTTTGGAAAGTGAAACCATCATATGTGCTGTATCAAATAGACCTTACAATGATATTAAATACAAAAATTAAATGGAACTTTAAATAGAACTAATAATCTGTAAAGTTACACAGAATTTACAAAGAATTTATGCAATTTCACCTAAGAGCTCCATGCAATTTTTTACAGTACTGTGCAGAAATCTTAGGCACATATATATAGCTATGGTACCTAAAACTTTTGCACAATACTGTAGTAATTTTATGTATTGCACTGTACTGCTGCTGTAAATAAAAAAGCAAATTTCATGACATATGTGAATAATGATAAGCCTGATTCTGATACGGGTCTCTATTGTGGACTGAGAGTGGGAAGGGGGCAGGGAGAGGGGAATGATGTTCGGGAAAAGGAGCAGGGAGAGGGAAAGGAGCAGGAGGCACCAGAGAGACATTCAGTAAATGATCAATTAACCAATTGTTTGAAATCACGTGACCTTGCCTGGTATCTCAGGGCTGGGTGTGTCTGCGAGTGCCACCCCCCATCCCTGGCACTCCATCTCTGCCACCTGACCCACACCCCTCCCATGGCAATCCACCCTCACCATTCTCAACATCCTTTGCTTCCGCCAAATGTACAAACTCGTTCTCTACTCCGCATTGAGAAATGCAGTTCTGAGCAGGAGTCTTAGGCACCCTAGCTATATATATGTGCCTAAGACTTTTACACATTTCTGCATGCTCCATTCAGCATGCTGATGAAAGAGTGCATGACAAATACACTCTATAAGGATTTAACATGAATGGCTTTTATCTGTTCCCTAACAATTCAATAAAGAAGTTGTTAGGGTTATTATGGGGGCATATGGTATGTCGTCCATCATTAGTCAGGGATTGAGTTTAAGAGCTGCAAGCTAATAGTGTAGCTTTATAAAACCCTGGTTAGACCACACTTGGAGTATTGGGTTCAGTACTGGTTGTTTCGTTATAGGAAGGATGCAGAAACTTTAGAGAGGGTGCAGAGGGGATTTACCCGGATGATGCCTCGATTAGAGAGCATGTCTGAAGAGGATACATAAAGCGGACTAGGACTTTTCTCTTCAGTGTGAAGAAGAATGACAGGTGACTTATGGAGGTGTACAAGATGGCAAGAAACATAGGTCAAATGGATAGCCAGAGACTTTCTCCCAGGGCAGAAATGACTAATGTGGGGGTGGAGGGGGGCATAATTTGAAGGTGATTGGAGGAAAGTATAGGGGGAAAATCAGAGGTAGGTATTTTTACACAGGGAGTGGTAGGTGTTTGGAACACCCTGCAGGAGTATAGAGGAGGCAAATACATTAGAGACATTTAAGAAACTCTTCGACAGGCACACTGATGAACAGAAAAATGGAGGGCTACGTTGGAGAGAAGGTTTGGATTGATCTGAGAATAGGTTATGAGGTTGGCACAACATTGTGGGCTGAAGGGCCTGTACTGTGCTGTGAAATTTATGTTCTATGGATTTTATGATTCTGATCATCAATTGGGATTATCTGTGGGAGAATTATATTATATAATAATATATTCACTATCAAACCTTTAAATGCATGTCTCAACCATTCTTTGTGATAGCATGAAATATATCCTTACTCTTCATTGTATGAAGGAGTTCTACTCATGTTTTACTTTATTGACGACGTTTCTACTGGTTACTCCACTTGACTCTGAGCAATCCTGGATATGCAAGCATTTTCTCCACATAATAACGTGAAAAGTCAATCAGGTCACAGCTGAGCTTTGTCTTTTTTTGGAAAGATCTTTGGACAGTCAATAACATAAATATAAAACTCTGTTTGATGCAAGGAAAGGAAGCAAGCTTCCCTGTCTAGTCTGCCAGCCTGTAATTCTAGACAGGCACTCATGGGGTTGACTCATGATGTCCAGTAATCCATCCAGATGAGTCAAGAAAATGCTACATTTTTAAGGACGGGCCATAAAAGCTGCCTTTATTTCTGGTGTCCATGTTCCGAAGGTAAATATAAACAGCGAAAGTGTGAATGGAAAGATGGAAGGGAATATGGAAAATCTGAAAATTTGAAGATGGAGTATATGTACTCAGAATCACAGACATAGGTCATGAAATTTGTTAACTTAGTAGTAGCAATGCAATGCAATACATGAATATAGAAAAAATAAGTAAGTAAATCAAGTTTGCATAAGTTTGCATACATATATTAAATAGTTAGATTAAAAATAGTGTAAAGCAAAAATAGTCAGATGGCAGAGGGAAGGAAACTTCCTGAATTGCTGAATATGTGCCTTTAGGCTTCCGTACATCCTGCCTGACAGTAACAGTGAGACGTGGGCATGTCCTGGTTGACAGGGGTCCTTAATAATGGATGTCACCTTTCAGAGGCACCGTTCCTTTAAGATGTCTCTTCAGTATTGTGACAATGCTTGGAGAAGTACTCAGTTCGTAGCTGAAACTGAAAGACTTAACATTTGTACAAACATTTGTTCACAACAGGGGGATGGGAACCAGTGCAGAAAGACAGAGGGTTGTGAAGTGAGGGTAGAAGCAAAACGTACTAAGGAGAAAAGTAAAAGTAGCAGGCCGACAAATCCAGGGCAAGCATTAAAAAGGGCCACTTTTCAACATAATTGTATAAGGGCTAAGAGAGTTGTAAAAGAGCGCCTGAAGGCTTTGTGTGTCAATGCAAGGAGCATTCGTAATAAGGTGGATGAATTGAAAGTGCAGATTGTTATTAATGATTATGATATAGTTGGGATCACAGAGACACGGCTCCAGGGTGACCAAGGATGGGAGCTCAACGTTCAGGGATATTCAATATTCAGGAGGGATAGACATGAAGGAAGGGGAGGTGGGGTGGCGTTGCTGGTTAAAGAAGAGATTAACGCAATAGAAAGGAAGGACATAAGCCGGGAAGATGTGGAATCGATATGGGTAGAGCTGCGTAACACTAAGGGGCAGAAGACGCTGGTGGGAGTTGTGAACAGGGCACCTAACAGTAGTAGTGAGGTCGGAGGTGGTATTAAACAGGAAATTAGAAATGTGTGCAATAAAGGAACAGCAGTTATAATGGGTGACTTCAATCTACATGTAGATTGGGTGAACCAAATTGGTAAAGGTGCTGAGGAAGAGGATTTCTTGGAATGTATGCGGGATGGTTTTTTGAACCAACATGTCGAGGAACCAACTAGAGAGCAGGCTATTCTGGACTGGGTTTTGAGCAATGAGGAAGGGTTAATTAGCGATCTTGTCGTGAGAGGCCCCTTGGGTAAGAGTGACCATAATATGGTGGAATTCTTCATTAAGATGGAGAGTGACATAGTTAATTCAGAAACAAAGGTTCTGAACTTAAAGAGGGGGAACTTTGAAGGTATGAGACGTGAATTAGCTAAGATAGACTGGCAAATGACACTTAAAGGATTGACGGTGGATATGCAATGGCAAGCATTTAAAGGTTGCATGGATGAACTACAACAATTGTTCATCCCAGTTTGGCAAAAGAATAAATCAAGGAAGGTAGTACACCCGTGGCTGACAAGAGAAATTAGAGATAGTATCAATTCCAAAGAAGAAGCATACAAATTAGCCAGAGAAAGTGGCTCACCTGAGGACTGGGAGAAATTCAGAGTTCAGCAGAGGAGGACAAAGGGCTTAATTAGGAAGGGGAAAAAAGATTATGAGAGAAAACTGGCAGGGAACATAAAAACTGACTGTAAAAGCTTTTATAGATATGTAAAAAGGAAAAGACTGGTAAAGACAAATGTAGGTCCCCTACAGACAGAAACAGGTGAATTGATTATGGGGAGCAAGGACATGGCAGACCAATTGAATAATTACTTTGGTTCTGTCTTCACTAAGGAGGACATAAATAATCTTCCAGAAATAGTAGGGGACAGAGGGCCCAGTGAGATGGAGGAACTGAGTGAAATACATGTTAGTAGGGAAGTGGTGTTAGGTAAATTGAAGGGATTGAAGGCAGATAAATCCCCAGGGCCAGATGGTCTGCATCCTAGAGTGCTTAAGGAAGTAGCCCAAGAAATAGTGGATGCATTAGTGATAATTTTTCAAAACTCGTTAGATTCTGGACTAGTTCCTGAAGATTGGAGGGTGGTTAACGTAACCCCACTTTTTAAATAGGGAGAGAGAAACCGGGCAATTATAGACCGGTTAGCCTAACGTCGGTGGTGGGGAAACTGCTGGAGTCAGTTATCAAAGATGTGATAACAGCACATTTGGAAAGCAGTGAAATCATCGGACAAAGTCAGCATGGATTTGTGAAAGGAAAATCATGTCTGACGAATCTCATAGAATTTTTTGAGGATGTAACTAGTAGAGTGGATAGGGGAGAACCAGTGGATGTGGTATATTTGGATTTTCAAAAGGCTTTTGACAAGGTCCCACACAGGAGATTAGTGGTCAAACTTAAAGCACACGGTATTGGGGGTAAGGTATTGATGTGGATGGAGAATTGGTTAGCAGACAGGAAGCAAAGAGTGGGAATAAATGGGACCTTTTCAGAATGGCAGGTGGTGACTAGTGGGGTACCGCAAGGCTCAGTGCTGGGACCCCAGTTGTTTACAATATATATTAATGACTTGGATGAGGGAATTAAATGCAGCATCTCCAAGTTTGCGGATGACACGAAGCTGGGTGGCAGTGTTAGCTGTGAGGAGGATGCTAAGAGGATGCAGAGTGACTTGGATAGGTTGGGTGAGTGGGCAAATTCATGGCAGATGCAATTTAATGTGGATAAATGTGAAGTTATCCACTTTGGTGGCAAAAATAAGAAAACAGATTATTATCTGAATGGTGGCCGATTAGGAAAAGGGGAGGTGCAACGAAACTTGGGTGTCATTATACACCAGTCATTGAAAGTGGGCATGCAGGTACAGCAGGCGGTGAAAAAAGCGAATGGTATGCTGGCATTTATAGCGAGAGGATTCAAGTACAGGAGCAGGGAGGTACTACTGCAGTTGTATAAGGCCTTGGTGAGACCACACCTGGAGTATTTTGTGCAGTTTTGGTCCCCTAATCTGAGGAAAGACATCCTTGCCATAGAGGGAGTACAAAGAAGGTTCACCAGATTGATTCCTGGGATGGCAGGACTTTCATATGAAGAAAGACTGGATGAACTGGGCTTGTACTCGTTGGAATTTAGAAGATTGAGGGGGGATCTGATTGAAACGTATAAAATCCTAAAGGGATTGGACAGGCTAGATGCAGGAAGATTGTTCCCGATGTTGGGGAAGTCCTGAACAAGGGGCCACAGTTTGAGGATAAAGGGGAAGCCTTTTAGGACCGAGATTAGGAAACACTTCTTCACACAGAGAGTGGTGAATCTGTGGAATTTTCTGCCACAGGAAACAGTTGAGGCCAGTTCGTTGGCTATATTTAAGAGGGAGTTAGATATGGCCCTTATGGCTAAGGGGATCAGGGGGTATGGAGGGAAGGCTGGGGCGGGGTTCTGAGTTGGATGATCAGCCATGATCATAATAAATGGCGATGCAGGCTCGAAGGGCCGAATGGCCTACTCCTGCACTTATTTTCTATGTTTCTATGTTTCTATGTAGCTTATCTTGTGAAAGCAGCGTTGTCTTTTGTGAGTTTTCTCATAAAGCCAGTTTTGTTGCCTTTTTTATCTGGCTTGAAGGGTTGGCTGTGAGATCTTTCCCTAATATTATCATCACGATGACTAATTGTTGAGGAAATGTCCCTCCTGAACTTCCACAATGTGCTTTATCAGTCTCTGCGTGATGACTTCAAATCCATAGTGGGAGATGACTGGATTTGTGATTTACAATTTTTTTGTGGTAAGAAACAACAATTAAATTGATCAATAGGATTATAACCTCATTAACAAACAAGGCTCCCTTGTTGTTTAAACTTACCTGGCATTAGTATACTGGAAGCAGAAAACAGAGACCTCCTGTGCCAGTGACTTCATTAGGAGTCAAATGGAAATGCTGATTCAGGAGTCAGATGGCAAGTTTCCTTCCCTGAAACTGACAGGCTCCTGCTGTGGCCAATCAGCTGTATTGTACTATTGTTCTACACAACACATCTCTGCAGTATTGTGAGAATTCTTGCAGAAGTTGCAAACAGGGGGAAAAATCTTTTGCCAAAGTGCAACACTGAAAGAGACAGACGGGATAGAGAAAAGTGAGAGGGAAAGGAAAAAGCAAGCAATCGCTCACATCAAATCCTGAAATTGAATGTAATTAATGCTGAGTGCTTTTTATATCTCATTCTACTTCCCCTCTCTCTCTCTTTCTCCACCTCTCTTCCTCTTTCTCTCTCACCCCCTCTCCTCTCTCTCCCTCCCTCTCACTCTTTCTCTCTCCCCCCTCTCTCTGCCCCACTCTCTTTCTCTCCATCTATCTTTGTTCTCTATCCCTTTCTTTCTCCCACTCTCTGAATTATGGCTGAATACTTCTTAATTCCCTTACCATTCCACTCTCACACTCCATCTTCTTCTCTCTCACTCTCTCTCTCTTTCTCTCCATCTATCTTTGTTTCTCTATCCCTTTCTTTCTCTCACTCTCTGAATTATGGCTGAATACTTCTTAATTCCCTTACCATTCCACTCTCACACTCCATCTTCTTCTCTCTCACTCTCTCTCTCTTTCTCTCCATCTATCTTTGTTTCTCTATCCCTTTCTTTCTCTCACTCTCTGAATTATGGCTGAATACTTCTTAATTCCCTTACCACTTGCCTTTCACACTCTATCTTCTCTCTCTCTCACACACACACATGTACTATCTTCCCATTTTTCTCTCTCTCCCCCTCTAGATTTTGGATGAATATTTCTTGTATTCCTTTCCTGTTTTTCATTGTCCCTCTCTCTTCCCCCCTTCCCCGCTCACTCTCCTCTCTCTCGCTCTTGATCTCACTTTCTCCACCCCTCTCTCTCTCTCTTTCCCCCTTTCTTCCTTCCTCCTGCTCTTTGAATTACGGTTGAACACTTTTTAATTCCTTTGATATTTCAGTCTTACACCCTCTTCTTTCTCATTTTCTTTTCTCTCACATGTAATATCTCCTTTACGTGCTCCCAAACTTTCTTGGTTCTGGCAGAATGTTTCCTGTACTCCTTTCTTATTTTTATGTCTCATGATTCCCTCTCTACACACCCTGCCTCATCTCTCTTCTCTCTCTCACTCTCTCTCTCCAACTCTCTCCCCCTCTCTCTCTTTTCCTCTCTCACTTTCTCTCTCTCTCTCTCACACACACACACACACACACACACACACACACACACACACACACACTCTTTTGCTCTCCACCTCTGTGGATTTTGGCTGGATGCTTCTTTTAAACCTTTCCTATACAGTATCTTTTCTTTTTCTTTCTCCCTGTCACTGTCTCACTCTCTCTCTTCCTCTGTCCCAATAATATTATTACTACTGTAATAGTCAATACTATAGCAACAATACTTAAGTAAGACAGTTGCTGAAGTCTGATATTAACAGCAAAATAAGTGATGAATATTAATGCAGCAGTTTGATTGACACTTAGTCACACATTCTCAGTGTGCTGTTAAGTCTATGCAGTTGAAATTGTGATAATAGGGAATGTATCCCACTGATCAGAACTTAGCTAGAATGATGTCACATGATGCATAGTAATAAAATGTGTGCATGTTCCACAGTTCATTTATTTCCGAGGGAGGTAGATTCCTAGGATATGGGCAGCTGTTTGACTTTTTTTTTCCAGCCTTTTCTATAACCATTTCATTTTCCCATGTCAATCAAATGTGTGATTTTTTTTCTATCTATTCAAGCAAATGTGAGAATTAATATGAATTAAATCAAGAATTTGAGGTCCTCTTACATAGAGTCCAGGTTGATAGGTGAAGACTAGTCCTTCAGGAAATGTGTGGCATGCATCATGCAATTATACTTTATTGCTTCTCAGTCCCAGGATCTGACCAGTCAACAGAAGAAGATAATTGTATTTGTGGTTAACCATACCTTGTGTTTTTTGTAAGAGCAAATAATTAAATAACTGACTGGAATTCTAACATCTTTAACAGTTTTCTCTTGTGATTGATGCTCACCTGGCAACAGATTAATCAAAAAAACATTGCAAATAGGGAGGGTGCGTGGGAAACAAAGACTCCTTTATTATGCTGTTCCCTTTTTTCTCTCTTTGAGGGAAGCATGATACAAAGTGAATTGCACTTGACGTAATCTTGATTGTTGGTGAGTACCGGCAACCGTCTGTGTCGACTCTGGAGATGTTTGTATGTGTGGGCCTGGTATGACAAAGTGCAGCTTATATAAAGGCCAGTTGTTCCACTCGCATCTCCAAAATATGAGGAGGTGAACCAAGTTCTCTGGTGGGCAAAGGCCTTCTGCATGCTCTTATCACAGCTTGTGCATTTGCCTGAAAAACTGCCAAAGCATTGTAGTACCTGCCATTCAACCCTGGACTCTGCAGATTGGTGAATATATATACTTTATATAAATACATTGGAAAGCACAGCTACTTCCAGGAAGAAATTCATTTTCATTCCCCTTCTCCTGGAAAGTTTGATTTGTTTTGGGATAGAATTTATACAACTAAACTACCAATTACTTTTATAGCAACACATAAGCTCTCAGCCTGTAACGTCAATTGTCCATTTCCCTCCATAGATGCTGTCAGAGATCTGTTGATTCATCAATCTAGAAGGAACCTATTTATTTTAAAAACAGTAGTTTCACCCCTCATGCATCCAATGTTTCCAGTCAGGCCTTCTCAGAATTACGTGCAATACAGTCATCTGTGCCTGACATAACAAAAGGCCAGCCTGAGCTTGGAGGAGCGGCACCTCATATTCCATCTTGGTACCTTCAAACCTGACAGCAAAAACATTGATTTCTCAAGCTTCTGGTGATTTCTCCCACCCCACCCCCTGACCCCTTCCCCTTTCCTCTTTTTCCATTCCTCATTCTGCCTCTCCTTTTACGCTTCTCTCTTTCTCACCTATCGATCACCTCCCTCTTGTGCCCTTCCTCCTCCCCTTTTTCTCATGATCCACCCTCCTTCCCCATCAGATTCCAGTTTCTTCAGCACCTTACCTTTTCCACCTCCTACCAACCAGCTTATCACTTCACTACCCCTCCCCCTATCCTCCAATCACACCCCCTCCCTTCACCTATCACCGACCAGTTTGTACTCCTTCCCTTCCCCCACCTTCTTCCCCTTTTATTCCAGTCCTGATGAAAGGTCTCAGCCCAAAGCTTTGTCTGTTGATTCCCCTCCTGATCAACTAAGTTCCTCCAGCATTTTGTATTTATAGCTCTGGATTTCCAGCATCTGCACAATCTTTTGTGTTTATGACTTTATGAATACTTTTATTTTGGGGTATTTAGAAACATTAACCCTCCTTATTAAAATCTTCCACTTAATCCATTTCTCCACGACCTGGATCACCACGTTGATGTCGTGTGGAGGCTTGCATGCTTCAAGGACTCCATCGGGCGATGCCAACTCAGGGCCACCCATGTTAGAAGGTTGATCCAACTCCAGCTTCTGAATGGGCAGGCTCTCGTCTTCTCCACCAGGGCCACACTATATCATGATCCGAAGGAGGAGTGGCTTGGCAAAAACCAATTAGAAGTGTGAAGAGTAAAACACCTGCCATATGAAACGACAACTTAATCCATTTAAATTTTACAGGGAAAGGAAACAGAATCTTTCAGATGTGAGTAAAAGATACTTAATATAAATCTGAGCCACTCCAATGGTAAGATGTGAATCGCCTGGCATCAAGATAATGTTCAACAAAGGGTGACATTGGATCTACTAGAAAATTGAACAAAGGAATGGCAGATGGAATTTAGCTCAGGTAAGTGCAAAGTGATTCATGGCGATGCTGCACCAAGGAAGGACGCACACAGTAATTGAGAGGGCCCTGCTGAGTGTTGTTGAACAGAGAGACATAGGGGTACACGTACATAGCTCCATGGAAATGGTGACATCAGACAGGGCATTGCATGCAAGAGTTGAGATGTCATGTTACTGCTGTGCAAGGTATTGCTGAGATGGTATTTACAATATCGTGCAAAGCCATGGTTACATATTATGGGAAGGATGTGTCTAAATTACTGAGGGTTTGCAGAAAAGATTCACAAACACGGGAAATTCAGCAGAAAAAGTTGCTGGTGAACGCAGCAGGCCAGGCAGCATCTCTAGGAAGAGGTACGTTTGACGTTTTGGGCTGAGTCCCTTTGTCAGGACTAACTGAAAGAAGAGATAGTACGAGATTTGAAAGTGGGAGGGGGAGGGGGAGATCCAAAATGATAGGAGAAGACAGGAGGGGGAGGGATGGAGCCAAGAGCTGGACAGGTGATTGGCAAAAAGGATACGAGGCTGGAGAAGGGAGAGGATCATGGGACGGGAGGCCTAGGGAGAAAGAAAGGGGGAGGGGAGCCCAAAGGATGGGCAAGGAGTTATAGTGAGAGGGACAGAGGGAGAAAAAAAGAGAAAAAAAAGGGAAAGTAAATAAATAAATAAACAGATAGATAGATAAATAAATAAGGGCTGGGGTACAAAGGGGAGGTGGGGCATTAACGGGAGTTAGAGAAGTCAATGTTCATGCCATCAGGTTGGAGGCTACCCAGACGGAATATAAGGTGTTGTTCCTCCAACCTGAGTGTGGCTTCATTTTGACAGTGGAGGAGGCCATGGATAGACATATCAGAATGGGAATGGGATGTGGAACTAAAATGTCCCATTTTAAAATGTCACCTTTTAATTCCACGTCCCATTCCCATTGTGATATGTCACACATTTTATCTGAAGGCTGAGTACAGGGTTAATGGTCGGTTACTTAAGAAGGGCCTGTACTGTACTGTAGTATTCTAGTGTCTGGGGTGTTGATGAAAGGAAAGACATCAACTTCCCACTCACTAGCACGAGAAAGAAAAGAAACAAAACTCACAGACTCCAAAATCCTCTACTCTTTCCCCCACAGAGAGATCCCAGCAATATTAACAACAAATCCCCAACCCTTCCCCAGCAGAAAAGAACAGTGACAATAACAATCCCCGACCCCCTTACTCGCAGAAAAGACAGTAGCATCAAAGCCCCCAACTCCCCCTCTTGCACACAAAAAATTAACAAATCACTCACTTGCCAATCAGCCACAAGAAAGAAAACACCAGAAGACTGAAGGAGACCAATATAAAGTATGGTCCAATAATCACATGCATCTCAGAATATTGAAACTATCTTGCCATTAGCATACGAGGTGAGTGGCCACACAGACTCAGACCTTCCACGAAGAGCGATTGCCAACCCCCATCTGAACGCCACTGACCATCACCGCCCTGGCAGCCTCTCTTGGGAGTAATCACTGCCCCCCCGCCCCACATTCACCTCCATGCTTTAGTCTTCCTTGCCACTTCGAGACGGAGTCGTTCATAACCCCGTCTCTGGTCTTTTCCACGAGTCAGCTCATGTTCTCGGTCCTTTTGGGGTCCCCGTCTCTGATCTCCACAAGGCAGCTCTATGGACAAAACAGAGTGTTAGATCATTCAAGCAACACACATAAAAGTTGCTGGTGAACGCAGCAGGCCAGGCAGCATCTCTAGGAAGAGGTGCAGTCGACGTTTCAGGCCGAGACCCTTCATCAGGACTAACTGAAGGAAGAGTGAGTAAGGGATTTGAAAGTTGGAGGGGGAGGGGGAGATCCGAACTGATAGGAGAAGACAGGAGGGGGAGGGATGGAGCCGAGAGCTGGACAGGTGATTGGCAAAAGGGATATGAGAGGATCATGGGACAGGAGGCCCAGGGAGAAAGAAAAGGGGGAGGGGGGAAAACCCAGAGGATGGGCGAGGGGTATAGTGAGGGGGACAGAGGGAGAAAAAGGAGAGAGAGAGAAAAAGAATGCGTGTTAGATCATTCAACTGAGTTCCAAACTGCACATTACAGGTGCCAACAGTTTCCGTAACACAAACAAGACAAAAAAAAAACAAGTAGAAGGTGTAGTAAAAGTGCAATAATTGAAGAGATTTGTTATCTGAAAAATGTCACCTTAGAAATTGTTGTTCACTTGCGCCATCTTGGCCAGAACCACCCATGAGATTCATTTTCTTGTGGCATATTCAATAAATGAAATTATCATAACAGAGTTAATGAAAGTCTGCACCCAACAGGGTGGACAACTAGTATACAACATTTGTAGAATCTCTTGTATTTAAAATTACACAAAGAGTTTTGTAAACTTCACATTGATCTCCCTGTGAGAAGCCATATAAATTGGCATTGTAAATTACAGAGATGTTCTCTCAAGCTGAAGTATACGGTCACCTCTTTAAAGAAAATTAAGCAACTTACATACTATATTTTACTTCAAGGAAATTGAATAGCTTCTTTGATTGGGTTTCAATGTAACATGATTTTATATTGAGAGTTAAAAGAGCAGAATGGACAATGTTAAAAATTTGGTCTCTGCCAAATTAGGTGATTACAGCTGGGATGCAGATAAGGCCACAGGCCCTGATTACAGTCAAGTGGCTTTTACAGGCCTATCTGTTTGTGTAGACCAGATGCAGACCCAGCATTTATTGCACCTGCACTAACTCTTCAGATTAAATTGAGGTCAAGTATCTGTACTGTGAGTGCATGGAACCTTACTATTGCCTTTAGGAACAGAAGGATAAACAGACATCTGGGATTAAAATTAATGGAATTCAAAGATCAAAGGCCAGTTTGAATATTGACTCTTCAGTGATGACAGGGAAATAAATTCCAACTGTTATTCTATAGAGGACAATCCAATTTTCAAGTCTGTAAATATTTGGAAACATATTGTTTAAGTTCCAACTCCCATTGTTAATGAGTACTTTCAGAGTCAACACCAGGGATATCTTTTATTAAAGAACCCAAAGCATGCTCGGCCTCCTTAGAGATAAATTCTAAGAGTTTAGCATTAGGTTGAGCTAACAAACTCACTCTTAATGTTAATTAAGCACAAATTGGAGAATAATAGGATTGGCACAGTTGTTCTGGTTATCTGTCCAGCTCGGAAGGAGAACAATTCCTAGAATCCCAATCCCACCACATTTTCCCTGTAAATTATTGCAAAATATTTTCCCTCCTGCCTTTCTCGTTGATTTTTGAAGCCATCAGCTCATTTGTTTCCACAATTGAACTCCAGATCCTAACTATTCCTTGGACATTTTTCTTTACATTGCTCTTGTGGCATGGGAACTGCCACAAGGAAGCAGCATCTATCATCAAGGACCCCATCATCCAGGCTATGCTCTCTTCTTGCTAATACCATTGGCCAGGGGGTGTGGGAGCTTTCATTCTCACATCACTACAGCATAGAAACAGGCCTTTTGGCCCTTCTTGGCTGTGCCGAACCATTTTCTGCCTAGTCCCACTGACCTGCACACGGACCATATCCCGCCATACACCTCCCATCCATGTATCTGTCCAATTTATTCTTAAATGTTAAAAAAGAACCCGCATTTACCACCTCATCTGGCAGCTCATTCCATACTCCCACCACTCTCTGTGTGAAAAGGCACCTCCCCCAATGTTCCCTTTAAACTTTTCCCCCATCACCCTTAACCCATGTCCTCTGGTTTTTTTCTCCCCTTGCCACAGTGGAAAAAGCCTGCTTGCATTCACTCTATCTATACCCATCATAATTTTATATACCTCTATCAAATCTCCCCTCATCCTTCTACACTCCAGGGAATAAAGTCCTAACCTATTCAACCTTTCTCTGTAACTGAGTTTCTCAAGTCCTGGCAGCATCCTTGTAAACCTTCCCACATCTCTACAACCCTACTATCTCTAATTAAACCATCAGGCTCTTGGACCAGTGTGGATAACTTCACTCACCACAACTCTGAACTGATTTCACAACCTATGGACTCACTTTCAAGAATGCTACAACTCATGTTCTTAGTATTATTTACTTACTCATTTTTTTTATTTGCACGATTTCTCTTCTTTTGCACATTTGTTGTTATTCAGTCACTGTTTATGTGTAGTTTTTTCATTAGTTCTAGTCTATTTACTTTTCTGTAAATAGCTGCAAGAAAACAAATGTCAAGGTAGTGTATGGAGACATTTATATACATTGATAATAAATTTATTTTGACCTTTGAACTTTATATCCTTCAACCAAAAGTCAATACCTCTACTACTTGGTCTTTTGTGTCAGCTGGTAAAGGAGTCAATTTGCCTATCTTTACCCAGTTTAAAGCAATCATTATCATGGAAGCTTCTGTCAAACTTCTCTTCAACTTGCTCTGAGTGGGGGCAACTAGTCTTAGCTGCTATAGTCTCAAGACAATTTGACCTGTAACTGAGCTCCTTCATCCCCGGAACTATTCACATGAATCCTTTCTGCATTCTCTCTAAGACCTTCATATACTTCCTAAAACATGGTCACCAGAGTTAGATGCTGCTCCATTTGTGGCCTGACTGGTACTTTGTATAAGCTTAGCATAACTTTCAAGCATTTTTACTTTCTGAGCCTACTTATGAATTTCACAATTCCATATATCTTTTTTTTAACTATTCATTCAAGGAATGTGAGCCTCACAAACTGAGCCAGGATATAATTCACAATCTCTAGTTGCCCCCGAAAATATGGTGGTGAGCTGCCTGCTTGAACTGCTGCAGACCCTGACTTACTTACAGGTCATTACATCACTGGCTTTTAGGGCCGCAATGAAGGTCCTCAATCTCTGGCGGTGTTCAGAGCTTCCTTCATCATGTCAGTAGCTTCCCACTGTCAGTCATGCAAGTCCTGGGTGGGGACTCAGGAATATCATCACACTCAAATGTAGAAGAATTCTTCATTGCTGTTTCCATAATAATTTTGTTTTACGTGAATCAGAATCAGGTTTATTACCACTGGCATTTGTCATGAAATTTGTTAACAGCAGCAGCAGTTCAATGCAATACTTAATATAGAAGAATAAATAAGCAAATTAATTAATTAATTAATTATAGTATATGTATATTGAATAGATTAAAAATCATGCAAAAAAACCCCAGAAATAATATATATTAAAAAAGTGAGGTAGTGTTCATGGGTTCAGTGTCCATTTAGGAATCGCATGGCAGAGGGGAAGAAGCTATTCCTGAATTGCTGAGTGTGTGGCTTCAGGCTTCTGTGCCTCCTACCTGATGTGAGAAAGGGGCATGGCCTGGGTGCTGGAGGTCCTTAATAATGGATGCTGCCTTTCTGAGACACCAATCCTTGAAGATGTCTTGGGTAGTTTGTAGGCTAGTACCCAAGATGAAGCTGACTAAATTTACAACGCTCTGCAGCTTCTTTCGGTGCCAGTTGTTAGCCCTGAGCTGAAAGCCAAAACCTGGAGGACCGGTGGACCACACTTAGTCTAGCCTCTACTCTTTGACCTGTTCGGCATGGGTGACCCTTCCAAGAACCAACGCACAAGGCCCTGACTAGAGCCAACATATCTCTCCAGGTCATTGAACAACAGAAGCCTCCAAACCACCACGAGGTTGTGGTCCTCTTGGCAGTGCAGTCCTTGAGGTGTGGGTATAAGACACAAGCTGTTAGAGGGGATATTCCAGGATCTTGACCCAGCGACGGGAAAGGAAATGGCAATTCATTTTCAAGTTTGGGTGCTATATAGTTTGGAGGGTAACCTCCACTTTGCCATGCTTTCACAGACCTTGTCTTTCTTGTTGGTAGAGATCACGACCATGAAAGGTGCTGTGTAAGGAGTCATGGAGAACTGTTGCTCTGCATTCTCTAGATGGTATAAACCACTGCTACAGAGTGTCAGTAGTGGAGTGAGTAAATGGTTGCTATATCCTCTGAGCTTCTTGAGACTGCAGTTGAAGCTGGACCTACCCAGGCATTAGGAGAGAATTCCGTCACACACCTGATTTGAGCCTTGTCGATGTTAGATAAGCTTTGGAGAGTTAGGAGGCAAGGATTCTTAACCTCTGACCTCCTCTTGATGCCCCATTGTGTATATGACTAATTCAGTTCCGTTTCTGGTCATTAATCTCTATCTCAGTATACAAATACACCCAGATCATTCTATTCCTGAAGATCTTTTAGAATCCATGTTGGAAATGAAGAACCATTTGGAGGCTGGAGCAGTAGATGCAACGAGCCTTTAATCATTGTTCCCACAAACAATGATCTCACTTTAAGGACTCTTTATCGTGTTATTTCATGCTCTCACTATTTATTGCTATTATATTTGCATTTGCACAGCTGCTTGTTCATTCACCTCGTTTTATAGTTACCGTTCAATAGATCGGCTGAGTATGCCTGCGGGAAAAAGAACTTAAGGTTGCATGTGTTGACATGTATGTACTCTGGTAATAACTTTGCTTTGAATTTTGAACTTTGAAATTATTCAGCACGCTACAAACATCACACAGTGAAGATCAGTCAGGAGAGTATCTCTGAGAATGAAGACACACTGAGTTTTCAACATCTTGAATACAAAATTTTATAACAGGTGACTGACAGCCCATCGGTCGTGGTCGTGACCATAAATGGTGAGGGAAATGGTCAGGTAGCTCTCCAGACTTACCATGTGGAATTCCAAGGCAGAGGGTGCCACTTGGTTGGTCCATGTTACAATTATGGGAGAAGAACTGTGAACAGTATCTTGCTAATTTTTTATATTTATTTTTCCACTACCTATTTAATTTAACTATTTTATATATACTCTTACTGTAATTCGTGTTTTTTTTCTCCATTATTACGTATTGCGTTGTATTCCTGGCGCAAAGTCAATAAATTTCAAGCCATATATCGGTGATGTAAAACCTGATTCTTATGAGTCACATGAGTATGAGCTTATTTGAAGATCAAAGCCTCAGATATGCCACAGAAACCTTTCTGACGCAGTGGTGTCAAGAAAACAACCTCTCCCTCAATGTCGCAAAAATAAAGGAGTCGGTTGTGGATTACAGGAAGAATGGATACAGGCTAACCTCTATTGACATCAATGGATCTGGGTTTGAGAAGGTAAACAGCTTTCAGTTCCTTGGCATCCACATCACCGAGGACCTCACGTGATCTGTACATACTGGCTGTGTGGTGAAAAAGGCACAACAGCACCTCTTTCACTTCAGACGTTTGAGGAAGTTTGGTATGGGCCCCCAGATCCTAAGAACGTTCTACAGGGGCACAATTGAGAACATCCAGATTGGCTGCATCACTGCCTGGTATGGGAAATGAACCTCCCTTAATCACAGGATTCTGCAGAGAGTGGTGCGGACAGCCCAGCACATCTGTAGTTGTGAACTTCCCAGGATTCAGGAAATTTACAAAGATGGGTGTGAAAAAGGGCCCAAAGGATCACTGGGGATCCCAGTCACCCCAACACAATCTATTCCCACTGTTACCATTGGGGAAACAGTATTGCAGCATAAAGGTGAGGATCAACAGGCTCCGGGACAGCTTCTTCCACCAGGCCATCAGACCAATTAACTCACGCTAATTTGAGTGTACTTTTATATTACATTGACTGTTCTATTTATTGTAAATTATTATAAATTACCGAGATTGCACATTGCACATTAATGGTACACATCAACCACAGCCTACCAGTCAACCTCAACACTTTCCAATTCGCCTACCGGAGCAACAGGTCAACGGCAGATGCCATCTCTCTGGCCCCACATTCCTCCTTAGAACACCTGGAGAATAAAGACGCATACGTAAGGCTCCTTTTCATTGACTGCAGCTCTGCCTTTAATACCATCATTCCAAATAAGCTGATTCCTAAGCTCCGGAACCTTGGCCTTAGCACTCAGATCTGCAGCTGGATCTTCAACTTCCTCACAGACAGGACCCAGGCTGTAAAAATAGGGGACAAGCTCTCCTCTACAATCACTCTGAGCACCGGTGCCCCACAAGACTGTGTACTCAGCCCCCTGCTGTACTCACTGTACACCCATGATTGTGTAGCCGAGTTTCCATCAAACTCAATATATAAGTTTGCTGATGACACAACAATTGCAGGCCGCATCTCGGGTAATGATGAGTTTGAGTACAGAGAGGAAATTAAGAACCTGGTGGCATAATGCGAAGACAATAACCTATCCCTCAACGTCAGCAAGACGAAGGAATTGGTTGTTGACTTCAGAAGGAGTAGCGGACCGCACAGCCCAATTTACATCGGCGGTGCGCAAGTGGAACAGGTCAAAAGCTTTAAGTTCCTCGGGGTCAATATCACGAATGACCTGACTTGGTCCAACCAAGCAGAGTTCACTGCCAAGAAGGCCCACCAGCGCCTTTACTTCCTGAGAAAACTAAAGAAATTTGGCCTGTCCCCTAAAACCCTCACTAATTCTTATAGAAGCACCGTAGAAAGCATTCTTCCAGGGTGCATCACAACCTGGTGTGGAAGTTGTCCTGTCCAAGACAGAAAGAAGCTGCAGAAGATCGTGAACACGGCGCAGCACATCACACAAACCAATTTTCCGTCTGTGGACTCACTTTACACCGCACGCTGTCGGAGCAGAGCTGCCAGGATAATCAAGGACACGACCCACCCAGCCAACACACTTTTCATCCCTCTTCCCTCCGAGAGAAGGTTCAGGAGCTTGAAGACTCGTACGGCCGGATTTGGGAACAGCTTCTTTCCAGCTGTGATAAGACTGCTGAATGGATCCTGACCTGGATCTGGGCCGTACCCTCCAAATATCCCGACCTGCCTCTTGGTTTTTTTGCACTACCTTACTTCCCATTTTTCTATTTATGATTTATAATTTAATTTTTTAATATTTACTAATTTTAACTATTTTTAATATTTTTAATATTTAGTATTTGTAATCCAGGGAGTGTGAAGCGCAGAATCAAATATCGCTGTGATGATTGTACGCTCTGGTACCAATTGTTTGGCGACAATAAAGTATAAAGTATAAAGATGGAAATGAATGTAAAGGTTTTTACTCATGCATGTGAAGGATATAGGAAATAAAGTCAATGCAATTCAATTCAAAAATCCTGTTTTACTAGTCAGCATTGAGCCCAGCTTTTCTTTCTGAATCAGAATCTGGTTTATTATCACCGGCATGTGACGTGAAATTCTTTAACTTAGCAGCAGCAGTTCAATGCAATTAATAATCTAGAAGAGAATATAATAATAATAAATAAAATAATAATAAATAAATAAACAAGTAAATCAAATGTGCAAAAACACAAATACTGTACATTTTTTAAAAAGTGAGATAGTGTCCAAGTATTCAATGGTCCATTTAAGAATCTGATGGCAGAGGGGAAGAGGCTGTTTCTGAATTGCTGAGTGTGTGCCTTCAGGCTTCTGTACCTCCTTCCTGATGGTAACAGTGAGAAAAGGACATGCCCTGGGTGCTGGAGGTCCTCAGTAATGGACATTGCCTTTCTGAGACACCGCTCCCTGAAGATGTCCTGGGTACTTTGTAGGCTAGTACCCAAGATGGAGCTGACTAGATTTACAACCTTCTGCATCTTCTTTTGGTCCTGTGCAGTAGCATCACCACCACCCCCCCCCCCATACCAGACACAGATGCAGCCTGTCAGAATGCTCTCCACGGTACAATTATAGAAGTTTTTGAGTGTATTTGTTGGCATGCCAAATCTCTTCAAACTCCTAATAAAGTATTGCTGCTGTCTTGACTTCTTTATAACTACATCGATATGTTGGGACCAGGTTAGATCCTCAGAGAACTTGACACTCAGGAACTTGAAACTGCTCACTCTCTCCACTTCTGATCCCTCTATGAGGATTGGTATGTGTTCCTTCGTCTTTACCCTTCCTGAAGTCCACAATCAGCTCTTTTGCCTTACTGACGTTGAGTGCCAGGTTGTTGCTGCAGCACCATTCCACTAACTGGCATAACTCACTCCTGTACGCCCTCTCGTCACCATCTGAGATTCTACCAACAATGGCTGTATTGTCAACAAGTTTGCAGATGGTATTTGAGCTATGCCTAGCCACACAGTCGTGTGTATATAAAGAGCAGAGCAATGGGGTAAGCACAAATCCCCGTGGTGCGCCAGTGTTGATCGTCAGTGAGGAGGTGATGTTATCACCAATCTGCACATATAGTGGGCTTCCAGTTAGGAAGCTGAGGATCCAGTTGCAGAGGGAGGTACAGAGGCCCAGGTTCTGCAACTTCTCAATCAGGATTATGGAAACGATGTTATTAAATGCTGAGTTATAGTCAATGAACAGTATCCTGACATAGGCGTTAGTGTTGTCCAGGTGGTCTAAAGCCGTGTGGAGATCCACTGATATTGCATCTGCCATTGACCTATTGTGGCAATAGGTAAATTGCAATGGGTCCAGGTCCTTGCTGAGGCGGGAGTTCAGTCTAGTCATGACCAATCTCTCAAAGCATTTCATCACTGTTGATATGAGTGCTACCAGGCGATAGTCATTAAGGCAGACCACATAATTTTTCTTAGGCACTGGTGTAATTGTTGCCTTTTTGAAGCAAGAGGGAACCTCCGCCTGTAGCAATGAGAGGTTGAAAATGTCCTTGAATACTCCTGCTAGATGGTTGGCACAGGTTTTCAGAGCCTTACCAGGTACTCCATCGGGACCTCCCGCTTGCAAGGTTTCACTCTCTTTAAAGACAGTTTAACATCGGCCTCTGAGACGGAGATCACAGGGTCATCAGGTGCAGTAGGGATCTTCACAGCTGTAGTTGTGTTCTCCCTTTCAAAGTGGGCACAGAAGGCGTTGAGTTCATCTGGTAGCGAAGCATCGCTGCCATTCACACTGTTGGGTTTCACTTTGTAGGAAGTAATGTCTTGCAGACCCTGCCAGAGTTGCCGTGCATCTGATGTCGCCTCCAAACTCGTTTGAAATTGTCTCTTCACCCTTGAAATAGCCCTCCGCAAATCATACCTGGTTTTCTGGTACAGGCTTGGGTCACCAGACTTGAATGCCACAGATCTAGCCTTCAGCAGGCGACGTACCTCCTGGTTCATCCATGGCTTTTGGTTTGGGAATGTACAGTAAGTCTCTGTAGGCACACACTCTTCCACACAGGTTTTAATGAAATTGGTAACAACTGCAGCATACTCATCCAGGTTTGAAGATGAATCCCCGATTACAGTCCAGTCCACCGATTCAAAGCAGTCCTGTAGATGTTTCTGTGCTTCCCGTGTCCAAACCTTCTTGGTCCTCACTACTGGTGCTGCAGTCTTCAGTCTCTGTCTATACTCAGGGAGTAGAAGACAGACAGGTGATCAGACTTCCCGAAGTGAGTGTGTGGAATAGCACGGTAGGCATTGCAAGTGATCTGTTGATGGTAGCTGCTTAGTGATTTTTTTCAGATTAGCCTGGTTAAAATCTCCCAAAACCATGGTGAAGGCATTAGGGTGCGCTGTTTCATGTATGTTGATCCCATTGCTCAGGTCACCTAAAGCCTGATTGACATCGGCCTGAGGTGGAATGTATACTGCTACCAAAATGACCCCAGAGAATTTCTGCAGTAGGTAAAAAGGATGGCATTTTACTGCATGTTGGGGCACTGGAGAAGCAACTGGATGACCTCAGGTTCATCCGGGAAAATGAGAGTTTTCTGGACAGGATCTACAGCGACATCGTTACACCAAAGACACCGGAAAAGAGAAGAGGGGCAAAGATGAGGAAGGGTTGGATGCTTGGAGTACAGGAGACCCCGGGGGATGTGCCTCTTGAAAACAGGTTCACCCTCTTGGAAGCTGTCGGAACAGAAGATACTGCCAGTCTGAGAGGCAGACAGGTCTGCGAGTCAAAAATTGGCGCTGAAACAAAGCCGAGGAGACAGATGTCAGGCAGAGCCGTGGTAGTAGGGGACTCCATAGTGAGAAGTACAGAAAGGGGTTTCTGTGGCAACAGGCGGGATTTAAGGATGGTGTGTTGCCTCCCTGGTGCCAGGATCAAGGACGTCACGGACCGATTGCCGGGCATCCGCAGGGGTGAAGGTGAACAGACAGAAGTGGTACTGCATGTCGGCACAAATGACATCGGGAAGCGGAGGAAAGAAATTCTGCAGCGTGACTTCAGAGAACTCGGAAGAAGGCTGAAAAGCAGGACCTCCAGGGTGATTATCTCTGGTTTGCTTCCAGATCCTCGTGCTGGTGAGGGCAGGAACAGGGAGACAGGGGATCTGAATGTGTGGCTGAGGAGCTGGTGCGGGAAGCAGGGATTTAGATTCTTAGACCACTGGGATCTGTTTTGGGGCAAGGATGAATTGTACAAAAGGGACGGGTTGCACCTTAACAGGTGAGGGACCAGCGTTCTGGCAGGCAGGTTTGCCACTGCTACACAAGTGTGTTTAAACTAAGTAGTGGGGGGGGAGGAGAGGAAATATAAGAATGGAGTTAAAGAGAGAGAGAATAAGGAAAGTTATGAAAGACAACAGAATTAATGGGGCAGAAAGCTCAGGAAGGGATCGGAGAGTATGGCCAAGTGCAATAGGAATCAATGTGAAAGGTGAGGGAAGTAATGGATTAGAAGTATTATATATGAATGTACGAAGTATGAGAAATAAAGTGGATGAGCTTGAGGCTCAGTTGGAAATTGGCAAGTATGATGTTATGGGAATAACAGAGACATGGCTGCAAGAGGACCAGGGCTGGGAAATGAATATTCAAGGGTATACGTCCTATTGAAAGGACAGACTGATGGGCAGAGGGGGTGGGGTTCCTCTGTTGGTGAGGAATGAAATTCAGGCCCTTGTGAGGGGCGACCTAGAATCAGGAGATGAAGAGTCAGTATGGATAGAACTGAGAAACTGTAAGGGCAAAAAGACCCTAATGGGAGTTATCTGCAGGCCACCAAACAGTAGCCTAGATATAGGGTGCAAGTTAAATCAAGAGTTAAGATTGGCATGTCGCAAAGGTAATACTACGGTGGTTATGGGGGATTTTAACATGCAGGTAGACTGGGAAAATCACGTTGGTACTGGACCCCAAGAAAGGGAGATTGTGGAGTGCTTCTGAGATGGATTCTTAGAGCAGCTTGTACTGGAACCTACCAGGGAGAAGGCAATTCTGGATTTAGTGTTGTGTAATGAACCAGATTTGATAAGGGAACTTGAGGTAAAGGAGCCATTAGGAGGTAGTGACCATAATATGACATTTTAATCTACAATTTGAGAGGGAGAAGGGAAAATCGGAAGTGTCAGTATTGCAGTTGAACAAAGCAGACTATGGAGCCATGAAGGAGGAGCTGGCCAAAGTTGACTGGAAAGATACCCTAGCAGGGATGACAGTGGAACAACAATGGCAGGTATTTCTGGGAATAATACAGAAGGTGCAGGATCAGATCACTCCAAAGAGGAAGAAAGATTCTAAGGGGAGTAAGGGGCGACCATGGTTGGCAAGGGAAGTCAAGGACAGTATAAAAATAAAAGAGAAGTATAACATAGCAAAGATGAGCGGGAAGCCAGAGGATTGGGAAACTTTTAAGGAGCAACAGAGGATAACTAAAAAGGCAATAAGGGGAGAAAAGATGAGATACGAAGGCAAGCTAGCCAAGAATATAAAGGAGGATAGTGAAAGCTTCCTTAGGTATGTGAAGAGGAAAAAATTAGTTAAGAACAAACTTGGGCCCTTGAAGACAGAAATGGGTGAATTTATTATGGGGAACAAGGAAATGGCAGACGAGTTGAACAGGAACTTTGGATCTGTCTTCACTAGGGAAGACACAAACAATCTCCCAGATGTAATAGTGGCCGGAGGACCTAGGGTAACAGGGGATCTGAAGGAGATTCACATTAAGCAGAAAATGGTGTTGGATAGACTGATGGGACTGAAGGCTGATAAATCCCCAAAGCCTGATGGTCTGCACCACAGGGTACTTAAGGAGGTGGCTCTAGAAATCGTGGACACATTGGTAATCATTTTCCAATGTTCTATAGATTCAGGATCAGTTCCTGAGGACTGGAGGGTAGCTAATGTTATCCCACTTTTTAAGAAAGGAGGGAGAGAGAAAACAGGCAATTACAGATCAGTTAGCCTGACATCAGTGGTGGCGAAGATGCTGGAGTCAATTATAATGGATGAAATAGCGGCACATTTGGATAGCAGTAACAGGATTGGTCCAAGTCAGCATGGATTTACGAGGGGGAAATCATGCTTGACTAATCTTCTGGAATTTTTTAGGAATGTAACTGTGAAAATGGACAAGGGAGAGCCAGTGGATGTAATGTACCTGGACTTTCAGAAAGGCTTTGATAAGGTCCCACACAGGAGATTAGTGGGCAAAATTGGAGCACTTGGTATTGGGGGTAGGGTACTGACATGGACAGAATATTGGTTGGCAGACAGGAAACAAAGAGTAGGGATTAACGGGTCCCTTTCAGAACGGCAGGCGGTGAGTAGTGGGGTACTGCAAGGCACAGTGCTGGGACCGCAGCTATTTACAATATACATTAATGATTTAGATGAAGGGATTAAAAGTAACATTAGCAAATTTGCAGATGACACAAAGCTGGGTGGCAGTGTGAAATGTGAGAAGGACGTTGAGATAATGCAGGATGACTTGGACCGGTTGGGTGTGTGGGCAGATGCATGACAGATGCAGTTTAATGTGGATAAATGTGAGGTTAACCACTTTGGTGGCAAGAACAGGAAGGCAAATTACTATTTCAATAGTGTCAATTTAGGAAAAGGGGAAGTACAATGAGATCTAGGTGTCCTTGTTCATCAGTCACTGAAAGTAAGCATGCAGGTACAGCAGGTAGTGAAGAAAGCTAATGGTATGTTGGCCTTCATAACAAGGGGAGTTGAGTATAGGAGCAAAGAGGTCCTTCTGCAGTTGTACAGGGCCCTGGTGAGACCACACCTGGAGTATTGTGTACAGTTTTGGTCTCCAAATATGAGGAAGGACATTCTTGTTATTGAGGGAGTACAGCGGAGGTTCAGCAGGTTAGTTCCCAGGATGGCGGGACTGTCATATGTTGAAAGGTTGGAGCGACTGGGCTTGTATACACTGGAATTTAGAAGGATGAGAGGGGATCTGATTGAAACATATAAGATCGTTCAGGGATTGGACACGCTAGAGGCAGGAAACGTTCCCGATGTTGGGGGAGTACAAAACCAGAGGTCACAATTTGAGAATAAGGGGTAGGCTATTTAGAACAGAGTTGAGGAAAAACTTTTTCACCCAGAGAGTTGTGGATCTGTGCAATGCTCTGCCTCAGAAGGCAGTTGAGGCCAATTCTCTGGATGCTTTCAAGAAAGAGTTAGATTGAGCTCTTAATGATAGTGAGGTCAAGGGATATGGAGAGAAGGCAGGAACGGGGTACTGATTGTGGATGATCAGCCATGATCACAGTGAATGGCGGTGCTGGCTTGAAGGGCCGAATGTCCTATTTCTGCACCTATTGTCTATTGCTAGATATTTCAGGTCTGGTGAGCAGAATTGGGACAGCACTGATATATTTGTGCACCAAGAAATGTTGATCATGAGTCATATCTCTTCACCTCTGCTTTTGAGAGACTCTATAGATCTATCCTGATGGTGTATAGTAAACCCGTCGACCTGAATCGCTGCATCCAGTACGGAAGGAGTTAAACAGGAATCCGTGAAACATTGGACGCTTCTAAGGTCTGGACTACCTGTAACAATCATCTCCAGGCACTGGAAAGTGCTGCTAATGTCTCCTCAAAATCTTCCAAATGTGCTTGAAGATAGATAAACCAACTTCAGAGTTCTCTTCCAGTCCAGTGACCCCGTTATTAAGATATTATTAATCTCATTCTCATCTACTGTACTGGCTATGGTCCTTTCCTGGCAGGGACTCAAACCAAACAGTCTCTTCCTAGCTCTGTACTGAGAGGATATTCTTGTTAAGTATATTATTGTCTCACGTGCTGAGGGACAGTGGCCTGCATCCATACAGATTATCTCAAAACATAAGTGCATTGAGGTCATACAAAGCAATAACAGAATGCTGAATATAGAGTTACAGTTACATAGAATGTGTAGTGCAGGCAGATTATAAGATGCAAGGGCCATGTTGAGGTAGATTGTGAGGGCAAGAGTTCATCTTTATCGTACTAAATGTAAAGAACAGTGGGACAGAAACTGATCTTGAGCCTGATGGTGTGTGGTTTATCTTCTACGTGATGGAAGGGGGAGGTGGGGGGAAGAAAGAATAACTAGGGTGGGTCCTTGATTACGGTGGTTGCTTTTCCCAGGCAGTTGGTAATATAGAACCGTCCATAAAAGAGTGTTTGGTTTTTGTGATGGTTTGAACTTCTTACAACCTCTTGTAGTATCTGATGAAGGGTCTCAGCCCAAAATGTCGACAGTTTACTCTCCTCTATAGATGCTGCCTGATTTGTTGAGATCCTCCAGCATTTTGTTTGCGTTGCTCATGATTTGTAGAATCTTTAGTATTTCACATTAACTCTGTTTCTCTTACCACATGCAGCCTAACCTGCCAAGTATTTCCAGCATATTCTGCTTTTGTCTTGTTGCTAGTGATTGGTTGTTGTTGCATCTTGAGGAAAGGCCATTCCAGGGTACCCTGGCTGAAGAATTTACAGGGAATATCTTGGCAACATTGCAAACTCCAGTCATCAGACTACTAAAACAGTAGGACAAGTTTGGAAAATCTTTGTTTAGATTTGGTTCTGACTGTCTTGCAATAGAAACTCTTATTCTGTCGAAAACAAAGGATAAAAAGAGCAGCACAATAATGATGCAAATGAGTCTTGTTAATCGATGCTCTGAATTTGAGAGGGCCTGACATACAAGTAATCTAAAAACCCATTTTCCAAGTGTTTTCACATGACATGCTATTTTTAGGTAGCTGTTCATTTAACAAGAATACCTGAAATTTGAAGTGGTTTACCATTTAGCTTCAATGGCCCTTGTTGGCTTGAACTTTCTCCTGCCGTATTTCCATTTGCTAATGAGTAGATCAAGGCCAGAGTTTCTGCTGGGCTTCTTTATAGTGTGTGACAGCTGATTGATTAGCTAGCTGAAAGAGCCACTCTCGCACAATGAGAGCCTGTGAGCGGTAGTTATTGTGGACCAGAATTTTGTTTTCCCCTGAGTCTTCAAGCAAGTGGGAGATGAGAGAGTCTGGTTCAATTTGTTGCAGCTGAAAGTGTCCAAGGGAATATTGGCATCATATTTTGATATTAATGTTAACCCTGCCAGTCCTGACTACTGATCTGAATGTGGGAGCTGGCATCGCAATAAGCTGGCTGCAGAAACAAAGGAAGGATTTCTCTTGGAGATAAATTCTTGACTGAGTTTATATATTACGTTGAACTCAAAGCAGAGAAAAAATTAAAAAAAGTAAGTTTTTGGATGTTCCTGCATAAAAGGAAGGCATTTGGGAAACTTTTTATCCAACAGTGGGATGTACACATTGCTAGAAAGTCTTGCCCTCTTCCCACTACTGCCATCAGGAAGGAAGTACAGGATCCTTATAGTAGATCCCACACCACCAGGTTCAGGAACAGTTAAACCTCAACCAGAGAGATAACTCCACTCACCCCAACACTGAACTGATTCCACAACCTATGGACTCACTTTCTAGGCCTCTACAGCTCATGTTATTAATATTATTTGTTTATTTACTATTTTTTTTTTCTTTTTGTATTTTCATAATTGATTTTCTTTTCTGCATTGGTTGGTTGTATGTCTTTGTGTGTAGTTTATTTTTCATTGATTCTATTGTGTTTCTTTGGTTCTACTACAAATAACTGCAAGAAAATGAATCTCAGGGCGCAGCATGGTGACATATATGAACTTCGATAATAAATGTACTTTGAACTCCATTTTGAGTGATTGTTGGTGCCAGATGGGGTGGTTTGAGTATCTCAGAAACTGTTGATCTCCTGGAAATGTCATGCACAACAATCTCTAGTGTTTACAGAGGACGGTAAGAAAAACAAAAAGAAAATCTCTTGAACAGCAGTTCTGTAGGCAAAAATGCCTCGTTAATGACAGAGGTGGAGGAAAATGAATGACCCCACTGGTTCAAGCTGGCAGGAAGGCAGCAGTAATGCAAATAACCGCACGTTACAAACAGTGATGGGCGGAAGAGAATCTCTGAACCCACAACAACTTGAACTTTGACGGGCTACAACAACAGAAGACCACAAATATACACTCAATGGCCACTTTATTAGGTGTTAGGGAGTATTCCGAAGCTATCTGACTTCAGCAGATACTAATTCACGCAAGGATCATTCTTCCATTCTCTTTGTAAATGTCAAGCTGTAAATTGGACCCACCTCAATGACTATCGGCCAGATGCACTTAGCTCCACAGTGATGAAGTGTTTCGAGAGGTTGATGATGAAACATATCAGCTCCTGACTGAGAGGTGACTTAGACCCATTCCAATTTGCCTGCTGGAGCAACAGGTTCACAATGGATGCCTCCTGTTGGCCCTTCACTCAATCCTAAAACATCTGGACCGAAAAGATGCATACATCAGGATGTGCTTCATCGTCTACAGATCTCAAAACTAATCAATAAGCTGCAAGACCTTGGCCTCAATGTCTCCTTGTGCAATTGGATCCTGGGTTTCCTCACTAATAGAACCCAGCCAGTTTAGATCGGCACAATCACGGTCTCCGTCAGCACAGGTGCACCACAGGGCTGTGTGCTCAGCCCCCACTCTACTCACTTCACACTTCTGACTGTCTGGCTATGCACAGCTCTAGTTCCAGATTCAAGTTTGCTGATAGCATCACTGTCGCAGACTGAGTCAAAGGTGGTGATAAATCAACATACAGGAAGGAGAATGAATATCTGGCCGAGTGGTGACATAACAGCAACCTCTCACTCAACGTGACCAAGACTAAGAAACTGACTGTCAACTTCAGGAGAAGGAAACCAGAGGTCGATGAGCAACTTTAAATTCCTAGGTGTCACTATTTCAGAGCACCTGTCTGGGGCCTAGTATGTAAGTGCAATTGTGAAGAAAGCATAGCAGCACCTCTACTTCCTTCAAAAGTTGCAGAGATTTGGCAGGACATCTAATACTTTGACAAACTTCTGTAGATGTGTAGTGGAGAGTATATTAATTGGCTGCATCACAGCCTGGTATTAAACCACCAATACCTTTGAAAATGCTACAAAAAGTAGTGGATTTGGCCCAATACTTCATGGGTAAAGCTCTTCCAACTATTTGCATGAGACAATGTTGTGAGACAAGAGTACTTGACGAGGATGGTTTGGACCCAGATGCTGGGGTATCTGAAGCAAAGATCGAGACACGGTATCAAACTAGATCTAAACTCCCAACAAATTCTAGACAATATCACGAATAGACTTACGATTGAGCACCAAACCTTAATTTAGGAGTTCCTTAAATACTCAATTCCTGGCACCCAAAATATCATGACCAATTCACATGACCGTCCTGAACATTTAAAGGGGCCGTGCCAGTTTATGTTGAAGGACATAACCAGGTACTCATAGTGCCCCGTCAGTGTATTGAATGCAGTCTTGCACTCATTGCCTTCCCTTATATAAACTAGACTGTATGCACTCTGTAGTTCTAGGTTAGTGAGTACCCTTGCTCCTTGGAGCATCTTGAAGGCTGTACTCATGAGTGGAAGTGGGGTGGTAACGATTCTCTGCTGTTATGCAGTTTAATCCCCTATAATTACTGCACAGATGCAGGTTATCATTTTTCTTTTATGTGAAGAAGCTTGTGCCAAATGAAGCCCATGGCAAGAGCCTCCTTTATATACTCTTCCCTTACACCTCTGTCTATGCCTGAGAGTGCATACAAACGATCCCGCGGGGGACAGCTACCTGGCAGCAGGACTATGGCACAGTCACAGGGTCGGTGCTGTGGAAGAGTTGAGGCCTTTCCCTTGCTGAAGACCTCCTCCAGGTCCTTGTAGATGGAAAGGATTTCAACCAGTCTGAGTATTGCTATCTCCTCCAGACCTTCCTTCAAGGATAACTCCTGAGGCTTCTAAGGTGGTAGGGGTGATTCGACAGACCTCAGAGTCCCCTCCCTAGGATCACAAAGCTCGTTTGTAGAACAGTGGCCAAATCAGTGTCCAAATCCCTGTCTGTACTCTCAGATGACAGCAGTGAGGTGTTATCAATAGTCCTTGGCCCCCCCACCCTCAGAATAGGCTTGAAGAATTGGCATGAAGGTGTCTTTCCCATCCTCGAGACCTGGCAGTTGAATGTCTTAGCTGCAAGTGTTCCAGACTGCTCAGGCATTTCCTTGGTCTTCCCCTGAATTAGAACTCTAGTTCCCGTGGGGTCCTGACTAGACAGTGTCGGGACTCGGTCTCCAGAAGGTCTCGAGCTACCTTTCACTGAAGGCTGATCCCTTATTGGTCATTGGTCATGGGAGAGTCTGGGTGTCACAGCACTGCGCCACAAACGAACCCTCTTACAGTGACTGGACCAGGCAATGATTCTCCCCTCCCTCCAGTCCACGGGTGGGTTATGTTGGGACAGCCAAGGGTACCTAAGGATCAGCGGTATCAGTGGTGAGTCAATGATGTAGAAACTAATGTCTTCCACATGATCCCCTATCCTCATCTGCAAAACCATAGTCTGTTGTTGGTTCCTTAGTGGGCGGCCAACTAAGGCAGTTACAGGCAAGGACTGGCTCAACCCCTGCAGTGTTATGCCAAACAGATGGGCGGTTCCTACATTGAGAAAGTTACCGGCTGCCCCACAGTCCACAAAAGCCTTCACATGCCTTAAGTTCTTACCACAGGTGAACCGTGCCTTCAACACGAAACCAGAATCGGTGGGATTGGAAGTAGTGGGTGCTGCCATCACAGTCGTCCCAATACTGGATGGTCTTAGCAGTTTTCCAATGGTTGTAGCTTGGGACATTCAGCCTGCAGGTGACCTGCATGGGTTCGACTGGATCTTGAACAGGTGATGAGCTGGTCATTGTCCGAGGTTGGGGAGTGGAACTGCAATGCATAGGGATAGCTTCGACTGCCTGTCTTCGGCCTCCTGAAGTGATTCCACTTTCGCCCTGCCAGATGATTATTGAAACAGATGGACAAGTCAATCAGAACCTCTAAGTTCTTTGCTGGCTCTCCCAAGGCAAGGCCAAGGCCTTCCCGTTCCAACCACTCTCCTAGACCAAGGTTCGAAATTTGATCATGTATTCAGCTGCTGACTGTCCACCCTGCAGAATCCTCACCACACGTTCCGAGGCTTGGCTGGCCCTGCAGGGTGATGAAACACCTTGCTCGTGGTGGCCATGAATTCCTCCGAACCCAATCAGACCTCTGACCTATGTTGTCCATGCACGGTGGCCCAGGCCCGGGCTCTTCCAGTGAGGAAGAGATAATGAAGTCCAGATTTTCACACTCTGAAGGGAACTGGGAGTTCAAACGTTAATGAGCACTGGATGAGGAAGCTGTGGCAAGAACCCAGGTCACCATTGAGCCTCTCCAGGATTGGAAGATGACTGACTCTTCCAAGCAACTTTGGATTCCTCCTTCCAAAAGTTGATAAACAGCTACCTGGAGGCCACAAATTACCAGAACTTGTTTGGAAATCCTTTCACTGTGGCTGGCCACAGCAGACGAAAGATTCTGATATCCTGCTGGGTCAATTTTGGCTCAATCATACTGTGACAAGAGTCCTTGATGAGGGTGGTTTGTACCCAAATGCTGGGGTATCCAAAGCAAGATTTGAGACATGGTATCAAACTGGATCTAAGCACAAAACAAATGCTTGACGACATTGCTAGTAGGCTCACGATTGAGCACCGAACCTCAGTTCAGCTGTTCCTTAAATACTCAATTCTTGGCGCCCAAAGCATAAGTACCAATTTGCGGGACTGTCCTGAACCCTGTACTCCAGAGAGTTAGAGCATCTAAATCTCGGAAGCTGGCTCGGTTGGGAGCATCTCGTAGCATGTTGCAGGACATCAGCATCCATCATCAGAGATCACCACCACCCAGGTCACTGTCTAGTCCTGACGAAGGGTCTCGGCCCGAAACGTCGACTGTACCTCTTCCTAGAGATGCTGCCTGGCCTGCTGCATTCACCAGCAACTTTGATGTGTGTCACTGTTTCGAGATTCTGTTCTTTTAGACATGATAGATCCGGAGGGATTAAAGGGGAAGGGTGGCATTACTCATCAGTGCTGAGTCTATAAATATGCTAGAGTGTTTAAAGGTCAAGGAAGATGAAGTGTTGAGCCTTCTAAGAAGTATTAAAGTGGTAAGTCTCCAGAGCCTGAAGCAATTTACCCCGGCTTCTTGAAGGCAGTGAGATGAGATTGCTGGGCCGTTGACCTCTATCTACATGTCCTCTCTAGCCACAGGCAAGGTCCAAGAGGACTGGTGAATCATCAATTTTGTACCTCTATTTAAAAGAACAAGGGAAAATACTGGGAACTATAGATTGGCGAGTCTTACGTCAGTTGCAGGAGAGTTACTGGAGAAAATTCTTAGGGATAGGATACATGAATGTTTGGAAACCCATGGGCTAACTACAAAGAGGCAGCGTGGCACTGTGCATGGCAAGTCATGCCTAACCAACTTGATTGAGTTGTTTGACAAGGTTATGAGAGAGATTGATGAGGGTAGGGCAGTGGATGTTGCCAACATGGATTTTAGTAAAGCCTTTAACAAAGTCCCTCATGGGAGGCTAATCTAGAAGGTAAAAATGCATGGTATCTGTGAAGAATTGGCTGTTTGGGTGCAGGACTGGCTTGCACATAGAATTCAGCGGGTAATGGTTGAAGGGATTTATTCAAGCTGGAGATCTGTAATTAGCTGAGTTGCGCAGGGATCTGTGTTGGAACCTCTGCTGTTTGTAATGTATATAGAAACATAGAGAACCTACAGCACAGTACAAGTCCTTCAGCCCACAAAGTTGTGCCGAACATGTCCCTACCTTAGAAATTACTAGGCTTACCCATAGCCCTCTATTTTTCTAAGCTCCATGTACCTATCCAAAAGTCTCTTAAAAGACCCTATCGTATCCGCTTCCACCACCGTTGCCGGCAGCCCATTCCACACACTCATCACTCTCTGCGTAAAAAACTTACCCCTGACATCTCCTCTGTATCTCCCAAGCACCTTAAACCTGTGCCCTCTTGTGGCAGCCATTTCAGCTCTGGGAAAAAGCCTCTGACTATCCACATGATCAATGCCTCTCATCATCTTATACACCTCTATCAGGTCACTTCTCATCCTCCGTCACTCAAGGAGAAAAGGCTGACTTCACTCAACCTGTTTTCATAAAGCATGCTCCCCAATCCAGGCAACATCCTTGTACATCTCCTCTGCACTCTTTCTATGGTTTCCACATCCTTCCTGTAGTGAGGTGACCAGAACTGAGCACAGTACTCCAAGTGGGGTCTGACCAGGGTCCTATATATCTGCAATATTACCACTCCGCTCCTAAATTCAATTCCACGATTGAAGGCCAATACACCATATACCTTCTTAACCACAGAGTCAACCTGTGCAGATACTTTTAGCGTCCTATGGACTCGGACCCCAAGATCCCTCCGGTCCTCCACACTGCCAAGAGTCTTGCCATTAATACTATATTCTGCCATCATATTTGACCTACCAAAATTAAGCACCTCACACTTATCTGGGTTGAACTCCATCTGCCACTTCTCAGCCCAGTTTTGCATCCTATCAATGTCCCGTTGTAACCTCTGACAGCCCTCCACACTATCCACAACACCCTCAACCTTTGTGTCATCAGCAAATTTACTAACACATCCCTCCACTTCCTCATCCAGGTCATTTATAAAAATCACAAAGAGTAAGGGTCCCAGAACAGATCCCTGAGGCACACCATTGATCACCGACCTCCATGCAGAATATGATCCATCTACAACCACACTTTGCCTTCTGTGGGCAAGCCAGTTCTGGATCCACAAAGCAATGTCCCTTTGGACCCCATACCTCCTTACTTTTTCAATAAGCCTGGCATAGGGTACCTTATCAAATGCCTTGCTGAAATCCTTATACACTACATCTACTGCTCTTCCTTCATCAATGTGTTTAGTCACATCCTCAAAATATTCAATCAGGCTCGTAAGGCATGACCTGCTCTTGACAAAGCCATGCTGACTATTCCTTCTCATGGCCCCTTCTGGCTCTCCTAATTTCCTTCTTAAGCTCCTTCCTGTTAGCCTTATAATCTTCTAGATCTCTAACATTACCTAGCTCTCTGAACCTTTCGTAAGCTTTTCTTCTTCACTAGAATTACTACAGCCTTATACCTCTCCAGATGTTCATAGATCTTGCCTCTCAGGATCTTCTCCATCAACTTACCAACCAATGAAATAAGACTCAGTGGTCTATAATTTCCTGGGCTACCTCTACTCCCTTTCTCGAATAAGGGAACAACATCTGCCACCCTCCAATCCTCTGGAACCTCTCCCGTCCCCATTGATGATGCAAAGATCATCAGCAGAGGCTCAGCAATCTCCTCCCTTGCCTCCCACAGTAGCCTGGGGTACATCTCATCTGGTCCCGGCGACTTATCCAACTTACTGGTTTTCAAAAGCTCCAGCACATCCTCTTTCTTAATATCTACATGCTCAAGCTTTTCAGTCCGCTGCAAATCATCACTACAATCACCAAGATCTTTTTCCATAGCGAATACTGAAGTAAAGTGTTCATTAAGTACCTCTGCTATTTCCTCCAGTTCCATACACACTTTCTCACTGTCACACTTGATAGGTCCTATTCTTTCACATCTTATCCTCTTGCTCCTTACATAGTTGTAGAATGCCTTGGGGTTTTCCTTAATTCTGCTCACCAAGGCCTTCTTAAGGCCCCTTCTGGCTCTCCTAATTTCCTTCTTAAGCTCCTTCCTGTTAGCCTTATAATCTTCTAGATCTCTAACGTTACATAGCTCTCTGAACCTTTCATAAGCTTTTCTTTTCTTCTTGACTAGAATTACTACAGCCTTTGTACACCATGGTTCCTGTATCCTATCATAACTTTCCTGTCTCATTGGAACGTACTTATGCAGAATTCCACACAAATATCCCCTGAAGATTTGCTCCATTTCTCCTTTACCTTTCTCCGTGTCACGTTCCGGTCCGTTGACTCCTCACTTCAGTTAATTTCCTTCTCCCCGTGTTCTACTGGGCTCCTTGATTAGGGCACCTGATCCTCATCCGAACAGGCAGCATAAAATTCTGGCTTGCATTTACTTGGCGCTGGACCGTCACACCTGAGCCAGTATGTTCTGGGCCGCCGAGTATAGTGGACCGACAGCTCAGCAAGGGCGGCAATGCACATTCCAAGCCGCCAATAATAGTGGACTCTAAGTTGCTTCAGTGCCTGGGGTTGCTTCGGGAATTCTGTCTCTTTGTGTTCAGCTAAGTGATTGCCGGCCATTTGCCGCTACTCTGAGTCAAAACATGAATTGTCTGTCGTCGTTTGGTTTTGTCGTCTCGTTTCCAGCTGGGTATTGCAGGTCGTTTTGCCGCTACTCCGAGTCAGGACACGAATTGTCTGTCCTTGTTGGTTTTATTGTCTTGTGTCCAGCTGATGATTGCAGGCAGTTTGCTGCTACTCTGAGCCGAGATATGAATTGCCTGTCTTTGGTTTTGTCGTCCCGTGTCCAAATTCGAGTCCCGGCTCCGTGTCCAAGTCCTAGTCCAGACTCTATGACCAAGCTCTGGGTCCAGGCTCCTCCAATTTGTTTTTCCAGTGATCACATCCACACAGGCATCTAATCCTCGCTCTCCGGCTTTCTTTGCAAATGTTAATAAATACACTTCAGTTACTGTTACCTCCATACCTGTGTCCTGCACTTGGGTCCGCTCCCTACGTTCTTTGTAACACCCTGCGAACATCAGTTCCCAATTTAAGCTTCCAAGTTCCTGCCTGATGGCCTCATAATTCCCCTTCCTTAAATTAAGAAACATAGAAACATAGAAAATAGGTGCAGGAGTAGGCCATTCGGCCCTTTGAGCCTGTACCGCCATTCAGTATGATCGTGGCTGATCATCCAACTCAGAACCCTACACCAGCCTTCCCTCCGTACCCCTGATCCCTTTAGCCACAAGGGCCATATCTAACTCCCTCTTAAATATAGCCAATGAACTGGCCTCAACTGTTTCCTGTGGCAGAGAATTCCACAGATTCACCACTCTCTGTGTGAAGAAGTTTTTCATAATCTCGGTCCTAAAAGGCATCCCCTTTATCCTCAAACTGTGACCCCTCGTTCTGGACTTCCGCAACATCGGGAACAATCTTCCTGCATCTAGCCTGTCCAATCCCTTTAGGATTTTATACGTTTCAATAAGATCCCCCCTCAATCTCCTAAATTCCAACGAGTATAAGCCTAGTTCATCCAGTCTTTCAACATATGAAAGTCCTGCCATCCCAGGAATCAATCTGGTGAACCTTCTTTGTACTCCCTCTATGGCAAGAATATCTTTCCTCAGATTAGGGGACCAAAACTGCACACAATACTCCAGGTGTGGTCTCACCAAGGCCTTGTACAACTGCAGTAGTACCTCCCTGCTCCCGTACTCGAATCCTCTTGCTATGAATACCAGCATACCATTCGCCTTTTGCACCACCTGCTGTACTTGCATGCCCACTTTCAATGACTGGTGTATAATGACACCCAGGTCTCGTTTCACCTCCCCTTTTCCTAATCGGCCACCATTCAGATAATAATCTGTTTTCCTTTTTTTGCCACCAAAGTGGATAACCTCACATTTATCCACATTAAATTGCATCTGCCATGAATTTGCCCATTCACCTAACCTATCCAAGTCACCCTGCATCCTCTTAGCATCCTCCTCACAGCTAACACTGCCGCCCAGCTTCGTGTCATCCACAAACTTGGAGAAGCTGCATTTAATTCCCTCATCTAAGTCATTAATATATATTGTAAACAACTGGGGTCCCAGCACTGAGCCTTGTGGTACCCCACTAGTCACTGCCTGCCATTCTGAAAAGGTCCCGTTTATTCCCACTCTTTGCTTCCTGTCTGCCAACCAATTCTCTATCCACATCAATACCTTACCCCCAATACCGTGTGCTTTAAGTCTGCACACTAATCTCCTGTGTGGGACCTTGTCAAAAGCCTTTTGAAAATCCAAATACACCTTATCCACTGGTTCTCCCCTATCCACTGTACTAGTTACATCCTCAAAAAATTCTATGAGATTCGTCAGACATGATTTTCCTTTCACAAATCCATGCTGACTTTGTCCGATGATTTCACCTCTTTCCAAATGTGCTGTTATCACATCTTTGATAACTGACTCTAGCATTTTCCCCACCACCGATGTTAGGCTAACCGGTCTATAATTCCCCAGTTTCTCTCTCCCTCCTTTTTTAAAAAGTGAGGTTACATTAGCCACCCTCCAATCCTCAGGAACTAGTCCAGAATCTAAAGAGTTTTGAAAAATTATCACTAATGTATCCACTATTTCTTGGGCTACTTCCTTAAGCACTCTAGGATGCAGACCATCTGGCCCTGGGAATTTATCTGGGGATTTATCTACCATCCGATTTTCTTCAATTTACCTAACACCACTTCCCTACTAACATATATTTCCCTCAGTTCCTCCATCTCACTGGACCCTCTGTCCCCTTCTATTTCCGGAAGATTATTTATGTCCTCCTTAGTGAAGACAGAAACAAAGTAGTTATTCAATTAAACACTTTTCTAACTTGTCTGTTCCTATCCATCTCCAATGCTATTGTAAGGGAGATAGAATTATGATCACTATCTCCAAAATGCTCTCCCACTGAGAGATCTGACAACTGACCAGGTTCATTTCCCAATACCAAATCAACATACTGTGTCAGGAAACCTTCCTGAACACACCTAACAAACTCCACCCCATCTAAACCCCTTGCTCTAGGGAGATGCCAATCGATATTTGGGAAATTAAAATCTCCCAGCACGACAACTCTGTTATTATTACACCTTTCCAGGATCTGTTTCCCTATCTGCTCCTCGATATCCCTATTACGATTGGGCAGCCTATAAAAATCACCCAGCAGAGTTATTGACCCCTTCCTGTTCCTAACGTCCACTCACAGAGACTCCATAGACAATCCCTCCATGGCGTCCACCTTTTCTACAGCCGTGACACTATCTCTGATCAACAGTGCCATGCCCCCACCTCTTTTGCCTCCCTCCCTGTCCTTTCTGAAACATCTAAAACCTGGCACTTGAAGTAACCATTTCTGTCCCTGAGCCATCTAAGTCTCTGTAATGGCCACCACATCATGGCTTCAACTACAGATCCATGCTCTGAGCTCATCTGCTTTGTTCACAATACTCCTTGTATTAAAATAGACACCTCTCAAACCATTCGGTCTGAGCGCATCCCTTCTCGATCACCAGCCTATCCTCCCTCTCACACTGTCTCCAAGCTTTCTCTATTTGAGAGCCAACTGCCCCTTCCTCCGTCTCTTCAGTTTGGTTCCCACCCCCCAGCAATCCCAGTTTAAACTCTTCCCAGTAGCCGTAGCAAACCTTCCCACCAGGATATTGGTCCCCCTGGGATTCAAGTGCAACCCGTCCTTTTAGTACAGTGCACACCTGCCCCAGAAGAGGTCCCAATGTTCCAGAAATCTGAATCCCTGCCCCCTGCTCCAATCCCTCAGCCACGCATTTATCCTCCACCTCATTCTTTTCCTATACTCTGTGTCACGTGGCACAGGCAGTAATCCTGAGATTACTACCTTTGAGGTCCTGCTTCTCAACTGCCTTCCTAACTCCCTGTAGTCTGTTTTCGGGACCTCTTCCCTTTTCCTCTCAATGTCATTGATACCAATATGTACCATGACCTCTGGCTGTTCTCCCTCCCACTGCAGGATATCGTGGACGTGATCTGAAACATCCCAGACCCTGGCACCTGGGAGGCAATCTACCATCTGATTTTCTTTCCTGCAGCCACAGAATCGCCTGTCTGACCCTCTAACTATAGAGTCCCCTATCACTACTGTCTTTCTCTTCCTTTCCCTACCCTACTGAGCCACAGGGCCAGACTCTGTGCCAGAGGCGTGGCCACTGTTGCTTCCCCCAGGTAGGCTGTCTCCCCCCCAACAGTACTCAAACAGAAGTACTATTTGTTCAAGGGGACAGCCATAGGGGTACTCTCTAGTACCTGACTCTTCCCCTTCCCGCTCCTGATTGTTACCCACTGTCTGTCTCCCGTGGCCCCGGTGTGACCACCTGCCTATAACTCCTTTCTATCACCTCCTCGCTCTCCCTGACCAGATGAAGGTCATCGAGCAGCATCTCCAGTTCCCTAACGCAGTCCCTTAGGAGCTGCAGCTTGACACACCGGGTGCAGATATGGCCGTCCGGAGGCTGGGAGACTCCAGGACTTCCCACATCTGACACCGAGCACAGAACACATATGAATGACCTGAATGAAAATGTACAAGGGTGGGTTAGTAAATTTGAGGATGATACCAACATGGGTGCAGTTGTGGATAGTGTAGAAGACTGGCAAAAGATACAGCGTGATATAGACCAGTTGCAGATATGACTGAGAAATAGCAGATGGAGTTTAACCCAGATAAACGTGAGGTTTTGCATGTCAATAGGACAAATGCAAGGAGACAGTGCACTGTCAAAGGCAAGGTCCTTTACAGTATTGCTGAGCAGAAAGATCTTGGGATCCAAACGCAGAGCTCCTTGAAAGTTGCTACACAGGTCGATAGGTTGGTTAAGAAGACTTACTTTTATTAGTCGAGGCATTGGCCACATCAAGAGTATTGCATATTGTTCTGGTCGCCCCTCTATAGGAAGGATGCTGAGGTTTTGGAGAGGGTGCAGAAGAGGTTTACAAAGATGCTGCCTGGTTTAGAGGCTATGTGCTGAATGAAGGGGTTGTTTTCTTTGGAGTACCGAAGTCTGAGGGGAGATCTGATAGAGGTTTACAAGATTATGAAAGGCATAGCTAGAGTGGACAGAGAGTATCTGTTTCCCAGGGATGAAATGTCTAATACCAGAGGGCATTCTTTAAAAGTGAGAGGTGGTAGATTCTAGGAGAATTTGAGGGGTAAGTTTTTCATTCAGAGAGTCGTAGATGCCTGGAATGCACTGCCTGGTATAGTGGCAGAGGCAAATACATTAGAGGCTTTTAAAAGATGCTTGGATAGGCACATGGATATAAGGAAGCTGGAAGGATATGTACATGGTGCCGGTAGGAGGGATTAGTGTTTGAGAGTTTTTGATCTGCTTTTTAGCTGGTTTGATACAACATTGTGGCCTGTTTCTGTGCTGTACTGTTCTATGTTTTATGTTCAGTGTTCTGAGCTGCCTATATTTCAATGTAAGAAGTATTGTAGGGGAGGCGGATGTGCCTGTGGCATGGATCAGCTCCTGGAGTTATGATATTTATGCCATTAGTGAGACGTGGTTGCAGGAGAGGCAGGATTGTCAGCTCAATATTCCAGGGCTCCGTTCTTTTAGACGTGATAGATCTGCAGGGATTAAAAGGGGCTGGGAGACATTACCAGTCGGATTTGAGGATTTTGTATTTTTTTACTGAGTGGCTGGGAAGGCACTTCTACATGATTTGTGGATGGTTATGTCCATTTGAAAGTGTCTCCTTGCTTAAGGAAAGGAATAAATTTCAATGTTGTAAGGGAGCATTTCCTTCACATATGTTAGAACAAAAAATGATGTTGGAAACAATTTTGACACATTGGCTGTTCTTCATGGAAACAAAAGTCCTAGCCAATGTTTAGTTAGGAGTGGCCTGCTGGTTAATCATTTCAGACTACAATGTATAATAAATCATGCAGAAACGTTTTTTTGTTCATGCCAGAGACCGAGACAAATGAAATTAAGAAACAGCCTTCAACATCTGCTTATTACCTCATGACGCCGATCCGATTTGAACTGAAGATACAGATACTGTACGCAAAGATAATGATGTCAAAGTCAAGTTCCAGTTTATTGCCACGTATGCACTGGCAAAATGAAAAACTCTCCTGTACAAGCATGATGGGCACATAGCATTAAAGACACAACAGTCACAAGCAAAATACATAAACTAAACATAAATTATACCAAGTTCTACAAGAATGAACCCAATTAGAATAAAGTCCATTGTAGGGTAAAGTGGTTATCTTTTTGCTTAGCTGAATAAGTGGTTAGGATTATGCAGGTTGCTTTAAAAACTGAATGGTCAAAGTGAAGTATATATTCTGAACCTGGTGTTCGGGCTTCTTTACACTTGCCTGATGGTAGCTGTAAGAAGGTGGCATGAGTCCGGATGACGGGGATCTTTGATGTTAGATAGAAACATAGAAACATAGAAAATAGGTGCAGGAGTAGGCCATTCGGCCCTTCGAGCCTGCAGCGCCATTTATTATGATCATGGCTGATCATCCAACTCAGAACCCCGCCCCAGCCTTCCCTCCATACCCCTTGACCCCTGTAGCCACAAGGGCCATATCTAACTCCCCCTTAAACATAGCCAATGAACTGGCCTCAACAGTTTGCTGTGGCAGAGAACTCCACAGATTCACCACTCTCTGTGTGAAGAAGTTTTTCCTAATCTCGGTCCTAAAAGGCTTCCCCTCTATCTTCAAACTATGACCCCTCGTTCCGGACTTCCCCAACATCGGGAACAATCTTCCTGCATCTAGCCTGTCCAATCCCTTTAGAATCTTATACGTTTCAATCAGATCCCCCCTCAATCTTCTAAATTCCAATGAGTACAAGCCCAGTTCATCCAGTCTTTCTTCATATGAAAGTCCTGCCATCCCAGGAATCAATCTGGTGAACCTTCTTTGTACTCCCTCTATGGCAAAGATGTCTTTCCTCAGATTAGGGGACCAAAACTGCACACAATACTCCAGGTGTGGTCTCACCAAGGCCTTGTACAACTGCAGTAGTACCTCCCTGCTCCTGTACTCGAATCCTCTCGCTATAAATGCCAGCATACCATTCGCCTTTTTCACCGCCTGCTGTACCTGCATGCCCACTTTCAATGACTGGTGTATAATGACACCCAGGTCTCGTTGCACCTCCCCTTTTCCTAATCGGCCACCATTCAGATAATAATCTGTTTTCCTATTTTTGCCACCAAAGTGGATAACTTCACATTTATCCACATTAAATTGCATCTGCCATGAGTTTGCCCACTCACCCAACCTATCCAAGTCACCCTGCATCCTCTTAGCATCCTCCTCACTGCTAACACTGCTGCCCAGCTTCGTGTCATCCGCAAACTTGGAGATGCTGCATTTAATTCCCTCATCCAAGTCATTAATATATATTGTAAACAACTGGGGTCCCAGCACTGAGCCTTGCGGTACCCCACTAGTCACCGCCTGCCATTCTGAAAAGGTCCCATTTATTCCCACTCTTTGCTTCCTGTCTGCTAACCAATTCTCCACCCACACCAATACCTTACCCCCAATACCGTGTGCTTTAAGTTTGCACACTTATCTCCTGTGTGGGACCTTGTCAAAAGCCTTTTGAAAATCCAAATATACCACATCCACTGGTTCTCCCCTATCCACTCTACTAGTTACATCCTCAAAAAATTCTATGAGATTCGTCAGACATGATTCGTCAGATGTGTGATGCATTGGATAAAAATCTTATATACATTGGCAACTCATAAACACAAGAGATTCTGCAGATGTTGGAAATCTTGATCAACACATGCACAATACAGGAGGAATTCAGCAAGTCAGGTAGCATCCATGAAAGGTAAAAAACTGTTGACACCTTGGGCTGAGATCCAAAGGGTTGAAATGTCAACTGTTTATTTCCTTCCACAGTTGTTGCCTGACCTGCTGAGGCCCTCTAGTATTTTGTATGCATTGCCAACTACTCTTTGGAACTCAAAACAAAACTATGTAAGCTAGAAGCCAGACAGTCAGCAAAGGAGGTGTGGCTTTATAGTTGACACCATCAGTGCACACAAAGGCTGGTCATGTAGACTTTTCTGTGATCTCTTAGCTTTAAGTTGTCACTCATTCGGGAGTCTGGCAAGCTTGTTGGCAATCATTGAGCAGTAAATATTGCAGTTACCGCTAAACACTGAGTGGCGAACTATCGAAGCACAGCCTTCCTTTTGCAAAATGCAACCCTTGGCTATTCTAAGCTAACAAGACTGTGATGAGTGAGGGCTGTCGGAATAACAGCCTGAACAGACCTCAGATTCCACTTGGTCAGGCCTTAGATTTCATTTCATCACCACGACTATAATGCAATGGTTTGGGTTGAGTAAAAATTTTCAGTATTTCCTCGCACTCTTAGAGCAGAGGAGGCAGAAGGCAGTTGGTTTGCTCTATACAACATTATAAGGGACCTAGACTTGATGGATATTAGAAACATTTCCCCATAAAAGAGGCTTCAAAACTCTAGAACATAGGTTCAAGATAAAGGGTTATAGGGAATCTGAACAAGAACATTTTCCTCTTCTAGTCTTGATCTGAAATATTGACTGTCCATTGCCCTCAACAGACGCTCCCTGACCTGTTGAATTCCTCTGTCATCAGTTTGTCGTTCCATATTACAACACCTGCAGTCACCTATGTCTCAATTTCCCAGTAACTGTGCTATAGGACACGGATTCGATTGTGGGATCTAATTCAGTGAAGTGCAATGGTAAAGCAGCAATGTAAAGCAAGCCATTTAGAACAGATCTCACAGATATTCCTCAATTACTAGATAAATAATTTAATGAGTTACACATCAATTAATTAATTAACATGGGCATGGGATCAAAATTCTTGCTAATATTTAATACATCAATTAGTTAAATTATGTTTATTTATTTGATTAACAAAGTAAGGCTAGACAGCAACTATATTTCATTAGGAGTTTGAGGAGATTTGGTTTGACACCTAAAATACACGAAAGTTTCTATAGGTGTACTACTCTAACTAGTTGCATCACCATCTGGTATGGGGACGGGGTGATGGCGGGTGGTGGGGTGCTGCTGCTCAGGATCGAAGTAAGCTGCAGTGAGTTGTAAAATTGATCAGCTCCATCATGAGTACTAGCCTCCATGGTATCCAGGATATTTTGAAGGAGTGGTTCTTCAAATAAATGGCTTACATCAACCAGGACCCCCATCACTTAGGTCATGCCCTGTTCTCATTGTTAGGAGGTAACACACTCAGCAATTCAGGAACAGCTTCCTCCCCTCTGCCATCTGATTTCTAAATGAACCCATGAACAATACCTCAAACAACAGGAATTCTGCAGATGCTGGAAATTCAAGCAACACACATCAAACAATACCTCACTAGTTTTTAAAATTTCTGGTCTTTGCCCTACTTATTTAACTTAACTATTATATGTATCTTACTGTAATTTGCCATTTTTTCTCTATTATTACATATTGCATTGTACTGCTGCTGCAAAGACAACAAATTTCCTGGCAAAGGCCAGTGATATTAAAAACGCAAACAACAGGAATTCTGCAGATGCTGGAAATTCAAGCAACACACATAAAAGTTGCAGGTGAACGCAGCAGGCCAGGCAGCATCTCTAGGAACAGGTGCAGTCGACGAAGGGACCCTGACGAAGGGTCTCGGCCTGAAACGTCGACTGCACCTCTTCCTAGAGATGCTGCCTGGCCTGCTGCGTTCACCAGCAACTTTTATGTGTGTTCCAGTGATAATAAACCTGATTCTGATGCCATGAGGACTTTAAGCACTGACAGATAGCTTCTGATCATAGATCATCAACGTGAAACATTAACAATATTTTCCTCACAAATATAAGTCCTGACCTGCTGAGTGTTTCCGGCATTCTCTATTGCTACTTCAAATCATTAGCACGTTCAGTATTTTCTCTTTATGTAATCATTGATTTCTTGAACTTCCAGTAATCTGTTTCACCGAGCACCTTCGCTCCGTCTGTCAGAAGAAGCTGGATATCCTAGTGGCCACTCATTTTAATTCCATTTCCCATTCCCTATGTGTCAATCCATGGCCTCCTCTACTGTTGTGATGAGGCCACACTCACGTTGGAGGAACAACACCTTATATTCTGTTTGGGTAGTCTCCAACCTGATGGCATGAGTATCAATTTCTTGATCTCCTGTTAATGCCCCCCACCCCTTCACCATTCTCCATCCCCTTTTCCCTCTCCTTGCCGGCCCGGCGCCTCCCTCTGGTGCTCCTCCCCCCTGTTCATTCTTCCATGGCCTTCTGTTCTCTCTTATCAGAATCTCCCTTCTCCAGCCCTGTATCTCCTTCATCAATCAACTCCCCAGCTCTTTACTTCATCATTCCCCTTCCCAGTTTCACCTATTACTTTGTGCTTCTCTCCCCGCCCCCAACCTTTTAAATCTACCGTTCATCTTTTTTTCTCCACTCCTGTTGAAGGGTCTCGGCCTGAAACTTCTACTGTACTTTTTTCCATAGATACTGCCTGGCCTGCTAAATTCCTCCAGCATATTGTGTGTGTTGCTTGTTATTCATTAAACTTTAGTTTGGTAATAATAAATTTTGGTGCACAATCCCCCACTTCTATTTTATTTAGCTAGTTAAATACGTTGAAAGAAATTAGTCCAGAGGATTAGGTTTGGACCTCCTGCAGATTATAGCAAGTATATTATTTATCATACCATGTGTTTGCACAACCAGCAAATAAAAAAAAACAAACAAATGAACAAACAGGTAAATAAATAAATATTAATGTTAATGAATTCATCCAATGCATGCAATGAACAAAATCAGCGCTGACATCTGATACAGATAATAGACTGCCTTCATACAAAGCTCTCGATGATTGCATCCTCCAATGCTCCATTATCACTGCAACATTCAAGATGATTATTGATACCTTCACATTGTTTGTAGTTCCTAACTTTTTGAAGTAGTAAAGTAGTTTCCTTTTCACTTCCTGTCATTTCTGCCCTAAATGCTTGAAGCAGCAGTGAGCAAAAAGTTTGGAATTATCTTACTGCTTATTTATCACCAATTATCAGTGACAAAAATCACTGCCTTTTGTACGCAAACATATCCCGATGATGCTATTTAAAAACTGTTCACTCTAATCATGGTGTAGAGTCTAATGGCCACACAAGTACATATGAATAATGTACTTTGAAAACTGTTGAGGCCAGTTCATTGGCTATGTTTAAGAGGGAGTTAGATAGAAACATAGAAACATAGAAAATAGGTGCAGGAGTAGGCCATTCGGCCCTTCGAGCCTGCACCGCCATTTATTATGATCATGGCTGATCATCCAACTCAGAACCCAGCCTTCCCTCCATACCCCCGACCCCTGTAGCCACAAGGGCCATATCTAACTCCCTCTTAAACATAGCCAATGAACTGGCCTCAACAGTTTGCTGTGGCAGAGAATTCCACAGATTCACCACCCTCTGTGTGAAGAAGTTTTTCCTAATCTCGGTCCTAAAAGGCTTCCCCTCTATCCTCAAACTGTGACCCCTCGTTCTGGACCTCCCCAACAGCGGGAACAATCTTCCCGCATCTAGCCTGTCCAATCCCTTTAGGATCTTATACGTTTCAATCAGATCCCCCCTCAATCTTCTAAATTCCAACGAGTACAAGCCCAGTTCATCCAGTCTTTCTTCATATGAAAGACCTGCCATCCCAGGAATCAATCTGGTGAACCTTCTTTGTACTCCCTCTATGGCAAAGATGTCTTTCCTCAGATTAGGGGACCAAAACTGCACACAATACTCCAGGTGTGGTCTCACCAAGGCCTTGTACAACTGCAGTAGTACCTCCCTGCTCCTGTACTCGAATCCTCTCGCTATAAATGCCAGCATACCGTTCGCCTTTTTCACCGCCTGCTGTACCTGCATGCCCACTTTCAATGACTGGTGTATAATGACACCCAGGTCCCGTTGCACCTCCCCTTTTCCTAATCGGCACCATTCAGATAATAATCTGTTTTCCTATTTTTGCCACCAAAGTGGATAACTTCACATTTATCCACATTAAATTGCATCTGCCATGAGTTTGCCCACTCACCCAACCTATCCAAGTCACCCTGCATCCTCTTAGCATCCTCCTCACTGCTAACACTGCCACCCAGCTTCGTGTCATCCGCAAACTTGGAGATGCTGCATTTAATTCCCTCATCCAAATCATTAATATATATTGTAAACAACTGGGGTCCCAGCACTGAGCCTTGCGGTACCCCACTAGTCACTGCCTGCCATTCTGAAAAGGTCCCGTTTATTCCCACTCTTTGCTTCCTGTCTGCTAACCAATTCTCCACCTACACCAATACCTTACCCCCAATACAGTGTGCTTTAAGTTTGCACACTAATCTCTTGTGTGGGACCTTGTCAAAAGCCTTTTGAAAATCCAAATATACCACATCCACTGGTTCTCCCCTATCCACTCTACTAGTTACATCCTCAAAAAATTCTATGAGATATGGCCCTTGTGGCTACAGGGGTCAGGGGGTATGGAGGGAAGGCTGGGTTCTGAGTTGGATGATCAGCCATGATCATAATAAATGGCGGTGCAGGCTCAAAGGGCCGAATGGCCTACTCCTGCACCTATTTTCTATGTTTCTATGTTTCTATGTTAATTTGAACCCGCTTGGCACCAGTCTCCTGCCCCAATTAAGTGGCATAGTGTCCTAAGAAAACAAATGGAATCCAGCAGTATTCTCAGTTAGTTTTCGTTCTTTAGTCCCAAAATAACCGGCTACACTGATTAGATGATGGGCCAATTACCTGGGATCCACTGAATATATTGAATAAGCACAGAACGTAGAAGAGTACAGCACAAGAACAGGCTATTCGGCCCACAGTGTTGCGCTGAACCAGCTAAAAGGCAAGCCAAAAACATCCAAACACTAATCCTCCTACCTACACCATGTGCATATTCCTCCATCTTTCTTATACACATGCACTTATCCAAACATCTCTTAAAAGCCTCTAATGTATTAGCCTCTACCGCCACACCAGGCAGTGCATTGCAGGCATCCACCACTCTCTGAGTAAAAAACTTAACCCCTCACATTCCCCTTGAACCTACCCTCTCTCGCCTTCAATGCATGCCTGCTGGTATCAGACATGTACAGTTTGTATATTACCAGGGGTTTGGTATTACCGTGGTCAGTCAGGAAAATGTCAAATAATATGAGAAAACCTCATTTCAGTGAATCACAGCATATGTAATTAATCTGTTTACTTTTCGAGATGTATATCTTTTCTGTCCTGTAGGATTTCAAGTAGATAAGTCTTGACTCTGGAACAATGGCAGGTGTTGCAGCTAGATATCCTGTTCTGGATATTAATTAAGAATGTTGCCAAGTACAATATGGAATTCTTACAAAGTCAGAGGCAGTGATTATCTCTGAACAGCAGGAGACATCTGCAGAAATGATGCACTGTGAGCCAGAGATGTTGGGGAAATGGTTTACGGACCACCCTAACTTCAATTAGTAAGGAAATTTTCATTTACCAACCCAACATCATTCATCAATGCTTTGTGTCCTACAAGAATGGCTGATAGACTCACACTTTATGATGTTAAAGTGAGCTGTTTACCATAGGGTCTAAAGGTTGTCAACCTTTTATAAAGATTAACTACGGGCCCAGAGTAAAACAACTTCCTCACATCATTTATAAATCATTAGTTAGTGTTAGAAATAGAAAAGGAAAATATTTAGAAACCCAGACAGAAAATCTTAATCAATCAGGTTAGACTCTGAGTGGGCAAAGAAGGCCCGCTAAACAAGGCAGGTCTGTGTGTAATGGATCTCTCGCTTGTTACTCCTGAGGACAGGCCTCTGCATTCGAATGGTCTCTCTCTCTCCCTCAGTGCTATTGGAGAATGCTACTGAAGTTCTGCGATTTATGGATTGGACTGTTTACTGTAGTTCAAATTGGACTGTTTCAGTTTAATGTTTTTATATTCTCTGTTCTTTCTTGTTGCTATTTGTGTGATTTCTTAGTTCTTTGAGCAGGGAGTTAGGGTTTAATATTCTTGTTGCCATTTTCACAGTTTGTTTTATTTGTGTATTGGGGGGGAGGTTGATGATCATGTTGCCTTTTGAGTGATTTGGTTTTGGCTTTTTTTTGTCTGGGGGTAATGTTTTCCTTCAAACTGCTTCCATGGTTTTCTTTGTTTTGTGGCTATCTGGAGAAGATGAATCTCAGAGTTGTATACTCTATACATACGTTGATAATAAATGTACATTTGAATTTTTTTTTGAACCTGTAATATTCCTCATATGGAATAAAATAAATCACTCGACATTTCAGGCCTGTTTATTCCCCTGTATTCCCTTCCTGATGAAGGGTCTTGGCCCAAAATATTGATTGTTTATTTCCCTCAATAGATGCTGCCTGAGTTGCGGAGTTCCTCCAGTTGTGTGTTGCTCAAGATTTCCAGCATCTGTAGAACCTCTTGTGTTTATAACCTATGATCTGATGGTCGTAAGAAATTGACAATGCCTGTGAATTTACAGGGATGTCGCTAAGACCTGAGGGACTGAGTTGTGGAAAGGGGCTGAGCAGGTTGGGACTTAATTCAAAGTAACATAGGAGAAAGAAGTGTAATATTATAGAGATGTATAAAATCAAAGTTTAGAGAATCAAGGACTATAAGTTCAACATTCAAAGTAAATGTGCTATCAAAGTACATTTATGTGACCACATGTAAAGCTGAGATTCATTTTCTTGTGGGCGTACTCAATAAATCTATAGAGTAACCTAACTGTAATGAAGTTTTAGATGCACTAGTCTCCACAAGCTCCTAAGGAAGTCGAGGTGCTGCCATGCTTTCTTTGTATTTGTACTTACGTGCTGGGCCCAGGCCAGGTCTTTTGAAATAGTAACACCGAGGAATTTAAAGTTGCTGACCCTCTCCACCTCTGATCCTCTGAATAGGTTGAAAGTGAGAGATGAGAGTTTTAATAGGAATCTGAGTGGCAACTTTTTCACCAAGAGCGTGTCAGTATGTGGAATGAGTTGCCAACGGAAGTGGTTAAGGCAGATATGTCAATAGGTACTTGGATAGGATATAGGCCAAATTCCTGCAAATGGGACTAGCTTAGATGGGAAGCTTGTTATGGACCAGTTGGGATGAAGGGCCCTTTTGTGCTCTATGACTCCAGAAATCTATCATTTCTAAAGGGCACTTGTCATCTTTGTAGGCTTTAGCAGAACATAAAAATCATACAGTGTTCCGTTCAGTCTGAACCAATGAGCTTTCTATGAAAACTCTGCTGCAAAATGGAAGCTTCTTGATAGAATCAAAGTGAGTATGGAAGTCCTGGTCTAGATGTAAAAATAAATGTTGTAAAAGCAAATGCTTTGATCACCACAGGCAGTGCATTTCAGAATTCATCCACCCTCTGTGTTGAAATACTCCCCCTCACATCCTTCTACACTCCCCTCTATCTTTCATTCCTGCTTTATGATATAATAAAAAGTCAAGACATCCTCAGTATTGCATTAATTTTTGTTGGTCATGTATTAGTCAAGATTGCATTTAGAAACTAGTGAAAATCATGAAATGGCTTGAACTAGGTGTAAACTTTACAACATCCACTTGGTTAATACTGAAACAACGTTCAACGAAAGTTCTATGGAACTAATTATGATGATGAATCATTGAATCAAAGTTTGGATCCACGAATATCAACTATTATGACTGAGATAAAGAGTAATTAATTGTGATTAGTCTACTAAGGTTCCAAGTGTACCAAAAAAATTATGTACTCACAAAATAGCTGGGAGGCAACAAATCAAGTGAAAGAATCACAATGTTCTGGAAGATTTCTACTTTTAAACGTATAAGAGTGTGAAACGAAATTAAAGAGTTTTACTTAAACATCATCCTTCACACACTCACGAAAGGTTGGAGGAACTCAGCAGGCCGGTCAGCATCTATGGAAAAGAGTAAACAGCCGACATTTCAGGATAAGACCCTTCATCAGGATTTAGAAGGAAAGGGGAGGATGCCTGAATAAAAAGCTGGCGGTAAGGGAACAGGCTAGCTGAAAGGTGATAGGTGAAGCTAGGTGGCTGGAAAAGACCAAGGGCTTGAGAAGAAAGAAATTGATAGGAGAGGAGAGTGGGCCATAGGAGAAAGGGAAGGAGGAGACAACCTAGGGGGAGTTACAGGCAGATGAGTGGGTCAGGATATGCTAAAGGGTTTTAGACAAAACTAAGTACTGTACTTATAAAGGGGGAAAAGTGATAGCCAATTTGAACACTACAATCTCCTTAAATAGCTGGATATGTTGTATTTAATTATGTTGACTGAACTACACGTAATGTCCAAACATGTTGGGATAACTACTTTGACCATCTCAATGGGACCACAATATCACATAACTAAAAGATTAGGTGGGGTTTAATAGCTCATCTGCAAGAGATGTCAAAGTAAGATACTTACACACATGTAATATTCCATCAGTACTACACTGGAGAATCTTGCTAGATTTTTGTATTCAAGCCTCTGGACTTTGTGGAATGGGACTTGAAACAAGTTGTGGGAGTCTCTTGACAATCCAGTTGAAAGTATAAACTTGTGGCTTCAGTCCCAAAGAACATCATAATCAAGTGAAACATCTCATTTTAACAGGTCCATGGGAATATAATAAATGATTACAACATGTATTTTTGCAATCTGTTTTGCAATGAAGTAACAAAGTATACCTTGCATATTTTCACTCTCATTCTTTTCCAAATATAAAAGCACATTTGCTTAATTATATAATCCAATGGAAATTAGTTTGCATCTAAGTTAAATAAACTCCTGACAGAAATTATTTTTTTCCAAGTCACTGTGGGTCCAGAAAATTAGATCAGGGAAGACTTATTTTCTGTAGATTAATAGTTACAAGCAGATTTTTAAAAAATATCATTGTGACTTTGGCAATAGGATAGAAAATAAAATGAAGGGGAAATAATTTACTTATGTGCTTTTGTGTTACTTTCCTGCAGAGGGGAAGACAAATTTATTTATTTATTGTGATACAGCATGGCACCCAGCAATTCTCCCCCCCCCCCATTTAATCCTAGCCTAATCATGGGACTGACTATTTGCAATGTTCAATTAACCTACTGACCATTATGTCCTTTGGACTGTGGGAGGAAACCAGAGCACCCAGAGGAAACCCACGTGGTCACAGGGAGAACGTTCAAACTCCTTACAGGCAGCAGCTGGAATTGAACCTGGGTCACCTGTACTGTGAAGCGTGTGCTAACCACGACACCACTGTATCGCCCTAGATCACTGCATTATTTCAATACCAGAAATACTTTACTGCTAATTTGCTTTGAAGAAGTATTTCAGTCCGTGCTAAAATTTAAGAAAAAAAATATGAGAAATAGAAACAGGATTTAGGCCCCTGGAGCCTGTTACACCATTCAATAAGATCAAAGCTGGTTAGCTATCTCATTTCCTTTACTGTCTAGTGAGCTCATCTTCTTTATTCTCTAAGATATTGAAGATCAATAAGGTAAGAGATCACTCCATGCAAGTGCATGCACAACTGCACCGTGAATATTTTGTGCTTTTTAGTTGTTCAATCAGACTAATTTCCTTCATTAGGTCATGACTCAAATGTGTACAAAATGTAAATGACTGTAATTTTCTAACGATTTGGGTTCAAAGTTGCATCACTGATATTAATCAAACAAAAGCTTGAAAAGTGTAGATCTTTCAAGCCAACGTATATGTTCAAATTTCCAGGAAACTGTGCAGTCATTGTTGGCAAAGTTATTAACTTATCAGTGAGAAAATATTGCTCTGATAAGCATCCAGTGAGCCTTGATGTTTGAAGAGGCAGTTTGTGATAAATTCTATTGATTTCAATAAGCAAATCAACTGCTGGCATGAAGTTTTCAGACTGGAACGTGAACACTGGAGTGTTATTGGATTATTAACACAAATGGAGCCATATCTCGGCAGAGGCTGTGAATATTTAAACTGTGCAGTAGTAGCTAACAAAGCCTGTCAAAACTGGACAGAAATAAATGCCTCTTATATAAACCAGATCAAGGCTGCTTTCAATAAGAAATAACTTTTGTCAGGGTTTGTTCAAGATCATTTTGGAATCATAAAGGCTAACCTTTCTCTCTAACACGTTATGTCACCCACGTGTATCTGGTTACAAATGAAAGCTGCAAATGCTGGAGGCAATCAGTTTGTCAAGCAGCAGCCATTGGTGGAAAGGGAAACTGTTGATTTTTCATGCCTGCCATCCAGTATTAAAGGGTTTGGAAACTGAAGTGTTACCTGTTTATTCTTCCTCTTGTTCAGAATCAGAAGAATCAGAATCAGGTTTAGTCTCACTGACATATGTCATGAAATTTATTTTGCAGCAGCAGTACAGCAGTGTATTGGAATACATAAAATTCTCTCAATTACAATACTGTATCAGGGTCACATGAAGCCATGGGAGCAGGTGGTGGATGGTTGTACAAGCACGATGATGAGATATATATATTTAAAGAGAGAGAGAGCTAGGGAGAATGTGGAGTGGACAGCGAGTTTGAATATCTAGTGGGAGTGGCAAGGATGGACTGCCATAGAGGGATGTGGGATAGGTGCCAGAGAAAGTCTGCCAAGAGCAAGGCGGGGTGCGGTTACAGACATATCAGGCAGGGTTATTTGATTCCAAACAATTGGTTTATTGATCATTACAAAGTGTCTCTCTGATGCTTCCCACTCCCTCCCTCTCCCTATCCCTTTTCCCAATCATGATTCCCCTCTGCTTGCTCTCTGTCTCCTTCCCACTCTCAGTCCACAATATAGAGCCATATCAGAATCAGGTTTATATGTTATAAATTGATTTTTGCAACAGCAGCAGTACAGTGTAATACATAAAATTCTGATAGTACTGTGCAAAAGTCTTAGACTCCCTAGCTATTTCATGTTTCTAAGACTTTTGCACAGAACTATATTGCTCTCTATATATATATACTCTTATATAGTCTTATATGTGGGCACGTGGCCAAGTGGTTAAGGCACTCAACTGGCGACCTGAAGGTTGTGAGTTTGAGCCCCAGCCAAGGCAATGTGTTGTGTCCTTGAGCAAGGCACTTAACCACACAGTGCTCTGCGACAACACTGGTGCCAAGCTGTATCGGCCCTTGCCCTTCCCTTGGGCAACATTCGTGTTGTGGAGAGGGGAGACTTGCAGCATGGGCAACTGCCGGTCTTCCATACAACGTTGCCCAGGCCTGCGCCCTGGAGAGTGAAGATTTTCCAGGCGCAGATCCCTGGTCTCGCAAGACTAACGGATGCCTTTATATATATATATATATTTAATTAATCAAGTAGTACAAAAAGAGAGCAAAAATAGCGAGATAGTGTGTGTGTTCATGAACTGGTTAAATTGACCATTCAAATATCTGATGGTGGAGGGGAAGATGCTGTGTCTTTAGGCTCCTGTACCTCCTACTTGCTGATGTAGCAATGAGAAAAAGGCATGTCCATAAGGCCATAAGACTATAAGATATAGAAGCAAAATTAGGTCTTTTGGCCCATTGAGTCTGCTCCACCATTTCATTATGGCTGATCCAATTTTCCTCTCAGCCCCAATATGATAAGTTTCCCCATGCTAGGCTCCATCAGAAAGTAAGGAGGCATGGGATCCCAGGAGACCTTATTTTGAGAATCCTGAATTGGCTTGCCCACAGAAGGCAAAGGATGGTTGTAGATGGTTCGTATTCTGCATGGAGGTCGGTGACTAGTCATAGTCATAGTCATACTTTATTGATCCCGAGGGAAATTGGACTAGTAATGTTCTGCAGGGATCTGTTTTGGGACCCTTCCTCTTTGTGATTTCTGGATGAAGAAGTGGAAGGATGGGTTATTAAGTTTGCTGATGACACAAAGGTTGGGGTGTTGTGGATAGCCTGGAGGGCTGTCAGAGGTTACAGCGGGACATCAATAGGATGCCGAACTGGGCTGAGAAGTGGCAGATGGAGTTCAACCCAGATAAGTGTGAAGTAGTTCATTCTGGCAGGTCAAATATGATGGCAGAATATAGTATTAATGGTAAGACTCTTGGCAGTGTGGAGGATCTGAGAGATCTTGGGATCCGTGTCCATTAGACATTCAAAGCTGCTGCGCAGGTTGACCGTGTTATTAAGAAGACATATGGCATGTTGATATTCGTCAACCATGGGATTGAGTTCAAGAATCGTGAGGTAATGTTACAGCTATATAAGACCTTGGTCAGACCCCGCTTGGAGTGCTGTGTTCTGTTCTAGTCACCTCACTACAGGAAAGATGTGGATACTACAGAGGGAGTGCAGAGGAGATTTACAAGGATATTGCCTGGATTGGAGGATGTACTTTATGAGAATACGTTGAGTGAACTTTGAACTTGACCTTTTCTCCATGGAGCGATAGAGGTTGAAAGGTGATCTGATAGAGGTGTATAAGATGATGAGGGGCATTGATCGTGTGGATAGCCAGAGGCTTTTTCTTAGTGCTGAAACGGCTAACCTGCAAGGGCATAGTTTTAAGGTGTTTGGAAATGGTACTGATAGGGTGTCAGGGGTAAGTTTTCACACAGAGTGGTGGGTGTGTGGAATGCACTATCGGTGGTGGTGGAAGTGGATACAATAGGGTCTTTTAAGAGCCTCTTAGATAGGTTAATGTAGCTTAGAAAAACAGAGGGCTATGTGCTAGGGAAATTCTAGGCAGTTTCTAGACTAGGTTACATGGTCAACACAACATCGTGGGCTGAAGGGCCTGTAATGTGCTGTAGATTTCTATGTTCTATCTCCTGCCTTCTCCCCATAATTCTTCATGCCCTGAACAATCAAGAATCTATCAACCTCTGCCTTAAATAAACATAAATACTTGGCCTCCACAGTTGCCGTGGCAAAGTTTTCCACAGATTCACCACTCTCTGGCTGAAGAAATTCTTCCTCATTTCCATTCTAAAAAGACGCCCCTCTATACTGAGGGTGAGTCCTCTGGTCTGACTTACCCACCATAGGAAACATCCTCTCCACATCCACTCTATCAAGGTCTTTTACCTTTCAATAGGTTTCAATTAGGTCACCCCTCATTCTTCTGAAGTCTAGTGAATATAGGCCCAGAGCCATCAAACGCTATTCATATGACAAGCTATTCAATCCTGGAACCTGGAAACTCCTTTGAACCCTCTCCAGTTTCAGCACATCCGTTCTAAGGTATGGAGCGCCAAACTGCTCATAATACACCAAGTGAGACCTCACCAGTGCATAACAAAGTCTCAACATCACACCCTTGCTTTTGTATTCTAGTCCACTTGAAGTGAATGCTAACATTGCATTTGCCTTCCTCACCACAGACTCAACTTGGAAATTACCCTTTAGGGAATCCTGCACAAGGACACAATTCCCTTTGTGCCTCAGATTTTTATATTTTCTCTCCATTTCGAAAATAGTCAACCTTTTCATTTCTTCTAGCAAAGTGCATGACTATACACTTTTCCCGACACCGTGTTCCATCTGCTATTTCTTTGCACTTTCTCCTAATCTGACAAAGTCCTGTTGCAGCCTCTCTACTTCCTCAGAACTACCTGCCCCTCCATTATCTTCATATCACCTGAAAACTTTGCAACAAAGGCATCAATCCCGTGATCCAAATCTTTGAAAAAGAATTACTTCCAATGCAGACCCCTGTGGAAAACCGCTAGTCACCCACAGCCAAGCAGAAAAGGCTCCCTTTATTCCCACTCTTTGTCTCCAGCTAATCAGCCACTGCTTTCTCCATGCTAGAATCTTTCCTGTAATACCATGGGCTCATACTTGTTAAGCAGCCCCCTGAAAGTCCAGGCATCTAAGAAAGAACGTGCTGGTATTGGAGAGGGTCCAGACGAGGTTTACGAGAATGATTCTAGGACTAAAAACTTTAGCGTATGAGGATCTTTTGATGGCTCTGGGTCCGTACTCACTGGAGTTGAGATGAATGAGGTGGGATTTCATTGAAACTTATTGAATTTTGAAAAGGTTAGGTAGAAAGAACGTGGAGAGAAGTTTCCTATAGTATACTAGGGGGCACAGCATCAGAATTGAAGGATGACCTTTAGAACAGACACGAGGAAGAATTTCTTTTGCTTGAGGAGAGTGGAAGTGTGTAATTCGTTGGCACAGATGGCTGTGGAGGCAAAGTCACCGGGTATATTTAAAGTAGAGGTTGTAAGTTCCTGATTAGTAAGGGCATCAAAGGGTATGGGGGAGAATGAAGGAAAATGGGCTTGAGAAAGATTATAAATTAGCCATGATAGAATGGCGGAGCAGACTCAATGGGCCAAATGCCTAATTCTGGTCCTTTGTCTTATGGTCATATGGTCTTATATTATCAAACTTATATAAGGGTTTTCTTCTTTTATGTTACCTCAAAGGCTAACAAAATGGCTTCTTTGTTATGTTATAGTTAAAATGGCTTTCCTGTAATAATCTCTCTAGCAAAGTTCTCTCTCTAGCAGCTTGTTTGGGTTATAAAGAGAATTGTAGTCATTTGCTAACCAACTGGGATAGATGTTATTCTTTCTTGTGTGTCTGTAAGCTATCGTTCATGGGCTTTGAGGGAGAAGGCGCGATGGGGACAGAGAGAGGAGACACGATGCTGTGACCCTGGGTGGCAGGACTGACCCTGAGTGAGTGTCCGAGGCCTGGGTTCTTCGGTGAGGAGAGGAGATGAAGACAGACTCGTGTGAAGCGTCTGGTCGACCACCGTGGTTGGGCCCAGGTGGCGGGTCGAGGGGGCCGGAGGGGATCGAGTGGTGGAAAGAAGACTCCGTTAATAGAGCTCCAACTGTTGTGCACGAAGTGGTTGAACTTTGATAAATTTGGCGCCTTTTATTTTCCTTTTATATTTTATCTCTATTAATTACATAGTTCCAGTAAGATCTATAAAGTGTAATCATTTAATCGCATACGGTGTATTGTCTGTTATCTGGCGGGGTGGGGTACATCACACAGCATCCACACAAACTTAATTACCCGGTCTGGCGGAGCCAAAGGCTGCTCCCCCAAGACCAAAGTGAGTTGAGCGAGCCTGAGGCTTACCAGGGGGCTACACTTAAATGTTCAGAGGATTTTATATTGTAGGAAGCTCTCTAAAATGAGAAACATTACATGGAAGTATATGAATTCCAAAACTGGGTTTTATACATGAAAAATTCCTGGCAAATGCTAAGAAAATTCTGCACCTTCACCCAATAATTTCTGATCATTAATCAGAAAATCATGAGGGGGTTGTAATAGATGTAATTTGCATTTCTAATACATCCAAAACATATTACTCATTAGTTTTAGATTATTCTTCATTAAAACTTAGTTGCAAATAATTCTGAAAGTGAAATTTAATCTCGGGGATATCAGTTTTAAACTACATATTTTAATTCTGCGATGTGCATTTTTTTTTGTTCAGATTCAGGTATCCTCTCAAAATTCAATATCTATGAGTATAACCTCTCTTATACCTTGCTTATGACAATATTCTATGCTTGCAGGAGATGAAGTTTGGCACTTCCTTTTGGATCCATCAGATGTTTTTTGAGCCAAGGGCAAATTCCATTTTCTGCCAGCGTCATCAGTCTTCATCTGAAGGGCTCAATGAGCCTGCATTCAGATAAGCTTTCCGAGCCTGGATTATATCACATCTTTGACAACATTTTATACTGCCATACACTACCCAACAGCGGTCCCCCTAAATATACAATTTAGACTCAGTTATCAGTTGAGGTCTTCCCCATCTTCAGCTGTTCCTTGGGGTCAAGGATACTTAATCTGTCGAGATATCCCAGATCTGCACAGAGTCCCCTGAGTAATCCCTGTACTCTCTATAGTCTAGGTTAGATAGTGATAAAGAGAGGCAGCTGGACCACACAGAGAATGAAACCATTGGTGATCCAGAAGCCACAATCAAACAAGCGGGTATACAGATGCATCAAAGAAGACCTAGAGACTGTCTGATTTGCCCCTATAGAATGAAACTGAGTTTACAGATATAGTCCGTCAGAGTGTTTGCACTACAAATATTTCTCCAGAGCACTCTACATTCTGAGTGAAAAAATTCCTTCCTTTTTATACTAGATTACATCATGTCCCCTAATTATTTTCATCTCAACTGACTTTAATTATTCACCTCTTGTGCAGCTGACTGTTTCGAACTCTCATGAATTTTTACAGTTTGATTTCTTCTCCTTTCCATTTCACTTGTTCCAAAAGAAAAAAACTTCAGATTAGATATACTCTTCTCAAAACTAAAACCCTACAGAACCAGCAATATTCTTGTAAATTTATTTATTTATTATTGAGCAATAGTGTGGAGTAAGCCCTTCAGGCCCTTCGAGTTGTGCCACCCAGCAACCATCACCCCCCCCCCCCCGATTTATCCGTAGCCTAATCAGCGTTTACAATGACCAATTAACCTACCGATCAGTACGTCTTTGGTCTGTGGAAGGAAACCGGAGCACCCAGAAGAACCCACGCAGTCACGGTGAGAACGTGCAATCTCTTTACAGATGGGTGGGAAATGATTCCCGGTCACTGGTACTGTAAAGCATTGTGCTAACCATTGCACTATCTTGCTGCCCCAGTCTGTGCCATTTTTAAGGATATATTTGTCTTCCATGTAGTGTGGTGACTAGAACTGTACATAATTTTTTAGCCATGTTTATCTAATGTTTTGTATAGTTCTAACCTGACCTCCCTGCCCTTATATGTTAGAACTTGACTAATAACGTTAAGTATATCATCTGCTTTCTTAACTATCATTTTCCTACCTGACCCAATAATTTCAAGGTGAGCATACACTGCTGGATCTCTCTGGAATTCTTATATTATGTATTCACTTCTCTTGTTTGCCTTCTCCAAATACATTATCCCGCACTTCTCTAGATGGTTATTTAATAAAAGGAGAGTAGCAGAAATGATTTCCCATTCCTTCCTTTACAAGATTGGTGCTCGAAAGGGATTTTGCCTTATTGAAGAAAGGTTGGCAAGATAGATATTTGCCAATGACATCCAGAAAAATTAAGGAGTGGGGAAATAAGTAAGGTTCTGAAAAGTCTTGAAGATGTGAAGAGGATGTTTCCTCTTATGGAAAAATCAAGAATTCCGGTTCATGGTTTAAAAATAACGCATTGACCATTTAAGGCAGAGATGAGGCAACATCATTTCCCTAGTACCCAACTGAAGATCGCCAAAAGATCTAAAGACCCTGCCTTTAAGACAGCATTTCCATGTTTCCCTTTAATTTGGAGCAATGAAATGCAACTTGGACACTAATGGTTCGACCGCTCATAGAGCTTGCTGCTGGATTGTTCCTGCAATGCCTTCTGGGAATTAGGTTAACTCAGTACATGTCTAGTCCATGGCAACCAAACCCATTGCCATGGAGTGTTTTGTAACCCCAAAACTTAAAACTAATCAAAAGAAAAGGATGGAGCTGGGACTAATGCATCCTTAGCTTGTTTTACCTTTAGCGAGGCGTGCACTTATGACATGGAGGCATGATGACAAATGCCATTCACGTACCTTTACATATAAACCACAATGAATTATTTAAGCAAACAAAGAATGCTTAGTCAAACAATATAAATACAACATTACTCAAATATTACTGAAATATTAAATATGCGCATCCTCCCTACTCGGCTATAAACTCCAACTTAATAGAGAACACATCTCAACTCAAATATGTAACGTATTGCCCTCTAGTCATCTTATATAGACATCCACAGCATAGTAAATTTTAAATTGTCCCATTCAATCCTTAAGATTTCATGGCCGTGGAGGATTTCTTACTCTTGTGAGATAATGATTTTCCTGACAAGGAGGTCGCTCTGATAGGCAGATGTGATTTGTGGCTGTGAAACTCCTCAGTGGTTGTTGAAGGAGTTGACCCCGAGACTGCAGGAAGTGGTGCTGACAGCTGCAGACACGTTTCTTCTCCAACAGTTCACTCGGCTCTCAGCTGATCGATATGTTGTCTCCAGATGACATCAGACACAATCTCAGTTGTGTAGGAGAGTGGTCCAATTCTGTTCTTAATCTTTCCAAGTACCCATTGCCAGGACTGCTTGTCCAGGAGTAAAACGTTAAACCTCTTTGCTTGAGGAACCCTCAGTTTGCTCTGCACACTCCTTTGAGATTGGGTTTGAAGAGATCCAAGCCTGAATGCAAGGGATGACCCAAAAACAGCATAGCCGGTGAGTTGTTGGGTGTGGAGTGTGATGCACTGTGATATGCAAGGAGGAAATTCACGACTTCTGTTTCAGTGGTAGTGTAGTGTATTCTGCTGACAATGCTTGCAGTATGTTCTTTAGACTCTGAACAAACCTTTCCTCCAAATCATTTGCAGCTGGGTGTTATGGTGAAGATGTAATATATCTTATTTCATTCATTATCAGGAATGACTGAAGCTGTTCAACAACAAACAGTGGTTAATAGTCACTGGCGAATTGTTTTGGAACACAAGACCTTGAAAAATGCTTCTCAACACATCAACAGATTGCAAGACTGAAATGGAATCTACTAGGAATACTGTTGGCCACTTTGGAGCTGCGTCGACTACTACCAAGGAATTTGTGCCCATGGATGGTCGGGCAAAATCCACATGAATCCTCTGCCAGGGCAATGCAAGCCCTTCCTAGGGATGGACGCACTGACATTGGCACCTTCTGGACATGTTGACATCGGTACAGTGAGTGGCAAGCTGCTTGATCAAGACCACCAGACAAAGCTTCGAGCCAACGCTTGCATTTTTACCACACCTAGATGACTGATATACTGTATAGCTCCTCCAACACTTTAGCTCTCAGCTTGGATGGTACGACAACTCTCAATCAATGATTCAGCAACAGCTTCTTCTCTTCTCTCATCCGATTACTGAATGAACAATGAACCCATGAACACCACCTCACTACCTTTTATTATTTTTACTTTTGCTGCTGCAAATTTCATGACATATGCCAATGATATTAAATCTGATTCTGATTCTGATTGCTACTGCATATTCCAGCCATTTTAGGTGGCCAGGTAGAGACAGAATGGGGTCTTTTCTGCTATCCTATTGGATCATCTCTGCCCGTAATAGGGAGATTTTCATTAGGAAGATTTGCATTAGTGAAGATACATCAAGAGGTGTGTCCTTTTTTGTAAATTTTTCAGGTACAAGGGGTGATTAATAAGTTTGTGGCCTAAGGTAGAAGGAGATGAGTTATACAGCTCTTGTTACATACACGAGCAGTTCAACTCTTTGAGTGAAAATGCAGAAAGTTTGAAATTAATAACTCATCTCCTTCTTGGGGTGGACCACCTCTGGAGGTCCAATAAGCAGACTCCTACAAAGAAGGGATCCGTGTGCTCCACGACCGCTGGACTAAGTGTGTAAATGTAGGAAAAATAAATGTGCTAGGCTTTCTAAAATTGACTCCTACCTTAGACCACAAACTTATCAATCACCCCTCATATTTCATTTTCCAAGGGTAAAATGGGACAATCCAACAGCATTTCCATGATCACTTATCTTCTTGAATTTGATCATAGTTGCATTCTCCAAGAAACAGAGCCCATCTCTGCATTCATGCTGTCTTTCTGTGGATTGAGAATGGACACTAGTGGTTGATGATCAGTAATGAGGATAAACAATCTCTCATACATGTACTGGTTGAAACATTTTACACCTCAAATCAAGGCCTCTCCATCAATTTGTGCATAATTTCTCTCTGTAATAGTAAGGCAACATGATTCAAAGACTATGGGATGTGACTTCTATCACATATAACATAGAAACCATAGAAAACCATAGAAAAACTACAGCACAGAAATGGGCCTTTTGGCCCTTCTTGGCTGTGCCGAACCATTTTCTGCCTAGTCCCACTGACCTGCACACATAGAAACCATAGAAAAAAACATGTGACATGACTGCATCTAAACCGTAAGGCAAAGCATCACAGGCAAACTTCACTGGCTGATGCGGATCATAATAAGTGAATACAATGTCTGCCACCGCTATTTCCTTTGACTTTTGGAAAGCCACCTCACATTGATTTCTTCCAGATCTGTCGTAATGAGTTCAAGGAATAGTGCGCAGTAGCCGAGTCTGTCAGGATCTTGTTATAGTAATTGATAAATCATAAAAAGGACTTACTGTGACACGTCCTTTAGCCTTGAGACATCCACCATTGCTTGAACTTCTCAGCACACTTGTGTAATACAGAAAGAGCTGCTTAGTTGAAATAATTCACCCTTGTTGCATTGTGCTCTAAGCCCGTAATCTTCTGATATTTTTAACACTTTCTTGAAATTTCGAAGATGTTCCTTCTCATCATTACCTGCAACAATGAGAGCCTCGCAGCACCTGTCCCATAGCTTTCTGCCAGAATGCAAGTGCAGATGCTACTCCAAAAAAATAAGCCTATTACAGTGATAAAGCCCTTTGTGAGTGGTTATGATGAGAAACACTTTGGACTCTTCTTCCATCTCCATATGTAGGGTAGGCTTCAGCTAAATCCACTTTGCTGAATCGTTTCCCTTCAGAAAGGTTTGCAAAGATATCCTCTATCCTGGGCGGAAAGTATTGATCTACTTTCAGCACTGGGTTGATATTGACCATAAAATCATCACAGATCTTGACAGACCCGTTCTTCGTGGCATTACCCATGGGCTCCATTCAACCTTTGAAGAATTCTTTTAGCCTCCATGCAATTCAGCTCAATGGCTTCTTTATCATGGATTGTATTTGGAACTGGATGGACTTTGTCAAACTTGTGTCTGGCATTTTCATTTAACACTATTTTACCTTTAATATGTTTGTTTTCTTGTGGCATCCTTGAACACTGCTATGACATCATCCAGTACCTTTCTTAATTTGCTTCCAGTTGACTCTTTTGTGGGGGATTTGGTATGCAAATGGTAGATGGATCTCCAACCAACATGTAGTTGTCTCAGGCAAACACAATCCCTCAATACTGGCCCTCTTTTTTTTTTAATCACATACAAGACCAATGTAGTTTGTTAGTTGTTGTATTTCATGGTTACAGATGTCATTTATAAGGGAGTTACCTTTTCCTCAGTATAAGTTCTTAGTTGGAAATCTGTATACTTCAGTTCAGTATCTTTGAAATGCCATTTAAACTTATTTTGTGGAAGGACTGAACCAACGAGCCAGTGTCCAATTCCATTTTAATTAATTTGCTGTTCATTTCTGGTGAAAGCCATAAATGAACTCAATTGTTAGTTTTCACAGTAAATCTCAAGGCTATATAACACTGTGTCATAGAAACATAGAAACATAGAAAATAGGTGCAGGAGTAGGCCATTCGGCCCTTCGAGCCTGCACCGCCATTTATTATGATCATGGCTGATCATCCAACTCAGAACCCCGCCCCAGCCTTCCCTCCATACCCCCTGACCCCCGTAGCCACAAGGGCCATATCTAACTCCCTCTTAAATATAGCAAATGAACTGGCTTCAACTGTTTCCTGTGGTAGAGAATTCCACAGATTCACCACTCTATGAGTCTATCAGGGCTATGAAGAGAATCAATGTGGCCAGGCTGAAGAACCCCAGCATTGCTTCAGATTTAGAAACCAAGCTTGCTGATCTGCACCTTGCAGGCAGCGCTGTGGATGACTGGGATCGCTTCAGGGATGCTGTCCATTCTTAGCTCTCTGCCCACAAGCAGCATGACTGGTTCGATGAGAATGAGGAGGAGATACAGGCTCTACTTGTTGAAAAGCACCGCCTTCATAGTGCCCGTCAGAACGACCCATCATCAGCTGCCAAGAAAAACGTCTTTACCAGTGCTCGCAGGACAGTCCAGAATAAACTGCGTAAAATGCAAGATGCCTGGCTGAGCGCCAAGGCAGATGAAATACAGGGATACGCTGACAGAAACAACTTGAAACTATTCTATGAAGCCCTCAACACTCTCTACGGACCTCAGTCCCTTGGGAGTTCCCTCTTCCTGAGTATAGATAGTACAACGCTCATTACAGGGAAGGCTCAGATCCTGCAGAGATGGGCTGAACACTTTGAGGCCGTCCTCAACCGACCATCATCTATTAACGATGAGGCGATAGACAAGATTCTCCAGATTGACATCAACAGCGCCATGGATGACCCACCGGTAATAGCCAAAGTCAGGGAAGCTGTCAGCCAGCTATCCAGTGGCAAAGCCCCAGGGGCAGACGCCATACCTGCAGAGATCTACAAAGCCGGTGGTCCTGTACTTTTAGAGAAGCTTTTAGAGAAGTGTTTTTTATCTTTTACTTCACCTTGTGCAGTCCATTTATTTTTGTCTGCCTGACATGCTCTTTGTATGTGTCCTACTTTGTTGTAATTTCCACTAGTTTCACCTTTAAACCTGCATTGGTCTGGTATATGTGAACCCCTGCCACAATGGTAACACAATTTGTTCAGCCAGGTAGGTTCCTATGTAGGCATGACAATTTTGTTTGCGCTCACTTTCATTCCTGACTGAAACTCGATTGCACCTCCATTTGATGTTTCCTTGATACAGCAATTCCAACTAATCCTTGAATTGTAATGTGTGCGTCTGTTAGAATCTTTTTTGTATACTTGTAAGATTCTACAAACTAACAATACTCGGATAATTTACTTATTTCAGCCACATGCACTGAAATAGACTCCCCTTCCTTCTGATCCTACTTATGAAAGCTAAAGCGTTCTGCAATCAACACTGGTTTTGGTTCTAAATGTTCCTGCATTAATTTCATGATATCAGCAAAGCTCACTTCAGCTGGTTTGACTGGAGCAGTTAAACATCAAAGCAAACTCTATGCTTTCCCACTTGTTACACTCATTAAAACTGGCACTCATCTCTCATTGATTATTTCATTTACTTCAAAATACTTCTCATTCGCTCAACACCTACATAATGCTGAAGGAACTCAGCAGGCCAGGCAGCATCAATGAAAAAAGAGTACAGTCGACATTTCAGGCCAACACCCTTCATCAATTTTGGAGAAAAAGATGAGGAGCCAGAGTAAGGTTTTGCACAAATTAGTTAGACAAAGCCAGAGCCAGTTACATGTTGTGCAATTGAATATGTTTATCCTTCTGATGTGGCCAGCTATTTCTGCTCTTTTAAAAATTATTCTAAACATCTGGTACTCTGTTTATGATTCCGTGAATATTGTTCATTTTCTGCCTTTTTTAAAAAACTGTTTCTCTCCCCACTTGTGAAGAAAAAAATGTGCTGCACTTATTTAACTTGAACGTTTCGCTGAACTTTTCTTAATTCGAACATCTCACTGAGCTTCAACATAAGTAGCTTTCTCGGGTCTGTTTTAAAACTTACTTGTCAACACTGTTAAGTTTGGTAACTACAAATCATAAAACTAATCTAAGAAAACCACAGAGTTGGAAAAAATATGTTTTTAGTTCATTTTACCTTTGGTGAGTTGCACACTTGTGATGTAGTGGGGGAATGATGTATGCCATTCCCACATTTTTATATACAAACGGTATTACCCATAATTAATTATTTAAACAAAGAACGCTTGGACAAACAATATATTTACAATGTTCTGCAAATATTACTGAAATATTAAATAAACAACATGGAGAGGGAGGGGAAGAAAACAGAGCTGGTTGATTCATTAATCTCTTCACCTATCCTGTAGAGCAACACAATCATGTCCCATGTGTCATGCCTCTGAGCCATTGCAGACCAGGTCATTTCCTGCTTCAGAAGTGCAGTGGTCAAGGTCAGTGTTAACTGTAGTGAAAAGAACATCAACTAAAACAAATTCCCGACCTGTTGCATGGCTAGCTTTGTGATGCATTGAGGGGTCGTCAGCCCTAAGTCCACAGTTCACTGAACGTGGACACGGACGCATGAGTAGATAGAGTGGTAAAGGAGGTATGCTTGGTTGGAGTACTGACTAGAAGAGTGAGGAAGTCATGCTGCAGCAATAATAAACTCTGGTTAGGCTGCATTTGGCGTGTTGTGTGTAAGTCTGTTTGTTCAGTTGGAGGAAGGCCATGCAGACCTTGGAAATGGCACAGAAGAGGTTTACTGCCTGGGATGCTGTCTGGATTAGAAGACATTAGCAATTACTTGGACTGGTTTCCCAAAGGCTGAGGGGAGACCTGATAAAACTTTATAAGATGATGAGAAGCATAGATAGGTAAGACAGAAGCTTTCTCCCAGAGTGGATGTGAGGTACCAGAAGACATGCATTTAAGTTTAAAGGAGACATGCGGGGCATTTTTTTTACACTGAGAATGGTATGTGCTTAGAATGAGCTGCCAATGGAGGTGGTGGAAGCAGATACTATGGAGGTATTTAAGAGACCGTTACAGTAGACACATGAATATGTGAGGAATGAAGGGATATGGATTGTGTACAGGCAGAAAAGAATTAATTTAATTCAACAGCGTGGTTAGCACAGACATTTTGAAGTGGAGGGCCTATTCCTTTGCCGTATTGGTTTACGTTCTCTGCTCTTCTTTGAATGTGAGTGAAAATATGAAGTCACAAGCTGTGAAATTTTGATCCAATTTCATTCAGAAAGGAAGTGCTGAATTGTATGTATAATGATGGTGTCATCAAATGCACAGTTGGTGTTAGCTACGTGAAACCTATGCTGGATTAATTTTTCCTCAGAAATCACCAGTCCAGTCTCTTGTGGGTGGGTCTTCAATTAAAAGTGACTGCAAATACTTTAAAACATGTACAATATGAATATTATGTGTGATTTATGCACAGAAGAAGACATGTGTATTCAATCTCCTGGCTATGTAGCTAACAACTAACCAAGTTATGTTAATTATTTTTTAAAGTTTAAGCCAAGGCAATTATTGTGGCTCATTCTGGGCATCACTCTTCAAGAAGGATTGTAAGGTGCTGGAGATGTTTTATGTGGAGAATGGTTACTCAAAGTGGGTGGAAATCGGGTCTGTCAAAAGGGAATTTGTTTGGTGCTGGGGAAGAGTAATTTGCAGTGTTGTCAGGAAAGGGAGGAAGAATAAAATAGATTTGATTGCTCTGCTTAGTGACAATGGCTAAAAGGAATGAATTGCTAGGTCTGTCAGATAATAGTTACAGAACCTGAATCAGAATCAGATTTAGTATCACTAGCATATGTTGTGAAATTTATTAACTTTATGGCAGCGGTACAATGAAATACATGATAAATATAGAGAAAAAAACTGAGTTACATTAAGGATATTATGTTTATTAAATAGTTGAGTTAAAAAAAGTAGTGAGGTAGTGTTCATGGGTTCAATGTCCATTTAGAAATCCAATGCCAGAGGGGAAGAAGCTGTTCCTGAATCACTGAGTGTGTGCCTTCAGGCTTCTGTACCTCCTTCCTGACGGATAGTTGTGGAATTGGACTGATTTGTACCTGTATTTTTATGCTTAAAAACCATAAGACAAAGAGTAGAATTAGGCCATTTGGCCCATTGAGTCTGCTCTGATATTCAATCATGGCTGGTTTATTTTCCCTCTCAACCCCATTCTCCTGACTTCTCCCTGTAAACTTTAACGCCCCTACTAATCAAGAACCTAATAACATCGGCTTTAAATACACCCAATGAATTAGCCTCCACAGCCATCTGTGGCAATGAATTCCACAGATTCACCATCCTATGGCTAAAGAAATTCTTTGTTCTAAAGGAACATCCTTCTAGTCTGAGGCTGTGGTTCTAGACAGTCTCTCTATTGGAAACATTCTCTCCACATCCACTAATCCGTGCACATGAAATGCTGTGGAGGTGTTTTTGGCTCTGGCTCCTCATCTTTTTCTGTTGAATTCCTGACCACAGGGAAATTGGACCAGATACAGCTTGTCACAGATCATCCCATAAATGTTTCATTTACTCCTCATCCATAATGTGATGTCACAATCACTGAGCAAGCATTCAATACTTCACTCCTGGCAAACAGTTATTTTGAAGGCTATGGCCTAGAACCTTTGTTTTAAACCCAAATTAAAATGAGAGACAAACTGCTCAGTAGTATGTATATTGGTTAAATGCTCATAACCCCAGATCATTGTTATTATAAGCAGTAACTCTCACACTGTAGCATTTATTTGCTGATCTTTACACAGTCATTCCTGACTCAGAACACTTCTGCTTTGTATTCCACTGTAAGATTTTGCAAGCTGTAGTCTTGATGGGTTCAGACAGGTGTTCAGGGCAACACAGAGGCCAAATCCTGTGGGGCATGATTTGCAGATGCTGATTGACCCACTGGGGTAATTTCTCCTCCTCTCTCTTTTACCATTCCCCATTATGGCTCCCCTCTTACCCCTTCTCTTCTCCTCAGCTGCCCATCACTTCCCTCTGGTGCCCCTCCTCCTTGGTCCACCTCTCCTCCACCAGATTCCTTTGCCCTTTGCCAAAGCCCTTTGCCTTTTCCACCTATCAACCTCCTAGCCCCTCACTTGATTCCCCATCTCCCACCTTCCCACTCACCAGTCTTCACCTCTCACCTGCCAACATGCACTCCCTCTCCTCTTCCGCCTTTTTATTCCAATTTCTTCCTTCCTTTCCAGTGCTAATGAGGGGTCTTGGCATGAACTGCTGACTGTTTGCTCCTCCCCGCCCCCATAGATGCTGCCTGGCCTGCTGAGTTTCTCCAGCATTTTGTGTGAGCTCCTCCCGCAGTTTACTGTTTGCTTCAGATTCCAGCATCCGCAGTCTCTTGTGTCTCCATCTCAAGAACCAATATGGTCAACTGAAATGTCTCATGGAGACCTCCTACCCTCTGAATAGCATCATCATGGGAAATAAAAACTTTTTGGGATGATCGGTGACAAGATGTATCTGGTCCGACTAGTGAGTCAACAACGCCAATGGAGGGAAATGGACAGTCAATAATTTGAGTCAAGACTCTTCAGCTGAACTGGATCTAGATGAAGGATCTTGATCTGAAACTGGAACTGTTCATTTCCCTCCACAGTTACTGTCTTTGCTATTGAATTCTTCCAGCAGTTTATTTCTTGAGATGACAAAGTTTGTTGTATAGATTGGATCTATACCCTTTTGAGTTTGGAAGAACTATTGAATGTTGTAAATTCTAGGCAGAGTAGATGTGGAAATGATGTTTCCCATGGTGGGGGAGTCTAGGACAAGAGGGCACAACTTCAGGATAGAGGGGCATCCATTTAAAACTGAGATGCAGAAAAATTTCTTTAGCCAGAGGGTGGTAGATTTGTGGAATCTGTTATAACAGGCAGCTGTGGTGGCCAGGTCATTGGGGGTATTTAAGGCAGAGATTGATATGTTCTTGATTGGCAATGGCATCAAAGGCTATGTGGAGTAGGCTGGAGAGTGGGGCTGAGGAAGGGGAAAAAATGTCAGCCATGATGAAATGGCAGAACAGACTTGATGGGCCAAATGGCCTAATTCTGCTCCTATGTCTTATGATCTTATTTCCAATTGTTACATGCAGGGATAATAGTTTTCTTGAAGTTTCTAGAAGCAGTCATTACCTCGATATAAGTCATTGTACATTCAAGGTAGAGATGAGAAAAAGGAAATTTTTTTCACTCAGAGTCCAGAGAATGTTTGTAACTCGAGAGGGGTGTTGAAGCTCAGAAGCTTAATATATTCAAGGCAAAGCTCAATAAAATTCAGACAATGAGAGAATAAAAATATGGAGCTATTTGAAGAGCGTGGCATTGAGGTAAAAGACTGGCCTTGGTCTTGTGGAATGGCACATGTGGCCAAATAATTGACTTCTGTTTCTATTTTATTTAATGGGGTGAAGTGGCTCGTGTAGAGAAGGGGCTCCCAACCATTTTTATGTCGTAAACTGAAGGGTCCAAGGACCTCAGGGTGGGAATCCCTGGTGTAGAGCAATGTAATAACAAATTAGTAAATGACCAGAAGCAATGCACTGTGGCTGGAGGGGACGGCTTTAATCATTCAGCCCATTGAGGGAAATGATTGCTTGACAGCCCATAATCAAATACAATTATAAAAGATGCAAAAGCAATGCTGAGTTTATTCAAACAAAACTTTTTCACCTTAGAAGTTAGACACTCTCTGGTTGTCATCGGATTGACAGCAGTTGCCAGGATGTCAGTACAAAAGCTCAAAGTCACTTTTGTGCCAGGGTTTCTGACTGATGAAAGGTTCTGTCAGATTCAGTCTGCTTGATTAATTAAAGGAACCTTAATTGGAGATGATGTATTTTGATTGCCTGCATAAACAATACTTCTCCATAGTGTACAGCCAATATCCATGGAGCATGTAAATCTTCTCTACTCATGGGATACTTAAACAATAGTGTGAAAGTTCCCTTTTGTAATGTATTCTAGGTTCACCCGGAGCATAGTAGCGATGTAATTGCTACATTATGGCACTACCATGTCCCATTCCAAAACATTATTTTTACACAATGTGTGGCATCCGTTAGTCTCATGAGACCATGGATCTGCGCCTGGAAAGTCTTGCTTCAGTCTGTGTTGGTAGAGCAGCGTCTGTTGTGGCTGTAAAGGCCCATATGGGAGTGACAGTCTTGGCTGCAGCGACTGCACTTGAAGGCGCTGTCCTCCGGTGTTGCCTTGGTGCTGCTTTCTCGGCGCGTGTGCTTTTCTCCAGCAGCAAGCCTCAGCTTCTCTTCTCCTCTTTTTAGCCCTCTGCGTAGTTCCAGCCTCCAGCAAGAGCGATCGTTTGCAATGTCCTCCCACCTCTCGACGTTTGTGTTCAGTGACTTCATTCGCTCTTGCAGACATCTTTGAAACGAAGATGGGGCCGCCCTTGTGCTCTCTCGCCGGAGGCCAGTTCCCCGTACAGCAGGACGTTGGAGATCCTCCTGTCTGACATGCGGTATACGTGGCCCAGCTAGCGGAGACTAGAGCACAAACACCACCCCACCAGGCAACACTGCAAGCACTTAAGGACAGCAAGAAGCAAGGCCCAGGAAACAGCCAGACGCTGTGCAAATGACTACTGGCTACAACTATGCAAAAGCATTCAGTCATCATTTGACACAGGCAACATCCATGGAGTGTACGAGGGGATCAAGAAAACCATCAGTCCAACCCAGAGCAAGATAGCACCACTAAAAACCATAACAGGCGAGACCATCAAAGACAAAGACAAGCAGATGGAGAGATGGGTGGAGCATTACTCTGAACTCTTCCCCAGAGAAAACAGCGCTAGACGCCATGGAATGCCTGCCTGTCATGGAGGAACTGGATGCATTGCCGACTGCTGAAATGCTGAGAAAAGCCATCGACAGTCTGCCCACTGGGGAGGCACCAGGATTCGATGGCATTCTACCAGAGGCCATCAAGTGCGCAAAGAGGTCCTGCTAAACAACCTGAATGAACTATTAACATGATCTCTCTTTGACAGCTACAAGAGAAATGCAGAGAGCAAAGACAACCAATCTACATCGCTTTCACTGACCTCACGAAGGCCTTCAACCTTGAGACGGTCTGTTCAAAATCCTCGCCAGGATTGGTTGTCCCCCGAGGCTCCTCGGGATATTTCAGTCATTCCACACAGACGTGAAGGGTGTCGTTCAGTTCGATGGCTCTTCTTCGGATGCCTTCAACATCCGCAGCGGTGTGAAGCAGGGCTGTGTGCTTGCCCCCACCCTGTTCGGCATCTTCTTTGCAGTCATGCTGAAGCACGCCTTTGGAACGTCAACTGATGGTGTCTACCTCCACACCAGATCGGAAGGGAAGCTGTTCAGTCTGTCCCGGCTGAGAGCGAAAACCAAGGTTCGTGAAGTACTCATCAGGGACGTGTTGTTTGCAGACAACGTGGCATCGACAACACACTCTGCAGAGCAATTGCAACACCTCATCGACAGTTTGCACAATATTTAACATCATTTTGAGCTGTCAGAAAAGTCAGCTTACAATTCACTTCCGGAAAATTTCCAACTCGAGCTGTATGTCAGAGTCATAAGTCGTAGAGTGCCACAGCATGGAAACAGGCCCTCAGCTCAACTGGTCTACGCCAACCAAAATGCCCATCTAAGCCAGACCCAGAGTTTGGTCTGTAACCTTCTAAACCTTTCCAATCCATGTAACTGCCCAAAAGTCTTTTAAAAATTGTTATTATACCTGTCTCAACCACTCTTTCTACAGCTGATCAAATATAAATACCTTTCTTTGTGTAAAAAGTTACCCCTCAAGTTCTTCTTAAACTTTTCCCCTCTCACCTTAAACCTATGTTCTTTCATTCTTGATAACCAAATTCTGGGAAAACAGACTCTATGCATTCACTCAGACTTCGGCTTTGGCCTTGTGATATACTTCCTCATTTAGAATTGCCAGGTATAGAGGTTTATGAATCCAAGGCGGGTAAGCTAGATTATACAGGTAGGTACAACATGGAGTATGAATCTAGTGGGTCAAAGTCTGTGTGCCACTATGATTTGTTGAGCTAGGTACTTCGTGGGCTCCGCAGATACACCAGATGCTTAAATAAACTGAGCATCTGATTCACAAGCTGACATGTTGGATTGAGTAACCTCTTTCCGCACTTACGTCTAATTTATGATTTTTTTTTTCTTTGTGAATGCTGCTTCTATGACGCTATGTCACATCCCACAGTTGTGGTTCAACAGCACACTTTTCGTTGCACTTGTCCATTTATGTACTTGTGCTCATGACAATAAACTCGACTTTCGAATTTTGAGTTCTCCGTACATTCCTGTCAGCTCCCCCTGCAGATTCTACTACTTATCTACACAGCAATTTACGGGGACAACTATTCTACCACACTGCACATCCTTGTGACCTGGGCACCTGGAGGAAACCCATGTGAACACTGAGAGAAGATGTAAGCACCACCCAGTCAGTATCCAATGTCAGGACTGAACCTGAGATGTTTGAGCTGTAAGGCAGTGGCTCTTCTAGCTGTGCCACTGTGCTTCCTTAAAGTGAAATAAATCAGGGAAAAGACTCAAAATTCTCACAGACTATGATGGGCCGAATGGCCTCTTCACAATGATGATGGCTGGTTCTTCGCTTGTGAAGATCGGGAGGGAAGAAGAGTCTTCAGGAGCAATGTTATAAACATCGCTGACTGTAGAGGCCATTTCTGGATCTGCAAACTCTGCAGCAGCAGGGACACGGGAACAGCTGGGATACAGGCGCTTGGGTGTTAGGATCCTTCCTGCATCTCTTCCTCTCTTCAGCAGTTGCTCTTCTGGATTCCTCAAAATTCTTGGGCTGCTCCGCGGATCAGCGTTCTCCAGTGGTCTCTGTCACAAGCAAGCTGCTGCCACTCGTCGGCCTCAATATTTGTCTGAGAGTGCTTTTGCTTAAGTTGGTCTCTGCCTCTTGAGCAAGGCACCGCAATCTCCCTTGACAACCGAGAGCTGTCCATGCAAGACACATGACCTCAAGAGCAGAGTTGCTTGAGCTGCAAAGTGGCTTCAATGCTCAAAAGTTGAGCCTTCTCTAGGATCTCATTGTTAGGGACACAATCCTTCTAGCTAATACCCACGGTGGAGTGGGGGTAGCACTGATGGAAGTGCTCAAGCAACTGGATTTGCTTGCGGTACAAGAACCAGGCTTTGGAGCTGTATAGCAGTGTGGTGACAACAGCAGCCCTGTACTCCTGAATTTTTGTGGACAGGGGCAGCTGATGGTTCTTCCACACACGTTTCTGGAGGTGCCCGAAGGCACTGCTGGCTCTGGCAAGTCGATAGTCAATGCCCCTTACCACCATAGTGTTGCGGGAGATGATGCTGGCCAGATAGGTGAACTGCTCATCCATGGTGAGAGGGTGGTTGTCAATGGTGATCTATGGTGGGTTGTAAAGGCCACGATGGGGCATCTGATGGAGGATCATTGTTTTCTACACACTGACTGTTAACCCAAAAGCCCTTGCAGCCTTGGTGAACTGTGACTGCAGCCTGTAGCACATCCTCTGTGTGCGTGAGGAGAGCGGTCATCCACATACAATAGCTCAAAAATGGGCTCTTGCATGGCTTTTGTTAGTTAGATAGACAGATTGATATACTTTATTGATCCCGAGGGAAATTGGGTTTTGTTACAGCTGCACCAACCAAGAATAGAGCACAAATATAGCAATACAAAACCACAAACAATCAAACAACAATATGCTAACTATGCCAGATGGAAATAAGTCCAGGACCAGCCTATTGGCTCAGGGTGTCTGAACCTACACAGAAGGAGCTGCAAAGTTCGATGGCCACAGGCAGGAACAACCTCCCATGACACCCGGTGTTGCATCTCAGTGGAATATGGCTGGAGTCCAACAGCAAAAAGTTCACTACCCGGGCTACAAACACGTCCCTTGATTGTAATATAACCAGGATTGCACCATCTGTTGTTAACCAGAACAGCAAGCCCACTTCCTTTACATTTACCGCTCTCAGTGCACTTCCAGTCAGCCCGAACGGTCTGGAAGCCCTCTATGGAAACGTTCTGGTCGGGTATGTCCTCGTGCAGCCACGTTTCAGTAAAGCACATAACATTGTTCTCCCAAAACGTTCTCTGACTCCTGGCTAGCGCCGTTAACTCATCCATTTTATTACCCAGACCATTAACCCAAAAGCCCTTGCAGCCTTGGCCAACTGTGACTGCAGCCTGTAGTACGTCCTCTGTGTGCATGAGGACAGCACAGTCATCCACATATAATAGCTCAAGAATGGGCTCCTGCATGGATTTGTTCAGGCAAGAAGGAGGTGGAGCTTGAAGATATTTCCGACAGTGCGGAACCAAATGTAGATGCTCTCCAAGGTGGACTTTTCACTTCCTGTAGCATCATGCTGAAAAAGATGGCAAGGAGCATTGTTTCACACCAGTACTGATGGGGAATGAGTCAGACAGATCGCTGTTGTGTGTAACCTGACTGCTCTGGCCTTCATGGAGCCGCTGCAGGAAGGTGAGGAATTTCAGGGGACAGCCGAGCTTTGACAGAATCTTCCAGAGACCATTGCGGCTGACTGTATCAAAGGCCGTAGTCAGTTTTGAATGGCAGTCTTCAGGTGCTCCCATTTATTTCCTGTGTCTGAGTCTGCAGTTGGGGTGCCTTTGCTGTCCAGTATCTCCCCTAGCTTGATCTGGAAGACATCTCAGAGGCCAAAGAGCTTATCCATTTGGAGTCAATTCGACTGAGGTTCCATTTTCCTTATTGCTGGCTTGATAGCCAGTTTGACTTTCGCCCTCATCTATTTGTGATCCATGTAACAGTCTGGGCTCGGTATGACCCTGGTGTGTAGAACGTCTGACACTAGGATGTAATCCAGGAGGTGCTGGTGCTTGGATCGGGGGTGTCTCCAGGTCATCTTGAACCTGGCTTTCTGTTGAAATAGCATATTTGTTATAACCAGGCCTAATTTTGTGCAGTGGTACATGGCCAAGTGGTTAAGGCATTGGACTAGCGACCTGAAGGTCGTGAGTTCAAGCCCCAGCCGTGGCAACATGTGTTGTGTCCTTGAGCAAGGCACTTAATCACACATTGCTCTGTGATGACACTGGTGCCAAGCTGTATGGGTCCTAATACCCTTCCCTTGGACAACATTGGTGTCGTGGAGAGAGGAGACTTGCAGCATGGGCAACTGCTGGTCTTCCATACAACCTTGCCCAGAGTGAAGACTTTCCAGGTGCAGATCCACGGTCTCGCAAGACTAGCGGATGCCTTTAATTTTGTGCAGAGCTCCAGAAGCATCCTCCCGTTGTCGTTGCGGTTTCCGACATCATGGTGGCCCAACACTCCCGGCTGTACCACAGCATCTCTACCCACCCTAGCACTGAAGTTATCTAGGACAATGATCTTTCCTGCTTATATGTTTCCAGTAGGAGGGACTTCAGCTCCCATTTGAACGCCTCTTTGACAGCAGGGTCTGCTTGCAGTATGGGAGCGTAGATGCTTATAAGCGTGACTTATTGGTAGTCTTGCAGCAGGAATTGCAGGGACATAAGTCAATCTGTGTGTCCAGCTGGTAGGCTTTGAAGCTTATTGATAATGGTGTTTTTGACCATGAAGCCCACCCCTGAGGATCTGTTCTCATCATTGTTTCTACCTGACCAGAAGAGAGTGTAGCCTGCTCCATGGCTCTATCAAAGATCCTTGAGCTGCAAAATGTACTTTGCTTATAGCAGCGATATCGATGTCCAGCCGAGCTGGTTCTCGTGCCACAAGTGCTGAGGGTCTTTGGAGTTGGTCACCTTCTGTAGCGTCCTGCATTGTGCATACATTTGAGATATGTTGACTTTGATTTCCTTTTCTGACCGCTTGAGTGAGATGTCTGTTGGTCAGGGCGAACCAACCTCCATCTGGAGCAAGGTGAGCTGTCCCTGAAGAGAGCTGCTGGGTCACTCAGAGGGTTGCCTCAGGTCAACAGACAGACGACCCATGGGTCTGTGCCGCCTGCATGCAGGATTGAGACTGCAACTTCCAGTGTCATCTAACACCTGTTGTTTTGCCCCTTCTCCATCACTATAGGACCTTTCCTCCTGCCTGTGCTGCGTAGATTTATAGTGAGAATCGGTGTGCGTGGACCGACTCCTGTCTTTAGGCCGGGGGACTTTTCAAAATGGCACAGTGAGCTGCCACAACTATGGCAACTGCAAGGCTGTAGGTTGAGTATCGGAGTTTTCTTTCTCCTAGACAGACTGCCTGGCAAGGCTAACGAGTACAGTCTACACGGGTTTGGAATTGGAGTTTTTCTTCTCCTGGGCTTTCTGCCAGCTAAGGCTGATGAGTCCAGCCTGCCCGCCCAGTTATACCGCTGGACACTGAGTCACGCCCTGACATAGCAAACTCAGTTAGAACAGAAGAACAGGGACGCTACGCGAAGGCGTTGTATGGGCACAATAGCGCAGGAGAGGCCATATACAAATGACCTCCTGCACTGGCAAACCAAACAGTGGTCCTGCAGTGATCACCACACCTGGAAAGGAGAGGCTATGGAAGACACTTCACCTTCATTAAGTGAGCAGGACATCCAGCCCAGGACTCACCTGTCCCCTGGCCTCTTCATATACTGTAAGGAAAAGACTAGGATCAGATATTGTAAAGTGCATTTGTACTGCAGAGCCAAATTTGTACTATTCTAGTGACTGTACTGAGGGATGGGTAGTGCAAGTTATTTCCTTGAAAAGAAGAGGTATTCTGACTGAGGTCTGTAAGACAATGGTTATTTCATTCATTCATTATGTGCCGTGCCATATGACATGGGCAAACCTGGTCTTTGACCATGATTGTTCTTAGCAAATTTCTCTACTTTAGTGGTTTGCCATTACCTTCTTCTGGGCAGTGTCTTTACAGGACGGGTGACTCCGGCCGTTATCAATACTCTTCAGAGATTGTCTGCTCGGCGTCAGTGGTCGTGTAACCAGGATTTGCGATATACACCAGCTGTTCATACGACCATTCACCACCTGCTCCCATGGGGTTACATGACCCTGACCAGCGGGCTAAACAGATGCTACACCCCGCCCCGGGGTGGCCTGCATGCTAGCGGAGGGAAGGAGCACCTTACACCTCCTTTGATAGAGATGTATCTCTACCCTGCTATCCATATAAGATATGGGTGGTGGGGTAGGATGGTGTAATGAGAGAAATACCAGATGCAAAAAAAAAATGATCCCACCTGTCAAAAGGTATTACAAGTACAATAGCCACCTGTATTCACACAGTGGCCGCTTTATCAGGTACACCTGTACATTTCCTTGTTAATTAGCCAATCACGTAGCAGTAACTCAATGCAGACATGGTCAAGAGGTTCATTTGTTATTCAGACCAAACATCAGAGCAGGAAAGAAATGTGACCTGACTTTGACCGTGGAATGGTTACTGGTGCCAGACAGAGTGGTTTGAGTATCTCAGCAACTGCTGATCTCCTGGGATTTTTCAAACATATGTCTCTAAGAGTTTACAGAGAATGGTGTGCAAAACAAAAACGAACATCCAGTGAGTGGCAGTTCTGTGGCCCCCACAGTCAGAGGAGAATGGCCAGACTGGTTCGAGCTGACAGGAAGGTGACAGTAACTCAAATTACCACACAACGGCGGTGTACAAAGAGCATCTCTGAATGCACAATATGTCAAATGTTGGAGCGTATGTACAATGGAGCAGAAGGCCACACTGGGTTTCATAAAGTGACGACTGAGTTTACAACCAATGAGGAATTTGGGTTACAGCCTAATACCAAGAGTATAGAAAGAATGTGTAAAATGCTGCCATCAAAGTGTAGGTAGGACTGAAAAGGTGATGTATTAAAGGGGCAGTATGAGGTAGAAGAGAAACAGGGGCAGGCAAAGTGAGATGTGAGCAGGCTCATGCACAGGATGGAACAGCTGGACTGAGTGCTACCTTTCTGGGTTTATGACCAGCTGGAAAGACAGTCCAGCATTTCTATAAAGCCTTCTGTGCTTTCCAAAGTCCTTTACAGTCCTTGAAGTGCTTTTGATATTGAACAATGTGGAAATATAGCAATATAATAATGTCCAGATGATCCCATCCATAAATGTTGTCTGAACGATTGTCTGCGACACCCAGGATAAGTTTTCTATTCCTCTGGTAAAATTTTCTTTTTAGACTTTAGGTACTCTTGACTCAATTTTATTAGCAGTTTCAGAAATGCCAATGGTTAAGTTGAAATATTGCTCCATTTTACGGGGTCACCCAGAGGTTCTGATTGCTGATGAGTAAGTCTTTACTGGAAGCCTGATTTACTGCTTCCTGGCTACTTTACGCTGTCTCTCCAATTCATGCATTACAAGTTGATCCTTCGCATCAGGTCCCTACTTCTTCAATCTTGCTAAAGCTTGTCTTTGGGCATAATAAACAAGCTCTTAAAATTCATGAACGCATTAAGTGTCTAAGTTTGTATTAGACAGAATCATTTGACCTTTGTGTGATCCAGAAAACTAGGGTACATGGTGACTTGGCTGATTGGATACAAAATTGGCTTGCTCATAGAGACCACTTTTAGTCCCCCATCATCAAGGCCAAGTTCTCTTCTTGCTACGGTCATCAGGAAGAAAGTACAGGAGCCTTAGGTCACACATCACCAAGATCAAGAACAGTAATTATTCTTCAGCCATCAGGTTCTTGAACCAGCGTAGATAACTTCATTCACCTCAATGCTGAACTGACTTCACAACCAATGGACTAACTTTGAAGGACTCTACAACTGATGTTCTTAATATTTTTATTTATTTGTTATTAGTATTTATTTGTTTTCAGTTTTGTCTTTTTATGCACATTGGTTGTCAGCCTATTTGTATAGTTTTTCACTGATTCTATTGTATTTCTCTATTCTGCTGTGAATTCCTACAAGAAAACAAATCTCAAGATAGTATATAGTGACATATATGTACATATTTTGCTAATAAATTGACTTTGACTTTGGCAGAGGGTAGTGATAGATGTCTTATTTTGTATGAAAGTAGGTGATGAGTGGCGTTCCACATGTTTGTCCTGGAACCACTGTTGTTTGTGCTATGTTGCTATTGGTATCGGTTAATTATTGTCACATGTAGCAAGATACAGTGAAAAGGTTGACTTCCATATTGTTCATACAGATCAAGTCATTTCACAGTGCACTGAGCTAGAATAAATTAAAACAATTACTATGCAGAGCGAAGTTTTATAAGCTACTGAAGAAGTGCAGTGCAGGTAACAATAAATTGCAAGAACATAATGAGTAGATTGTGAACTCCAGAGTTAATTTTATTGTACAGGAGATCCCTTCAAGGGTCTGATATATAAATGATTTTGTAGAAAATGTGTTAGGGTGGATAAGTTTATAGATGACACAAACATTTGTGGCATTGAGGATTATTATTAATAATAATAACTTATTTATAGAGTACTTTTCTTACATAAGAACATAAGACATAGGAGCAGAATTAAGCCGTCTGACCCATTGAGTCTGCTCTGCCATTTCATCATGGCTGATTCAATTTTGCTCTTAGCCCCAGTCTCCTGCTTTTTCCCCATATCCATTCAAGCCCTGACCAATCAAGGATCTATCAACCTCTGCCTTAAATATACTTAAAGACTAGGCCTCCACAGCTGCCTGTGGCAAAGAATTCCACAGATTCGCCACTCTCTGGCTAAAGAAATTCCTCCTCATCTCTTTTCTAATGGGACGTCCCCCATTTCTGAGGCTCTCCCATCATAGGAAACATCCTTTCCACATCCACTCTATCAAGGTCTTTCACCATTCGATAGGTTTATATAAGGTCACCACTCATTCTTCTGAATTCCGGTGAATACGGGCACAGAGCCATCAAATGCTCTTCATATCGCAAGCCACTCAATCTTGGAATCATTTTCGTGAACCTCCTTTGAACCCTTTGCAGTTTCAGCACAAACTTTCTAAGGTAAGGGGCCCAAAACTGCTCACAATACTCCAAGTGAGGCCTCATCAGTGCTTTATAAAGTCTCAGCATTACATCCCTGCTTTTATGTTGTTGTTCTCCTGGAATGAATGCTAACATTGTATTTTCCTTCCCCACCACAGATTCAACCTGTAAATTAACCTTTAGGGAATCCTGCACAAGGACTCCCAATTCCCTTTGTGCTTCAGATTTTTTGTATTTTCTCTCCATTTAGAAACAATGTACTTCAATGTGCTTTACAATAGGATAAAGTGCAAAGATGAAAATAAAGACAAAAAGATGTTAGTTACAAACAAGTTTTGAGCTGGTGTTTAGAAGTGTAAAATGAGACTGCATCCCTTATAGTTTTAGGTATTGAATTCCACAGTTTAGGAGCATAGTTCAAAAAATGTTAACCTGCCAATTACCTTTTGAGGGGGGATGTTCAAATTTAAGAAGACCTGAGAGCTCGAGCAGGATTTTAAAATGAAAGTGAATCTGGCGCTCCAGTCCCAGACTATTGAGAGCTTTAAAAAACAAATAAAAGACCTTTAAAATGAATTCTAACAAGATACAGGAAGCCACTGCAGAGTAGCTAGGATGGGAGTGATATGCTCCCTCATCTTGGTTTCAGTTAAAAGTCTAGCAACAGTGTTCTGAATGAGTTGAAGTTTGTCAATAGATTGCTTTGGAAGGCCAGTAAAAGAGTGCATCATGTTACCAAGTCTATTCGACATAAAGGTGTGAATTAGTTTTTCATCATCGTCACAGAATGATGGCAGAACTGAACGTACCTGCAATATTTCTTTAAGTATAGAATGCTGCTCTGGTCACTATTTACGTAGGATTTTAAACTGAATTCTGAATCAAAGATAACAGCCAGGGAGGAGCAAAGTTCCCAAGTTTGTCAAGGAGCTTATCTTTTCCGGCTTTAGGGCCAACCAAAAGTATTGCAGGATTCCATAAAAGATTGCCAAGGGATACAACAGGATACATATGTGAGAAGAGACATTGCAGGTGGATTTAATCCAGACAAATGTGAGGTGCTGCGCTTTGGGAGATTCAATATGAAGGGTAAGTACACAGTTAATGGCACTGCTGAACAGAAGGTTATTTGGGTCCAGGAATGAGGCTTGATGAAAGTGCCTGCACAGATTGAATTGCTGGCCAAGAATGTGTATGGTAAACTTGCCTTTATTAGTTGTAGCACTGAGTTCAAGACCCAGAAAATTATGTTACAGCTTTATAAAACACTGGTCAGACAATATTTGAATATTATATTCAACTTGGTCACCTCATTATAGGAAGGATATGAAAGCTTTGGTGAGATCCTATGCTGACTGGTTTGGTAAATATGTGGCATGAGGAGAGGTTGAATAAGTTGTGGCTGTTTTTCTCTCTGGATAAAAAGGGGAGATGTGATAGAAATTTAGGAAGCTTAGAGGGCTGACGGCCAAATGCAGGCAAATGGGGTGAGGTAATTTGGTCAGCATTGACAAGATGGGCCAAAGGGCCAGTATAGCTCTACGACTCTATCTATGACCCTACGATTAAGCCTTGAACCGAAACCGTCAACCTTGCAGTGATCTTGGAGCTCTTGATTCCTTCCTAATGGGCTCAGAACTTGAAAATTACACCAGACTGCCACATGTAATTCAACAGCAAACTATCTATGGGGTATGATGTGTAAAATGTTAATGAATTTGAAATGTTTAAATTTTCTATTTCTCCACAGATGCTGCCTGACCTGATGAATTTTTGCTTATATGACAGCATCAGGTGAGGCCCACTGCTCAGGTGAACGTTGTCAAGATGGTTACTAATGGAAACGCCATGTGTTACACATTATATAATGACCAGTTATTTCTTGAAACTGAATACTTCCCTGTTGTTTTTGAATCCCTTTTACAGGATTTTCACTGAAGTCAGAGATGCCTGGTCTATTTCTAGGATGGATTCATGACATATAATACACTTTTGCCTTTTATTTTAAAGATATTTTACATGATATAAAAATACAGATCACAGTGAGCTCTTACAGTTGTTAACTGCTACGAACAGGAATGTCGCACAATATTTTTGTGGCAATAAATTAGATATAGATTCATTATCTTTTAAAAAAAAATTAGCTTGGAAAGATCTAGACCTTTTGGCCATCAACATGTCATACGAAGCCTGGTTGAGTTCTTTTCATAGACTCCAGCAGAGTTTCTACATTTTATGTTTGCGCTTCTGCCGGAACATGCGGCGTCGGGGTAGCGTTGGGCCCTCCTGTGACTCTGGTGCACTGCTGAGTCAGAGATGCAAATACTATGTGTTTCTTCTATACAGTGTTCTTCCTTTCGGTAGTAGCATCCATGTGAAAGTCTTAACAAGTGTCTCCTTGGTCGCCAAGTGACCCTGGCCGTCAATAATGGTCACTGTACGGCCTTCTCCAGTATGTGGGGACACAGTTACAAATCTCCTCGCTGAAGTAAAGTCCCTGTTTACAGCTCCTCCTTCGGACCCGGCACGGCGGCCTGTAGCAGCTGCGGGATGTAAATGGGACATGGTTATTGTTTTAAGCAATCCAAGTAACAAAAAACTGAAAATCTGCAGATGTTGGAAATCCAGGCAATACATACAAAATGCTGGAGGAACTCAGCAGGCCAGACAGCATCCATGGAAAAGAGCACAGTCAACGTTTTAGGTCCAATGTGTCAACTGTACTCTTTACCACAGATGCTCCCTGGCCCGTTGAGTTCCTCCAGCATTTTGTGTGTGCAGCAATGATTAATAAACCATGCAACTTTACCCCCAAACTAGGTAGATAGTAATTCATGCATGAGGGACATAACATCATTTTATTGCCGAGTGTGTAAGCACCTTGACCTCATGTCTGTAGACCAACTATAGATTGTTTACAGCACTCGTTAAGTAGCTAGAAAGCCCAAGGTATTTCAAAGTAGCATCACCATACAAAATATGACACCAAAAGAATAATGAGTACAATGACCTAAAGGTGGCCTGTACCTGCTTCTTATGTCAAATCAAAATCAAATCAAATCAAATCAAGTTTAATCACTATTCAACCATACATGGATATAGCCGAATGAGTCAGCGTTCCTCTGGGCCCAACATACACATGTTCAAATTAGCGAGAAAAAAACATAGCCACTCAAGAAAACATATTTATAACAAAACAAAACACCTTTGGTTGACCCATGACAGGCCACTACATCTGAACGTGTCACCATTGCTTTATTAGTTGAAGATTGCTCTTAAAAATTACTCCCCTATTTTAATTCTTATGTGTACTAAAGATTGTTTAACATAAAAGTTAACATTCTTGACTTTTATACTATTCAATCTCTGCACTCCTAAGAAAGTATAATCAAAGGCCCATCCCACCCACTATATTCTCCTTCCTGCCCCCTTCCATTAGGCAGTAGAGACAAATACTTGAAAGTATGCACCACCAGGTTCAAGGACGGCTTCTACCCAAAACACTAAAAAGTCCACAGACGCTAGACATTTAAAGCAAGGCACAGAAAAATGCTGGAGGAGCTCAGGAGATCAGGCAGCATCAATGGAAATTAATAAACTGTCAACGTTTTGGACCAAGACCCATCTTCAGGACTGGAAAGGAAGGAGGAAGATGCCAGAATAAAAAGGTTAGGGGAGGGGAGAGAGGATAGCCAAAAGGTGATAGGTGAAGCCAGTTGGGTAGGAATAGTAAAGGGCTGGAGAGGAAGGAATCTGATAGAAGAATCAGAATCAGGTTTATGATCACCAGCATGTGACGTGAAATTTGTTAACTTAGCAGCAGCAGTTCAATGCAATGTATAATCTAGCAGAGAAAAAAAATAATAATAGTAAATAAAATAAAAATAATAATAAATAAACAAGTAAAGCAATTACATATATTGAATAGATTTTAAAAAATGTGCAAAAACAGAAATACTGTATATTTAAAATAACGTGAGGTAGTGTCCAAAGATTCAATGTCCATTTAGGAATCCGATGGCGGAGGGGAAGAAACTGTTTCTGAATCACTGAGTGTGTGCCTTCAGGCTTCTGTATCTCCTCCTTGATGGTAACAGTGAGAACAGGGCATGCCCTGGGTGCTAGAGGTCCTTAATAATGGACCCTGCCTTTCTGAGACACCGTTTCCTAAAGATGTCCTGGGTACTTTGTAGGCGAGTAACCAAGATGGAGCTGACTAGATTTACAAGCTTCTGCAGCTTCTTTCGGTCCTGTGCGGTAGCCCCTCCATACCAGACAGTGATGCACCACTCCACTAGTTGGCATACCTCACTCCTGTAAACCTTCTCGTTACCACCTGAGATTCTACCAACAATGGGTGTATCGTCAGCAAATTTATCGATGGTATTTGAGCTATGTCTAGCCACACAGTCATGTGTATATAGAGAGTAGAGCAGTGGGCTAAGCACACACCCCTGAGGTGCGCCAGTGTTGTTCGTCAGTGAGGAGGATATGCTATCACCAATCCGCACAGATTGTGGTCTTCTGGTTAGGAAGCTGAGGGTCCAATTGCAGAGGGAGGTACAGAGGTCCAGGTTCTGCAACTTCTCAATCAGGATTGTGGGAATAATGGTATTAAATGCTGAGCTATCGTCAATGAACAGCATCCTGACATAGGTGTTTGTGTTGTCCAGGTGGAGAGCCATTGATATTGCATCAGCCGTTGACCTGTTGTGGCGATAGGCAAATTGCAATGGGTCCAGGTCCTTGCCGAGGCAGGAGTTCAGTCTAGTCATGACCAACCTCTCAAAGCATTTCATCACTGTCGATGTGAGTACTACCGGGTGATAGTCATTAAGGCAGCCCACATTATTCTTCTTAGGCACTGGTATAATTGTTGCCTTTTTGAAGCAAGTGGGGACTTCCGCCCGTAGCAGTGAGAGGTTGAAAATGTCCTTAAATACTCCCGCTAGTTGGTTGGCACAGGTTTTCAGAGCCTTACCAGGTATTCCAAGACCTTCCGCCTTGCGATGGTTTACTCTCTTTAAAGGCGGTCTAACATCAGCCTCTGAGACGGAAATCACAGGGTCACCAGGTGCAACAGGGATCTTCACAGCTGTAGTTGTGTTCTCCCTTTCAAAATGTGCATAGTAGGAGTTGAGTTCACCTGGTAGTGAAGCATCTGTAGGCGCTCCTGTGCTTCCTTTGTCCATACCTTCTTGGTCCTCACTGCTGGTGTTGCAGTCTGCAGTCTCTGCCTATACTCAGGGAGTAGAAGTACAGCCAGGTGATCAGACTTCCAGAAGTGAGGGCGTGGAATAGCATGATAGGCATTCTTGATGGGGGTGCAGCTATGGTCCAGTGTGCTGTTTCCTCTGGTATTGCAAGTTATCTGTTGATGGCAATTGCTTAGTGATTTTTTCAGACTGGCCTGGGTAAAATCTCCCAAAATGATGGTGAAGGCGTTAGGGTACAAGAAACACTTGCAAATGTTGCATTCCTGTCCAGAAGTGTGGACAGATTTATGCACAATCTCACAAACCTGACTGAATACTTTGATGAATTGGCAGTTTGAGTCAATGAAAGTAACGCTGTAGATGTCAGCCCCTCACAATACTTGCTTGCAAAATTGTGACTCATGGGTTGAAACAGAGAATTGAGGAAGATAAGAGACAGAGTGATGAGAAAAGTTCAAAGTAAATGTATTACCAAAGCATGTTTTTGTCACCATGTACTACTTGCAGCATCATCTTCTTGCAGGCATTCAGAGTACAACAGAGGAATGCAATAGAATCAATTAAAAAATCCACACACAAGCAAAGACTGACAGCCAATGTGCAAAAATGAGGGCAAATTGCAAATGAATGTTTGTTGGACTGGTAGGTGGTGTTGGATGACATTGAGATACAGCGAGCAGAAATATGCCTCGAGCTTCCAGTGGCACAGTGGGTAGAACTCTTGCTCTCCACTCCAGTGACCTAGTTCTGCCCTCTTCTTGGCGGAGCTATTCTCTCCATGATTCCAGTTTCCAAAAGACATGTGATAGGCTATTTAGCTGGCCACTGTAAATTTTCCCTAGCGTTTAGGTGACCAGTCGAATATGAGGGAAGTTGTTAGGAATAGTGCACAAAGAAGTATGTCTAAACAATCTCCTATATCATAAGGAAATATGGAAATATTGAGCAAATTACCCAGAAATTAATGTTAAGCCGATTTCTCTATTTGGAGTACCTTAGTGGCTTCTAATTTGATTTAATTAAAGTTTGCATTTAACATTACATTTAAGGAGAATGATAACCTTGAGATAGGACACAGTCAATGCAACAAAATAGCAAGATCTATGTCAACAGAGAACTGTGCAGTTTTATAAACAAAGGTGAACAGAGACATTGAGGAGAACAGAAACACTGAGGTGTATATATACACAAATTTTTGAAGGTGACATGAAAAGTTAAGAAGAATATCATAAAGCTCCTGGAGTTCTTAGTTGTATTAATAAAGGTATAGAGTTCAAATAGAAACTATGAACCACTAATTAGCCTCAGTAGGTTCTCAATGAATAGTTTAGGTAGGGGCCTCCTCATTCAAAGCTCTCAAAAAGATTAAATATTGGAATGGAATGTTTAAGGGAAGCTTATAGTTAATGTCAGGCTTAAGAGACTGTAGACAAAGTGTGGACAAGAACATAAAAATGAATTATGTGTAGTGAGAGTACAATAGATTAGTAAAGAAACTAAATCTTTAATGTTCAGTTAAAAAAATGGTAAGTTAATTCCAAGTGGAGTTCAAAAATCTCTTCCAGTAGAACTATAGCCATAAAGGGAGAATGATGGATACTTGTTGTCTGTCTTCCAGCAAAGAGGATGCTGTAAATGTTGCACTTATTGATAGTTGGAATCAGTTTATTACTGTCACATGTACAGAGAAAAGGTGAAAAGCGTTGTTTTGCATGCCATCCGGACAGATCATTTCAAACATAAGTATGCCCTGGGTTCACTGTTCCTTCCCTTTCTCCCACATTCCACTCCTTTGTTGGTACCAACCATTGTTGGTAGAATCTCAGGTGGTGATGTGAGGGTGTACAGGAGTGAGATATGCCAACTAGTGGAGTAGTGCCACAGCAACAACCTGGCACTCAGTGTCAGTAAGACGAACGAGCCGATTGTGGACTGCAGGAAGGGTAAGACGAAGGAACACATACCAATCCTCATAGAGGGATCAGAAGTGGAGAGAGTGAAAAGTTTCAAGTTCCTGGGTGTCAAGATCTCTGAGGATCTAACCTGGTCCCAAAATATCGATGCAGTAATAAAGAAGGCAAGACGGTGGCTATTCTTTATTAGGAGTTTGAAGAGATTTGGCATGCCAGCAAGTACACTCAAAAACTTCTATAGTTGTACTGTGGAGAGCATTCTGACAGGCTGCATGACTGTTTGGTATGGGGGGGCTACTGCATAGGATTGAAAGAAGCTGCAGCGGGTCGTAAATTTAGTCGGCTTCATCTTGGGTACTAGCCTACAAAGTACCCAGGACACCTTCAAGGAGCGGTGTCTCAGAAAGACAGCATCCATTATTAAGGACCTCCAGCACCCAGGGCATGCCATTTTCTCACTGTTACCATCAGGTAGGAGGTACAGAAGCCTGAAGGCACACACTCAGCAATTCAGGAACAGCTTCTTCCCCTCTGCCATCCGATTCCTAAATGGACGTTGAATCTTTAGACACTTCTTCACTGTTTTTTGATATACAGTATTTCTGTTTTTACACGTTTTTTTTTACATCTATTCAATATACGTAAGTGATTTACTTGTTTATTTATTATCATTATTATGTTATTCATTATTTTTTTCTCTGCTAGATTATGAATTGCAATGAACATCTGCTGCTAAATTAACAAATTTCACATCACATGCCGGTGATAATAAACCTGATTCTGAGCAAGACATAGCCTCTGGGTAAATAGTTTATATAAAAACCATTGGTATAAGTAGAAAGAACAGCATTGGAGGAAAGTATGGAGGGAGTGTCAGCGGTAGGTTTCTTTACAGAGAATGGTGGGTGCATGGAACACACTGCTGAGGGGGGTGGTAGAGGCAGGTACATGGGGGCATTTAAGAGACTCTTAGATAGGCACGTGGCCAAGTGGTTAAGGCATTGGACTAGTGACCTGAAGTTCGTGAGTTCGAACCCCAGCTGAGGCAATGTGTTGTGTCCTTGAGCAAGGCACTTAACCACACATTGCTCTGTGACGACACCGGTGCCAAGCTGTATGGGTCCTAATGCCCTTCCCTTGGACAACATCGGTGTCGTGGAGAGGGGAGACTTGCAGCATGGGCAACTGCTGGTCTTCCATACATCCTTGCTCAGGCCTGCGCCCTGGAGAGTGAAGACTTTCCAAGCGCAGATCCATGGTCTCGCAAGACTAACGGATGCCTTAGTAGATAGGCACATGAATGATTGAAAAATGGAGGGGGATGTGAGGGAGAAGGGCTAGATTGATCATAGATTAAAAGGTTGACACAAAATCATGGGCAGATGTTTATATAACAACCATTGACATAAGGAAGAACTAATCTTTAAACTGCTTCAAAATTCATATAAAAAGTAATCATAAGATGCAGCAGCGGTAAACAAAACTACTCTATCAGAAACAGAAGTCTCAGTGGGAAGCCACGACACATGTGATTTGGAAAATCATCACAAAAAGTACAAGGCATTGACTGGTACCTCAAGCTATGTATGTATGTATATAAGTATATGTATATGTATATAAGCTATGTATGTACGTATATAAGTATATGTATATAAGCTATGTATGTACATATATAAGTATATGTATATAAGCTATGTATGTACATATATAAGTATATGTATATGTATATAAGCTATGTATGTACGTATATATGTATATGTATATAAGCTATGTATGTACGTATATAAGTATATGTATATGTATATAAGCTATGTATGTATGTATATAAGTATGCAGTACACGCAGTGGCTACTTTCTTAGGTACCTCCTGTGCTTAATTTAAGTTACTGTCACCTTCCTATCAGCTTGAGCTAGCCTGGCCGTTCTCCTCTGACCTCCCCTGTTAACAAGGCATCTTTGCCCACAGGACTGCTGCTCACTGCATGTGTTTTAATTTTTGTACCGTTCTCTGTAAACTGTAGACTGTTGTGCTGAAAATCCCAGGGGATCAGCAAACACGCTGTCTGGCATCATCAATCCATTCCACTTAGATCACATTTCTTCCCCATTCTGATGTTTGGTCTGAACAATAACTGAACCTCTTCACCATGTCTGGATGCTTTTATACACTGAGTTGCTGCCACATAATTGACTGATTAGATATTTAAACGATTTCAACGTTTAAGAGAAGTTTCGTTAGGTAGGTGGATAGTAGGGGTATGGATTGCTATGGTCTGGGTGCAGGTCAATGGGAGTAGGCAGCTAAATCGTTCAGCACGGACTAGATGGACAAAAGGTCCTGTTTCTTTGCTGTACCTTTCTATGATTCTATGACTATTTGCATTAATGAGCAGGTGTATCTAATAAACTGGCCACTGAGTGTACAGTGTTCAATATTGAGAAACAAAAAATGTGACAATATCACATCGACCACGAAACATTCAAAAATGGGCTGGCTAGATGTACTGGTGAATAAAGGAGACTACATCAAGGCAGCTGAGATTACGCGCTACGTTAATAGATTCTGATTACATCTCTTAGAGATATTGAAACTCCAAGCCGTGATACACTGATGATATCAGAGTAATGAACTCAAAAGAGGAGAGAACCATACCAAGTAGCTGAGAACAAATACAGAGAAGCAAAACATGAATGGACTAGGCATTAGAATTGCTAATGAGTTTATCATATCAGAGTTTTATATGTAGAGATAGAAGCTGACCATGAGCCCGGTGGTATGTGTTCTCAAGTTTTTGTATCTTCTGCCTGATAGAAGGGAGAAGGGAGAATGACCGGGGTGAGAAGGACCAATTAAGCATTTGTATAGTACTTCCCCCACCCCCCATGGAAGTCATGGTCATCCACTGTAACCGAGGAAGGCCCCTCACACCACTGGAGCCAGGCTTCCAAGGTTGAGATAGTGGAACTGTCCCATTGGAAAGGCTTTTCCACTTCAGAAACCGCTGCTGCAAAGATTTCTTCAGGTCAGAGGAACTGCACCAATCTAACTGTCATCATCGGACAACCAATCAATCAGTGCACTGCCACATGGCCAAGCCGTCACAATTAGGACTTCAGTTTGAACTCGGACCACCCCAGATAAGGAGACAGACTGGCAAAAGGCTGACCTGCAGGTGTTACGATGAAACCTCTTTCCTTTCAAAAAGCACTTGTTTGGAGACTCCGTGCACTCGCAGACACACTTCACCGGGTTCAAGGGCTGATGTTTCGGGCAGGTTTTCTTACAGGCACACTCGCAGGAATCTGCATCAAACTGCTTGTGGGGACCACATATAGCAGGATAGAGTCCGTTTCTGCACACGCACTGACAGGTATCCTCATCCAGCTCCCGGTGCTGTCCGCAGCTGGTGTGACGCAGGCCTCCTTTGCACACACATTGACAGGTATCCTCATCCAACTCTTTGTTGGGCCCACAGACACTCTGGAAGCCAAGGTAATCCTCTGCAAACAAAGAAATATCAATAAGATGCATTTTCTAAGAGAGCAAGAATAGAACACAATTTGACTCCATAGCACACTTCATAATAAAAAATACAAGAAAATGGGATAGAATACTTTATCACTTTAACATGAAGTAATGGAAGGCTGACCAGTTTACAGCTACGCTAACTAGGTAGGAGTATTAATGGTGATGGAATTTGGAACATAGAATCATACACCATGGAAGCAGGCAGTTTGGCTGAAAATCCATGCCAGCCAGTGAGTACCTTTCTGTACTAATCTCATTGCCGTACATTTGTTCCATAGCCCACTATGCTTAAGTGATTCAAGTGCCTATCTAATGTTTCAAAATGTTGTCAGAGATCCACCTTCAGCAACTCTCTCAGTAGTGCATTCCAGGGTGATGAAGACCCCCCTTATATCCCTTCTAAATTTCTTCCTCCTTATCCTAAAGCTATGCCCTCAAGTCTTATTTACCAGACATGGTGAAAGGCTTCCTACATCTATCCTATCTGTAACCTGTATTACGTCCACTCAAAACTTCCTAAACTCCAGGGAGAACAGACCTGACTTCTCCAGTCTCTCCCCATAACTGAATGGCTGACAACCACACAACATCCTGGTAACTTGAACTCCAGCTCAGATATGATCAAGGTTCTATACAATTGGATTGTTACCTCCTTATTGCTTCATTCAGTGTTCCAACCAATGAAGGCCTGTATCCCATATGCCTTCCTAACCATCTTACCATCTTGTCTACAAATCTTGCCACCTTCAAGGATCTATGGACATTTACTCTAATGTATCTCTGTTCCTCAATAGTCCCAGTGTTCCTCATTGGAGCTTCCAAAATGTATCACTTCAATTTTGTCTTGATTAGCGTCCATCTGCTACTTTTCAGTCCATTTCATGACACATCACAATCTCTGCAACCTCAGACTGACTTCCACATTGGCAACAATTCTCTCAATCTTCACGTCAACCCTGAGGGATCTTGCCTCCCTCATCTACATCCAAATTATTCACATGTATTAGAAAAAGTAATAGGACCAGCCCAGATCTTTGTGAGTCATTATGAAAAACAGGCATCCAATCACAAAATCAGCCTTCTGTCATCACCCTCTGTCTCCTTTCACCAAGCCAACTTTGGATCCAATTTGCTAACTAGACCTGATCCAATTGGCCCTTAACTTTTGAGTCAATTTCCTCCATGGAACCTTGTTAAAGGCCATGTAAATCACATCTACTGCCCTGCCTTTATTTATACACTTTGTTACCTACTCAAAGCACACAATTAAACTGACCACACAGAATATTATAGCATACAATTTATAAATCCAAAGTAGTTTTTTAGATCAAAGTACATATGTAGTATACAACCCTCAGATTTGTCTCTGCACAGATAGCCATGAAACAAAGAAACACCATAGAACCCAGTCAAAGAAAACTTCAAACACCCAATGTGCCAAAAAATAACCAATCGTTCAAACAGCAAAAAACAAGTGAATAACGCACAGAATATTAAACATCAAACTGCAGAGTCCTTGAAACAGTCTAGGAATAGTTTTGTTCAGTTAATTTTAATGCTGTTAACTGCAGACAGCACAGCTAGACTGCCCTGATCAAAATTTAGCAAAATAACAATTAAAAAAAAGGAATGACCAGAAATCAGAAACACATATAACATGAACTGCAGAGTTCTCTAAACAGACTGTTTGGCTCACAATGTCTGTAGCAAACACAATGCTGATTTAACTAATACCCTAATGTGTGTACGTGATCCAAATTCCTCATTTCCTGCTAATTCTTGGGTCTTTTAACAGCCTCTTAAATGCCTCTATGTGTCTGTTTCCACCATTACCAAAGCAGCCCATCAATCTTTCTGTAAAAGAGCTGCTCCACACCTCTCTTTTTGCCATTGCCTCCACCCCATGTTTAAATGCATGTCCTGTAGTACACTCCATTTCTATTCTGAGACAAGGATCCTATCTACTCTGCCTCTGTCTCCTATTATCCCATAAACTTCTATTGGGAGTGTTGAACCTGCCTTCCCTATTAATTTCTGTCTTTTCATGTGATCATTAATGCTCTCCTTCAGAACTTTTTTTTAAAGTATCTTCACTATCAATGACATTGGGCTCACAAATCCATAATTACCTAGCATTAAAATGATAAAAGATTAAAATGTGACAGGATTATTATCTGGATTTGGGAGTTCAAATCCCATTATGACAACTTAAATTCAGTTAATTAAACATTTAACCTTGGTGATTATAGAAAATATTAATTTGTGGCTTGCTTCACTCATGCCCAACGTGGAAGGAAACTTAATTTTTTCACTTTCTCTGGCCGGTATTTGACCATAGAATCATTGGACTATTGTTGAATCAACTGCCCTCTTGCATGGCAGAGTAAATCCATCCATTTCAAGACAATTCAGGCAAAAAACCTTTGAGCAACATATACATGTAAGTACAAAACAGGATGCTCTATTATGAATACAAGAGGTTCTGCAGATGCTCGAAATCCAGAGTAAGAAGTCAGAAACTAGAAAGAAGCCAGCTTTCTCTCCCCTTTCTTTCCAGTCCTGATGACGGGTCTCATCCCAAAACATCGATTCTTTATTTCTTTCCATAGATGCTGCCTGATCTGAGAGTTCCTTCTTCACTTTTTGTGTGTAGCTCTTTTATGAGTATCTTTCTGGGAGTTTGATTTTCCTGCCATGTGCCCGGCTGATTATACTAGATTCAGGGACATGGACAGAAACATTTAACTTAAAAAAATGCAACAGGAAAAATAATTTCTCAATTATTTCAAGAGTGTACCAACAATAGGGACAGAAGGATTATTTCCATTACTGTCTTAGGTATAATGTTAACCTGGATATTCTGATTGCATATGGTCTCAGATTAAATAGCTTTTCCAGTTTAAGCCCTCCCAAATAGACATTTACTTCTCAATCAATGTCTCCTATTAGATTATCTGACCTTTAGCTCATTACTAGTTTTTAGATCTTGCTGTGCAACTTGGCATTTTATAATTCATTCAAACAATGTGTGCTGATGGTGAGTCCAATATTTTCTACCCCTCCCTAATTGCCCCTAAGAAGGTGGTGGAGAACTACCTTCTTGAAGGATGTAATACTGAGGCTTTATAAAGCATTAGTCAGACCACACTTGGAGTATTGTGAGCCGTTTTGGGCCACTTACAGTATCTAAGAAAGCCTGTGCTGACATTGGAGAAAGTCCAGAGGAGGTTTCTGGCAATGACCTGGGAATGATAGGGTTAATGTGTGAGGAGTGTTTGAAGGCTCTGGGCCTGTAAGAGTTTAGAAAAATGAGGGGGGGGATCTCATTGAAAAAATATTGAATATTGAAATGCCTAGATAGAGTGAATGTGGAGAAGGTGTTTCCCATAGTGGGGGAGTCTAGGACCTGAGGGTACAGCCCCATAATACAAGGATGCCTCTTTAGAACAAAGATGAGGAGGAATTTCTTTAGCCAGTGGGCAGTGAGTCTATGAAATTCATTTCCACAGATGGTTGTGGGAGCATTGGGTATGTTTACAGTCGAAGTTGATTGGTTCATAATTAGTAAGGAGGTCAAAAGTTATGGAGAGAACGCAGAAGAACGGGATTGAGAGAGATAAAAAATCAGCCATGATAAAATGGCAGAACAGACTTGATGGGCCGAATGGCTAATTCTGCTTCTATGTCTTATGTTCTTATGGTCTTTAACTGCTGCAGATCATCTTGTGAGATGCTATTAACTAGGAAGTAAGACAATAGGGACCTAATGAAAAAGAAGAAACTGTGATTCATTTCTGACGCAGATGTTGTGTGACTTCTAGGCTATTACACTACAAAAGGCATTAGGTTTCAATTAGATCACAGTGACTATATAGTCTTTGTAATATCTCAAGCTGTGCAGAGAGCTCTAGAAATGTAAATATTTGGATTTTTACACACGGAAGACCCAGAAGCATCTCTTACTTTTCCATAAGGATGTAAAAGAAGTAGGAGTTATCCCACTTCCAAAACTGGATGCAGGGCTGAGTGTTGAAGATTCCTAGATGTACGTAGGGGTGCAGCTGCAGTCTAATGAATAAGATTTGTGTAAATTCCTAAATAAGCCAAACATCTGTTAATTTACCCTTTTTACAGAACCCTGAACTGTAGGGCCACATAAAGTTGTATTGGAGGAATTCCAGTTCACAAGAACCAGATCTTTTAGCTTCCTTATGTGGTTGGGTAAAAAAGAAAAGCTCCCTGGATGAATGCTGGGCTATCCCCATTTCATAATTCTAATAATATACCATCAAATTAATTGTTTTCTGTCTCCCCTTTCACTTTAGGCTATCTCCTTGAACCAATACTCTGAAGAAATTCGATAGTCATTCGATGGTCAGTAAGCATACAGAAACCAAAAGCTTTTCTTGTCAGTGTGGTACACTTATCAGAATACCTGTCACTCAGAACACTGTGGCTTCAAATCTTAATTAGAAGCCATGAGCACAAAAATGAGCTGCTACTTCAGCTCTCAGTGCATTTCTCAGTCTGAAGTAACACATACAGCACGTTGGGGGAGCATAGCAGTTCAGGCAGCATCTACAGAGCACTGATAACAGTTTCTAAACCTGCTCCTTCAAAAGGTGGTAAAGGATCTCAGGCTGATATTTTTAATCTCAACATTTATTGCCCAGTAAACTGAAACACTAACTCAAGGACTAAATCCTGGAGCTCGCACGCCAACAACATGTCTGGCTGATCTTCACCTGAGGGATTGCAATGTTTAATAACAGCTTTAAAGATTCAAAGCATACTTATTATTAAAGAATGCATAAATTATACACCTTGAAATCTTTCTGCTTATTGGCAGCCATAAAGCAAGATACTTGAATAACCCACATTGTGCAAACAATAGAAGCAAGCCAACAACATCCTGAACCAGACTGAGTCTAGCTTTGCTCCCGAAGCAGCCTCAGTCCCAGTTCACCACACTAGCAGGGCAAAAGCGCACAGCAGCTGGATCAGTTCACAGTCTCAGCGGCGCGAAGGGAGAATGAACATTCGCGAGAGAGTGAGTGAAATCAGCCTGACCCTCGCCTCCGTACCCAACACTCAGGCTTCCAGTCTAGCTGTGTCAGCGTTTAAGTTGTCAAAGCCCGACACGCCTAGGCAGTCCCACCTCTCACCAAATCGGTGCTTGGAGTGATCCATCCTTGCGCCGGGTTAGGTGGAACCACTTTAAACACTTCCTCCTAAATGCCTCAATTGTATTTGCCTCACCACCATTCCTGGCAGAGCACTCCAAGTACCCATTATTGTCTGTGTAATGTACTTACCTCATAGCTCATGCCCTCTAGCATTAAACATTTAAACCCCGGGGAAAAGATACTGCTTGTCTATCCATGCCGCTCATAATCTTATAAACTTTTATTGGGTCTCCCTTAGTCCCTGCCATTCTAGAGACAACAATCCTAATATGTCCAACTTTTCCTTACTCTAAATGTCCTCTAATCCAGACAGCATCTGAGAAGCATCTTCCACATCCTCTCCATAGCTCCCACATCCTTCCCATAATGGGGCGACCAGACTATACCCTAATTCTAATTGAGGTATCTGAAACAGGGAGAAGTTCGATAACTTCAGTGATGGAAATGAGGGATCTTAGTGACACAGCAATCACCAACTTCATCTTCTATACCCGAATCACATCTTAGCAAAGTTGCTAACCGTCTTGTTCAGTTTCAGATGCTAAGAAGTCAAAAAGTTAAAAATCGGAGATAGGAAGTCTAAAAATAATAACCTTCATAATCTCGTGCCTCCCCATCTCTCCAATCTTCTCTAGCCTTAAAAAGTTCTCCAGTTTTCACAGTCCACTCATTTTTGATCTTTTTGATTAAACAAAATATAATCACTCTGCCTCTGGCTGACATGCTTTCCAATAACTCTGGAATGAACATTTATCGCCACCCTTTCATCTCTTCAGATGCTCCTTACTATTGACCATGTGGTTAATTGCCCCGATATCTCCCCACTTTTGTTTGGCAATACAAATAAGAGAAAATCTGCAGATGCTGGAAATTTGAGCAACACACACAAAATGCTGGAGAAACTTAGCAGGCCAGGCAGCATCTATGGAAAAAAGCACAGTCAACATTTTAGGCTGAAACCCTTTGGCAAGACTTGAGAAAAAACGCTGAGGAGTAGATTTGAAAGGTGGGAGCAGGGGAGAGAGAAACACCAGGCGATAGGTGAAACTTGGAGGGGGAAGGGATGAAGCAAAGAGCTAGGGAGTTGATTGGTGAAAGAGACAGAAGGCCATGGAAGAAAGAAAAAAGGTGGTGGGGGGGGGGGAGAGGACCACCAGAGGGAGGCGATGGGCAGGCAAGGAGATAATATGAGAGAAGGAAAAGGGGATGGGAAATGGTGAAGTGGGGGAGCATTACTGGAAGCTTGAGGAATCGATGTTCATGCCATCAGGTTGGAGGCTACCCAAACAGAATATAAGGTGCTGTTCCTCCAACCTAAGTGTGACCTTATCACGACAGTGGCGGAGGCCTTGGATGGACATATTGGAATGGGAATGGGAAGTGGAATTAAAATGGGTGGCCACTGGGAGATCCTGCTTGTTCTGATGGACAGAGCATAGATATAGCAAGAACAATGTAGAACAAGCAGGATCTCCCAGTGGCCACCCATTTTAATTCCACTTTCGCCTCTCCAGAGAAAACAACCCAAGTTAGTCCGAGGTTTAATTATGGCATGCTCTAATCCAGACAATAGTGTGGTAAACCTCCTGTACACCCTTTCCGAAGCCTTGACATCCTTTCTATAATGGGGCAACCAGAGCCATATACAATACTCCAGATGCAGCCTAACTGGAGTTTTTGCACATTTTAAAAAATCTATTCAATATATGTAATTAATTTACTTGTTTATTTATTATTATGTTCTATTTTATTTATTATTATTACTTTTTTCTCTCTCTGCTAGATTATGTGTTGCATTGAACTGCTGCTGCTAAGTTAACAGATTTCACATCACATGCCGATGATAATAAACCTAATTCTAATTCTGATTCTGATTCTAAAATGCTGCAGCATAACTTCCTGACTTTTGTACTTATCGTCTCGACTATTAAAGGCAAGTATGTATGCTTTCTTAATCACTTCTCTTTCCTTGCTGCTTAAGATTAAAAGACAGGAACTGCATGGAGAAACACATCCTTCATATTATTATGTCAGTTAAGGAAGCCAGTCAGCCCAACAGGTTGACGCAATTTCATCCGTGCCGTTCCCACAATGTTCTCTCAGATCCATCCTGATCTAGTAGCTCCTTCACAAGGGACAATTTACAGGGAATCAGGATCAGAAACAGGTTTAACATCATTCGCATAGGTCTTGAAATCTGTTGTTTTGCAGCAGCCGTACTGTGCAATGCATAACAAAAAAACTAAATTATCATAAGAAATATATACATACATAGGCATCCGTTAGTCTTGTGAGACCATGGATTTGTGCCTTGGAAGGTTTCCAGGGCGCAGGTCTGGGCAAGGTTGTATGGAAGACCAGCAGTTGCCCATGCTACAAGTCTCCCCTCTCCACACCACCGATGTTGTCCAAGGGAAGGGCATTAGGACCCATACAGCTTGGCACCAGTGTCGTTGCAGAGCAATGTGTGATTAAGTGCCTTGTTCAAGGACACAACACGCTGCCTCAGCCAAGGCTCGAACTAGCGACCTTCAGATCACTAGACGAACGCCTTAACCACTTGGCCACGCGCCAACATATATATATAAAATTAAGTTAAATAAGCAGTAAAAAAAGAGGGCAAAATAGTGGACTAGTGTACATGGGCTCATTGTCCATTCACAAAACCTGATGATGGAGGGGAAGAAGCTATTCCTAAATTATTGAGTGTGTGTCTTCAGGCTCCTGCACCTTCTTTTTGATGGTACCAATAAGAAGAGTACATGTCCTGATTGATAGGAGTCCTTAATGATGGATGTTGCATTTTTTTAAGATGTCCTCGCTCTGGGGGGCCTACTGCCCAGTGACCGATTAACACACTGAGCATGACATTCTTGGGATGTGGGAGAAAACCACAGGACCTCATGCAAACACCGCACAGTCAGCAGAGGAGGCCAGCATTGAACAGGCATTATCAGAGGTGTGAGAGCCAACCATAACTGCCACAGCACTGTGTTGCCCAACCTTGGTAAGCACTCTACTCAGGCTGTCAGTTGTGACTCAGTTGGCTATGGTATCACCTCTGTCAGTTACAGATCACAATGTTTTCAAGCATTATTGCCCATTAAACAGAGTGAAGAATAATGAAATGGGAATCATATGAAGACTGGACTGGGTAAGGATCAAAGATTTCCTACACCTGAAAGCATCAATGAACCAGATGTGGCCATTTGTGAAGTTGACATAAGGCCATAAGACATCGGAGCAGAATTGGACCATTTGGCCCATTGAGACAGCTCCACCATCTCATAATGCCTCTCAACCCATTCCCCTGCCTTCTCCCCATAACCTTTGATGCCCTTACTAATCAAAAGCCTATCAACCGCCACTTTAAATATACCCAATGACTTGGCCTCCATGGCTGTCTGTGGTAATGAATTCCAGAGACACTTGGAAAACATTGAACATCCCTGGCTGCCTATGTTGGGAAACTTTTTCTGCCTTAGTCCAATCCTCTAAATTGCTTGACCATTGACAGAGTCACTGTGCATCATACTGCAAGGGCATAGCCCTGTTCCTTCCGCTCGATTCTGTTCCTATTAGGACAGCTCATTTAGTCCCATTCCATCTTTCTTTTACTGCAGTGCTCTCAGTTATTTCAAGTCAAGTCTAGTCACTTTTTATTGTCATTTCGACCATAACTGCTGGTACAGTACACAGTAAAAATGAGACAATGTTTTTCAGGACCATGGTGCTACATGAAACAATACAAAAACTACACTGAACTACGTAAAACAACACAAAAACTACACTAGACTACAGACCTACCCAGGACTCATAAAGTGCACAAAACAGTGCAGGCATTACAATAAATAATAAACAAGACAATAGGCACAGTAGAGGGCAGTAGGCTGGTGTCAGGCCAGGCTCTGGGTATTGAGGAGTCTGATGGCTTGGGGGAAGAAACTGTTACATAGTCTGGTCGTGAGAGCCCGAATGCTTCGGTTCCTTTTGCCAGATGGCAGGAGGGAGAAGAGTTTGTATGAGGGGTGCGTGGGGTCCTTCATAATGCTGTTTGCTTTGTGGATGCAGCGTGTGGTGTAAATGTCTGTAATGGCGGGAAGAGAGATCCCAATGATCTTCTCAGCTGACCTCACTATCCGCTGCAGGGTCTTGCGATCCGAGGTGGTGCAATTTCCGAACCAGTCAGTGATGCAGCTGCTCAGGATGTTCTCAATACAACCTCTGTAGAATGTGGTAAGGATGGGAGGTGGGAGATGGACTTTTCTCAGCCTTCGCAGAAAGTAGAGACGCTGCTGGGCTTTCTTTGTTATGGAGCTGGTGTTGGGGGACCAGGTGAGATTCTCCGCCAGGTGAACACCAAGAAATTTGGTGCTGTTAACGATCTCTACGGAGGAGTCATCAATGTTCAGCAGAGAGTGGTCGCTCCATGTCCTCCTGAAGTCAACAACCATCTCTTTTGTTTTGTTTACATTTGGAGACAGGTTGTTGGCTCTGCACCAGTCCATTAGCTGCAGCACCTCCTCACTGTATGCTGACTCTTCGTTCTTGCTGATGAGACCCACCACGGTCGTGTCACCGGCGAACTTGATGATGTGGTTGGAGCTGTGTGTTGCGGCACAGTCGTGGGTCAGCAGAGTGAACAGCAGTGGACTGAGCACACAGCCCTGGGGGGCCCCCCCGTGCTCAGTGTGATGGTGTTGGAGATGCTGCTTCCGATCCGGACTGACTGAGTTCTCCCAGTCAGGAAGTCTAGGATCCAGTTGCAGAGGGAGGTGTTCAAGCCCAGTAGGCTCAGCTTTCCAATTAGTTTCTGAGGAATGATTGTGTTGAATGCTGAACGGAAGTCTATGGACAACATTCGAACGTACGTCTCTTTTTTGTCCAGGTGGGTTAGGGGCAGGTGGAGGGTGATGGAAATGGCGTCGTCTGTTGAACGGTTGGGACGGTACACGAACTGCAGGGGGTCCAGTGAGGGGGGCAGCAGGGTCTTGATGTGCCTCATTAGTAAGTATTTCCCTTCAGGCCTTCCTTGGCTCTGCTTCCACCACCTTTTATAGGCAATTCCTCTCAAATTCCAACCCTATGTCCCTGTCATGCAAGATCAAAATGGGTAAGGCCAGCCAACAAGGTTCTGGTGAAGCTGTATTTGCCAGCCTGCTGTACATTGGATGCAATGGATTGTGGAAGCATTGATGAACTCCAACCATACAATCAACTTCAGAGGATGATGGAGACGGGAGGTCATTGTTGGCTTATGCTCCATTGGGGTCTATGGGCCCAAGTTAGTAAGTAAGTTTATAGGCAGTGATTTCTGGATGATAACAACTCTCCATGTAAGAAAAATGCTTTCCTCATATGTGCCAGCTGGTAGGGCTGCTGTGTCTCCACTTCAGTGTCTCTACATTCTCCCTATGACGGCATGTGCCTCCTCTGGGTGTCCAGGTTCCACCCATCCCATACCACAAAGTTGTGTGGGTTTGTAGAGCTTTTGACTTCCAGTGTATAGCTGACGTGTGGAATCTGAGAAAGTTATTGGGAACGTAGGGAGAGAAAATGTATTTAGTGTCAAACGCACAAAATGCTAAATGACTTCAGCAGGTCAGACAGCATCTAGGCAAAGGAATAAGGAGTTGACACTTTGGGCCGAGACGCTGCCTGAGCTGCTGAGTTTGTGTATGTTATTCTGGATTTCCAGCATCTGCAGAACCTCTTGGGTTAAGGTTCAGTGTAAATGTTGGCAGAAACTCAATCCAGAAGAGCCTGTTCTCATTCCATTTGATTCTATAATTTCCCGTAAAAAATCTGCATGGGAACAGCTTCTCTCTTTCTATCCACTCTAATCCAGCTATAAACAAATAAGAGTTCACCTCTCAGCCCTCTTAGTTCCAAGGAATATAGCCCCAGCTTCTCCAATCTGAAGTTTACAGCTGAAATCCCCAAGCCATGGGAATACTCACTGCACATAAGAAAGATCAAACCATCTGTGCAACAATAATCTTATCCAATGGTGGCTGAGAACAGGGCTTAAGTTTGAATGGATCTGTGTTTCAATTATTATCATCTTTTTTTTTGAGTTGGGGAGTCGTTGGTGGGGTCCACTGCTGAACTCAGATGCTATCTGTTAAAACAAGGTATGCACCACTTCCCACCCTCTCACTCATTTGTAGAGCTGCTAAAGTGGTAAGTAATGGAGATCGGCTTGATTTCTACAACTGTGGCATTTCCTTAGGGTCCAATAGCCATCTTGAAATTCTATCTTTGCTCTGTCACTAAGATGTTGCTTCTGAAAGCCAGAAGCAGAGAGGGAGACTACAAACATTGGCTGTGGGAGGACTATATAACAGGTGCAGTCGCTACTGCGTTACTGTTGGCCCTAGCATGTTCCAGATTACTGAAAAGTCATAGAAAGAAGCTGTGGCAAGATTGAACATTGGGGTGAACTCAGTCTAACTTTCCAAAATATTCAGATCAACCTGTTATCTAAAAGCATTTCCTAACTACTTTCTGAAATACTTAAGCTCCACCAAGGAAGAGAAAGAAGTCAAGTGCATTGGAATATCGCCATGCCATATGGGAAGCAAGTAGAACTGAAGTAGCTGCAGGTTTGACTGGCATGGATATGATGGACCAAATGGTCGCCCAGTTCATTTGTTACGTGTTGTGTCATTATGGCTTGGGCAATCATGGTCTTTCCATGACCCTGATTGTTCTTGGCAAATTTTTCTTCAGAAGTGGTTTCCCATTTCCTTCTTGTGGCCAGGGTCTTCACAAGAAGACAGGTGACCCCAGCCATTATCAATACTCTTCAGAGATTGTCTGCCTGGTATCAGTGGTCGCCTTGAGATAGGCACCAGCTCCTCATCCACCATCTGCTCCTATGGCTGCAAGGGACCCTGATCAGTGATTGGGCTACACCTTGCCCAAGGGTGATATGCAGGCTAGAGGGAAGGAGTGTCTTACACCTCCTTTGATAGAGATGTAACTCCACCTTGCCCCCCCCCCAAGGCCTCCCAGTATATCATAGGTATCTAGGAAAAAATAGATCATGACATCTATTATGTCTCAAAAAACATCTTAATGTCTACGAGAGTGCCACGGAAATAAAAGGTGCTTATAAAAGGACTGATAGGTGTCACATTGAATAATTAGCTCTTTCGTAAAGCAGGAGTATAGGATAGTTAGTGTTACCTTTGGGCCTAATGAAGTGGGCAGATAATTTTCCCCATGGTGCTGTCTTCTAGTTATCAAGTGGTAACCTGACTTGATAACTAATTCTAGAGCCAGTAAGAACAAATAGCATTGAACTTGGGAAACAATGAATAACTGAGTTTAGCACTGATCTCAAGTAGTCTCTCGGAGTGAAGGTTAACATTGAGGAGGAATAAACAGTGATGAGCACAAACTGTAGTAACTATCAGAGCAAGGAAAGAGTGACATTGATCTGAAAGATGAAGAGGCTGTGAAAGAACTGGTGTTAAATAATTGGGGGCAGTGAGATGGGGTGGGGGGTCTAAGCTGATGCAGAGATCAATGATGAGAAATGTTGAACAGCACAAAGAACACTAAGAACGCATCAGTGAGTTCTACACTCGGAAGCCACTGTATTAGGTACCTGCACGACCTCCGATTCTATGTTTGCAGCTGTAGTCCATCATTTCAAGGTTCAACCTGCTGTGTGTTCAGAGGTACTCTTCTGCACAACACTGTTGTGATGCATGGTTACTTGGGTTACTGTCAGCTTGCACCGGTCTGACCATTCTTTTCTGACCTCACTCAGTAACAAGGCATTTTCACCCACTGAACTGCTACTCACTGTATGAGTTATCTTTTCCACACTATTCTTTGTAAACTGGAAAGACTGTTGTGCGTGGATATGCCAGGAAATCAGCAGTTACTGAGATACTCAAACCACCCTGTCTGACACCAACAATCATTCCACGATCAAAGCCCCTGAGATCATATTTCTTCCCCATTCCAATGTTTGGTTTGAGCTCTGCTGAACCTCTTGACCACATCTGCATCCTTTTCTACATTGAGTTGATGCCACATGAACGGCTGATTAGATATCTGCACTAACAAGCAGGTGTACAGGTGGTACCTAATGAAGTGCCAACTGAGTGAACAAGAAACATGATGAACAAGTGACATCACAGGGACAAATGCCCTTGATTGAGTTCAGAGGACAACGAAGAGGTCAAATAAAACAGAATGCTGTAATAGGAGCATTTGATGGCTCTGGGCCTAAACTTGCTGACCAAATAAAAATGGGATGGAGGGGGGTGAAATCTCATTGATACCTTTTGAATATTGAAAGGCCTTGATAGAGTGGTTGTGGAGGCAAAGTCATTAGGTTGATAGGCTCTTGATTAGTAAGGACATTAATGATTGTAGGGTGAAGGTAGGAGAATGGAGTTGAGAGGGATAATAGCTATGATGGATTGGCAGAACAGATTGGATGGGCCGAATGGACTATTTTTTCTCCTATGTCTTTGGGTCTTGTAGTCTAAAGGCAAGAGGGGAAGGAATAAAGTCAAGAAGGCAATTAAAACAGCTAGCTGAAGTAAAAAAAGTAAATCAGCCAGGTAGCTGCAGAGGTCTGAGCTAAGAATGGGCAAAGATGGTGGACAATTACAGACCCTAGTGCTGTTCAGGGAGGCTCACCAAGAAGATGGAGGCTACGTTGTTTGTTATCTATTACAGAGACAAAAGTGACAAGGAAACTATGTGCAAAACAACTTGCATGCAATCAAAGTGTGATTGAAATTACGGAAGATTAAGTATCACATCGCCACCAAGATACAAATATCTTAATGTCTAAGAGTGTACCATAGATATGAAGTCTCCATAGAAAAGGATAGATACAGGTCACATTGAGCAAATATCTTGGAGAGTATGAAACTACACCCAGGCACTTGCAAAATGGACCTCAATCAGTCATTTGTGATTTTGTGTCCAGGCGGTTAATAATATGCTGCATATTAATTAAATTTCTTACGAAAGCAGATACACTTGATTATGAACAGAAGCTCAGAGTTGCCCTGGTGATTTCTCACCATACTAAATAGTACTGCTGGACCTGAGTCCATTAATAAATAAACTCACTAACCTGATTCATCTTTTGAAGACAATAATCTGCTGAGATCGTACTGCATCACACATCTGCATAAAAAACTATTCCAGATGTGGTTCTTGGGACAAGTTTTGTTTGGCATCAAACAACTGTGAAGGAAACAAAAAATGTTTTTGTTCAAATGAGACAGCAGTTATAGTTGATATCGTGACAATTTGGTTCAATATGTTTGAAATTCATGAGCAACAAGCCAAAACAAAACTGAGCTGTTCCAGGATGCTGTGTTTTAATTCACTGGAAGCAGGAAACAGGAGAAGGCAGAGTAAATTCATCTCCATGCTCACAAGATATATGACACACAAACATCTAAGACAGTGTATCAATTAAACTGAATTTAATCCCCCTCAACTGTGCACAGATATTTGTTTCAGAACCTTCAACATGACAGCTAAAATCAATTTGATTAATGTCAACTGAACTCAGTGCTCTCCAGTGACAGTCTGACCACTTATTCCCAGTGACAGTCTGACCTCTCACTCCCAGTGACAGCCTGACTTCATTTCCAGTGACAATCTGACCCCTCAGTCCCAGTGACAGTTTGACCTCTCACTCCCAGTGACAGGCTGACCCCTCATTCCCAGTGACAGTCTGACCTCTCACTCCCAGTGACAGCCTGACCTTATTTCCAGTGACAATCTGACCCCTCAGTCCCAGTGACAGTCTGACCCCTGATTCCCAGTGACAGTTTGACCTCTCACTCCCACTTACAGGCTGACCTCACTCCCAGTGACAGTCTGACCTCATTCCCAGTGACAGTCTGACCTTATTCCCACTGACAGTCTGATCTCACTCCCAGTGACAGTCTGACCTCACTCCCAGTGACAGTCTGACCCCTCACTCCCAGTGACAGGCTGATCTTACTCCCAGTGACAGCCTGACCCCTCACGCCCAGTGACAGGCTGATCTCACTCCCAGTGACAGTCTGACCCCTCATTCCCAGTGACAGTTTGACCTTCCACTCCTAGTGACAGTCTGACCTCACTCCCAGTGACAGTCTGACCTCATTCCCAGTGACAGTCTGACCCCTCATTCCCACTGACAGTCTGATCTCACTCCCAGTGACAGTCTGACCCCTCACTCCCAGTGACAGGCTGATCTCACTCCCAGTGACAGTCTGACCCCTCATTCCCAGTGACAGTTTGACCTTCCACTCCCAGTGACAGTCTGACCTCACTCCCAGTGACAGTCTGACCTCATTCCCAGTGACAGTCTGACCCCTCATTCCCAGTGACAGACTGACCTCACTCCCAAGTGACAGTCTAACCTCATTCCCAGTGACAGCCTGACCTTATTTCCAGTGACAATCTGACCTCTCAGTCCCAGTGACAGTCTGACCCCTGATTCCCAGTGACAGTTTGACCTCTCACTCCCACTTACAGGCTGACCTCACTCCCAGTGACAGTCTGACCTCATTCCCAGTGACAGTCTGACCCCTGATTCCCAGTGACAGTTTGACCTCTCACTCCCACTTACAGTCTGACCTCATTCCCAGTGACAGTCTGACCTTATTCCCAGTGACAGTCTGACCCCTGATTCCCAGTGACAGTTTGACCTCTCACTCCCACTTACAGGCTGACCTCACTCCCAGTGACAGTCTGACCTCATTCCCAGTGACAGGCTGATCTTACTCCCAGTGACAGTCTGACCCCTCACGCCCAGTGACAGGCTGATCTCACTCCCAGTGACAGTCTGACCCCTCATTCCCAGTGACAGTTTGACCTTCCACTCCCAGTGACAGTCTGACCTCATTCCCAGTGACAGTCTGACCTTATTCCCAGTGACAGTCTGACCCCTCATTCCCAGTGACAGTCTGACCTCACTCCCAAGTGACAGTCTAACCTCATTCCCAGTGACAGTCTGACCTCACTCCCAGTGACAGTCTGACCTCACTCCCAAGTGATAGTCTGACCTCACTCCCAGTGACAGTCTGACCTCACTCCCAAGTGACAGTCTGACCTCACTCCCAGTGACAGTCTGACCCCTCACTCCCAAGTGACAGTCTGACCTCACTCCCAGTGACAGTCTGACCCCTGACTCCCAAGTGACAGTCTGACCTCATTCCCAGTGACAGTCTGACCCCACTCTCTACCCAGGTCCCAATCACTTCCAGGCTCTGCACACCCATGAGAGGCAAATGACTGACAGTCTCGGGCTCCGTTTCCCCCCAACCCTATTTATTCCTTCAAAGATAGTGAAAATAAAATCTGGCAGACTGCATCATCCAGAAATTGTGGATTCTGCTTTGGAACCTCATTTATTTTATGAAGTTATTCTGCTTTACTTAAAGCACACGGTATTGTGGGTAAGGTATTGATGTGGATGGAGAATTGGTTAGCAGACAGGAAGCAAAGAGTGGGAATAAACAGGACCTTTTCAGAATGGCAGGCGGTGACTAGTGGGGTACCGCAAGGCTCAGTGCTGGGACCCCAGTTGTTTACAATATATATTAATGACTTGGATGAGGGAATTAAATGCAGCATCTCCAAGTTTGCCGATGACACGAAGCTGGGTGGCAGTGTTAGCTGTGAGGAGGATGCTAAGAGGATGCAGAGTGACTTGGATAGGTTGGGTGAGTGGGCAAATTCATGGCAGATGCAATTTAATGTGGATAAATGTGAAGTTATCCACTTTGGTGGCAAAAATAGGAAAACAGATTATTATCTGAATGGTGGCCGATTAGGAAAAGGGGAGGTGCAACGAGACCTGGGTGTCATTATACACCAGTCATTGAAAGTGGGCATGCAGGTATAGCAGGCAGTGAAAAAGGCAAATGGTATGCTGGCATTTATAGCGAGAGGATTCGAGTACAGGAGCAGGGAGGTACTACTGCAGTTGTACAAGGCCTTGGTGAGACCACACCTGGAGTATTGTGTGCAGTTTTGGTCCCCTAATCTGAGGAAAGACATCTTTGCCATAGAGGGAGTACAAAGAAGGTTCACCAGATTGATTCCTGGGATGGCAGGACTTTCATATGAAGAAAGACTGGATGAACTGGGCTTGTACTCGTTGGAATTTAGAAGATTGAGGGGGGATCTGATTGAAACGTATAAAATCCTAGAGGGATTGGACAGGCTAGATGCAGGAAGATTGTTCCCGATGTTGGGGAAGTCCAGAACAAGGGGTCACAGTTTGAGGATAAAGGGGAAGCCTTTTAGGACCGAGATTAGGAAAAACTTCTTCACACAGAGAGTGGTGAATCTGTGGAATTCTCTGCCACAGGAAACAGTTGAGGCCAGTTCATTGGCTATATTTAAGAGGGAGTTAGATATGGCCCTTGTGGCTACGGGGATCAGGGGGTATGGAGGGAAGGCTGGGGTAGGGTTCTGAGTTGGATGATCAGCCATGATCATAATAAATGGCGGTGCAGGCTCGAAGGGCCGAATGGCCTACTCTTGCACCTATTTTCTATGTTTCTATGTTTCTTTGCTTTGGTTCTTTATCGGTTTCCAATTAAGCAAGTAGATTTCTGCCCCTGTATAAATCCACACACCAGCATTCAAAATCTTTACCAGCTCCCAAACCCAAAGAGCTGAAAGAGCTATCAGGTGTTTTTTTTTTAACAAATACAAGTTGTTTTTAAAGTGTTCTATGCCATCCGAAAGTTTGCCAGGAAAGTTTTACTGAATTTTATTTAAAGTCAGTTATAATTGTATTTGAATGACTTCTATCAGCACCTTTCGTTACAAGGACGGCCTTGAGGTACTTTTTGCTGAATGTGATACAAGAGATATGTCACAATATGGCCAGCACATTGTGTACAAATCTAATCACAATGTTACAGCAACAACATAAATGTAGCAGATTAAGGACAGAGTACAATTATAAACTTAGTTAACAAATGTCGTTATGTATAGGAATTGTCTATTGACTCCTCAAGGAGTATAACATTCTGAAAGACCTTGAAGGGTACATTGTAAGGATTTATAGTACTCTGCAAAAATCTTGGTGTTAGAGAGTGGAACGCTGTGGGAAGGGTGTGGGATAGGTGGCAGAGAAGTGTGCCAGGTGCAGGGGTTGGCAGGAATGCACACACACCCCGCCCTGAGACACCGGGCAAAGTCAATAGATTCAAAACAATTGGTTTTTTGTTCATTACAGAATGTCTCTTTGGTGCTTCCCACTCCCTCCCCTCTCCCTTCTCCTTTTCCCAACTATGATTCCCCTCTCCCTGCCCCTTTCCCACTCTCAATCCACAATAAAGACTCACATCAGAATCAGGTTTATCATCACTCACATACGTCATATGTGGCAAGGTGGCACCAGGTATGATAGATAACGACTAATCGTGACATTCATGAAACTACTTTGTCTCTTCTTCTTCTTTTAAATATACTTCTACAACTAATCTATGTACGGTTGGAGCTGGTAATTTACATTTTGATCATGTGTTTTTGGGCTGACTGAGCAAGCTGGAGCACTTGCTGTCTCTGTGGGAATTTGACATGATTGAGGCAAGGTTGGGAAACGGAATGCGCGGCCTGATGGTGGAGCGGAAACCTACGATCGGCCTCAATTCTCAACCAACACGCTGATGGAAGTGCCGAGCAAGATTGAAATCAATGAGGACGGGAACGGAAGGCAAGCGGGTGTAGATGCCGTCTGCCTGCATTTGACTGGTCTCCCTCTCCCTCTAGCTCGCTACTTCCGGAGTCTAGGCACTTGAACAAGAATTGATTGGCGCGGTTTCTCAATTGGAATGGTCTTTGGGGGACTCTATATGTGTTTCTGATATCTGGTTACTCTTTTTGAAAATTGCTTGTTTGTGTGATTTTGATTGAGGCTGCTGATTCTGCAGCCTGCAGTCAACAAATGACGCAGCACTAAATCGAACTATTCTGAACTGAACTGAGTATTTCTAGACTGTTTCAAGGACTCTCCGGTTTCATGTTTAATATTCTGTGTGTTATTTCCTTGTGTTTTTGCTGCTTGCGTGATTTGTTCTTTTTTTTGTGCATTGGGTGTTTGATGTTTTCTTTGAATAAGTTTGATGGTGTTTCTTTGGTTCGTGGCTGTCTGTGGGAGGATGACTATCAGAGCTGCTTACTGCATATATACTTTGAAAATAAATATACTTTGAATATTTGAATTTGTTTTTTTTGCAGGAGCAATACTGTGCAACACATAAAATTACTATAGTAATGTAAAATGTTCTTAGGCACCCTATCTATATATATACTTGCCCAAGACTTTTGCAGAGCACTGTATTTATTTAATTATTTAGAGATACAGCACTGAACAGACCCTTCAAGCTTCACAGGACAATTTAGAAAGACCAATTAACCTATCAACCCGTATGTCTTTGGTCTGTGGGAAGATACTGGAGCACTTGGAGGAAGCCCACACAATCACAGGGAGAATGTACAAACTCCTTACAGACATTGGCAGGAATTGAATGATCTTGGCTCCACAACAATGTTATGCGAACTGCTTTACTACCAGCCATCCCAATCTGTTTCCTTTGGTCCAGAGACCAGTACCAAGGGCAGAGTGGTTCTTATGTTGGTCTCATAGCCACCCTAGAACACATTATACTACATGGAAGCAACCCATCCTTTATTCTGAAGGTCTGCTTAAGAAGAGAGTGGAAGAGGGAGAAGGATGGGCTGGACAAAAATCTTGCACTCAAAGAAACACACACAAGATACTGGAGGAACGCAGTGTGTCAGTCAACATCCATGGAAAGAAATAAAGAGTTGATGTTTCAGGCTGAGATCCTTCGTCAGAACTGGAAAGGAAGGGGGAAGAAGCCAGAGTAAGAAGTGGAGCAGAGGGAAGAAGCCAGAGTAAGAAGTGGAGCAGAGGGAAGGAGTACAATTTGATCGTAGCTGATATTTTATGGCCTCTAATCAGCTCAATACATCATGGGCACATTCTCGACCATCACCCGTTGTATCTACCGGAGGCCAGCCTCAGGAAAGTAACATTCACCATTGAGGTCTTGCCATCTTCCCGCAGCTACTGTTGGAAAGGAGCTGATTAATGAGTACAACAGGAGGAAATTGGAAGACCATGAGCCAGTCCTCTTCAGGAGGTCAGAGGTGGAGAGGGTCAGCAAATTTAAATTCCTCATCCAGAGGAGCTGCCCTGTGTCCAGCAGATAAAGGAAGGGCAGTGCCTCTACTTTCTTAGATGTTTGCATAGATTTAGTATGTCATCAAAAACGTTGATCAACTTCTATAGATGCATGGCGGAGAGTATATTAACTCATTGTATCACGGCCTGGTGTGGGAACACCAATGTTCTTGAATGGAAAAGCATCAAAAAGTAGTGGATATGGTCCAGGCTGTCACGAGTAAAGCACATGAGGAGCTGTTGCAGAAAAGCAGTATCTATCATCAAGGGCCCCACCATTAAAGCCATGCTCTCTTCTTGCTGCTGCCATCAGGAAGGAAATACAGCAGTCTCAACTCCCACACCATCAGGTTCAGTTACAGTTATTCCCCCTCAACCATCAGGCTCTTGAACCAGAGGGGATAACTTCACTCATCCCAATACTAAACTGATTCCAAAACCTATGGACAAGTTGTGGATGCTACAACTTGATATTTATTGCTTATTTATTTATAATTATTGTTGTTACTTTTTTTTAGCTTTTTTGTAGTTGCACATTTTTTTGCCTTTTGCATACTGGTTGATCATGTTTATTGTGTGTCTTTTCATTGATTGTATCATATTTCTTTGTATTTACCAAGAATGCCCACAAGAAAGTTAATCTCAGGGCAGTATATTATAACATATATGTACCTGGATAATAAATTTACTTTGTACTTTGAACAGGGGGCACAGAAGAAGCCTGGAGTCCCTTGCCACCATGTTCCAGTACAGCTATTTCTCTTCTCCCATTTGGTTCTTAAACCAACAGGCAAAATGTGAATTTCTACAGTTTAGCTATACGATGATCACTTGTATCAATTTGAACTAAAATTGACCCTTTTTCATCTAATTGTTTTCTTTCTTGTAAAATTGTCCATAATTTATGTTTAAGTATAGCTTTTCCTGTAAATGTTGTAAGATAATCATTTCACACGTCTATACGGATACTTATGCATATGGCAATAAACTCCTCTTTAACAGAGTCATAGAGTAATGAAGCACTTTAACATGGAACCAGGCCTCTTGGCCCATCTAGTCTGTGTTCAACTATGATTTTGCCTAGGCGAGTGGACCATAGCCTCCGTGCTTCTGCGCCGGTTCCCCATGACCCTCAATTCCTAGCTCTTTCAGATATGTATCTATCTTCCCTCTATCCAAATCCAAATCGGACCTCCACTACTCTCAGAGAATTCCAGAGATTCACTGCCTGAAGGGGCGATAGAGGTAGCAACTCTTACAACAATTAATAAATATCTAAATGAGTTCAAAGTAAATTTATTATCAAAGTATATTTACACACAAACACTTCTCGGGCTTCCAGCCAGGTCCAGGTGTCGACTTTAACTGACATTTGAATGACAAACTCTGCCATTTTCATCATGGATGATGCCTAGGTATGTCTAGTCCAGTGCTATACATACGCAACTCCCATTGTCTGTCCCTCCTGATTGGTTAGTCCTCAACCAATCAGGTTTCTGCTGTTCCAACTTGGTTAAAATCGTATTCCAGTTCCTACTAAGAGTGGAACTGAATTTCTTACTCTCGAGTCTTATTTCAATGGTTTCCTTCACCAGGCAGTCCCACAAGCCACTGGTGCGGCACAGTCAATCCTATGGTCATTGCCTATACAATGTTCTGCTACCATCAATTTTTCCGGGTAACCCAAACTGATATATCTCCTCTGCTTCTTGTTGTGGGTTAAACAAAGTGGGACAGTGGAAACCTGATTGGTTGAGGACTAACCAAGCAGGAGGGACAGATGATGGGAGTTGAATATATATACCACCAGACTAGACATGCCTAGGCATAATCCCTGATGAATATAGTGGAGTTTATCATTGAAACATTGGTTAAAATCGACTCCTGAACACTTCTGGAAGCCCTGGGAGAGTTCATGCGTCATATACACCGGGAAAGTACTGGATCCTTTTTCAAAGAATGTGTATGTCACCATATACTACCCTGAGATTCATTTTATTGTGGGCATTCTCTGTGGAACAAAGAAATGTAATAGAATCAATGAAAAAGTAGACACAAACAAATACTGATAAAAAAATCAATACGCAAAAGACAAACTGTGCAAATACAAAAAATAACAAATAACTATCAGTCAATAGATAAATAAATAAATAAAAACGAGAGAATCTGCAGATGCTGAAAATACAAAGCAAAACACAAAATGCTGGAGGAACTCAGCAGGTCAGGCAGCACCTATGGAAATGAATAAACAGTTAATGTTTCGGGCCAAGACACTTCTTCAGGAAATAAATAAATAATACAGAGAACATGAGTTGCAAGTCCTCGAAAGTGAGTCCATAGGTTGTGGAATCAGTTCACTGTTGAGTGAAGTTGTCCACTTTGATTCAGGAGCTTGATGATTGAAAGGTAATTACTGTTCCTGAACCTGGTGGTGTGGGTCCTAAGGCTTTTGTAACTCCTTCCTGATAGCAGCAGTGAATAATAAGCACTGGAATTGTCAGGATATAGAATGTAATGGGCCAAGCACTGGAAAATTGTATTAGTATAGTTGATAATTGGCACAGATATGCTAAGCTGAAAGGATTGTTTTGTGCAGTATGACTCAATGAATCTCTATGGAAATTGAGATGAAACCTCTCCAGCTATTGACTAGATAGTGTTGGCAGATTTCTTTCCCTGAAGGACACAAGTGAGCCAGCTGGGCTGTTATGACTGTTATTTATATTGGTTGGCATGGAAGTCTAGCCATTACTAGTGCAACACATACTGTACAAAATGTTGAAGGAACTCAGCCGGTCAGGAAGTATCTCTGGAAGCAGTTGACATTTCAGGCCAAGACCCTCCATCAAGGCGAGAAAGGAAGAGGGCAGAAGTCAGAATAAAATGGGTGAGGGAAAGCACAAGCTGGCTGGTAATCGGTGAATCCAGATGAGGGGTGGGGGGAGGTAGACGTGTGGGGGAGGGGTTATGGAAGGGAATGAATCTCAAGGTAGTATATATATACATATATTTTGACATATCTGCACTTTGACAATTTACCTTGAACTTTGATGTGAAAAGCTGGTAGGTGATATGTGGAAAAGGCAAAGGACTGAAGGAAAACAAATTTGATAGGAGAAGGCAGCAGACCATGAAACCAAGGGGAGATGATGAATCAGAGAGAGGTGGTAGGTAGTCTTTCTGGCCTCTTCTTTTCCAGTTCTGATGAAGAACCTCAGCACGAAACGTCAAACGTTCATTTCCCGCCATAGATGCGCCCGACCTGCTGAGTTCCTCTAGCATTTTGTGTGTTGCTCAAAATTTGCAGCATCTGCAGAATATCTTGTGTAGCCTTAAATATTTTATTTATTTTATTGCAATGCAGCATGAAATAATCCCTTCTGGCCCTTTGAACTATACCACCCCAAAACACCCCGATATAATTCTGGCCTAATCATGCCACAATTTACAATGACCAATGAACCTACTAATCAGTACATCTTTGGAGGAAACCAGAGCATCTGGAGAAAACCCAAGCATTCCACGGGGAGGTGATCCAGGCATCTTACAGATTATGTAAGAATTGAACTCCGAACTTTGATGCCCCAAACTGTAATAGTGTTCGGCTAATCACTACAGTACTTTAGCGCCCAGCTGGTGTTGACTATTGATGATATTACTAAAACATGAGAATTTTTGCAGATATTGGAAATCCAAAGCAACACACACAAAACTTTGGAGGAATTCAGCAGGTCAGGCAGCGCCTATGGAAATGAACAGTCAATGTTTCTGGCCGAGACCCTTCTTCAGGACTGAGAACGATTGGGGAAGATCCCTGAATAAAAAGGTTGGGGAGAGGAGAAGGAAGCTAGCTGATGTGACAGGTGAAGAGAGTGGATGATAAGAAAAATATTAGTTGATATAATAATATTAGTTGACAGGAAGGTCTTGCCTTCACCAGCGCTAACTTCTCCTGATGCTACCTTTTGGTAGAAAGTCCCAGCTGGCAATAATGAGGTTAATGGAGTTAGTGTATCGCCGGCTTGGAATTTCCAATAATGCAACATTCAAGAGAGGAGCTTCTGGGTGGTTACACAACACAGGGAAGATCTTAAAGAAAAGATTTGCAAAGGAGACATGCTTAATATCCACAAGAAGCCAGGATACAATGTGGCCACACTGGAGAGAACATGCCTCTGGAGGTCAATCACATGATTCAAGTGGTCAAAGCCAGTGACTGCATCTCCAAATGACATATTCCACTAAGGGCAGGAATGAAGTCAGACATTGCTCAATTTACCACAACCACATCTCAATGTGGACTCAGCTCTTGTTCATGTCCTCCACCACATCCTTCGAGAATGGCTGAAGGCATGGCAAAAGAAATATGTGGAAAGATATGAGCTCGTTCACTTTTATATAAAAAATGAAATGGAGAAGTTGATGCTTACGGGAATCTGAGAGTCCATCTATGACTGAAAGGTACAGAAAATAGACAGGATATCAAATGGCACATTGTTCTTTATTTCAAGAGTATATAAGTACACGAGGAGAGATGTCTTGTTTTATTTATATGAGTTCTTATTGAGATCATGTCTGGAATGTTGTGTACAGTTCTTATCTCTCTAGTAAAGATTTGCTTGTGACAAGGCAATTGCATTGAAGGTTCACTGGATTGCTATTCTATTTGTTTCATGTGGAAGGATTAAGTAGACAGGGCCGAGACTCTCTTAAATTTCAAAGAATGAAAGGTGAACTCAGTAAAAACAAACATAATAATTACAGAGCTTGGCAGCATATATAGAGTACATAGAACAGTATATCATAGTACAGCCTCTTTGTTCCATGTTGTTGTGCTGATCTTCTAACCTACCCAAAGATCAGTTTAATCCTTCCCTCTATTTTTCTTTCATCCAGATGCCTATCTAAGAGTCTGCTAGATGCATCTACCACTAGCTCTGAAAGTGCAGTCCACGCACCCTAGGTAAAAATCTTACCTCTGATATCCCTCCATACTTTTCTCCATTCACCTTAAAATGATGTTCCTCATAGCCAACTCCACCCTAGGAAAAAGTCCCTGGCTGTCCTGTTGAACATACAGCAAGAATGTTTCCTCTTTCTGAGTTGGCCAGGGAGTTAAAATTTCAAAATAAGTCATTCCGGGTCTGAGGTGAGGTTGAGCTCACTGGTAATGTTTAGAGGAAGAGGATCTATCTTTGAGTTCGTCTCATCTCAGGGATAGCAGTGTCATAGAGACAGCTTTATTATTCACACAGATATACTGTATATTTGGATGTTGGGATGGAGATAAATCTCTGTCAAATCAGGAGTAAGGCGGTCCTTACCTCCCCTAGCCTCTAGGTCACCCTTCGGCAAGGTGTAGTAATTGCACAACCCCCCGATCAGGGTCACTTGAAGCCATGGGAGCAGGTTGTGGATAAGTCGTCTTGAGCGGCTGGTCACAAGTCCTGTTGATGCGACCACTGATGCCAGGCAGACAATCTCTCAAGAGTATTGATAATTGCTGGGGTCGCCCATCTTGTAAAGACACTCCCCAGAAGAAGGCAATGGCAAACAACTTCTGTCGAAGAATTTGCCAAGAACAATCATGGTCACGGAAAGACCATGATTGTCCAGGTCTTACATCACAGCAAGTAATGAGTAAACACTGTATATCCAGCAGGCAAGGCTGGATCACAGTTATGATAGGAGGCAGCACTGCAACATCAGTCAGGGAGTCAATTACAGCAGCATATTCGTAAAATGAGGTTGTACAGATGGAACTTAGAAATTGAAAGAGGGAGATCTCGTTGCTACAGGTGTACTATGGGCCTCCTAAGAATTGGAGGAAGAAAATGAAGCAGAATTATAGACAAATCAAAGAGAAGCGTAAAAGCAATGGGGTAATAATTGTAAGGATTTCAACTCCCCTAAAATTAACTGGAATCACATTTGTGTGAAAGATTACAAGGGTTAGAATTTAAAGTGCCTCTAGAAGGGCTTGAAGATCCAGTATGTAGATAATCCTATCGCAGATGGAGAAATACTGAACCTAATATGTATCAATGTAGCTGAGACTGTTCAGAATTCTGGGCAAATGGAGGGAATGGGAGGGCACTTTGCAGACAGTGGTCATAACCCTGCAAGTCTTAAGCTTCTTATTGAGATTTTGGGAAGGTAGCTAAGTGTGTGGATAAGCACAGCATAATTAAGGTAACATACATGGACTTCAGTCAGGCAAGGACTCATGTAGGAGACTGGTCCAAAAGATACGAGCTCAAGGCAATTTAGCAAATGGGACCTAAATTTGGCTTTCTGGTAGGAGGCTAAGGATAAGAGCGTGTTTCCGTGAACGGACATCTGTAACAAATATCTGAAGAGGCAATTTTTTTTTCTTATTAAATTTTATTTTGATCTTGGCATCAGCTTCATTTATAATATATCCATCCCTACATGCCCCTGAACTTGGAATTGGAATTAGAATTGGTTTATTATTGTCACATGTACCAAGGTATGATAAAAAGCTTGCCTTACGCACTGCCCATACAGATCAAATCATTACACTGTGCTTTGAGGTAGTACAAGGTCAAATTACAGAATGCAAATTAAAATGTGACAGCTACAGAGAAGGTGCAGCGCAGGCAGACAGAAAGATGCAAGAAAATAACGAGGTAGGTCAAGAGGCCATCTTATTGTACTGGGGAACCATTCTGTAGTCTTATAATGGTACGTAGAAGCTGTCCTTGAGCTTGGCAGTACATACTTCTAAGCCTATGTATCATCTACCTGATTGGGCGGGGGGGGCGCGCAGGGGAGAAATGTCAACTAATTAGGTAAGTCTGGACATCCACACTGCCCAGACCAGGCTGATTCCCACTCATGAAGTATAATGTGGGTTTCTACATAACAATCCAGAAATTTTTTAGTTATTTTTACTAATTTAAAAAATCTGTGCTATTGACAGGATATAAATTCTATGATGGGATTTGAACTCACATCTCTAGCATTTAGTCAAAGTAACTAGGTTACTGCCCTGGTAATTTAATTGCTGCATCTTCAACCTATGTTGGGATATCCAGGGAAATCCAGAATTATCTTTAAGTACTCCCATTTTCAGCTTACACAATAGCAAATTAAACTTCATTCTGCTTCAGTTCACACACTGCTGCGCCAGATTTGTTACATCAAAGCATGATTATTCCTCTGCATTCTTCCTTGTTCTATCTACTGTAAGCCTGAGGTCATCAAAATCTTTGCCACTCATGTATTAGCTCACACCCATTCTTTTTCACCTAACTCACAAGAGCTTGCATTCCTGATTGTGCAACATGCCGATTTAAAAATTCTCATCATTATGTCCACCCCTCCCTATTATTTTAATGTTTTTTAGGACTACACTGAACCAAGATATTGGTGCTCATTTACAACAGCTCTTTTGTCCACCCTCACATTCTGTCACTTCCCCAATGATAACCATGCCTTCAGCTGCCAAGTCCCAAGGCTCTTGTTTCTTCTCTCTGAGAGTTTCTATTTTCTTTTCTTCTCTTAACATGCTTCTTAAAGCCAATCTCTACAACCATGCTTTATCATCAACCTTAGTATCTCCTTATATGATATAGACCATAAGATATAGAAGCAGAATTAGGTCATTCGCCCCATCGAGTCTGCTCGCCATTTCACTACGGCTGATGCATTTCTTTCTTAACTCCATTCTCCTGCTTTCTCCCCATAATCTTTCACGCTCTAACTAATCAAGAATCTACCAAACTTTGCCTTAAATACACCCAATGACATAGCCTCCACAGTCGCCTATGGCAACGAATTCCACAGATTCACCATTTCCTGCTGAAGGAATATCCGTTCTAAATGGATGATTCTCTATACTGAAGCTGCACCTTCTGGTCCCAGACTCCACCACCATAGGAAACATCCTCTCCATGTCCACTCTAACTAGGATAGAGTATCAGCCGCTTTTCTGTGATTATGCCCCTGTGATGCGTTCAGGAATAACATGCAGTCATTGAAACCTAAGATTCAGTAGTGGAGTTCAATGTATATTCATCACACATTTTTCAGATACAACAGACAACAAACTGTTGTGAAATTTGTTGTTTGCAATGGAAGGATATTGCAATATATGATAATAATAATGAAGAACTATAAATTAAAATAAGAAATATATATATATAAATTAAATTAAGCAGGCAGTGCAAAAAGAGAGCAAATAATAGTGAATTATTTCATGGGTTCATTGTCCATTCGTAAATGGGGACAAGAGGTGAAGAAGCTGTTCCTGAAACATTGAGAGTGTGTTTTCATGTTTCTGTACCTCTTCCTTGAAAGGTATTAATGAGTAGAGGGCATGTCTGAGGTGATGGGAGTCCTTAGCGAAGGATGTTGCCTGTTTGAGGCATCACCTTTTGGAGGCATCCTTGATGCTGGGAGAGGTGAAGTGACTATGATGGCGCTAGCTGAATTTACAACTTTCTGCAGCTTCTTTAGATCCTGTGCAGTGACCCCTCCATACAAGATGGTGATGCAACAAGTCAGAATGCTCTTCACGGTAACCTATAGAAGTTTTTGTGAGTCTTTGGTGCCACACAAAGTCTCTTCAACCTCCCACTGAAATATGCTTTCTGTCATGCCTGCTTTATAATTGAATCAATATACTGTATTGGGCCCAGCATAGATCTTCAGAGCTGTTGACACCCAGCAATTTGAAACTGCTCACTCTTTCTACTTCATATCATCTGTGAGTCATAAGGGTCAGTGAGTCATAAACAATGAAACCAGGCTTTCTGTAGCACCACATCATCAACAATCATTGGGCATTCATCTGTATAAATCCTGTCTTCCAGTACCTGGCCAGTAGTCTTCTAGGTCATGATGATCATGATGGCAAACAAGGTTGTGAATTACATGTTATGTAATGCTCCTGATGTGGGTGAGGATGGCTTGATAGTTATGGGCTACTAGAAGTGCTGGAATCTAGAAGAATGAGGGAGATTTCATCAAAGCCCTTCGAATACTGAAACCCCGAGGTAGAGTGGTTGTGGATAGAGAGACATTTCCTATGATGGGGGAGTCTGGGACGAGAGGACATAGCCTCAGAATGGAGGGATATGTTCCTTTAGAACAGAGATGAAGAGGAATTACTTTAGCCAGAAGTTGGTGAATCTGTGGAATTCATTGCCACAGACGACTGTGGAGGCCAAGACATTAGGTATACTTAAAGTAGAGGTTGATTGATCCGTGATTAGTAAGGACATCAAATATTACGGGGAGAAGGCAGGCAAATGGAGCTGAGAGGGATAATAAATCAGCCATGAAGGGATAGCTGAGCAGACCAATGGGCCAAATGGCCATATTCTGCTTCTATGTCTTATAGTCTTCTGATCATATGGTGTGTTGCTTCCTTTGATTAGATGTTTTGTGGCTTCTGGTTTGACTGCATACCATGCAATGATGAATATCTACATCATACCTGATGATGGCTATTAATTATGCAATCCTTCCCTCCCCCCCAACAGAGCAAAGCTTTCATTATTGGCCTTACCTTCACTCTCAAGAATTCTTCATCTAATGTTCTCAGTATTATTTATTTAATGTTAGTAATGAGGCCAAAGTTTATAGAGAGAAGCAAGGAGAGTGGGGTTGAGATGGATAATAACTAAGCCATGACAGAATGGCAGAGCTGACTCGATGGGCTGAATAGCCTAATCCTGCTCCTATATCTATTGGTCTTATGGTAATAAAGTTGACGAGGGTCAAGAGACAATTATGTACTGTCCGGAATCATATGGGTGTTGAGTTTTAATAACAATTCTGTTCTTTCATGTTTAGGTGATTGGGTAGCAGCCAAAAATTAACCAGATTTAAATTCAGACGCACTTTCCAATCTACTACATTGGGGAAGAGTTTACTTATAACATAACAGATTTCATTATGCTGTCTCCAAGACATTCACATTCTTCCCAAACTGATTACTACAACTGAAATATTCTGCAAGCTGAAGTTAGAAAAGAAACACAAAATGCTCAAAACTTGCAGCACCTGTGCAAAGAGAACCTAGATTTGTTACAGCTTTGTATGGCAATCACTCTGCCCAAGACCACAAGAAACTGCAGGAAATTTTTGACACTGCTCAGCTTATCACGAAAACCAGCCCCCCACCCCCTTCAAGATATTCTGACACTACTTCTCATTGCCTTTGGAATACTAAAGAGAATACTGAACTCCCTGCCACCACCCTGATCTCATCACGTATGAAGTACCAATAGTGTTATGCTGTTTTCCTTTTAACTAGAGTTGTAAAAACACCTTTTGCCAAATGTCAGTCTTCTGGAATATATGTTATGTGTTAATTATTTGTGGTAATATTACTTTATGTGTTGTGTGTGAGTTATATGTACTGTGTTGTACACTATGGTTGGGAGGAACTTTGTCTCATTTGGCGGTATACATGTGTACAGCTGAATTTCAATACGTAAACGAATTTGAATGCAGCCTCAGTTCCCTCCCCCTCCAGACTTTCTCCCTTCTCCCACTGGGCAGGAGAAAAGGAAGTCTGAAGGCATGTACCAACAGGCTCATGGACAGCTGTTATAAGGCCATTGAATGGATTTATTGTCCGATAAGATGAACTCTTGACCCCACAACCTACCTAATCAGGACCTCGCACCTTATTCTCTATCTGCACTGCATTTTCCCTGTAATTGCAACACTATATTCTGCATTCTGTGATTGGTTTTCCCTTGTACTATACTGATATACGGATGTTGTGAAAATGATCTACATGATAGTTTTCACTGTACCTCAGTATAAGTGACAATATGAAGCCAACTATTAATTGCATAATTCCAGATAACTTTTTAACTTTCCAAATGCCTGTGGTTTCAGACAACTGATATTTCTCAGGAAGTTAGCCGGCAAGAACTCCAACCCAAACTGGCCTTAATACTCCTTTCTCTGGCAGAGGCCGATATCATAAATCTTGTCTTACCTAAGCTGTAATGAATTAGTGATGAGAAGGGAGCAGATGTTGGCTGCCTTTCACTGTCCCGCCCAATGCAAACCCACTTTGATCCAATTGTGATGGGGCAGAGATATAACTAAGTCCCTTGGCTTAGGCTGGGAACATGCATGAGGGAGTATGAGATGCATGAGAGAGTTTAAAGATAATTGTGTCTCTTTTTGAAGCTGGGGTAGAATTGATTAGTGTGTTACACCCTCTTGTGTCCAAAAATGTGCTGCCGATGGGTAAGCAACACAATTTGGGAATATGCACTGGAAAATTTTCAGTGAGATATAGAATGGGTTGGAGAGGTAGTGATGTAATGAGGACAGAGTGGGATCTGAAAACAAATTTCCAGATCAGGAGCCAATTCCTTTAATTAAGATAGAAGCAGTGTGGATGGGTGTGGATTAGGGCATCAACAGTAGAGCTATAGATAAAGAGGAAGTGGATATTCGGAGATTGCACTGAAATGCTCAATATGCTCCCAACATTGGAAACACTCTTCAGGAAATGAAGGTTTCCAAAGAAGCAAATTTTATTCTAAAAGAATACCTTCAGGTTTCTTTTCATTGCCATATGAAACCGCAACCTTATATTTGCTTCTGCCACTTAATTTTATTTGTTATGCTTTGAAGGTAGCTTTAAGCTTTAAAATTCGGTGAGAGAATGTGAAGGAATTCAGATTTAGAAGCATGAGGTTGTTTGTTTTCAGGAGCACACTGCCAGAAGAGGTGGTAAAATCAGACTGACTCATGTTTAAGAAATAATAAAAAGGCATTTGAATAGGCAAGGCATAAATGGATCTAATGTAGGCAAATAGGATTTGTGCAGATGGGTGAAATGGTCAGCATGGACAAGTTGTGTTGTATGAAGATGTCACTTTGGCTCTAAGTGGCCCACAGGTCAGAGAGTCCCTGGAATCAATGGGGACTAAGTATATCCTTCAACTCGTTCCTATATCTTCTAGTAATATCTACACTCGGTGGCCACTTTATTAGGCATACCTGTACACCTTCTTGGTAACAGAAGTATCTAATCAGGAGCACAATGAATAAAAACATGCAGACATGGCAAGCTCAGAATGGGGAGGAAATGTGATCTACTTAATTTTGACTGTGGAATGATTGATGGTGCCAGAAAGGGTGGTTTGAGTACCTCAGAGTGCAAAATATGTTGAACCTCGAAGTGGATGGGCTACAGCAGCATAAGCCCATGAACACACACACACACACACACACACACAATGTCTTCTTTATTAGGTCCAGGTGGTACCCAATAAAGTAGCCACTGAGTGTAAATTAGTGAAGTGAGTGAGGAAAAAGAGCATCACATGAAGTTATCCACTTCAGTGGGAAGAATCAAAAAGTAGAGTACAATTGAAATAGAGCAAGGCTAATGATTAGAATTATTAATTATGATTTAGGAGTCCTTGAACATGAAACACAGGTTGTCGCACAGGTACAACTAATAGTTAGTCAAATCAAATTGGGTTTATGCAGAAAAGCTAGCCAAAAAGCGAGTGCTCTTAAACATTACTAATCTGGAAGAACCTTGTCGATTATAAACTCTGCTCTTTTTAAAGTTTGGCCGAACAAGTGCACTCAGCATTAGCAAACATAAGGACCTTAAGAGCACTCCTCAGAAACCCGGGAGACATACAAAGTTTTTCCAGCTGCAGAGCTTGTTTTCATGCCGTGATTTCAGCCTCAGTAGTATTTTATCTAGTTCACAGAGCGTGATGGGAGCAATTCAGATTTGCTAACCAAGTGTTCTGGCAGACAGCATTATACAATACATTGCGATGTAAAGCAGCGGACTTCGACTTGAGATGCGCTTTCTTGGCAACATTGCAATTTATTGCCTATTGCTAAGTCAACATTAGTGAATCAACAATATCCCTCACAGTAATGGAGGTTTTGATTCGGGCCAAGCAAAGCAGGATAGGAAGTAGTTTATACTTGAGGAAATAAAGGAAATATTTAATTGTCACATGCTCACCTATTCTTGCAAGGGTGCCACTGCAAACTCTGAAGCATCGAAAGTGGATTCATGGTTACAGTAATAGGATCACAGGCTAAGACATAGGATCTGAATTAGGCCAATTGGCCCATTCAATCACGGCTGATTTATTATCCTTCTTAACTCCATTCTCCTGCATCCTTCTCGTTATCTTTGACACCCATAGGAATCAAAAGCCTAACAACCTTTGCTTTAAATATAACCAATGACTTTGCCTCCACTGCTCTCTCCGGCAATGAATTCCACTGGTTTACTACCCTTTGGCTAAATAAATTCCTCATCGTCTCTGTTCTAAATGGACGCCCCTGTATTCTGAGGCTGTGCCCTCTGGTCCTAGACTCTCCCACCACAGGAAATATCTTCTTCACATCTACTATATCTAGGCCTTCCGATATTCAATAGGTTTCAATGAGATCCCCCTCAGTCTTCATATGAGGCTATATAGCTATAAAAACATTCTTGAAAGCAGGGTAATGCTGATATTTTAAATCTGTGATTGTTTTTGGCATTTTCTTCATTCTCTAACAAACTTTCGTTTCCAGTAATACAGTCCTTTCTTGGAATCTTCCATGGTCTCAGATAAATTGTTTCACATTAGCCAGCACTCTCAAACATTCATGTTCAGAGGGGTGTTTTTAGTGTGTGAATGGAAGGCTATTTGTCTATGATAGGGCTTGACTGAGTCAGAACCCATTGCTGCTGATTCCGTGTACAGATACTGTATAATATTACCGTGTGGTCCAAACAGCTGATGGACATCAGTAGTTCAGTACAGATATCAAAAGTAGGTCCATATGGCCAAGTAGGGCAGTGTTTAGTCTGACCTTATCTGGGAATGTGCCTTCAGCATACTTGGAGAAGGATTTTGTAAACCAAAAATAGAGACCTAAATAAGGATTTTCTGATATGGCAATATCATCTGTCTGGTAACAGTAAGCCACTCTGTGCAAATTCCAGTTAAAAGTGTGAGTAGTCTTTTGTCTACAGTCTATAGGAGCAGTTAACCCAACACTGCTCAGATGCAGCTCTAACTCGTTACTCCCCATGTCTGAGTGGACGAAGCTCCTGAATGTTACACCACAGAAGGAAGCTATTTGGCCAAACATGTCATACTGGTCCTTTGAAAGAATTATCCAATTAGGTTTTTGTTTCTTAACCTTATTTTACTCCTTCACTTATCCATAGAATTTAAATTAAAAGTTATTATTAATTCTTCTTCCATCAGCATATTTGGCAATATCACTTCACCATGTTACTCCTTTGAGAAATCATCTTTAATAGAGTCATTGAGTCATAGAGCACTACAGCACAGGAGCAGGCCTTTTGGCCCATCTAGTCCATGCCAAACTATTATTCTGCCTAGTCTCATTGACCCACACCTGGCCCGTAGCTCTCCATATTCCTCCCATCTCTGTACTTATCCAAATTTCTCTTAAATGTTGAAATTAAACTCGCATTCACCACTTCCGCTAGTAGCTCATTCCACACTGTCACCACCCTTTGAAAGATGTTCTCCCTTAGGTTCCCCTTAAATATTTCACCTTTCACCCTTAACCTCTAGTTCTAACCTCAGTGAAAAAAAACCTGGAAAAAAGAGGAAAATGTATAGATGTTCACCCTCTCTATACCACTCATTGTTTTGCATACCTTTCTCAAATCGCCCTTCATTCTCCGATGCTGAAGAGAATAAAGACCTATTCAACCTTGCCCTATAACTCAGATCTTCAAGTCCCAGCAACATCTGTGTAAATTTTTTCTATACTCCTTCAATCTTGTTACTATCTTTCCTGTGGGAAGGCACCAGAACTACACACATTACTCCAAATTAGACCTCATCAATGTCTAATACAACCTGAACATAACATTCAAACACCTGTACACAGTACTTTGATTTATGAAGGTCAATGTGCAAAAAGCTCTCTTTATGCCCTTATCTACTTGCGATAGAGTAGTTAAGAGAGCTGAAAAAGGTCAGTCTGTTTGCTGATATTTTTTGCCACTGAGAATAGTTAGCCTTAATTTGTTCTGTAAAAAAAAAATTCCTAATTTTGAACACCTCTGTCAAATCTCCCCAGAACCTTAGGGTAGTTCCTTGGTTTCTCCTGGGACTCTACACAAACAAAGGATTTCAATCTGCAGATGCTGGAAATCTGAACCAAGATCAGAAATCAGCAAAAATATTCAGCAGTCAAGGACCAAAAAACATTACCTCGGTTTCAGTCACCAAGGCTGCAGCCTCATTTGCTGAGGGCTACTCTTGCTTGTTTCTGGAACCTGTCAGGTCAATTCCTCCTGCATTCTCAGTAATGCCTCAGCTAAGGTGTACTAATTTTACCATGTGTGTATGTGCCTTCACAATCAGGCTTAGTGTTTTCCATAGTTCATTGGATGTTTTTTGTAAAACTGCTTAAAATTTTGAAAGGATTGAAATTGGAGCAAGTAAAATGCAGGTTGGGTGAACAGTCATCCCCAATGACGAGCCTTTATCACAACGTTTATTATAAGTTTATAGCACACTTCCACTGCTCTGCTTCATATTCAGTGCTACCGACTGAAGTTAATTTGGAGGCGATCGCCTCCTACAAATAGTTTGTCCATTCATGATGTGTCGTGTTGTATAATGTGGGCGGTCATGGTCTTTTCATAACTATGATTATTCTTGACAAAGTTTTCTACAGAAGTGGCTTGCCATTGCCTTCTTCTGGGCAGTATCCTTACAAGAGGGGAGACCCCAGCCGTTACCAATACTCTTCAGAGATTATCTGCCTGGCATCAGTGGTCGCACAACCAGGACTTGTGATATGCACCAGCTGCTGATACAACCATCCACCACCTGCTCCCATGGTTTCATGTGACCCTGATTGGGAGGCTAAGCAGGTGCTACACCTTACCCAATGGTGACCCGCAGGATAACGGAGGAAGGGAGCAACTTACATCTCCTTTGGTGGAGACACATCTGCACCCCATCACCTACTTATAAATAGTAGGACATGCTAATGTAAGAGGAAATGCTAAAGGTTTGGGGTGGAAACAGAAGATACCTGTACATATGACATCACCCATGTGAGTCTGCAGAAAATACCATCAATGTTAAACTGAAACACTGACCATACTTGAGTTACAAAACCTACAGGTTTTGAAGAAGTGGTGAATTGAAGGATAAGGCAACAGAGTTTATGATACAAACAGGATTATGATTCATGGGAAGATTAAAAGCCTATTTGAATTGCTTGGCAAATATATAACATTTTGGAATTATAAACTGAAATGTGAAGCTTTTAAGGTAAGTGGTGAAGTGACAGCTGTTCATCAGTAACAAATTTCTTAGATATAAATACAGTGACTCTGTGTTATCAACACACACAAAACAGATCAGGCCAGGCCGAATCAAGGAAAAGAATACAGTCGACCTTTTCATCAGGCCAAAGCCCTTCAGCAGGAACTCGCCTGCTGAGTTCCTCCAGCATTTTGTGTGTGTTGCTCGGATTTCCAACACTTGCAGATTTTCTCTTGTTTGTGACTCTGAGCTATCCTTCACTCTTGGTGTCAATTGACAGGTAACAGTTTTGTGTAGGGAATCATACTATTATGACCGGCAAACAATGTAGATCTGCTTTCGAGCTTAACTTTGTCACATGGAATAGCAAAGTACATTTTTTTTCAATGGTAAGAGATTGAGTATTGTTGATGGTAAAAGGAATCTGGTGCCTTGTACACAAAGCACTGAAAGTCAATATGGATGGAGGTGAAGTAAATAGCTGAGAAGGCAAATGGTAAAATGCCTTATATTCAGAGAAGTGCAAGAATGAAGATTTTTTATGGTAATTATACAAAGCACCACTAATTTAGTTTCTTTATCAAAAAATGAATATATTTCCCACAGTGAAGATTCCTCCCTCATTTCCATTTAGGGAAAGTGTTACACCTGCCCATCCACCTCCTCCCTCTCTTTTATTCAGGGCCTGAAACAGTCCTTCCAGGTGAAGCAACACTTCACCTGCGAACCTGTTGAGGCCATCTGTTTTATCCGGTGCGTCTGGATGCAGACTCCTCTACATTGGTGAAACCCGCTGTAAATTGGGGGACCACTTCGTCGATCATCTCCGCTTCATCCACCAAAAGTGGAACTTCCCAGCGGCCAAAAATTTTAATTCCAACTCCCATTCCCATTCTGACATGTCTATAAGATCGTAAGACCATAAAAGACCATGTCAGTCCATGGCTCCTCTTCTACCATGATGAAGTCACCCTCAGGGTGGAGGAGTAACACCTTATATTCCATCTGGGTAGCCTCCAACCAAATGGCATGAATATTGATCTTTCTTTCCGGTAAAAATATTTTCCCATCCCATCCCCTCTTCTTCTATTCCCCACTCTGGGCTCTTACCTCTTCTCACCTGCCTATCACCTCCCCTTGGGTCCCCTTCTCCTTCCCTTTCCCCTATGGTCCAGTCTCCTCTCCTAACAGATTCCTTCCCCTCCAGCCCTTTACCTTTTCTACCCACCTGGCTTCACCTATCAAGTTCTAACTATACTCCTTCTTTTCTCCCCACATTTTTATACCTCCTTCCTTTCCAGTCCTGAAGAAGGATCTTGGTCCCAAAATGTTAACTGTTTATTCATTTCCATAGATGCTGCCTGACCTGTTGAGTTCCTCCAGCATTCTGCGTGTGTTTCTTTGGATTTGCAGCATCTGCAGAATTTCTCATGTTTATGAAGACTTGTTCTGGGAAGAGCAGAGTTGTCTTATGGGGAGAGATTAATTAGTCTAGGCCTAAATTCTCTTGAGTTAGGAGAAAGAAAAGAGATCTCATTGAAGGTTACAAAGTTCATTCAGGGATGCAGAAAGTATATTTCCCTTAGTAGAAAACTGAGAACTGAGGGTCACTGTCTCAGAATAAAGGAACTAAGGATGAGCCATTGAGGACTGAGGTGAAATTTCTTTGCCCAAAAGGTGGTGAACCTCTGGAATTTTCCACTCTAGACGGCTGCACGGGCTCAATCATGATGTTTATTCAAAACAGAAATCAATAAATTACTAGATATTAAACAATCAAAGAATTATTATATAGTACAGAAAGATAGCACTGAGACGAAGCAGTCATGATTTGAGTGACAGAGCAGGCTTAAAAGGCCAAATGTCCTTGCCCTGCTCTTATATTCTAATATACAAGTTTTCATGTTGCAAGGTGTGGCACCTTGTCTGCTGATAAAGAATGTCAAAGAATTGTGAGCACGGTCCCCCTGATTTTCCTGCATTAGCAGCTTGTGAGCAAAGACAATGGCATGACGTGTGTGACAGGCAAGAATGTACTTACTCTGACTGGGATGTAGATATGGAGCGTCTGATAATGGAGTGGACCTGCCTGAAGAAATCCAACTTTGACATACATCGGCAAGCCGTGTGATTTGCGACGCTGATTGTTATGGGTTTTGGTACCTGGGATATTGGTACAGTGATCTCGAAAAGCTGGTGAACAAAAAGGAGATTAATTGTGAGTTAATAGTTGTGAAGATATATAAGAAGATAAAGTTAGCTAATTATCAAACTTATTTACACTTCAACCTCCATCCAACCAATTCAATTACTAAACTCAGTAAATTATCGCAATTAACTAGGTCATTATTTTCTTCTCATGCTTTTAACTTGTATAAAGCAGGTTGATAGCATAGTGGTTAGCACAATGTTTTACAGTGCAGGAGACCCAGGTTCAATTCCCGTAACTGTCTGTAAGGAGTTTGCACATTCTCCCCGTGACGGATAGGTTTCCTTCAGGTGCTCTGGTTTCCTCCCACAGTCCAAAGGTTAATCGGTCATTGCAAATTGTCCCATGATTAGGCTGGGGTTAAATGAAGGGTTTGCTGGGTAGTGCGCCTCGAAGGGCTGGAAGGGCCTATTCTACGCTTATCTTAATAAATAAAAGAATAACTTGTTATATGCAAGTAAAATAAGTTCAAAATAAAATAATATCTGAAATTGTCATTACACATATATATGAATAGCATGAATTACTTTCTTCAGAGGCTTTAATTCAACAAAAGCTCTACTGTATAGATTCTCACACTGAGTTCCGTTAATACAAGAGATTCGGTAAATACTGGAAATCCAGAGTAATACACACAAAATGCTGGAGAAACTCAGCAGGTCAGGTACTGCTTGATCCTCCAGTATTTTGTGTGTGTTACACTGAGTTCCTTTATTGTTTTGGTGCTGTCTGCTCCACATTAACTCTTGGACTGCAAGTATATTAATTTTCCAATCTCATGGTCAGGTCTTTCAGTGGCATCACATCTTGTATCTGTAACCTGCTCCAGCATCTGAGAACTCCAGGTTTCTCCAGCTTCAGCCTATTACGCGTTCCCCATCACCTTCACCTTTTTAATGGTGGCTGTGCCTTTGAGTGTACAAGTTTCATGCTCTGGAAACCTCCCTAATTCTCCGTCTGCTTACGCCCCTCTTGTGTTTTAACACAAAGATTTATAGAGTCACAAAGGCCTAACACAGACAATCAAGAACTTCGGCATACAGAGTCCATGCCAACCCTTAATCTCCCAACCACAAATGTTTTTTCACAAATATTTATCTGACTATTGCCTCTGAAGGATGTGGGACATTTTGCTTCAGTAAAGTACTATATATGCTTTGTAACTTTAAAACATTAAATTAATTCAAAGGACAATATGGGAGTCCAAAAATGCAGGCCTAACTCAAGTTTACTTTAAGCGAGGCACACATGTATCACTTGGCAGTGTGTGATGACATATACAATTCATGTATTTATGCATATAACCCATAAAGAATTATTTCAACAAACAGAAATGTTTAATTAACCAATATACATACAAGATTACACAAATATTTCTGAAATATTAAATACACAACTCAAGCAAAAGTTGTTACCTTGTAACCTCACCATACAAGTCAAGGGTTAGCACACAACGATCTACAGCAGATTTAATAATAATTATTGGGTTAGAATAGGTAACAACTATCTGATTACAAAGGTAGGTTAGATTATATCACCACTCTGGGCAGCTGTGAGAAAAATGGGATACAGTAATTGACTGAGATAAGTTTCTCCATTTGGACATATTAATCATTGATAATATATATTAATGACTTGGATGAGGGAATTAAATGCAGCATCTCCAAGTTTGCGGATGACACGAAGCTGGGTGGCAGTGTTAGCAGTGAGGAGGATGCTAAGAGGATGCAGGGTGACTTGGATAGGTTGGGTGAGTGGGCAAACTCATGGCAGATACAATTTAATGTGGATAAATGTGAAGTTATCCACTTTGGTGGCAAAAATAGGAAAACAGATTATTATCTGAATGGTGGCCGATTAGGAAAAGGGGAGGTGCAACGAGACCTGGGTGTCATTATACACCAGTCATTGAAAGTGGGCATGCAGGTACAGCAGGCGGTGAAAAAGGCAAATGGTATGCTGGCATTTATAGCGAGAGGATTCGAGTACAGGAGCAGGGAGGTACTACTGCAGTTGTACAAGCCCTTGGTGAGACCAGACCTGGAGTATTGTGTGCAGTTTTGGTCCCCTAATCTGAGGAAAGACATCTTTGCCATAGAGGGAGTACAAAGAAGGTTCACCAGATTGATTCCTGGGATGGCAGGACTTTCATATGAAGAAAGACTGGATGAACTGGGCTTGTACTCGTTGGAATTTAGAAGATTGAGGGGGGATCTGATTGAAACGTATAAGATCCTAAAGGGATTGGACAGGCTAGATGCAGGAAGATTGTTCCCGATGTTGGGGAAGTCCAGAACGAGGGGTCACAGTTTGAGGATAGAGGGGAAGCCTTTTAGGACCGAGATTATGAAAAACTTCTTCACACAGAGAGTGGTGAATCTGTGGAATTCTCTGCCACAGGAAACTGTTGAGGCCAGTTCATTGGCTATATTTAAGAGGGAGTTAGATATGGCCCTTGTGGCTAAGGGGATCAGGGGGTATGGAGGGAAGGCTGGGGCGGGGTTCTGAGTTGGATGATCAGCCATGATCATAATAAATGGCGCTGCAGGCTCGAAGGGCCGAATGGCCTACTCCTGCACCTATTTTCTATGTTTCTATGTTTCTATAATATACCATGGAAACTGATTCTTGTTATTTGGCAGGTTAAATTTGGTTGGGGTGAAAAGGTGTGTCACCTACTTGAACACAGACAAGCAATTTAATAGTCTAGGAAAGTCTCGTCCTTGCTGTTGGACAGAGAGAGGTAAGTCGCCCCAGACCATGCTGATAGAGACTTACAGATAACTCTCTCTCACATGACATGCCATTTTCTTGCAGCAAGTACAGACGCCTGATGTCCCACACCACCAGGTTCAAAGAACAACTACTTCCCTTCAACAATCTGGTTCTTGAACCAAACTGCACACCCCTGATCCCTCTCTCCGTACAGCAATATTATGAATATTTTGCACTACAATGGACCTTGTAGGATTTTTTTTCTTATTGTGCATAGCTTGTTTAATTTATAATTTTCTTGTGAATGTTGAATCTCTGATGCTATGTACCTGTGATGCTGGTGCAAGTAAGATTTTTCATTGAACCAGTGCTGTTTAAAAGACAGGTACATACAGAAAAGGGGGAGGAGCTAAAGATGGCATCAGAGGGCAACTTCTCCCAATCTGTCTGCGAAACAGTTTAAATTCTTCTCTCTAATGCCACTTTTTTCCTTTTCAAGGTGGCTGGGGTCCTGTCGGAGTGCGTGATCTACAGCTGCACCCAAACTGCAGTTCTTCACGGCCATGGGTTCTAGCTCTCAGAGCTCCCGGAGCAGCCTAGCGATCTTGGTATCTCCAAGAGCGGCCTGGAAGATGTGCACCTTCAGACTGCGGCCTTGCAAGGCCCAGTAGATGATCCTATTCCTCGTCGGTGTCGCCAACCGAAGCGTCGCAGGAGATCGGAGCATCAAGAGAGCAGGAGCGGCTGACTGAGGCCTCTGTACTCGAGTGATTGCTCTTTCTTTTCTTCTCTCAATGGTGAGGGAGAGTTTGCTGCCAATTCTCGAGCTGGAGAAACTCGAAATAAAGCAATGCTGCAGACTGCAACATCGAAACAGTCTCCTCTCTCACTGTGGATTCCTCTCTTGCCCTCATTAGTGAGAGAGAGAGAGAACCTGAGGCAATTTGAACTGTTGGGATGAACAGTGTTTTTTGATGAACTTTAGGTCATGGTCTCTTTGGGGCCCTTGCTATTGCTTGCATGCCGGAGGTGAGGGGGTGGGTGGGGGGGGGTTGATGCTTTTGCTGAGGCAGGTAGGGGGAGGGGGAGGGTTGATGTTTTATTGCTGCTTTTGCATAGGAGCAGGGAGGGGGGGGGGTTTGGGGATCTAATGGTTTCCTGTCATTCATTCTTTGGGGTTTTTCTTCTGATCCGTGGATGTCTGTGGAGAGTCAGAATTTCAGGCTGTATACTGTATACATTAAATGGAACCATTGAACGTATATATAGCTAGGGTCCCTGAGACTTTTGTACCGTAATGTAATGCTTGCACTGTTACTGCTGCCGCAAAAAAAAATCATGACGTCTGTGAGTGATGATAAACCTGATTCTGATATGGGTGTCTATTGTGGACTGAGAGTGGGAAGAGGGCAGGGAGAGGGGAGTCATGGTTGGGAAAGGCAGAAGGGAGAGGGAAGCACCAAAGAGCTATTCTATAACTATCTATAAACCAACTGTTTGGAATCAAATTTCCTTGCCTGGTGTGCCTGCACCTGCGCCATTCCCCCACCCCCAGCACGCCTTCTCTGCCACCTGTCCCACACCCCTCGCGTGGCACTCCAGCCTCACCATTCCCAACATCCTTTGCTTCCGCCAGGTTTACAAACTCGCTTTCTGCTCCACGTTGACAAATACAGTCTTAGGCACCCTAGCTATGTATATGTGCCTAAAACTTTTCCACAGTACTGTACACGTATTTTCATATATGACAATAAACTCAATGTACCCATCACTTGTTTTCTTTAAATTAATTTGTTATTTACCTATTTTAAGGGGTAATTTACAATAGACAGTTAATCTAACAAGATGCCTTTAGATGTGGGAGGAAAATGGAGTTTTAGGGAAACATCTCTATTCATAAATAGAATGTACAAACTCCACGCACACAGCACCTGTACCCAGCTGCGAGACAGCAGCACTAACCATTGGCCTATTGTAACCCTTCCACACCCCCACAGTTCTACCATCTCTACTGGAATGGAAAGATCTGTACAGAAGCGAATGGGAGTAACCTCGGTCAAATTCCTACAAGACTCTTGGTCATGATTTTCAAAATGTTTGCTAATTAGCCAAATGCCCAGTACAGCAATTTTAAAATGATGGATGGGATGAACAAAGATAATGGATATCGATATGAAACTACTGGAGTGTGTTAAGGATTTACATCCTTACCTCATCTAGTCTATATGTGAGTTCATACCCATGACACTTAAGTTTGTCTCTATATTGGCCTCTGAAAAACCATTTAATTCTCAACACAATTAGGGGTGGGTAAGAAAATACTGGCCCTGCCGTTGCTACCCCTGTAAACAAAATCATTGCCTCCAACCTGTTTTCTTAGTTCTCTCGCAAACACGAAGAATTCTGCAGATGCTGGAAATTCAAGCAACACACATCAAATTTGCTGGTGAATGCAGCAGGCCAGGCAGCATCTCTAGTAAGAGGTACAGTCGACGTTTCAGGCCGAGACCCTTCGTCAGGACTAACTGAAGAAAGAGCTAGTAAGAGATTTAAAAGTGGGAGGGGGAGGGGGAGATCCAAAATGATAGGAGAAGACAGGAGGGTGAGGGATGGAGCCAAGAGCTGGACAGGTGATTGGCAAAAGGGATATGAGAGAATCATGGGACAGGAGGCCTAGGGAGAAAGAAAAGGTGGGGGGGGAAACCCAGAGGATGGGCAAGGGGTGTAGTCAGAGGGACAGAGGGAGAAAAAGGAGAGAGAGAGAAAAAGAATGTGTGTATATAAATAAATAACGGATGGGGTACGAGGGGGAGGTGGGGCATTATTCAGAATGGGAATGGGATGTGGAATTAAAATGTGTGGCCACTGGGAGATCCTGCTTTTTCTGGCGGACAGAGCGTAGGTGTTCAGCAAAACGATCTCCCAGTCTGGTTGGGGCTCCTCTTCGTCCAGTTGGCACATGTCACTATGTCTCATTCCCTTCCCTGTACCCTCTCCGTCTGCCCATCACCCACACAATCCTTCCACTGGTTCCCCTCCCCCACCATTCCCCTCTGCTCATCCCGCCTCCCTCTCTTTTTTCCATGCTCCTTCATCAGATTCCATCAGTCTTTTGCAACTTCCGCCAATCACTTTCCAACTTCTGAGGCTGCTTCCACTCTGCCCGTCACCACCCTCGCTCACCGGGATCCAACTAACACCTGCTGGTTCTTGAACAGCCTCCTTCCTCCACCTCCTTACCCCTGCCATCTCCCCTCCATCGTCAGTCCAGCTGAAGTGTCTTGACGCAAAATGTCGACTGTCCGTTTCCCTCCTCAGATACTGCCTGACCTCGTGAGTTCCTCTAGCATTTTAAATGTTAAATTGCAATATGTTACTTTTTGTTCCATTCCATTGCACTTGATGCTGGGAAGTTCATAGAAACGCTGGACAATAACCATTTTGCACTTGCAATCAGTCAGGTTGCCTCATTTTAGGAAGGATGTGGAAGCTTTCGAAGTGGTGTAGACTTAGCTGGATGCTGCTTGGATTAGAAAGGATGCTGTATGAGGAAAGACTGAGCAAACAAAGGCTTTCTCCCTTTGGAGTGAAGGAAGATGAGAATCCACCTGACAAAGGTTCATTTCATTATCAAAGTGTGTGTGTAGAATACAACTCTGAAATTTGTCTTCTCCAGATAGCCATAAAATACAGAAAACCACAGAAGTTGGAAGACAGACATTAATACCTGCCGCACAAAAAAAGCAAAAACTCAGAAACCCCAACCCCTCCCTCTCACAAAAATTAACAGGTCACCCCAAACCCCCAGCCTGCCTATCAGCAACAAGAAAGATTGGGCACGAACAAGAAAAAACCTGATGGAAGTTTAGAAGATTATGAAAGGCATGGATGGTGTGGATAGCCAGCACCATTTTCCCAGGACGGCAATGCAAGTACTAGAGGAAATCCATGTAAGGCCAGTGGAAGAAAATTTAAGGGAAATAGCAGAGGTGTTTTTTTTTTTGCCCAGAGAGTGGTGGTATATAGAGCACCTTGCCCAGGGTGGTAGTAATGGTTGATTCAACAGGGAACTTAGATAGGCAAATGGATGTAAGAAAAATAGAGATTATGGGCTGTATCACTCACAACACGCTGGAGGAACTCAGCAGGTCGGACAACATCCGTGGAAATGATCAGTCAGCGTTTTGGGCCAGAACCCTTCATCAGGACTGAAGAGGGAAGGAGCAGAGGCCCTATAAAGAAGGTGGGGGGAGGGTGGGAAGGAGAAGGCTGGTAGATTCCAGGTGAAAAACCAGTAAGGGGAAAAATAAAGGGGTGGGGGAGGGGAAGCAGGGAGGGGATAGGCAGGAAAGGTGAAGAAGGAATAGGGACCTCACCAGTCCCCCACCACCACTACCTTCCTCCGGTTGGCAGAACTGGTACACACACGTAATAAATTCTCTTTTGGCTCTTCCCACTTTCTTCAGACCAAGGGTGTAGCTATGGGCACTCGCATGGGCCCCAGCTATGCCTGCCTCTTCGTTGGTTTTGTGGAACAGTAAGGGGAAAGATAAAGGGGTGGGGGAGGGGAAGTAGGGAGAGGATAGGTAGGAAAAGTGCCTTTCCTACCTATCCCCTCCCTACTTCCCCTCCCCACTTCCCCTCCCCCACCCCTTTATTTTTCCCCTTACTGGTTTTTCACCTGGAACCTTCCAGCCTTCTCCTTCCCACCCTCTCCCCACCTTCTTTATAGGGCCTCTGCCCCTTCCCTCTTCAGTCCTGACGAAGGGTTCCGACCCGAAACGTTGACTGATCATTTCCACGGATGCTGTCCGACCTGCTGAGTTCCTCCAGCGTGTTGTGAGTGTTGCCTTAACTCCAGCATCTGCAGAATATTTTGTGTTTATGGGCTGTATAGAAGGCAAGGGTTAGATTAATCATGGAGTAGGTTTACATCAGTTGACATAATATTGTAGGCCGAAGGCCCATCCTGTGCTGTACTATTCTCTGTTCTTAACGCAATTTCTCCTGTCTCTCAATGTAAGCACCAAGGGGTGATAGTAATGTGAAGATGCTACTAAATCCCCAAAATGACTAGCTAATGATTGGAGATGTCAGAAAGCTAGATGACCTTTATAATAAAGGGTCTCAAGCCTGAAATGCGACTGTTTATTCCTCTGTGTAGATACTGCCTGACCTGATGTTCCTCCAACATTTTGTGTGTGTTACTTTGGATTTCCATTATCTGCAGTATTGTTTGTAGTGTAGCAGATCTTTCCCACTGCTGTCTATAAGAGTCATAGAAAATTATGGCACAGAAATAGGCCCTTCAGCCCATCTAATCCCTGCCAAACTATTTAAACAACCTGGTCCCATCGACCTGCATCCAGACCATAGCCCTCCATATCCCTCCCATCCATGTACCTATCCAAACATCTCTTAAATGTTGAAATCAAAATTGCATCCACACTTGCCCTGACAACTCAGTCCACACTCTCACCACCTCTAATTGAATAAGTTTCCCTCATGTTCCTCTTAAACCTTTCACCTTTCACTCTTAACCCATGTATTTGCAATATTTATAAACTTTCACATTTTTACACAAATTGCAAATGATATATTTTATCTATTTTGCTGCTGATGTCCTAATTTTTTTTATATGATCACTAAACGATACATAAGGGATGGAGACTGTTCAGCTCCCCACATCTCTGTGCTGGTTCTTTGTCAGAGCTGTGCTCCAATATAATCCCACTGCTAATATCACATGGATCTGAATCTGCAATTGCTTCAAATATTTATCAGAAGTTTTATTATTCATGTTGAAGATATGGACTTTGCTGTCGAGGCCAGCATTTATTATTCATCATTTTCTGGAAAAGAACACGCTCCCCCCAAAAAAAATTGAACAAGCAGTATTTCTTATCCAATCAGTTAACTTAAAAAAACCTTGGCATCAATCACTCTCTAAGTAAAAACACATTACCATGTGTACATTTATGTCTTATAATTGCAAATATGGGATAATCATTCTTTCCATGGTACATCAAGATATAATTTGTGACTTTATTAAATTCCTAATGATTAGCTGCCATGAGACAAATGTTTTCTTACAACTGTGCCTGGTGGAATTCAGAAAAATGAGGGGGATTTCATTGAAACTTTTTGGATATTGAGAGGCCTGAATAGAATGGCTGTGGAGAGGATAATTCCTATAGCAGGAGATTGTAGGATCAGAAGGCACAGAATGGAGCGACATCCATTTAGACCAGAGACGAGGAGGAATTTTGTCAGCCAGAGGGTGGTGAATCTGTGGAATTCATTGCCACAGACAAGTGTGGAGGCCAAGTCGTTGGGTATATTTAAAGCGGAGGTGATAGGTTCTTGATTAGTAAGGGTGTCAAAAGTTACGGGGAGAAGGCAGGAGAATTGGGATGAGAAGAATAATAAGTCAGCCATGATGGAATAATGGAGGAGACTCAATGGGCTAAATGGCCTGATTCTGTTCCTAAGTCTTATGTTGTTACGGGAATACTCAGTCACGTTGCTGCCAGATGGCCCACACATAAAGTAAGGTTTTAAAGATGGGTTAAGAAAAGCCAGCTACAAGAAATTCACTATTTGAATCTAGCATGTATGTGTTGATATGTGTACAAGATCACTGACCACAAAGCATTGAGCACAAATCCAAACAGTACGTTCAAATTCAAACAGCGATGGTTCACATTAAGTCAAATGATTAACTTGTTATACCACAGCTCAGCATTGTTTATTCAATTACGATAAGCACATTGCTTTTGCCATCTTTAAAATTGAGATACAGCACAGAGTAGGTCCATCTGCCCCTTTGAGCCCCTGATTTAACCCTATCCTGATCACGGGACTATTTACGATGATCAATTGACCTACCAACCGGCACATCTACGAGCCATGGGAGGAGACCCAACACGGTCACACAGAGAAGGTACAAACTCCTTAAGGACAGTGGCGGGAACTGAACCTGGGTCACTTGCACTGTAAATTGTGCTAACCACTACTCTACCGTGTCACCCTAACATTTGTTTGGTATTGCTAATTTTTATTTTACAACAGTGACTATACCACGTTGATTGGCTGTAACTTGTTTCAGGGTCTCCTGAAGTCATGAATCAAACCTCCTTTCCTTTCAGCTTTACTGGCTTGGGTCTGTCTGTAAGACATGATGCACTAGTTTGCATCTCAAAGCTTATCTTCATTAGATTCGCTGGTAGATTTATTGAGTGGAGAGTCTCCGAAGAAGAAGATAACGCAATCTGATTCTGATAAACTGTCTACTGAACTTAAATCTGCAGCCCCCTTAGACTTATGGATTCCCATCAGGTTTTCATTTTAAGGGATCCTGTCCTGTTAATGTCACTGCGCCAAGTCTGCAGTTCCAATGCCCTTATCTCACCTTTCACTGTTTGCAGCAGCCACTGAGCTTTTTCTGACACCCTTGTTACCTCAGTGTAAAACATGTTAAATACTTCTAGGGAGGAAGTGAATACCTTGGGTATTTAAGCAAGTTGTTATTTCACACTTGAGGCTCTAGATGAAATATTCTGCAGACATTCTGAAAGACTCTTCATTCATCAATTGTAACGTAATATGTTTGTCCAGTTCTGCACACTTAGCTGGCATAGGTCTACAACGCATGCTTAAATCAAAGGCTGCTAACATGTTTGACAGTGCCTACAAGGTTACTTATTATAGAATGGAACGCACTACAGTGCAGTACCGGCCCTTCAGCCCATGAAGTTATGCTGACCTTTTAATCTACTCTAATCTAACCCTTCCTTCCTACATAGGCACACACACAAAATGCTGGAGGAACTCAGCATGCCAGGCAGCGTCTAGGAAAAGAGTAGGAACATCAGTTAGTCCTGTCAAAGGGTCTTGGCCCGAAACGTCGACTGTACCTCTTCCTATAGATGTTGCCTGGCCTGCTGCGTTCACCAGCAATTTTTACGTGTATTGCTTGAAATTCCAGCATCTGCAGATTTCCTCGTGTTTGCGTTTTTAGAAACATCGACTGTACTCTTGGCCTGGCCTGCTGAGTTCCTCCAGCATTTTGTGTGTGTTGCTCGGATTTACAGCACCTGCAGATTTTCATTTGTTCCTACATAGCCACCCAGTTTTCTATCATCCATGTGCCTATATAAGAGTCTCTTAATTACCCCTACCACCATCCCTGTCAGGTTGTTTCACATATCCATCACTCTGCATAAAGAACTTAAATTTGACATACCCCTTCAATCACCTTACAATTAGCTACTTTCCTAGATTAGAGAATATTTACAAAATTAAATCAACCAACAAGCGCTTCCTTGGCCCAGGCCCCGGAGTGAGGATTGACTTGCTGTTTGGCCGATTTAAGGACCGGGCAAGAATGAAAAGCTTAGGGTGTCTGGACCGGAGGCAAAGTATGGGCTGGTTTTGCTCATAGTTCTGAGATGATTTTAGTGCCGGCTGCAGTGATGCCCAGTCTTGCAATGTTTACTTGGCTTTAGAATGACCTGTGGCTGTTGCCTGCACCAGCTGCAGTGATACCTGGCTTTGTGTCATGCATAAAACTCCAGTTCTGAAGCTACCTGTGTGCTTTGTTGTTTGTGCAACTCGCATTTCTTCCCCCTCTGTTCATTGCGTGTTTGACGTCTATTTTTTGCTGGGTTCTTTTGATGTTTCTTTGTTGTGCCTGTAAGGACATGAATCTCAAGGTTGTATTGTGTATTCATGCTTTGATAATCAAAGTACTTTGAATTTTGAATTTCCTTGGGATGTGAGAGGAAACCAGCAGATGTCTACCAAGTCAGAGGTCAAGTCTGCAAACTCCACACTGACAGTATTCACAGTCAAGATCAAAAATCCGTCATTGGAGCTCTAAGGAAGTTGCACTAATTTCTGTACTACTGTGCATGATGAACAAAAAGCAACCCAATAATAGGGAAGTCGTGCTTCAATTATATATGAGGTTGGTGAGACTACCCACAGTATTATTTAGAGAAGGATGAAAATATGTTGAAAGCATTTCCTAGAGCCTTTCTGCTCTGAGAACCAAATAGGTAAGTTGTCTTTGGCTGTGTTTGAAATCCATTTGGATGAAAACAGTGTGAGGGAATTTCATTGAATTACTGTGTATGTGAAGAGATTCTCCTCTTGGGATCCAGGGGTTACTGTTTAAAACTGAGAGAAGATAAATTTATTATGAATTATTTCTTTCAGATGGTTGTGAACCTTTAAAAATGTCTCCCTCAAAGAGAGGCGGATCCAGGTTCTGCATATTTTTGAGGGGATTGGTTGAATCACCAAGGTGGTAAAAATCATTGGAGGTACACAAAGTTCATATTACAAATCATGTTCTGGTCACAATCTAATTGAATGGCCAATTAGTCATCCCCTCCTGTTAATTTATGAGTTTCTTTAAAAAAAGATCATTCCGTTCATCAAATGCATACTATCTGATATGTCCCATTTATGGATAATTTTGTACTGTAGCTGTAAGTCTTTAGCACAGTACTGTATTTGTCAACATAGAGCACAGTGCGAGTTTATAAATCTGGTGGGAGCAAAAAATATTGGGAATGGCGAGGGTGGAGCACTGTGGGAGCAGTGTGGGACAGGTAGCAGGGAAGGAATGCCAAGGATGGGGGTGACATGGGTGCAGACACACCCAGACCTGAGACACTAGCAAGGTAATTTGATTCCAAACAATTGGTTTACTTATCATTACAGAATGTCCCTCTGGTGCCTCCTGCTCCCTCCCTTCGTCTTACCCCTTTTCCCAACCATAATCCCTCTCTTCCAGCCCCCTTCCCAGTCTCCGTCCACAACAGAGTCCCATATCAGAATCAGATTTAACATCACTCACACGTTATGAAATTAGTTTTTTTGCAGCAGCAATACAGTACAATACATAAAATTACTACAGTACTGTGCAAAAATCTTACACACCTTAGCTAAATATGTGTGTTTAATACTTTTGCACAGTACTATATATATGCATCTCATACCTGCATGGCTGTTAAACCACACCACGCTTAGAACAAACAGTTTTTAAACAGCGTCAGTTGCATGTGTTTGTCTTCAAAATGCAGTAATTTTTGTCACTGATAGTTGTCGAGAAATAAGCAGTAAGACAATTTAGAGCTATTTTGCACACTGCAGTTTCAAGCATTCAGGCGAGGGGATGCCAGAAAACGCCAGGAGTGAAAATGAAATTATTTCACTACTTCAACAAATTATGAACTACGAAGAGTTTGAAGGTATCGACAACCTTCTTGACCGTTAAAATGAGGGATGCAATCAGCAAAAGCATTGTGTGAAGGCAGTCAATTATCTGCACCAGGTATCAGCATTGATTTTATCCATTTATTTACTTATTGAAATACAGTGTGAAATAGGCCCTTCCAGCCCTTCAAGCTGCGACGCCAAAGGAACTCAGAGGAATAAACAGTTGATGTTTTAGGCCAAGATCCTTCATCAGGAATGGAAGGAATGGGGAAGAATGCAGAATAAGAAGGTGAGGAAAGGGAAGGAGTACAAGCTGGAAGGTAATAGATGAAGCCAGGTGGGGGTGGTGGTGGACTTGTTTTGTGGGGGAGGGGGAATAAAGTGATAAACTGGGAAGCTGGGAGATGAAAAGCCGATTAAATAAAGGACTGAGGAAGAAGGCTGATGTCAGCATGGCTTTGTGCATGGTAAGTCACGTCTAACCAATCCTAGAGTGTTTTTCGAGAAAGTTACCAGGAAAGTTGATGTAGGCAAGGCATTGGATGTTGTCTATGTGGATTTTACCAAGGCATTTGACAACGTCCTGCATTGAAGGTTGGTCAAGAAGTTTAGTCGCCTGGCATTCAGATTAGACACGAGCTTTGTGGGAAAAGTCCCATAAAGGAAAAGAGAGTGATAGTGGTAGTTGCCTCTCTGACTGGAGGCCTGTGACTAGTGGTGGGCCGCAGGGATCGGTGCTGGGTCCTTTGTTGTTTGTCATCTATATCAATGATCTGGATGATAATGTGGTTAACTGGATCAGCAAATCTGTGGATGACACCAAGATTGGGGGTGTAGTGGACAGTGAGGAAGGCTATCATGGCTTGCAGAGGGATCTCCATCAGCTGGGGAAACGGGCTGAAAAATGGCAGATGGAATTTAATGCAGACAAGTGTGAGCTCCTGCACTTCGGTACGACCAGCGAGAGTAGGTCTTACACAATGAATGGTAGGGCACCGAAGAGTGTAGTAGAACAAAGGGATCTGGGAAAACAGGCCCATAATACATTGAAAGTGGTGTCACAGGTAGATTGGGTTGTAAAGAAAGTTTTTGGCACATTGGCCTTCATTAATTAATGTATTGAGTACAGGAGATGGGATGTTATGTTGAAGTTGTATAAGACATTGGTGATGCCTAATCTGGAGTATGGTGTGAGCAGTTTTGGTCACCCGTCTACAGGAAAGATGTACACAAGGCTGAAAGAGTACAGAGAAAATTTACAAGGATGTTGCCAGGTCTGGAGGACGTGAGTTGTAAGAAAAAATTGAATGGGCTAGGACAGGATTCTTTAGAATGTAGAAGATTGCAAGGAGACTTGATAAAGGTATATTAAATTATAATAGGTATAGATAGGGTAAATGCAAGCAGGCTTTTTCCATTGAGGTTGGATGGGACTACAACCAGAGGTCATGGGTTAAAGGTGAATGGTAAGAAGTTTAAGGGGAACATGAGGGGAAACTTCTTTACTCAGAGGGTTGTGAGAGTGTGGAATGAGCTGCCAGCACAAGTGGTTTATGCAAGCTTGATTTCAACACTTAAGAGAAGTTTGTTTCGGTACGTGAATAGTAGTGATTTGGAGGGCTATGGTCCCGGTGCAGATCGATGGGAGGAGGCAGTTTAAAAGGTTTCAGCATAGACTAGATGGGCTAAAGGACCTATTTCTGCGCTGTACTTCTCTATGACTCTATGAATCTAATAGGGGGGAAGAGTGAACCATGGGAGAAAGGGAAGGAGAAGAGGCTCTAGAGGGAGGTGATAACCATGTGAGGAGAGGAGAAGGGGTGAGGGGCAAACTAAAATAGGGACTGGGAGAAGTCTGTATTCTGTTACTGTTGTACTACCTCAATGAACTTACGTATGGAATGATCTGTTTGCATGGTATATAAAACTAGGTTTTTCAGTGTATCTCAAAACGGGTGACAATAATAAATCAATTACTGATTCTTGTTCCATTATTTATCCAATTTTATCTTTGAGGTTTGTGAACCATTAGGTTGTCTACCGCAGAGGGTTTTGAGGGACCAGTTGCTGACTATATTCAAGGCCGTAATCAATAGGTCCTTGGGCAGGAAGAGAATCAATGAGCAGTAAGTGGATAATCAGACATGATCTCAGTGGATAGTTGAGCAGGTTGAAGGAGACCTCCTGCTTCTGTTTAGCAAGATTGGCTTTATTTGTCACATGTACATCGAAACATTGAAACAGAGAGTGAGGTGCATTGTTTGCATCGACAGCCGAGGAGCTGCTGGGTGCGGCCCCGCAAGTGTTGCCATGCATCTGGCACCAAGATAGCATGCCCACACCTCACTAACCCTTGGTCTTTGGAACGTGGGAGGAACTCGGAGCGCCTGGGGGAAAACCCATGTGGTCACAGGGAGAGCACACAATCCCCTTACAGACAACGGCAGGAATTGAACTCTCATTGGGGGTCGCTAGCTCCGTAAAGTGTTGCGCTAACTGCTACGCTACTGCTACGCTACTGCACCGCCCATATATTCATTTTCGTGGTAGACTTTGCTTGCAGGCTAGCACTATCGGCAATACTAAATCTGAGAAGCTGGTGGCGAGCTATCCTCTTGCCCTTTTGGTGAAGGTGCTCCTCACCATTTGCTGGGGATTTCCTACAGTTCCTTCTAAGTACACCCAGGCAATTTAGCTCGACTGCTCCACGTGTTAACAAGTTCCACAATAATACCACTTTTTGTGGAAAGACTTTCTTTTGAATTATTTATTGGATTTGTTAACTTCATATTTTATAAATATAGTTTTGTACTTCAGTTCATTGTTTTTAAATTATTCTTCTATACAGCAAAGCTTTGAAATTCTCACATTTCTTGCTCAAATTGGACTGTAGTCTATTAAAACATATTGTGTTGGACCTCCACTATAAAGTTCACATTACAGACACACTGCTGTGGCAGCCAGCCTTCACTTTAATAAGCAAGATATGTCAGTGTTGATAAATAGAGTCCATTGTAATGTTAAGGGTGACACAATCTTCCTTCCAGACGGTGCTTACATGTCGACAAGCAAGGCAGACTTACAAACTGACAGCTTTCACAAGACACATTTGGCTGTTTAAGTCTATTTTCACGTGGGAACCTTATATTGCAGAGGAAATGGTTTACGTTTCGTTTTCCTTCATCACTATCAGTTAGTAATGAGCAAATCTCACGTTCGCTGTTTGAAAACCAAAACTGGACTGAGAAGTGACCAGATCAGAAACTAACCCCAAAACCTTTGATAAGCCTGGATTTTTCAGTCATGTTACCACTTTCTAGGCCAATTTTCTCTGTCCTGACTGGAGTGATTTCTGTGGGGCAGATGAGAATTTGATTTTTTTTTGTACAAGCCTTGTACTACAGCAAGAAGAACATTTAGCGATTATTAAAAATCAAAGCTCCAAGTGTGACTGTTCAGACCAGAGAGCAAGATGGTTGAGAAGTAAGTTAAAATAAATAACATTATACTAGGCATACAAGGTGCTTCAGCCATAGGTTCAGTTTCAAATTCAGTTTCAGATTTAATGGGGCTGATAACAGCCCTTAGGAAACTTTAAAACAATCCCAGCCATGGTCCGTCATGTTCAATGCTTATTGGAGGTGTACTTGTGGGGCTTCCATTCAAAAAGGATAGAAACCAGCTCGAAATCCCTATTCGAAGAAGGAGGGAGGCAGAAAAAGATTTGAGTGCAAATGTAAAACTACCTTACTGGAATTAATGAGAGTGTTGAGTGGTGTCAGCTGGAATATATCGTACAGGTTGGGTGTCCATATTTCTGACAGAGGCAGTGCAAAAAAGATTCACTACATTGATTTGTAGGAAATTAACTTGACCTTTGAGAAGAAATTAAACAGAGTGGATAATACTAGAGTCACAGATTCATACAATGGACATTTTGGATGACTGTGTCCACGCTAACTATCAATTTCCACCAGTGCCATTTACCAGTGCTTGGAATAAATTTTTCTATGGTTTGGCAATTCCAGTGGTTATCCAGATACTTAAGTGTTGTGAGAGAACACACTTGCAATATGTAAGTTGGAAATATGATCCAGATTCCATTCATCCTCCGGGTAAAAAGATATTTTTTCCTCAGATCCTGTCCAAATCATTTCTCCCCTTAGCTTAAAACCTCGTTTTCTGTTACAGGGATACCTCTGTTGTGGGGAAGAGCTTACTCCTACCAATCCAACCTCAAGTTTAGAAGAATGATCACTTCTTAGAGATCTTGACAGGACAGAAGCAAGGATGACAATGGATAAGGTAACAAGATGGATGGGGTCACAGTCTCAAAATAAGGCATTAGCCATTCGTGATGTGGTTCATCTTTGGAATTTTTGGGGGGATTGTGAAAACTTAGTCACAGAGTGTTTTCCAGGGAGATAGTGATAGACTTTTTGGACATTAAAAAATTGAGGCAGGAAAGTGTTACTGGGGTGAAAGGTCACTCAGAATTTAAATGCCAGAGCAGACACAGGAACAGCATAGTTGACTCCCACCTTTCTTTTTTTTTGTTCTTAAACTCATTATTGTAACACAACCACAGAACGTCTGTTGCCAGTTGCCCTGCTTGTACTTCAGTTTCCTCTTTCCACTGAGACATGATAAAACTTTCGTCCATACAAGTCCTGGATGCCAAATGCAGATTTGTAGCAGATGTCAAGCAAAACATTAAAAAAGTCTCCGTTGTAAGTGGACATGACAATTCTGACTAAGTATTCCACAGAGTGTCATTCTTTTTCAAACCTTTCACTAATTTCTCATTAATTCCTTTATCATTTTTTACATTTTCAGGATGAGAAAGTAAGAGAATTTTATGCTACAGGAGATAATCTTTTGTCTCATCTCATTTCACCGTTTTAATCTGAGAATCCTATGAATTGGCTCTCTTCACATATAGGTCTAAATATAGCACCTTTTAAAAGCAGGTTTGTTCAACCAAGTTAAACAATTCACTGAGATTGTGAGTGAAGCACAGTGAAAGGTGGGTGAAATGGCAATTTGACCTTTCTTCTGCCCTTACATGTCAATGTAATTAAAGATATAATTTTCAAAGGAAGTTTCCTAGACCAACTGACCAATATCACTAAAACAAATTATTTGATCATTTATTGCATTAGTATTTATGGGTCTTAATTTTGCTTCCTACATTACAATACTGATTATACTTCATTATACTCTACAAGTTCTTCATTAGTTATAAAACTCTTGCGGATATTTTGGAAAACAAAAGGCATTCTTTAAGCACGTCTCTTTTCTTCCTCTGGAGGAGTCAACAGTATGTCTGAAACACAACTAAGCAGGGAAAAGATAAAACACAGTACTGTTATCCTCAGAGATTTAGAGATACAAGAGGAGAATTGAATAATGAACTTGAGTGGTACAGCAGGCTTGAGGGGGTGATTGGTCTACTTAATTCTTGAGCTGATTAGCCTACTCCCACTCCCGAACTGATTGGCCTACTCCCATTCCTGACCTAATTGGCATACTCCCACTACTGAGCTGATTGGCCTGTTCACACTATTGAGCTGATTGCCCTGCTCATACTCCTCAGCTAATTGGCCTACTCCCACTCCTGAGCTAATTGGCCTACTCCCACTCCTGAGCTGATTGGCCTACTCCCACTCCTGAGCTGATTGGCCTACTCCCACTCCTGCTCCTCTGACAGTAGCCACTATGTGACACAGTGCAGCAAAAGAAAAAAAATAACATTCCTAAGCAGCGTATGCATTGCCATGTAAATTATGATACTTACAGTCTTGCTGACATACGAAGTGCTGGTGTTCATACATGTTATTCCCTCGCTATTGCAGCAGCCACCACATCTGTAGACAGACACGCAGGACGGTTTAAAGATGGTGTTTGTTGCTGACCCAAATTCTTTCCCCACGTCCAAGGACACCTCCCTGGGCATGCACTGAGTCTTTTTCCACTCAAAATCAATACCTGATTGGGCAGATTCAAATATCACAGAACAATAATCAAGACCTACTTGATGGATGAAAAGCCAACACAAGAAGCTCCTTTAAGTAAATACATTCATAATGAGATTAACGAAAGAGTCTGTATATGCTCCCTCTCCCTGTGTTAAGAAATGTGATTACAAGACCACTTCTAGGATATTGAACATCACATGCAGGCTTTAATCCCTTTACATGTAGTGTGGTAGGTGGACAGTTAAATCAAGAGTAGCACCCATATTCCTGGACTACTGACCCAGAGTCGTAAATTCAAATCCCACTATTATAGTTGGAGAATATGAATTCATGCAATAAATAAATCTGGCTCATCTCAGTAACAGTAACCAGGGTTCTTGTTAAAAACTTATATGATCATATGGCAATAAGATATAGGATCAGAATTAGGCCATTTGGCCCATCAAGTCTTCTCTGTCATTGCATCATGGCTGATCCATTTTTCCTCTCAGCCCAATCTCCTGCTTTCTTCCCGTAATCCCTCATGCCCTGACTAATCAAAAATCTTATCTTCTTTACTAAGTGTCCTTCAAAGAAGCAAATTTGTCATCATTACTTGTCTGGCCTATACATGACTCAAGACCCAAAAATATGGTTGACACTTAACCACTTCTTGAAATTGGGGCACAGAAAGGCATCCTCCTCTGCACTGGTGAGATCCATCGTAAACTACTGGGAGACTGCTTTGTCAAGCATCTCTGCACCATTCGCCACAAGCAGAATTTTCCAGTGGCCAAACATTTTAACTCCCATTCCCATTTCCCATTCTGATGTGTCGATCCATGGATTCCTCTTGTGCCAAGATGTTATATTCCATCTGGGTACCCTCCAACCTGGTAGCATGAAAATAGATTTCTCCTTCCAGTGGATAAATTTCCCCCTCCCGCCCCCCCTTCCTCTATTAACCACTCTGACCTTTCACTTCCCATCTGCCAATTACTTCCCCAGGATCCCCTTCTCCTGTTGCCCACTCTCCTCTCCTATCAGATTCTTTCTTTTCCAGCCCTTGACCTTTCCCACCCACGTGTTACCTTCCAGCTAGCCTCCTTCACCTCCCCAACCTTTTTAACCTGGCATCTTCCCCCTTCCTTCTCAATCTGGAAGAAGGGTCTCAACCTGAAATGTCAACTGTTTATTCATTTCCATAGATGCTGCCTGACCTGCTGAGTTCTTCCAGCATTTTGTGTGTGTTGTGAAAAAAAAATTAGCAATGTCAGCAATGTCAATTTCATATGGAAGAAATATATGGGTTTGAATTTTGAAGGCTGAACAAGAGTAAGTTCTGTCCTCTCTATAGGATGTAAGCCTCAGACAAGTATTGCATTGGGCTACCAACATAAAGTGGATTCCGATTAATTAGGCCATTGGTTAATCGGAGCAACTGCTAATTTGGGACAACCGCTAAAGAACAAAAACAAATTAATAACATAGCCAGGATTCCTTTCATTTATTTGGGACACTAAGCCATTTAATTGGGGAAGGTGATTGTCAGTCATGCCCATTCGACACTACACCATGCTTAAAGAGAACAGTTGCATCATTTGCATGTGCTTGCGTTACGCTATCTATTTGGGCCAATGAACGATGATACAGAAAGCAGTGATCTTTGATAAGTTTAGTTTTATTTTGATTTTAAAATAATTTTTGAGACCCCTGCCGTGAAAAGATATGACACTAACCAAAAAAAAATTACCCTACTGGCCCAAATTCAAAGCCATCTGCCTAACACCACCCATCATCAGCTGGCAGAGGTAACTGGAGTGTCGAAATGTACAATTGCACACTTGATACATTGGCAAGATAAACAGCGAGAAAAATGTGAGGGGCAACAGAGGACATCCCAAAATCAAAAGTGTGAAGGTAAGGATCCAGATGTTGAAGAAACCCTCAATCAATGGCTTTCTGTTGCACTTGGATGAGGTGTGTCTCTTAGTGGACCAGAACAAATGAGAGGAGCTAGCTAAGAAGCTGGGTCATGAAGATTTTAAAGCAACAAATGGTTGGCTGTCTTGGTGGAAATATAGGCACCACATTAAATTGAAGAAAGCACATGGTGAGAAAGGTAGTGCTGATGTTGTAGGTGCAGAAACATGGAAATCTACAAAACTCCCGACTTGCTTCAGAAGTTTTGTGTACATGATATTTACAATGTCGATGAAACAGGCCTTTTTCATTGTGCTACGCCGGATGATTACCTTTACTACCAACACACAAAACTATCAAGTTCAAAGAAAGCACGACTATGTTGTGTTGTTCAAATAAGATAGGAACTGATAAAAAGAAATTGTAGGTTATTGGGAAAAGACAAACTCGATGCTTTATGTGGCTAAGAATATGTAGTTTACCAATCAAATACTATGCCAACGTCCACTTGATAAATTTCTATGTCAGTGACCATTGCAAACTGAAACACAGTTTTATAGCACTGTAGACATATTGGTAGTGTTCTAATTTGTTCTGTATTTCATTGAACTGTACAGGGTACTGGTGAGGCTGCATCTGGAGTACTGCATGCAGTTCTGGTCTCCTTACTTGAGGAAGGATATACTGGTTTTGGAGGCAGTGCAGAGGAGGTTCACCAGGTTGATTCCAGAGATGAGAGGGTTAGACTATGAAGACATTGAGTCGCTCAGGACTTCACCCGTTGGAATTCAGAAGAACGAGAGGAGATCTTATAGAAACATAAAATTATAAAAGGGATAGATAAGATAGAGGCAGGAAAGTTATTTCTACTGGCAGGTGAGACTAGAACTAGGGGACATTGTCTGAAGATTCAAGGGAATAAATTTAGGATGGAGATGATGAGGAACTGCTTTTCCAAAAAAGCAATGAATCTGTGGAATTCTCTGCACAATGAAGCAGTGGAGGCTACCTCAGTAAATATATTTAAGACAAGTTTGGATTGATTTTGCATAGTAGGGGAATTACGGATTATGGGAAAACGGCAGGTAGGTGGAGATGAGTCCATAGTCAGATCAGCCATGATCTTATATTAAATGGCAGGGCAGGCTCGACAGGCCAGGTGGCCTACTCCTACTCCTTCTCCTAGTTCTTATGTTTTTATGTTCTTATTTGTACTCAGTTAAACAGTAGTCTGTCTTTTTTATATATCTTTTGAATTATTTCCATTGAACTTCAGATGATAGGAGCAGCCACTTTGGCGAAGGTCCTGATGTGTCCCAGTTAACTAGAATCCACCATACTTCAGCTGCTATGGGTATCATGGTGGAGCAGATAGTAAAGCGGCAGTTTCACTGTGCCAGACACCTGGGTTCGACCCTAACCTCTGGTACTGTCTGTGTGGAGTTTGCTCGTTCTCTTTGGAACTGCAAGGGTTTCCTCCCACATCCCAAAAAGCATGCAGGCTGGTAGGGCAATTAGCCACTGACAAATGCTCCCCTGTGCAGATGAGTTGCAGAATCTGGTTATGAGATGATAACAATGTGGAAAGGTTAGAATGAGCTGCAGCAAGTTTGATTTAAAGATGGGTGCTTGGTGGTAGGAAAGGATTTGATGGGCTGAACGGTCTACTTTCTTGTACAGCTGTGTGCAGTTTGGCACTGAAAAGCATTAACTGATAAAGGCAAAATAAAAGCAGAAAAATTTCTACATATAGGACAGGTTGATTTGGAGAAGAGTTAGTATTTCACATGGACAACCTTTGATTCAAACTGAAAAAGCCAAACTGGATTGCTCGTAAAGGACAGAAAGAGGCTGAACAAGAGGCAAAGCTAAGCTGGAGTACACTTTACCTTCGACTATATACTCAGTGACCATTTTGTTAGGCACACTTGTTGATACAAATATCTAATCAGCCAATCATCAGGCAGCAACTCAATGCAGAAGAGCATGCTGACATGGTCAAGAGGTTCAGTTGTTCAGATCAAATATCAGAATGAGGAAGAAATGTGATCTAAGTGACTTTGACTGTGGAATGACTGTTGGTGCCAAAAGGGGTGGTTTGAGTATCTGAGAAACTGCTGATCTCCTGGGATTTTCACACACAATTGCCTCTAGAGTTTGCAGAGAATGGTATGAAAAAGAAAAGTCATCCAGTGAGCAGCAGTTCTGTGGGCGAAAATGTCTTGTTAATGAGAGAGGTCAGAGTACAATGGCCAGAATGTTTCAAGCTGACAGGACGACAATAGCCCAAATAACCACACTTCAACAACAGTGGTGTACAAAAGAGCAACTCTGAATGCACAGCACGTCGAACCTTGAAGTGGATGGGCTACAGTAGCAGAAGATCATGAACACGTACACAGTGGCCACTTTATTAGGTATGGGATTACCTTACATAGTGACCACTGACTGTATCTACAAATAGGTCTTCATGAACTAGATTTACCGAAGGGCCTGTTCCTCTGCTGTGGCACTCTATTAAAAAAACTGCTCAACGACCAGCAACCGGAAGATTGATGACCCTGACTTTCCTGAGTGGGGCTCAATCACTTGCATTTCCCATTCCCACTGTGACAAGAATACACATAGATGTTAGCTGTCCTGTGTAATCAGCAGTTGGTCTGCCACCTGTCTTCGGGAGAGAAAGAGATAAGGAAGACAATGGAGCAGCATTTGGAGATGTGTAATGAAGGGACGGGAGAGAGAGATGTCTAGAGCGGCTCCCCCTTTGAACCCTGAACTGTTTGAAGTGATGGACAGGCAATACCCCAGCAGGGGGATAAAAAGGGACAGGTTAGCTAAGGCAGGACACGCACGACACCACGAGGTAACGAGACCCTGGAAGCGGTGCCGCCCCGCAAGTCGGCGGGAGTCGTTTGGAAGGCTGGTTGCAGAACCACGCCTTAGACGCACAGGGTGGAAAGGTACGATCAGCGGGAACCCGGTGTGTGTCCGCTCTTGCTTGGGTGCCGGGTTCACTGCAGAGGATCGACCGCATCTGGAGGAGGGGTCACAGTCGGTGACCTCAGGTGACATCACAAAGGACTCGCCCGAAAGCTGCTTGTGAGCAATATCGCAGGACTGTGAGTGGAAGCCGTTTTGAATGATCATTCGTTCTTGTTCTCTCTCTCTCCACATTGTCCATCGCCATGGCGACGATTACTGCGAACTGAACTAAATTGAACTGGACTTTGTGTCACTTTGAAATTGGTCATTTACCCCTAGACAACGATAGAGCTTGATTGATCCTGTTATCTTAATTCTGTGCACATGTGTGTTTATCATTGCTGAACTGTTGCATTTATTATCCTTTCGATTACTGTGTTGCTTGTTTCTTTAATAAAACTTCCTTAGATCTAGTAATCCAGACTCCAACTGAGTGATCCATTTCTGCTGGTTTCGCAACCCAGTTACGGGGTACGTAACACCACAAACTTTCCTTTTCTGGAGCCTTGTGAATACACCTTCCCACAAAGCTGAGTGTCAAGACCTGGAGCTGGTGACAATCTTGATCAATGTGGACAAGTCTCCCACACATCCCCTGCCAATCCTATAGAGCAACTAGGGATACTATTGGCATGTAGCAAAAGACACTCTCTCCAAGCACCTCCAACCCTGCCAGACTTAGCTAGATGTAAAAGCCATCAGCATTTTCAAAGCTTCCAAGTGACCCTGACATAGAAAACAAATTTTAAAAAATGGTTTTATTTTGAATTGATAGAAGTCTACATGTGTTTTTTTTAATTAAGCCATACTGCATAAATTGTAAATATCCGTTCTGCACTGACTGGAGTAGCACCACAATCTCGTTGTCTTGAGCAATGACAGTAAAATTCTATTCTAGAGTTATAAGAGGCTTAGCCTACGTACATAGTCAGAATCTTTCACATAGCAGGTTTATCAAAAACATGAGGATACTGGTTTAAAGTAAGAGGAAGGAACGTTAAAGAGGATTTGAGAGAAGTTTTTTTTAACATACAGAATGGTGGAAATATGGAATGTTGGCAGAAGAGGTGGTGGAATCAGATACAATTACCACACATAAAGGTGCACTTAAGTAGGGACACAAGATATTGTTAATGCTAGAATCCAGAGCGACAGAATGAATATTCAGCATCTTGTGAGGCACGTAAATGGGCAAGACATAGAAAGATATAACCTGGTGCAGGCAGCATATGATCAGTAAGAGCAGCATGGATGTAGTAGGCCAAAGGGCCTGTTTCTGTGCTGTATGGTTCTATCACTCAGTGATTCAATGGCTGGTTCACAGTGATCATGCAGCTTGGGTCAGTTCTGCCACAGGACTAAACTTTTCCTTACTGTGATCCTGTCATCAACACATGGAAGACACATTGGGCTATAAGCAGCAGTTGTGCCACAGGCATTGGGAACTAAGGCCTCACCCACAAAGTCTTAGAGCAGCCTTCTAATTATGACCTTGTACTGTTCCTGTATATAGAGTCATAGATAGGTACAGGACAAAACAAGCCACTTGGCCCATCTCAACCATGCTGACCCATTTAAGCTGCCTACTTCCATTGACCTGCACTTGGACTATAGCCATCCATACCCCTACTGTCCATGTACCTATGCAAACTTCTCTTAAATTGTTGAAATCAAGCTAACATGCACCACTTGCACTAGTAGCACTCACAACACGCTGGAGGAACTCAGCAGGTCGGGCAGCATCCGTGGAAAAGATCGGTCGACTTTTCGGGCCGGAACCCTTCGTCAGGACCCAGTCAAGGGTTCCGGCCCGAACCGTCGACCGATCTTTTCCACGGATGCTGCCCGACCTGCTGAGTTCCTCCAGCGTGTTGTGAGTGTTGCTTTGACCCCAGCATCTGCAGATTATTTTGTGCTTACTTGCACTAGTAGCCCGTTCCACACTCACAAGACCCTCTGAGTGAAGATTTTCCTCATGTTTCTCTTAAACTTTTCACTTTTCACCCTTAACACATGATCTCTCGTTGTAGTCCCACACAACTTCAGCAGAAAAATCTGTATACATTTACCTTGCCTATATCCCTCATAACTTTGTTTGCCTCAATCAAGTCTGTCCATAATCTTCTACGTTCCAGAGAATAAAGTCCTAACTGAATCAAACTTTCCTTATAACTCAGGTCCTCTAGTCTTGACAACATCCTTGTACGTTTTTTCTGTACTCTTTCAACGATATAGGTGACCGAAACTGCTCACAGTACTCCAAATGAGGCCTCACCAACACCTTAACAACTTCAACATAACATCCCTTTTCCTGAACCCGGTATATTGAAGACCAATGTGCCAAAAGCTTTCTTTACAACCCTATCTATCTGCACCACCACTTTCATTGAATTGTGTACCTGTATTTCCAGAACCCTTTGTTCTATAGCACTCCTCAGTGCCCTACTGTTCACTAAGTAACACCAACCCTGGTTGGTCCTACCAAAATGCAACACCTCGCACTTGTCTGCGTTAAATTCCATCTGCCATTTTTCAGTCCATATTTCCAGCTGGTCCATGTCCTGCTGCAAGCTCTGATTGTCTTCCTCGCTGTCCACTATATGCCCAGTCTTGGCATCATCTGCAAATCTGCTGATCCAGATAAGCACATTATCATCCAGATCCTTGATATAGATGACAAATGACAACAGACACAGCACCAATCCTTGGAGCACTCCACTAGTCACAGGCCTCCAGTTAGAGAGACAACCATCTACTACTATCCTCTGGCTTCTTCCAAAAAGCCAATGTCTAATCCAGTTGTTGGTGCGTGGCCAAGTGGTTAAGGTGTCGGTCTAGTGATCTGAAGGTCGCTAGTTCGAGCCTCAGCTGAGGCAGCGTGTTGTGACCTTGAGCAAGGCACTTAACCAACATTGCTCTGCGACGACACTGGTGCTAAGCTATATTGGCCCTAGTGCCCTTCTCTTGGACAACATCGGTGGCGTGGAGAGGGGAGACTTGCAGCATGGGCAACTGCCCGTCTTCCATACAACCTTGCCCAGGCCTGCGCCCTGGAAACCTTCCAAGGTGCAAATCTATGGTCTCACGAGACTAACGGATGCCTATAATCCAGTTTAGTACCTCATCTTGAATGCCAAGTGATTGAACTTTCCAATCAACCTCCTATGCAGAACCTTGTGAAATGCCTTGCTAAAGTCCTTGTAGACAATATCCACTGCCTTGCCTTCATCAACTTTCCTAGTAACTTCCTCGAAAAGATTGGTTAGACACGACCTACCACACACAAATCCATGCTGACTATCCCTAATCAGTCCATGTCTATCAAATACTCATATATCAAGTCCATTAGAACACCTTCCAATAGCTTTCCCTCTACTGATGTCAGGCTCAGCAGCATGTGGTTTCCTGGTTTATTTTTAGAGGCTTTCTTAAACAGCAGAAAAACATAAGCTATCCACCAATCCTCTGGAATATTTCCGGTTGCTAAGGATAATTTAAATATCTCTGCAAAGATCCCTGTAATTCTGCACGAGCCTCCCATACTAGAGGCTGAAGGAACACCTTGTCAGGACCTGGGGATTTTATTGTCTCAAATTTGCCTCAAGGCAGCGAACACCTCCTCCTCCGTAATCTGTATAGGGTCCAGGGCCTTGCTGCTGCTTGGCTCAGTTCTATAGACTCCTGAGTAAATACAGATGCAAAAAGCCCATTTAAGATCACCCCCATCTGTTTTGGCTCCATGAATAGATTACCATTCTGATTTTCCAGAGAATTAATGTTGTTCCTTGAAATCTTTTTGCTCTTAACATATCTGTAGAATCCCTTGGGCTTCTCCTTCTCCTGCTAGGGAACCCTATGCCTTCTTTCAGCCCTCCTGAATTCCTACTTAAGTGTTCTCTTGCATTTTTTATACTCCAAAAGTATCTCATTTGTTCCTACCTACCAGTACCGGCTATGCATTTGCTTTTTTTATTTAACCAGAGCCTTTTGAAAACCAAGGTTTCCTAAACCTGTTGTCTTTACCTTTTATTTTGACAGACACATACAAGTTTTGTATCTCAAAATTTTTACTATTAAAGGCCTCCCACTTACCAAGTACACCATTGCCAGAAAACAGCATGTCCCTATCCACATTTGCCAGATCCTTTTTGATACCATCAAAATTGGCCTGTTTCCAAGTTAGAAACTTAACCCTCAGACTAGACTTATCCTTTTCCATACTGACTTTGAAATTAATGGCATTGTGATCACTGGATGCAAAGCATTCACCGACATAAACTTCTGTCACCTGCTCATTCCCTAATAGGAGATCTAGTGTCACACTCTTTCAAGTTGGAACTTCTATGTACTTACTAAGGAAACTTCCCTGAATTCATTTGACAAACTCTAGTTGCAGTAAGCAGAAACATTTGAAAGCAAAAGTTAAATATTCAATCACAATGTAAATATTTTTTTCTTTTAAAATACAGTATATGGAATTTTCATTAACTAAAAGGAATAAAAGTGCAAGCTAGGCCTTTTTCTTTGGGGTGAAGTGAGATGAGAGGTGCCTTGATAAAGGTGTACAAGATTTGTTCAGATGAAAGACGAACGTCTACCGAAACAAATCTTCTACACCCAGCTTAAAGAAGGCAAACGTAAAAGAGGTGGACAACGGAAGAGATTCAAAGACATCTTAAAAGCCAATATGAAGAAATGTAACATTGATATCAACAACTGGAAAAACATTGCCAAGGACAGGAAACTCTGGCAAGCCGTCATCCGAGAAGGAACAGCAACTTTCGAAGCCAACAGACGTGCAGAATTAGAAGAAAAGAGAAGAAAATGGAAAGAGAGGCAGCAACAACCAAAGCCTGATCTGCCATCTGGAACTACCTGTCCTGAATGCGGAAGAACTTTCAAAGCCAAGATTGGACTCATAAGCCACTTGAGAGCCCATAAGTAGATCAACAGAACGAAGACCATCATCCTCGACCTCGAGGGATAGCCACAACGACGATGACGGTGTACAAAGGCTGTAATATATCTAGTCAAGAAGAAAAGAAAAGCTTACAAAAGGTTCAGAGAGCTAGGTAATGTTAGAGGTCTAGAAGATTATAAGGCTAACCAGAAGGAGTTTAAGAAGGAAATCTTCTTAAGAGGCAGAAGGGGCCATGAGAAGGCCTTGGCAGGCAGGATTAAGGAAAATCCCAAGGCATTCTACAAGTATGTGAAGAGCAAGAGGATAAGACGTGAGAGAATAGAACCTATCAAGTGTGACAGTGGGAAAGTATGTATGGAACCGGAGGAAATAGCAGAGGTACTTAATGAATACTTTACTTCAGTACTCACTATGGAAAAGGATCTTGGTGATTGTAGTGATGACTTGCAGCAGACTGAAAAGCTTGAGCATGTAGATATTAAGAAAGAGCATGTGCTGGAGCCTTTGGAAATTATCTAGTTAGGTAAGTCGCTGGGACCGGATGAAATGTACCCCAGGCTACTGCGGGAGGCGAGGGAAGAGATTGCTGAGCCTCTGGTGATGATCTTTGAATCATCAATGGGGACGGGAGACGTTCTGGAGGATTGGAGGGTTGTGGATGTTATTCCTTTATTCGAGAAAGGGAGTAGAGTTAGACCAGGAAATTGTAGACCAGTGACAGGTAGGATTTATGAACATTTGGAAATGTATAATATGATTAGGAATAGTCAGCATAGCTTTGTCAAGGGCAGGTCGTACCTTACGAGTCTGATTGAATTTTTTGAGGATGTGACTAAACACATTGATGAAGGAAGAGTAGTAGATGTAGTGTATTTAGATTTCAGCAAGGCATTTGATAAGGTACCCCATGCAAGGCTTATTGAGAAAGTAGGAGGCTTGGGATCCAAGGGGACATTGCTTTGTTGATCCAGAACTGGCTTGCCTACAGAAGGCAAAGAATGGTTGTAGATGGGTCATATTCTGTATGGACGTTGGTCACCAGTGGAGTCCCTCAGGGATCTGTTCTGGGACCCTTACTCTTTGTGATTTTTATAAATGACCTGGATGAGGAAGTGGAGGGATGGGTTAGTGAGTTTGCTGATGACACAAAGGTTGGAGGTGTTGTGGATAGTGTGGAGGGCTGACAGAGGTTACAACGGGACATTGATAGGATGCAAAACTGGGCTGAGAAGTGGTAGATGGAGTTCAACCCAGACAAGTGTGAAGTGGTTCATTTTGGTAAGTCAAATATGATGGCAGAATATAGTATTAATGGTAAGACTCTTGGCAGTGTGGAGGATCAGAGGGATCTTGGGGTCCGAGTCCATAGGACGCTCAAAGCAGCTGTGCAGGTTGACTCTGTGGTTAAGAAGGCGTAAGGTGCATTGGCCTTCATCAATCATGGATTTGAATTTAGGAGCCGAGAGGTAATGTTGCAGCTATATAGGACCTTGGTCAGACCACACTTGGAGTACTGTGCTCAGTTCTGGTCGCCTCACTACAGGAAGGATGTGGAAGCCATAGAAAGGGTGCAGAGGAGATCTACAAGGATGTTGCCCGGATTGGGGAGCATGCCTTATGAGGATAAGTTGAGCGAACTCAGCCTTTTCTCCTTGGGGTGACAGAGGATGAGGGGTGACCTGATAGAGGTGTACAAGATACTGAGAGGCATTGATCATGTGGATAGTCAGAGGCTTTTTCCCAGGACTGAAATGGTTGCCACAAGAGGACACAGCTTTAAGGTGCTGGGGCTGTAGGTACAGAGGAGATGTCAGGGGTAAGTTTTTTACTCAGAGAGTGGTGAGTGCGTGGAATGGGCTGCCGGCAATGGTGGTGGAGGCGGATACGATAGGGTCTTTTAAGAGACTTTTGGATAGGTACATGGAGTTCATGAGGGATATAGGTAAGCCTAGTAATTTCTAAGGTAGGGACATGTTCGGCACAACTTTGTGGGCCAAAGGGCCTGCATTGTGCTGTAGGTTTTCTATATTTTCTATGTTTCTATGTTTCTAAGAGGCATAGATTTGGTGGATAACCAGAGGCCCCCCTCCCCCCCCAGAGTGGAAATGGCTAATATGATAGGGCATAGTTTTAAGGTGATTGGAGGAAAGTATAAGGGGGAAGGATGTCAGGGGTAAGCATTTTACACAGAGTGGAATGCCCTGGCAGGGCTGGTGGTAGAGGCAGATGCATTAGGGACATTTAATAAGCTCTTAGATAGGCACTTGAATGATAGAAAAATAGAAAGCTATGTAGGAAGGAAGAGTTAGATTGATTTTAGAGGAGGTTAAAAGGTTGGCATGTCATTCTACAATTATACATGGAAATCAGAGATGATAAATCAAAATAGCCAGATTTACTTCCCTAGTTTGGAATAGACTTGGGAACTGTGCTGAGTCCAGGAATAGCCTGGGAGGTCCATTACAGATGCATTTGACCCCTGGCTTGATCTAAACATCTGTGCACCGGTGCCTGGGCAAAGATGTTGGAGCACACTCTTTCCAGAAAACAGCCTGTCCCAGTCCACACTTGCCAGGTCCATTTTGATACCATCAAAATTGGCCTGTCTCCAATTTAGAATCTTAACCTGTAGACCAGACCGGAACTTTTCCATATTTACTTTGATACCAATGGCATTATGATCACCAGGTGCAGTAGATGATAATTATCTGTGATACACTGCAGCTCAATCATAGTTCTCTAAAGGACCACCAGTAGTGCAATAAAAGCAAAATGCATTTTTATAATTTATTTTAGATGAATCTCAAGGATGTATATAGTATATATACTTTGATAATACTGTAAATGTACTTTGAACTTTGAAAAATGTGAACATAAAACTTCCAAATTATTAAAACATTAAACCCAAATACAGATAAATATTAAGTACAATATATCCTCCTTTATTCTCCTATCTGCAGTTCGACTTTAGGCTCACAAATACTGAGCTGGCCCAGGTTCCCATATAAAATTGTTAGGGGATCTCAGTAATTTTCTGTGGCATTATTCAACTCCATGCGGGGTCCAAAACCAGAGAATGTGGGTGAATTGCTGCATTAACTCAGTCAGCAAACTAAAGGCTCTGCATTCCTGCACTGGAGTCGCAAAAAAACATTGGCACTTGCTCTGAGAAACCCCAGCAGGCCCTCAGCATAATCTGGGCTCATATGTTACAACTGGAGTAATACATACAAAATGCTGGAGGAATTCAGCAGGCCAGGTAGCATCTGTGAAAGGAAATAAACAAACAATGTTTCAGGCTGAGCCTCTTCATCAGGAATAGAAAGGATGGGGGGAGGAAGCTGGAATAAGAGGGTGGGAGGAGGGGAAAGAGCACAAGCTAGAAGGTGATAGGTGAACACGAGGAATTCTGTGGATGCTGGAAATTCAAGCAACACACATCAAAGTTGCTGGTGAACGCAGCAGGCCAGGTAGCATCTCTAGGAAGAGGTACAGTCGACGTTTCAGGCCGAGAGCCTTCGTCAGGACTAACTGAGAAGATTTAAACTTCTTCAGTGTAGGCATCACCAGAAGAGGCTTCGCAGTAATGAATTTAAAAACGCAAAGACGAGGAATTCTGCAGATGCTTTCTAGCTCTTCCTTATCTCCCCTTCCCCCTCCCACTTTCAAATCTCTTACTAGCTCTTCCTTCAGTTAGTCCTGATGAAGGGTCTCGGTCCGAAACGTCAACTGTACCTCTTCCTAGAGATGCTGCCTGGCCTGCTGCGTTCACCAGCAACTTTGATGTGAGGTGATAGGTGAAGCCAGGCGAGGGGAAACGTAATTGAGTGGAGGAGGGCGGATGAAGTGAGAAGCTGGGAGATGCTAGGTTGAAAAGGCAAACGGCTGAAGAGGAAGAATAGGAGAGGAGAACGGGAAAGAGTAGGGGCATCAGGGGGAGGTGATAGGCAGGTGAGGAGAAGAGAAGAGGTTAAGAGGGGAGCCATAGGGGGAATGATAGAAGAGCAAAGGGGAGGGGGAACAATTACTGGAATCAATGCTCATACCATCACGTTGAAGGCTACACATACAGAGCATGAGGTGTTGCTCCTCCAACCTGAGAGTGGCCTCATCACGTCAGTAGAGCAGGCTATGGACCAACGTATCAGAATGGGAGTGGGGATTGGAATTAAAATGGTTGACCACCGGGAAATCCTGCTTGTGGACAGAGCGAGTGCGCTCTACATTACAACTGGAATAGAGTACACATACATACTGTATACTTTCCTGGTCCAGACCTTCAGATTCACTCTGATCCAAGAATGCCCTAACAGAGTAGTCCTGTTCCCCTGGCCCACCAGCTCCACCAGCCCTACAACAGAATATCTTATTGCAACCACATTGTTTTTTGTGTGGCCTTGCTGTGTGCAAGTTGGCTGCCGGTTTCTTGGAACAGTAGCCACAATTCATTGGACATCACGCCTCCTAGGAGATGGTGGAACTGTGGAAGGCGCTCTCAAACGTTAAATCTCCTCACAAATAGGTAGACAAATAACAGGTGCGAAATTGGAGGATTGATGGAGCGACCTCTTTGAACAGTATTTTCCCATATTGTTAATAAATATAAACTTAAAATTTCTTTTTATAAAGAATGCAGACTAACCAAGGCCACCAATAATACAATCTCTGCTAGTTAGTATTGTGGTACTCAGAGTTCACCTGGCTGTATTTCAATATGTCATTCCAGTTATCAAATGTACAATCAAGAAATATTCATGCCACAGAAGGGATATAAAATTGCTATTTTTCTTGTAGTTTATCTTTCTTATGTTTGTATCTTTATATAATCATGTACTGTATATAATATACTGTACATGTGATTGTTCAGAGTTTCTCAAAGTTTACAGTCACCTTTGTATTTTTCTGGAATCTCTTTGGTTTCAGTAGAAGGTGTCACATTACTTGAACTTGGCTGTTGGTTAACCGTTATAAATTCAATTGAATTTACTGTTATCAACAGTCTGCTATAAGAAGACCACACTTACTTTACTTTGTCTCTTTCCCTACCTGTCTCTTCCCCTACTCTTTTCCCTTTGTTCTTTCTCTTTCCCTGGTCTCTTTCTTCATTCTCCCTCCTCATGATTCTGCTACCTTCATCTTCTTTGATTTTGTAACATGATCGTAAGCAACAAGTTTTATGCCTCATTCTTAAGTTCCAAAGAACTTTGGATTGAGGCTACTTTTCCCATGCCGATTAGCGGAGTCTTTTCCAAATGCATATTTTTCTCTGGGACCACAGCCAGAGACAGTTCATAGAATTATAAAACCAATGAACAATTACCAGCCCAAAAGAACTGAAGTGGCTCTTCAAATAGATGGAGGTCTTCCATCGATTAATCTGATCTGGCCCATTCTCTCACTCTTTCCCTGTATTGTTGCAAATTTTTCAGAATGAAAAATTTACAACTGCTCTTCAGGGAGACAATCTACTGAATCAGAATTAGATTTATTATCACTGACGTATATCGTGAAATGCGTTGTTTTGTGGCAGCAGAACAGAGATAAACATAAAAACCTATAATTTACAATAAAAATTGCATAAAATGAAATAAGTAGTGTAAAAAGAGAGCAAACTAGTGAGGTCATGTTCATGGGTCATTCAGTAAACCGATGGTGGAGAGAAAGAAGTTGTTCTTAAAATGTTGAGTGTGGCTCCTATACCCAAGGTAGGAATAAGAAGGGGGCATATTTTAGATGGTGAGGGTCCTTAATAATAGATGCTGCCTTCTCAAGGTACCGCCTTTTGAAGAAGTCCTTTGATGGTGAGAAGACGCGTGCCTGTGATGGAGCAGGCTGAGTAACCCTCAGCAACATTTTTTGATCCTGTGCATTGGAGCTTCCAGACCGAAAGGTGATGCAACTATTGAGAATGCTCTCCACGATACACCTGCTGAAATCTGACAGAGTCTTTGGTGACACACCAAATCTCCTCAAACTCCTATCTATCATCAATTCTCATGCAACATTGCAATGATATCTACTACATTTTCATCCTTCTTTGACAATCATCTCTAAATGGGCTTTTAATTTTAAACTTACTCTGTATGCCAGGTTCCAGGCAAGTGCAAGTGCAAGCTGGGGTTAGAGACAGTTAGGAAGGTACCACCCTGACCCCTGACTGGCCTCATAGTTATTAAGAACACACATGTGAGCATAGCGTGTATGTGTTTGATGTATCTGCATCCTCAGAAAGCGCATGCCCCTGGACATGATAGTGAGAATCTCTCCCTAGATCAGGGGTTCCCAACCTGAGATCTATGGACCTTTTGCTTAATGGTATTGGTCCATGGCACTAAAAAAAAGGTTGGGAGCCTCTGGTATAGATAGTTTTGCCAAACACACAACACAGGAGCATTGTGCATTGTAGTCCATCTCTAAAACTCTACGTTGCTGCTCTCTGTGAGAGTGAAGCTGAGAAATACAGAAAGTGCATCAGGAGCTGCTGTTATACAAAGTGTCTGACAATCCTGGTCAAGGATAGATATCCATTCCACAGATAGCTTCTAATGAGTATTTTAGCTAAACGGCCTGTTTTTGCTCAAATGGAGGCAGCTTTAAGCCTCAAGTATCTTAAGGAGCAGATGATATCACTGGTTTTGATCTGGCAAACCCAGCAAGTTATGGACAAACCTCCATCCCATTATTTACCCTCCCTACTTAAGTCAAGGCCTCAGGGGCAGCTCACCGGCCACGAGGATAGACAAAGATTAGCCAGTGCCCTAGCATTAAACTGCTGGTAGTTGAATAACCAGGCAAGGTTATTGAAAGGATATCTCTGTTTAGTCTAGAACTGGGAGACAGCGGGCCATGATAAGCAGTTGGATGAGGCCTTGCTCAGATAATTGTGAGTATTTGGAGTTCATATCCCTGTTCATTCTTCCACTCAAAACAGAGACCAATAGGTTTTAATTGGTTTGTGGGACACGAGGAATAGGTGAGAATATAGTCAATGGAAGAACATTCATATTGGTATAAGAAAGTGCTAAAGGTCCTTGGACATAAAATACTGTGCAAAAGTCTTAGACACATACATATAGGTAGGGTGCCTAAGACTTTTGCATGGTACTGTATTTGTCAATGCAGAGAGGAGAGCGTTTGCAGATCTTGCGGGAGCAAAGGATGTTGGGAATGGTGAGGGTGGAGCGCCCTGGGAGTGGTGTGGGATCAGTCAATCATGTGGCAGCATCTCAATGCATGAAAGCGTATGGACATGGGTCAAGAGGTTAAGTTGCTGCTCAGACCAAAAATCAGAATGGGGAAGAAATGTCATCTAAGCGACTTTGACTATGGAATGATTTTTGGTGCCAGAAGTTGAGTACCTCAGAAATACTTGATCTCCTAGGATTTTCATGCACATTTGTCTTTAGAGTTTGCAGAGAAAAGTGTGAAAAACTAGAAACATCCAATGAATAGTTGTTCTATGGGCGAAAACACCTCATTAATGAGACAAGTGAGAGGAGAATGGCCAGACTGGTTCAAGCTGAAAGGAAGGTGACAATAACACAAATAACCATGTGTTACAATAGTGGTGTGCCAAAGAGCATCTCTGAACATGCACCACATCAAACCTTGAAAAGAATGGGCTACAGCAACAGAAGATCATGAACATACACTTAGTGTCCACTTTATTTGGTGCAGGAGGTATTTAAAAGTGGACACTGATGGTATTCCTATCCTTGTTCTCCAATGGATGAGTACAAAACATAAAAATGGCTACTCACATCGATCTCACACATAATAAGTAAGCGTCACATAAGCACCATTGCCAAGAAAACACACCAGCGCCTCTACTTGCTTTGAGGGCTAAAGAAATTCTGTAAGTAAAGAGCGTCCTATCCAGGTGCACAGCAGCTCAAGATGGCAACTGCTCTTCCTGAGGCTGCAAGACAGTCATGGAAACAGCTCTGCACATCACAGAAACCAGTTTCCTCCTCCATTGGCTCTGTGTACATCCTCACTGCCTTGGTAAACCAGCCAACAATATCAAAGACCTCTACCAACCTGGACATTCTCTCTTCTCCTGCCCTCCTTTAGCCAGAGAGTGGTGAATCTGTGGAGGCCAAGTCTTTATGTATATTTAAGGCAGAGGTTGATAGATTCCTGATTGGTCAGGGCATGAAGGGATATGGGGAGAGGGCAGGAGATTGAGGCTGAGAGGGAAATTGGATCAGTCATGATGAAATGGCTCGATGGGCCCAATCGTCTAATTTTGCTCCTGTATCTTATGGTCTCCCCCACACCCCACCAGGCAGAAGGTACAGAACTCTTAAAGCTCATACCACCAAACCCAGGCCAGCTTATGTTCTGCTGTTGAATGGACCCCTTGTATGGTAGGTAGATTCTTGACTTCACAGTGTATCTCATCATGTCCTTCCACCTTATTGACCGCCTGCACTGCACTCTCTATGCAACTGGAACACTTTATTCTGTCAATTCTTTTCCCTTAATGTACCGATGTGTTGAAATGATCTGTATTGAAGGCATGAAAATCAAAGAATTTAATTGTACTTCGTTACATGAGGTTATAATAATCTGATTATCAATTATATCTCTGAAGCAAAAGGGTTTTTGAATGAATGCAGGAGCATCATTTCAGTCAATGGAGGTAGAGAAATGGGCCAATAGTGTCTCATTAATTCAATGATTCACAGTTGGTGGAATTCTGCATTAAAAATGTATTAATATTCAACGAGGTTTGCATACTTGTTCAGTGCCAGACCATGACGAGACAAGCACTCTTGAATAAAAAAAAATCTCCAGTGTACAATCTAAATAAAATCTTTATCCAATCTCAAGAGAGCAACGCTTATGATTCACTATACCTAACTTGCAGAAAGTAAATTTTCCCCTTTTTACTTATGCCCTTGCAAATCCTGTGTTGAATTGGTCATCAAGTCACTGCTTCGTGGCCAAAATCTTGTTTGTATTGGCAGCTTGGAAATTGGTTCAGAACTTTAACCCCAGTGAAATTCTACCACTCTTGCCAATATAAGCTCCATATATTCAGCACTGTGAATTGATGTGAATATAAAACATGCTAACTAAAGGTAAATTGGGTTTCTGTGCCAAATCTGAAGAAGCATAAGACCATAAGACATTGGAGCAGAATCAGTAAGGCACCAAAGGTTATGGAGAGAAGGCAGGAGAATGGGATTGAGAGGGATAATAAATCAGACATGATGGAATGACAGAATGATTTAATTAAACCATCTGACCCATCAAGCCTGCTCCACGATTCCATCATGGCTAATTATTATCCCTTTCAACCCCATTCTTCTGCCTTCTCTCTGTAACCTTTGACGCCCTAAATAATCAAGAACATACCAACCTCTACATTAAATATACTCCATAACTTGGCTTCCACAGATTCGCCACCCTCTGGCTAAAGAAATTCCTCCTCATCTCTGTTTTAAATGAACAGCTATACTGGGGCTGTGCCCTCTGGTCCTTGTCTCACCCACTCTAGTAAACATCTTCTGCACAACCACTTTCTCTAGGCCTTTCAATATTCAATAGGCTTCAATGAGATCCTCTTTATTCTACTAAATTCCAATGAGTACAGACCCAGAGCCATCAAACACTCTTCATACTGTAAGTTAACCATTTCATTTCTGGAAGCATTCTCGTGAACCTTCTCTGGACCCTCTCCAATGCCAGCACATCTATTCTTATATTTGAGACCCAAAACTGCTCATGATACTTGAAGTGCAGTTTGACCAATGCCTTATAGAAACTCAGTATTACATTCTTTAGATACAACACTGATTTGTTTCAACTGCAGCAATTCTCTGATGACTCAGCAATATTTGGGTGTACAACAGGAGGATGGGAGGATGAATACAAGGCCCTGGTGGAAGACTTTGTTTAGTGGTGCAAGCTGAATCATCCGCAGCTCAACACTAGTAAGACAAATGAATTTTAAGAAGACTAAGCCTGCATTGCTCCCTGTTACTATTGATGGTGAGGACATAGATGTGTTGAGGACCTAGAAGTACCTATGGTGCACCTGTATGATAGACTTGAGTGGAGCACCACCACAGAGGCTATGTACAAGAATGTCAGAGTCCCCTCTACTTCCTGAGGAGAGCATGAAGGCCTCTCCTTCACATATTCTACCATTCTGTTGTTGCCAGTACAATCTTCAATGCAGTGGTGTTCTGGGGCAATGGCATCAATATGGGTGATGCCAATAGGCTCAATAAACTGATTGAAAGGCTGGCTCTGTTATAGGAGTCAAACTGGATGTACTGGAGGCTGTGGTAGAACAAAGGACACTACGGAAAATCCTGGCAATTCTGGACAATGTTTCTCACTCTCTGCATACCACCTTGACTGAACAGAGGATCACTTTTAGTAATACACTAAGACAACTGTGCTGCTCCAAAGAGTGCTATATGAAGTCATTCCTACCCTCAGCCATTAAGCTCTGTAATGAGTCAACCTATAGCCGGGAAAGTGATGACCCCTTCCTGTTCAACTGTTAATGGTAACTTTTTTTTTAATTCTTTTTACTTCTCTTCTAATATTTATATCTGTGCACTTGTAAAGCTACTGTGACCCTGTAATTTCCTTTGGGAGCAGTAAAGTATCTATCTATCTATTACGTTCTATTCCTCTCAAAATGAATGCTAGCATTGCAATTGTCTTCCTAACCACCGACTCAACCTTCAAGTTAACTTGTTGGGAATCCTTCACAAGGACTCCAAAGTTCCTTTGCACACCTGTTTTTTGAATTTTTCTCCCTATTTAGAAAATAGTCTACACCTCTATTCCTTCTATCAAAGCGCATGACCATACATTTCCCTACATTATATTCCATCTGCCATTTCTTTGTCCATTCTCCCAATCTATCTAAGCCCTTCTGCTTCCTCACCACTACCTGCCCCTTCACCTGTCTTCGAATTGTCCGTAAATTTAACCACAAAGACATCAATTCTATCATCAGAATTATTGACATACAGCATGAAAAGAAGTGGTCCCAACACTAACCCCTGTGGAACATCACTAGCCACAGGCAGCCAACCAGAAAAGGCTCCCTTTAATCTCATTCTTTGCCTCCTGCTAGTCAGCCAATCTGTGCTAGTATCTTTCCTGTAATACCATGGGCTCTTATCTTGTTAAGCAGACCCATGAGTGGTACCTTGTCAAAAGCCTTCTGAAAATCCAAGTGAAAATATCCACTGGCTCTCCTTTGTCTATCCTACCTGTTATTTCCTCAAAGAATTTCAACAGATTTGTCCTTAACAAAACCATGCTGACTTTGTCTGATTTTATCATGTGCTTCTAAATACTCTGAAACCCCATCCTTAATAATGGACTCCAACATCTTCCCAACCACTGAAGTCAGGCTATCTGCCCTATCTCCCCGTCTCCCCTTTCTTCAACCTTTATCCTCTCTTAAAAAGTGGACTGACATTTGCAATTTCCTAGTCCCTCCGGATCCTTCCAGAATTTTGTGATTCTGGAAAGATATTACTAACACCTTCACAATCTCTTTCAAAATCCTGGAGTATAGTCAATCTGATCTAGGCGACTTATCTATTTTTAGCACAAGAAATTCTGCAGATGCTGGAAATCCAAAGCAAAACACACGAAGTACTGCAGGAACTCAGCAGGTCAGGCAGCTTCCATGGGAATGAACAAATTGTCGACATTTCAGTCCCAGACCCTTCTTCAGCACTGGAAAGGAAGGGGGAAGACACCAGAATAAAAAGGTGGGGGGAGGGGAAGGAGGGTAGCTGAAAGGTGATCGGTGAAGCCAGGCAGGTGGGAAAGGTAGAGGGCTGGAGAGGAAGGAATCTGAGAGGAGAGTGGACCAAAGGAGGGGCAACATGGGGTGGTGATTGGCAGGTGAGAAGAGGTAAGAGGCAAGAGTGAGAAATAGAAGAAGGGAAGGCGAGGGAAAACATTCTTACCAGAAGAAGAAATTAATGTTCATGCCATCAGGTTGGAGGCTACCCAGATGCAATATAAGTTGTTTCTCCTCCACCCTGAGGGTGGCCTCATTGTTGCAGAAGAGGAGCCATGGACTGATATGTTGAATGGGAAGGGGAATCGGAATTAAAATGTTTGGTGACCAGGACCTACCGCTTTAGGCAGATGGAGCAGAGGTACTTGACAAATTACTCCCCCAATTTACTACGGGTCTCACCACTTTAGAGGAGGCTGCATCAGGAGCACCAGATACAACAGCTGACCCCAAGAGATTTGCAGGTAAAGTGTTGCCTCACCCTGAAAGAACTGTTTGGGACCTTGAATGGAGGTGAGGGAAGAGCTGGATGGCCACGTACAGCACTTTGACCACTTCCAAGGATAAGTGCTGGGAGGGAGATTAGTGGGGAGGGGTGAATGGACAAGAGGATCACAGAGGGAGCAATCCCTGTGGAAAGCGGAGGCAGGGGGATGTAAAGATATGTTTGGTGGTAGGATCCCTTTGGAGATGGTGGAAGTTGTGGAGAGTGATATGTTGGATACGGAAGCTCGTGGGGTGGTAGGTAAGGACAAGAGGAACTCTATCACTGTCAAGGTTGTGGGAGGATGGGGTAAGTGCAGACTTATAGGAAATGTAGCAGATGCGAGTGAAGGCAGCATCCATGGTGGAGGAAGGGAAAACCCCGCTCTGTGAAGAAGGACATTTCTGATGTCCTGGAAAGGAAAGCCTCATCCTGGGAACAGACGCAGCTGAGATGAAAGAACTAAGAAAAGGGAACAGCATTTTTATAGGAGACAGGGTGGGAAGTGTTACAGTCAAGATAGCTGTGGGAATCGGTAGGTTTATAAAATATCTCAGTCGACACTTTGTCTCCTGAGAAGGAGAAACAGACATTGAGAAAGTGGAGGGAGGTGTCAGAAATGGAAGGGGAGAGAGGTTTCGGAAATTATCTACACTTAGACCTTTCAGCTTCCCAAGCACCTTTTTCTTTTTTAATAGCAACTGCACTCACTTGTGCCCCCTGTTACTCACAAATAGCTGGCACAATGCTAGTGTTTTTCACAGTGAAGACTGATGCAAAATACATATTAAGTTCATCTGCCGTTTCTTTGTCCCCCATCGCTGCCTGTCCACTTTTATTTCCCAATGATCTGATATCCGCTCTATTTATCTGAAACAAATCTTTGTTTTCCTCTTTTATATTATTGGCTCACTTTCCTTCATATTCCATCATTTCTCTCCTTATGACTTTTATGTCTTCTGTTGATTTTTAAAAGCTTCACAATCCTTAAATTTCCCACTTTTTTTTTGCTATACTATATGCCCTCTCTTTTTCCTTTATGCTGTCTTTGACTTCCCTTGTCAGCCATGTTTACCTCATCCATCCTTTAAAATACTTATTCATCTTTGAGATGTACCTTTTTCGCACCTTTCTGAATTGCAGTTCTGCCATTCTCTCTGCTAATGTCTCTTTCCAATCAGCTTTGGCCAGCTGCCCTCTCATGCTTTTCTCAACTGTAATACTGATACATATGACACTTTTTCTCCCTCTCAAACTGCAAGGTGAATTCTACTATATTATGATCACTGTCTTCTAATGGCTCCTTTACCTTAAGCTCCCTAATCAAATCTGGTTCATTATACAACACCCAATCCAGAATTGCCTTTCTCCTAGTGGACGCAACCACAAGTGCTCAAAAGAGCCATCTCAGAGGCATTCTACAAATTCCCTTGCTTGTTATCCAGCACTAACATGCTTATTTTCCCAACCTATCTGCATATTGAAATCCCCATGACTGTCGTAGCATTGCCCTTTTTACATGCCTTTTCTATCTCCCATTGCAATTTATATCCTATATCCTGGCTATTTCACGTATGCCTGTATATAATTCCCTCCTGGGACTTTTTATCCTTACAGTTTCTTAACTCCATACACAAGGATTCTACATCTGCCAATTCTATGTCACCTTTTTCTAAGGATTTGATTTTACTTTTCACCAACAGAGCCAACCCACTCCTTCGGTCTAACTGCTCTTTCAATACAATGTGTATCCTTGGATGTTAAGCTCTCAACTATGATCTTCCTTCAGACACGGCTCAGTATTGCCCACAACGTCATGCTTACCAATCTCTAACTCCGCTACAAGATCATCTATCTTATTCTGCATACTGTGCGCATTCAAATATAACACCTTCAGTCCTGTATTCATCACATTTTTTAGTTTTGCTCCCCTGTTATGCTTCATCTCATCCCATTGACTGTAATTTTGCCCTATAGTCTGCCTGTCCTTTCTCACAGTCCCATTACACACTGCGTCTACTTGTATATCAACTGTCCCATCTTCAGCCCTATCACTTTGTTTCCAATCACCCTGCCAAATTAGTTAAAATCCTCTAGCAAACATACCTGCAACAATATTGGTTCTCTTTGGATTCAGAAATAACCCATACTTTTTGTACATGTCATACCTTCCCCAGAAGAGATCCCAATGATCCAGAAATCTGAAATCCTGTCCCCTTCACCACTTCCTCAGCCACTCATTCATCTGTACCATCATACTGAAAAATGCTTTCTTCACTACCTAATCTTACCTGTTTGCCACTTTCAGAAAAGATGTACTTGTATCACTGGGTCTCTCCATTCTACAACACTCCTCAGGGCCCTATCATTCACTGTGCACAATCTGCCATGGGTTGTCTGACCAAAATGAAAAATCTTGCAATTTTCTGAATTAAATGTCATCTGTAATTTTTTTGGACTACTGGCCCAGTCGATCAAACTCCTGTTGTAATTTTAGATAACCTTCTTCACTATCCATTATGCACTAATTTTAGTGTTGTCTACAAGCATTCTATATATTCTATAGTAAGAAATTATATATTCTTACTATACCACCTGCATTCTCATCCATATTATTAATATAAATGATGGAAAACAGCAGGCCCAGCACCGATCCTTGTGGCACATTGCTGGTCACTGATGTCACGTCTGAAAATATGGTAAGATATGTAAAGATTAAAAGATTAAAGATTAACTTTATTTGTCACATGTACATCAAAATGTACAGTAAAATGCATTGTTTGCATCAATGACCAACCTCATCTGAGGATTATGCTGAGGCCAGCCCACAAGTCTCACTCGCTTCCAACACAGCATGCTTAAACTTTTCTAACTCTAACCGATGCGCCTTTGGAAGGTGCAAAGAAACTGGAATATCCAGAGGAAACCCACATGGAGTTGGTGGCTTCTATTTCCCTTATGTTCCAAACACCTTTTGCTTGTGCTAAGTCAACAATCCTGGCAATGGCTTCATCAAAATGTAAACATGGGCTGTTCTCTTATCTTGGTTTGATGTGTAATCGAATAAAGGAGTCAAAACACTTTGCTGTTATAGATGCATTATCAAGGTTGCCTTGAAAATTCAGACATGGTCAATTAAGATATGATACTTTATGAGGTTATATTCCATTTAAAGAGATGAAGATAGATAAGGAGACATAACAAGAAACTGTCCTAAAATAAATATCATAAAACTTTAAAAAAACAAACTGAAATCAGACAAATACTCAAATGTGAGCATGAAACTGTACATAGAGCTCATTAAAGTTAAAGCATCATAGAGGATGGAAAATAGGTGCTTTGGTCTATAAAATCCATACCTAAAATTAACCATCTATTTACATTAGCCCCATTAATCCCACTTCATTCTCCTCACAGTTCTGTCAACTTTCCCCAAAATCTAACAGTAATGTACATAAACACCAGTGGAAATTTACAGTGGATAATTAAGCTACCAACTTGCATATCTTTTGTAATAGGCCAAAGCCAATATGGCTTCCTTAAGGGGAAACCTTGCCTGACAAATCTGTTGGAATTCTTTGAGGAAATAACAGTTAGGATAGAAAAAGGTGAGTCAGTGGATGTTGTTTCCTTGAATTTTCAGAAGCCCTTTGACAAGGTGCCATACTTGGTGCTGCTTAACAAGCCCAGGGTATTACAGGAAAGATATTAGCATAGATGGAAGATTGGAAGATTGGCTGATTGGCAAGAGGCATAAGGTTGGGAATAAAGGGGGCCTTTTTTGGTTGGTTGCCAATGAATAGTGGTGTTCCACAGGGATCTGTGTTGAGACCACTTTGTTTTACATTAAATGTCAATGATTTGGATGACGGAATTGAATAACGTGCGGCTAAGTTTGCAAATGATACGAATATAGGTGGAGGAACAGGTACTGTTCAGGAAGCAGGGAGCATGCTGAAGGACTTAGGCAGTTAGGGAGAATGGGTAAAGAAGTGGCAGATGGGATAATAGTGTAGCGAAGCGAAGTGTATGGTCATATACTGTGCTAGAAGGAATAAAAGTGTAGACTATTTTCTAAATGGGGTGAAAATTCAAAAATCAGAAGTGAAAAGGGACATGGGATTCCTTGTGCAGGATTCCCTTAAGGTTAACTTGCAGGTTGAGTCAGTGGTAAGGAAAGCAAATGCTAAGTTAGCATTCCCTTTGAGAGGACTAGAGTATAATAGGTTTCAGTAATGTCAGAGAAATGTATACAATATACGAACATCCTGAAATTCTTTATCTTCATAGGTATCCACGAAAACAGAGGAGTGTCCCAAAGAATGAATGACAATTAAATGTTAGAACCCCAAATCCCTCCAGCTCCCCCCTCCCACGCACAAGGAGCAGCAAAGCACCAGCTCCCCCACCAGCAAACAAAAAACAAGTATGTAATACAGAGGCTTTATAAATCATTGATTAAATTGCACTTGGAGTACTATGAGTAGTTTTTGGTCACTTATTTAAGAAAAGATGTGCTAGCATTGGAGAGGGTCCAAAGGAAGTTCACGAGAATGATTCTGAGAATGAAAGGGTTAGTGGATGAGGAGCATTTGATAGCTTTGGGCCTGTACTCACTGAAGTTTAGAAGAAAGAGTGGGGATCTTATTGAAATCTATTGAATGTTAAAAAGCCTAGATAGAGTGGATGTGGAGAGGATGTCTGCTACAGTGGGAGAGTCTAGGACCAGAGGACACGGCCTCAGAATAGAGGCTCTTCCACTTAGTACAGAGAAGAGGAGGAATTTTTTTAGCCAGAGGGTGTTGAATCTGTGGAATTCATTGCCACCTATGGCTGTGGATGCCAAGTCATTGGTATATTTAAAGCACAGTTTGATTTGTCGGGAGGTCAAAGGTTACGGAGAGAAGGCAGGAGAATGGGAATGAGTGGGATAATAAATCTGCCATGATGGAATGGAGCAGACTCCATGGGCCAAGTGGCCTTATGACCTTTCCTTGGGAAGTGGGAGAAAGCTGAAACATCCAGTGGAAGCCCATGCTGTCCACATGCAAAGTCCACACAGGCAGCATTGAAATTCAGAACTGAACCCCTTTGTCAGTGAATCAAGATTGTATTCAAGGGGACACACCCAAAATGCTGGAAGAACTCAGTAGGCCAGGCAGCATCTAAGGAATAGGGTAAACAGTTGACATTTCAGACCAAGACCCTTCATCACAATTTTTTTTTCCATTGATACTGCCTGGCCTGCTGAGTTTTTCCAGCATTTTGCATGTGTTGATTGGATTTCCAGCACCTGCAGATTTTCTCTTGTTTGTATTCAGAGGGTTTTTTATTTAACTAAGTTTAGAAGAAATTCACACTGCATATTTGGGTTTGTAAGCAGGAAGACCATTCCCAGAATGGGTGGGATGGGAAATGAAAAAAAAACCTCCATGAGCCTATATTTTATCAATCTGTGACAATCACCACTATCAGCAACAACCTGCATTTAGCCCTTCCAGACTAAAGGGGGTTCAAATCTACTTGAAAATGCTGTAAGTCTGAAATAAAAACAAAACAAACAAAAAACAATGCTGGAAGCACTCAATAGATCAGGCACCATCTGTTTTCTGTTTCACTAAGTATCTGAAAACTTTGCTCATGTATTTGTGAATATAACTGTAAGAAAGTGGATGTTATAAAATTACTGAAAAGCACTTTAAAACTATGGGCATTTCATTCCAAAGCTTGACTGCCCACTCAAAAAAAGTTCACCTTCAGAGGTATAACTTACTTTTTAGAATCTCAGGGTTGTAAAAAGTTGCTGCAAATGACACAGGCTCCTCTGCTACTGTGCCGAGACCAGACTCCCCGTATTGTGGCCACCCTCTCATTGACTGGCATTTCAGCATTTTCCAGTGCTCAGGGTAAAATATCATCATGAGTTCATCCACACTGGATACGGAACGTAACTGCTGCTCCAGCTCACTGCTCATATGACCCTGGTGAGGAAAACAGAGATCGTCAGTTAAGCAGACAACAATCTGGGGCACCCAAACCTAAAGAGAGGGAAACTGGTGTGTATTCTGTTTCACCAAGACCTGGCTTTCCCCTGCAATCCCCGACTGTGCCATCTGACCGGAGGGATTTTCGATCCATCGGATGGACCGAATGGCGTCTTCGGGCAAGACGAGGGGAGGTGGCGTCTGCCTACTGATCAACACTGCTTGATGCTCGGACACAGTGACACTGACAAGCTCCTGCAGCCCGGACCTGGAACGCCTGTCGGTGAAGTGTTGTCCCTACTATCTGCCACGGGAATTCACCTCGGTCATACTGACAGCGGTCTACATTCCCCCCCAGGCGGACGTGGAGTATGCTCTGAACATACTGTATGCCAACATCAGTGAAATTGAGACCAGGTATCTGGAGGCTTTGCTCATTACAGCCAGGGACTTTAATCAGGCCAAACTCAGAAAGGCGCTGCCAAGAGTTATACCAACATGTCTCCTGCCCCACTAGAGGCCCGAATATACTTGACCACTACTACACAGCAGTCAAGGATGCCTACTGTTCCGTCCCACGACCTCACTTTGGAAAATCGGACCGTCAGGTTGCACTCCTCCTCCTGGCTTACAAACAGAAATTGAAAGGGAGGTCACGGTGTCAAAAGTAGTGTTGCGTTGGACAGAGGAAACGGATGAGGTCCTCAGTGACTGCTTTGAATCGGTGGACTGGTTAGTATTCAAGGACTCGGCAGCTAACCTCGATGAATATGCCTCAGCTGTCACGGACTTTATTTGGAAATGCACGGAGGACTGTGTGTCTCGCAAGATGACCCGGGTATTCCCTAACCGGAAACCTTGGATGAATTATGAGGTCAAGTCCCTTTTAAAGGCTAGAGCTGCGGCTTTTAGGTCCGGGGATACCAGTCGCTACACGGAATCTGGAACTCCAGAAAGCCATTAAGGGTGCTAAGAAGCAATATCAAGCCAAGTTGGAAGCCCAGGCTAACCAGAGGGATGCCAGTAGACTATGGCAGGGTCTAAATGAGATCACTGGGCACAAAGAAAAGGCTGGGAATATCAATAACTGTGGTGCTTCTCTTCCTGACGAACTTAATGTATTCTACGCAAGATTCGAACAGAAGAGGATCTTCCTGCTCCCTCCGGATGAACTGGACCTGGTGGCATCGAGATTCATCGTCACCGAGGAGGACGTTAGAAGGGCCTTCCTGAAGATAAATCCAAGGAAGGCGACGGGCCCAGATGGCGTCCCGGGACGGGTTCTCAGGGCCTGTGCAAGCGAGCTAGCTGGAGTGTTTGCTGACATCTTCAGCTGCTCCTTGCTTCAGTCTAAGATCCCCTTGTGTTTTAAGAAGGCAACAATAATCCCAGTGCCAAAGAAGAGCAAGATGGCATGCCTGAATGACTATCGACCTGTGGCTCTGACATCAATTGCTATGAAGTGCTTTGAGAGATTGGTTATGGCACACATCAACCACAGCCTACCAGTCAAACTCGACGCTTTGCAATTCGCCTACCGGAGCAACAGGTCAATGGCAGATGCCATCTCTCTGGCTCTACATTCCTCCTTAGAACACCTGAAGATTAAAGACGCATGCGTAAGGCTCCTTTTCATTGACTACAGCTCTGCCTTTAATACCATCATTCCAAATAAACTGATTCCCAAGCTCCAGAACCTGGGCCTTAGCACTCAGATCTGCAGCTGGATCTTCAACTTCCTCACAGACAGGACCCAGGCTGTAAAAATAGGGGACAAGCTCTCCTGTACAATCACTCTGAGCACCGGTGCCCCACAAGGCTGTGTACTCAGCCCCCTGCAGTACTCACTGTACACCCATGATTGTGTAGCCAAGTTTCCATCGAACTCAATATATAAGTTTGCTGATGACACAACAATTGCAGGCCGTATCTCGGTAATGATGAGTTTGAGTACCGAGAGGAAATTAAGAACCTGGTGGCATGGTGCGAAGACAATAACCTATCCCTCAAAGTCAGCAAGACAAAGGAATTGGTTATTGACTTCAGAAGGAGTAGCGGACCGCACAATCCAATTTACATCAGCGGTGCGCAAGTGGAACAGGTCAAAAGCTTAAAGTTCTTTGGGGTCAATATCACAAATGACCTGACTTGGTCCAACCAAGCAGAGTTCACTGCCAAGAAGGCCCACTACTGCCTTTACTTCTAGAGAAAACTACAGAAATTTGACTTGTCCCCTAAAACCCTCACTAATTTTTATAGATGCACCGTAGAAAGCATTCTTCTAGGGTGCATCACAACCTGGTATGGAAGTTGTCCTGTCCAAGACCGGAAGAAGCTGCAGAAGATCGTGAAAACGGCGCAGCGACTCACTTTACACCGCATGCTGTTGGAGCAGTGCTGCCAGGATAATCAAGGGCACGACACAACCAGCCAACACACTTTTCATCCCTTTTCCCTCCAGGAGAAGGCTCAGAAGCTTGAAGACTTGTACAGCCAGATTTGGGAACAGCTTCTTTCCAACTGTGATAAGACTGCTGAACGGATCCTGATCCGGATCTGGGCTGTATCCTCCAAGTATCCGGACCTGCCTCTCGGTTTTTTTGCACTACCTTACTTTCCATTTTTCTATTTTCTATTTATGACCTATAATTTAAATTTTTAATATTTACTAATTTTTACTATTTTTAATATTTAAAATTTGTAATCCAGGGTGCGGGAAGCGCAGAATCAAATATCGCTGTGATGATTGTACGTTCTATTATCAATTGTTTGGCGACAATAAAGTTAAGTAAGTAAATTGGCTCACCCTACTTACACAATTCAAGTATTTGACCAATTCAGACACTAAAGTGTGGCTTTGAACGATTTGCAGCTGATGGGCCCCGAGTTATTGAAAGAGTCTTTGGCTCACTTTGGGATGTTCATGTAAAAAAAATCTGATCATAATCTTGATAACATACAAGAGTTAAATTGCACACTTCTACAAAGAGCATCAGAGAGAGGTAGGGGTTTGGATTAACGTTCCAGACAATGTGATTTAATTTCCACCCAGGCCAGTAGAGAATTCAATTTATTTAAAGAACTTATGTACTGAAAGTTATTGTTAATATTGGAATTTATTAACCTACTGGTGTTTGAGTGCTTTCTAACCTAAGAACACCTCTGTTCCTTTATTAATAAAACTACGTACTGCTCTTCACTTTATATTCATATTGTGTCCTTTTTTTCTTGAAGTTCTATTTGCTTCTGCAGTTCTAGTCATGCATATTTTATGGATGTGTTTTAAATATTACTTCACAAGCAGATATCTGACATAATAAGCTATGGTACAGAAATAGGCCCTTCAGCCCATCTAGTCTATGCTAAAACTATTATGCTGCCTAGGATTGCACCTGGACCATAGCCCTCCATTCCCCTTCCCGTCCATGTACCTATCCAAATTTCTCTTAAATATTGAAATTGAACCAGCATCCCCCACTTCCGCTGGCAGCTCGTTCCATACTCTCACCATTCTCTGAATGAAGTTCCCCCTCATGTTGCCCTTAAACATTTCACCTTTCACCCTTAACCCATGATCTCTAGTCCTCGTCTTACCCAACCTTAGTGGGAAAAAGCTGCTTGCATTTACCCTATCTATTCCCTTCATTATTTTGTGTACCTCTATTAAATCTCCTCCCATTCTCCTATGCTCTAAGGAATAAAGTCCTAACCTATTCAACTTCCCCTATAACTCAGGTGTTCAAGCCCCAGCAACATCCCTGTAAATTTTCTCCATACTCTTTCAATTTTATTGAAATATTTCCTGTAGGCAGGTGACCAGAACTCTACAAAATACTCCAAATCAGGCCTCACAAGTGCCTTATAAATATTCAACATAGCATCCCAATTCCTGTACTCAATATTTTGATTTATGAAGGCCAACATTTTAAAAGCTCTCTTTGCAATCCTATCTACCTGTAACATCTCTTTCAAGGAATTATGGATCTGTATTTTAACACACTCAGTTATAAATAACTTGAATGCTATATTTCAAATGTTAATCAAACACTATTGATTTCCATTCATCCTTACATCATCAGGAGTAGGTAGATTATTGGAGAAAATCTTAAGGGCTAGGGTTTATGTATACTTGACAAGGTAGGGGCTGATCAGGGATTGTCAGCATTGCTTTCTGCAGGGGAAATCCTACCTCACTAATTTGAATGAATTTTTAGAACAGGTAACTTGGAAGGCAGGGAGAAAGACATTGTATCAATGGACTTCTATCAAACAAATGTCAAGGTCCTGCACAATCAGCTATTTCAGAAGATTAAGGTGTCTGGGATTCATGGCGAGCTGGCTAGTTGGATCCAAGATTAGCTTTATGATAGGAGGCAGAAAGTAGTGTTTCTAACCAGAAAACTGAGACTAATGGTGTATGGCTGCAACCCTTACTATATCTGATACACATTAATGACTTGAATCAGAATCAGATTTAATATCACCAGCGTATGCCGTGATGTTGTGAAATTTGTTAACTTTGTGGCAGCAGTACAATGCAATACATAATAATAGAGAAAACTATATATGTATAATAGACAAATAACTAGTGTAAAAATAGGAAATAAAAAAGTAGAAAGGTAGTGTTCATGGCTTCAATGACCATTCAAAAATCAGATGGCAGAGGGGAAGAAGCTGTTCCTGAATCATTGAGTGTGTGCTTCCTTCCTGATGGTAGCAATGAGAAGAGGGTATTTCCTGTGTGATGGGGGTCCTTAATGATGGATGCCACTGTTCTAGGGCACTGCTCCTTGATGATGACCTGGATACAATGGAAGATGTTGTGAATGTGGCACTAACGATCAGTAAATCTGAGAATGTTGTGGATAGTAGGGAAGGTTGTCCAAGGTTGCTACAGGAAACAGATCTGGTAGAAAGTTGGGTAGAGTCTTGCCAGATGGAATTTAATCCTGACAAGTACAAGTTGATGCATTTGGAATGTCAAGTATGTGTAAGACATGTACAGTAAATGGTAGGAAGCTCAGGAATGGGGATGAATATAGGGATATCTTAGGGTTCGAGTTCATAGTTCCCTAAGTGTTTCATGCAAATAGATAAAATGTTACATAAAAAACTTACAGTTTAACTGAGTAATTATTATGTATTTAAATGAAATACAGAACAAATTAGAACAATATCAATAATCCTGTAGTACTATAAAACTGTGTATTAGTTCTTAATAGTTTTTGAGAGAGGAATTCCTGCAGTGTATGCTGATGTGTTTTTGTAATTGACTGTAAATTAACAAAATCAGTGCAGCCACCTAGTACAGATAATACAGATAATAGACTACCTACATACAATGCTATCGACAATTGCATCCTCTAAATCTTAATTTTCATTGAATCATTCAAGATGATTGTTAATACCTTCAAATTCTTCATAGTTACTATCTTATTGAAGAGAAGAATCTGTTTCATTTTCACTCCAGGCCATTTCTGACATCTCCAAGCCTGAATACTTGAAACCGCAGTGAGGAAAACAATTTCAAAATGTTTTACTACTTATTTCTTGCCATCTATTTGTGCTTTTTGAACCCAAATATACACAACTGGCGCTATTCATTCTAAATACAGTGTCGTGACAAACAACTGCACAAGTGCACGCGACTGATGCTGATTAGAAACTGTTTGGTAGCAGTTTTCTGTCCCAATTAGTGGCAGAGTATCCCAAATAAGCAAAGGGAACCCTGGTTATTTTCTCAATTAGTATTTGTGGTTGCCCCAATTAACCAGAATCCACTGTATATATAAACAAAGATTGATAACCAATATGCAAAAGACAAACTGTGCAACTAGAAATAAGTCTGAGAACATGAGTTACAAAGAATCCTTAAAAGTCAGTCTGTAGGACATGGAATCAGTTCAGAATTGTGGCAATTGTCAGTTCAGAAGCCTGATTTTTGTAGGGTAATAACTTATTACAAAGAAAGCAGCCCAGTCTGATTTTTTCTCCTCATAATCATAATTCTTGGCAACCTCCTTGCAGTCATCTTCTATAACCTCTCCAGCATTATCACATTATTCCTGTGGTGTGAGGATAAGATCTACACATGTTCCTACATCTGGGGCCAAATACTGGTCTGGCTTGATGTTCCTGCCATGCTGACTGTGGGTGTCTTTACTTATCTGGCCTGCTGCTTGCAAAGGAGTGTGGACAGGCACTCTAAAGTCTCTCTCTGCTGATAAACTCCCCCATTCACACTCCCGTACGACATTGTTGTGATAATCTGCACATTTTGGCCACACAAATGAAAATAAGTAACTTCACTCTGAAATAAATCATTTTAGGGTTGTGAAGGAATGAGATATTCATGTGGTAAATTGTTCAAAAAAAAGACAAATGTTTCCCATTTTTACTTAATTATTACCGACAATAAAGAGGTTAAAAAGGATACTGTATTACATGATAGCCTGTCTTGCATGCATAAACTGTGCCGTGGAAACTTGGCAAAGCAATTTTGGCTGCCTTGCCTCAGATATCATCTCAGTAACTACATTGTCACAAATCTTTCATGTTGGTAGGTTGGACGTGTGACATAAATGTTCTCTTTCATTTAAGCATTACGCTGTGCTCTTGCAAGGATAAAAAATAAGCTTATGAATATTTATCTTAGGCCATTACCAAATCATACAGCAATTTGTTTTAAAGAATAGAGCAAGAAAGTGACAATATAGCTGTCAGCCTGATTTCTAAACATGTCAAAGTGTTTAGTTTATTTAATTAACAGACGTTGTTTTCTACTTTATTGGACAAGCAAATCTACTTTGCATATCCTGTAAAATGTTTATAATTTCCAGCTGTTGGATAAGGGAAGCAGAGCTAAAAGCTCAGTTAAACACCAAGCCAAGTGAACTCTGTTGATTTGACACAAGAAGTTATACGTTCAGAGCAGTTATTTTTTCAATTAAAGCCTATGTTTATCCTGAATCATCCTACAATCTAAGAAAATATTTCACGGTTGAATGGAATATTTATTTCGGGACTAGGCTTTTAAAATTTACATTTTAAGTGATCTTTAACCAAGGATTTCAAAGGTTTCAGATAAATGCCCTACATTCTATTTAAGGATGGAACATATTTTCATACCTTGCTATGGAGAAATTTGCCCCGCCCCCCCAGCCCACTAATTAGGTACCAGACTCTAACCCTCTCATCTGTGTAGAGCTAGTTAAAAGATTTGAACAGAGGTAGCCACAGAGTAACAGCAAGTTGTGCAGTTTGGTTTCCTTTGAAATGCTATCAAGAAGAACCCATAATTCAGAATGAAGCAATTCCATTGTGTTCATAAGAACACAAGAACTCGTAAACATCAGAACTGAAGAAAATAGGAACAGGAATAGAGCATAAGACCATAAGAAATGAAAGCAGAATTAGGCTGTTCAGCCTATTGCGCCTGCTCTGCCATTCCAACATGGCTGATACATTATCCTTCTCAACATCATTCTCCTGCATTCCCCCATAACTCTTGATACCCTTAATAATCAAAAAACTAACCACCTCTGCTTTAAATATACATAATGATTTGGCCTCCACGGTCGTCTGTGGCAATGAATTCCACAGATTCACCACCCTCTGGCCAAAACAAACCTGGACCAACAGACCCATCCGGCCTGCTCAACCACTCTTTACAATCATGACTGATCTACTGCCAGAGGATTAAAAATAACCAAAAAACTTCTAACTGTAATACATTATAGCAGTGGCGGCAAGTCTTAAACAAGCTATTTAAAGCATTTTCAAAGGTCAAGAGATGGGATTCTATAATTGTTATCTTAAATTTCAGAACATTCTTGGGTATGTGCATCATGAAGCAAGATGCAAATCATAGTATTTAACTGCCACTTGGACTCAAAAAAAGTGTCCTGTTCATCATACCATTGCCAGTATGTCTATTATATACGCAGAAGTGGTTCTCGAGGGGATTTGGATCTATCATTCAAAGACAGGCCTTCTCTTTTATCATTAGCTATGGGGTGCTCTGTGCTGCATTGATTGATTCAAAGATTTAAAAGTTAGGTATATCTTCACATGGACATCGAAGCATACAGTGAAATGCATCATTTGAATACACGGTTTGAATATTTACAAATGTCGCCATGCTCCCAGCGCTGACATGACATGCCCACAACTTACTAAACCTATCCCGTAAGCCTTTGAAATGTGGATGGAAGCCAAAGCATCTGGAGGAAACCCACACAGTCATGGAGAGAACGAACGAACAGATTTCTTACAGACAGCAGCAGAAATTTAACCCTGATTGCCAATTGCGGGAGCTGTGAATTATTACGCTAGCTTCAGCATTGCTGCGTTACCCTCATTGCATTGCATGGTTTTAGATTCACAAAGAATGACTGGATCAAGTTGTGTCAAGTGGCATAATGTTGTTGCTGGCTCTTGTCCTTCTCTGGATAAGATGTAGTAAGCGCACTTTGCCGCAGATAACCACGACAGCCTGGGCTGCGTCTGCAATGCACTCAGTCTCTGTCAATTGATCAACGTATGGGCTTCTCAAGACTGTAATGGATTTGATTCACAAAGGCTTAGTGGAACCACAAATACACGAGGTTCTGATCTAAGTAGTGATTAAACAGCTAGCATATGGAACAACATGTGCTTACAATGTCTCCTTCTTGTGTCTCTTTTGGTTCTTATATTCCACTGTGGTATTTTCAGCAGTTGAGCTTTCAAAGGACTTGTATGCATTCCGTTTGTTTCATAATAATTTCTTCTTAATGATCGTTACGCTGCTGGTATTCAACAATGAAGGTACTCCATTTCTGTTTGTCCTTAGCCATCAAAACCAATTTTGGTCTTGGTTTTGGCAGTGTTCATGGCTTTCTTCATCATACCAGCAGCCTCCTCTAGGTTTTCACTACTGTCAGTCATGCAAGTCCCAGGTGGAAACTCAGGAATACTGTTGCACACAGATACAGAAGGATTCTTCATTGCTGTTTCCACAACAATTTTGTTTTGCCAGACAGGGTTGTTAGCCCTGACCTGAACTACCAAATCTGGAGGACTGGTGGATAACTCTTAGTCTGGCCTCTACCCTTTGACCTGTTTGGCATGGGTGACCCTACCAAGAGTCAAAACACAAGGCCCCGACTCCAGAAAATGTAGCCCTCCAGGTCATTGAGGCATACAAGCCTCCAAACACTACGACAATGTTGTGGTCCTTTTGGAGGCCTCGTAAGAGCAGTGCTTGAATCATCCAAGTGAGGATCACAGTATAGTTCCGCATCTGTTTAGATATCTATGCAAATAGATATATTCAGCATAGCATAGATTCAAACTGTGTTGGTCATTCACACAAACTACGTATTTCACTATACGTTTTGATGTCCATGTGACAGATATACCTAATCTTTAAATCAATCAATGCAGGAAAAAGATAAAGGCATACCCCAAATTAGAAGTATTTTTAATGTTCACTACAAGACTCACCAATTACTTAATACTAAAAGCAACAATCTAATTTGGTTCTTTGCACGGAGATAAGTGCAGCACAATGTTGCGTCCGGTACAGTGCTGTCTTATAGCTCCTGACCCTGGATCAAGCCTTTGGTACTGTCTGTGTGGAGTTTGCATGTTCTCCCTGTGGACACACTGGTTTCCTCTGGGTGCTGCAGTTTCCTTCCACCATTCAAGAAACGTCCACATTCAGGAGTTAATTGGTCACTGTTAATTGCCCCTTGTGTGTGGAAAAAAAATCACAGATTATGTGTGGAGTTGATAGGAAATAGTGGGAGGAATAGAATGGTTAAGGGTAAAATCAGAGTAAATATGGGGGTACAAGGATAGCACAGACTCAATGGGTTGAAGGCCCTATTTTTGTGCTGTGTCTATCATTTTGTCTCACCTCAGAATGAATTTAGGTCTATGGTGGGTATTCTGTTCACAACAATACAGTAGATGTACAGCAGCATGTCTCACAAATCTGATCCAGATTTTAATGATTAATGAAGGTGTTGCAAGGCCGAGGCTGAGGATGAACCCAAGTGCAGGACACAGGTGCAGAGGCAGAGTTGTGAGGCGTTAGCACCACCGTGAACCGGGAACTGGTATCCAAGAGTCTTTACACGGAGACAAGGTTTACATAGAGTATCCAGGAAATGATGCAGAGCTTAGAACTGACAGTCCCAAGGAATCAGGAAACGAAGTTTACTCACACTAGAGTCGACCAATGAACTGGCAAAGCATAGCTGTGTCGCCCGAGTTTTATCCTATGTTCACTAATGGGAAGCAGGTGTGCTGTAATTAGTGGAACTGGGAATGATTGGAAATCAGACGAGGGGATTAAGGCCCGATAAAGGAGCTAATAGCAAGATGGGGAATTGCCAGACAGGTCCATGACAGTACACCGCCCCCCCCCCCGCCCCAAACGGGAGCTCCAGGTGATCCTCCAGGCTTGTCCGGATGGTCCCGATGGAAGTCTTGAATGAGGGAGGGGTCCAGGATGAAGGAGCGGGGAACCCAGGAATGCTCCTCTGGGTCGTACCCTTCCCAGTTGACCAGGTATTGGAGGCACCTGTCCCGATGGCGCACATCTAGTAGCCGCCGGACGGTATATGCCGGATGGTTGTCGAAGATCCGGGCGGATGGAGCGGTTTCAGTCGGAAGCCACAAGGGGCTGATGGAAAGTAGTTTTAATTGGGAAACATGAAAAGTAGGGTGGACGTGCATAGATCTTGGTCGTTTAAGTCGGATTGCTGTGGGGTTGATGATACTTTTGACCTTGAAAGGTCCCAGGAAGCAAGAGATGAGTTTCTTAGGCTCGTTTCTGACAGGGATGTCTTTGGATGAAAGCCACACCATCTGCCCAGGTCGTTACTCAGGCGCAGGAGTCCGGTGTTGATCGGCAATCCTCCTATTGCGATCGGCTGATCTGAGCAGGTCCGTGTGTGTCCTCCCAAACCTTGCGGCACCGATCGATATGAGCCTGAACAGATGGCACCGTAATCTCCTCTTCTTGCACGGAGAGCAGTGGGAGTTGGTACGCAAGGGAGCACTTGAAGGGAGACCTTCCGATGGCAGTACTAACCAGAGAGTTGTGGGCGTACTCAACCCACACGACGTGGTCACTCCAGGTAGACGGGTTGTTGGTTGTAATACAATGTAGCGTCGCCTCCAAGTCCTGGTTGACCCGTTCAGTTTGCCCATTCATCTGTGGGTGGAAGCCAGATGACAGGCTGACCGAGGCACCTAAGGCTTGACAGAAGGCCTTCCATACCTGCAAGATGAATTGGGGATCTCGATCGGAGACGATGTCCGCGGGGATGCAGTGGAGGCGGAAGACGTGGCGGATGAGAAGGTCTGCAGTTTCTTGATCAGAAGGGAGTTTAGGGAGGGCTCCAAAGTGCACCATCTTGGAGAACCAGTCTACCATGGTGAGTACGGCGGTGTGTCCGTGTGAAGGGAGGAGACCGGGGAAGAAACCTAGGGCGATGTGCGACCAAGTACGACCAGGGACGGGTAGCGGACAAAGTAATCCTGCAGGTGGCTGATGACAGGCTTTTCCACAGGCACAGATGGAACATGCAGAGACATAGGAACAGGTATCCGGCTCCATGGAAGGCCACCAAAAGTGTCTTTTCAGGAGAGCCAGGGTCCGATCACTCCAGGGGTGGCAGGCGAACCGAGATGTGTGCCCCCACCGGAGAACCTGAGATCTGACGGAATCAGGCACAAAAAAGCAATCGGCGGGTCCATTGCCGGGGTCAGGGTCAACCCGTTAGGCTTCCTTTACTATGGACTCAATCTCCCAAGTGAGGGTTGCCACCACACAGGATGGTGGGAGGATAGTCTCTGGGCCGGAAGTGTCCCCCTTGGAGATGTATTGGCGGGAGAGCGCATCTGGCTTTCCATTCTTGGACCCTGGACGGTATGCAAGGGAAAAGTTGAACCATCCAAAAAAATAATGCCCAACGGGCCTGGCGGGAGTTCAAACATTTGGTGGTCTGAATATATCCCAGGTTCTTATAATCAGTCCAAACAATAAACAGGTGATCCGGCCCCTCCAGCCAGTGCCTCCACTCCTCCAATTCTCGCTTGACTGCCAGTAGTTCCTGATTTCCCCACATCATAATTCTGCTCGGTAGGGGGGATCAGTCGGTGAGAAAAGAAGGCACAGGGATGAAGCTTTTCATCCGGACTTGATCGTTGGGACAGGACTGCTCCTACCCCAGAGTCAGAGGCATCAACGTCAACAATGAATTGACGGGAGGGTTCCGGTTGGACCAGGATGGGAACAGTCGTGAACCGCCTCTTCAGGTCAGTGAATGCCGAATCAGCCTCACAGTCCCAACAAAAAGGTGTGGTAGGCGAGGTAAGTCGGGTAATCCCTGATAAATCGGCAATAAAAGTTCACAAACCCCAAAAGTCGCTGAAGTTGCTTGCGGTCGTGGGTCTGGGCCATTCTTCCACCACCCAGATCTTCTCGGGATCTGCCCACTCTCGATGATGTAGTCCAGGAAGATGACCGACAGGACGTGGAACTCACATTTCTCCGCCTTCACAAGTAACTTGTTCTCCCACATTCTCTGGAGGACTAGACGGATATGGTGAATGTGTTTCTGGGGGCCTGCTAGAAAATACTAAGATATCATCTCAGTAGACAAACACTAAGTGATTAATAAAGTCCTTCAGTGCATCATTGATTAGGGCTTGAAAAATGACAGGGGCATTGGTGAGGCCAAACGGCATGACCAAGTATTCAAAGTGGCCCAAAGGTGTATTAAAGTCCATCTTCCACTCGTTTCCCTCCCTCATCCTGTCTAGATGGTAGGCGCTACAAAGGTCCAACTTCGAGAAGATGGTGGCTCCGTGAAGTGGTTCAAATGTCGAGTTAATGAGGGGTAGTGGGTACTTACTTTCAACTGTTATATTGTTTAGGACTCAGTAATCAATACAGGGATGAAGTGACCCATCCTCCTTCTCTACAAAGAAGAAACCGGTGCCCACCAGGGAGGATGAAGGTCAAATAATGCCCGCCATGAGGGACTCACTCATGTATTTCTCCAAGGCCTCTCTCTCCGGTCGGGATAAGTTATAAAGATAACTGGTGGGTAAAAAGGCCCTGGGAAGAAGGTTGATAGCGCAATCATATGGGCGGTGCGGAGGCAGGGAAAGAGCCCGTTGTTTGCTGAATACCTGTTCCAGGTCATGGTATTCTGCGGGGCCTCCGGACAAGTCAAGGGGTTCAAAGACAGGCGGGGTCGCAGTAACCTCCCTAGGGGATGGAGCCGACCACATACAGGTGGCGTGACAAAACGGGCTCCAGCTGGCTATCCTCCTGGTAGACCAGTTGACGTAGGGAACACACATCAAAGTTGCTGGTGAATGCAGCAGGTCAGGCAGCATCTCTAGGAAGAGGTAAAGTCGACGTTTCAGGTCGAGACCCTGATGGTAAGGTGGGACGTGGGCTGACCCAAGCAGCGGGGCGACTGGTCTTTCCTCTCAGATGCTCTTGAAGTCGATTATCGAGCCTGGTGGCTAGAGAGATCAGAGGGTCCAGGCTGTCCGCGTCATCCTTCGCTGCCAGTTCACCTTTTATCTTATCTGAGAGGCCCTGTCGGAACACTTCCCGTAGTGCCTCGTCATTCCACCCAGAGTCAGCCGCTAACGTTCGGAACTCGATGGAGTATTTTGCTACGCTTCGCGAACCCTGTCAGAGAGTTAGCAAGCTCTTAGCGGTGTCCTTACTGTGAACAGGCTGTTCAAGGACCTTCCTCATTTCGGAGACAAAGGAGGGGAAGGAGGAACAGGCCTCCGGTCGGTTGTCCCAGATCGCGGTGACTCATTCCAAGGCATCCCCTCATAACAGCCCCATCATGTATGCAACCTTTGATCTGTCCGAGGTGTACATACGTGGCTGTTGCTCAAAGACCAAAGAACATTGTAATAAGAAGGCCCAGCACTTCCCTAGGTCCCCAGCATAGGGTTCCAGTTGGGGTACGCATGGCTCTCGAGCTGATCCAAGGGGCATAGCCATCCCAGGCTGAGTGGTTTGGTCAGTTGGGGTTCTTGGAAGGGACGGAGTAAGGGAAGCAGATACCCGGTCATCCTGCTCACTGACCTTCCTCACGTTCGTGGACAGCGCACAAAGGTTGTCCGTGACCTCTCTGAGCAGTTGGTCGTGGGCACCCAGTAGGTAGCCATGGCTGGTAAGGGCCTGTTGCACAGAGTCCTTGTCCACTAGGTTCATTCTTGGCCAGTTCATTCTGTTGCAAGGACGAGGCTGAGGACGAACCCAAGTGCAGGACAGAGGCGTGGAGGCAGAGTCGTGAGGCATTAACACCAACACGAACGGGAACTGGTATCCAGGAGAGTCTTTACACAGAGACACCGTTTACGTAGAGTATCCAGGAAACGATGCAGAGCTTAGAACTGGCAGTGCCAAGGAATCAAGAAACAAGGTTTACTCACACTAGAGTCAACCAACAAACTGGCAAAGCATGGCTCCGCGGCCTGAGTTTTATCCTATATTCGCTAATGGGAACCAGGTGTGCTGTAATTAGTGGAACTGGGAATGATTGGAAATCATACAAGAGGATTAAGGCCCAATGAAGGAGGTAATAGCAAGATGGGGAATTGTCAGACGGGACCATGACAGCAGGCTTTGTGATGGATGTAATCTATGTAGACTTCAGTAAGGCCTTTGACAAGGACCAACACAATAGGCTGGTCTAGAGGTCAAGACACAATGAATCGAAGGTATGTTGGTGAACTGTATCTGAAATTGGCAAAGAACTTCAAAAGAGGAATTGGTCAAGTGGAATGGGTCTGAGGAAGGCATATTTCCTACAGAATGGCCCAATAGTGGAGGTACACAGACTCCATTCCAAACGCCGAACATCCCCATTTGTCGATTTACTGATGTCACTGATGATACATAGGGACAATCAGAGCTAATGTAAATTTTCTCACCAATAGTGATGGAAGCAGCAAGTGGCAGACTGAAAGGATTGTTCCCTTCTACATCCCAGCACAAGTTTGAACACTTTACAGCCAATGCAGTACTTTTGCAGTGTGGGCACCATTCTTTTGCAGGAAATGTAAAAGCTAACTGTGGCAGCATGTCCTGCAACAGTTATGTGATAACACCCAGGTTGTGAGAATCTGCTGAAGGATAAATGTTGGTGAGGGCATCAAGTATATCTCCTCCATCTTATCTGAAGAAATGCCATGGGATCAATTGGGAGAGCTGTTGGGCTTCAGGGCAGCTTCCATCCCACTGTTACAAGACTCGTGTACAATAAAGATGAACTCTTGCTCTTTCAGTCTCTCTCATCGTGGCCCTTGCACTTTATTTGATTACACACGCTGCACTTTCTCTGTAATTATAACACTAGATTCTGCATTCTGCTCTTGTCTCTCTTTTCCTACCTCCTCCATGTGCTTAGAATGCTGCTTGCTAAATGAGGCTTTTCACTCTGTTGGTAAATTCTGTGCTTTTAAATTGATTACTTGCACCTAGTGTCACTTTATGTACATACAATCAATCTATGTACAGTATATAACCTAATCTTATATTTAGACAGCCACACTCAACAGTTATTTGTACATTGTGTTTAATAACATTACTTTTATATTTATATTTCCCTCCCCCTTTCCCATTCTTCTTTACCCCACTCTGGCATCTTACCTGCCCTCTGGGTCCCCTTCTCCTTCTCTTTCTCCAATGGTCCACTCTCCGCTCCTATCAGATTCCTTCTTCTGTAGCCCTTTATCTTTCCTACTCACTTATCACCTTCTGGTTATCCTCCTTCCCCTCCCTCCACCTTTTTATCCTGACACTTTCCCCGCTCCTTTTCAATCTGGAAGAAGGGTCTCGGCCTGAAATGTCCACTGTTTTTTCATTTCCATAGATGCTGTCTGACCTGCTGAGTTACCCCAGCATTTTGTGTGTGTTGCTCTGAGATTTCCGGTATCTGCAGACTTTCTCCTGTTTATATTTGTTGTGTTTTATTTTTGCTTTTTGTGTATTTTTATGCTGCATCAGATCTGCAGTAATAATCATTGTGTTCTCTTTATAACTGTGTTGCCCTTAAGGCATTTATTTGACTTTGCTGTGTCTATGTTTTAAATGATTTGTTTGTAACTATTTTCTAGTTAAAGTTAAAGGTTGATAATTAAGTTACAGTATATCAAAGGTAAATTCACTGTCTATGGTATATCGCGGCGTGTGATGACGTTACCTCCGGTTTCACCGCTTATTGTGTGTAACCTCCGGTTCAGAGAAGGTGTGAAGGTGGGTGCCACGTGTGCGGCATGATCGTGAAGAGCTCCGTGTCTACCCACAAAGAAACATTATAGAAGCAACGCTGTAAGTTCATAAGAATGTATTTGAAGTAAAAATAGTAACGCGGTTTCTGTTAAGGAAGCGGCGGTTGGGGTGGCCTGCCTGCCGGTTTTTCAATTTCAAACGCGGGGTGGGCTCAGGTCCGGCAACGGTTTGACGCGACCCCCTTGCCCGCTACTCGGGGTAACTGGAAATATTCGCTAAAAGAAGAGAGCGCGTGTGGTCTCCAGAATGAAACAGACGCTGTATATCTTTATATTTTTTATCAACAGTTTTCAACATACGATGTTAATGTGGAAGAGTGAACAGTAAATGGTTAACCTTACTACGACACTGTCTTCATTGGCTCCGGTTTAACTTGGTGTTTAGTCAGAGTTTCAACACACTGCACCGGAACACTACAATAACACAGTACTGAAGGAAGACGATAAACAATCTTGAACCTTGATAGTGAAATGTAGTCTATCTGATGATGTGTAATGGGACCTAGAAACTCTGTGCTCAGGTTTCTGTGGTTGGCCATCAATCCACAACCTTCTGACACTTGTGACTTGAGACGGAGTATTCAAAAGCCTGTAGCTATATGATTTGAACTCTGAAGATGATCTACATTGAAATGGTGGTGGTGGTGGGTGAGAGGTGGGCACAATGGACACATATGAATAATGCCCAAGTCCGCATAACAGAATAAACATGAGAAAGTGGAATATAACATAACGTGGTCGAGGAATGACGAGAAAGCCTTCCTTCAAGAAGAGGGTAAAGGAGCAAGTGAAATGTGTAATGTGATCCAATCAAAGTAACAATGGAATCCAATAAGCTGCAAGAGGTCAAACCAAAGAGGAGTGTTGCTGCATTTCTAGCAGAAGAGAATATAAAATCAAGAGTTGTTACATCAGTATTGTACTGAACTTCAGTTAGTTTGTGGTCTCTCGATGCAATTCTGAAGTTTATACCACAAAAAGGGAACGGAAGGCATCAATAAAGTGGAAATGCTTACAAAGCAGTAACCTGATTTGAAAGAATTCAAGTATGAGGAAATATTAGACAGACTCAGGAATGGAAAAGAAACTAAAAGGAGACAGAATACAAGTCATCAAGATTAGGAAGATATTTAACATGTCAAAGTGTTTTTTTTGGATGAATAATGAGCAAAGGGACTTAAATATAAGATAAACATTAATACCTTACAGAGTAAGGTTGAAGGAGAATTGTGAAACCTGCGCCACATAAAGTGGATGAAGCAGAAAGCATGGAAGCATTTAAGAAGTGGCTCCATGATGCATTGATAAGAGAGAAAGATTCCAGTTAAATGAACACACAAGGAGAAGTAAGTAGAACAGTATTTGAATGTCAGTAAACTATAATCACTGTTTCTGGCTACTTGACTTGAGTTGTTTACTTTTGTCTTGAGATTGTTGTGCAGTTCTGCACAAAATCTGATTCCTATCTGTCTGAAACCAGAGGAAATCTGCAGATGCTGGAAATCCAAGCAACACACACAAAATGCTGGAGAAGCTCAGCAGGCCAGGCAGCATCGACGGGGAACAGTTCGGTTGGCGTTTCGGGCCGAGACCCTTCGGCAGGAAGGAGATCCTTCGAACGGTCTCAATCTGAAATGTCGACTCTATCTATTTCCATAGGGACTACCTGGCCTGCTGAGTTCCTCCAGCATTTTGTGTGTCCTACCTGTATGTTTAGCTTCATCTATTTTTTTTTCAGAAATCTCTGTTATTTCTCTACAACCTTTTCTCAAAGGTTTGTTTCCCCAACTTCTTTTATGCCATGGATTCTCACCATTAATCCAGGGGTTCGTAGACTCCAGGTTGGGAACCCCTGCCTTACAGGGACCCTACCTGCACAATCAGTCAATATATATAAACCAATCTAGTGTATGTATATTTATTGTGCTTTTATTGTATTCTTTATACTTACTGTGTTTTTTATGCTACATCAGATCTGGCATACCAATCACAAAATATTCTTTATATTCATTCCACTTTTATAAATTGAGATTAGCTGAACATAATCTTTGAACTTCACATTATTAATTAAGGAAGTATCCAAACACCTTGTGTCCCCATCGAGCCACTATTGGTACTTCCACTAATTTAGTGGGAGGACATATTCAAATCTAATCATGTAAGAATGAGCTTGTATTGTATTTAAAACCTTGTCAAAGAGCACTCTCCAGTAAAATACAACACATTTAAATAATCTCCAACTATAGTTCTTTTTTGTGTGCCATACTCCGCCAGAGCCTCGGCGACCACTTTTTCAAGTGGTTGTCTCGGGAAAAGACTCTGTGAGTGGTCCCTCACGTCCTTCTCACAGCGCAGTTTTTTTTAACGAGGTCGAGTTGTGAGCTCAACACTCAACCCGGCACGGATGGAAAGCGAGCCCGGGAGCGGCCTGACTGGATTCAAACTCGGGAACCTTCACTCCGGAGTCCGGCGCTGATGTCACTGCGCCACCAGCCGGTTCTAACCATAGTTACATTGAACAAATAACACTGGGCAACAAAGATTTTTACTTCTTGAGTACTTTTGGGTGTATCTTATGGATTTTTAGGCTGATCATGAAAATCACCATAACATTTCCCTAACACGCACCAATTTTTTTGAAATTGCCTACATTTCTTTATTTCATTTCATAATTCAAGTCAGAATGACTGTTGTCAAGATTAAGGAAGGGCTTTTTAATGGTCCACAAATCAAATAGGTCAACAACGACAAACAATTTGAAGAACTTCTAGTGGGACCAGAGAAAATCACATGGAAGGCATTCAATGATGTTTTTGAAAATTTTCTTGGCAGCTACAAGCACCAAACTATGTGTTACTAAAGATTCATTTGTCTGCATTCCCATTTAGACTCCTTCCTTGCAAATCTTGGCACTGTCAGTGATGAGCATGGTTGAAGGTTTCACCGGGACATTGCAGTCATGGAGAAACCGTATCAGGGCAACGGGAATCCATCAAGTTGGCTGATTATTATTGGACATTTAAGCGAGAAGCTTCAGACACTGAGTACAAATAAAAATCATCAACAAAACAATTTTACCTTAGATGAACTATGGAAACGCCTCAACACTGTTATGCAATTAAGTGCATTATATTCAATAACAGTTATTTTCTTGTTTCTCCAAATTCCTACATGATACAAGTAGTTTGAAATTATATTTGTGTTCAGCTTCAAGCAGTCTGTAATAAATGGGAAAAAAAGCTTCTGAGGAAGCAACAGTTTTGTAGGACTGTGGTTTCATCGTGGGAGCAAACCACGGTGCTGGGAGTGAGCAAAATTCAGTGGTTTTTAATCCGGTCAGTGTGCACTCTGTCAAAATTAATTTAGACAGTAAGTACTCATGACTGCAAACATTATTATATACAGTACTTCAGACATTAAAAATAACCAATCCCATTTCAACCAAAATGTGAAGTTGAGTTACTGCAAGGCATTTTAAAATAAGCAGTTTGTTTATGCAATCCATGCAAAAAAAGAACTCACCACAGTATCCTCACAACAACCTGTGGGTATAACAAACCCTCTACGAATGTCCTCTCATGCTGCGATACATTTTATCCACCAGCAAAGGAAACATCAATCACTGTATTTAGGCCTTTAGGTTAATAATCAAATTCTATTTTCATAACTTTCTTTGAAACATGTACCTTAAATTCATTCTAGTCAATAGTCCTGTATGGGCAGCATAACAGCATTGATTCATTGTGCACGGACTTCAAAGGGCGACAGGAAGATACATCTCTACCAAGGGAGGTGCAAGATGATCCTTCCCTCTGCCAGCCTGCAGGTCACCCTTGTGCAAGGTGTAGCTAGTGCTTAGTCCCTCCCAATCAGGGTCACATGAAGTCATGGGAGCAGGTGGTGGATGGTCGTATGGGCAGCTGGTCCATATCTCAAGTCCAGGCCATGTGACCACTGATACCAGGCAGACAATCTCCGAAGAGTATTAATAATAGTGGATGTCACCCGTCTTGTAAAGACCCTGCCCAGAAAAACCCAAAGGCAAACCATTTCTGCAGAAAAATTTGCCAAGACCATACATGGTCATGGAAAGACCATGATCGCCCATATCATACATAATTAAAGGACATTCCATTTACCTTAGGTGAGGGTGCAAAGAAATGAGTCTGGAATAGTGGCTTATGGTATCCCTAAGTGAGTAGGAAGAATGTTATCAAAGACACAAGAGAATGTAAATGCGTAAACACAAAATACTCTGCAGATGCTGGGGTCAAAGCAACACTCACAACACGCTGGAGGAACTCAGCAGGTCGGGCAGCATCCGTGGAAATGATCCGTTGACTGATCATTTCTACTGATGCTGCCCCACCTGCTGAGTTCCTCCAGCGTGTTGAGAATGTAAATGCAGTAGCTTGGAGCAACAAACATTTTGCTGGAGGAACTCAGTGGGTCAAAACTATATCTGTGGGAGCAAAGTAATTGGCAAAGTTTCAGGTTGAAACCCTGCATTGGAGTTTTGACCAAAATTTTGACAGTTCTTTTTCTCCTACAGATACTGCTTGGCCCAAATCATAAACACAAGAATTTCTGTAGGTGCTGGAAATCCTACAGCTAACACAAAATGCTAGAAGAACTCAACAAGTCAGGCTGCATCTATTGAGAGAAACAAACAGTCAATGTTTCTGGCTGAGACTCTTCATCAGGATTAGGTTCTTATGAAGAGTCTTTACCCAAAACATTAAATATTTATTCCGGTCCATAGCTGATGTCTGTCTGATCTGCTGGGTTCATCCTGCAGATCGTTTGTTACAATTAAACTTTATTCGTTTGAGGTGCAAATGAAAGTGTATAAGGCTAATGAAGTGTTGGCGCGTGGTCAAGTGGTCAAGGCGTTCGTCTAGTGATTTGAAGATCCCTAGTTCGAGTCTTGGCTGAGGCAGCATTGGTGTCGTTGAGCAAGGCACTTGACCACACATTGCTCTGCGACGACACTGGTGCCAAGCTGTATGGGGTCCTAATGCCCTTCCCTTGGAGAGGGGAGACTTGCAGCATGGGCAACTGCTGGTCTTCCATGAAACCTTTCCCAGGCCTGCGCCCTGGAAACCTTCTAAGGCGCAAATCCATGGTCTCATGAGACTAACAGATGCCTATAATATTAATAATAAGGCTACTGAACACAATGGCTTCACCAAACAAATATCAGTCAGTTTCCCCTGTTCATCCAGCAGGTATAGACCAAAAAGAGGATTCTGGTGTTGGTAACTCACAGGTTTATTAGTGCTTGGACATACAGCAAGGAGTATAATGACTTAAAGAATTTGTTGACACTTAACATCCGTAAGAGCTGGCCAGACGAAACAAGGTTGATTTGTAAACCTATGTCCCCGGAAGATGTCTATTTGGACAAAGCACGCTAAAGTGAGGGTGATGACAATCACATTCCAGCCCAAATGATGGCATTTCAAAACCAATGCACTGGCTGAAATGCACTTTACAAACACAAATATTCATTTAAATTTTTGAACAAATGTTTATAATGTACTGAAATCTCACAGATGATAAGTTGCAAAATTTTGTTGCACTCTTCTGTGACCCCAGTCACCAAGTCAAGTCAAGTCACTTTTTATTGTCATTTTGACTATAACTGCTGGTACAGTACACAGTAAAAACAAGACGACGTTTTTCAGGACCATGGTGCTACATGAAACAATACAAAAACTATACTGAACTACGTAAAACCAACACAAAAACTACACTAGACTACAGACCTACCCAGGACTGCATAAAGTGCACAAAACAGTGCAGGCATTACAATAAATAATAAACAAGACAATAGGCACAGTAGAGGGCAGTAGGTAGGTGTCAGTCCAGGCTCTGGGTATTGAGGAGTTTGATGGCTTGGGGGAAGAAACCGTTACATAGTCTGGTCGTGAGAGCCCGAATGCTTCGGTGCCTTTTGCCAGATGGCAGATTCCATGCTCCACCCTTTCAGACAGTATCTCGACTTCACCCCCAGTCAGAAAGGCTTCACTCTAAGTCCGCTCTCATCAAGATTACCATTGCTTCCAAATCTCTGTCGACCAACCATACTACTTCTTAAGTGTTTACTAGGGTGCTGTCTGGTTTGGACCTTATGACCTTTAAGGATGTGATGGTCAAACTTCAGAATCAGAATCAGCTTGATTATCAATGACATAATGTATGTCATGATATACGCAAAATATATTATTTTGTGGCAGCATTACAGTACAATAAATTTAAAAATATAAACTACAATAAGAAACAAATATTTTAAAAATGAATTAAATAAGTTGGGCAAAAAGAAAGCAAAAATAGCAAGATAGCATTTGTGGGTTCATTCATTACCCGTTCAGAAATCTGAAAGTGGAGGGACAAATACTCAAAGTTCAAAGTTAATTTTATTATCAAAGTATGCATATGTTACAAATACCAACCTGAGGTTCACTTTTTTGCAGGCATTTGCAGTGGAACAAAGGCGTACAATCGAACCAATGAAAATGCTGCACACGATGACTGACAAATTGTACAAAATACAAAAAGAAACAAGAGAGAGATAGATAGATAAACTGGGAACATGAGCTGTGGAGTCCTTGAAAGTGAGTCGAAAGCTTGTGTTCGATAATCAGTTTAGTATTGATGGGAATGAAGATGTCCAGCTGGTTCAGGAGCCTGATGGTTGAAGGATAATAACTGTTTCTCAGCATAGTGGTATGGGGCCTATGGCTCCTGTACTTCCTTCCTGATGGTAGCAGCGAGAAGAGAGCATAGCCTGGATGGCAGGAGTCTTTGATGATGGATGCTGCTTTCTTTTGGCAACACTCTTTGTAGGTTTGCTCAGTTGTTGGGAGGGCTTTTCCTGTGATAAACTGGGCCGTATACTTTTCTTTTTTGGAAGCTGTTCCTAAAACGTTGCATGGGTGTCTTTAGGCTCCTGCACCTCCTCCCTGATGGTAGCAATGAGAAGACGGCATATCCTGAGTTATGAGGGTTACCTAGTGACGGATTTCACCTTTTTGAGCCATCATAATTTGAAGATGTCCTTGATGCAGGGGAAAGCTTAGGTTGGTTTCTCTGGAATGTCGGAAGCTGATACAAATTAATAAAATTATGAGAGATGTAGATAGGGTAGACAGTCAGAATTTTTTTCCCTGAGGTAGCAATGTCAAGTTGTAGAGGACCTGCATTTAAGAAGAGGGTGGGAAAGTTTAAGGGAGCTGTGCAGAACAAATGTTCTAATAGAGCTGTGTGTGCTTAGAATGGGCTACACAGAGCTAGCAATCGAAGTAGGTATGATAGTGGCATTTAAGATACCTTTAGATGGGCACATGGATATTCAGTGATTAAAGGGATTTGGATGATATATAGGCAAATTAAATTTAGTTCAATCTGAAGCTGATTGAGTTTGTAACTTTCTGCAGCCTTTTCTAATCCGGTGCAGTGGCCCCTCCATATCAGACGGTGATGCAACCATCTAGAATACCCTCCACATTACATCTGTAGAAATTTTATAAGAGTAATTGATGACATACTAAGTCTCCTCAAACTCTTAATTAAGTATAGCTGCTGTCATGCCGTCATTGTGTGTTGGTCCCAGAGATGGTGACACCCAGGAACTCGAAACTGCTCACCCTTTCCACTGCTGATCCCCCGATGAGGACTGATGTCTGTTCCCTTGACTTCCCCTTCCTGAAGCCCACAATCAAGTCCTTGGTCTTACTGATGTTGAGTGCAAGGATATTGCTGCAATACCACTCAACTGGCTGATCCACCACACTCCTGTACTCTTCCTTATTATCATCTGAAATCCTGCCAACGTAGTTGTCATTGGCAAATTTATAGATGGTGTTTGAGCTGTGCTTCACAACACAGACGTGGATGTAGAGAGAATAGTGCAGTGGGCTAAACACACATCTTTGAGATGCCTCAGCGTTGATTGTCAGCAAAATGGAGACGTTATTTCGGATCTGCACTAATAGTGGTCTCTTGATGAGGAAGTCAAGGATCCAATTGCAGAGGGAGGTACAAAGGCCCAGGTTTTGGAGCTTGCTGATTAGTACTGAGGGTATGATGGTGTTGAACATTAAGTTGTAATCCATGTTTGGCACAGACATTGTGAGCTAAAAGGTGTGCTTCTGTATTTTGCTGTTCTATGCTCAACTTTTCATGATTTGTGCCCTCCCAACCCAAGTTACCTATTTTAAATTTTGATTCTGATTTTCTAATTAAAATTTGATTGCTCTCCTTCTCTATCCAGGACATGCTCTCTTCTCACTACTACCATTCAGAAGGAAGTACAGAAGCCTGACATGTTCAGAAACAATTATTACCCTACAACCACCATGAACAGCTCATTTCTTCACTATTTTGAACTGATTCTACAATGTACAAAATCACTTTCATGGACTCTTTACAACTCATCTTCTTGGTATTAGTTTTATTTACACAGTTTGTCTACTTTTGCATGTTGGTTTTTTGCCAGTCTTTGTGTGTTTATGTCTAGTTTTTGTAAAATTGTATTGTACTTCTTTTTTCCTGTAAATGCCTGCAAGAAAATGAATTTTATGTATATTGTGGTGCCCATGATGATGGACGAGAAAAGTTTGTTTCACTCAACTTCCAGTTTTATTGCAACAAGCACAGAAACAGACCGGGCGTGGTGACCAAGGGACCGAACCCACTCAGTCACAAACAAACAGGGGAGCTGATTATTACACACCCTGGCTACAGTCAGTGTGACCCACAAATACACATGCAAATAACTGTATAGCCCAAGCTAAAACATAATGATAAATGAACTTGAACATCCCACCGTAATCCCATGAAAGCTTTTTAAACACAAGAACAATAAATAACACTGGTCATTAGGAATTGGGAATGCTGGGGAGGGCTGTCGACCACGACCCTCCCCTCACACCAGAGCACCACAATATAGTAACATATGCAGTACGTACGTACTTTGACAATAAACTTAATCTGAGTTTTGAACTTATCAAAGGACAATTTTACATTTAGGCTATCCAAGGGTGATTTCAGGACACTGTGTACTTAAATGAAAAATAAGCATTGAATGCAACGTATCTTCAGAGTGTTTTCAGAGAATACAAGTCAGGCATCGTGCTCCCTGATTCTATCAATTGCATGTCAGGACGCTGGATAAACAGATAAATACTGGGGGGGGGGGGGTAGAAATATGCCCTCCAACAGCATTTTGTAATCGAGCATTAGAAGATGCAAGGGGCTAGCCCTACACCACCACTCTCAGACATGCATTGTTCTCAGAGGAAGGCCCAGCGTAAGTAACTGGTAATTTAAGGTACCGTAGCTGAAAGATCACAGGCTTTTTACAAACATTGAGGTGTTCTTGAGTGACAGAGAGGCATTCAACTCCAGGTGGGGCATTGATATCCATTTGGCTTGTTGGTGATTGGATCTGCACAGAATGCCATCTTCTCCGAGGATTGTCACCTTGTCGTGGTGCAGGGGCCTGTGAGGCCCCAAGATCCCGAGAGTGATACTGTCTGGAGTTTAGCCATGTGGTGCTTAGCTCCTGGTAGGGTGGCCTGGAATGGAATGTCAGTTTCAGGACTATTATGACGTGACAGCCCAGTCCAGTGTCACCCACTGAAGTAACTGGGGCCTCAGTGCTAGGGATATTGCCCTGAGAGAGGCACGGCATTTGGTTCATATACGTGAGAAAATCTGCGGACGATGGAAATTTTCTTCATTAACTATTTACCATATAACCTTTTCATTGCATCATTCACTTCCATTCTGTTACATTATAAATGCCTAACCGGCAAAAGAGTGTTATGAGTATTTTGGGTAAGAGCCATACCATGACTTAGACTACACTGCCTGAGAATGAGGGGATATTTCACTCCAGAGGAGTTGCCTAACATGCCCTCTGCTCCCACTCCCCACAAATGTAACTGGCAGATGTGAATTTTGTGTAGAGAAGGGGAGGGATTAGCAAGTAACAATTCCCAGCTGGGATCTTGCTGAGTGCAGACTGGCCACTGCTTTCCAGTGATACCTGAGTGGCCAAACATCGATCACACTTCGTTAGCGTTAACCAGGACTTGAGGGTGTGAAAGACCTCGTATAACTGCAAAGGTCTCCTTTCCCTTTCCAAAAATCAGATTTTCCTCTCTGGAGAAAACACAGGCTCTTGCCCAATCTAGACAATTTTACTGCAGTCCTTTAAGAGCTTTTAGTTCAGCTGTCAGTGAACGCTTTTCAGAATGCAGCATTTGTTAAGATTTCTAGAGGACCAGTGTGTAGGTGGTCCTCAAATTACACTTTCCCTCAGTTTCAGTGAATTATAAATCTCTCACAGCTTGTTAACAGAGCACAATTCACATTTGCTTCCCTTCAGACATTTGTTCATAAGATAGAGGAGGTGTTGTGTTCAGAACACATTATTATGTGATTGGAATTAATTTTATTTTAATTGGACATGTTTTGAGTGGAGAAACTGCTTTGTCTCCACTCCATTATTCAAGGTAGCCTCATAGAGTTAAACATTGTGGCTGCTTGCAATGTCATCACATTGTAAGAACTTGGAATTGGCACAAGACTCATGGTCTCCAGGGCATTAGGTGTCCTTTCCCTCCACTATGCTTCTTAGATCTGCACTACCTACAGCAGGGATCTCAAGACATTGGAGAGATATCACCTCCTTCTGGTGCTCCTTCTCTTTCTCCAGCCCCTTATCTCTTTCACCAATCAACTTCCCAACTCCTTATTTCACCCGCTTCCCCTCTCCCGATTTCACCTGCCACCTTTTACTTCTTCCTACCCTCACCCCACCACCTTATTCTGACTTCTTCCCCCTTTCTTTCCAATCCTGATGAAGGGTTTTGGCCCAATGTGTCGAATGTTTACTCTTTTCTATAGATGCTGCCTGGCCTGCTGTGTTCCTCCAGCATTTTGTGGGTGTTGCTTGGATTTCCAATATCTGCAGATATTCCTTCCAGGTGAGGTGACACTTCAGCTGTGAGTCTGTTGGGGTCATCTACTGTATCTGGTGTGGCCTCCTGTATATCGGTGAGATCTGATGTCGATTGGGAGACTGCTTCACCGAGCATCTACACTCTGTCTGCCAGAAAAAGCGTGATCTCCCAGTGGCCACCCATTTTAATTCCACTTCCCATTCCCATTCCATGTCTGTCCATGGCTTCTTCTGTTGTCACGATGAGGCCACATTCAGGTTGGAGGAGCAACACCTTATATTCTGTCTGCGTAACCTCCAACCAGATGGCATGAACATCTATTTCTTGAACTTCCAGTAATGCCTCCCCACCCCCAACTTCACCATGCCCCACTCCCCTTTCCCTCTCTCTCCTGCCCATCACCTCCTTCTGGTGCTCATCCCCCTTTTCTTTCTTCTCTGGCCTTCTGTCCTCTCTTATCAAATTCCCCCCTTCTCCAGCCCTGCATCTCTTTCACCAATCTACTTCCCTGCTCCTTACTTCACCCCTTCCCCCTCCTGGTTTCATCTATCACCTTGTGTTTCTTCCTCCCCTCCCCATACCTTCTAACTCTGACTCCTCATCTTTTTTTCTCCAGTCCTGATGAAGGGACTTGGCCCGAAATGTCGACTATACTCCATTTCATGGCTCCTGCCTGGCTTGCTGAGTTTCTCCAGCATTTTGTGCATGTTGCTTGGATTTCCAGCATCTGCAGATTTTCTCTTGTTTGAAATTTAGTCCATGGTTGGTATGAGAAATGTTAGCCAAGTGAGAAACATCAGCCCTGTGCTCTCAGGAAAACAGCCAAGCTCTGCCTGGGAACAGCATATCCAAGAACTTAACAGGGATGCAAAGAACAGGGAGAAACTACATGGACTGTACTGAATATTGCCCCCAACATCCTGTCAAATCTGTCCGATGCACAAGGCTCAGGACAAAGGTGTGATAGACCAGAGTGGCTTCTCTGTGGATTGTCACCTTGTCGCGGTGGAGAAGCTTGTGTGGTCCTGTGATCCCGAGAGCAATGCCGTCTGGAGCTATGCTCCTGGTAGGGTCACCCATGGTGGTAAGGTTGAGGGTGAGGTCCCTGACGAAGAACAATCCAACCAAGACCTCAACGGTGGAACAGGCAGACGAAGTTACTTCGAACTCAACGGCTGTGAAGGCGGATGAAGGCTGCAACAAATCCATCAGCTCCAATCGTCATGGTTTCCATGCCATTGGAATCAGTTGGTTGATTTGTGAAGTATCGTGTGCTTCTTGGAGTGCAACATCAAGTACACATTAAACAAATACATGCACAGGCGTCTTCACTCTGTGGGCCACTTCTGCAGAACGAAGACCATCATCCTCGACCTCAAGGGATAGCCACAACAACAATACCAGAGAGGTATAAAACACTGTGGGCTGCCTGGTGGCGTAGCAATTAGCATAATACTATTACCACACCAGCAACCTGGGCTCATTTCCTGCCACTGTCTGTACAGAGTTTGTACGTTTTCCCTGTAAGATGCATGGGTCTCTTCCTACATTTCAGAAAGACATATGTATTAGCAGGTTAATTGGTCACATGGGTGTAATTGGGTGGTGCAGGCTCATTGGGTTGGAAGAGTCTCTAAGTGTGCTGTATCTCTAAGTAAAATAAATAAAAAAAAAATTCTGGTTAGGCCACCTACTGGCCTAATTCATTCATACCCAGACTGCCACCCCCAATTATAGGAAAGATGTGGAGGTTTTGGAGAGGGTACAGAAGAGCATTTCAGATAATGCCAGGATTGGAGGGTGTGTGCAATAAAGACATTGGATGAGCTGAGGTTATTTTCTTTGGAGCAGCAGAAGTTGAAGGGAGACCCAATAGAAGTTTGTACAATTTTGAGAGGCCTGGGGAGATCTAGTACCTTTCTCCCAGGGTTAAATTCTCAAATGTTAGGGATCATGCTTATAGGGGTCTGGGGGTAAATTCAAAGGGCAAGTGGGTTAGTGTTCATGGGTTCAATGTCCATTTAGAAATCGTATGGCAAAGGAGAAGAAGCTGTTCCTAAATAGCTGAGTATGTGCCTTCAGGCTTCTGTACCTCCGTCCTGACAGTAATAATAAGAACAGGGCATGCCCTGGGTGACCAGAGTCCTTAATTATAGTCGTCGCCTTTCTGAGGTACCGCTCCTTGAAGATGTATTGGGTACTGTGGGGGCTAGTACGCAAGATGGAGCTGATTTTATGTAGCTTCTTTCAGTCCTGTGCAGTAGCCCTCCTATACCAACTAGTGTGTAGCCTGTCTGAATGTTCTCCACGGTACAGCTATAGAAGTTTTTGAGTGTTTTAGTTGACAAACCAAATCTCAAACTCCTGATGAAGTATAGCCACTGTCTTGCCTTCTTTATAACTGCATTGATATGTTGGGACCAGGTTAGATCCTCAGAGATCTTGACACCCAGGAATTTGAAATTGCTCACTCTCTCCACTTCTGTTCCCTCTATGAGGATTGGTATGTGTTCCCTTGTCTTACCCTTCCTGAAGTCCACAGTCAGCTCTTTCGTCTTACTGACGTTGAGTGCAAGACTGTTGCTCCGACACCACTCCACTAGCTGGTATATCTCATTCCAATAAGCCCACTCGTCTCCATCTGAGATTCTACCAACAATAGTTGTATCATCAGCAAATTTATAGATGGTATTTGAGCTATATCTAGCCACACAGTCATTGGTATAGAGAGAGTAGAAAAGTGGGCTAAGCACACATCCCTGAGGTGCACAAGAGTTGATTGTCAGTGAGGAGGAGATGTTACCACCAATCTGCACAGATTGCATCAGAAAGCTGCTGTTGAAATGTTGTCAGCAGCAGAAAGCCCAGAACTATCACAAGGTTATGAGATGACGACAGCAAAATGCAAGTTTGGTTTTCCTGCCTAATTTATAGTTAGAGTTACCAAATGCACGTGGACTAAGATGCTAACTGTCCTGTGCTGTCACCAGTGGGATCATCAGTTGATCTGCCACCTGTCTTCAGAAGTTTTGGCCCGCTTATGATCAAGACTCCCTCGAAGTGGTGGGCCAGCAGTGCTAAAGCACCACCTCCCACTGGTGAGCTTAAAAACTTGGCATCTGCCTCTATCAGTCACTTCCATCCAACAGATAGCCTACTCTTCAGGTGTCTATACAACTACTGAAGGGTTTGCAAGATATGTATACACTGTCTAACTATCTGCCCCTCTGGACATACTTGGTCCACACCCATGCTGATCCTTTCTCCGCTGCCTCAGCTACAGCCCTGCTGGTTGACTTGATCTCTGTTCTAGTGAAGCCAAGGTCACGCAGCCACTTCTGGAGAGTGAATGCAATAAACCCATGGCAGCCTACTTCGAATGGATAGCATGAGACCTTCCACCCTCTGTCTCTGCACTCTGATCTTAATTCTGCATACTTGGTTAACTTGCGCTCATGGGGGTTCATCGATGTTGTCGTCCCAGGGGACTGTGAGTTCAACAATAACCCCTTCTCTACTGGTGTCAGACCATACGATTATATCTGGACGCAATGTTGTGAAAGCTATTTGCTCCAGGAAACTGCCTTTCCCGTCCAGGTCAGCCTTGACACACCAATCATTGGCTGAAGAAAGTATGCTTGATCGTGAGCCTGTACTGTACACCCTTGACTTGGAACCTTCTTTCACAAATGATATGTGATGTTCTGTGTAGCATGGGGCAGGAGATAAGTTGTGCTGCAGTACTCTCTGCTCAACCGCTTCTGTTACAACTTTGAGAACGTTGTTATGTCTCCAAGTGTACATGCCGCTGGAAAGATTGACTCTGCATGCACTCAAGATATGTTGAAGTGTTCCCTTCTCGCCACAAGCAGCACATCTGTCTGTCTTATCTTCATACCAGGTGCTGAGGTTGGTAGGTGTTGGGAGCAGATTGTACGCTGCTCTGCATAAAAAAGAAATGCAGAGCAGTTCCATCTGCCACAGAACATTCCAAGATAGGTGTCGTTGTTCAACACTTTCCCACCGGGTCCAAGCCCCTTGTTTGGCCAGGCCAGCTGTTTTAGTTAACCTCTTCTCCTCTTCTACCTCTCGTATTTCTTGTATTACAAGCTCATGGCGCTCCTTACCTGTGGAAGATGACCACCACTTGTGGGTTGTCCATCCAAGTCCCTGGCAGCCTAGCTGGATAGCCCCAACCATCTCCTTGTGCTTCAATCTAGACTCTGCCTCATCAACTGCTACACAGGCTGACCACTTCCTGCCTGATCTCACATCCGGCTGGGTGTTCTTGATGACAGGGTCTTTTGAGTCTCGAAGCATCAAGAATGATCTTACCTTGGCTACCTTGACCTGCTCAACAAGGGATTGCACTGGGATGGTAAGCTTTGTCTGGCTACTGTGGATTGCAACATTGGTGAGGCTGCTCGGTACTCCAAGCCACTTCTTCACATACTTGTTGATCTTCCGTTCCATTGCCTCAACATGGGACATTGGCACTTCATAGACAGTTAGTGGCCACATTATCCGTGGCATCAGTCCATACTGCAAGCACCACAACTTCAACTTGCCAGGCAAGCCACACTTGTCAACAGACATCAGACCTCTGCTGATCTGTTCTCCTGGTTGGTCCTGAATGGATGGAATCTCCTCTCCACAAAGGGTGAAATGAAAGTCAACCAGCTTTCCTCTCCTAAGAACTAGGCTCCTTGACTTCTTGGTCTTGAACTTCATTCTTCCCCAATCCATTAGCTCCTCAATTCTAGATAGTACATTTTCCACTGCCTCCGTGTTGGGACCCAAAAGGTCCATGAACGCTCGTATTAGTGGTAACTCCTCTCCGCCATCAATTTATAACTGTAACTGGTTCAAAAAGTTCAATATTCTAAGAACATTTATTATCAAAGTATGTACATTATATACAACCTTGAAAATCATCTTCTTACAGAGAGCCGCAAAACAAAGAAACTTCACAGCATCTTGCAGTCATGAATACTAAATTAACGTGAGCATTTTTCTATTATTATTAATCATATCTCATTAGTTGGATGGTGGGGTGAAGATACATCTCTACCAAAGGAGGTACAAGGCACTCATTCCCTCCCCTGGGCTGTAGGTCACCCTTGGGCAAGGTGTAGCATCTGCTTAGCCTCCCATTCAGGGTCACATGAAGCCAAGGGTGCAGGTGGTGGATGGTCGTATGAGCAGCTTGTGCATATCACAAGTCCTGGTTATGCGAGCACTGACTCCAGGCAGACAACCTCGTAAGAGTATTAGCAATGGCTGGGGTCACCAGTCTTGTAACAACACTGCCCAGAAGAAGGAAATGGCAAACCACTTCTGTATAAAAAATTACCAAGTACAATCATGGTCATGGAAAGACCACGATCGCCGATGTCGTATGACATGTAACTTAATGACATCAGTACCTGTGGAATACAGATTTATACATCAGCTAGGAACAAGACTAAGTTCAATAGACGAATGTTCATGGACCCAAAACATTGACTCTCCATCATTGTTTGTGCCTACGTGAGGCATTGCTTCAAGAAGGCAGCATCTATATCATGATCCCCAGAATTTTGGGTCTTTGGACAGAAGATACAGATTTCTGAGGTCCCACACCACCAGGCTCAAGAACAGCTACTTCTCTTCAACTACTCAGTTCTTGAACTGACCTGCACAACCCTAATCACTATCCTACTACGGCAGCATTATGACCACTTTGCCCACATTGCATTACAATGGACTTTGCTTTATTTTGTTAGAATTAAGTCCTTTTATGTATTATTTTATAGAGTTTAATTTCAATTAATGATTTTATGTTGAATATTGTGCATCAGATGCTGCTGGAAGAAAGTTTATCATCATGTATCATCATGTTTCTCTCTTGGGGAAAGGAGGGGAGGAGAAGATGGCGGTGCGACGCAGCGCGCACGGCCGCTCCGAAATGATATCGTATCTGTTAAGTAGGTACCGTGCACAATCCTGATTTGATGGAGACAGAAGTGAGAAGCACGGAGGAACATCTGGAGAAACTTCTGAAATGCACGCTTCGCTGCTGCTGCTACGGTGCGATCGAGAATATCCGGAGGGGAAGGCCCCAAGTCCTCGGCTTTGCCTATTGCCTGTTGCTGGGGCCGGGGTTGAAGCACTCGACAGAGATGGTGCTCAGTGCTCGGTGTCGGAGTGCTGGTCGGAGGCTCGAAGTTTTCGGACGGACTCAAGAGTCGGCTGTGGTCGGGTGCTTCCAGGGTGCTGCATTGGCAAGTTTGCGGCGCTGGAAGCTCATGGCAGGGAGAGTTTTTCTTCCTTCTACCATCTGCGTGAGATGATGGGACTTTCGAGAGACTTTAAGACTTTTTTCTACCGTGCCCATGGTCTGTTCTTTATCAAATTACAGTATTGCTTTGCACTGTTGTAACTATATGTTATAATTATGTGGTTTTTGTCAGTTTTTCAGTCTTGGTTTGTCTTGTGTTTCTGTGATATCACTCCGGAGGAACATCGTATCATTTCTTAATGCATGCATTACTAAATGACAATAAAACAGGACTGTGTGTCCTCATAATCTAATCTAATCTAATGTACAGACAAATGCTTGTGCATACAACAATAAACTTTGACTTTTTCTCTTTCCACAGATGCTGCCAGATCTGCTGAGTTTTCCCAGCTTTCTTTCAAGTTCATCTATGATGCTAACTAATAACAGCTATTCATCTAGTCAAAGGAACCTGACATGAACAATAAGTGAAAATAAATCAACATCAACAGACAGTCTGACTAACATGCTAAAGCCATCACTTTTACATCTAACAACAGGAATTCTGCAGATGCTGGAAATTCAAACAACACAACTCAAAGTTGCTGGTGAATGCAGCAGGCCAGGCAGCATCTCTAGGAAGAGGATATTCCGTCTTATATTCCGTCTGGGTAGCCTCCAACCTGATGGCATGAACATCGACTTCTCTAACTTCAGCTAATGCCCCACCTCCCCCTCGTACCCCATCCGTTATTTATTTTTATACACACATTCTTTCTCTCACTCTCCTTTTTCTCCCTCTGTCCCTCTGACTATACCCCTTGCCCATCTTCTGGGCCCCCCCCCCTTGTCTTTCTCCCCGGACCTCCTGTCCCATGATCCTCTCATATCCCCTTTGCCAATCACCTGTCCAGCTCTTGGCTCCATCCCTCCCCCTCCTGTCTTCTCCTATCATTTTGGATCTCCCCCTTCCCCTCCCACTTTCAAATCTCTTACTAACTCTTCCTTCAGTTACTCCTGACGAAGGGATTCGGCCTGAAACATTGACTGTACCTCTTCCTAGAGATGCTGCCTGGCCTGCTGCGTTCACCAGCAATTTTGATTTTTACATCTATCTAAATTTACTGATCTTCAAGTCAAGTTGCTTTTATTGTCATTTCAGCCGTAACTGCTGGTACAGTACATAGTAAATACAAAACGACGTTCCTCCAGGACTTTGGTGCTACATGAAACAACACAAAACCACATTAGACTTCAGACCTACACGGGACTACATAAAGTTCACAAAACAGTACAAGACAGTACAATAATTAATAAACAAGACAATAGGCACAGGAAAGGACAAATTACAATATAATAATAAATGCTGTAAATGTAAACAATGTAAACAATGTTTTAGCAGGAATTGAGAAAGAAATAAGCAAAAATTGCAAAGGGAGTGGAGTAGTGTTCAGTTGAGTGTGTGTGTGTGTAGGTTGGTCTCAGACTAGACTCTGGGAATTGAGGAGGAGTCTAATAGCTTGGGGGAAGAAACTGTTACACAGTCTAGTCATGAGAGCCCTAATGCTTCGGTACCTTTTGCCAGATGGCAGGAGGGAGAAGAGTTTGTTGTATCTTGGTTATCCTTTGACTTTTTAAAAATTAAAAAGCTTTCCCATTTCTGGCTAGCTGCTCACTTACATTCCAGGAACTTTTCCTTAGAATTATGAGTGGGATTTCCTTGTCATTATTGTTCCATTGCCAATCACCAGACAAAGAACACTTCTCCCCTCTGTTCTTGGCTCAAACAGCTCCGGGGAACTTGATGGGATATAAAGCACCTTTTCATGCAATGTGACTACTATCGAAACGGTTTTCTCAGGTGGTGAAAAGATCGCCACGTATTGATCAAAAACACACACGAGGTAAACGTTCTGAATACCAACTTCAGTATTTAAATATTGAAACAAGACTGAATGCCCCCAGTGATATGTGCTGGCCCTTTGATGTCTGTGCATTTTTAATTCCCAATGTTAACTACTAATTTTATTCTGCACTCTTTTGGCAAATGGGGGAAACATTCTCTTGGAAGTTCAATGACCCATTTTCTCAGCAGAGCTTTGAGTGGCAGAGCTCTTGTCACAACTAGCAACAATTACAGTGGGCCAAGCATCCAGGCCATAATCACTCATTTGGATCCTAGAGCTTTTATATCCAATAACAAAAAGCAATTAACTAAAATGTAATAAATTAAAGGTGCTTGAAGCCTTTTGCATTATAATGCGATTCTTTAAAGTGACACAGACCTCCTCAGCTTCCCCTTTTATTTTCTGAAATGCGATCTCCTATCTGGTGGTGTGCTAGGGCAATGGCATCAATGTGGGTGATGCCAACCAGCTGAATAAACTGTTTAGAAAGGCTGGCTCGGTTATAGGAGTCAAAGTGGACACACTGGAAGCTGTGGTAGAACAAAAGACTCTACAGAAAATCCTGGCAATTCTGGACAATGTTTCTCACCCTCTGCATGCCACCTTGGCTGAACAGAGGATGACTTTTAGTAATAGACTAAGACAATTGTGCTGCTCCTAAGAGTGTTACATGAGGTCATTCTTACCTTCAGCCATTAGGCTCTATAAGGAGTCAATCTATAGCCGGGGAAATGATGACCGCCTCCTGTTAACTGTTTCTGGTAACTTTTTTAATTCCTTCTTACTTCTCTTCCAATATTTGTATATTTGTATTAGCATTCTTCCAGGGTGCATCATAACCTGGTATGGAAGTTGTCCTGTCCAAGACTGAAAGAAGCTGCAGAAGATTGTGAACACGGCGCAGCACATCACACAAACCAATCTTCCATCCTTGGACTCACTTTACACCGCACGCTGTCGGAGCAGTGCTGCCAGGATAATCAAGGACTCGACCCACCCAGCCAACACACTTTTCGTCCCTCTTCCCTCCGGGAGAAGGCTCAGGAGCTTGAAGACTCGTACGGCCAGATTTGGGAACAGCTTCTTTCCAACTGTGATAAGACTGCTGAACAGATCCTGACCTGGATCTGGGCCGTACCCTCCAAATATCCGGAACTGCCTCTCGGTCTTTTTGCACTACCTTACTTTCCATTTTTCTATTTTCTATTTATGATCTATAATTTACATTTTTAATATTTACTAATTTTTACTATTTTTAATATTTAATATTTGTAATCCAGGGAGCAGGAAGTGCAGAATCAAATATCGCTGTGATGATTGTACGTTCTAGTATGAATTGTTTGGCAACAATAAAGTATAAAGTAAGTAAGTATGTCTGTGCACTTGTAATGCTGCTGTGACACTCTGATTTCCTTTGGGATCAATCAAGTATCTACCTATCTATCTTACTGGGAAGAAAATAAACTTGTAGATACCCAGCTCCTCTCACTGATCAGGAAATTTGAAGTAGTCATGGACAATTAATTAATTATTATTTTTGAAGAGAGTGTACAGGAGCAGAAGTAGACCGCACCATTCCTGAAGCCTGCTCTTTCATTCAATAAGGGTAGTAACTCTGTACGGGAGGTACAGAAGCTTGAAGATACACCCTCAATGTTTTAGAGCGACACACGCACAAAATGCTGGAGGAAATCAACATGTCAGGCAGCATCTATGGAAATGAATAAACCGTTGATATTTAGGGCTGAGGCACTTCATTAGGATATATATATCGGGCTAAGATATGCTTCATATTAATTATATATATAATTTATGTACGGTGGACTCTGGTTAATTGGGGCACATCAGGACCGGTACATTTGGGCTCCAATTGGCCAAAAATACCATGCAAATAGTTAAAAATGTATATAAAAGAGAAAAAGAAATGTCTAATTGAGTAAAAAGTTGTGTATTTGAATGAAACACAGAACAAATTAGAACACTACCAATACTACTACAGTACTACAAAATTAGGTCCTAATAGTTATCGATGGAGGAATTCAGCCAGTGTACACTGCCTTTGTCTTTTGATTGATTGTAAATGGACAAAATCACTGTCAGCACCTAGTGCAGATAATACTGATTCATACAATGCTTTCAATGATTGCATCCTCCAAATCTTCATTTTCATTGTAATATTCAAGACAATTGTTGGTACCTTCAAATTCTTTGCAGCTCATAAATTGTTGAAGTCGTGATATTGTTTTATTTTTACTCACGGCTGTTTTTGGTATCTCCTAGCCTGAAATGCTTGAAACTGCACCGGCAAGAAATCCTGGTTTTTGAACACAAACATATGCAAAGGCACTATTTAAAAACTGTTTGCTCTAAGCATGGTGTAGTGTCCAATGGCCACAACAGTGTATATGAGACTGACACTAGCTAGTTAGAAACTGTTCAGCAACTGTCTCCTGTCCCTACTAAGCAGTGTAGTGTTCCAAATAAATGAAGGGAATCTCAGCCATTTTCTCAATTATTTTTTGTTCTTTAAGAGTTGTCTCAAATATGTTCAATTTTCAAATTTAATTATCATTCAACCATACATGAATATGTATTCATACATACAAACAAAACAGTGTTCCTCTGGGGCCAAGGTACAGCACACAGCACACTACACATTGCACAAATAGCATATCTGATTACAGTCATGAAATGTAGAGGAGCTTGACCCAAAAGCAGAGAAGCAAAGACAATTCACGGTAAATGATACAATACGAAGGGTGATTGATAAGTTCATGACCTAAGGAAGAAGGAGTCAATTTTAGAAAACCTAGCACATCTATTTTTCCTACATTTACACACTTAGTCCAGTGGTTGTGGAGCATACGGATCCCTTTTTTGAAGAAGTTGGCGTCTTGGACCTCCAGAAAGTGGTCCACAGCAGGGGTGATTGATAAGTTCGTGGCCTAAGGTAGACAGAGATGAGTTATTAACTTCAAACTTTCTGCATTTTCACTCAAAGTGTTGAATTGCACATGCACGTAACAAGAGCTGTATATCTCATCTCCTTCTGCCTCAGGCCACAAACTTATCAATCACCCCTGCTGTGGACCACCTCTACAAAGAAGGGATCTGTATGCTCCATGACTGCTGGACTAAGTGTGTACGTGTAGGCGGGAACTATGTTGAAAAACAAATGTGCTAGGTTTTCTAAAATTGACTCCTTCTACCCTAGGCCACAAACTTATCAATCACCCCTTGTACTAATGAACTGCAAATTAACAAGCCACGAGGGGCCACAAAACAAGACAGAACAGAAATCTAACGTGACAAGGCATCAAGATAACTGAAGGAGTGAAACAACTTGTTGAGACTGGCTGGTGGAACGAGTGAATAAAAGACTGTGAATTGCAGCCAGGTTCAAATAGGCTGCGGATGATGGTTTGGAAATAAGTGTCAAGTACTCCTGTTAGCTGGGTAGAGATTGGGAGGTGCCTGGCTGTGCAGGCCAGACAAACAAACAGTCACAAAGAGAAAAATAAATATAGCCATATCCCTGAGCTGTCCTGGTCCAGCTAACACTGGAGAGCATAATTGAGTGAGCACAAGAGAGCAGCACTGAGCAAACACTGGAGGGTAGCACTGACAGGAGAGCCCAGTCCTCAACCAGTTTAAAATCCAGAGGCACACAACCAGTTCTGGTGTCTCCTTTGCTAGAGACCGCAACAGGTGACTCCAAGGCATGAGGGCCTTTTCTGTGTAACAAGCGAAGCAATACAGCTCCCCAACCATCGGTCTCACTAATGAACCAGAGAACCGGACTAGCATTATTTTACGTTATCAATGTCCAACAGGGTCTTGAGAACATAATAAAACCATCCAATAAGCGGTTGCCCTGATTAACAAATGGCCCAATTAACCAAAACCCACTGCATTTTTTTAAACTAATAGTTTTTTTTATTACTGATGCCACAAAACAACTAGTTGCACAACATTTGTAGGTGATGTTAAAACTGTTTCTGATCCTGATAGAAGAAAAACAACAACAGAACAGAATCCTACATTCTTAATAATTTAGGGTATCTTCCATCAGGCCCCTGAGGACTTATCTGCCTTAATGCTTTTAAGGAGTCCCAACACTTGCGTACCTCATCCCTTACCTCAAAATGCCCTAGCACTGATGTTCAGCACTCTTCTCCCTATACTCCACATCCTTCTCCTTGGTAAATACTGATGTAAAGTACTCATTAAGGACCTTATCCACATCCTTCACTGTATATCTAAGCAATAATTTCCCCTTTTATCCTTGAGTGGCCCAATCCTCTCCCTTGTTATCCTCTTGTACCTGATGTATGTATAGAATACCTTAGCATTCTCTTTAATCCTTCTTGACAAGAACTTTTCATGGCCCCTCCTGGCTCTTCTAATTCCCTTCTTAACTCTTTTCTGACTTCTTTATAATCCCCCAAGGGCTCTGTTTGATTTTAGCTTCCTAAGATTTACATACCTGTCTATCTACTTCTTGACTAAATTCATCACCTCTCTCAACACCAAAGGTTCTCTTACCTTGCTATCCTTGTCCTTCCTTCTGACCAGGACGTACCTGTCCTGTACTCTGTTCAGTTGGTTTTTAAACACCCTCCACATGCCAGGTGCAGACTTGTCCAAAACACAGTTGTCCCAGTTAATTCTCCCTTGTTCCTGCCTTATCATCTTGAAATTTTCCCTGTTACAATGTATAACTCTCCCACAAAGTCCACACTTATCCTTATCTACAGCTATTTTAAAACTTAAGGAGTGTGGTCACTATTCCATAACTGTTCACCGACTGATAGGTTGGTCTCCTGGCCAAGCTCATTACCTAACACCAGGTCCAATACAGTCCGTCATCTTGTAGGACTATCTACATATTGATTTAAGAAATCCTCCTGGATGCAACTAACAAATTCTGCCCCATCCAAATCTCTTGCACTCAGAAGGACCCAGTTTATATGAGGGATGTTGAAGTCCCCCATGACAACAACCCTATTGCTTTTACATCTTTCCTTAATATCTCTGCATATTTGTTCCTCAGTGTCCTTGGGGCTATTGAGAGCTCTGTAGTTCAATCCCATTAGTGTGATTGCTCCTTCCTATTTTTGAGTTCTACACATGCAGACTCAGAGAATGAGCCCTCATTATGCCCAGTGCTTCTGTGATAATGTTCCTAATTAGTAGTACAACTCCCCCACCTCTTTTACCTCCCTCAATCTCTTCTAAAACATTGTTACCCTGAGATATTAAGCACCCGTTCCAAACCCCTCTCAGCCAATTCTCTGTAATGGCCACAACATCATGGTTCCATGTACTAATCCACAATACTCCTAGTAGTTCATCATCTTTGCCCACAATACTCCGAGTATTAAAATACACACACTTCACACTATCTGTCCCTTTGTATCTCTTACTGATCACATCTGTATTTACTGCCCCTGACATCAATCTTCCTCTCCATGCCTTCGCTTTTTGATCAGGTGCCCTAGCAGGGGTATAGTTGTTGCTGAAGGGAATGGCCACACAGAATCTTACACTGACCATTTACTTCCCTTACTTCTCCTGGTGGTCGCCTATTTTCTATCTGAAGCCTGCGCTAGGTGCTCCTGAGTACACCCAGCTCCAGGTCCAGTTCCTTGATCTTGTCGGTCAGGACTAGACATAGGATGCACCTCCTGTAGTCATCAGGCAGACACATTAGGTGCCATGTAATCCCACATCCTACAGACCAAGCATTCCACTACCTTAACTACCATCTTGCCTACACTTGTGATACCTTTGGCTCTAAATTCTCACTCTCAGTGGTACTGTAATGTAGTGGTTAGCACGACATGGTACAGTGCCAACGATCCTGGTTCAATTCCCACATAGCCAGTACCTTCTCCTTGTGACTGTGTGGGTTGCTACCGGGTGCTCCGATTTCCTCCTACAGTCCAAATATGTACCATTTGGTAGGTTAATTGGTCATTGCAAATTATCCCATAATTAGGCTAGAGTTGCTGGTTGGCACAGTTCGAAGGGCTGGAAGGGCCTATTCTGCACTGTATCTCAATAAATAAGGTTCTTAGTTCTGCCTGTTCTCACCGAAGTTTGTTGAACCAAAGCCTGACCACTCTAACACTGGCCCACTCACACAACGGCTGCTCCACTTACTCCTCGCTTCTGTTTATTGGCCTTTGCTAAGTTACTAATAACCTGAATGATCTCCCACTCCTCAGACGCCCTGACAGGCCCTTCAGTCCACGGGGCACTGTCTCCAACTCACTCCACGATCTCCTGCTCCACGGACAAGACCCGACAGGCCCCATTCATTTTTTAAAACTTTCACATAAAGTCCACAAAGAACTGTCTCCAACTCGCTCCATAGCCAAGTCCCAAGAGACCCCAATTCTTTGATCCACTTGATCCTGGGTGGCACAGTAGTGTTACGGTTAGCACAACACTATTACAGCGTCGGTGACCCAGGTTCATCGCTGTCTGTGAAGAGTTTGTACATTTCCCCATGTCTGCATGGGTTCCTCCAGATGCTGAAGATTTATCTCACATTCCAAACGTTTACTGGTTATTAGGTTACTACTACTGCTACTACTACATCGACTCAGGCCTAGGGGGCCAGCGTCTGGCACAATGACGGACTCTCCACTTCTCCCTCTCCCTCATCAGTGTGTTCCGTTCATCTACATTAGCCGTGCTGCTGTCTTCTAGGGGCGTGTTGACCATAGTCTTGGGAGGGCGCCCAGGGTTCATCCTCCCGTGCTTGGGCTCCCATATGATGACTAGGCTGGCAGGTAGCTCGGGGTAGTGTAGACAGTGCCCCGCTAGTTGCAGTCTTCTCGCCTCGATTTTAGTGGTGAGCATCGGTAGGTCATCATAGAGCTCAATGTTCGTCATGTGCTGTTGCCAACTCACATCAAGAGCCATCCGGAGCATTCGTGTAGAGCAACCATCTAGAGGCTTTCACATCGCCTTGGTGAGTGTCCACGTCTCGCATCCGTACGTGAGAATGGACTCTACGACTGCTATGAAAATCCTCTTTTTAAGCCCTCTGGTCAGGTTAGTAGGTTAATTAGTCACATATACTGCTTCATCTACCTACTCAGGTGATTGGGGCCTTTAAATTGCTCTGTGACAATTTATCACAGTTACTAAGTTTAACAGGAATAGCTTGGTCTTTCTGTTGGAAATGAAGGAATTAACCTTCCAGAGAGCTGCATCATCACTGTTCTCCAACAGTGAAGACAAGTTTGTCATACACCTTCTTCACCGCTCTGTCTGCAATCCATGCAGCCCACTTTCAGGGAGCTGATATTGTGTGATGTCAAAAACAACTTCTCTCCTTTGAGAATAAATATCTTAATCTTTTAGGACGAAAGTCCATTCAGCAAGCTTCCCTGGAGTTTAGGAGAATGAGGAGAGATCTGATGGAGGCATTTAAAATTATGAGGAGTACAGATAGGGTAAATAGAATCAGGCTTTTTTCCACTGAGGTTGGAATGGATGAGAACAAGAGGTCATGGGTTAAGGGTGAAAAGTGAACTGCTTAAGGGGAACATGAGGGGGAACTCTTCACTCAGAGAGTGGTCAGTGTGTGAAACGAGTTGTCATTTGAAGTGGTGGATGCGTGTTCAAAAGAAGTGTTAAGAGAAATTTGGTTAAGTACATAACGGGAGGGCTATGGTCTGGGTGCAGGCCGATGGGACTAGACAGAATAATAATTTGGCATGGACTAGATGGGCTGAAGGGTCTGTTTCTGTGCTGTAGTAATCTATGACTTTATCACTTTAGGGCACACAGAAATATTTTATCATCAATTAAATGCCTCTGAATCAAAATTAAAGTTGTATTTTATGAATATCATAAAGGAAATTCATTGTGTATTTCAGTAACATTCCCTCAGGCCATTCTTGAGAAATTACTCCTTGCTGGAACTGCATTGTCCCTCTCTATATCTTCGTTTGGTCCCCAATAAACCGTTCATACCTTAATCAACAGTAATACGACACAGTAATGTCATTTACATTGCAATACTGTTATATGATTTACCCACACAGTCGAATGCATCCAAGATTCAGTCCTATCCAGAGAGCATCAAGCAATTATATCCAAATTATTGTCCTTCTTTCTTTCGTCTTTTCAGCACTTTAAGAATATAGGAAAGAGCAACACACACATAAAACTGGAGAAACTCAGCAGGTCAGGCAACATCTACAGAGGGGAATATATAGTCAACGTTTTGGGCCAAGACCCTTCAAAACTGACTGAAAGAAAGGGAGGGGAAGCCAGAATAAGTAGGTGGGGAGACAGGAAGAGTTAAAAACTGTCAGGTGATAGGTGATTTAAAAAAATCCTCCAACTTTTTTTTGTGTGTGTGTTATTCTGGATTTCCGGCATCTCCAGAATCTCTTGTGTTTATAAGAAGGATCAGCAGTATAAAATCAATCAATAATAGAGTGGCTGATATTTAACCTCTTTAATACACTTATCTCAAATCCATTGAGTCCACATCCACATTTAAATAAGTTTGTTAACAAAACTGGGTAGAATCAAGGGCATAGTGAGTACATGGTTGTCATAGCACCCTCACAGCAAGTAGTTGTTAAGGTAACACAGGGCCAAAGTGACTAATGAAAATCAGGAAGCCTCCTTCATGTTTCCAGCATTTTTTAACAGCTGCAGATTTTTGGAAGCAATTTCTTCCCTTTCATATCACTTTTAAAGTCGCACAGAGAATATGTTCCATTTCAACTGACGCAACAGAACACAAAGATATAAGTACATACGGTAAAAAATAGGGACATAAATCCATAAAGTTGTAAAGCTCAGAAACAGGTAATGCAGCCCTTCATATCCACACCAATCATTATTTATACTGATTATAGTCTAATCTATTATCTATAGATAATATGGATATAGCATTACCTACAATAATTACAGTATCATTATACAATACTAATCACCCAGCACTTGGTCTATAGACTTGACAGTTCAAATGCTCATGTAGATATTCCTTCAATACGCTGACAATATCTCCACCATGCAGTGTTTCAGATTCCATCTATCCTCTAGATACAAAATTTCTCACCCAGATCCTCTGTGTCTGTCACTCTCCTAACTAAAATCTATATCCTCTAGCTTTTAAATTTCACTCTAAATACCCTGAGTATGCCCCTCATAATTTTGCATCGGGTTCTTCCTCAGATTCCTGCACTCCACAGAACTATTTATCTAGCCGTCCTCGGAAGTGAAATACTACACCCCAGCAACATCCTGGTAGATCTTCAATGTGGGAGGGTGGGAGGGACAAAAGGGTCTTCTTTGGCTATAATTGTTTTGTTGTTTGCTGTGTCTCGTGTTGTCGTGTTCTGTGTTGTTCCGCTGAGCATTATGGGAATCCTATGTTGGCGCCAGAACGGGTGGCTGCCCCCAGCACATCCTTAGGCATGCTGGTTGCTAAAGCAAGCAGCAAATTTCACTGTGTGCTTTGATGTACATGTGATAAAGAGTCTGACCATCTCCAGTGCAATGATGTCCTACTTACGTTAGGGTATTTCTTTTTATTCATTTAGAGATGCAGCGCAGAACAGGCCTTCTGAAAGGTCTCGGCCTGAAACATTGACTGTACTCTTTTCCATCGATGCTGCCCGGCCTGTGGAGTTCCTCCAGCATCTTGTGTGTGTCGCTCGGATTTCCAGCATCTGCAGATTTTCTCTTGCTTATGGCAGGCTAGGCCCTGCCGGAGCAACAAGCTGTGCTGCCCAGCAACCCACCGATCTAACCTAGCGTAGTAACCGGTCTCCTCACAAAGGTCAAATAACCTACTAAATGTTACGACTTTGGACTGTGGGAGGAAACTGGAGCACCTGGAGGAAACCCATGCTGTCAAGGGGAGAAAATGCATTCTCCTTACAGATAGCACTCAGGCCGGAATTGAACTCCGAAGTCTGGAGCACACTGAGCTGTAATAGCAGTGCACTAACCATGACCCTACCACGGGGGAAGGGGTGGTATCTGTAGCTGCACATAGCACTATAGCTGTGGACTAACCAAGGTTTCGCGATATGCCCCATTACACCTGTAGAGCAGGATAGTACCACCTCAAATCCATAATCATCTACTCGCTCCACTACTGACGCAGTTTAGCAGGACTATCTTTACAAAGTGTACAAGATTCAAATCAGCATTCACTGATAGGTATTTGTTGCTTAACAACAGGTGCACTGAAGGTGCTGTTCCCATGCTCTGTGGCTTTATGACTCCAAGATTAATCATGCACAGATGTTAGGGCTTAAAGTAACCTTGACAATTTAGTGAATATATGGAACAATCTGTCTAAACAAGAGGTCGCAGATCTCCACGATAAAACTCAAAAGTCTAATTTGGGAATCATTCTAATTAGTAGCATAATGTTAACTGCACTATGGATGGACCCAAGACTAGATCTGAAAAGAGGAGGGTTCAGCAGGGGGCTAGCAAACCCATAAAAACCCAGAGCTACAGAGTCGCCAACAGGAGCTCGAACAATCTCATCCATGGGAGGGGAAGGATCTTCACCTTGAAAGTGAATGTGGTGAAGGTGGAAGGTGATCAAACCCTTTATCAGCCCAAGGCTGAGGAATCTGGCAAGCTGCTTTTGCTGACCTATACCCCAGTAAGGATGATGTGCTTGAGAGAAATATAGCGTAATGTTAACTGGAAGCAAGAAAAGCTATTCAATTGTCATGAATAGAAACAAATATTGTCTATTTCCGTTTTTGAAAAAAACAGATTAATTTCTTCCTTTAAATAATCATTAGTACAATTTTGATAGAATATGTTGGATGGAAGATGACTAGTTGGAATGTTACTTCGACAGAAGAAGCTGAAAAATACGTGCATCAAGTAATTCCCAAGTTATTCTTGAAACTAAACAACATGCGGCTGTTTATTATATTTCCAGTCACAGTAAAGTTAGTAAGTTATTTAGTAAAGGAACCAGGGGTATCAAGAGGGCACACATACTCAAAGACCACTTTCTTAGGTGGCCACTGAGCAAGCGAGTGTATTTCCAATAAACTGGACAGTGGTCTTCTGTTGCTGCTGTAGCCCACCCACTTCAAGGCTCAATGTGTTGTTCATTCAGAGATGCTCTTCTGCACACCACCATTGTAACATGTGGTTATCTGAGATAGTCGCCTTCCTGTCAGTTTACTCTAGCCTGGCCATTCTCCTCTGCCCTTGCTCATTAACAAGACGCTTGCACCCATAGTGCTGCTCTCTTGAATTTATTTGTGTTTTGCATCATTCTCTGTTAACTCAGGAGACTGTTGGGTGTGAAAATTCCAGGAGATCAGCAGTTTCTGAGATACTCAAACCACCTCATCGGGCACCAACGAGCATTCCATGGTCAAAGTCACTTAGATCACATTTCTTCCCCATTCTGATATTTGGTCTGAACAACAATTGAATCCCTTGACCATGTCTATATGCTTTTATGCATTCAGTTGCTGCCATATGATTGACTGATTAAATGACCATTAACGAGCAAGTGGTCACTGATTGTAGTTTTAAGCAGCAAATTACTAAGATTTGAAATCTGCCTTCTAAAAAGGGATGGAAAGAACTAAATGTTTCTAAAGCAATGCAATCATTTTGAAAGCCAAAAATGTGGAACTGCAGTAAACAACAGCTCTGCTTCCTCAGAGAGCTAAGGAAATTCAGCATGTCCCCAGTAATTTTTACTGACTTTTACAGTTGCAGCATAGAGAGCACCCCATCTCAATGCATCACAGCTGATATACAGAGCTGTTCAAAGTTCCTAGTTACATATACATAGCAAAGATGCCTAAGACTTTTACATAGTATTGTAGAAATTTTATATATTGCACTGTACTGCTGCAAAAAAAAAACAAACCTCCTGACATGTGTGAGTGATGATAAACCTGATTCTGATACGGGTCTCTATTGTGGACTTAGAGTGGGAAGGGGCCAGGGAACTGCGTATCACGGTTGGGAAAAGGAGAAAGGAGGGGGGAGGGTGCAGGATTCACCAGAGAGACATTCTGTAATGATCGATAAACCAATTGTTTGGAATCAACTAAACAAATGTCCTTGCCTGTTGTCTCAGCAGTGGGTGTGTCTGCACCAGCACCATCCCTCACCTCTGCTACCTGTCCCACTCTCCTCCTGTGGTGCTCCATCCACGCCATTCCCAATATCCTTTGCTCCCGCAAGATTTACAAACTTGCTTTTCGCTCCATGTTGACAAATACAGTACTATGCAAAAGTCTTAGGCACCCTAGCTATATATATATATATACCTAAGACACTTGCACTGTACTGTACTATACAAACTGGTCTGCCCAAGATTGCAAGTAACTGCAGAGCGTTATGAATGCACCCAATCTACCACACAAACCAGTGTCTCTTCCATTGACTGTATCTCCGCTTCGTGCCGGCTCGAAGAGACAGCCAACATAATCCAAGATCCCTCAAACACTGATCATTCTCTCTGCTTTCCCCTTTTCAAAAAAAACTTGAAGACATGTACCACCAAACTCAGGAATATCTCCCATTCTGCTGTTAGCAGACTCTTTAACAGGTATTTCCAAATGTGAAGGACGAAGTCAAAATCCCTCAATTTGTCAACCTGCGCTGGGCATTCTCTGCAGCTGCAACAATATGTCTTGCATTATGTTTTCTTTTTACTTTCTCAATGAACTTATGCATGGCATATGGCATAATATGCAAGCAAACAAACACTTTCACTGTATCTTGTTACATGCAGCAATGTTGAACTCATATAAATTTAAAGTATTATGTAGGGTGAGGGAGGGAGAAACTGACTCACATGGAGTGAAGGAGGGAGAATGATGAATGATTTAGCCAAAACTGGGGGTTGGGTAGAGAAGCAGAAAAATGCATATTGCATTTCAGTGCCATGGATAACCTGTCCCAGGACAGTCTGAACAGCTTTAATTCCACTCAAGGGAACCACTTCAGATTTCAAATATAGAACTGCAACTCCCTGGTCAATTACCAAGTTCTTCTACAACTGACCCTTCATTCATGAATGTCATTCAAAAATTTACACCTAGCAAAGTGGTATTTGAAACACGCAGCCTGAATGACTGAGAGGGAACCCACATATTTGTATGATGACCACCGTTACACCACACTCAGTATCGTATACCATTGGTCTAACTGGATTGTGCGTGGGTGGAGTTATAGCTGTACTGTTGTTTTATCAACCAGTGGGTAACACTAAAATATCCTTCAATAAAACGGTGCTGCAGACCAAGCAACTGCCTATGGGAGATGGTTCTGAATGGGGATGGGAAGGCGAATTGTAACTGAAAGTAGTTGCCCATCATCTAAAACAGGGGTTCCCAACCTTTTGAATGTTATGGAGCAATACCATTAAGCAAGCGGTTGGGAATCCCTCAAAGGATTGAACAACAAGAAGTAGCCTTATTTCTAAAACAGAGGCAATGCCCTTGTAGTTAATGCTGATGGTGATAATCACTGTTTTAACCTATTTACCTCATATTAACACCTGTCCAGGATAATGGAAATAGCATGTCAAGAAAAGCTATTTTAAACAATATCTATAGAATGTACGCATATATGCGGCAGCGTGCTCATGTGATTCCATACATTTGTGCTGCCTATGTGTAGATTTTTGTGATGACTGTGTGTGTTGATGTTGTGAATGGTGCAATAGTTCAAATTAATATCAGAGAATGTATACAGTGTGCAACCTGAAATTCTTACTCTTCGCAGACATCCACAAAACAGAGAAAAAAAACCCCAAAGATTAAATGACAGTAAATGTTAGAACCTTAAAACCCCTTCTCCCACTCCCATGCACGAGCAGCAGGAACAGCACCACCCCTGCCCACTTGCTCCAGCAAAACCATTAACCCCCACCATCCACCATGTCATCAATAGCAAGCCCCCAAAAGACCAGGATCTACAGTCCATCAAATATTACTGTCCATCCCAATACTTTGACCTCTCAGACAGACCCTCTCTCTCCCACTAGTGAGGGACAGGGAGATATCGCTCCAGCCATTAGGAGAAGGGAGACCAACAGCTTGATGTTTCACTGTTACAATCTGCCACGTTGCTTGTCCAAATTCCCCTGTCTTGAGGGTCATCAGACTCTCACACACCATCAAGAGAGAGAGAGAGAGAGAGAGAGAGAGAATGAGAGAGAGAGTAAGAGAGAAAAAAAGAGAGAGCAGCGAATTTCTTTCGACAGCAGCAAACACCGCCTGTCTGTCATCTCAATGTTTCAATCTCCTGCGACATGGAACTAAACTGTTTCATGGATGAACTGGAAGAAGTTGCCTAGGCCCGCAAAAACATCTGGTGCCATCGTTAGCTCCTCTCACTCCACCATATCCACGATTTAATCATGTCTGTGCATCTACGCACATGTGTGCTCAATGAATCGATGGCTCTGTGACATGAGCCGTACAGGTGCCAGCTTGCCAGAGTCGGCTGCCAGCACAAGGGGGCACTGGCAGTTCTGTTCCTGCAGAGCCTTCTCTTCACTTCAGCATTGTCTCCCTGTAATGTTCACATCAAAGTCTGCTTTAAGTTAAGTCTACCTTCAAAGTCAGACACACATTTGAGTAACTGAATTTTAAGGTAGGCTTACCATTAAGCAAATTTAGGCTGAGATTAATGCCAAAACTTAGCTGGAATGAGGAGAAGCAGAACGCTGATAGGAGGCCCCAATAAGCTTTATAAATTTATTAAAGGATATCTGCCAGCCCTTTATGAGGTTAAGCAGAAAATATATACTTAGCGTGAATTCTGCTGAAAAATCTCTTCCTGCATTTGTTGCTTGACCCTGAAATTTCTAGCATTGTTTTACGTTTCTTTCAGGTTTTGAGCAAAACGTTTTTTTTGCTGTTTTAATATCAGGTCAAACTGATTTACAGTTAAATCTCCAAGGTGACCATTAGGTTGACCAGAATGAAAGTAATGTTAGCATGCTTCAATGTGTCATGCAACATGACTGATATGAAAGGGAAAGTACTTGGAATTCGGGGAGATAGTTTCATCAGAAAAGATGGCAGATATTTAATCAGGTGGTTCAAGGCACAGTGTGAAGCCCATATTTCTATATGAGGCAGATGAAGATCATTTTCACCCATCAGGTCTATGCCAGGTTATAGAACATAGAACATTACAGCACATCACAGGCCCTTCGGCCCACAATGTTGTGCCGACCATGTAACCTATCCTAGAAGCCGCCTAGAACTTCCCTACCGCATAGCCCTCCATTTTGCTAAGCTCCATGTACCTATCTGAGAGTCTCTTAAAAGAGATTCCTATTCCCGTTCCCAGTTAAATTTTCCTATAAACTACTTCACACATTCCCACCAGCTTCCCCTTAGATTTAACCACTCATTGAGTTCGTGCGGCCACTCTCCTCAAAATCTGACCGTGTTTTGAGATCTCGATATTCTGAGATTTATGTGGTATTGGAATGCTCTTTCTATCTGGTCTCCTTCAGTTTTTGATGCTTCCTTTCTTATTGCCGATTGGTGGGTAAGCGATATGTTACTCTTTATGTGAGGGAGAAGTTGAGGTTTGGGGTTTGATGTCAGTGTTTTCCTGTGTGGGTGAATCTGTTAAGTTAAGACAGGGGTTGGGGATTTTGATGCTATTGCCGCTGTTCTTTTCTGTGAGGGAGTAGGCTGGGGATTTGATGTTATGTCACTGCCTTTTTTTGCAAGGTTGGGGTTTGGAGATTTTTGGAGGTGTGGTTAAGCAGTTAGTTTTATGTGCAAGGGAGGGTGTGGGGGTTTGGGAGGTTGCCAGTTTTGTTTCTTTTACTTATTTGTGTCGGGGGGGGGAGTGGTGGCTTTTCTTTTCAACAACTCCCTGTACTTTCTGTATTTCATGGCTATCTGGCGAAGACGAATATCAGAGTTGTATTGTGCATGCATACTTTGACAATAACATGAACCTTTGAACATCACAGACAAATTACAGTGGCCAACTTAACCTCAAATGAGCACCTCATAAGGATGTGGGAGGAACCTGAAGCAGCTGGAGAAGAAGCTCACAGCGACAGAATGAACCTGCAAACTCCACACCGAAAGCAGGGGAGGTCAGGTTTGAACCGGGATCACAGGAACTCTGAGGCAGTAGGTCTCCTGGCTTCACCACTGGGCCATCCTAGCAACAATGGAAGCCAGACTTGGTTACATCGTATCTTCAGGAAACCTATTTGTACAATCTTCCACATAATCATAGTAATTAGCTTTGTTTTTTTTATTTGAGTAATCAACTTGCATATGGTCAAGATTACGGAGCCTGAGACATGAGAACCACTTCTGCAAGCTTATGTCAGTATACTATTTGGCATTTCAGCAGACTGGTCTATTCATGTTGTCTGCAACTCTTGTACATGGTATCAGTTTCAAGTGCACTAAAACACTAATAAGCAGGACTAAGAATAGAATTTTACAATTGTTTTGACTACTGATATAATATTGCCAAGTTAAAATAAGCCCAGAAACAGATGGGAACTGCTAAAACACTTTGAAAGCTTTCTATCCCATCACTGACTCCAGACCTCCCAGGGGAAAGGTCAGGTTGTTAGGCTTACCTGCATTAATAACATATGGACATGTTTGGATTAATAGGAGATCTCAGGCTAGCAGTCAAAGTAGTGAAACCAATGAGCTACATATCAATTCTCTGTAGAATTCACAACACACTCAGCTTTATGTGGTTTATTTGAGAAGGTACATTTTGATACTTCCTTGATTTAATTCTTTGCTTATAAGTAAATCCTAGATGTTTTGTCCATATTAGAAACTGTGAGCATTACCAGGGGATCTTGTGAGCACTATATAATGCTCTAGGCCATGCTGCCTTCTCGCTGCAATCGCCAGGAGAAGGCTGAGCAGCCTTAGGTCCTACACCACCAAATTCAGGAAAAGTTACTACTTTTCAACTATCAGGCTCGTCAACCAGTGTGCATAACTTCACTCACCTCAGCACCGAACAGATTCCTCAATCTGTGGACTTGCTCTCCCGAAATCAACAACTCATGTTCTCAAGATTATTTATTATTTGTATTTGTATAGTTTGCCTTCTTTTGCACATTGGCTATTTGCCCACTTTTGTGTGTAGTTTTTCATTGATTCTATTATGTTTCTTTGTATCTACATAGAAACATAGAAACACAGAAAACCTACAGCGCGATACAGGTCCTTCAGCCCACAAAGCTGTGCCGAACATGTCCCTACCTTAGAACTACCTAGGCTTTACCCATAGCCCTCTATTTTTCTAAGCTCCATGTAGCCATCCAGGAGTCTCTTACAAGACCCTATCATTTCCGCCTCCACTACCCCCGCTGGCAGCCCATTCCACGCAATCACCACTCTCTGCATAAAAAACTTACCCCTGACATCTCCTCTGTACCTACTTCCAAGCACCCTAAAACTATGCCCTCTCATGCTAGCCATTTCAGCCCTGGGGAAAAGCCTCTGTCTATCCACACCATCAATGACTCTCATCATCTTGTACACCTCTATCAGGTCACCTTTCATCCTCCGTCGCTCCAAGGAGAAAAGGACGAGTTCGCTCAACCTATTCTCATAAAGCATGCTCCCCAATCCGGGCAACATCCTTGTAAATCTCCTCTGCACCCATTCTATGGTTTCCACGTCCTTCTTGTAGTGAGGCGACCAGAAATGAGCACGGTACTCCAAGTGGGATCTGACCAGGGTCCTATATAGCTGCAACATTGTCTCTCAGCTCTTAAACCCAATCCCACAATTGATGAAGGCCAATGCACTTTATGCCTTCTTAACCACAGAGTCAACCTACATAGCAGCTTTGAGTGTCCTGTGGACTCGGACGCCAAGATCCCTCTGCTCCTCCACACTGCCAAGAGTCTTACCATTAATACTATATTCTGCCATCATATTTGACCTACCAAAATGAACCACCTCACATATATCTGGGTTGAACTCCATCTGCCACTTCTCAGCCCAGTTTTGCACCCTATCAATGTCCCATTGTAACCTCTGACAGCCCTCCACACTATCCATAACACCCTAACCTTTGTGTCATCAGCAAATTTACTAACCCATCCCTCCACTTCCTCATCCAGGTCATATATAAAAATCACTAAGAGTAGGGATGCCAGAACAGATCCCTGAGGCACACCACTGGTCACTGGCCTCCATGCAGAATATGACCTGTCTACAACCACTCTTTGCCTTCTGTGGGCATGCCATTTCTGGATCCACAAAGCAATGTCCCCTTGGATTCCATGCCTCCTTACTTTCTCAATAAGCCTTGCATGGGGTACCTTATCAAATGCCTTGCTAAAATCCATATACACTACATCTACTGCTCTTCCTTCATCAATTTGTTTGGTCACATCCTCAAAAAATTCAATCAGGCTCATAAGGCATGACCTGCCTTTCACAAAGACTATACCTAATCATATCACGCCTCTCCAAATGTTCATAAATCCTGCCTCTCAGAATCTTTTCCATCAACTTACCAACCACTGAAGTAAGAAGTCTACTGTGTCTACTAAAGTCTACTGTGCATGCCCGCAAGAAAATGAATCTCTGGATAATATCTGGTGACAACACCAGTACTTTGATACTAAATTTACTTTGAACTTTGATCTTAACCAGGAATGATTGTGTTTACCATATGATATAGAGAAAATAATGGTACTGGAAAAGGCAGTAAAGATTCTGGGTGGTACCAGAAATGTGAAATTACTAGATGTTAGAAAAAGGATTCATTTGTTCTGGAAAAGGAAGGTTAAACATAGAACATGGAACATAGAATATTACAACACACCACAGCACAGGCTCTTCACCCCATGATGCATAGACTCTTCCCTCTTCAATGAGTTCCTTGAGACCAATCTCCTTGACAACACTTTTGGTCCCTTATACTGAACATCTCCTAAGTGACTCAAGAATCAAGACATTTACATGCAATGCAGACTTTTTTTATTCTCTGGGTGAGGCCAATTTATGTCATCGTATAATGGACAGTTTTGAAAGTGCAGGCTGAGTACCCATTATCTGAATTTCCAAAATCCAGTTTTTTTTTATTTGTGACATGATGTCACAAAAATTCATTCCACAAGGTGCTGGGGAAGATTCCCAGGCAATGCGCAGCTATCTTCGCACATCGCAAAACAGTTCTGAGAAGTGACCTCACATATGTAATGAGCAGAGTTAATGAAAAGTAGAACAACATTGAATAAAGCAAAAAAAATGAAGATCTCGAACGTGTATTGAACAAATGAATTTGTCAGCATAGGAGTGAAGAAAAACATTTTATCATTTCTTAATGCATGCATTACTAAATGACAATAAAAGGGGACTGCGTGTCCTCATAATCATAATCATAATCATAAGATATGCCACTTAATGGTATGCTGCTCGTGAAATGAGTAAAGATCTACCACAACAAACTGAACATTGAAGGCAGTTGTGAATATTCAGCAGGCAGGTTGCAGAAATTTAAGAAAAGACTTGACAGTACATTTTTAAAGATTATATATCTTTTAAAGATAAAGCATCTTCTGATTATGAAGCAGCAGAGAAATTTATTGACGAATTTGCAAATGATGAAAATCTAATACGAGAACAAGTCTGCAATGCAGATTGTTTTTATACCTTTTGTAAAATGTAAAAAAAAAGTAAAATCCTAATACAGAGTACTGCAACCTTTTAATCAGGTGGCGACTGACACCCAGCACAGTGACACCAAGGAAGTCAATTGATCCAAACAATTAGTTTAATAATCATTACACAACGTCTCTCGGGTGTTTCCTACTCCCTCCCCTGTCTCTTCCCCTTTTCCCAATCATAATTCCCCTCTCCCTGCCCCTTTCCCATTCTCAGTCCACAGTAGAGACCTATATCAGAATCAGGCTTATCTTCACTCAACTTTTCATGAAATTAGTTCATTTTTGCAGCAGCAGTATGGTGCAAAATATTAAATTACTTCAGTATTGTGCAAAAGTCCTAGACACCCTTGCTATATATATGTGCCTACAACTTTTGCACAGTACTGTACGTATGAAAAGTCATTACATCGAAGGTATATCAACACATGACTTTTGCCCCACGGCTCCAGACACCTGGGTTCAATCCTGACTTCCGCCATCGTCTGTGTGATTTTCCTCCAGGTGCTCTAGTTTCTTCCCACATCCCAAAGCTGTGCTGCCCCAAACATGAAATCAGTTCTGATGAAAATTCTCAGCCCCAGGCATTGTCTGTTTATTCCCTTCAGTATATACTGCTTGACTCGTTGAGTTCCTCCAGCATTTTGTGTGTGCTGTATTGCTCAAGATTTCTGGTATCTGCAGAATCTCGTGTTTCTCTGTTTCTCTTCTCAATGTAGCCCTCCTTGTTGTGTATTTAATATTTTGCTAATATTTAAGTAATACTATAAACACATTCTTTGATTAAGCATTCCTTGTTTTTTAAATAATTAATTACAGATTTATGTAAAAGTATGTGAATGGCATACAACATTACACCACCCTGTCATATGTGCATGCCTCATTAAAGACAAAGTGAAGAATACACATTTATCCTGGTCTCCTACTGTTTTCCTTTCAATTAGTTTTGGTGTTACAAAACATAACAGGGAGGTATTAACCTGATAGTTTCCAAGCTAGTTGCTTTGCCTTGTAACTTAACTAGAATGAAAAACATTTATTTATATCTTCTCTTTGAGTTAATATATTACCCTGGTAGCATTTTTGAGCAAAATTTGACACTGACTGCCAAGGGGAAATACATAGCCTTGAGGGACGATTTACTCAAACAAACCAGCTTTAGACTGCTTGGCAAGAGAGTGCAGGGACTTCCGAATGTCACTGGCAGAAGCTGTGAAAAGCTTAGCTGGCGGTCAAATCTGGAAAAAAAAGTTTCTGAATATCCCTAGCACCTTGCAATAGTTAAAAGCATTAGTTATCTGTTGTATAGCAATCAACACTATTAAACTTTAAAAATAACTAATTAACTCCATTGTCTAGAAAATAGGCCATCTATTTGAATATTTTATCTTTCCCTCAAAGCAATTAATCGCCATTAAGATGAATGAAGTCACTAAAGGCAACATAAAGCTTTACAGCAACAGCAATCATCAGTCCAGGTTCAATTCACTCTGTAAAGAGTTCTCCCCATGACCGTATGGGTTTCCTCCAGTTCTCTAGATTCCTTCCACTTACCAAAGACGTACAGTTTAGGATTAGGGTTAGTAATTTGTGGGCGTGCTACGATGGTGCCAGAAGCATGGCAACCTTTGTGGGCTGTCCCCAGAGAATCCTCAAACTGTGATGGCCGTTAATGCAAAGGATGCATTTTACTGTGTTCCAATGTTTCAATGTATATGTGGCAAATAAAGCTGATCTTGATTGATTAGAAGCTACTCTGGTTAGAACACACACATATCCAACTGGCATACTTTCAGTGGGCAAAACTCAGAGGGCCACTGCTGGGAAATTGGAGGGGATCGGCTCTGTGACTGTCCAGTATCGGAGTACAGTTGAGAAGTTGCTGTTGAGCACCTCTCAGGAAGTTTAGAAGACTTGTGTTTGAGTCTCACGCTTCAAAACAATTGAATAGGGGGGCGTTGACAGTTCCATGTGGCGCTGTCTGTCGTTCTCACAAAAATCCATCCTTTGTTGGGATGTTGGTTTTCCGCTGTTCATAAGTAGGAATTGTTTATCAGGGCAGAATTTTCCAGTGTTCCCACCTTACTACACACCCCTCGCAGGCACCAACAGCAGCTTCCCACCAATTTCACATGACATGAGTAAGATGACTTATATGATAGCCCATGCATTAGCTAGTTCCCATGGATAACAATAAATGTAAGTCTTATTTTTTCCCTCCATACATATGAAGTACACAATAGGGATGGCAAAACATCCTGTGTAATAATGATTACATTGATTCTGAGTCCCATTATCAGTGACAATTGACATTCCAATTGTGTTTGTCTATTATTGTTCTAATACCTTTGAGTTTCAATGGTTTGTGAAATTATGTTTCTCACTGAGTAATCATTACATCCTGGGTACACATGGCAGGTCTAAAAAATATAAAAAGAACATTTGAATTCTTGCCTGTTGATTTATCATTTACAGCAAATTGCCCCACGCTCTCACTTTGGAATTTCCTTCATTTTCAGCAAGGATATGGCTTCCAGTTTACTCTAGCAATGACTGTACAAATTTCTAGGCTGACTCTCCAAGGCAGTAAGGATATAGACTGTCCTTTGCTGAGATGTTTATCTTAGGCACCTTGGTCTCATAAATAAACACTCTCACGGCAATATTTCAAAAACATCCAGTTTCTATCCCTCAATTATTATCAGGTTATTGAGTCATCTCTATCTTGCATTTTCTCTACTTCATGTTTCTTTGTTCCTCATCTCTAGTTGTCTTCATCTAATATCTCGTGCTCCAGTTTGACCTCCAGATCCCCAAATTAACACATTGACAGGATGACCTCTACAACATATCACCATGGCAATCCTGTGCTTGACCTAGCAGAGATATCTGCTTTGTCTTCTTCTTCCCTTCGCACCTTCCCTGCAACTTAAAACAACCTTGTTTATTCTTCTTTCCAGTTCTGGCAAAGGGCTTTCTCAAACTGTTAGCTCGGTATCTCTTTCCACAGATGCTTAATCTTTCCAGCACTCGGGGCTAACATGAGGAGGCATAATTTAAGGTGATTGGAGGAAAGTATGGGGGGGTGGTGTCAGAGATGTTTTTTCTACATGGCGGAGGGGGAGGTGCATGGACCGCGCTGCCAGAGTTAGTGGTAGAGTTAGATATATTAGGGCAGGGGCTCCTAATCTTTTTTATGCCATGTATTCCTACCGTTAACCAAGGGTCCGTGGACCCCAGTTTGGGTACTCCTGCTTTAGGGAAATCTAAGAAGCTCTTAGATTATGCACATGGGAGGTTCTTCTGGATCCTCCAGTTTCCTTCCACATTCCAAAGACATAAGGGTTAGTGGGTTCATTGGTCGTTTGAGTATAATTGGGCGTCATGGGGTTGTTGTGCCAGAGGGGCCTGTTACTGTGCTGTATCTCTCTAATGGAGGGCTATAAAGGAAGGAAAGGTTCGATTGATCTCCGAGTAAGTTAAAAGATCAGCATAACATTATGGGCTGAAGGGCCTGTGCTGTACTGTTTCATGTTCTATATTTATCTTTTGTTTTTGTTTTGGCTGGGATTATCTCATGTTGAGTATTATGGGTACAGGGGGATGCTAAGCAATACAGGGCTAACATGATCTTAGTGAATGGTAGTGCAAACTTAAGGGCTGTATGGCCTATTCCTGCTCCTATTTCTAACGTTCTTATGTACCAAGACCTTTTAATGAATATAGCATTTAGTTACAAAACTTTCACCTGACAATGTTCAATACAATGACCGTGTGCTTACATATTCCTCCCATTTTTTTAACAGGATAATTGATTCAGAAATAACTTACTGCACTTTAGGCAAAACTCCCATTTACAAGCTTAGCTGTGGTATTTATTATACAGATGACTGAAATCAGACTTATGAAGGGAAAAAGATCAAAATGATAATTATGCTTGATGCAGTATCTCGTGAAATATATTTCAGCTTTTCACCACGAACAAACGGGAAAAAAAGACGGTCTGGTGGTGAAACTGTTGGGACGGCGATCACCTGGAATTCATTATCTGAAGGGACAATGTGAGCTGTTACTCAGCAGAAATGCTGGCTGCAGTCACTCAGAGGAAGCCAATTTCTCTCTAAGTTCAGGGGAGGGGAATGTCGACTCAGACCACGAGAGGCCTGCGTCGGGCATTTTCATGCCTTACAAGGTGCAGATTGGAAGTCTGTGTGGGGTGCCACTCCTCGCACAGACTAGAGCAAAGTGTGATTAAGTGCCTTGCTCAAGGACACAAACATGCTGCCACAGCTGAGGCTCGAACTAGCGACCTTGAGGTAACTAGACGAACGCCTTAACCACTTGGTCACGTGTCCAAGTTCAAAGTAAATTTATTATTGACGTACTGTACATCTATGCCATCATATACTACACTGAGATTCATTTTCTTGCAGGCATTCACAGTAGAACAAAAGTATCAAATTAAATCATTAAAAAACGACACACAAACAACTAATGTGCGAATGAAGACAAACTGTGCAAATACAAAATGATAATAACAATAAGTAAATAAATAATGCTGAGAATGAGTTGTAGAGTCTCTCCTTATGCTGAATACCCTACTGTACCACACCAATGCTAGAATTCTGAGTGCTCCCTGATAAAGAGACTTCTCCATGCCATCTCAAATCAGCAGTTTCTGAGATACTCAAACTGCCCTGTCTGGCACCAACAATCATTCCACGATCAAAGTCACTTCGGTGACATTTCCTTCCCATATTGATGTTTGGTCTGAACTTCTTGACCATGTCTGCATGCTTTTCTGCATTGAATTGCTGCCATATGATTCGCTGATTAGATATTTGCATTACTGAGCTGGTGTACAGGTGTACTTAATAAAGTAGCCACTAATTATATATGTACTTTATTAATAACTTTACTTTGACTTTATGCTGAGTTTGAGGCCTTGATCTTCAAGCATTTTTCTTCTTACACAGACAAAGGCTCACGGATATGGGAAATTGCCCACATTTTCCAGGATCTTATCATACACCACTGCTGCTCTGGTGTATCTTCGAGCAGTGAGGATAGATTGTTAGACAGCTTCTGCAGACATATAATGTTCATTAGTGAACAAGTCAGCAATCACTTAGGGCTTGGCCTCAGAATGTATATACATGCTAAGATTGCAGCTCCAGTGCCGAAGCTCTGGTGACCTTGGGTCTGTGGTTGAGGCCAACAGACATATAAGTTCATATGTCTGTACATTGTGACTGAGTCATAACACGAAGATTTTTACTCCCTCACGTAGTGGGACGGATGTAAGATTTAATTAAATTCAAACTCAATATTTGGCGCCAAAGGCTTTAGTGAAGTCAATACAGGTAAAGTACGCAGTGCTTCATTACCCTGGAAGAATGGCACCGTGAAGGTCATGTCTGTGGCTCTAGATGGACAGATTATTATTCGGGGACCAGTTAACGAACAGACTAAAATGTCTTTCCCCAAAGTGGATGAAAGGCAGAACCATAGTTGGATATGTGCCGTCATCGAGGAGGCATTCATGATTATGATGTCCCTAAGTTCTCTTGAGATGTCTGTCTCTTGAGGGACCCAGGTAAATTCGATAATAAAATGCGCTTTGCTAGTAGGAGCTAAAGATACATCCAAAAGACAACAAAGTATTTGAAATGAAATATTGTGCAAATTATATCTCAAGTCCAATGTCGACTTCAGCAGTTCTTTTTAAAATTTTATTTGGAGATACATCATGGTAACAGGCTCTTCTGACTCAAAAGGGTTGTGCCTCCCAATTACACCCATGTAACCAATTAATTGACTAACCTGTTCTTCTTTGGAATGTGGGAGGAAACTGCAGGGTCCGGAGGAATCCCACGCGGTGGCAGGGAGAATGAACAAATTGCTTACAGATAGCAGTTGAACCCAAGTCGCTGGTGCTGCCAGAGTGTTACACTAACCACTAATCTACCGTGCCATTCGAATTACAACAATGAATCTTCAGTCACATCCATGCTTAACAGCTTGAGCTTTGGCTCAGGTTTGTAGCACATCCACTTCTGAATCAGGTTCAAGTTCAGATCATGAGGCTTCAGTGCAGAAATCTGGACTGAAAGTTTTAATTTGATTCATTTGCAGGATGCGTACGTCACCAACAATGTCAACATTTATTGCTTACAGCTAAATTACACCTGATCCTAAAGAGACAGACAGGAACCAACCACATTAATGAGTATAATCACAAACAGGAGAGACTGTGTCAGGCCAGTACTCTAGTAAATTTATACAGATATACCATGGAGAGCATTCTGGCTGGTTGCATTACTGTCTGCTATGGAGATGCCAATGCACAAGATTGGGAAAAGCTGCAGTAAGTTGTAAATTCATCTGGCCCCATCATGGACACCAGCCTCCTCACCATCGAGGCCATCTTCAAAAGGCGATGCCTTTAAAAGGACCACCTGGGACGTGCTCCCTTCTCATTACTACCTTTAGGGAAGAGGTACAGTAGCCTGAAGACACACACTCTGTGTTTTAGAAATAGGTTCTTTCGCATTGTCATCAGATTTCTGAATGGTCCATGAACTTTAACATGACCTGACTATATGGCTGTCTTTCTGCACAACTCATTTATTTATTTGCTGATATAATTCTTACTGTAACTTGCTGTAATTATAATGCATTACTCAGTGCTGCTGCCATAAGACAACAAATTTCCTGACTTACGTCAGTACTAATAGGGACACCACGACAGTGTGATGCTATTAGAGCTCAGAGCGTTGGGGTTTGGAGTTCAATTCCGAGGTTCTTTGTAAGCAAGTTTGTACATTCTTCCCATATGCACATTTCTGATTTTACTCTAGGTGCTCTGGTCTCCTCCCACTGTCCATGGACATAACAGTTAGTAAGTTAATTTGTCATTATAAATCTTCCTGTGCTTGGGTTAGTGTTAAGTCAGTGGGTTGCAGTGCTGTCCAGTGTCACGGTCCAGTGGGCTGGAACAGCCTGTTCCACGCTGTATCTCTAAATCTAAAAAATAAAATGATAAAGCTGGATTTCAATCCATACAGCCGGATCAATGGTCCAAAACCCTGAAACGTAACCACAATGATATCACGTCCATAGGGATTGTATCACTAATTTGGGATACCATCTGCAAACAAAAAGACTGTTGCACAGCACATTTCAAAGCAAATGAGACTTATTGATCATGTCCTGGCCAATACTTTCATCCAAACCACCTTTCAATATCAACCAGAATCATTAAAATTAATTATTGAATTTATCTCATGTGGGCTGTGACTATTACTTAGAAGTTTGCTGTGAAATGCTTCAGGTGTCCTGAATAAGATTAAAGAGTTAGTTTCAAAATGCACTTTTTTATGTAACGATTAATGCCTCACATCATGGCGTAGGCTGAAGAGTCTATTTCCATCCCGGGACTTCCCTGCTAGACAGTCAATGAACTGAAGAGTAAGGTGCACTGTTAAGTAAGCAAACGTCTAATTATTAACCAAAGTTAGCTGTCTGTAAAAAGAATGCTTCCAGCTAGAAGTGAGAAAACACAAGACCTTGTGCTATTGAGGTCACCAGGTCTAACCTCATCAGTGTGTGTGTGTGGGCGGGGGTGGGGGGTTGGAAATCAAGAACATCTGCCTTGGAATGATGTCACTTCTTCATATGCCTGAGATATTCATTTTAGTTGCCTTGAGATATCACATCTGGAATGCAATCTGTACCAGCATATTCTTGTTCTGTCAAAACTGGTCAGCGGATGATGCAGAGAAGGCAGACGTTGTTGATCACTGTTAGTTGCATAGGGAACACAAGCTTTAACTCAGATCTTCCCCAAGCTATCAGAATGATCACACTTCCAGCCATTAACCCACTCCACCACCTCCTACCACCTCTACAGCCCCATCAGCCACTGCTCTCCACAGGCCCTCAGGCACTGTTCGTTCCCTCACTTTACACACTGTCACTTTACCCTCACACCTCAATCCCAGACTGACACAGCCATTGTCCTACTGCAGCGGTCCCCAACCACCTGGCCGCAGACCGGTACCGGGCCGCAAAGCATGGGCTACCGGGCCGCAAGGAAACGATATGAGTCAGCTGCACTTTTCCTCATTCCCTGTCACGCACTGCTTAACTTGAACATAGAGTTACCAACTGTCCCGTATCTGCCGGGACATCCCGTATATTGGGCTAAGTTGGTTTGTCCCATACAGGACCGCCCTTGTCCCGTATTTCTCCTGCTAAGTTAGAGCGTTCCTATGAAACCTTTCGTGCCGAAATGGCGTAAAGCGAAGAAGCAATTACCATTAATTTATATGGGAAAAAATTTTGAGCGTCCCAGACCCAAAAAAATAACCTACCAAATCATACCAAATAACACATAAAACCTAAAATAACACTAACATATAGTAAAAGCAGGAATGATATGATAAATACACAGCCTATATAAAGTAGAAATAATGTATGTACAGAGTAGTCGGGAAGATTAAGCCGAAAGCGATTTGTGGAAAAAAAATCGGCACGTACGTGCATGCGCACGTCACGCATACGCACACAGGTACCCGCGCAAGGCTTCATGGTCATGGTAGTCTTTCTCAGGGTAAACACAAGTGTCCTGTCAACACATACAAAAGTTGCTGGTGGAACGCAGCAGGCCAGGCAGCATCTATAGGAAGAGGTACAGTCGACATTCGGGCCGGGACCCTTCGTCAGGATTTGACTGCTACTTTTGTCCCTTATTTGGGAGTGAGAAACTTGGCAACCCTAACTGTAAAAGACATGTTGAGGTGAGTTTAACCCCACTTGAACACGCCCCCCTTCCCCCCCCTCGGCCGGGCCGCAAGAATATTGTCAATATTAAACCGGTCCGCGGTGCAAAACGGTTAGGGATCCTTGTCCTACTGTGTTTCCAGATGCCCTGCTGCTACCTAGAGGAGTTCCTCTTGTCAAGAATTATTTTGTCATTTTATCACTTCCTGTCAGAGTCACCTTATGTACAGATAACACCCAGCAACACTTCATCTGCATACAATCAGTGTAGGTATATAAACTAATCTTATGTATAAGCTGCCACATTTAACAGTTATTTGTACATTGTTTCATAAAATTGCTTTTATACTTATATTTATTGTTCATTTTATGCTTATTATGCTGCACCGGATCCAGAGTAACAATCATTTCATTCTCTTTTACACTCATGCACTGACGAATGACAATAAACAATCTTAAAAACTGAACATCAGTAAAGGGGGAAATAAAAATCTAAAAGAAGCCTACAGATGGTGAAAATCTGACACAGAAACAGAACAGCCAGCATTTGTGGTTCTTCAGTTTCTCTTTCCACAGAAAACATCTGACCAGTTGAGTGCTTCCACCATTTTCTGCTTTTGCTTCAGTGAATATGTCAGCTAATCAAGGAAAGAGACGTAAGACCATAAAATCATAAGACTCGGAAGCAGAATTAGGCCATTTGGCCCATTGAGTCTGCTCCGCCATTCCATCATGGCTGATTCAATTTCCCTCTCAACCCCAATCTCCTGGGTTCTCCCTGTAACTTTGACACCCTTACTAATCAAGAAATTATCAATCTCAGTTCTAAATATACTCAATGATTTGGCCTCCACAGCCATCTGTGGCTATGAATTCCACAGATTCACCACTCTTTGGCTAAAGAAATTCCACCTAATGTCTGTTCATAGGGACAACCTTGTATCTGAGGCTGTGCCCTCTGGTCCGAGACTCCCCGACTATCGGAAACATTTCCCCATTATCTAGGCCTTTCAATATTCATAGTTTCATTGGGATTTTCTCCCTCATTCTTCTAAACTAACCTAATATGTATGAATAAAATTAAAGTTTCCTCACCAAATAAACCATGTGTTTGTTAAAACATTAATTTAATTTTCTCTGTGTGTTAATTTTATCACAGGCTAATGCAACTTTTGTTGTGCTTTTCCCTGCTTTGTACTCTCAGACTCTTGGGCTCATTAGTTTTGATGGCTTAGTATTGAAACTCATTGAAAGTCATGATCCCAATTGTTAAATTGTTTCTATTGCACCGTTTGGAGCAATAGACTTTAGTATTTAGATAACACATCTTTACTTTTAAAAATCTCATACAGTGGCCTGTAACAATGCATTGCCAGCAGACCCATTGCACAGTTACAAAGCAACTGATGTGCCAGCAGTGGCAAATTGAAAGAGTTTTTGCAGCTTCTAACTTTAAAGGCAACATGTGCTTTTCATTCCCCAGTCATCAAAAATAAAGCATTCAGCACTTTAGTCACGGCCTGAAAATACCTTTCCAGTCACCTACTGGGATTTTTTTCATGAGGTGTTACTGATGGCCAAGAAACCCAATAATGAAACTCGACACCCTCCTGGTCATTATCATGTTATGCATGGGTTTAAACGCAGGTTACAACAAATACAGAGATTTTCTTTGGTGGCTTCAGTGCTAGTGACTGTACTGCAGCAAGAAATTGCCTGAACTGTCAATCTCTGCCATTCAAAAAGAACGCAATCCACACACAGCATCATAGAATTGTTAGAGAACAGAAAGAGGCCAGTTGGCCCACTGAGTTCAAAGTTCATTTATTGTCAAAGTACGTATATGCCACCATATACTACCTGAGATTTATTTTCTTGCCGGCATTCGCAGTAAATAGAAAGAAACACAATAGAATCAATTACAAAATGCACACAAAGGCAAACAACAACTGATGCGCAGAAGAAGACAAACTGCAAATTCAGAACAAAAATAAATATTTAATAAATAATATTAAGTTGTAGAGTCCCTGAAACTGGATGTCCAAGCTGATTCCAACAAGTGTAATTCATAATTCTAATGCTTTGGCTTTTCCCCATAACTCTGGAAATTATTCCCTGTCACCACTTCAATTCTGTTAAGTCTGTTTCCACAACCTCTACCGGCAGTAAGTTCCAGATCATTGCTCTCTGAATGAAAAAGTCAATCCGCTCATTACCCTAATACATTTCATCCAAAATTTAAAGTGTGTATATGGTCCTGGAGCCATCTGCTAAAGGGAGTAAACTTTGGTTAAGTACCTTATCTAAACTCACCATGATCTCATACACCTCTGCCTATTCTCTTCTCGACCGTCCTTGCTCCAAAGAGAATAATACCACTCAAGCATCACATCTGCAAGCCTTCAAAACCCAAACCTTTCTAATAAAGCTTTCACTACATTCTTTTTAGCAGCCTCACATCTTCCTTAAGGCTCTATGATCAAAATTCCTTGCTGGTTTTGCACAGATTCTACATAACTCTCCCACAATGATGCTTTGTCCTTCTTTATGACTCGGAGGATCCCCTTATGCCTCACAAAATATTGTTACTTCCACATTCAACATTTATGCAGGATCCTCTACCCCTTCACTCCCTTTTTAAATGGTGTATTTAGCTTGTATTTTCTCTCTTATTTTGTGTCAAACTATATCATTTCACACTTCTGTGTTAAATTTAACCTACATTTCTAATGTTGCCAGAACGAGCAAATGGGGAAAATGGTCTTGCTTGGTTTTCAAACATGAAAGAAAACCTTCTCTTGATATAACATAAAGTTTCAGGCCAAAAACATTGCCCCAGAGAATTCTTCTACTTCTACTAGTTGGAAATATTGGGGAGGAAGACTTAAACTTTCGGAGAAATGCTTCCTGGGAAGGAACTGGGACTTAGAAGAGGATTGAGAAATCTGGTATTTATCAAATCGATTTTGTTCAGTCAGACTGGGCTCATGCCACCTTGTCACCTGTTACATCCACCCAAAAGAGGAGACGCCAGGAACAGTGAGGGAGAGGACAGAGCCAAAGTGGGTACACTGGAAATCTGTGCTGGGCTGGGGCTGGGGCTGGCCCCTGCAGACTGGCTGTCTATTGGGGCTAATCCCCAGTGTTCATTCCCTGGAAGACAGGCTGGATTGCCTCCATCTGCGGCTTACCCACAACGAGATGAGGAGCTGTCATATGCTTGTAATGCCGAAACATGGCTCCAGCACAATATCCCATGCACCATCAATGTTCGGGCCATGTCACTCAGGGACTTGTGCTAATACTATTTTGAGAATGTACAGTATATGTTATTGTAACTATATGTGCTGTTTATGTCTGCATGTACTGTGCTTTGTGCCGTGGTCCTGGAGGAATGCTGTTTCAATTAGCTGTATACACGTGTACTGTTGAATGCCAATTGAACTCAAGCTTGCTGAACCTGATTGGGCATATTCCTTGAGGTAATAACCCACGATCAATGAACTCACAGCCCTTCTGTTACTGGTGACCTGGTTCTCCCACTGTACCACCTACTGGAAGGTAGTAGTTACCTGAGTGCTCAATCTTGCCTGTCAGAAAGCAGCTGCTGGAGATTAGAAGTTAAAACAGACAATACCGGAAGAGCAATAGGGCAGGCGGTGGCTGTTAGAGAAAGTAAGAGAATGCTTCATCAGGTTTTGATCAGAAACATTGGCCTTCTTTCTCTGTCCACATCTGCTGCTTGATCTGCTGATTATTTCCAGGATTTTTTTTATTTTCCTTCAACATTTTCAAGCCTCCAGTATTTTTTATTGATTTTTTAATGCGTTTCTACAATACAGCTACAGAAAAAAACCATCAACAAAATGGAGATTTATACAGGGTCCAGTATTAACATATTCAAAACCAGTTATAGCATACCCACAGCATGGAAGTGAATCATAAACGCAAGAGATTCTACAGATGCTGGAATTACAGATCAACACACACAAAATGTTGCAGGAACTCAGCATCTATGGAGGGGAATAAACAGTTGACATTTCAGGCCAAGACCCTTCATCAGAACTGGAAAAGAAGGAGGAAGATGCCAGAATCACTGAACCCATTGAAATATGCTGGCTCCTTAACTCTACTAGTCCCATTCCCACTTCACTATCTAGGTTACTGGCCTTCAAGCGAATATTCTAATTTTTACTGGATATTATTATTGTAAATGAAGTATCAGGGGCAGGAGCCTTTGTCGGAATGCAGACCAATGCGCTCAATGGTCAGAGGCTGGTGATCCCATGGACGGATGTTGGGTCAGCAGGCATTGAGGACAAAGTTCAGTTATTCCCTTGGTCAATGACTGAGGTTGGCGGGCCTCATGGAGGAAGATTATTGACACCCCCCCTTCCCACCACCCCCCAGATCGGTGAGTCCCCCCAGGCTGACGAGTTCCAAGTCGAGGCTGTGTGACTTAGAGGGTGAGACATGGAGGTCAAAGAGCTGTGATTGGTGATACCCAGAGTTCGGTGAAGATCAGAGTTCAAAGTCCAGGGATCAGCGAATCAGAAGGTCAAAGACATAAGTTGGCAAGTCTGGAGGCTGGGGCCCAAACATCGGAACAGAGGTCTGTGAGTCTGTGATCTAAACTAAGGCCTGGTGGCTGGAGTCCCAGAGGCATCCTGTCCTGTGGTTGGAGGCCTACCTGTGTGTGTATATCAGTGGTGGAGAGTGGGAGAGGGACTTGTTTTGTTATTTTTTTGTTGTCTTGCTGTTGTGTTCTCATTGTTGTTGCTGCTTGTGCTGTTCCGTTGAACAGGATGAGTATGCTGTGTTGGTGCTGGAATGTGTGATGAGTGAAAACCCTTGCTGGCTGCCCCCAGCACGTCCTTAGGCTGTGTTGGTTCTTATGGCAAGTGGCGCATCTCACTGCATGTTTGATGTGCGTGTGGTAAATAAAAGAATCTGATCTAATCTGATCCAATCTGCTTTCATCACACATCAGGCAGGGAATCCTAGATCAAAGCAACTGGCTGCATTGTTGACACTGCTTTAACAAAACAGATTCTCTGCCCTTACGACATGAAGTTGTCCAGGCTCTCATGGCCGAACTACCTTACTGCTCCATTATAATGGAGACACCAGGGTCCATTTTGACTCATGAAGATTCGTACAAATTGACCTGTAAGAAAACCCAGGCAGAGAAATGAGAACAAAGTGGCTTGAATACCTCCACTAAAGAGCCATTAGTGACACAATGGGTTGAATGGCCTCCTTGTACCTTATGTCATCCACCATCATCTGTGAACGAACTACAGCTACGGGAAATTAAAACGGAATGCTGCGTCCTGGAAGACAGTGGCCAGGAGACAGCAGAGTGGACCACCCACAGATTTTGGCAGGCTTCTTGTAATAACTAACTGATGTTCACCAACTCCACGGTGTCACTCTGTTTCCCACTTGGGACTTCGCCACAGAATGAAAATCGAATCTGCATCTGCATCTCAGTCAAACAGCTTCCCTCCTGCATTACAGTGGTCTTTTCTCTAGCTAGTGGTTGCATCCAGATGGACAATAAAAATTTCATAATGAGGCAAGTTAAATATAACACTGAGCTGAGACAACCTTAACCTTACACAAGTCTATTTTCTTATATGCATAAACTAACATAAAAGGAATAATCTCAATTACTGTAATGTAATGTGTAAGGAGTATTCCTGTCAACCACACAGTCATTATACAGCTTGTGCAGTCTGCAATGCGAAGCTAAGGCCTCAGGTCAAATGAATATAGTTTAAGATTCATCTTGTGGTCTTGGGTGGTGTGCCGCTATAAAAGAGGGTTGCTCAGATGGCTGAGTGCCTGCTCTAAAGACTACATTGAAATCCCAGTAAATATTTAAGCACAATTCAAACTGTCAGCTGCTGCACAGTTGCTTGGAGCTCTTCGCAACTGTACAGATGCAAGGGGAAATCAAATGGTAGAATGGATTAGGCCAGAAGTGGCCAAAATAAGAAATAATAAATATCAGATCTTTGTAAATGAGTCCAAAGGGAAAGTTAGGAGAAACCTTCAAATGACGGTAACAATATGAGGCTTGTGGAAAGACAGTTGTAGAGTTGTCCTGACGCAAGAAAATTTGAAGATGCTGGAAATCCAAGCAACACACACAAAATGCTGGAGGAACTCAGAAGGCCAGGCAGCATCTATGGAAAAGAGTAAACAGACGACGCTTCAGGCCAACACCCTCCATTAGAGATTGAATGACAACTCAAGTGAAGACTGTCCCATCCCAGGCATTCTCTTTTCTTTGCTTTATCCTCCCATTGGGCAGAAGACACAAGGTCTGAGAGCGTGTACCAATCAGGCTCAAGGACAGCTCCTATCCTGCTGTTATAAGTCTACTGATTGGTGCCCTAGTATGAAAATATAGACTTCCGTCTGCACAATCTTCCTTGTCAAGATTGCACCTTTCTGTCTATTTGCACCGTACTTCCTCAGCAACTTTAACAGTTTATTCTGCACTCTGATATTGTTTTCCCTTGCACTACCTCAGCGCACTCTCATAGTGAAATGATTTGTACGGAAGGCATGCAAAACAATGTACAGCAATAATAAACCAATTTAATTGGGAATTATATGGATAGCATAATACAAATGAGAACCAGTCTTCAACCTTGAACAAAGATAAGTGCATGAAAACACATCCGATTGTCTGCAAAGAGAATGATCTGCTTTGCTATTGTTGTTGCTGCATGTGTTATTTGAAAATGATGGGCATGTTATGTTGGTGTTGGAATGTGTGGTGATACTCGTGGGCTGCCCTAGCACATTCTTAGGTTGTGTGGGTTGTAATGAAAATGACACATTTCACTATAAGTTGATAAATAAATGAATCTGAATCACATTTCCTATTAAAATGCATCACCTCATGTTTCTCCACATTAACCGACATCTGCCATGTGGCTGTCCATTTCACCGGCCCATGTATATCCTGGGGTAATCTCTTGTTGTCCTCCCTGCAGCTCAGTCCATCAAGAATTCTGCTTCCATTGGGTATTTGTAAGTGTTTACGGATGCCAATTTTGAGCTATTAGATTTGTTGTGAAGCTATCCCATTCAGAGGGGAGCTCATATCACACATAAAACAAAGGGTGTTAAAAATGAGCATACAGGAATGTAAGAAGTAGTGGGATTTAGACATCCCTCCCTACCATTAGTAGCATCTACATGAGGCATTATATCAGGAAGGCAGCATCCATCAAAGAACCCAACCATTTTCTCACAGCTATGGTCAGGCAGGTGGTACAGCAGCATCACATCCTACTAGACCAGGTTCAGGAACAGCTACTTCCCTTCAATCAGTCATTTCTTGAACCAACTGGCACAACGTTAATCACCACAACTTTGCAACACTACAACCATTGTAATCACTTTACACAAAAGTGACTTTGTGCTTTTTGTTCTTTCCTATAAACACTGTGTATGATCTATGTATAATTAAAGTTTTTCTTGTTAATGCTACTTATATGATTCTACACGCCTGTGATGTCGTTACAATTAAGTTTTCATTGCACCTGTGCATACATTTACTTGTGCATTTAATAATAAACTCAGCTTTAATAGGAATTCATAAAGACTGTGAATTAAGTCATGAGAATAGTAAACTGATCTGTTTTCAACCCCTATTATTACTCATTGACACAGGCAGTGAATGGTAAAACAATTCATGAATTTTCAATATAAGCCACCATTCAAATTGCTTCATCTCACTATGACCTCATTGGCTGCTCTGCGCCAGCTCTCTCAACGGGTTTAGCTCATCTGTTCAGCAGAAGCCATCACTTTTTTGCTGCCCAAATCCATTTACTGTTGCAAACTCTAATCCAATGCCAATGAGACGTCAATTAGATAACCAATGCAATCACACCAAGATTAGATTCAGTCTGACCATTGATAAGTGATCCTGAAATAGACAGAACGGTAAAGGTGTTGTCTTGTTGAATGTACAAAGCTGATGGCTAAAGGTAGCTTAGTTGTTTTGATAAGCACCGCTGACATAAAGCAATAGGGAGTGCATTTCATCAAAAGAATTATCCTTACAGATTTTACAAAGGTTGAATTTGGCTGAAAAATTATGATTATACTTGAAAATCAGAGTGCAGAGAAAGCTAATCCAATATTCAGGAGGTGAATGAGATCTTGAATATGGCCATCTATTGCGGTATCAACAGTACGAAAATTGCATGAGGCAATTTTATCTGTAGATCACCTAGACTTGGAAGCTGATTAGAGGGGTAGCAAGGAGCTAGCCAGATGGTTCCATTTTTTTTTATATGCCATGAACCCCTATCATTAACTGAGAGGACCATAGACCCAGTTTGGGAACCTCTAAGCTACACTATACCAGACCACCAAAATCTGTGTAAGTTCTTCGAAGTGCTAACTAATTCAGAGCATGAGGATTTTCTAGCACACAGTTATATTTTCAGTAGATATTTCAGAAGTGAGCCTTTTGAAGAAAGATAAGGATTACAAAATTAATGGTTGAAATGAATTAATTATTGAATTAATTTTGCAAGTCATCGAATTGAAACTCAATAGCAGCTCACATCACCTTGTAAATGCATTGGTTACTCCCTGCAGTCTGGTTAGTTCTTAAGATTAGTTCATACAGTTAATGCTTAACGGCCTTTTGAAGTTTCCACAGTGGAGTCAAGGGATTTAATGTTGGCCAAATTGCTGATTCCCACGGCCTGTGAGTGCTGAGGAGAACTTTGAGACTTCAAGGGTGCAAAAGCGTTAAACTTCAGAAATAGTCATCTTGGTTGGCATGAGCATGTTGGATTGGTTTCATCATCACCATCATTATGTCTCATGTCGTTGTGGGCAATCATGGTCTCAACACCATGATTTTCTTGGCAGATTTTTCTACAGAAGCGGTTTGCAGTTCCCTTTTCTGAGCAGTGTCTTTACAAGAAGGGTGACCCCAGCCATTATCAATACTCTTCAAAAGATTGTCTGCCTGCTGTCAGTGGTCACATAACCAGGACTTGTGATATGCACCAGCTGCTCATATGGCCAGCTTCCACCTGCCTCCATGGCTTCATGTGACCTTCACTGGGGGGGAAGGGGGTAAGCAGGCGCTATACCTTATCCAAAGGTGGCCTGCAGGCTGGCAGAGGGAAGGAGCCACTTACACCTCATGGTCATGAGACCATGATCGCCCACAATCACACGGCACATAATGATGATGATGATGAAGCCAATCCAACCAAGATGACTATTTAAGATAGTCCCTTCCACCTCCTTTGGTAGAGACATATAGTATCTCCACCCCACCACCCTAGATTGACTTATTACTGTCATATATAATAAGATGTAGTAGAAAGCTTTTATTTAGCATGTCATCCAGAGAGATCATGCCAAACATAATTACACTGAGATAGTAAAAAGGAAAACAGAATACATAATGTAGTGTTGTAGTTACAGAGAAAGTGCAGTGAAGGGAGATAAATATGGTGCAGAGTTCACTTTATTTGAGAGATCAATTCAAGCGTTCATCTTTTAGTGTATGAGTGGTTCTGAGTGGCCTGTTCCTGTGCTTTATTACTGTATGACTAGAGTGGTGGTGTGGAGTTATGTCTCTACCAAAGGAGGCGTAAGGCACACCTTCCCTCCATTAGCCAGCAGGACACCCGTGGGCAAGGTGTAGCACCTACTTAGCCCCCCTATCAGGGCACTTAAAGTCACTGGAACAGGTAATGGATGGTCGTATGAGCAGCTGGTGCATATCACGTACTGGTTATGCAACTACTGATGCCAGGCAGATAATCTCTGAAGAGTTTTAATAATGGCTGGGGGCATCCAGTTTGTAAAGGCACTGCCCAGAAGAAGGCAATGGCAAACCACTTCTGTAGAAACATTTGCCAAGGACAGTCATGGTCAAGACCAGGATTGCCCACGTCATATAGCATGACACTTGATGTTGATGTCTTGAGTAATATGGCACTAAAACGTAACTCCAGATGTTTATACACTTGATATGATAAAGCATCCCCAGGCACTTTGGAAGAGTGTTATCTAACAAACCCTGACAACAAGCACATAGTGGACATCATTACCAAGATCAGCATTTATTGTCCATTCAGAATGTTCCCTTGAGAGATTTCAAAATAAGATGGTGTTACATCAAGAGCCAAATTAACCTGCATTTTGGAATCCCAGCAATAAATAATAAAACACAGTAAAAGGCATCCATTAGTCTTGTGAGATCATGGATCTGTACCTGGAAAGTCTTCACTCTCCAGGGTACAGGCCTGGGCAAGATTGTATGGAAGACCAAAAGTTGCCCATGCTGCAAGTTTCCCCTCTCCACGACACAGATGTCATCCAAGGGAAGGGCATTAGGACCCATACAGCTTGGCACCAGTGTCATCGCAGGGCACGGTATGATTAAGTGCCTTGCTCAAGGACACAACACGCTGCCTCGGCTGGAGCTCGAACTCACTACCTTCAGATCACTAGTCGAACGCCTTAACCACTTAGCCACGTGCCCACAGTATGGTTGCTGTAACATACTGAGTGCACAGAATGGACATTAATCCTAAAAGACTTGTTCATATCTCTCCATGATGTGATAATTGAATGGGACTACAGACATAATATTCTGCGGATACTGAAAATCTGAAATAAAAAAAGAGGGAGAACACAAGAGAAAATCTGTAGATGTTGGAATCCAAGCAACACACATACACACACACACACACACACACACACACACACACACACACACACACACAAAGGCTGGAGGAACTCCCAATGAAGGGTCTCGGCCCAAAATATTGACTATTTACTCTTTTCCTTGAAAAAAAGAGAATGTTGTAGATACCCAATTATTGAGATGACACCAAGATATTATCTCCCTAGTGAATTGGAGAATCGTAAATTCTGGAATTCTAAGGCAGAACTGCTGACTTTATGCCTCAGCAGATAAACTTGATGGAGAATCAAATGCAAGTAAGAACAAAAATGGATACTACAGAGAGAGCGCAGAGGAGATTTACAAGGACGTTGCCTGGATTAGAGAGCATGGTTTATGAGAATTGTTGAGTGAACTCGGCCTTTTCTCCTTGGAGCGACAGAGGATGAGAGGTGACCTGATAAAGGTGTATAGGATGATGGCGGGCACTGATTGTGTGGATAGCCAGAGGCTTTTTCCCAGGGCTGAAATGGCTAACACACGGGGGCATAATTTTAAGGTGCTCGGAAGTGGTTACAAGGAGGATGTCAGAGGTACGTTTTTCACACAGAGAGTGATGGGTGTGTGGAATGGGCTGCCAGCGATAATGGTAGAGGCGGATACAATAGGGTCTTTTACGAGACTCTTATATAGGTACATGGAGTTTAGAAAAATAGAGGGCTATGCGATAGGGTAATTCTAGGCAGTTTCTAGAGTAGGTTACATGGTCAGCACAACAATGTGGGCCGAAGGGCCTGTAAGGTGCTGTAGATTTCTACGTTCTACATTCAAAAAATCTAACTCCCCAATTCTGCAAAATAAAAGGAAGATTTCTTAGAAGAAGCATTAAAAAGAAAAATATTAGCTTTATTTGTAACAGGCACATTGAGATATCAAAACATACAGTGAAATGCATCATTTGCATCAAATCAAATCAGCAAGATTGTGCGAGGGGCAGCCACATTTCTGGCACTGACATAGCACGCCCACAACTGGCCCAAGCTCTAACCCAAACCCTAACCCCAACTATATGTCTTTGGAATGTGGAGGGAAACCAGAGTACCCAGTGGAAACCCACAAGGTCATGAGGAGAACATACAAACTCTTTAAAGACCACAGTAGGAATTGAATCCCCATCTGGTATCGTGTTTGCGCTATAAAGTGATTGTGCAAACTGCTATGCTACCGTACTGCTCTCTGGTAAACAAGATTTATTAGAGTGATAAATGAGATTCAGTCAGTTCCCTTTCAATAAATTTCCTGGTTTGCATCTAATTTATACACCTCTTACTCGTTGATTGGGAATACAAGTTTCACTCAAGACTGCATTCACTATGACAGTCAACAGCAAGTCTTCTGGGGACAGCAGGAATTAAAATTATGAACAGCGAACAGGAGGTCTGGACCCTTTTCTGGTTTCAACCCTCAGAATCTACTGATTTTGATAATCGAATGACTACTACTGAGGGTGTGGATGTAATTGGGTTTGATCTGTGCTATAAAATATCAGTCTGCTGAATTTTAACTTGGAGTTCAGGCCCAATAACTGTTTAAAAATGCACTCCCACAAATCACCACAGCTTTCAAAGAGAGGAAGTATCCATTAATCACTGACAGAATCCACCTGCTCCCTGGCAGGAGTCTGGCAGCTAAATACTCCTCAAAATTCCACAATCTTACTTCAGAGGAACAGCTTTAAACATATATATATATATATATATATATATATATGCTGGAATTCAACAAATGATTCTGGCTTTCCGGTACCAATTCCTCATCCAATACATACTTGGAGACATTTTTCAAAAATTTTCTACTCATCATTTGCCATTCTAGCCACCGCAGTGAGGCTTGGTAAGGTAGATGTGAAGATTATCCTTCTGCTGGCCGGGGTGTCAGGAGACAAGGATCACAGTTATAATATAAGGGTCATTCAGGACTGAGTTGAGAAGAAATTTCTTCATCCTGATGGAATACCTTAGCAATGCTCTAATTAAGAAGTATATAAGATTCTGTTGCCAAATACAGTACTGTGTAAAAGTCTTAGGCACATGTAAATAGCTAGGGTGCCTAAGACTTTTGCACAGAACTATACTTCTCAACGTGGAGCGTAGAGCGAGTTTGCAGGTGCAAAGGATGTTAGGAATGGTGGGGATGGAGCACCCGAGGGTGGGGTGTGGGACATATGGCAGAGCAAGAGTGCCAGGGGCAGGGGGAAACTTTCAGATAGGCACCTGGATGTCAGAAAAATGGAAGGCTATTAAGGAGTGAAGAGTTAAGATTGATCTTAGAATAATTTAAAAAGGTTGAAGAACTTAATTCACAGTAATGGCTGTACTGTGCTGTAATGTTCTATGTTGTGTAACGTCGATCCAAACCTGACTTCAGCACTTTATCTTTTACCTATTATGTGCCACGTTTGGAGAGTTGTCATCTGTGTGTTGGAGCTTGCAGTGTGATGTTTTCATCATGGTGCTTGCGTATCTTGCCGTTGCAAGAGGCTCCTAACTGATGATTGCTCCATAGACCACATCTTCTTTGGCTCTATAGAGCTACCAACTGGCATTAGTTTGTGATTTTTCTGCTGATGGGATTGCGGGTAAAGCAAATGCTTACTTGAACAGTCAAAGAAACTGCCACAAAAAAAAAAGCACACATACTCATAAAAAACTATAACTCTTTCAAATACTTACAAAATCTGAAACACAAGATTTTAGTTTATTTTATCGCAGGAAAGCAGGGTTAGAAAATTTATACTTCTATCGCTTTGAGTCTCAACTTACACCAAATCGGAGAAATATTCACAGAACTCAGCCTAAATCTTAAATTGTGTTCTTTTAATACATTTAATTTAGTAAAGCAAATCTCCTCTGCTTAGTTCATTGTAATTGGACGTCTGTAGGTTTAAGGTCCAGGACTTACAGAGAATTGCAATTATACAGGTGTGAGAGAGGAGTTGGCCAGGATTGATTGGAAAAGAACACTGACAGGGATGCTGGCAGAGCAGCAATGGTTGGAATTTCTGGAAGCAATTCAGAAGGCTCAGGATATATACATCCCAAAAGAGGAAGAAGTATCCTAAAGGGAAGATGACACAACCATGGCTAACAAGACAAGTCAAAGCCAACTTAAAAGCCAAAGAGAGGACATATAATAGAGCAAAGATTACTGGGAAATTAGAGGATTAGGAAGCTTTTAAAAATAAACAAAGCGACTAAAAAAGTCATTCAGAAGGTATAAATGAAATATAAAATTAAGCTAGCCAATAATATCAAAGAAGAAAACAAAAGTTTCTTTGGTACATAAAATGTAAAAGAGAAAATAGAGTGGATATTGGACCGCTGGAAAACGATGCTGGAGAGGTAGTAATGGGGGACAATGAAATGGCAGATGAACTGAATAAGTAGTTTGCATCAATCTTCACTGTGGAAGCCACAAGCAGTATGGTGAACATTCCAAATGTCAGCTGGCATGAAGTGTGAGAAGTTACCATAACTAGAGAGAAGGTTCTTGGGAAACTGAAAGGTGGTAAGTCACCTGGACGAGATGATGTACACACTAGAGTTCTGAAAGAAGTGTTTGAAGAGATTGTGGAGGCATTAGTAGGGATATTTCAAAAATCACTAGATTCTGGAATGCTTCAGAAGGACTGGAAAATTATAAATGTCACTCTATTCAAGAAGGGAGAGAGGCAGAAGAAGGGAAAATATGAGTTTGACCTCAGTGGTTGGGAATTGATTATTAAGGATGAGGTCTCAGGGTACTTGGAGGTACATTATAAAATAAGTCATAGTCAGCATGGTTTCCTCAAGGGAAAATCTTGCCTGACAAACAAGTTGGAATTCTTTGACAAAGTAACAAGCAGGATAGACAAAGCAGAAACAGTTGATGTTGTGTACTTGGGTTTTCAGAAGATCTTTGACATGCAGCCACACATGAGGCCGCTGAACAAGATACAAGGCCATGTTATTACAGGAAAACTTCTAGTATGGTTAATACAGGGGCTGATTTGCAGGAAGCAAAGAGTAGGAATAAAGGTAGCCTTTTCTGATTGGCTGTCAGTGACTAGTGGTGTTCCAAAGGGTCTGTGTTTGGACCGATTCTTTTTATGTTATATATCAATGATTTGGATGATGGAGTTGATGGCTTTGTTGCAAAGATTGCAGATGATATTAAGATAGGTGGAGAGGCAGGCAGTGCTGAGGAAGTAGAGTGGCTACAGAGTGACTTAGACAGATTAAGAAAATGGGCAAAGAAATGGCAGATGGAATACAGTGTTGGGAAGTATATGGTCATGCATTTTGGTAGAAGAAAAGAAAGGATTGACTATTTTCTAAATAAAGAGAAAATACCAAAAAACTGAGATGTAAAGGGACATGGGAGTCCTTGTGCAGTTTTCCCTAAAGGTTAATTTGCAAGTGGTGAGGAAGGCAAATGAAATGTTAGCATTGATTTCAAGAGGACTAGAACATAAAAGCAAGGATGTAATGTTAAAAGTTTATTAAGCACTGCTGAGGCCTCACTTGGAGTATTGTGAGCAGGTTTGGGTCCCTTGTCTGAGAAAGGATGTGCTCAAACTGGAGAAAGTTCAAAGGAGGTTCATGAAAATGAATCCAAGATTGAATGGCTTGTCATATGAAGATCGTCTGATGGCTCTGAGCCTGTACTCAATAGAATTCAGAACAATGAAGGATGACCTCATTGAATCCTATCGAATGGTGAAAGGCCTTGATAGAATGGATGTGGAGAGGAAGTTTCCTATGGCAGGAAAGTCTAAGACTAGAGGACACAGCCTCAGAATAGAGGGACGTCCTTTTAGAATGGAGATGAGGAGGAATTTCTCTAGTCAGAGAGAGGTGAATCTGTGGAATTCTTTGTGGAGGCCAGGTCTTCATGTATATTTAATGCAGATAGATTCCTGATTGGTCAGGACATGAAGGGATATGGGGAGAAGGCAGGAGATTGGGGCTGAGAGGAAAATTGGATCAGCCATATTGAAATGGCGGGACCAATGCCCTGTTCGAGAAGCCACTTTTTAAAAGATGCAGTAGACAACATTAGTCTCTTCTAAAGTGTCCTACTGAAAGGAGAACAAGAGAAAGTTCTTTGAACACCCTTCACATCTTGAGCACTACCTTCAAAACAGATGAACCCATGCTTAGTTTTTGCTCCTTCTACCTCTGTGCCTGTGACCTTATTCATGAAGCTCACACAATGAATACATTTTACAAAAAAATTATTAGTGTAAATGGCATTGTTGAATAGTTGATCTTTTCCTTCAATACTCCAGAAAAGACTATAAAATATACTTCATGGGCTTCCTATGGAGAGTATGAAGTTTGACTAAATTTATCAGGGTTAAATTGGAAATGGGAATGAGGCTTTAGAGTTTTCAGTCTATAAAGCTTAATGGCTCTGTCTGTCTAAGTAGACAATGGATGCGCCCAGTTTAATCTCTCCAGGGCGCTGCCCTGGGCGATGAATATGGAGATCCTGGGCTGCCCAGACATCAAGATCCCGCTCTCGGCCTCGCGGATGTGGTCCAAAGGAATGTGAAGCAGTACATTTGGCATCAGCTTGGCTGCAGGAGCTGCTGGGAGGTGATGTGATACGTCACCCAACCGCCTTCGGGGCTCCACTCCGGATTTGCGCAGGGTTTACTCCTTAGCTTTCTCTTCTCCCAAAGATATCCACAAGGCAGTGGGATCCGTAACCCTCAATAGGGGCCCATACTGGGTACTGTCAGCCGGAGCCAGCTGAACCCGGGAATCGTGTAAGGCAGGGTCGTCACACCCTGTAGTAATAACATATGGAGCCACTACCACTACCCTCATGGTTAATGTTCCGATCTATTGAAGCCACAGTGTATTTTGTATTTTGACTGCTTGTCAATTTAAACCTGACTACTTCCAAAAGGACAGTCTGCCTGCACAGGAAGCATGTACTGATGCAAGGGAGCCAATTGCATTTATGTTTTGCATGGAAGTAACGCAATGGTTAATGTTTGCTGCACACAGATGAGGGTGAAAAGTAAGAAAATACTCCTGCTTTCTGCTATCTAAAAAATAAGTCAATTATTCTCTGGAAAGGAGGACTATAATTGCCCCTCTAATAGTCAATGAAGAAGAGAAAGGCCCCAAAGAGAAGATCTTGTAATGCTTTAAGACAGTGCTTTCATATCTTTATCACCTTGCTTCAGAGCACAATTAAGAATAATCCAGAGTTGAGTTGGTTTGGAGTCACATACTGTATAGGCCAGGCTGTAAGGATAGTAGACTTATCACCCTGAAACATATGAATAGAACATAGAGCATAGAACAGAAAAGCATAGGGAAAGTCTCTTCAGCCCACAGTGTTGTGCTGAACCAGCTAAAAAGCAAATCAAAAACACCAAAAAAAATCCCTCCATCTCACACAATGTCCACATCCCTCCGTCTTCCTCACATTCATATGCTTACAGTATCTAAACGCCTCTTAAAAACCTGTAATGTATTTGACTCTTCTACCATTCAAGACATCCACCACTCTCTGACTAAAAAAACTTGCCCCTCACATCCCCTTTGAACCTTCCCCCCACCTCACCTTCAATGCATGCCCTCTGGTATTAGACATTCCAGTCCTGGAAAGCAGGTACTCCCTGTTTTTTTTCATAACAACCCGATGGCCCTATGGTCATCCTTGCAGAGATTAAAGTTGAAGCACTACCATGAAAGTTGACAATGCTGTTTGAGCCACATCTGCTTATCTGTCTTCCTATACTGTCTCATGACAAAAAGTCATAACTGGGTCACTGATATTGCAAGTAGAGCAATAAATACTGAAGATTTGCTTCCTGTTATGATTAGCTGAATTCAAAACAAGGATGATGAATGCTAGCATCCTTGAGATACACCATGTACTTTTACTGCCCAACCCTTCCCATTTTTACTACAAGATATTCCAAGATCCAGCAATAAGCAAGCCCCTACAGCAGGGGTTCCTAACCTGGGGTCCACAGACTCCTCAGTTAAAGGTAGGGGCCCATGGTATAAAAAAAGGTTGGGAAACTCTGCCTTAGAGGCATCTATTGTGGTCAACATATCTTTACAATCTGCTTTGGCTACTATTTGGGAATGGAGCAAAGTATTCTCCAACTGCCAAGACAAGTTCGTGGAGTTTTCGATGTACAAATTTCATTGTAGGAAGCCATTAATAACTTTCTCTTCAGAAAGAAGGACTGAGTCAGGATGAGGATATTACAGAAAATCTATAAATCTATAGAATTATTACATGTATGGTGCGGGAGGAGAAGATGGCAGCGCACCGTGCGTGCGCAGCTCTCCGGTGAAAATTGATATTGTATCCGTTAAATAGGGGCTGTGGACAATTCCGATTTGATGGAGAACGGATGTGAAAGAGGAACATCTGGAGAAATTTCTGAAACGCCCGTCCGCTGCTGTCGTTACTATGTGGCTGGGAATCTTTCAAAGGGTAGGCCTCAAAATCCCCAGCCTTGCCTGCTCTTGGCGACCGAGAAGGAGGTTGAATCGTTCGGCAGAGATGCTGCTCAGTACTCGGTGTCGGAGAGCTGATTAGAGCTCGACGTTTTCCGATGACTCAAAGTCAGATTGTGGTCGGCATGGCAGGGACCTTCTCCCGTCTGCGTGGGATGTGGGACATTTGAGAAGCTTTGAACTTTACTGTGCTCACGGACTTTCTTCGTCAAGTTATGGTATTGTTACACTGTTTGTAACTATATGTATAATTATGTGGTTTTGTCAGTTTTTTCAGTCTTGGTTTGTCCTGTGTGATATCACACCGGAGGAAATAATGTATCATTTCTTAATGCATGCATTACTAAATGACAATAAAAGGGGACTACATGTCTTCATAATCTATAACGTTATTAACCTCTTGTGTTACCATGCTGTTGCTTTAGTATGCCACTCGAGACACCTCATTTAGCAGAGGAAGCATTTGTAAAGCACAGATTTAGTACTTCAAATAAACCATAAGACATAGAAACAGAATTAGTGTCAAAAGGTCCATCCAATCTGCTCTGCTATTCAATCATGGCTGATTTAATTTCCCACTCTACCCCATTCTCCTGCCTTCTCCCCATATCCTGTTATGTCCTTACGAATTAAGTATCTCACAACCTCCACTTCAAATATACTCAATGATTTCGCCTTCACAGCCATCTATTGTAATGAATTCCACAGATTCACAACCCTCTGGCTAAAGAAATTCCTCCTCATCTCAGTTCTAACAGAACATCTTCCTATTCTAAGGCTATGCTCTCTGGTCCTAGACTGCCCCACTATTGGAAACATCCTCTACATGTCCACTTTATATAGGCCTTTCAATATTTTGTAGGTTTCAATGAGATCCTCTCTCATTCTCTTAAGCTCCAGCAAGTACAGGCCCAGAGCCATCTTATTCCTGGTTTCATTCTAGAAACCTCCTCTGATCCCTCTTCAATGTCGGAGCATCCTTTCTTAGATATGGGCAAGCGGCTCACAATACTGATAATAGACTACACACAGTGAGAACGGGACACAGATGGACAAATATAAATTACAGGAATATTATATCTTTGGCACTGAGATGCCACTCAATGTCATTTGCAAAGAGTTTCTGTTGACAGTTGGTGATCCAGTAGTAACTTGTCAATTTTCTTTTATAAATGTTTCCTCTTATAAATCTGATCATATTTTGTGGTGTATGTCTATTAACTACTAATGGAAGTACCACGTTAAGAGTTGTGAATTGTTGCTACCTTACAATACTGTGTTACATGGTTCTAACAAACCCTCCCTATCCTCTTAACATCTTCTCTGTCAAAACCATTCACAATCTTAAGTGTTCATTAAGATCATAATTAAGGTTGGTTCCTTAAGATTGTTAAAGCTGATGGTGGTAGAGGAGATAAGCTCCACTACCAATTAAATGCTCCTAATGGAGTGTATCTCAAATAACCTCTGACAACCAAGTCTGGCTCCTGGTCTTCATATCTGGCTTAGTTACAAAGCCTGGCAGAACCATTTCTACTGACAGCAGAAGGGGCAAAGACGAGTTAATGGCACCTTAAATCCAGTTGCTTCAGACAGAAAGGGCTCATCAGTCAGTCACGGTTGGCGGCTCATCTAGCAGAAGGGAAACTCTGATCTCAAACCTCCGCCATCTTATGTCTATACCCATTCGTGGGGAAGGCTTCGGGAGCAAACCCTGAGGAAAAATCCAGAGCTGGAGTCCCTAAGGCAGACCTAAGATGAGTTCAATGCTGACCAGCAACTCTGTGATGCTGCTGGTGCCAAACTGCATCTGTCTCTGCCATTCTTTCGGATTCATCAGCTGCGTGGAGAGGGGGAGCCTGCTACATGGGAACAACTTGCTCTCCGTCGCATTCTGCCCTGGTTTATATACTGGCTTGTGTCTCACATTGACAGCTGGGATGCCACATCTCTAGTCAATCTCCACAGTGGAGGGCCTCACTAAGATCACCTCTCAGTCTTCTGAACTCCAAGTTGTCGCTTTTTATTGTCATTTCGACCATAAACTGCTGGTACACTGCACAGTAAAAATGAAACAATGTACCTCCAGGACCATGGTGCTATATGAAACAACGCAAAACTACACTAGACTAAGTGAGACAACACAAGGCTACACTAGACCAGTGGTCCCTAACCTCCGGGCCACGGACTGATACCGATCCGTGAAGAATGCAGCGGTGCAGCGGTAGCTGGGACGCACCCAGCACATCTTTAAGAAAAAAGCCGAAATAAACAAGCTAATTAATTACGTGCCGGGTGGCCCGGAGATTGGGGGCCACTGCACTAGGCTACGTGAGACAACACAAAAACTACACTAGACTACAGACCTACACAGGACTACATAGAGTATACAAAACAGTGCAGGGCAGTACAATAAATAATAAACAAGACAATAGGCACAGTAGAGGACAAATTATAATATAATAATAAATGATGTAGATGTCAGTCTGGACTCTGGGTATTAAAGAGTCTGATGGCTTGGGGGAAGAAACTGCTGCACAGTCTGGTCATGACAGCCTGAATGCTTTGGTACCTTTTGCCAGATGGCAGGAGGGAGAAGAGTTTGTGTGAGGGGTGTGTGGGGTCCTTCACGATGCTGTTGGCTTTATGGGTGCAGTGTGTAGTGTAAATGTCTGTAATGGCGGGAAGAGAGACCCGGATGATCTTCTCAGCTGACCTCACTATCCGCTATGACAAAAGAAATTGGCACAACTTACTCAATCACTCCTTGCATCAGCTACTTCATTCCAGAAACAATGAAGGAAACCTTCTCTGCACTACCCTCAAAATAACTATATTCCACTTTAAATGAAATTAAAACTGTGCAGAGTACTCCCACTGTTGTCTCAAAACACCATCTCGAGTTGCAAATAGATTTATTTACAAAAGTTCAAACTCAAAGCAAATTTATTATCAAAGTATGTACTGTATATGCCACCAAATACTATCTTGGGATTCATTTTCTTGCAAGCATTCACAGGAAAACAAAGATATACAATAGAATAAATGAAAAACTCCACACAAACACAAGACTGAGAAATAATCAATGTGCAAATGAAAACAAGCTGTGCAAATAAAAACTTATAGACAATTAAATAAATAATACTGAGAACATGAGTGGTAGAGTCATTGAAAGTGATTGCATAGGTTGTGAGTCCATCAGTTTGAGTTGGGGTGAGTGAACAAATAAACTCTTCTCGGGCTTCCAGCCGGGTACAAGTATCAATTTTAACTGGCATTTCGATGGCAAATTCTGCCACCTTCATCAGGGATGATGCCTGGGCATGTCTAGTCCAGTGGTATTTATACCCCTGTCGTCCTCCCCTCCTGATTGGTTAGTTCTCATCCAATCAGATCTCCGGTGTCCCACCTTGTGAGTGAAGTTATCCATTGCTGGTTCAGGAGCCTGACAGTTGTGGGGTAATAACTGTTCCTGAACATGTTGGTGTGGGACCTGAGACTCCTGTACCTCCTTCCCAGTGGCAGCAGTGACAATAAAGCATTTACACTTCATCACTTTATAAAATTAAGACCAATTTTTCTTCTGGCTTTTTTCTGTGTGCACTGAGTGCAAATGCCATGGGTTGAATAGAGTTTGTCTCAGTGCGTGCACGTCCATATCTGTGTGTGTGTGTGTGTGCGTGTGTGTTTGCGTGCTTGTGTGCATGTGCGTGTGCGTGTGTGTGTCTGTGTGTGTTCACATATGTATCTGGTTGCTATATCAGTGCAGCACTCCCTGATCGCCAGTTGCCATGGATACCCTTGCCAATGGATCAAGACCTCACTTTTATCACAACAGTGTGGCAACAGACGTGCAATGACCACCCCACAGTTAAAGAATTCATGCACAAGATCTTTCTTTTTTGTGTAAGCAAATTATCCTTTGTATGGAGAGATTGCATAAGAAGTATATTGTTACTTTGTTTACACTATGCCTGCAGTTATTGAAGCTAGACTTGTACAAATAAAGATATACATTTGATTTTATTGGTGATAGTGAGTTTATGTAAATCTCAGCTACTGAAAACAAGATAAACCACCTGGCACACATAAACTTTGCTCCACTGAATAGAACTTCTAGTTCATACTGCCTCAAAATTTTTTGCACTCTTTCTAAGAATGTGTATTCAGTGCCTGTTACTTTGGCCTGGTACAGCCCAGGAATAGAAAAGTCTAGAAAAAGCAATGGATACAGCCCAGCCCAACATCGTCAAAGGCCTTCCTACCATTGACTATATTTACATGGAGTACTGAAACAAGAAAACAGCATTCATCATCAAGGATCCCACTACCCAGTCCCACACCAACCCGTTCAAAGTTCAAAATAAATTTATTATCAAAGTATATACAGTACTATCCAAAACTCTTAGAAACATATATGTAGCCAAGGTGATTAAAACTTTTGCACAGTACTGTATTTGTTAAAGTGGAGCGGAGAATGAGTTTGTAAATCTGGCAGCTGTGAAGGATGTTGGGAATGGTGAGGGTGGAGCACTGCGGTAGGGATGTGGGACAGGAGACAGGAGTGCCAGGGACAGGGGCTGGCGCCGGTGCAGACACACCCAGCCTGAGACACCATGCAAGGTTATTTGACTCTGAACAATTGGAATGTCTCTCTAGCGCTTCCTGTTCCCTCCCTTCCCCTTCTCGTTTTCCCAAGCATAATTCCTCTCTCCCTACCGCCTTCACACCCTCAGTCCACAAAGGAGACCCACATTAGAATCAAGTTTATCATCACCAACACATGTCAGGAATTTGTTTTTTTTTGCGGCAGCAGTACAGTGCAGTACATTAAATTAGTACAGTGCCGAAGTCTTAGGCACCCGAGCTATATATATATATATTTTTTTGTGCCGAAGACTTTTGTACAGTACTGCATATGTCACCATATACAACCCTGAGATTCATTTTCTTGCAGGCATTCTCAGTAATCAAAAAAAACACAATGGAATTAATGAAAGACTGCCCCCAGCTAATGTGTAAAAGCTAACAAACTGTGCAAATACGAAAAGAAAAATTGAAATAATAATAATAAGAAGAAGAAGAAATAAATAAGGAATAACTATCGAGAACATGAGATGAAGAGACTTTAAAAATTAGTCCACGAGTTGTGAGAAAAGTTCAGTGATGGGCTGAGTGAAGTTGAGTGAAGTTGTCCCCTCTAGTTCAAGAGCCTGATGGTTGATGGGTAATAACTGTTCATGAACCTTCTGGTATGGGTCCTGAGGCTCCGGTGCCTACTTCCTGTTGGGTGCAATGAGAAGGGAGCATGGTGGTTCTCCTTGATGATGGATGCTGCTTTCCTGCATCCCTGTAGATGTGCTCAATGGTAGAAGGGCTTTACCCGCGATGGACTAGGCCACTCCAGAATTTTTCGCAGGCTCTTCCGTTCAACGGCATTGGTACTTCCATACCAAGCCATGATGCAACCAGTCAATATACTCTCCGTCACACATCTACAGAAGTTAATTGGATCTTTCAATGATGACTGGCTCAAGCACCTCCGATTCCTCTTCCTGAAGTAAATAATCAGCTCCTTGGTCTTGCTGACGTTGACAATTATTACCCTACAACCATCAAGCTCCGGAACTGGCAATGATAACTTTACTCACCACAACTGTGAACCGATTCTATGATCTACAGACTAATTAATTTTCAAGGACTCTTTGCACCTCATGCTCTCGGTATTATTTTTATTTGCACAGTTAGTCTTCTTTTGCCCATTGCTATTTGTTAGTCTTTGTTTATATGTAGTTTGTTTTCATAAAATTCTATTGTAGTTCCTTTTTTTGTAAATGCCTGCAAGAAAACTGAATCTTCAGGTAGTACTTTGATATACTATATCAAAGAAATACTATAAGTCGAGCACCTCTGCTCCATTCACCAAAAACAGAACTTCCTGGCAGTCAAACACTTCAATTCCCATTCCCATTCCGACATGTCCATCTGTGCCCTTCTCTGGTGCCACAGTGAGACTACCCCCAGAGTGGAGGAGCAATACCTCATATTCGGTCTGGGTGGCCTCCAACCTGATGGCATGAATATCAATTTCTCCTTCCAGTAAAAAAAATCCTTTTCCCTCCTCTCTTCTTCTGTTCCTCACTCTAGTTTCTTACCTGTTCTCAATCGTATATCACCTTCCCCGATTCCCCTCCTTCCCTTTCTCCAACAGTCCTCTTTCCTCTCCTATCAGATTCCTACTTCTCTGGCTCTTTACCTTTCCCAACCGCCTAGTTTCACCTATCATTTTCTAGCTACCCTCCCCCTTGTTTTTATTCTGGCATCCTCTCCCTTCTGTCCCAGTGCTGAAGAAAGTTCTTGGCCCTAAACTTCAACTATTCGCTCATTTCCATGAATGCTGCCTGACCTGCTGAGTTCCTCCTGCATTTTTGTGTGTTTTACTTTGAAAATGAATGCACTTTGAACTTTAAAATTGGCAGGGACTGAGCAATTATGTTAACAGTTCCCTCAGAAAGCTGTTTAGTTTGATGACAGGATGATCTATTTTACAAGAGTGGCAAATGCAGTTACAAAGACAGCTAATCCAAGGCATCAGTCTCCCATCAACAGATGTTAAAGTTATCTGGAGTAACCAGACAAGATTGGGCTGTTCACCTTCTAGATGGGGATCGTAAAGAGGATTTAAGGATTGTAAATTACACAGGCATTTGATTGATAAGGATAGGTATCAGTTTTGGGGTATTATTATTATATGTACCAAGATACAGTTAAAAGCTTGTCTTGTGTACTGCTTATACAGATCAAACCAATGTGTCATGATTTGAGGTAGAATAAGGAAAAAACAGTAAAAATATAAAATAAAGCATAAAAGGTACCGAAAAAGTGCAGTGCAGGTAAACAATGAAGTGCAAGATCGTAACAAGGTCAATTGAGAGGCCAAGAGTCCATCATATCATATAAAATGTCCTTCCAAGAATCTAATAGTGGTGGTATAGCAGATGTCCTTGAACCTGGTGATACGTGCTTTCAGGCTTTCATATCATCTGCCCAGTGGGGGAGGGGAGAAGAGAGATTGTCTGAAAGTCTGTAATCAGAGCCCGCACTGTTTCATTTGGCTATACTCAGGTATGGTTGAATGGTAATTGAACTCGAAGTATATAATCTGAAAAACTCCCTGAAAGGGCAGATTTTGTTACAGGCCAAACAGTTATAGAAACATAGAATAGTACAGCACAGTACAGGCCCTTTGGCCCACAATGTTGTGCCGACCCTCAAACCCTGCCTCCCATATTACCCCCCACCTTAAATTCCTCCATATACCTGTCTAGTAATCTCTTAAACTTCACTAGTGTATCTGCCTCCACCACTGACTCGGGCAGTGCATTCCAAGCACCTACCGCTCTCTGAGTAAAAAACCTTCCTCTAATATCCCCCTTGAACTTCCCACCCCTTACCTTAAAGCCATGTCCTCTTGTATTGAGCAGTGGTGCCCTGGGGAAGAGGCGCTGGCTATCCACTCTATCTATTCCTCTTATTATCTTGTACATCTCTATCATGTCTCCTCTCATCCTCCTTCTCTCCAAAGAGTAAAGCCCTAGCTCCCTTAATCTCTGATCATAATGCATACTCTTTAAACCAGGCAGCATCCTGGTAAATCTCCTCTGTACCTTTTCCAATGCTTCCACATCCTTCCTATAGTGAGGCGACCAGAACTGGACACAGTACTCCAAGTGTGGCCTAACCGGAGTTTTATAGAGCTGCATCATTACATCGCGACTCTTAAACTCGATCCCTCGACTTATGAAAGCTAACACCCCATAAGCTTCAATCAAGAATAGATCCCTGAAAAAAAATGGGGCAAGGCGATCAAATTGTATCTTTGAAACAGGAATTAGAACAGCATTTCAAAGAGAAAGAAAATGTCAGAGTGTGGGAAAAAAATCAGGGAACCAAATGAACAACTCTTTCATATGGACAGGTGAAAGACAATGGGCTGAAAGACATTGTGTCGCTGTGTAACAGTGACGCCGAAGGGGAGAGGTTAGCTTTTGGTCACCAGTACCAAATACATACAGGTATCATCCTTCTTAATGGCCAGCCCTGAATCTCTGAGTCCAGTGGTGTTCAGTACAAGGAGGTACAGTAAGTGCAAGTGGCAAACAGTGTTCCTGCACCTGATTAGCAACTGGGACCAGGATGGGCCAAATGGCCTAATTATGCCTATGTATTATGGTCTTATTTTTCATAGTTTACATCAAGGGTCTGTTACAGTTTTGCTGATTTATATTGTAATATGATTCCCCAATATGGTCTATAATCCTTTTTCCTATGGGTAATAAAGGTTCACATAGCTTTTTTTAAAGAAACTTTACTGAACAACATTTGTGCTTAACAGTTAAAATACATAAAATGCAAAGTGATTTGCATATACCACACACTATTTGGCAATATCCCGAGAAGGCGTCAAACAAATTTCCTCTTAACTACCCAGATTCCACGGATTAAACCCTTGCTCCTGTAATTTAGTCCTTGGAGATCAGATAGAGATCTGGTAATCCATACCTCACTCTCACCAAGACCAATATAACTTTCCTGACATGTGTGGAGCTTAGTGCTGCCTTACAGTCCTCCAGTTCTAGTCTATCCTGGGCTTTATATTGCTGTAGCATAACCACAGTACCTATGCTTCCCTACTTACTGTACCTCCTTGTGTTAAACTGCACTGGACACAGAAGTGTGGGGCTGACCATTAAGAAGAATGATACCTGTCTGTATTTGGTACTGGTGACCAAAAACTAACCTCTCCCTTTTGGCGTCACAGTTACAGAGTAGAATGTCTTTCAGCCCATTGTCTTTCGCCTGTCCATATGAAGAGTTGCTGATTTGGTTCCCTGATTCTTTCTCCCACACTCTGACACTCTGCTATAGATCTCAAGACCCTGTAGCAGATATTAATGGAATATTAATGGTAGTTTATTTGAAGAGCTGTCTGAACATTGTCTATTACGACCTCAAAGCACTTACTGAAAAAACATATCATTCATTTTTCAGGATGAAAACATCACTGGTAAGGTCAAAACACAAGAGAGGGTCAAAACACAATCTTGAACAACACACAACATACTGGCAGAACTCAGCAAGTCAGGCAGCATATATGGAGGCGAATAAACTGCTGACATTTTGTGCCAACATCCTTCATCAGAATCTGATGAGGGATCTCATCCTGAAACATTGGCTGGTTAGTCTTGTCCAGAAATGCTGTCTGACTTGCTGTGTTCCTCCAGAATGTTGCGTGTGTTGCTCTGGTAAGAGCAGCATTTACTGCACACACCTAAAGGCCTCATTAATGTGCAACTTGGTATTACTGCAGCCTTTGTTGTTAAGTATTCCCAAAATGTCCATGAGTAAGGATTTCCAGGATTTTGACACCATGATGATGTATTCTCAAGTTAGGATGGTGTGCAACTCAAGAGTGGTAGTTCTCTTCAGCTCCTACTGCCATCTCTCTCTTGGTTTTGGAGGTCACAAGTTTGGAAGAAGTGCTTAAAGTAGCCTGGATGCATAACTGTAGTGCATTTTGAAGAGGGTACAGACTGCAGCCACTGTGTACCAGTGGTGGAAAGAAAGATGACTTAAGGTGGGAGATTTGAACCAATTTGGATCTGGGTGGAGTTAATTTTCTTGAATGCTTGTTGATGCTGCTTCAACCCCAGGATTGTTCTCCCAGACCAGTTGCGTTACTTTTTAACTTGTGTCATGAATGCACCTGATGTTAAGTATCAATGTTATGGAATATTTTATGATTTGTTAACTTATTTGTGGTACTATTACTTCGTGTGCTGTGTTTTGAGTTAAATTTACAGTGTTGTGAACCTAGGTCTGGAGGAACATTGTTTCGTTTGGTGGTATACATGTATACGGTTGAATAATAATAAAATTGAACTTGAACTTGACATTTCAGGCTGAGACTTTTGGCCTGATGAAGGGTCCTGGCCAGAAATGTCGACTCTTTATTCCTTTCCATAGCTGCTGCCTGTTCTGCTGAATTTCTCCTGCATTTTGTGAGGATATTTGTCACTGTTTGTTAATGCCCCCACTATGACATGTGACAGAAAGACAACTCTATTTTCTAGCATTGGGATACCATAAGCAAAATTTCTTCTATATGGATGTTCTAGCAACGGCTTCATGTTCTTTTTCCTGTTTATTTTTTTTGGTTTTCTGTGTGGTTTTACTATACCCACATCTGCCCTAATCGTGAAAGCTGTGAATTCCAAGTACGCTCTCCCATACCTCTATATTCTGCATTCCTTTCCCACAAGGGCATTCCTATTTATCACCACCATTAAGTGATTACACTTGAAAAGAGCACAGTAGCCCTTAAACTTACTGATGAAGTGAAAGAATTCTAATGATGCTATTTATTTTATTTTAAGAATATGCTTTCCTACTTTAAAATAATAGTCGATAAATTGGTGTAATTTTGTGCATGAAAGGGTTATTTTATGAAAATGTATTTCTCTTACCCCCACTTCTTATTCTGACTTCTTCCCTCTTCCTTTCTATTCCTGATGAAGGGTCTCAGCCTGAAATGTTGACTGTTTAATCCCTTCCATAGATGAAGCCTGTCCTGCTGAGTTCCTCCAGCATTTTGTGTTTGTTATTTATGAAAATTGCGTTTGAAAATCTCCTCTACCTCTTGGGATCTATTTTCACTTTTTCTTTTACTTTGCTCTCCTCGAGCACAGCTGTCTACTCTGTTACTATTTCAGCAGACTTCAATGACAGATTAGGCAGAGGAGGACTGGAGTACCATTCATCTTCAAGGGCGCACGGGGTCGATAGTTCACTGGAAATGCAATTGGAGTGTCAGTGCATGTAAGAAGCAAAGTAAAAACAATCCAGGTTTGGAGATGGGTCAAGGAGTCTCTCCAAATGAGAGATCATTAAGTTGTTGAGTTTCAAAGTTAGCTTTAGCATGACTCCTGCACTATACTCTAGGCGCTGCAATAGGTTTTGTATGACCACTCATCGTCATTATCATTATGTGCCATGCCATGTGATGTGGGTGATCACGGTGAATTGATCATTGTAAATTGTCCTGTTATTAGGCTAGGGTTAAATAGTTGAGCTGTTGGGTGTCGTGGCTCATTAGGCCAGAAGGGCCTGTTCCCCCAGTGTATCTTTAAAAAAATGTAAAGTAATAAAATACAGTGAAATGCATCATTTGAGCCAACAAAGAACAGAGTCTGTGTACTGTGCTTCAGCAGCCCACAAATGTTGTCATGCTTCTGATACCAGCAGAACATGCCCACCGCTCACTCACCCTAACCCTAACTCTATGTCTTTGGAAAGTGGGGGGAATCTGGACCAGTCGAATAAAGCCCATGAGGCATGGGAAGGACATACAAACTCCTTACAGGAAGCGGCAGGAATCGAACCCTCATCAGCAATCACTGGTGCAGTATAGCAATTGTGCTAACTGCTTTGCTGCCGTGCCATTAGATACACCGGTGGTGTTGTTCGTCCCTACTTGTTGTGATGACTTACATAAACCCATCCCATGATCAATCCTACACAGCTACGTGCCTATCCAAGACTCACTTAAATGTCCCAGATATATCAGTCTTTACCATCACTGTCAGAAGTGCATTCCAGCCACCCACCACTCTCTGCAACAACCTGCGTCTGGCAACTCTGCTAGGCTTTCCACCCCTCACCTGAAACAGATGTCCTCTCGTAATGGCCATTGCCACCATGGGAAAAAGGCTCTTGCTGTTCACTCTATCTGTGTTTCTCATATGTGAACTAATAAAGTGGCCACTTTATCAGGTGCACCTCTACACCAACTCATTTATGCAAATATATAATCAACCAATCATGTTGCAGGAACTCAGTGCCTTAAAGCATGCAGACATGGTCAAGAGGTTTAGCTGTTGTTCAGACCAAACATCAGAATGGGGAAGAAATGGCTTTAATCTTGGAATGATTGTTGATGCCAGAGACGGGGTGGTTTGAGTATCTCGGAAACTGCTGATCTCCTGGGATTTTACAGGGCTTAGAGAGAAATGGTGCAAAAGTACAAAAAAAACATCCAGTGAGCAGCAATTCAGTGGGTGAAAACACCTTTGAGAGAGGTCAAAGGAGAATGGCTGGACTGGTTCAAGCTGACAGGGGGGGCGACAGGAACTCAAGTAAACAAGCATTGCAACAGTGGTGTGCAAAAGAGCATCTCTGAATCCACAACACATGAAACCGTGAAGTGGATGGTCTACAACAGCAGAAGACCATGAACATACTCTCAATGACCCCTATAGGAAGTACCTAATAAAGTGGCCCCTGTGGGCATAATGAATAAAGTATACGTTTTTAAAAATTAAAAAAAAGTTTAGTTGGATAGCTACTGCAGTTCTTGATGACATAAAGGAAGGAGCCATTCCAGATGCAGTCATTACAATAATCAAAATTTGATATGAAGTAGATCTTATAGTTCTTGTGAAGAGGACATAAGGAGGTTGCTACTGGGGGTTTGGTATTGCTATTGGTCTATTAGTGCCAAGACACTGTCCAGTGAAAAGCTTACCTTGTATACTGTTTATACAGATCAAATCATTACACTGTGCTTTGAGCTAGAATAAGGTAAGCAGAATAAAGTGCAAAAGCTACCAAAGAGTGCAGTGCAGGTAAACGATAAAGTGTAAGATCATAACGAAGTAGACTGTGAGACCACTATGTTATCACACAAGAGGCTCGGATTCACATTTATATATTTATCACACGTACATCGAGATGTATAGCGAAATGCATCCTTTGCATAAACAGCCAACACACCTGGGGATGTATGGGGGGGGGCCCCCACCAGTGTCGCCACACATTCTGACGCCAACAAAGCGTGCCTACACTGCTCAACAGAATGACACAGAACACAACAAGCAACAAAACGACAACAGCAAAGAAAGCCCCTTTCCTCCATCCCACCCACATGTCTGGTAACATTTGGATAGAAGCTATCCCACAGTCATGCTTTCACTCCTATGTATTTTCTGCCCAATGGGATTGAGGAGAAGAGACAATTTCCAGGGTGGATGGGACTTTGTTCAAACATACAGCCATTCGATAAAAAGATACTGCTTGCTAAGGGGATGCGCTTTGGACCCTGGAATTATCTTAAGCAGCCAATGCATCCACATTATTTCACTGCCAGAAAACAGGTTTGGAATTGAGTATTTGGGAAGATAAGTTGTAAAATGGTAACATTTTGTTTTACAATTATCTTCAAGAGCGTTGTAATTGGAAAAGTTAAAACAATGAAAGCATTAGCTTTCAGAGAATGTCCAAGCCACAGGCTGATTCAGATTGTTCTTTCAGCCAGGTGATATTTCTACACATTGCTGAAGCAGGAGGATAATTTGAAACATCCAATTCGAATGCCAAGAAAACATGTCTGTTCAATACTTGGGCCAAGTTATCTCATTGCTGCCTATTGTTAGGTTATCTAACAAGCTGAAGCAGAGAAGCAAAAATATTATTGCACACATACAGAAATACACACGGAGGTATACCTACACATATACAGTTCAAATACCTAAGTCCTTTCAGTCTACTTCTCTTTCCCTAAAACACTCGAAAATTTCTACAGATACACCATGGAGAGCATTCTGATTGATTGTGTCACTGTCTGGGGTGGGGAGTGGGTTACTGCACGGGATCGAATTAAGCTTCAGAGAGCTGTTACATCTGTCAACTCCATCATGGGTACTCACCTCTGTAGTATCCAAGATATCTTCAAGGAGCAACGCCTCAGAAAGGCAGCATCTATCACTGAGGAACCCCACTACCCAGGACATGCTCTCTTTGCACTGTTACCATCAGGAAGGAGGTACAGAAGCCTGAAGACACACACTCAGCAATTCAGGGTCAGCTTCTTCCCCCTGTCATTCGATTTCTGAATGGACACTTGACACGTGACCACCACCTCACTACATGTTATTTCTGTTTTTGCACTACTTATTTAACTGAATTATTTAATATAGATATATATACTTATGGTCATTTACAGTAATTTTACAGGCTTTTTTTCTATATTATCATGTATTGAGTTGTACTGGGGCCAAAAAGTTAACAAATTGCACAACATATGCCAATGATTCTGATTCTGATTGGTACATACACACACACACACACACACAATGTAAAAGAAACATATGGTCTCAAACTATATTTACCATTGTCAAGATGAACTATAAAATTGTTCTGTTCGGTGAAATAGAAGCTTATTTCGATCGCTATTTTATGGTATGAAAATATTGTGAAGAATATGCTATCATTGAAAACATTGTGTACAGATCTTACATGTTCATTGTTTTTATCTTAAAAGAATGTTACTTGGAGTATTATGTTCAGTTCTGGTCACTTCATAATAAGAAAGTGTATGGAGTGTCCAGGAAGGGGTAGCATCTCTGCTGAAGGGGCTTGTCATGTTCATTCTGGGGCAGTTCATTCACCTTTGGTCCCCACCAGACACTCAATTCTCATCTGTGGCTTCAAGTAGCTATTTGCATGCGACAGCAGCTACACCCCGTTACACCATTTTGTCAGGTGGGCTAAACCAGGTGACCGTAGGCAGTGGCCTCGTACCCCTATGAACTAGGGACATGTCTCTCCTAGCATGCACAGTCAGCTCCGGCAGACTGGGTGGATGAGATCTACAGTGAGGTCCAACGACAGGAAGGTAGCACGCAATGCTCCATGGAGAGTGAAAGGCATGACAAGGCATAGACAACTTTATGGTCATTTATTGCAAGCAAGGAAGACTCCAGTTTGCGATGCTTGTCTGTACCACTGGACCCGGACATCTGAGGTCGAGAAAGTGAAACTGCCCCAGTGTAACAGCTTTTCCACTTAAAAAAAATTTCCTGCAGACGTTTCCTGTCATCGTTGGACATGATGGGCAACCACCATTATAGAAAGGACTTGGAAGGTTTTTGGAGAGGGTGCAGAGGAGATTTACCAGGATGCTGCCTGGATTTGAAAGCACATCTTATGAGAATAAGTTGAGTGAGCTACAGCTTCTCTCTTTTGAGCAAAGAAGGATGAGAGTTGACTTGATAAAGGTGCACAAGATGATAAGAGGCTTAGATCAAGTGATTTTTTTTCCCCCAGGGTAGAAATAGCTAATACAAGGGGGTATAACTTTGAAGTGTCTGAAGGAGAGTATAAGGGAGATCCTGTTTTATACAAAATGAGTTGGTGTGTGAAATATGCTGCCAGGGTGGTGGTAGAAGCTGATATTTTAGGGACATTTAAGAACCTCTTAGATAGGCACATGAACGAAAGAAAAATAGAGGGTACATGGAAGGGAAAGGTTAGATTAAATTGGAAGTAGACTAAACGGTTGGTACAACATCCTGGGCTGAAGGACCTGTACAGTTCTATCACAGTACAGCACTAAATGTTCTAATGCCTATGAAAGAAAATGGAGCAAAAATATCAGAACATGCAACTCAGTCACATTTATATGATTTTGTAAACTAGAATCATTATTTCTGCACACCTACAATTACAGAGCACCTTATTTTATCAAATGCCTTTAGGTAGTTTATAAGAGTATTAAGTTGTAGTAATAACCTAGACAGCTTTCAAATTATGGAGCAGTAAATATTACTAACTCTGTCAGGGCAAAATTTCTGCTCTGCTTATAAACTTCACATAAACACTTGCAGGCATTCAAATCTTCTCAGCTTCAACTAAACATGTTCATTATCTCATGTCCTGGACAGCATTATTATATGAGACAGTTCTCTAAAGACTTCATACCAAGCTATCTGGCTTAAGCTTTAAAATACTTACTTCCTGCAAAAATCAGTTTAGACATGCCTCAGTCAGCGGGTGTATGAATCTTTACCCATTACTTAAAATAGTGTGCGTGCGTGAAAAGATTTGAGAGAATATTTTCATTTGCAAATTTCTAGACGGACACTGATCTCAGAAAGGGAAAGTGCTGATGGAAGAGGAATCATTTTCAACAGCAAGTTGTCAACATCTGGAATTGACTATGAAAAGTGATGAATAGTGACGCAGTTTCAAGATGAAATCAGGGGAATAAATTGTAGAGCTTTAGGGAAGAAGGCAGTTGGGACCAAACCCAAAGTTCTTCTTTTAAGGAGTCAGCACCGGCTTAAAGGGCTGGATAGCCTTCTACTTTAGACACTGCAGTCAAGAAAGCACAGCAGCACCTCTACTCCCTTGGGAGAGTAAAGAAATTTGGCATGTTTAATTGAAGCTCCCTCCCCCAACCCCCCAATCAATCTTTATTGATGCCTCATGGCTTGGTATGGCCAAGACTGGAAAAAATTGCAGCGAGTTATGATCACAAAAACAGCACGGCATGAAAACAAACCTCCCCTCCATGGATTCTGTCTACAGTTCCCATTGCCTCAGTTAAGCAGCACGCATAATCAAAGACCACCCCCACCCCCACCTACCCCACTCATTCTCTTCTCCCACTCCCATCAGGCAGAAGATGCGGAAGCCTGACAGCACATAAACCAGGTTCAAGGCCAGCTTCTATCCTGCTGGTATTAGAATACTGAACAGTTCCCTAGCATGATAAGGTAGACTTCTGACTTTATGATATTCTTCATTTTAACCTTGCACCTTATTGTCCTCCTGCTTTGCACCTTCCCTGTAACTGTAACATTTTATTTTGCCCTCTGTTATTGTTTTCCTCGTGCCAGGACAGCAGCGACACGCGGCGCATGTGGAAGGGCATTCAGGACATCACCAGCTACAGGACAACATCACCTGACTGTGCAGGTGATGCCTCCCTCCCAGATGCGCTGAACAACTTCTACGCTTGCTTTGAGGCAGAAAATAGACAATAGACAATAGACAATAGGTGCAGGAGTAGGCCATTCAGCCCTTCGAGCCATCACCACCATTCACTGTGATCGTGGTTGATCATCCACAATCAGTATCCAGTTCCTGCCTTATCCCCATAACCTTTGATTCTGCTATCTTCAAGAGCTCTATCCATCTCTTTCTTGAAAGCATCCAGAGACTTGGCCTCCACAGCCTTCTGGGGCAGAACATTCCATATATCCACCACTCTCTGGGTGAAAAAGTTTTTCCTCAATTCCATTCTAAATGGCCTACCCCTTATGCTTAAACTGTGGCCTCTGGTTCTGGACTCACCCATCAGCGGGAACATGCTTCCTGCCTCCAGCGTGTCCAATCCCTTAATAATCTTATATGTTTCAATAAGATCCCCTCTCAGCCTTCTAAATTCCAGAGTATACATAAAATGACGTGGCGGCGAGGAAGACCATCCTTTCTCCAAACGACCAGGTGCTGTGTCTTACCGTGGCCGATGTGAGGAGAACCCTGTGCAGGGTCAACCCTCGGAAGGCTGCTGGACCAGACAATATTCCTGGCAGAGTGTTTAGAGGATGCACAGACCAGCTAGCAGAGATTCTCACTGACATCTTCAACATCTCCCTGAGCAGCACTATCGTTCTTACACGCTTCAAGGCCGCCACCATCGTCCCCGTGCTGAAGAAGTCTTCAGTGTCCTGCCTCAACGACTACCGTCCCGTAGCACTCACATCCATCATCATGAGGTGTTTCGAGAGGCTCATCATGAGGCACATCAAGACCCTGCTGCCCCCCTCACTAGACCCCCTGCAGTTCGCGTACCGTCCCAACCGTTCAACAGACGACGCCATTGCCATCACCCTCCACCTGGCCCTAACCCACTTAGACAAAAAAGACACGTACGTTCAAATGCTGTTCATAGACTTCACTTTAGCATTCAACACAATCATTCCTCAGAAACTGATTGGAAACCTCAGCCTACTGGGCCTGATTGAACACCTCCCTCTGCAACTGGATCCTAGACTTCCTGACTGGGAGACCTCAGTCAGTCCGGATCGGAAGCAGTATCTCCAACACCATCACACTGAGCACGGGGGCCCCCCGGGGCTGTGTGCTCAGTCCACTGCTGTTCACTCTGCTGACTCACGACTGTGCTGCAACACACAACTCGAACCACATCATCAAGTTCACCGATGACATGACCGTGGTGGGTCTCATCAGCAAGAACGATGAGTCAGCATACAGAGAGGAGGTGCAGCGGCTAACGGACTGGTGCAGAGCCAACAACCTGTCTCTGAATGTGAACAAAACAAAAGAGATGGTTGTTGACTTCAGGAGGACACGGACCGACCACTCTCCGATGAACATCGACGACTCCTCCGTAGAGATCGTTAAGAGCACCAAATTTCTTCGTGTTCACCTGGCAGAGAATCTCACCTGGTCCCTCAACACCAGTTTCATAGCAAAGAAAGCCCAGCAACGTCTCTACTTTCTGCGAAGGCTGAGAAAAGTCCATCTCCCACCCCCCATCCTCACCACATTCTACAGAGGTTGAATTGAGAACATCCTGAGCAGCTGCATTACTGCCTGGCTCGGAAATTGCCCCATCTCGGATCGCAAGACACTGCAGCGGATAGTGAGGTCAGCTGAGAAGATCATCGGGGTCTCTCTTCCTGCCATTACAGACATTTATACCACACGCTGCATCCATAAAGCAAACAACATTACGAAGGACCCCATGCACCCCTCATACAAACTCTTCTCCCTCCTGACATCTGGCAAAAGGCACCGAAGCATTCGGGCTCTTATGACCAGACTATGTAACAGTTTCTTCCCCCAAGCCATCAGACTCCTCAATACCCAAAGCCTGGACTGACACCAACCTACTGCCCTCTACTGTGCCTATTGTCTTGTTTATTATTTTTTGTAATGCCTGCACTGTTTTGTGCACTTTATGCAGTCTTGGGTAGGTCTGTAGTCTACTGTAGTTTTTGTGTTGTTTTACGTAGTTCAGCGTAGTTTTTGTATTGTTTCATGTAGCACCATGGTCCTGAAAACGTTGTCTCATATTCACTGTGTACTGTACCAGCAGTTATGGTCGAAATGACAATAAAAAGTGACGACTTGATACAACTATCTGTATTGATGGTATGAAATACATGTGATAATAACAAACCAATTTACCAGTTAATAAACTGACTGCTGCACTACCGATTTACATGGCTCCATCATCATGTTGTCCTCTTACAAGGCTAAGTTATGCTGGCTTAGAAACAAAAAAAGGACCAAGGGCCAATCTCTGGACTTGCCAAGCACCACAAATGCAGCATGCTGTGTTCTAATAGCAGTTGATTGGGTGGCAAAGTGCCACAATGATCAAAGAATCACCATTTTTAAGTACTACAGTACTGCTAAGTCTTGGGGATATATATATAGCCAGGGGGCCTAAGACTTTTGTACAGTACTGTATTAATTTTATGTACTGCTGCCACAAAAAAAAACAAATTTCATGATATATGTGAGTGATGATAAACCTGATTCTGATATGGGTCTCTATTGTGGACTGAGAGTGGGAAGGGGTGGCAGGGAGAGGGGAATCATGATTGAGAAAAGGGGAAGGGAGAGGGAAGCATCAGAGAGGCATTCTGTAATAATCAATAAACCATTGCTGTGGTCAAATAACCTTGCCTGGTATCTCAGGGCTGAATATGCCACCCCCTGCTGTTGGCATTCTTCCTCTGTCACCGGTCTCACTCTGCTCCAGTGGTGACTCGCCCTCACCATTTCCAACATCCTTCGCTCCTGCCCGATTTGACAAACTTGCTCTCTGCTTCACCTTGGCAAATACAGTGCAGTGCAAAAAGCATCCTAGCCATGTATATATGTACCTAGGACTTTTACACAGTACTGTATATTCTTACCAGCTAAATCTCAAAGGTATATTAGATAAACCATGTCAAATACTAGACAACAGGGAGCAATTATCATTGTTTCAATATAGTATTTAGCATTGCATACCACAGATGTGCAATTAGGAGAAATGGAAATGGGAATGAGCCATTCAACCCCTCCAACCTGATCTATCATTCAATTAGGTCATAGCTAATCTCAACTTCCTTTGCTACTTTGGACCTTTAACCTTTGGTATCGCAGTCTAACAAAGCCAATGTCATAAGATCATCGGACCATATGATACCGGAGCAGAATTAGACCAATTAGCCCATCGAGTCTGCTTTGCCATTTCATCATGACTGATACCTTCTCCCTCTCTGTCCCAATCTCCTACCTTCTTTCCGTATTCCTTCATGCCCTGACTAATTTAGAATATATCAGTCTTAAATATACCCAATGACTTGACCTCCATAGCCGCCTGTGACAATGAATTCCACAGATTCTCTACTCACTGGCTAAAGAAACTCTTCCCCATTTCCGTTCTGAAAGGACACCCTTCTATTCTGAGGCTATGTCCCCTGGTCCTCCCCCATAGGAAACATCCTCTTCCCATCCACTCTATTGAAGCCTTTCACCATATGATAGGTTTCAATGAAGTCACCCCTCATTCTTCTGAATTCCAGTGAGTACAGGCCCGGAGCCAGCAAAATCTCCTCTTAAGACAAGCTTTTCAATCCTGGAATCATTTTCGTGAACCTCCTTCGACCCTCTCCAATACCAGCACTTCTTTTCTTAGATACGGGTCCAAAACTGCTCACAATCATTTGGTCTTCTGCCCTGACACTCACCAGAACCTTGGAAGTGGCAATTAGATATGAGCAATAAATGCTGGCCTTGGCATTGATCACATAAAAAGGAAAAACACAGCTGATGTAAAATTCTGATTGATAATCTCCCAATGGGGCATCCTGGCAGGTATTGTGACATCAAAGGGACTATATAAATGCAAGATACTTCCATTGTTTTCAATCAATTTCAGTTCAATTTCAATTGACGCCAGCCTTGAACTCCAGGCCGGGTCTTCAAGTGCTGCTGTTGTGACTCCCGTCTCCCCTTCCCCCACCACCACTCCGCAGCCCCGTCTTCCTCAGATCCCACCGTCAGCTCCTGGGCCCTCAGAGGCTCCATCTTCCTCTCACCCCAACCCTCCCCTCTCCATTGACACCCCCAGCCTCCCCCCTCCCCCCTCTGATTCCAGCTCTCATCCGTGCCGGATCTTTACCATCCCCTCCGACCTTCAACTCTCTGAGGCAGAACGCTCTGTCTCAGTAAGGGCCTCACCTTTGTCCCCCTTCGCCCACACCTCAGCGAGTTCCGTGTTCGCCATGATGCGGAACTTTTCTTCCGCCATCTCCGTCTCCGAGACTACTTCTTCGGCAAGGACTCTTCCACCCCCACCAATGACCCCTTCTCCCGTCTTCAACCCTCCTCTTCTTCATGGACACCTCGCTCTCGTCTTCTGCCTGCTCTGGATCTCTTTATTGCTAACTGCCGACGGGACATCAACCGTCTCGACTTCACCGCACCTTGTCCCCATTCCAACCTCACTCCTTCTGAACGCTCTGCTCTCCACTCCCTCCGCACTAATCCTAACCTTATAATTAAACCCGCCGATAAGGGGGGTGCTGTTGTAGTCTGGCGTACTGACCTCTACCTTGCCGAGGCACAGCGACAACTCGCGGATACCTCCTCTTATTTACCCCTCGATCGTGACCCCACTAAGGAGCACCAGGCCATTGTCTCCCACACCATCACCGACTTTATCCGCTCAGGGGATCACCCATCCACTGCTACCAAACTTATAGTTCCCACACACCGCACTTCCCGTTTCTACCTCCTACCTAAGATCCACAAACCTGCCTGTCCTGGCAGACCTATTGTCTCAGCTTGCTCCTGCCCCACCGAACTCATTTCTGCATGCCTCGACACGGTTTTATCACCCCTTGTTCAATCCCTTCCGACCTATGTTCATGACACTTCTCACGCTCTTAAACTTTTCGATGATTTTAAGTTCCCTGGTCCCCACCGCTTTATTTTCACCATGGATATCCAGTCCTTATATACTTCCATCCCCCATCAGGAAGGTCTCAAAGCTCTACGCTTCTTTTTGGATTCCAGACCTAATCAGTTCCCCTCTACCACCACTCTGCTCTGTCTAGCGGAATTAGTCCTTGCTCTTAATAATTTCTCCTTTGGCTCCTCCCACTTCCTCCAAACTAAAGGTGTAGCTATGGGCACCCGTATGGGTCCTAGCTATGCCTGCCTTTTTGTTGGGTTTGCGGAACAATCTATGTTCCATGCCTATTCTGGTATCTGTCCCCCACTTTTCCTTCGCTACATCGACGACTGCATTGGCGCTGCTTCCTGCACGCATGCAGAACTCGTTGACTTTATTAACTTTGCCTCCAACTTTCACCCTGCCCTCAAGTTTACCTGGTCCATTCCTGACACCTCCCTCCCCTCTCTAGATCTTTCTGTCTCTGTCTCTGGAGACAGCTTATCCACTGATGTCTACTATAAGCCTACTGACTCTCACAGCTATCTGGACTATTCCTCTTCTCACCCTGTCTCTTGCAAAAACACCATCCCCTTCTCGCAATTCCTCCGTCTCCGCCGCACCTGCTCTCAGGATGAGGCTTTTCATTCTAGGACGAAGGAGATGTCTTCCTTTTTTAAAGAAAGGGGCTTCGCTTCCTCCACTATCAACTCTGCTCTTAACCGCATCTCCCCCATTTCACGTACATCTGCTCTCACTACATCCTCCCACCACCCCACTAGGAATAGGGTTCCCCTGGTCCTCACCTACCACCCCACCAGCCTCCGGGTCCGACATATTATTCTCCGTAACTTCCGCCACCTCCAACGGGATCCCACCACTAAGCACATCTTTCCCTCCCCGCCTCTCTCTGCATTCCGCAGGGATCGCTCCCTACACAACTCCCTTGTCCATTCGTCCCCCCCATCCCTCCCCACTGATCTCCCTCCTGGCACTTATCAAAGTAAGCGGAACAAGTGCTACACATGCCCTTACACTTCCTCCCTTACCACCATTCAGGGCCCCAAACAGTCCTTCCAGGTGAGGCAACACTTCACCTGTGAGTCGACTGGGGTTATATACTGCGTCCGGTGCTCCCAATGTGGCCTTTTATTTATTGGCGAGACCCGACGCAGACTGGGAGACCGCTTTGCTGAACATCTACGCTCTGTCCGCCAGAGAAAGCAGGATCTCCCAGTGGCCACACATTTTAATTCCACATCCCATTCCCATTCTGACATGTCTATCCACGGCTTCCTCTACTGTAAAGATGAAGCCACACTCAGGTTGGAGGAACAACACCTTATATTCCGTCTGGGTAGCCTCCAATCTGATGGCATGAACATCGACTTCTCTAACTTCCGCTAAGGCCCCACCTCCCCCTCGTACCCCATCTGTTACTCATTTTTATGCACACATTCTTTCTCTCACTCTCCTTTTTCTCCCTCTGTCCCTCTGAATATACCTCTTGCCCATCTTCTGGGTCCCCCCCCACCTTGTCTTTCTTCCCGGACCTCCTGTCCCATGATCCTCTCGTATCCCCTTTTGCCTATCACCTGTCTAGCTCTTGGCTCTATCCCTCCCCCTCCTGTCTTCTCCTATCATTTTGGATCTCCCCCTCCCCCTCCAACTTTCAAATCCCTTACTCACTCTTCCTTCAGTTAGTCCTGACGAAGGGTCTCGGTCTGAAATGTCGACTGCACTTCTTCCTACAGATGCTGCTTGGCCTGCTGCGTTCACCAGCAACTTTGATGTGTGTTGCTTGAATTTCCAGCATCTGCAGAATTCCTGTTGTTTGCAATCAATTTCAGTCTTGTGTTTTTAATAAATCGAACATCATTATAGTTTTGGAAGAGGTATTGTCTCTACGTTCCCTCAAATGTTATGGCAGTGGCCCCTGTTCTCACTTCCTCCAACAGTGGTTCAGTGGGCAGAGACTAAGTAAAAAACACAAGTTTGCACTATGTCTTCTGAAACTGTAGCAGAAGCCAAATCAGTGTTGGATTTCAAAAGGGAATTGCTTAAACATCATGCTTAGAGAAACAAAAAAAAGGTTTAGACATTGAAATAACTCCTCTGAAAGAATCGACACTGATATGAGGGTCACCCCTCCACTTTTTGTGCTATAAGATTCAAAGTGCCCAGCTATATTTATAGTCCATATGGAGAGGCTGACATTCTGGCAAGGAACCATCTGACTCACGTGGTGTCAGATATGCAAGTGTGCTGCAGGTCACCACAACCTTCTGAGCACCAAAAATGGTTTAAAAAGACCTCAAAAAAGTATCTGGTTTTGCTACAAGTTATGCTCATCTTTCAAGAATGATGATTTTTGCAATGGAATGCATCTGATTTTGACCGTAGGTGATGAAATCCAACCAATATGATACTTTATCTGAAGTAACAAATTTTAGTAGTGAAACAGAAGAATTAAAGTTAAACATGGCTCTTTGCCACTTTCCACCCCTGCTCTATTGAAACCTCGTTCACTTGTTGGGAAAAAGTAGCTTGGATACCCATACCTTCCTCATCATCTCATACACAGTCTTTGGTAATGATGTTTAACCACAAGACACAATCCTGCCTGAATAAGAATCAGGAGTTACAGCGAAGTTATGAACCCAGTCAACTTCCTCTTTCTTAATCAATGCAAAACACATTAAACTTCCTAGCAGAATTCATCTTACCCAACATTGAGCAAGAAGTCCCTGGATTCATCTAGAACCTGATAGGCAAAGAACCAGCATGTGGCAAAGGTAATTCATTCCAATGGCCTCCTTCCAAACTGACATTCCAGTAGAGAGGGATATTCAGAAAGGGGAGATTAGCTGAGAGCAATCATTCCACTTACATGGTACCAATTCAAAGGAGAATGTGGAAAAAGAAACTAACATCGTCATGAGAAGAACGTACAAACTCCAAGCAGATAGCACCCAAGGTCAGGACTGAACCCGGGACTCTGAAGTATAGTGGCAGCAGCATCACACGCAATGCCACCGTGGTCTAGTCTGTGCCATGGAAAATGGACCTCCAATCTTCTGGTTTAGGAGTGACAAAATCATTTTCCATTGTGTTCCTAATACCACTGGAATCTGGACTTCAAGATCCCAACTGGTTAGAAGTAGATTTGATCTGCACAATACAATGTCATACCTCAGTATTGTCACAGTTGTGATAAGAGAACAAAGGGATAAGTTATTAATTGATTCCAACCTATACAATACAGAATGGGTAATATAGGGAAATTAACGCCCCTCTTTCTTCCAACCATCCCTGTCATTTGAAGGCCATTAATAATCACGCAGTTGGTGCAAACCGCTGTTTCTTTCCTTAAGTAATCACTGCCTCCATTTTTATTTAGTTACAAGCTGTTAAGACATAAAAGTTCCTTCAGTCAACATCATTTAATGCCATTTAAAAGGTTGCTAGAATTATTCCTTGAGACCACTGACACGAGTTCCAGGACATGTTAACCTGCTCTACTGACAATTGCGTACCCATTGTTGGGGTGTGAAAGAGAGCATGATGTATGGTGTAAACAGTTACTTAAAGCATCATTCTGAAGCCAGTGGTGAATGGCTTCTTACAACTTGACAGCTAATCCATGTGTCAACAACAGAATTTGGCAATCAGTGTAATTGTGCTGACAATCACTGAATACAATGATGGTACAGAAGGTATATTATCTTCATTAGGTATATTGTCTTCATTAGGTTTTAGCTCTATCAAAATAGAATGACTATAAGGCCTTAAAACAAAAGAATGCAATAAGACCATTCAGCCCATCAAGTCTGATCCACCATTCAATCATGGCTCACTTATTTTCACTCTCAACCCCATTTTCCTGCTTTCTCCCCACGACCTTTGACACCCTTACTAATAATGTTCCTCTCAGCCTCGGCATTATATACACCCAATAACTTGGCTTCCACAGCTGTCTAAGGCAATTAATTTTACACATTTACAACCCTCTGGCTAAAGAAATCTCTGCTCATGTCTGTTCTAAAAGGACAGCTTTCTATTCTGAGACTGTGCCTCACTCTCTATTGTAAACATTCTTTCCACGTCTACTCCATCAAAGCCTTTCAATATGCAATAGGTTTCAATGAGATCCTCCTCATCCTTCTAAACTCCAGCAAGTACAGGACAAGAGCCATCAAACACTCTTCGTATGTTAACCCTTTCATTCCCGGGATCATTCTTGAAAAATCTCCTCTTAAAAATCACCACTGCCAGCACATTCTTCCTTTGATATCGAGCCCCAAGTGGCTGACAATACTCCAAATATGGTCTGACCAATGCCTTATAAAGCTTCAGCACTAAATCCTTGAATGCTCAGTCGCAAGCTGCAAACCTGGAATCATGCCACTAATATAACCTAGATCAAAATAAAAAGCCATTACCCTTAAATAGCAGTGAGAGTGGCAGATGCAGGTTCGATTTCAACATTTAAGAGAAGTTTGGATAATACATGAACGGGAGGGGTGTGCAAGACTATGGTCCGGGTGCAGATCAATGAGACTAGGCAGAATAATATTTCAGCATGGACTAGATGGGCTGAAGGGCCTGTTTCTGGCTTGTAGCACTAAATGACTCTGAAGCAAACCATTATCGACAAAGTGCTATCGAAAGTTTCTAAGAGACACAATAATTGTAAACTTCATTGGTTTAATAACGAAACACACTAATTGCTGCTCAGTACAATGGAAATATTGTTGTACAATATATTGATTAGAACATGACATTGGAAGAATATGGAGCTTTGAAGAGGATGCAGAAGAGAGTTGTGAGGATTGGAGTGTACTAGCTATGAGGAGTAGTTAGATGAACTTGGATTCCTTTCTCCGGAGTACCTGTAGCTGAGGGGCTGCCTGATAGAATTATGTAAAATTATGAGAAGCATAGACAGAGTAGATAGCCAAAGAGTTTCTCCCAGGGAGGAAGCATCAAATAAGAGAGGGCATAGCCATGAGGCAAGTATTGTTACACAAAAATGGTAGGTGCTTGCAATGGGCTATCAGGATAAGAGGTGGAAACAGTAACATTGGAGAGGTGTTCAAGCAGGCATGTGAGCGGGCAGGGGCAGGGCATGGAGGGATACAGACCGTGTACTAACAGATGGAATTAGTTTAGATTAGCATCATAGTCAGCACAAACAGGGTGGGATGAAGGGTCTGTTCTTTTGCTCTACTACTCCATATAAAAGTTTGTGTTTTTTTAACTTACGTGAAATAAGATCCATTCTTCTTCTTCTTCATGTGCCTTGCGCATTACACACTTGGGCGATCATGGCTCTCCACATCGAATGATCCCATGCAGTGTCAATGATATCTTGCACACTTAGATCTGTTAGTTCTTTCACAGTGTCCATATATTTTCTTCTTTGCCTTCCTATTCCGTGTTTCCCAGGCATACGGCCTTGTAATGTAAGGCATACTATTTCTCCCTTTCTGATGAAATTTAAGTTACCTCTCATTTAACGTTCTCATTAAAGATCTTTTTCTATGGGCACGTAGGAGTACTGTCTCATTAGTTACCCTATCTCTATATGATATTTTCAGCATTCTTCTAAGAAACGACATTTCTGGTGTTATAGTCTATGTTTCGGAAGCATACAGCAAGATTGACCAGATGTAACATTTTAATAGCCTTAGCCTTGTTGTCATGGGTGTCATTTTTCGGAAATTGGTTTTGACAATGGTAATTCTTCCTTTTATTTCAACTTTACTTCTAGCATCTTGTGATATAAAGCTACTAAGGTAATTAAAGCTGGTCTTTTGCTCAATCTCTTGGTTACCGATGTACAATTGGCAGTTGGGAGTATCCTGCTGTTTTGATATTACCATACATTTGGGTTTTTTTTACAGTTGCACTTGTTTCCACTACTTTCTCTAAGAGGATTTGTGGGTCTTCTGCAGCACTTGTTATTTGGGTGGTATCGTCTGCATATCTTATATTGTTGATGTTAACACCTCCAATTTTTATAAACACAAAATAATCTGCAGATGCTGGGGTCAAAGCAACACTCACAACACGCTGGAGGAACTCAGCAGGTCGGGCAGCATCCGTGGAAAAGATCAGTCGACGTTGAAGGGTTCCGGCCCGAACCATCGACTGATCTTTGCCACTGATGTTGCCCAACCTGCTGAGTTCCTCCAGCGTGTTGTGCGTGTTGCTCCAATTTTTATCCCATCTGGGTCTTCTATTTCTCTGGGAATCATTTCACTATAGATATTAAATAATTCTGGTGAGCCAACACATCCCTGTCTAACTCCTCTTTGAATTTTAGTCCAACTGCTTATATTATCATCAATTTATGGCTGTCATGCATCTGAACTGCGCTTTTGTACTGCTGGACATTGCTTGTACTGGCTGGTTACTTGATTTTACTTATTGTTTATTTATTTTATTTGTTGTTTTATATAGCATTGAGTATGAGAGTTGCAAACTCATTTTCGCTGTATTGGTTCATGACAAATTGTACTATGCAATGACAATAAAGATATTTCAATTTCAATTTTTGCTGCCGCCGTTTGGTTCCGATATAAATTTTGAAGCAGTTGTTGGTCCCTTCCGTCAACGTGTAGTTTGGCGAGAATTTGAAATAATTTTTGACGTTTCACTTTGTCGAATCCTTTAGTGAAATCAATAAAACATAAAAAGACAAACAACAGGAATTCTGCAGATGCTGGAAATTCAAGCAACACACATCAAAATTGCTGGTGAACGCAGCAGGCCAGGCAGCATCTCTAGGAAGAGGTGCAGTCGATGTTTCAGGCCGAGACCCTTCGTCAGGACTAACATAATCACTTTCATATTCAATTGCCCTTTCTGAAAGCATTCGTAGTATGAAAATTGTGTTCCTCGTTCCTCTATCCTCAATAAACCCATATTGTAGCTTAGAAGTTTCTGGCTTTGTTTTTAATTTGACTCAGAACAATTCTCAACAAAATCTTTATTACATGACTCATAAAGCTGATTGCTCTATAGTTTTTGGAGTCAATAGTTCCAGGAATTTTTGGCAGAATTATAAACACTGATTTCAAGAGATCGTCAGGCAATACACCAGACTCATATATGCCATTAAACAGTTCAAAAAGAATATCTATGCCCAGATTTTCTAGGGCTTGTATCATTTCCACTGAAATTTCATCAGGTCCAGAGGCTTTACTATGTTTCATGCTTTTCATTGCTTTAGTTATTTCTTCTTTGGTAATAGGTGGGCCAAAATTAGGATGTTTAATATCTGGGGGTTCCCCTTTATTATCCTCAATCAGCTGCTCTATATACTGAATCCAACTCTCACATACTTGATCTGGATCTGTTAGTATGGATCCATCTACTGATCTTATGCATCCTATAGAGGAGGTTTTCTTAATTCCAGTAATTTCCTTAATTTTCTTGTGCATTTCTAAGATATATAATTTTGTTTTTAAAAATGTCCTTCTGTTTCTCTATGTACGGTGAGTGGAATTTAAAAGAGTCATCTTGCTCAAGGGCTTCAGACTATTGAGCATGTTTCGAGCTGGAATGAATATCAGTTTCACTGACATGCACCTCAAAGATTCTAAATCCACATATTGGCAAGCTTCAGCATTTAATTGGCTTGCTGCTGGCAAGGGAAGTTGCATCAGGCTTTTGCAACAATCATGCTATTCAACATTGCACCTCCTCTTTGAATTTAACTTGAAGAAGACTGTCTTTAATATTCAAGTTACAGTAAATAGCTCATAAAATTATCGCTTCTGGTAGAAACATTTTTTCCCTCCCACTTCCCAAATCTGCTGGGGTCATCTATTGTGTCCAGTGATCTCAGTGCAACCTCCTCTTACATTGGTGAGACCCGTCTTAAATTGAGGGAGTGCTTCACCAAGCACCTCCACTCCATCCGCCGAAAGTTGAACTTCCCAGTGGCCAAACACTTTCATTACGAATCTTATTTCCAGTCCGACAAGTTGGCCCATGGCCTCCTGTTGTGCCACGATGAGGCCACCCACAGGATAGATGAGAAACACCTTATATTCTGTCTGAATAGCCTCCAACCTGACAGCATGAATATCAATTTTTCTTTCTGGTTAAAAAAAATTCCCTCCCCCCTCCTTTCTTCTTCTATTCCTCACTCTGGCCTCTTACCTCTTCTCACCTGCCTATCACCTCCCCCTGGGTCCTCTCTTCCACCCTCCCTTTCTCCTATGGTCCACTCCCCTCTCCTATCAGATTCCTTCCTTTCCCACCCACCTGGCATCACCTATTACCCTTTAGCCAGTCCTTCTTCCCCTCCCCCTCACCACCTTTTTATCCTGACATCTCGTCCTTCCCCTTCCTTTCCAGGCCCGAAGCATCGACTGTTTCCATAGATTCTGCCTCACCCTCTGAGTTCCTCCAGCATTGTGTGTGTGTGTGTGTGTGTGTGTCTGTGTGCATCTGCAGAATTTCTTGTGTTTATTACTTCATATAATTATTTATTGCACATTTTAATATTGCTAATCAATTGGCAAAAAGAAAGTTTAATTGGATTTACAAAGAAGGAATGAAAATAAGTTTATGTCTTCAACAGGATATTTATTAATGCTCCTTTATATTGCACTGGGACCATTAAGCAGCAAAGTATTCAGGGCAGAATTCCCTGCCCATGGAAGAAGCTGACATCTCCTGATAAGTTATGAAGATACTCTTGTCAGGCAAGCAGTCTACACAAGAGTACTAAGGCATACCTAAGAAGCATCTTCACTTTTCAGAAACTGGCACAACACTGTTTTACAGATCTGGGGTGTTTCATAGCCAAGGCTATGAATTCCATTAAACACACGCACCAAACTGCACGATTCTTTGTTTCATCATAAGCTGTGGGTAATTAATTATGAGTGAACTTCTAAACATCTGGTTTGTATGGACTAACACTGATTAAAGATGACAGTGACAGAAGCAGAATAAAAGGAGAGAAAGACGATTAAAATGAAGAGAAATAAATGACAGAGAAAGGGACAAGATATTTACAATTGCTCATATTTCCCTGTAACAAATGCAGAGGCCATTCTGTCTTCACTAGATATCAAAGAAATCCCATTCCCCATCTATTTCCCTTCAACCTATTTTCTCATTCAAGCCCAATGTGATACCTCTGTGTCTTCTATCAACCACCTGCATTCAGGACAACTTAAGATAGACAATGAACCGTGGAGAGAGTGGAAGACATCAAGTTCCTTGGGGTACAGATCTCGGACAATCTCACCTGGTCCAGGAACACCACTGGGATTGTGAAATGGGCCCAGCAGAGATTGCATTTTCTGAGGAAGCTTAAACAAGCATCACTCCCCACTAACATCTCAACTACATTCTACAGAGGCGTGGTTGAGAGTGTGCTGACCTTTTGCATCACAACCTGGTACTCCAGCTGCAGTGCTGTCGACAAAAAAGCCTTGCAGAGGGTGGTTAGGGGAGCAGAGAAGGTTATTGGGGTCTCCCTACCTTCTGTCCAAGACCTCTTTCAGAGTCGATGCCACCAGAAGACACGGTACATCATTAGAGACCCCTCACACCCTCTCCATGAACTGTTTGTTCTTCTGCCATCAGGCAAACGTTACAGGAGCATCAAAACTAAAACCACAAGGCTACTAAACAGCTTCCTCCCACAGGCAGTCAGACTGCTAAATAACTGCTCTACCTGACTCTGCTTTGGACACTTTTAACTTGCACTGGACACTTACAACTGATTTTAACTGACATGTGGCTGTTGTGTTTTACTATTTATTGTTATATTTATTATTTAGTGTTGCGTTTGTTATGTTATGATTGCACTGCCCCTGAGAAACGCTGTCTCATTCTGCCCTGCAGAGCTGATGTATGGTTAGAATGACAATAAAATTTTTTGAATCTTGAATCTTGAATCTTGAATCTTTGAATTTTAGAAGTAGGAGTAAAAATGGGACACCAGGCCCCATGATCACAGGGAAGACTTCCTCGTTACCCAGTAGAGTTTAGGAAGAGTTCACCACGTAGGAGCGGACACAGCTTTTTTTGCTCCATTTCCGCGCCATCATGATACAATTCCCATATGAGGTGAACATGTCATCTCAGTGCTCGAAGCGTTGTTGAGAATCACTACCACCCATCTCACAATCTCTTTGACCCACCACCATTAGAAAGAGACACAAGAGCATCAGGACTAGGACTGCCAGACTATGTAACAGCTTCTTCCCCCAGGCTACCACCAAGATCTCATTACTAGGACAGCGAGACGTTTACCAGTGCTGCACACTACATGCATTCTGAATTATATTTTCTTAGCTTATTTGTGATAATATATTGTTTTACAATGTATATGCTGTGTGTGACGTATGTATTGTGTATGCACTGTAGTCTGGAGGAACGTTATTATTGTTAGTTATTTATTTGCTGTGTACATACATCTATTGATGCTTCTGGACACATTTTCAGTGATGTTCCTGGAATCATCGGGTGTTTCGGGTCTTTCAACATCATAAACCAGGTGACCCAGCCGGGGCTGATTAGACCCCAGCTTGTGTCCAGATGGCTAGCTATTTATGACTTCATGGCTCCCCTCTTTTGAGCCACAGCCATCTTGAGGCCCTCTCTGCGGCATCGGTGGTACTGCAGATGGCTCTCCTCTTCCTCTCTCCCTCGATGCCCAAAATGCTGAAGGCTCTAACTGAAGAATGGGCTACAAATCCCCTACAACCAACCTCCACTGGGAGACACCTCGCTCTCCATCCAGCCTGCTGACAGTTGCTGACCAGTCCTGCATACTTGGAGAGCTTCCTTTCAAAGGCCTCTTACAAGCTATCTTCCCATGGGACTAATTATCATGCTGTTTACATTGTAAATATATGCTGGCATTTATGTAGTTAGAAACACAGAAAACATAGAAACATAGAAAACCTACTGCAAAATACAGGCCATTCGGCCCACAAAGTCGTGCCAAACATGTCCTTACCTTACCTTAGTTATGTAACATTATTCCATATCTGTACTTCTAACTTCATTCTTATATTTTTTTTATTCCATCTAAATACTGAATAAGGAAGTAGCCCAAGAAATAGTGGATGCATTAGTGATAATTTTTCAAAACTTGTTAGATTCTGGACTAGTTCCTGAGGATTGGAGGGTGGCTAATGTAACCCCACTTTTTAAAAAAGGAGGGAGAGAGAAACCGGGGAATTATAGACCGGTTAGCCTACCGTCGGTGGTGGGGAAACTGCTGGAGTCAGTTATCAAGGATGTGATAACAGCACATTTGGAAAGCGGTGAAATGATCGGACAAAGTCAGCATGGATTTGTGAAAGGAAAATCATGTCTGACGAATCTCATAGAATTTTTTGAGGATGTAACTAGTAGAGTGGATAGGGGAGAACCAGTGGATGTGGTATATTTGGATTTTCAAAAGGCTTTTGACAAGGTCCCACACAGGAGATTAGTGTGCAAACTTAAAGCACACGGTATTGGGGGTAAGGTATTGGTGTGGGTGGAGAATTGGTTAGCAGACAGGAAGCAAAGAGTGGGAATAAACGGGACCTTTTCAGAATGGCAGGCGGTGACTAGTGGGGTACCGCAAGGCTCAGTGCTGGGACCCCAGTTGTTTACAATATATATTAATGACTTGGATGAGGGAATTAAATGCAGCATCTCCAAGTTTGCGGATGACACGAAGCTGGGTGGCAGTGTTAGCAGTGAGGAGGATGCTAAGAGGATGCAGGGTGACTTGGATAGGCTGGGTGAGTGGGCAAATTCATGGCAGATGCAATTTAATGTGGATAAATGTGAAGTTATCCACTTTGGTGGCAAAAATAGGAAAACAGATTATTATCTGAATGGTGGCCGATTAGGAAAAGGGGAGGTGCAACGAGACCTGGGTGTCATTATACACCAGTCATTGAAAGTGGGCATGCAGGTACAGCAGGCGGTGAAAAAAGCGAATGGTATGCTGGCATTTATAGCGAGAGGATTCGAGTACAGGAGCAGGGAGGTACTACTGCAGTTGTACAAGGCCTTGGTGAGACCACACCTGGAGTATTGTGTGCAGTTTTGGTCCCCTAACCTGAGGAAAGACATCTTTGCCATAGAGGGAGTACAAAGAAGGTTCACCAGATTGATTCCTGGGATGGCAGGACTTTCATATGAAGAAAGACTGGATGAACTGGGCTTGTACTCGTTGGAATTTAGAAGATTGAGGGGGGATCTGATTGAAACATATAAGATCCTAAAGGGATTGGTCAGGCTAGATGCAGGAAGATTGTTCCCGATGTTGGGGAAGTCCAGAACGAGGGGTCACAGTTTGAGGATAGAGGGGAAGCCTTTTAGGACCGAGATTAGGAAAAAATTCTTCACACAGAGAGTGGTGAATCTGTGGAATTCTCTGCCACAGGAAACTGTTGAGGCCAGTTCATTGGCTATGTTTAAGAGGGAGTTAGATATGGCCCTTGTGGCTACAGGGGTGAGGGGGTATGGAGGGAAGGCTGGGGTGGGGTTCTGAGTTGGATGATCAGCCATGATCATAATAAATGGCGGTGCAGGCTCGAAGGGCCGAATGGCCTACTCCTGCACCTACTTTCTATGTTTCTATGTTTCTATGAATGTTAAACACAAGAGATTCTGCAGGTCCTGAAAATCCAAAGCAAAACACACACAAAATGCTGGAGAAACTCAGCTGGTCAGGCAGCATCTAGGAGAGAAATAAAGAGTCAATGTTTCGGGCTAAGATAAAGAGCCTCAGCCAAGCACTTTATTCCTTTCCATAGATGCTGCCTGATCTGCTGAATTGAGGAATGTTGTCATTCTTTTTTGTTGCATGTAGCGCCAACACACAACACCAAATTCCCAATATATGTAAATATATAGCCAATAAAGTTGGTCCTTGATCATTAAATCCAGTACTTTTAAATGAGGAATAGTAATTATGTCTATTACAATCTAGGATAATTGGATTCTTTCTCGGCTTATATGTGGGTGCTGAGAATATATTATTTTTGCAGAAGTTTCTGCTTTACTCTATTTAATGAAAGGTGGGCAATGCCGTTCTTCAGCCCAACTGATGTTTCCATAAAGCTCAAACAAGGTTAGTCGTGGATTCAGCCTCGTACATTACAGGGAAAGCCCCAACGTCTGTCCCGAGCATTTGTGGCCCATCAGGCCGATGCTTATGCCGGTTTCTGTGGCGTGAAGCGACCGAGACTCCCCCCCCCCCCCCGGTTAACCCCCAGCATTTGCCATTTTCAGCTGGGTGGACTGGAGCAGTGTGTGGTTAAGTGCCTTGCTCAAAGACACAACACGCTGCCTTGGCCGACACTCGAACCCACGACCTTCAGACCGTGAGCCCAACGCCCTAACCACTTGGCCACGGGTCACACTTGTCTTCTATTGCACATGGGTTATTTGTCAGTCTTTGTGGGCGGTTTTCACTGATTCCATTGTACTTCCTTTTACTACTCTGAATGTCTGCAAGAAAATGAATCTCAAGATAGTATATAGTGACATAGAGTATGTACTTTGATAATATATTTACTTAGAACTTTGAACCTTACAACGTAAATATCAGCCTCTGCAGGACTCCAGTTGATTTATTTGTATTAATGGTGTAAATCCAGGAATTTTAAATGAGAAACATTAATTTTTGTAATACATCCTCCATGATTATTGGAATACATTGTATATCTCTTCCACCACATCAGTACTTCTTTATTTTAATCACACAATTGATGATAAGTGGGTGCTGGGAACTTACTGTTATTTTTACATCTATTTCCGGTTTATTGGTAGCGTAGCTGTAATAGTGTCGCACTAACTGCTGGGGGTATTCTGGAGTTCAGAGTTTAGTTCTGGTGCCATTCTGTAAGGAGTCTCTATATGTCCTTCCCGCAGAATGTGTGGGTTTACTCCAGATCTCTGGTTTCCTCCCACAGTCCAAAGACATACCAGATAGGTTCTGGTCATTGTGAATTGTCCCTTGATTAGATTAGGGTTAAATCAGGTTTGTCAGGGGTTGCTGGGGCAACCTGGCTCGAAGGGCCAGAAGGGCCTACACCATGCTGTATCACTAAATAAATAAATGAATAAATAAATACTGTTTTTAATTAAAGGTGGGTATTGTCTTTCTTCCTTTCAGCTAATGTTTGCATAAATTCTCAATAGTCTCTGAAGTTCCTCACTTCTATTGAACAAGGAGCCTGACTTTCAATAAAGATGAAAGCTCTGTTTGCACATTAAAGCACAAGGCAACACAATCTCAGTGTCACCAGTCTGTCATCACCAATGGTCCAGAGGAGTAATTGAGGTCCATTATTGTCACATGAGACACAATTGTCTAAGACAGTATAATTAAAGATTCACAAAAGCAGCTTTCTATCAGTTTGGCCAACAACAATCTCTTTGAATGGGAAGGGAAACACTTCTTTGACAGCTCGGTGAAATAATTCATAAACACTTCTGTAGTTAGAGATTCCTGTCTGGCAGAAACTGCATTTAGTTATGGAGTGGTTTCTCCAGTAGCAGCCAACTGCGTTTGCTCCCTTCTGACACGTCCCCCTAGCATTTTTGGGAGAAAGGACCAAAACACTTGATTGACCTCCATTTCCAAACTATAATCTAAAAGTGTAGCTTGTCAGTATAAACAACAATTGTGGGGTTGTCAGAAGCACAAGCCAATACTGCTTAGCTAACAAAAATAGAAAACACTAGAAACACTCAGAGTCACACAGAAGGGAACAGGCCTTTCTGCCCACTGAGTTTGTGCCAACCTTCAAGCATTCATCTACAGTAATTCTGCACTAATATCCTTTTTATACTCCAAACATTCTGACCAACTCCTCTCAGATCTTCACTTCCCTGCACTCAGTTTACAGAGACCAATTAACCTAAGCCATGCATTGATGGGATGTGAGGAGGAAAATGGAGCACCCACAGAAAATCCATGCGCTCACAGGGAGAACATAAGAAATAGGAGCAGGAGTCGGCCATCTGGCCCTTCGAGCCTGTTCTGCCATTCAATAAGATCATGGCTGATCTGGCCATGGACTCACCTCCACCTACCTACCTTTATCCCCATAACCCTTAATTCAAAAATCTATCCAGCCTTGTCTTAAATATATTTGCTGACGTAGCCTCCGCTGCTTCATTGGATTTCAAATTCCACAGATTCACCACTCTCTGGGAAAAGCAGTTCATAGAACCTTAGAAAATCTCCAGCACATTACAGGCCCTTCAGCCCACAATGTTGTGCCAAGCAGGTAACCTACTCTAGAAGCTGCCTAGAATTTCCCTACCGCATAGCCCTCTATTTTTCTAAGCTCCAGGTATCTATTTAAGAGTCTCTTAAATGACCCTGTTGTCTCTACCTTCACCACCGTCACTGGCAGTGCATTCCACGCACCCACCACTCTCTGTGTGAAAAACTTACCTCTGACATCTCCCTTGGACCTGCTTCCAAGCACCTTAAAACTATGCCCCCTCATGCTAGCCATTTCAGCCCTGGGACAAAGACTCTGGCTACCCACATGATCAATGCCTTTTATCATCTTATACACCCCTTTCAGGTCACCTCTCATCCTCCATCGCTCCAAGGAGAAAAGGCCAAGTTCACTCAACCTATTCTCATCAGGCACGCTCTCCAATCCAGGCAACATCCTTGTAAATCTCCTCTGCACTCTCTCTATAGCATCCACATCCTTCCTGTGGTGAGGTGACCAGAAATGACATTACCTCAATGCTCTTGAACTCAAACTCACGGATGATGAAGGCTAACATATCATACGCCTTCTTAACAACACTGTCAACCTGCACAGCAGCTTTGAGTGTCTCAAGATCTCTCTAATCCTCCACACTGCCAAGAGACTTACCATTAATATTATATTCTGCTAGTTCCTCCACATCTCCATCCTAAATCCACTCACCCAGATCTTGAGGCTATGTCCCCTAGTTCTAGTAGGGAAGAACATGCAAACTCCACACAGACAGTGCCCGTGGTCAGAATTGAACTTGTGTTACCGGAGAACAGTGACATCAGTGCCAGACTCCGGAATGGAGGCTCCCAGGTTCGAATCCAGTCGGGCCGTTCCCGAGTACACTTTCCATCCGTGCTGGGTTGAGTGTTAAGCTCACAACTTGGCCTCATAAAATATAGAAACATACTGTACTGCGAAATGTCTGTGTGAGGAGTGATACGCCACACAATCTCTCGTTCCGTGCCTTGTAAGGCATGAAAATGCCTGACGCTGGCTTCTCAGGCCTGAGTCGACGTCATCATCATCATCATACTGGAGAAAGTGGCCCTTCCAGCGACACCACTGCGCCGTCACTAAGCAGGTCAGCCTGCACCTGTGGAAATGAAATTAATGTTTCTGTCCTGGGAGGGGTCTGATCTGAAGTGGGCTTTTTCCCCTGCAGATGCTACCTGACCCACTAAGTGTTTCGAGCATTTTCTGATTTTGTTTTGGATGTTGAGAATAGAAGTACAGAATCATAGAAATATACTGTGACCCTTTCAGCAAACAGTTGTTGTTCTGAAGCCTGATGGAGAATAGACACAGGAGGCCCAGAGCCCCAGAGGCTTGTCCAGTCCCAGGGTGAAAGGGCACCCTTGTGTGTGGGTGAATGGGGGAGGGGAAGAAACAAGCTTATTCTCCTATTGTTGTGTTCTGCTTTGTTGCATTCTGTGTTGTTCTGTTGAGCAATATGGACACGCCATGTTGGCACCAGAATGTGTTGTTAATGCAAATGACACATTTTACTATGCGTTTCGTCGCACGTATGATAAATAAATGAATCTGTATTTTCATGCTTGGTATCATTAGCTTCATCATAGATAGTGGTATAAACTATGCAGGTTGCATGGAATACAAGACTGCAATAGATTACCACGATCAAAGTTCAATGTAAATTTATTATCAGAGTGCATATATGTCACCATATATAACCCTGAGATTCGTTTTCTTGTGGGCAGACTCAGTAAATCCAGGAACCATAACAGAATCAATGAAAGACCATACCCAGCAGTGTGGACAAACAACCAGCATGCAAAAGACAACAACCCGGGCAAATACAAAAGAGAACAATAAGGAATGAATAAATAAATAAGCAATAAATATGAAGAACATGAGATGAAGGGTCCTTGAAAGTGAGTCCATAAGTCATGGGACCTATGATGGGGTGAGAGAATTTGAATGAAGTTATGGTACTGTGATAAAGTCTAGGGTGGCCAAGACTTTTTTTACTGTACTATATATTGGTTAAAATAGGAAGGTGGTTGAGAAACGGAAGTAAGAGTACTTAGCTTTGTATTAGCTCAGTAGTACTTAGTATTATTTCATAAATAGAAAGACATAATATGCAGAGATGTTCAAAAGTCTCAGGCACTCTAGCCTGATGGCTGAGGGTAATAACTGTTCCTTAACCTGATAATGTGAGTCCTGAAGCTCCTGTACCTTCTTCCTGATGCCAACAGCGAGAAGAGAGCATGACCTGGATGGCACGGGAACCCTGATGATGGATGCTGCTTTCTTGCGACAGCACCCCATGTAGACGTGCTCAATTGTAGGGAGGGCTGAGCCCGTGACGGACTCAGCTGCATTCATTACTTTTCATTTGATTTTCAAGAACATTGGCATTTCCGTACCAGGCTGTGATGCAAACCAGTCAATGTACTCTCCACCACACATAAATAGAAGTTTGTCAGAGGTTTGGATGTCATGCTGAATCTTCACAAGCTAAAAGGAAGTAGTGGTGCTGCTGCACTTTCTTCATGTGCTGAGCACAGGACTGGTCCTCTGACTTGATAACACCAGGAAATTTAATGTAGCTGACCTCCCCACCTTTGATCGCCCAAAGAAGACTGGTTCGTGGGCCTCCAGTTTCCCTCTCCTGAAGTCAATAATCAGCTCCTTGGTCTTGCTGACACTGAGTGACAGGGCGTTGTTGTGGCACCAGTCAGCCAGGATTTTCAATCTCCCTCCTTTACACTGATTCATCCCTACCTTTGATTTGACCAACTTGGAACTGTGCTTAGCCACACAGTCACAGAGCAAGTAGAGCAGAGGGCTAACACATAGCCTTGTGGTGCACATGTGCAGAAGGAGATCGTGGAGGAGATGCTTTTCCAAATCCGAACTGACTGGGGTCCGTAAGTGAGCGAATTCAGGATCCAACCACACAAAGGGATATTGCAGCCAAGGTATTGATTAGTACTGAGGGGATAATAGTATTGAATGCTGAGCTGTAGTCATTAAAGAGAATACTGATGTATGTGTCTTTGCTGTCCAGATGTTCCAGAGTTGAGTGAGGAGCAAATTAAATGGCATGTGCTGTGGGCCTGTTATACTGGTAGGCAAATTGGCCAAGTTGCTTCTCAGCAAGTATGGATGTACTTCATTACCAACCTCTCAAAGCACTTCATCGCAGTGGATATAACTGCTACTGGACTATAGTCATTAAGGCAGGTTACCACTTTCTTCTTAGGCACCAGTTGAGTCCTGCTTGAAGCAGGTGGGTACCTCAGACTACTGAAGCAAGAGGTTAAAGAGATCAGTGAGCACTCCCGCCAGTTGATTAGCGTAGAACTCGGCCAGCACCCCATCTAGGCTGGATGCTTCCCTTGGATTCACCCTCCTGAAGAATGCCCTCATAAAGACCTCAGAGAATGAAATCACAGGGTCACTGAGAACTGTGGAAGTTCATGAAGGGGCTGTGGGAGTTTGTGAAGATTCTACAACACAGATACAGGCTCATTTGCCTTTCTCATCTATGCCAGCAAAGGTATCTACCTGACCGAGTCCCATTTGCCTGAATTTGGCCCATATCCCTTTCCATTCTTCACCTTGTACCAGCACAAATGTTCTTTCAATGTAATTGTATTTGCCTCAATGATTTTTCTCTGGCAGTTCATTGCGCATATCCACGACCCTCTGTGTAAAAAAATTGCCTCTCAGATCCTCTTTAAATCTTTTCCCTTTCACCCTAAACCCATGCCCTCTTGTTACAGACACATGTACCCTGGAGAAAAAAAAATGTGACCTTTCACCCTCACAATTTTAGAAACTTCTATAAGCTCACTGCTTAGCAGGTAATAAAGCCCTGGCCAATCCAATCTCTCGTCATTACTCAAGTCTTTCACTCAGAAACATCCTTGTGAATCTTTTCTGCACTCATCCCAGCTTATGAGCCAGTCATAAACCTAATGCTGATTTTAAAGTGTATTTATTATAGATTAATTCTCAATGGATTATGTATGTTTTAGAGAATGTAAATGTGTTGAAGTGTTTCTGAATGCATCTGATCTCACTGTATAAAGTGATTCGGTATGGGCCACTTGAGACCAGCTGGACACTCCTCATAGCCAGACAAGAAGACAGGTAAATTGGGGGTCATACAGCTTTAAGATACGGGTGTACAGAGGGGGTAGAAGGCAAATGTGTTGTAGTGGCAGGGGTCATGACTCCGTGGGTCATAGATTGCTGCCATGGGTTCTCATGTGCAAACTCTGACACTATGGGTGTGTGGCTGCGATGCTATCCTCCCTCAAATGAAAGGTACAAAGTGAAAGAAAACACAAATCATGCATTTAAATGCATCTTTCATCCTGGGACATGCCAGGGGTGCATTGTTTACTTGTTTATTTAGAGATGCAGCACAATCATTGTAAAATGTCTGGTGATTAGACTAGGGTTAAATTGGGGGCTGCTGTTCGAAAGGCTGTAAGAGCCTGTTCCGCGTTAAATCTCAATAAATAAAGTAATTAAATGATAAGGAACAGGCCCTTTGGGCCCCACAAGCCACATCGCCTAGCAACACACATATTTAACTCTAGCCCAAAATAGAGGACAATTTACAATGGGAATTAACCTACCAACCAGCACGTCTTTGGATTGTGGGAGAAAACTGAAGCAGCCGGTGGAAATCCACGTGTTCAAAGAAGGACGTACAAACTTCCTACAGAGGGCGCTGGAATTGAACTTCGAACTCCGAGGCCCCGGGCTATGATAGCATTGTGTTAACCGTTACACTACTATGACATCCTCAAATGTATTTGTGTTTTTCAGGTACACAGAAGAGTACAGCACAGCAGCAGGTCCTTCAGCCTACAATGTTCTGTTGAACTAATTAAGCTAATAACACCTAATTCCTTCTGTCTGCACATGGTCCATTCATACGTCCATCTAAAAATATCTTAAACACTTTTTTGATATCCTTCTCCATCACCAGCCCTGGTCCCCAGCATCCACAGCCCTTGGGGTAGGAAATTTGTCCTACACATCTTCCATGAATTTACCCCTCCACCTTAAATGCACCTCTTCTAGTATTTCACAATTCTACCCTGGTGGAAAAAACCTTCTCCTCTAGTAACTTTATAAACCACTATCAAGTCACCACCCTTTCTTATATGCTATAAAGTGACACACAACAGCCAGTTCATACATAGTACAGGCAACACATGATTTGGTTAAATTATTGTCATACAATACTGTGTAAAGGTCTCAGGCACCTAGATAGGCACCTGGTTTCAGATGGTATGACCTCCATAGAACCCTGATCTCAACATCATCGAGGCTGTCTGGGCTTATCTGGAGAGACAGAAGTAAGCAAGACAGTCAAAGTCTACAGAAAGACTGGCAAGTTCTCCAAGATGCTTGGAACAACCTACCAGCCGATTTTCATATAAAACTGCACGGCAGTCTACCTAAGAGATTTGATGCAGTTTTAAAGGCAAAGGACGTCACACCAAATACTGTGTTGATTTAGTATTTTTTAACTGTTTACTGCTCTTCAGTAACTTTTTAAATTTAGAGATGTTTCATTTCATTATATTTTAAAAGTATCTTCTCATTACATATTTTACATATGCCTAAGACTTTTACACAGTGCGGTTTGCACCAAAGTGTAATGAAATCCTTGTTTGTCGGAAATTCACAATATACACAGTAATAACAAATACAACTAGGAGAGCCAGACGGCAGAACAGTGCAAAGATTATTGCGCAGTCTGAAGAAGTGTGAAAATGCCAAAATGACAACAGCGGAATAGAAAATCAGTTAATGTATCTTCACTGGAAGAGTTGAGAAACAAATGTTTCTTTCCATATTGCTCATTTCGTCAAAATCCATTTTGACTACATTCTGCGATTGATAACAAGATCTGCCGGGGTCTGTTTCACAATAACTAGCATTTGTATCACTGTTTACACCCACAATTATAAGATGTGGATTACATTCCTTACTCGCTTGCTCGTTGGCGTTTTCTTCCGAATTGACTCCCTTCAAAAGATAACTGGTTTGCCGAGTCACTTCCGCCAAGCCAGCACGTTGATCGTTTGGGCGGTGGAGATTGACGATGCAGCGGGGAACAGGGGAGAGTGAAGGGCCAGAAGAGAGAGCAAGATGACCCTGGGAGACGGGGCGAGAAAGAGCGGCAGAAGGACGGAAGACATCTGTGACGGAGTTGGGGCCAGGGTCAGCAGCGAGAGGTTTTTATAGCTGTGTTGACAAACAATTTCAGCAGCATCAGGCGGCACCTGGGGCCATAAACACATCTGTAGTCCACGTTACTTTTAAAAGTGAACATCATGTTTTAATCAGCCGAGCTGAAGGTTGAACTGAGTTTACAGTAGCCTCATTCAGCGAGTGAGAGCGCCCTCCAGCTATGGCACCAGACAGCAAACTCCCCGTAGCTTGACAACTGCTCACTCTCGGTCCCCCTTCACGGAGTCTAAACTTCCCGCTCTTCCTCCCCACTTCCTCACTCCACACGTCCTCTGCCTCGCTCTTTGCATGCCTGATTTCTCCGGTTCTCTTTGTCTTGGCCTACTAACGACGTCTCCCGCAATCTCGACCGTGTCAGCACGACTGCTCGAGCAGTCGTGTTCACCAAGTTGCAGTGAAAGAGTCTGCAACGAAGAATTTCTAAATGATATATTTGTACTCCATCAACATCAGCACGTTTTCTTTGTAAACACAAGAGATCCAGCAGATGCTGGGAATCTTGGGCAATGCACACACAAGATGCACATGTCAGTCTCCTGTGCTCTGTGTCTGTCTGCATGTCTCTTTGCTCCCGTATGTGACAAATTATACTTTCCCCATCACTTTGAAAGTCCTTACAGGATAATGGATCCAAGGCTTCACTGATATCACACGCGACTTCTCCGAATCAATCTCCTCCATACCCTCTTCCTTCCTGCTCATCTACCTTCCCCTCAAGTCCATTCAATTTACACACTATCCCGTGGTAACGGTTCCACGTGCTCTCTGCTTAACCCCCCCCCCCCACACACACACACACAATCTCCTTCATTTACAGTATACTGATTGACCCATCCTTCTGTATCTCCATGTTTGTCTTAATGGAAGAGGTGTCAACATAGAAAGCGTATGAGAAATTACCCAGTATGGGATTTACCTTATTCTATAATCCATCTGTCAGATCTACCTTTGTGTAAGTCTTGTTTTATATACATAATCCTCCTCTCATTCTGTATCCTCATCCGCAAGCCTCTCTCTCAGAATGTCGGGCCTTCTCCCTCTCCTGTTCCGTTTCACCGTGGCTTTCACTGTGGTCCATGGATGTCATGGCTTTCACTTCAAGTTTAGCTGCCATCTCCCCTTGTCATCTGACTCATACCCCCGACTTCCCTCTACTCTAACACCTTTTGCTGTCTTGACAGTCATAGTCTTGAATGAAAATCTGTCTAGCGGTGTCAATCTTTCGCCATGGTGTGGTATTTCCCTGATCCGAAAAGAGGACAAGGAGGATTGTTTCGATTTCCTCAATGCGTTACAGCAATCTATCTTCCTCCTTTCGCTGTTCCCTCATTCCCACTTTCTCTCCCCACTATTCACACAGAGCTAAGAAATTGCAGACCAGACTTAATGGGCTGAATGGCCTAATTATGTTCCTACTCCTAATGGTCTACACCCTTTCCTGCTCTTAATCCGTCTTTTTCCTGAACAGTAAAAAAGAGTTCTTATTTAAAACACTTTATCCCCACTGAGACTCTTGAAAGCGGCTTGCGAGCAAGAAGCGAGAAGGAGAAATTTTCTAATGGTCGTTTCAGTATGAAATCCACCCTTCAGTCAATAACTGCTCTACGCGAAGCAAATTTGGGATGGGCCCAGATAGGAATTGTGAACGCAAGAATCTATCGCTTAAAAGGAAATGTAACAAACTATCTTGACGCAGCTCCACAATACCGAAGGGAGTTCTCCACACACTTCGTAATCTGCCACTTCATAAATTTCTCCAGGACCTGACTGGATTGATCCAGAGCGACGCCCCCGTCTGCGAGCAGTATGGGCTCTTAAAATTAAACTTCCTCCGATCTGCTAACGCAGGGGGGGGGTGGGAGACAGTGGAAGGAACCCACTTCCTCGCTTCGACACCGGTCAGAACTCAGCCGCACACAATCTCTCATGACCGATCCCAACGTTAGTAATCTAACCTAACGCACCAGATCTCACCGCCTGCAAGAGACTAAGGTCGTTCCCTCAATCTACTGAAGAGATCGCTTCTGCGAACTCTAACATGCCGAAAACATTTAAACTGTAGCATCACAGTTAAACAGCTCTATTAAACATTACACATATAAAGTACATGTGTGCTTTAAAATGTTATATATCGGTTATTTATTAAGCCCTATAAATGCATTTCTGTAGCAAAGGTCATATATGCATTACATGTCACATAGTCATTACTTAGCAACATGTTGCATCAATACCTGCAACAAGTTACATGTAAGCAATGTGGATATAAAACGTTAAATATACAAAGAGATACAAGTATGAAGTTCCAGTTCTGTATCAACATGTTCCATGCATATGCTAAAATAAACTAGTGTAAGTCTGTATTCAACAATTCAGCTAAGTTCCTCCAGCTCATCCAGCTCTGGAGCCGGTTGCAAGCCCACACTGTGACCGCTCGCAAACTGCTAGAGCGCCTGTTTAATAAAAAAAGGAAAGTGAAGGTGATTCGCTGCAGAACGGTAGCAGTTCAGTAACAACAGCGAGAAGGAAAATAAAAGAACGGGGGAAAAAAACGCCTCTTTACCTTCATGTCCACCGGGTCCTGATAATCATCGTAATAGTCTTGGCTGGATTCAAATGCGGAGTCCCTTTGCAAGAAGGCAATGTAAATTAGAAAGAGAGAGATCTCCAGAATAAGCATTTTTGTCCTGGGATGCAGCAGGAAGCCGCCTGGCGAGCGGTGCAATAATAATTTTAATCCTCGATCTTTCTTCCCTCCTGCTCTTTGCGGATCAACGTGAAAGGGAGGACCGGAGTGTGTGGGGGCTGGAGGTGCTTGACAGTACTGAGAAGTCACAGTGGCGTTCCCGGTGCTTGTCGTCCGAACCGCACCGAGTCTGGTGTCCTTCAGGGGCCACTCTCCGGAGAGCTGGAAGTTTTATCCGCGAGTCGCCTGAAGCAGCAGCGTTTCCACTGGAAGGACTCCGGCAATCTGCTCTGACTGTTGGGTAACAGAGAGCCAGGGAGGCAAACTGGGCATGGTTATACTGCAGTCAGCCGGCGGATTCTCCAACTAATAACCGCGGCCCTCTCCTCGACACGGACTGACTGACTGACGCTGGAGTAGATCTTCGGTTTCACTATTTATACGAGGAGTTTAGCAGGGAACTGGGGAGGGGGGGCACATGCACAATGTGGTTGAGCGCAACCAGGAAACGGCTGTGACAATCCCCACGTGGCTAGAAAAATAATATAAAATGCACATGTCAAGTCCTGGCTTGTATCCTTTTGCAGACTCCGAAGTTTTGACAGGTCGTTCTGCGCTCCACGCAGTGTTGCTCTGACTGGTAGCGGCCACTCAAAGTTACCGATCTGGCTCACGGGCTTCTGCGGAACACTTGGCTGTCTCGGCAGTCCATGGGGGCGAGCTTGCATTGGTGTAGCGTCCATCGGCGTCTCACCACGGTCCAAAGCGCCGTGAGCTACTGAGGTCCATTTCCAGATCTTGGTGTCCAGCGGGGCTCCCAACTTTCGCACAGTAAGCTCCCACAGTCTCCGAAACCGATTCTCCTGCAATCTGGAGACACGAGAGACTGCAGACGCTGGAATCCGGCGCAACTAACAATCTGCTGGAGGAACTCAGCGGGTCAGGCAGCATCAGTTGTGGGGGGCGGGGGGGAGTGTTTGTGAACAGTGGACACCTCATACTTTCAAGGAAGAAAATTGAGGAAAACTCTCTAACTTTTCTTTAGAGTGCCCTGGAATCTTTAAACACCTCCTGATCAGTGGGCAGTTTTATTAAATACATCTATGCACCTGCTCCTTAATGCAAATATCTAATCAGCCAATCATGTGGCAGCCACAGTGCATAAAAGCATGAAGACATAGTCAAGAGGTTCAGTTCAAACATCACAATGGGGAAGAAATGTGATCTAAGTGAGTTCGTCTGTGGAATAATTGTTGGTGCCAGACAGGGTGATTCGAGTATCACAGAAACAGCTGATCACCTGGGATTTTCCACACACATTTGTCTCTAAAGTTTACAGAGAATGGCGTGAAAAATAAAACAAAATAAATTCAGTGAGCTGCAGTTCTGTGTGTGAAAATGCCTTGTTAATGTACTGTCAGACTGGTTCAAGCTGACAGGAAGGTGACAGCAACTTAAGTAACTATCCATTTGAGCTTCAGGATTCACACCACCAGGTTCAGAAACAGTGACTACTCCTCAATCTTCAGGCTCTTGAACCAAAGGGGATAACTTCACTCCACTTAACCCATCATTGAGATGTCTCCACATCCATTGGCCTCACTTTCAAGGACTCTTCTTTTCATTCTTAATATTTATTACTTATTTACTTATTATGATTATTATCTCTTCTTTTTGTATTTGTAGTTTGTTGTCTTCTAAACGCTGGTTGAACATCCTAGTTGGGTGATCTTTCATTGATTCTGTTATGATTATCATTCTATAGATTTATAGAATATGCCCACAAGAGAATGAATGTCAAGTTGTATCTGGTGACATATCTGTACTTGGGTAATAAAATTTACTTTGAACTTTGTTACAACAGTGGTGTGCAGAAGAGCATCTCTGAATGCACGTGTTGAACCTTGAAAGGCGTGGGCAACAGCAGCAGAAAACCATGAACATTTACTAAGTGGCCATGTTATTAGGTAGAGGAGGTATCTAATGAAATAGCCACTGAGTGAACATTGGTATGGACATTAATAATTTTTTTGGAAAGGTGGGCATTGCTGGAAATGGAGAATACTTATTATCCTTTGCCCTATTGACCCTATTTGCAGGTATTTTGCTTCACTACACCTCCGCTCCATACCTCTTTCATGCCCAGTCATCAGCCCTTAAAACCAGTAGATGATACTTTGAAGGAGAAGTTTTGGTTGAAGTTGCAGAGAAAGTGGAAAGATATTGTGATCAGCAAGTAGCTCTCCCACATAGAAATGCTTGGGATTTCTGTGGGTCTAGGGTCAGATTACTGTGTAACTTCAGGATCCGTTAGTGGACCATGCAAGGAAATGCAACCCCTGACGTTTGCACATCAAGGGGCAGTTGGCAGCAACGAGATGGTGAACAAAGTCTCATCACAGTGCTAACGGGCCTCAAGATATCCTGCTAGAATTTCGTGAGAAAGAGCAGGCAGGTTTAGCAAATTCATTCTGAGCATCTCTTTACACTGCAGACTACCCTGCACTGTATCACATGCCTTTGACAATGGCATGCCCACAGCTAGAGATGTTTTGGCTATGTGCTGCATTTCATGCAGTGACATGGCATATTAAGAGTTATTCTACCCATCCATCTTGTGCCAGGATTATCTCTTAACTATTTAAATAAATTGAGTCTAAAGTATCATTGATTATGATCATAAGGATCATACGTCACTTCAACCATGGAACTTGGCCCATTATTGAATAAAATCATGATTGTTTTGATTATGACTTTAGAGTCATAGAGAAGTACAGCATAGAAACAGGCCCTTTGGGCCATTTAGTCCATAACAAAACTTTTTAAACTACTTACTCCCAATGACTTGCACTGGGACCATAGCCCTCCATATCCCTATTATCCATGTGTCTATCCAAACCTCTCTTTAACGTTGAAATTGAGCTTGCATGGACCAATTGTGATGACAACTCAATCCACACTCCCATGAGCCTCTAAGTGAAGAAGCTTCCCCTCATGTTCCCCTTAAACGTCTTACCTTTCACACTTAAGTCTTGACCTCTGGATGTAGTCACATCCAACCTCAGTGGAAAAAGCCTGCTTGCATTTACCCTATCTGTACCTCTCATAATTTTGTGTAGCCCTAGCAGCTGTCCTCTCAATCTTTGACATTCTGAAGAATACAATCCTAACCTGTTCAATCTTTCCTTATATCTCATGTCCTCCAAATATGGCAATATCCTTGTAAATTTTCTCTGCACTCTTTCAACCTTGTTTTCATCATTCCTATAGGAAGCTGACCAAAACTGCACAAGATACTCCAAATTAGGTCTCACCAATATGTTAGACAACTTCAACATAACATCCCATCTTCTATACCCAATACATTGATTTATGAAGACCAATGTGCCAAAAGCTTTTTACCAGTGAATGACTTTCCATGAATTATGGGCCTGTATTCCCTCTGCTCTACCACACTCATAGTCGTCATAGTCATAGTCATAGTCATACTTTATTGATCCCAGGGGGAAATTGGTTTTCGTTACAGTTGCACCATAAATAATTAAATAGTAAGAAACCATAAATAATTAAATAGTAATGTGTAAATTATGCCAGGAAATAAGTCCAGGACCAGCCTATTGGCTCAGGGTGTCAGAATGACCCTCCAAGGGAGGAGTTGTAAAGTTTGATGGCCACAGGCAGGAATGACTTCCTATGACGCTCTGTGCTGCATCTCGGTGGAATGAGTCTCTGGCTGAATGTACTCCTGTGCCCAACCAGTACATCATGCAGTGGGTGGGAGACATTGTCCAAGATGGCGTGCAGCCTGGACAGCATCCTCTTTTCAGACACCACCGTCAGAGAGTCCAGTTCCATCCCCACAACATCACTGGCCTTACGAATGAGTTTGTTGATTCTGTTGGTGTCTGCTACCCTCAGCCTGCTGCCCCAGCACACAACAGCAAACATGATCACACTGGCCACCACAGACTCGTAGAACATCCTCAGCACCCTACCATTCATTGTGTAAGACCTATGCTGAACTGGTCCTGCTGAAGCACAAAGCCTTGTACTTGTCTACATTAAATTCCGTCTGCCATTTTCAGCCCATTTTTCCCGCAGATGCAGATCCCTCTGCAAGTCATAATTGATTTCCTACACTACAGCTCCAGTCTTGGTGTCATCCAGAAATTTGCTGATCCCGCTAGCCACATTACCATCCAAATCATTGACATAGATGACAAAGGACTCAGCACTGATCCCTGCAGCACTCCATTTATCACAGGCCTCCAATCAGAGAGGCAACCTTAACAAAAGAGAGCTTTACTTTGTACTCCCATCAACTCTCAGCAACCTCCAGCTTCTGCACCTTTTGTTTAACTCTGCATCAAAAAATTCAAAAGTAAAGTTTCCAGTTCTCTTCAGAGATAAGGATTCCAAAGATCCATGACGCCTGAGTGAAAATAATGTTGCCTTACCTCTATTGTTTTTATGTAGGGACTTTTAGATTCTCGCACAATAGAAAATAACTTCCCCGTGTCCAAACTGTCAAGAATTTTCAGTCTTGATTAGGTGCCCAAACTCGAACCATCAACGTTCCATTCCCCTCCATAGTTGCTACCTGACTTGTTGAGCTCCTCCAGCTCCATTGTGCATTGATCCAGATTTCCAATTTCTGCAACCTCACTTGTGTCTTCAACAACTTTCAGGATGATACATTTTTCAGTAAAGTTCCCTCTCACTCAACAGTCAAGACAAGGCTAATTTGCCCAGACGTTCCACAGTACCTGTCCGGCAGACCCTCTTGGAAATAATTTTCAATATATTCAGACTCAGATTTACTGGTTCATTGAAGCATATAGTGAAATGCGTCATTTGCGTTAACAACCAACACACCTAGGGATGTGCTAGGGGCAGTCTGCAAGTACAATACAAAGCTGTAATAGCATTCGAGATGTATCCTCATTAATATTTATATAAAGCACAACCTCCTTACATTCAAAAAAATTAATTAGAAATAAGGGACGGTAACAGACATTTCCAGACAACAAACCTGTGCCGCTCAGATACTTCTACATGGCCAATTAATCTACTAACTCATATGTCTTTGGAACATGGGAGGAAGCCAGAGCACCCAGAGGAAACCCACGTAGGCAAGGGAAAATGTACAAACTCCTTACAGGCAATAGTGGGAATTGAACCTGGGTCTCTGGCACTGTAATAGCATTACTCTAACTGTTATACTACCATACCATTGTGAGTTTGAATTCAATTCCCCGAACAATAAATGAAACATTCTGTTAACTTGCTTGATTACTTGCTGTACCTGCATTCTGGCTTATTTGAAAAACATGCATTAAGTTGTCCCATTCCCTCTTCATTTTTGAACTATGTAACCTCTCAATAGTCGAATAGTATATTTTAAAAATTTCTCCTGTCAAAATGGGCCGTTTCACATTTTCCCACGGTATTCTGCATTTCCCGCATCCTTGTCGCACATTTAATCTTTGTAGCCTCCTTATGCATTTCTTTCACAGCCTTATTAGCGTCTCAAGCAAATTCAGGAACAATAACGTCAGTTCACCCAGTGCCCTTGGAAGGGCGATTCTATTCTTAAGCACCAGAAAAAAAAAAGGCACGGATGTTGGAAATCTGAAATAAAAACAGGAAATACCGGAAATATTCAGCAGGTCCTTTTAGGAGGGTCATTGACCTGAAATGTTAACTGTAGTTCCTCTCTCTTTTTCCACAAAAGCCGGAGCATTCAGGGTGAACCTACAAGGAAAAGGTTTGATTTGGTGCTAAAACTATAACTTACACGTGTTCTTACTAGGTGTACCGGCATGTCTGGTAGTGTTGGATTGTAGATTGGTGTGAACTAGAGAAGCAGGTTCTTGCAAACCAACTTCTGAGCATATGGATATCCAGAAATATCTACACCATTATGTTTTAATTGGAGTTGGAGGGTTGCCTAGGTAAACCTAATATTTTGTTTGCTGATCCTTCTCATTTACCTCGTAATTCATAACCGTTAAATAATTTTGTCGGTAATAGTAATTTTAGTTATGAGCAGAAAGTTTCCTAGGCTATGCTTGTTTTCTTTAGAAAAGTGGAGGCTGAGATTTAATCAAGGCATATAGGATTATTGGGGGCCTGGTCATGGTAAAGAGAGGTGACCAATTTCATGGGCAGAAAGGTCAATATCTCAAGGGGATAGATTTAATTGGTGGTAGGGGTAGAAGGAAGTGGAGGAAAATATTTTAAGTCCTAAGAGAAGTGGGAGTCTGGAGGTCACTTCCTGAAAGACGGGTGGAGGCATTTCAAGAGTATCTTACAGAGCCATAAATTATAGACCAAGAACTGGGAAATGGAATTAATCCATTTCCATTTTTTGGTTGGACCAACTTTGCTGAAAATTTCTCCGTTTAGCAAATTAAATGTTTTTTAGTAGATCCCTTCTGTCCCAGATAAGGAGGTGTCAGGACAGGCAACAAGCCATAAGCAAACTGCTGGAGGAACTGTGGAGGCAGAGGAATGGGCAATGTTTTGGGCTGAGGCCCTGCAGCAAGATTGGAGGTAGCTAGTACAAAGAGGTGAAGGTAGGTTTTAAGGTTCATCTTTGAGGGAGTGATTCCCATAGATTAGTAGCTGGACAGTTGATGGCAGATTCGTTGTCACTGGACTGATGAAAATGAGAAGTGTGCAAAGTATCAATAGTACAACACAATCCTCTTTCCTTTGCATGGTCGCTTATTTGCCATGTTGTGATAATTTTACTGAACTGGCCTCCCAACATTAGGAATCATTATCTTCACACCGTGCATTCAAACTCCACACGTCCATACATAAAGTACCATGTCTGTGTGGCGGTTAGCACAATGCTATTCCAGCTCGGGGCATCGGAGTTCAGAGCTCAATTCTGTGTGTAATGAGTTTGTACGTCCTCCCCATAAGTGCATGGGTCTCCTCCAGGTGCTCCAGTTTCCTCCCACATTCCAAAGATATACTGGTTAGTAGGTTAATTGGTCATTGTAAATTGTCCTGTGATTAGGGTAGGGTTAAACAGGTGAGTTGCTGAGCAGTGTGGCTCATTGGGCCAGAAAGACCTGTTCTGAACTGTATTGCTAAATAAACAGTGTAAATAAATAAATAAACACATCCCACAAACAAGTTTCATTAAAGGGCACTCTTGATTTATTTAAGCTGTCATCCCTATATCACATAGGGCAATCATTCAAGTTGAGGAGCATTTACTCTGGTGGATGTCAGTGAGGAAATATTGTGGTAACTTTTTTTTGGGAGATTTTATTCTGCTGCACTGAAGATAACTAATTTTGAGTATTGTATAAAAGGATCAAGCAAGAAAAATGGGATCCAATCGATAAGATAACATCTCATTAGATGGGTGGATGAATTAACAATGCTTGTTTGATTCTTACACGCAATTGAGACAGAATGAAATAATAACAATTATCTGTTTTTAAATTTAAAATGTTCAACACAGTAGAGAATTAAAAAATTGTTCATTTTTAAAAAATTCCTCTACACATATGTTTTTTGTAAAGGCTATAACTCTGGCTAGATATACAGTAGTTTTGCACATAAAGTCTGCTACCTAGTTCTCAATAAAACAGAATTTATCCATAAGCCCTCAAGGTGAAGGGGTTGTGGTGGCTGCAATAACTGAGGTCTTTTCTCAGTCCAGAGGAAATTTGAGGCTCTGTGCAATAACGTCAATGAATAACAAATAAGCATATGTATAGTAAATAGCCAATGACCTATCCTTTATCAACTAAAAACAAACTAATAAACTAATGGTTTTAACATTTTCCACCTCTTTCTACATCTTTCCATGATCTGAGCTCGCCTATCTCTGTTAACACTACCAGACCCATAACTATCATGGATCGTCATGCTTCTCCAGTTCCAGCTATCTGTGCATCCCTGATTTCTACCATTCCACCACTGACAGGCACGGCTAACCCATACGCTTCGGATTTCAAAGTTCAAAGTAAATTTTTTGTTAAAGTACCTGCTGCCCCCGAGATTCATTTTCCTGCGGACATTCACAGTGGAACAAAGAAATATAATAGAAACAATGAAAAACTACACACAAAAGTAGACTGAGAAACAACCAATGTGCAAAGAAGACAAACTGTGAGACTTAATAAATGAATAGACAATACCAAGAATATCTTGAAAGTGAGTCCATAGATTTTGGAATCAGTTCAGACATGAGGTGAGTGAAGTTATTTATTCTCTGCAGGAACTTGATGGTTGAAGAGTAATAATTCTTTCTGAACTTAGTGGTGTGTGACCTGATGCTGCTGTACCTCCTTCCTGATGTCAGCAGCAGGAAGAGATCATGGCCTGGACGATGGGGGGGGCATTGATAATGGTTGCTACTTTCATGTGGCAGCGCTCCTTGTAGATGTGCTCAATGGTGGAGAGGCCTTTCCTCCCTAATACTTCTAGTTCCCCACTTACTACCTTTTCCACCAGAATTTTGTCCATTTTACCCGACATCTCCATGTGCTGGTCAGTATTAGATTTGCTTGATTGTGCTCTTGTGAAGTAACTTGGGAAGGTTTGTTTGGGATAAGTGCTACATAAATGTGGCTAATTTGGGTGAACCAAACTCCTGAGAACTAGCACAAGAAACCAGGAGCATGAGTAAGCCTACTGGCCCCTCAAACCTGCCCCATCATTCAATAAAATTGGGAATGATCTGAACTAGGCCATAACTCTTCACTAACCCTGCTCTAACGCAGATTGCATATGGTCGTGCAAAGAACTCTGTACACGAGTATGCTCCATTTTATTTCATCTGTCTCTTCACTGCAGAGCAAATCGTCAGAAAGAGCAGCACATGACAGGTTGGACATGACAAACTGAGATGGTGAGAAGATCCAAGCAACACACACAAAACGCTGGAAGAACTCAGCAGGCCAGGCAGCATCTGTGGAAAAGAGTAAGCAGTCGACGTTTTAGGCCGAGACCCCATTGATATTTTTCCTGCATCTTCCAACACTGTCAAAAGATTTTCCTGTTGGACTTTGTTGCTTCTTGGAGGTTTCTTTATAATCTTTGATGATGTCCCAGTTGTTTTTTTTAGATGCTTATCATCGAACTGTAACTAGAACATAGAAATCTACAGCATATTACAGGCCCTTCAGCCCACAATGTTATGCCTACCCTAGAAATTACCTAGAATTTCCCTTCCCCATTTTTCTTAGCTGCACGTACCTACCTAAGAGTCTCTTAAAAGACCCTATTGTATCTGCCTCTACCACTGTCACTGGCAGTGCATTCTACGCACCCATCATTCACCTGCTAAACTTACCCCTGACATCCACCCTGTACCTACTTCCAAGCACCTTAAAACTATGCCGCCTCGTGTTGGCCACTTCAGCCCTGGGGAAAAAGACTCTGGCTGTCCACACAATCAATGCCTCTCATCATCTTACACATTTGTAAAATTTGTAACTATTTATACATTTGCATAAATGCATTTATACACATACATTTTTAACTAATTGTAAAATTGAAACCATTTTGCCTCACACCTTCATTTGATTACTTTAGTCTTGAAATTGCTGTTTACAATCAGATCCATTTATGTTTACCACTACCTAAAAAAAAGATACTTAAGTATGACTTCTTCAGCAAGGTTAATCAAATGCAATACAGCATTTCTTTTTTCAAAAACATGCTGTTTGTCACGTTATCAACACACTTTAATTGTTAGAAACCAACCAAAATTCTTTAAACAGTCTGGTAGACTTCAAAATCTATTTTCAAAAGAATTGCATTCACCTTGATATGCATCCAAAAGTACTCTGTTTATGATCAGAATCAGAATCAGGTTTAGTATCACCAGCAGGTATGGTGAAATTTGTTTCCTTTGAGACAGCGATATATTGCAATACATAATAATGGAAAAAGACTGTGAATTACAGTAAGTGTGTATGTATATATATATATATGTATATAGTTAATTTAAATAAATAGAACAAATGTAGAAATAAAAAAAAGTATTCATGGGTTCAATATCTGTACAGAAATTGGATGGCAAAGGGGAAGAAGCTATTTCTGAATCGTTGAGTGTGTGCTTTCAGGGTTTTGTACCTGGGTGATGGGGGTCCTTAATGGTGGACGTTGCCATTTTGAGGCATTGCTCCTTGAAGATGTCCTGGATGATACGGAGGCCAGTGCCCATGACCCTGCTAAACAGTAAAGTTATTCATAAAAATAATATCTTGGTGAGTAGATTGAAAAAAATGGGTACTCTAATTTAATATGTATTTGCTTCATCTATTCTGTGAGTAGGGTGAGATGTGACTTAAAATCCCTGCCCACGTAGGCTGAAGGGGACCAGAAATGGAAGGACCATTATCTTACACAGCACAATGACACATCTAGCAGAGCTGCTGCCTGTCAACTCCAGCAAACCAGAGGTTCAGTCCTTCAGCAGTTCAGTCCTGACCGCTGAAGTTGTCTGTGTGGAGAGTGCTGTTGTAGCAAAGAACATTTTGTCAGTGGCTGTAGGGATTCAAGAAGCATTGAACTTTCATATGGCAGGATCTTCTCAGGCAATGGTAAGAGGCTTGCCAAAACTTCCAACCTTAAGTGTACAATTACACTAACAGGTCACGGAAGCATTGTTTGTCAAAGTCAATGTTTTCAACTATTTTCCTGTGGGAAATAGTGAGCAGCAAGAATGTGTCCTTCAATTCTGTAGTATGGGAGGATTCCCACAAGTGCCATATATTTAAGTACACTCAGGCAGCCCACGTTTGTCACTCTCCCTGGTCGGTAAACAGAAGAGCAACAGTTGCTTGAATGTAAAATGTAACTGTAGAAAATGGATCTTTGAGTTGTAGAGCCATACAGCATTGAAACAGGCCCTTCAGCCCAAATGGTCTACACTGACCAAGATTCCTTGTTAAGTTAATCCCACTTGCCCATATCTCTCTGAACTTTTCCTATCCATATACCTGTCCACATACTTTCAAATGTTGTTCACGTAGCTACCTCAACCACTTCCTTTGACAACTCATTCCATATACTGAACAACCTCTAATGAAAACCATTGTCCCTCATATTTCTATTAAATCTCTTGCCTCTCACCCTGAGCCTTTGTCCTCTATTTCCTGATTCCCCAACCCTGGGGAGAAGAATGTGTGCATGCACCTTAACAAAGTCCCTCGTACTTTTACTTATCTCTAGAAAATTCACCTACACTCCAATGAATAAATTCCCAAACAGCTCATACTCCATTCATAAAGTCCCAGCTGCATTCTTGTAAATCTCCTTTACGCTCTGTTCAGTTTAATTGTACTTTTCTTATAGCAGTGTGTCCAAAGTTGAACCCAATGTTCCAAATGCAGTTTCATATCTCAATGTCAATTGTCAATGCCCAGAATCATGAAGCTATAAAGTCTAGTACCATAGCAGCTTCAATGATTCCTTCCTCTGTAGATTTGACATTGTTGGTAGGGGCAAGGGGCACCAAAAGTTACTTTTGGAGACTGAGGAAATGCACCACATACACAAAATGCTGCAGGAACTCAGCAGGCCAGACAGCATCTATGGAAATGAATAAACAGTCAACATTTCGGGCCAAGATCCTTTTTCAGGACTGGGAAGGAAGGGGGAAGATGACAGAACCAAAAGGTGGGAGCAGAGGAAGAAGGATAGCTGGAAAGTGATCAGTAAAGCCAGGTGGGTGGGAAAGGTAAAGGGCTGGAATCTGATAGGAGAGGAGAGTGGACCATAGGAGAAAGGGAAAGAGGAGGAGAGGCCCCAGGGGGAGGTGGTAGGCAGGTGAGAAGAGGTAAGGGACTAGAGTGGGGAATAGAAGAAGAATGGAGGGGAGAGGGATTTTTTTTTTAACCAGAAGGAAAAATTGATATTCATGCCATCAGTTTGGAGGCTACCCAGATGGAATATGAAGTGTTGCTCCTCCTACTTGAGGATGGCCTCATCGTGGCACAAGAGGAGACCATGGACTGACATGTCGGACTGGGAATGAGATTCGGAATGAAAATGTTTGGTTACTAGGAAGTTCCAATTTTGGCGGATGGAGCGGAGGTGCTTGATGAAGAGTTCTCCCAATTTACAACGGGTTTCACCAAAGTAGAGAAGTCCACATTGGGAGCACTGGACACAATAGACAACCCCAGCAGATTCACGGGTGAAGTGTTGCCTCACCTGGAAGACGGTTTGGGGACCTGAATGGAGAGAGGGAGGAGGTGAATGGTGTTGGTAGCACTTTGACTGCTTGCAAGGATATGAGCCAGGTGGGACGTTAGTAGGGAGACACGAATAGACAAAGTAATCATGGAAGAAATGCAATGGCCATGGTTCAATAACCCAATTCATCTCTTGAGGAGAAGAGTTGATGAGAGGTATAATATTGATTATACATTACATGGGTCCTTCTCAACGTGGTACATTTTCCAATAAATAATCTGCTTAAGCAAGTTAGGGGAACTCAGCAAGTCATGCAGCACCTGCAGAAGGAATTGAGAACCTGGAACCCATGCAAACACAAAGAGAAAGTGCAAAGATTAAGTAAAGCGATCTGGCATTAAGATAGAAAATGGCTCTACTAGCTGTGTCACCACACTACCACATAAACCTGATAGGCAAATTGGCCTCCTTCTAAGTCTTCAGAAATATGAAAAAAGTTTAAAGGCTTTATTTCCATTGCTGCTTGAGAAAGAGAGTTACAAATACTCATGGTTATGGAGAAAAATAAAAGCTCCATTTTTTTTCCTAATGGGCCTCTCTTTCTTTTGAAAAAGCAACCCATAGTTCCAGATTCTTCCAGAAGGGGAAACATCCTCTCCACATCTAGATTCTAACCACAGCAGATACAAGCCTCCATCATGCACAGCCAGCAAACCCTCCAAAACTTAGTCACTGAATGGGATAAATCTGTAAAAGGCAATGGTACGTCTTTCCAGCACCTCCCTGAACTGTAGCAGTCTTGTGAGCTGACCTTAAAAACATTTTAAGATTCATCCACGAGTTGCAGATATCACTTGCAAGGCCATAACTTATTACCATTCCTCTTGCTACCTAATTTGAGTATGAAGTCAATGTTCTACTGCATTAGGTGGTTGAAGAGACATTAATAAAGTGGACAGGTTGCGATATTAATTCAGTCATTTCATGGCTATCCTTGTTAATTAATTTACATTTCATTAATCACTTGAATTTAGTTATACAAAACAGAAATAGACCCTTCAGCCTTTTGGGTATATGACAACCAACAAACATCCATTAATATGAATTTCGTTTTATTTTTATTCACACCACGTTCCTGTCAACTTTCCCTATATACTATTACTGCCCTACTCCTGGGATTATTAATGTGGGAATTTAACTTGCCAACATGTATGTCTTTGGGATTAAACCAGAGTGCTCAGAGAAAATCTATGCAATTATAGTGAAAACTTGCAAACTCCACACTGACCAACACCAGAGGTGAGGATTGAACCTGTGTTGCTACAGCAGCTGCATCAGTTGTGCCACTATGCTGAGGTGGGGGATTGAAATTCATGCCTCTGAACAAATTGCTCAGGTACATTTGAGGGCCACTTGTATACCTGCTTGTTAATGCAAATATTTAATCAGTCAATCCTGTGGCAGCAACTCAATCCATAAAAGTATTCAGATATGGTCAAGAGGAACAGTTGTTTAAACTGAGCACCAGAATGGGGAAGTAATGTGAATTAAATCACCTTGATCCATGGTGCCAGACAAGGTGGTTTGACTACATCAGGAACTACTTTTTTTAGATGTCTGATACATGGGAAGTGCTTCCATGTATCAGGCCTTCAACTTACTTTTGCAAAACCAGCTTTGAATTAAGTCAGCTGAATTCCCTTGAGCTTCAGTGTCCTTTAAAAACCTTATCTTTCCAAAGAACACATAAATTCTGCGCAGTAGATTGCCCTCATCACTGGGTTCAATCCCCTTCAGAAGAATTTCACTGGATTTGTGAGGCATGACCTATTGGTGCTAAAAACTTATTGACTTCTCTTTATTGCCTCTGCGCTTATGTGAGCATTGACGGAATTCTATTAAATGCTTTAGTGCACTTCTCGCTACTATAAACATAGCCTAGAAATGGCCAGAAAACTGCAATATAAAATATTAACACCATCCCTGCAGAAATCCCCTTTTGTGGTTGCACTGATAACATTTTAATTGTCTCAATTCATTTCCTACTGTCTTGCTCTTTCTATTGCTCATAAATTATGCAAATCTCAGCTATCTTTCTTTCTTTTTAAATCTTTTTATTGAATAAGTATACAAAAAAGGTAAGCCATATAAACATTAATACAATGTTAAAGTATAATAAAATTCCAAAAGGTATCAATACCAAAAAAAAATACTACAAACAATGAAATTTAAACATAAGAAACCAAGACAACATAATAGTATACTAAATTTTATATATATCAATGGAAAAAAAAAAGAAAAAAAAAACCCCAAAAAAAACCCACCGTGCAACTAACTAAAAGCAAAGCAAAGCAATGGGCTAACTTGAAACCAAACAGAGTTAAACTTAAAATCACGTCCTCAATCCCGACCTCCATTAAAAACAGTGAAAAAAAACAAGAAGGGTAAATATTACATTAAATGAAAATATCGAATAAAAGGTCCCCAAATCTGTTCAAATTTAAATGAAGAATCATAAAGGTTACTTCTAATTTTCTCCAGATTCAAACATAAAATCGTCTGAGAAAACCAAAAAAAGGTAGTTGGAGCATTAAGCTCTTTCCAATGTTGTAAAATACATCTTTTCGCCATTAAAGTAAGAAATGCAATCATTCTACGGGCTGAAGGGGAAAGATTAACAAATCTCAGCTATCAAGCTTTCTTTAAAAAAGACTTGTAGTCACTGGTTTGAGACTGGAAGCCAAACTTTGATTTTCTCTCATCTGGAACGATGACATATTACCACTGACTACTTCATACCTGTTAGCAACTTCAACTGTGTTCTTCAGTAGAGAGTTTACCAATGAATATATCAGTGCTGCCATCAAGAAAATTGTGTAAAGAGCGGCAGGGGTAAAATCTCTTTTTAATCATTTAAATTAGGATTCTATAAGATTCTGTGGCATTTTACTCCAGATTCCACTAAAGCTCATTTCAATTGTTGGTGCAGTAACCTAGACCTACATGGAATTTAGTTGTATAGTTTGTTTAGTAACTTATGGAACCCTTTAGTCATTGGTATGGAAATAGGCAAAATGATTGTTTTAGTCACTCCGTTGTACAAAAGGCATCATTAAATTGGAAGGAGAGCTAAGAAGATTTACCAAAGTACTACCAGTCTGAGTTATTGTGTAGGGAGAGTTTGGACAGGTTAGATCTTTATGTTCCTCTTTGTATCAGTGATATTGTGGTCACAAAGAATGAGAGCTACACCTCCCCCTGCTCCCCTCTTCCTTCCCTTTCTTCCACAGTCAACTCTCCTCTCCTGTCAGATTCCTTCTTCTCTAGCCCATGACCTTTCTAACCCACCTGGCTTCACTTATCACCTTCCAGCTAGCCTCATTCCCCTTTCCCAACCTTTTTCTTCTGGTGTCTTTCCCCTTTCTTTTCAGTCCTGAAGAATTCTGGGCTGAAACGTCGACTGTTTATTCACTTCCATCGATGCTGCCTGACCTGTTGAGTTCCTCCAGCATTTAGTGTGAGTTGCTTTGGATTTCCAGCATCCGTAGACTTTCCCGTGTTGACGAGAGCTACAAGTTTCTAGGATTGAACATCACCAATGATCTGTGCTGGTCAAAACATGTTGATGCCACGGCCAATAGATCTCACCAGTTTGCCTGTTTCCATCATCTTCCCTTTGACCTTCACCAACTCACAGTGATGCACCATTGAATACATCCTATGACAGCTTGATAATGCGACTACTCTGCCCATGATCACAAGAAACTGCAGAGAGTTGTAGACACAACTCAACACATTTCAGAAGCCAGACTCCCCTCCACAGACTTTATCTACACTATTGTAGCCTTGAAAAACCAGCTAGCAAAATCAAAGATGCTTCCTAGCTTAGGCATTCTCTTTCCTCCCCCTCTCATCAGAAAGAAGCTTTAAAACACTAGGCTCAAAGATTGCTTCTATCCATCAACGACTCTTCAATGGACTTCTTGCATGTTAGCTTTAAGTTTCTCGCTGAATATTGGTACACGTGACATAAATTAACAATATCTTTTTTTTGGTCTACATGAAAAGGCTAGTGTCTCATCTATTTATTCTATTCTTTACACTTTAACATCATATCAATATTCTGTACTCTCTATGGCCTAAAGCCATCATCTCTACAAAGCATAACCCCACATACAATTTGCTTTCCTGATCTATTCTCCTCTCAGGTGCTGTCCATTGGAAATATTTTCCAAACTTATCAGAGATTAACAGTTATATAGCAGCAATATTATGGATGAAGAAAAAATTGTTTTGGAGGTCACAGACAAGCAGATCAAAATTCCTCTGCAGCTCATTGACCAGGCCAGGCTGAGCGAAGCGACAATGTTCTCCACATGTAGTGTAATTAACAAGATTGCAAAAATTAACGTAAAAGGATCAAATTCTATATTTGGACAATTTGTGTTAATAGAGCTAAGAAGTTTGGGGGAAGAAGTTAAGATAAAACTAATAAAATCTCCCATTTGTGGGATAGGATTCCAGTCATTCAGCACTGTCTAGGAAATTCCCGAAATGGAATAGTGGGAATTACTCCTGCAACTTGGATAGGAACTTGAATGGTAGGGGTATGGAGAGCCATGGTTCCGCTGCAGGTCGACGGGACTAGGCAGTTTAAATGGTTTGGCACAGGCTAGATGGACTGAAGGGCCTGATTCTCTGCTATGCATTTCTATGACTCTTTGACTCATGGATTATTAAAAAAATGCTTTTCTCTACTTTTTGATACTTCTGATTATCAGTAATGACTACTTATCAGAACACACACTGAAATCTGTGATCTACGTTCCCTGTTTAATTTTCGTACTCAATATTCATGTGCCTCATGACATAGAGCTAGACCAGACATCCCACTTGTACTGGTTCGCAGAGGAATCCACTCTCCCACTAGTATCTGAGAAGCTGTTCTCTTTCACAAGATTCAAATTTCAAGATTGTTTCACGTCATTTCCAGTACACAGTGTAAAAGAGAACAAAATAATTATTCCTCCAGATTGATGCTATAATTATAAACTATAGCAGGGGTAATTTCCGACAGCTAATTAACCTACCTTTGAGATATGATAGGAACCTGGAGAACCTGAGAAAACCCACATGGTCATGAGGGTTTATATACTCCACACTTTCAGCATCTGAGGTTAGGATTGAACCTGGAAAAGGAACCACTAGGCAGCAGTGTTAACTGCTGCACCACTATAACATTCTTGTGGATGTTTTCCTTGGGAGGGGAATTTATAACCACGCGCATAGCTTCAGAATAAGAGATCATGCAGGTAAAATGGTTTAAAGAGAAGTTTCTTCTCACAAAGTATCATGAATCTTTGGAATACTCTGACAGAACAGTTGAATATATTTAAGGCTGTTGAAGATTTTTCAATGACAATGGAACAACAAGTCATGGAAACATGCAGGATGCAGAAGCAAAGCCATAATCAGACGAGCCTTACTAGGTAAGCATTTTGCCTGTCCCTTTTCTATATATATTTACCTTTCATAGCTTTATCCTCCAAGAGGACCACAACCCTTGTAGTGGTTTGGACATTTGTGTGCCTCAATGACCTGGAGAGCTATGTCGACTGGAGTCAGGGTTTTATGCTTTGCCCCTTGGTAAGGTCACCCATGCCAAACACATCAAAAGCTAGAGGCCCAATGAAAATGGTCCTCTAATCCTCCAAGTCTGGGGGTTCAGCTCAGGGCTGCATCCCTGACTGGTAAAACAAAGCTGTTATGGAAACAGCAATGAAGAGTCCTTTTATTGTATATATGAGTGTGATAGTATTCCTAAGACTCCATCCAGGACTTGCATGGCTGACAGTAGTGAAAAGCAAAAGGAAGCTATTGGCACAATGAAGGAAGCCCTGAACACTGCCAGAGATGGAAGACCCTCATTGCTGCCCTAAATGCTAGTGGCATAACGGGCAGTAAGTAAATAAGTTCATAGCTTTAAGGATTGTGATGAGGTAAACCACATTGCACCATCTTAATCCTTATACTCCTTAAACCTCTCCAGCTAACTTTCTTGCAAAGCCTTTAACTCTTTTCCTGAGATCATTCAGGGATGGCCCCATTGCATGTGAATAAATTGAATGGTGATAATTAGCCAGAGTTCAAGAATGCAAAGAAATCAGCAGTTCCTGATTTCTATTCAATCATCTGTAATGGAAAGTCTGCTCCTGGGGCGGTCAGCTGTGGTTTAACAACCATGGCCAAGGGTTGAATTATACCCATGAACAATGGAGACTTGGGCAAAGTACCAGAGGAATGCCCATGCCCTTTGAATTGCACTTAAACTGAGATCATCATCTTCAAGGGAGGAAGGGAGAAAGATGAGTTGTTTTCTCAAAGGAAATAAGAGGTTGAGAAGGTCGTGGAAATTGCAGCTTTGGGCAGGAGTGCACGTTATCAAAATATGTTGTTACTTCTGAGGTTGCCAAAACAAACAAAGAGAGATGAAATCATATTTATCCAGGACTTGATGCCGGAAATAATCTAAATGTGAGGAGACCATTTGATCAACCTTGAGTTAATAAATGTACACTGATCCCTATATCTTTTTATCCTGATAGTGAGCGCCATTAGTTTTGCATTACGTTAATTTCAAAATAAAAAGGTAACATATCACTCTGGTAAGTTTTAAGCAATAATTAACTAGATATTTATATTTATAATTATAAAAAATACACAATGGATATATTTAATATGGAGGATAATGGGTTTTTGATTTGTCAGGGTGCCAAAGGTTACGGGAAGAAGGCAGGAGAATGGGGTTGAGATGGATAATAAATCAGCCATGATGGAATAGTGGAACAGACTCGATGGGACAAATCGCCAAATTCTGCTCTTATATCTCATGGTCTTATAATTCCATGGATCTGCAGATGAAGGAAGTGAGATCAATTACCATCTTCAATAAATTGAACTAAAATAAGTTCTGCAGTGTTCACCTGAGACGATGAAGGCTGAACATTGTAGAACTGTAGAATGATTAAAATCGATGACACAGGAAGTGTCCATTTGTTTCAAGTGGACTTTAGGTTGATTCACTTCCCAAGTATTGGTCCAAGTCTCTATGAATCATTGTCCTTAGGGGCAAATAGAATTTAGACAAATAAATCTAGATTTTGAGTTGGAAAAGTATAAAATGGATCCTTATTTCATTTACCCTGCAGGTGTTAAAAGGATGATAGGGACCAATTTCAGGTCCTCAAGAAGGTTGAATAGGGAGTGATTATCAATCCCCTTGAAATCAGAATCAGAATCAGCTTTAACATCACGGACATATGTCATGACATTTATTGTTGTGTGACAGTATAATGAAATACATGAAATACAATAAATTACAATAGGAAATATATATAGAAAAATTAAATTAAGTAAGTAGTGCAAAAGAAGAGCAAAAGTAGAGAAGTAGTGTTGATGGACTGGTTCAGTGTCTGTTCGAAATCTGATGGTGGAGATGGAGCTTTTTCTAAAACGCTGAGTGTGTATCTTCTGGCTCTTGGAACTCCTCTCTGATGCTAAGAAGAGAGTGTATCCTGGGTGATGGGTGTAATGTAGTAATCCTAAAAGCAGCAGCCCAAGATAAGTCATTAAGACCCTTTAAAATGCTTATTCTGGGCTGAAAGGTTATTAAAAGATTTTAGCCAGATATAGGATCAGTTCTGATTAACTCAGAAGATGTGGATGCTACTGCACTGAAATCTAAATGGGTCTTCCTTCTCGTTCCAAAAAGTCAAGAAGCTGCCATTAGCCATGATGGTTCCCAGTAAATAAGCTTATGAGAGGTAAAGTCAAACTCAAAGTAAAAACTGTTGTAAAAATACTCATGAGCTCACTTTTCGTCTCAGGTTCATGATATTTATTGCTGATTAATTATTATTATTGTTTTTTTTTCTTTCTTTTTGTATTTGAATAGTTTGTTGTCTTTTGCATATTGGTTGTTTTCTGTCCTGTTGGGTGTGGTCTTTCATTGATTCTTTTGTGTTCCTTGTATTCATTGGAATTTCCCACAAGAGGCGCTTCGGTTTCCTCCCACAGTCCAAAGATGTACAGGTTGGTAGGTTAATTGTTCTTTGTAAAATGGTTCCATAAACAGGCCAATGTTAAATCAGGCGTTGCTAGGTGGCAGGGCTCAAAGGGCTGGAAGAGTCTGTTCCACTTGTATTTCAGTAAATAAATAAATAAAGCATTTGCAAAAGTTTCATCATCATACAAGGAGACATCATCAGTGTGCTGTACATTTGAGGTGTGTCCTCTGAATACGTGGCCTTTATATACTTAACAATCAATTGATTGGTCATCATGATGGAAACTCAGTTGTGACATAGGGATGGGGTCTCATCACTGATTGGTTGCTTGGCAAACATTGTGTGTTTTCTGGAATTTTGCCCGCATTGGCTTATAATTGGGTCGAGGTCTATATGCCTGTTTATAGACCTGTTTGTGGAAAACCATGCTTCCAAGAATTCTCTTGCAAGCCATGTGTTTTCTTGCACATTGGCTCTCACTGATGCCCTGTCAAACTTGTGCTCCTCTCGATCTTCATGGGCAAGGGCACAAGATTTAGAACGACATGCTGTAGCTGTATAGTACTGTGCCTGAGACTTTTATCAACATGGAGAGGAAAGTGTGTTTTTAAATCTGGTGGGAGCGAGAGGATTTGGGAATGGCAAGGGTGGAGTGTCACAGGAGGGGTGTGGGCAGGTGTCAGAGGAGTGCCAAAGGCAGGAGGTAGCTCAGTGGTTGACACACCCATCCTCGAGAGACTGGGCAAGATCATTTGATTTCAAACAGTTGGTTTATTGATCATTACTGAATGTCTCTCTGGTGCATCCCTCTCCCTTCCCCTTTTCCCAACCATGATTCCCCTCTCCCTGTCTCCTTCCCACCCTCAATCCAAAATAGAGACCCATATCAGAATCAGGTTTATCATCACTCACATATGTCATGAAATTTGTTTCTGTTTGTGTGGCAGCAGTACAGTGCAATTTGTAAAATTACTACAGTACTGTGCAAAAGTCTTAAGACAACCCAGTTATATGTGCCAAAGACATTTGCACAGTACTGTATAGGATTTTGGTGAGAATGCACCTGAAATATTGTGTGCAATTCTGGTCACTAATACTATAAGAAGGATATGATTAAGCTAGAGGATGCAGACAAGTTTCCAAAGGGTGTTGCCATGACTGGGGAGCTAGAGTTATAAAGAATGACTGGATAGGCTGGGAATATTTTCCTGGGAGAAAAGGAGGGTGTGGGGGTGGTGACCTTACAGAGGTTTATAAAATCATGAATAACATAGAAAAGCTGAGTGGTCATTGTCATTTTTCAAGTGTAGTGGTGCCTGTAACGAGAGAGGGCATAGGCTGAAGGTGAGTCAGGAAAGATTTAAAGAGAACGAAGAGGCAGGTTTTTCAAAGGAGGCTGGTGGGTATATGGAATAAACAGAGGAAGAGAGGAGATGGTTGCAATTACAGTGTTTTAAAGACATTTAGCCAAATGTGTGAATAGGAAAGGTTTGGAGGGGATATGGGACAAATGTAGGCAGGCGGGTCTAGCTCAGGGTCAAAGGGCTTGTTCCCATGCTGTACATCACCATGGCCCTCAATGGGAAAACAAGATTGGTAGGAATGTTGCAAGCAGGAAGGCCCTTTTCCTCACCATACAACTCTGTGACTTTGCCATCTCCCACCCTCCTGGGACTTGCATTGGAACAGTGGCTGATCAGAATGTGGAGTGTTTCCACAGACGCCACATTGCAACAGGCAGTTTCTCCTGAAAATTCACATGGAATCTGAGAATGGGTTTCTTTCTACTTGGGTACAAGGGTCAGACTTGTACCCATGTGATGCTTTAAAAATATTCTGAAGTGATTTCTAGGCCAAAACCTTTACTTATTTTTCACTTAACATAGTTGACTGCTTTGTCATTTGTAATGCCTGCTAGGGGAATTGCACTGCCTGGGAAGAACAGACAATTTTTGTCCTGAATATCTAATCAGCTCATGATCACTTGGCCTTACATTGGAGACATATACTGTATCTTAATATTTTTGTTATCCAAATGCACATATTTGAAGCTCAGATACAGGAGCCTGTAGACATACTCTCAACATTTTTGGATCAGCTTTCTCCCCTCCGCCATCGGATTTCTGAATGGACAATGAACGAATGCGTGAACAATGCCTCATGATTTTTGCTCTCTTTTCACACTACTTATTTAATTTAATATTTCATTTATATATTTCCTATTGTAATTTATAGTTTTTTATGTACTGCTGCCGAAAAACAGCAAATTTCTTAGTGATGTTAAGAATTCTGATCTTGATCATGTACAGCCAACAGTTAGTAGCTGATCCAGTTCTTGAGATCCACAGTATCACAAAAGCCTGAAAGTTTGATCTGCTTCATCAAGAAATGGCTGAGAGCACCAGTAATGGGATAGGACCAGACACATCCTGCTTGTAACATTAAAGGTTTGCACTGCGAAGTTATTCATATCTCTCGCCAATTATGACACTGACATCTATCTGAATATGTGGATGATTTCCCAGAAATATCCTGTTCAGATGAAGCAACAACAGTTAACTGTTTAATCAGTTTACTTTGAGCAAATTGAAGAAAGAGCAACTTGATAGCGTTACAGTTAGTGCAACACATGACTATACTGAGTCTATAAGATCGGAATTCCATTCCTGCCACTGTCGGTAGGGTGTTTGTACATTCTCCCTGTGGGTTACTTCTGGGTGCTCCGGTTTCCTCCCTTATTCCGAAGATGTATGGTTAGGGTTAGTAAGTTATATGCATGCTACGTTGGCGCTGAAGACCTGGCAAAACTTTTAGGCTGACAGCATAATCTTCACCAATTTGATTTGATGCAAATGATGTATTTCACTGTATATACTGATATTTCAATGTGACAAATAAAGTAATCTTCTTTAATCTTTAAGAAAGTGATAATAGTATTATCGTTTGCTTCCCAATAGCCTCCTTAACAACATAATTTTGGGTTTTTCATGGCAGCTCACTCCAAATTTCATCTCAGCATTGGTCTGAACCTGGACCAAAAGGGCTGAATTCCGAGGAGAGGGGAGCATGTTCCTCCTTGACATCAGGTTATCAGTTGACTAACTGTGACATCAAGGACCTGCAAAAATTGAGGTCAATAGGGTAGGAAGGATAACTCTCCAATAGCTGGAGCCAAATCTCATAGAACAGAAGATGATTCATAATCAGGTTTAATATCATTGGCATATGTTATGAAATCTGTTTTACAGCATCAGTATATTATAATACATAATAATAAAAAAACTATACATTGCAATTCTATAGATTTGATTTTATAATATAATTAAATAAGTGCAAAAATAGAGAAAAAATAGTGAGGTATTCTTTGTCCATTCAAATATCTGATGGTGGAGAGAAAGAAGCTATTTCTGAGACATTAAGTGTGTGTTTTCAAGCTCCTATACCTCCTTCTTGATGGTAGCAATAAGAAAAGGGAATGTGCTGGGTGATGTTCGTCCTTACTGATGGATGCGCCTTTTCGAAGATATCCCTGATGTAGGAGAGGTTAGTGCCCATGATGGAGCTGGTTGAGTTTACAACTTTCTGAAGCTTTTTTCTGATCCCGTGTGGTGGTCCCTCCATACCAGACAGTGATGCAACCATCTGAATTGTGATTGTTGGTGACTAATCATCCCAATTGCAGGAGGATCCAATGGTATGAACACCAAATTTTCTAATTTAATTTAATCCCCTACCTTCCTTTCCCATTCCCTATAGTCCACCCAGATTTTTTCTCCTTTTCTTCATTTTTTTCCCAGTTTTTCTCCCCACCCACCTAACTCCATCTGTCCATCATTCCTCTCCCCTCTCCTACCACATCATCTGGTTCTATCCATCAGCTTCCAGTTCCCCAGCAATTTGATATACAGGCATTCTTTGCTCTTCCCTCCTAACCCGGAAGCACAATCTCTTTTGCCTCCTCAAATACCTTACATCCTGAGTTTTTCCAGCAGTTTATATGTTGCTTGGGAGGACTTTTGCTGATTGGATTCATCAGCGAAACCACCTCCATTTGCTTTATCAATGACCTTTCATCCCTTATAAGGTCAGAGTCAAGATTCAAGTTTATTGATCATGTATACATTGAAACTTGTAACTTACATTAACAACTAACACACCCAAGGCCAACACAGCATGTCCTTAGTGCTGAAGGAGCTCAGCAGGTCAGGCAGCATCTATGGATGGGAATAAACAGTTGACGTTTCAGGCTGAGACCACTCATGAAGACAGAGCACAACAAGCATCAAAATAACAACAGCAGTGTGGGAAAGGAAGAGCATTTGGCATGGTAGACTGGATGCTAATCAAATGAACAGCAAAACCAACCCCTTACCTCCCTCCCACCCACGTAGGAATGCTCATTGGTTCAGTACTATTAGATAGATAGTTAGATATACTTTATTGATTCCAAGGGAAATTGGGTTTCATTTCAGCCGAACCAACGAACAATGTTTAGAGCATAAATATAGCAATACAAAACCACAGACAATCAAACAACAATATGCAAATTATGCCAGATGGAATAAGTCCAGGACCAGTTGATTGGCTCAGGGTGTCTGACCCTCCACTGGAGGAGATGCAAAGTTCGATGGCCACAGGCAGGAAGAGAAATGTTCTTGTTCTTAGGCTGTCCTGAAAAGAGTGTCTAATTGGCTAAAAACAGAAGCTTGTGTCAATTTTTGTAAAAGATAGATAGAGAGATAGATATACTTTATTAATCCGGAGGGAAATTCGGTTTCATTACAGCCGCACCAACCAAGAATAGAGCGTAAATATAGCAATACAAAAACCCCCAACAATCAAACAACAAAATGCACACTATGCCAGATGGAAAATAAGCTCACAGCTCCTTAACAAATGAACTAGTCCATATGGCAGCAAGCAGCAAGACCTTGACACCATCATAGAAAGCAAAATGGCAAGCTGCAGGAGCCGATCATCTATGTTAAAAGAAGATCGAACCATCAGCCCTTGATACTTATTAGCAATTTTACATCCTTGGGGGTCATCATTAATCAGAAATGTGTCTGTTCAATCACAAGGGATTCACAAATGCTGAGTGTCCTGCTGTGAGCAATTCACCTCCGAATACTGCAAGGGCTCTCCAGCACCTGTGATGCCTAAGTCAGCTACAATATGTGATGGAGTACTTTCTGATTGCATAGCTGAGTGCAGTTACAAGACATCCTCCATGATCTTCATGACCTCAACACCCTTCAAGACAAGGCAGTTCATTTGATTAGCATCCAGTCTACCATGCCGAATGCTCTTCCTTTCCCACACTGCTGCATAGAACCACTACAATATACACTGCAGTTACTCAACTAAGTTACTCCAAACCCGAAACCTCTATCAGTATGAAAGGCAAAGCAAGTGGGGTATGGAACCTCCATTACCCATAGGATTCCATCCAAGGTGCACACCATCTTGCGATGGAAATTTACCACCATTCCTACATCGCCATTGGGTCTAAGTCATGGAATTCCCACCCAACGACATTATAGATGTACTTTGGTTCAGCAGGGACCTCACCACTATCCCTTCAATCTCAATTATTGATGCCTACTTTTCCACTGATTCCCACATTGTGAAGAAAAAGAAGGAGAAATATAATAACTGTGCACATACATCTACTGATGCTTCTGGACACATCTTCAGTGATGTTCCTGGAATCATCGGGTGTTCTGGGTCTTTCAGCATCATACAACCTCCTCCAGGTGACCCAGCTGGGGCTGATCAGACTCCAGCTTGTGTCCAGATGGCTAGCTACTTATGACTCCATGGCTCCCCTCTTTTGAGCCACAGCCATCTTGAGGCCCTCTCTGCCGCATCGGCGGCACTGCGGATGGCTCTCCTCTTCCTCTCTCCCTCGATGCCCAAAATGCTGAAGGCTCTAACTAAAGAATGGGCTGCGAATCCCCTACAACCAACCTCCACTGGGAGACACCTCGCTCTCCATCCAGCCTGCTGACCAGTCCTGACAATAATTGTTGTCATGGCTTCCAGCTTCCTATCGACCCCTCCCTTTGCCGTTGCCTCCAGAATTTGGTTAACATCTTCATCAAACTGCTTCCACAGTGAAGTCATGTTAGCTGCAGGCCATTTGATCCGCCTCCTGTTAGACTTCATATTAGAAGGATTAGTTTGCAACACATTTGTATCTGAAAATTGAAATGACCTAAAAAGCAAAAATACAGCATGTATTATTTAATTTGCCATTCAAAAAGGATACCATTTTTTTCAGTAGGAATATGTTACTTTCCAGTACCAAGATTACAATGAACTGTCTGGGATTGCCTCTGGGAAAGCACCAGTGAAGAATTAGTTACAGAGGACTTTCATCCAAAAATAGAAACATTTATTTCTGTATTTATTGAGAAGCGGTGCATATAGACCTTTCAGTCCCTTTGAGCTGCACTGGCCAGCAACCCTCAATTTTACCCTGGTCTAATCACAAGAAAATTTACAATGTCCTACCAACCAGTACATCTTTGGACTGTGGGAGGAATCGGAGCAAACCCACACTGTCACAGAGAGAATGTATAAACTTCTCACAGACAGCAGCAAGAGTGGAACCCAGGTTGCTGATGCTGTAAAGCATTGTGCTAATCACTACAGTACCACACCACCCACAGTAAAGGGTTTCTGCCAAATAAACGATGACTCCTGGAGATTATTGTAAAAAATGCAAAAGCTTAAAATATGAGCAGTGCCCAGTAAACAGATGGCAAATAATTCATTCCACCTTTCCCTTAATTCTCATGATTGTAGTATCAGAAGAGAGCATCTGCACTGAATGTTCCTTTCAAACAAGTAATATAAATATAATTCATGTGAAAAATGTTGCATGTAATGACAAGAATAGAAAAAAATATATATATTCATCATAGCGCACTGTCTAATTCTCATCTACGTGCTGTGCCTCAATGATGTCATCCGAAACGTTACAGTTTGCTTCCACGTTAACATTGACAGTAAGCATCGCCACCTTTGTCAAGAATCCCTCACATCTATCCCACAATCACTTTGACACCTTCCCCCCCCCTCCCCCCGACCACCACCAGCAGGCAGCAGGCACTGTAGCATTAGGATAAGAACTGTCAGGATGGGGAACAGCTTCCTCCCCTGGTCCATAAGTCTACTGAGCTCCCTGCCACCAAGTAGGTCTCATCAGATATGAAGTGCCTTCAGTTAGTCCTGACGAAGGGTCTCGGCCTGAAACGTCGACTGCACCTCTTCCTAGAGATGCTGCCTGGCCTGCTGCGTTCACCAGCAACTTTGATGTGTGTTGTAGTGTTATACTGTTTACTTTTTAATTTGTGTCATAAATGCATCTTATGCTAAATGTCAATCTTTTGCAATATATTTTATTATTTGTTAATTTATTTGTGGTAATATTACTTTATGTGTTCTGCGTGAGTTATATGTACTGTATTGTGCACCTTAGCCCGGAAGAACATTGTTTCATTTGGTGGTATACATATATTTGGTTGAACGCCTATAAACTTGAACTTGAACTTGAGCACTGCTGATGAAAATACTTTGTTCCTTGATCTTTCTACTACCTACTCAGACAGGCAGAAGCTTGGGAGTCCTGGTGGCTGGTTGGTCCATCCTTTGTTCCAGGTAAGTGCTCCTTTCGTGACACTAGTGATAGTCCACTGGACAGTTTATGGACTCCAAGGGGGCACCACAAACTCTTAGGGACTTATGGGACTTCAACCAGGAAGTCTTCCCAATGAACCTGTTCAATGATCTACTTTATTTGTCACATGTACATCAAAACATTGAAACATACAGTGAAATGTGATGTTTGTGTCTAGAATGAAAACTAGTGGCAGATGATGTGTTATCATGCTTTTGATATTAACGTAGCATACCTACAACTTATTAACCCTTATACAGATGTCTTTTAGAATGTGGGAGGAAACTGGAGCACCAGTAGGAAACCAACACAGTCATGGGAGAGTGTAAAAACTCCTAATGGACAGTGGTGGGAATTGATCCCCATTCTTACAGCTGACACTATAAAGCATTACGCTAAGCACGATGATACTGTGCCAACCCATACATTAGGTTAGAGTTCCAGTGGGTTCACTGAAATCAATAGAAAGGAAAGGCTGTGGAGAGAATGATCAGTACAAGTTACAGTAATTTCTTTTTTTGATTTGACCTAATTCATTTTGGTTGCACAAAGTTAACTATTTTAACTGTGTATTTTAGTACCTGATTTTTTTTTGATAGCATGTACTTTTTAACAATATTTGAATGCTTTTGAATACTTGTGTAGGCAAAATGATATTCATGGACTTAAACTGGTCTGCTTGAGCTTAACAAGACAACACAGGGTGGAGTCTGTCCATTCTGCTAGAACTGCCCTGCTCCGGTATAATCGGGTCAGGTATAATTTTACACCTGATCCAAATCGGACTCAGCAATGGCCAATCCAAACCTGATCCAAGTTTAGATCCAAGTCTGCCAAAATCCACAGCAAAGCCCTAGACTTGACTATTTAATTTCCTTCATATCTGGCTTCTACTCGGAATTCTTTAAAACACTGATTTCCATGACTTAACTTCCACTAATTACCATTCCCCCCCCCCCCCTTCTGTGACTCAGAACCTCACTGTTGTAAGCATCACTTTCCTTGCTTCATAGTTGGTGGGTGTGTGTCAGCTGCTTTCTTCCCAAACAAATGAAGTGTTTTGGCCCAAAACTTGACAGTTCATTTCCCTCTATGAATGCCTGACCAACTGAGCTCTTCCAGCATTCTGCGTGTCTTGCTTAAGATTTCCAGCATCTGTAGAATCTCTTGTGATGCCTCCCAATCTCAGCAATCTTTCTCGCTTAATCTTCTTGTTTTAAATTTTCTCACTCTCTACCATATTTCTTTTCTGGCTCATTATTGAAGTTCTTCATTAGTAAATGTCCCAGTAAAGTACCTTGAGATATTTTGCCATGTTAGATGCTTTACATCAAGGCAAACTCTTGCTATAATGATTATACCAGTCCACTTAGCACAAGGAAACAATTTGATCAGCAGTATGTTTTTTTTCACTCTTCTAAGAGACAGAGGTACTACAACTTAAAAGAGTAAGCCAGAAAGATCAGAGACTTCATCCAATTGGCTCTGTGCTGGTTTCCTGGAGTATTTCTACTGAACTAACATTATAGCTTTAGTGAGAGTCTGGGAGAATCTCTGAGGCGTTTCTAGAGCAATGAGTTCTTTAAATCTGTGTAATTATTAATAAAACTATCATCTGTCAATGTGAAAGTTTGTTTGAAATCCTTAGTTTTCAACTTCACCAGGAAATAGAGCAGCAAGAGCATGGTGCCAATCCAAGCAGATAAGGGGATAGAATTTCATATGGGAATTGAAAATGAAACAATTTCAGCAATGGGTAACTTCACAGGTCAATGTTCAAAGTGAATTTACAATCAAAAGTATGTATATGTAACCATATAATACCTTAAGATATATTTTCTTGCATGCATTTGCAGGGAAAAGAAGAAATTCTATAGAATTTGATCAAAGCTGTTCATAAGCAAAGACCGTCAAACAGCAATGTGCAAAAACAGATAAACGGCAAATTAAAATAATACGGAGAATATGAGTTGTGAAGAACCCTTAAAATTAATGTGTAGATCATAGACTCAGTTGAGAGTAGTAGTGAATGAAATTATTCATACCGGTTCAAGAGCCTGATGGTCGTAGTTATTACTGTTCCTGAGGAGGTGTAGGACTCTGTACCTCCTACCTGATTGTACAAGCCAGAAGAGAGCATGCCCTGAATGGTGGGATCTTTGATGATGGTTGCTGTTTCCTTGTGGCAGCCCACCTTGTAAATGTACTCAATGGTAGGGAGGGCTTTGCCTGTGATGGACTGGGCTGTATCCATCACCTTCTGTAACCTTTTTCTGCTCCTCGACATTGGTGTCTCTATACCAGGATACAAGGTTTAAACTTTTGAAAGCTGGAATTCTACTCTAATCTGTGCAGATACTGAATGTCAATGGATCAAACCTGACATTCTTAATCTTTTTGTTTTTGTTCCTTTAGCTCTCTGATATGATTGTCAGTCACAAGACCACAAGACAAAGGAGCTGAAGTAGGCCGTTCGGCCCATCAAGTCTGCTCCGCAGCTCCCCCATGAGCTAAACTATTCACCCATCTAGTTCCAATTTCCGGGTTTTTCCCCATATCCCTTGATACCCTGACTAATTAGATACCTATCAATCTCCTCCTTAAATACCCTCAATGATCGGGCCTCCACAGCTGTATGTGGAAACGAATTCCCCAAATCCACGACCCTCTGGCTAAAAAAATTTCTCCTCATCTTTGTTTTAACTGGGTACCCTCTAATTCTAAGACTATGGCCTCTTGTCCTGGACTCGCCCACCAAGGGAAACAACCTTTCCACATCTACTCTGTCCAACCCTTTCAACATTCGAAATGTTTCTATGAGATCCCCTCTCATTCTTCTATACTCTAATGAATACAGTCCAAGAGCCGACAAACGCTCCTCATATGTTAGCCCCTGCATTCCAGGAATCATCCTCGTAAATCTTCTCTGAAAAGTCAAGTCCTTTCTTTACTCTGGCTCAGGTTCAATTCCAGCTCTAATAATATTTGGGATGGTGGGAGGAGAAGATGGCGGCACGACACAGCGCGCGCGGCCTCTGTGATGAAATGATATCGTATTTGTTAAATAGGGGCCGTGCACAATTCTGATTTGATGGAGACAGACGTGAGAGCACAGAGGAACATCTGGAGAAACTTCTGAAATGCCTGGTTCGCTGCTGCTGCTACTGTGTGATTGAGAATCTCCAGAGGGGAAGGGTCCAAATCCTCGGCTTTTCCTGTTGTCGGCAGCCGGGGCCGGGGTAGAAGCACTTGGTAGAGATAGTGCTCGGTGCTCGGTGTCGGAGGGCTGGTTGGAGGCTCAAAGTTTTCGGATGACTCAGAGTCGGACTGTGGTTGGATGCTTCCAGGATGCTGCCTCGGCAAGTTTGCGGCACTGGAAGCTCACGGCAGCAGGAGAGTTTTCTTCCTTCTCCCGTCTGTGTGAGATGATGGGACTTTTGAGAGACTTCAAACTCTTTTTTACCGTGCCCATGGTCTGTTCTTCATCAAGTTACGGTATTGCTTGCACTGTTGTAACTATATGTTATAATTATGTGTTTTTTGTCAGTTTTTCAGTCTTGGTCTGTCTTGTGTTTCTGTGATATCACACCGGAGGAACATTGTATCATTTCTTAGTGCATGCATTACTAAATGACAATAAAAGAGGACTGCGTGTCTTCATAATCTAATAATCTAATCTAATAAACTACAGGAAAGTCCCATTTTATTGGCTGTAAATAAAGACTTTAGAGCCATGGAGCAATGCAGGATGGAAACAGGCCTGTCCGCCCATTGAGATCATACTGACTATTTATTCACTCATTTTACCCTCTCCTACATTCCCATCAGCTCCCTTCCAAATTCCAACACTCACTACAATTTATTAACCAATTAACCAATCAGCCGGACCATTTTTCTGATGTAGGGAAGTAAAGTTCTGAGAGGAAATGCATGAGGTCACGAAGAGAACGTGCACACTCTACATAGAAAAGACTGGCTTGAAACAGGGTGACTGGAGAAGAGGCTTGAATCAGGGTGACTGAAGAAGAGGCTTGAATCAGGGTGACTGGAGCTGTGGGGTAGTAGCAACAAGAACTGAGCCACTGTACCACCTCTGAAAGAAACTGGCAACCAACATGGGGTTCAAGTACATGAACCTAAGATTAGGAGACTTGCGTAATACTGAATGACCTGGCTAGGGTTTTAAACATAAATTTATGCACTCTCAACTCAGTTCCTTTTAGATATGTGGCAATTGAATAAGACAACATCAGACGTTGTCCAATATAGGACTAATGGCTTAGGATGTGTGGGTTTCCTCCAAGCGCTCCAACAGTCCAAAGGCATACCGGTTAGTAGGTTAGCTGGTCATTGTAAATTGTCCCGTGATTAAATCAGGGGTTGTTTTATGGTCTGGCTCAAAGGGATAGATGGGCCAGTCCCTGTATCTCAATAAATAAATAAACAAACAAACAAACAAACAAACAAGGAACACACATCAAAGTTGCTGGTGAACGCAGCAGGCCAAGCAGCATCTATAGGAAGAGGCGCAGTCGACGTTTCAGGCCGAGGACACAGGCCCTTTGGCCCAACTCATCCATGTTGACTCTGATGCTTCTGCATTCTGTTTCCTTTTCATTCCCTGGATGTAATTATGTATAATATGATCAGTCAGAACAGCTCATGGGTCAAAAGCTTTTCATTGTGTCTCAGTACATGTAACAATAATAAATTAATATAAATGTCTGTTTAAGCTAATCCCATTTGCCTGCATTTGGCCCATAACCTCTAAGCCTTAGGTTTATGCACACCAAAGGAAGGAAGGAATAGGTGGATTGGAAGGAGAAGTATCTCAGATATAGAATCATCCATGTTCTTACTAAGTGGCAAAAAAAGCTTAAGAATTTATCTTCTCAACAATAGGGGAACATCACTGGACCAGACATAGTGAATTGAATTGAATTGACTTGACTTTATTACTTACATCTGTATCGAAGGGTTTTAATGAGACAAGCCCTGGTGAGATAGTGGATCCATTGGTCCAAGTTTTTTCAAAAGTCACTGAGTTCTGAGAGGGTACTGATGGATTGTTAACTGCGGATAAGACTTCCTTCTTCAAGGTAGAAGATAGAGAGTGACAAAGGGCAAGAAACTTTTAAGTTATAAACTTATGATCTATCACTGAAAAGATGCTGAACTCTGCAAGCAACGCTCATCAAAGTTGCTGGTGAACGCAGCAGGTGAACTCCACAATCAAGGAAGAAATAGACAGAAGTGCTTAATGTAATCAAAGCAAACCAGTATGGAAGATAAATCGTGTTTGACACATTTTTTGGAGTAATTTGAAGAAGTAACAATCAGGGTCGAAGTGGAGGATATGTAGATGAAGCGTATTTGAAGTTTCAAAGCACATTTAACAAGGTGCCATGTGAAAGGTTAACATAGAAGATGAGAGTTCATGTACTGGGGGAAGTTCAATACTGTCTATCACATACTTAGAGAGGGCCAGAATAAATAGAACTTTTCCAGGTTGGAAGAATGTAGCTAGCAGATGCCCCAATGATTAGTTCTTGGCCCTCAATTGTGGCATGGTAGCATAGTGATTAATGTATTACTATTACAGCATCACCGACCCAGGTTCAATTTTGTTGTTGTTTGTAAGGAGTTTCTACTTTCTCCCATGACCATGTGGGTTTCCTCTGTGTGTTCCTCCCATATTCCAAAGACAAACAGGTAAGTTGGTTAATTAGTCACATGGATGTAACTGGGCAGCAAAGGTTTGTTGGGCCGGAAACCCTTGTTACCATGCTGTATCTCTGAATAAAACACAAAAAACAAAAATAAATTATCTATTTGCCCAGAGAATAGTTCTTTCTTGAATTCAGATTATGAAGAAAATTCAAATTCCATAGTTACTATGGTGGATCTTTAACTCATATAGTCATAGTCATAGTCATAGTCATACTTTATTGATCCCGGGGGAAATTGGTTTCCGTTACAGTTGCACCATAAATAATAAATAGTAATAAAACTATAAATAGTTAAATAGTAATATGTAAATTATGCCAGGAAGTAAGTCCAGGACCAGCCTATTCGCTCAGGGTGTCTGACCCTCCAGGGGAGGAGTTGTAAAGTTTGATGGCCACAGGCAGGAATGACTTCCTATGACGCTCTGTGTTGCATCTCGGTGGAATGAGTCTTTGGCTGAATGTACTCCTGTGCCCAACCAGTACATTATGTAGTGAATTAGAGACATTGTCCAAGATGGCACACAACTTGGACAGATCCTCTCTTCAGACACCACCGTCAGAGAGTCCAGTTCCATCCCCACAACATCACTGGCCTTACGAATAAGTTTGTGATTCTGTTGGTGTCAGCTACCCTCAGCCTGCTGCCCCAGCACACAACAGCAAACATGATAGCACTGGCCACCACAGACTGGTAGAACATCCTCAGTGTGGTCAAGCAGATGTTAAAGGACCTCAGTCTCCTCAGGAAATAGAGACAGCTCTGACCCTTCTTGTAGACAGCCTCAGTGTTCTTTGACCAGACCAGTTTATTGTCAATTTGTATCCCCAGGTATTTGTAATCCTCTGTATATCTGTAGATTATTTCTTCAGACCATTGAGCTTTCGCCGGCTGATGGTGTAGTGGCATCAGTGCTGGACTTCAGAGCGAAGGCTCCTGAGTTCGAATCCAGCTGGCTCCCTTGCACGCTTTCCTTCCGTGCTGGGCTGAGTGTAGAGCTAGCAACTTGGCCTCGTAAAAATAAGAAAGCATGCCAAAAAAAAAGGCGTCCCTATGACTCCACTCGGAGTTAAAGACTTTTTTTTTCTTCTTCCTTGAGCTTTCAGATCAGCAATTTCATACCACTACCACCAACACCCGAAACAAAACAATTATCATCCATTTAACCTTTTTTTCCAGAGCTTCCTTAAATTTTGTTGAAAGGTAAAAGGACCTTTCAATTTTTAAGGTAAAGAAAGGAGCAGTCTTTCTTTGTGCATCAACTGTGTAGAGGAAGGTTTTCACATGCAAATCAGAAACTGTCCGATTTTAATTCCATTCAAGTGAAGGAAAAGATTTGAAACTAGCTAGACACTATCCTTGACATGACATGACATGAAATGTTTTATGTCTGAGCGGCAAGTGCAAAGCCCAGAAAATACTGGAAATTAAGGTTTGATAGTCCAAAAGTGAAAGGGAGATTAATGGCTTCCAGTAAGATCTCCAATTAGTTTCTTTTATCGTTGAAGGGGAGGTTAGTCATTAGATAAATTGTAAAAGTGTTAAATAGGAAGTTATTCCTTGGATCTGAGTGTCACTGAGTGTTGGTCATGATTGTAGATAATGTGAAATATTTCCAACAATTAAAATGAAAATCAACTGTATTCCAACTTTAAGAGCAACAGACTCCAAGGGCAGAATATTCCTGTTCCTATTTTCCTATGTTTCATAATAGACCATGGTTCTAGCCCTGAACTTTTGCATTCCATGGATGACATTCCCATGGTTCTAATAGAACTAGAGTCATATATCTGAAAGAGCAACAGATCATCAGTTCTGATAGTTATCCTGAGGAACATCTCCCAATGCGAGACATTCATTCCTGCTCTATTTAAAAAGATTTAGCAAGCTTGGCCTTCACATCTAATTCTACATAAGCACCAGTCTGTGGGAAAACAATATTTTGCTCTCTCATCCCACTTGAGGCTTGCTAATTTTATACTTTAGCCCTGTGACTGTAGTTTAAACTATCAGTTTATATGGCTCTATCAGCATCTTAAGGAAAAAGATCCAAATCCCTTCTAATGGTATCACATTCTATTTTGGATACCTGCCTAGTTGATAGCTCCAGTCTCCGAAAACTCTTTAGTACATCTGCTGCATTCTTCCTGAGCTCTGATGGATTATATATAGAATACACAGAATTAGATGTAATAATGGTTCATATTTTGAGGGATAGTTATTTTAAAAAAGCCCATTCACATAATTTAAATCACCTATTAACCCCAGTGAGCTGGATTATATTTTATATTGGACACAATCATCATCTTATTTTGTTCTACTCTTCTTATTCACTGTCTACATCTAGAGTCTAGAAAAGTACAGCACAGAAATAGGTTCTTTGGCCCATCTAGTCCATTGCAAACCTTTTAAACTGCCTATTCCCATTGACCTGCGTCAGGACCATCGCCCTCTATACTCCTTCCATCCATGTAGCTGCACAGGCTTCGCTTAAACGTTGAAACTAAGCTTGCATGGACCACTTGCACTTGCAGCTCATTCCATATTCTCACAACCTCCGACTGAGGAAATTTCTCTTCATGTTCCCTGTAAACGTTCCACCTTTCACCCTTAATCCATAAGTTGTCAGTGGAAAAAGCCTGCTTGCATTTGCCTCATCTACACCCTTCATTATTTTGTATGCCTCTATCGAATCTCCTCTTGATTTTCTACGTTCAAGGAACAAAGTCCCGACCTATTCAATCCTTCCTTATAACTTAGGTCCTCCAGGCCCGGCAACATCGTTGTAAATTTTCTCTGTACTCTTTCAGCCTTATTTACAGCGAATTGAAAATTTCTAAGTTCGAGGCTGAATGCGCAAAGTAAATTTATTATCCAAGTACACTTGTGTCACCATACACAGCCCAGAGATTTGTTTTCTTGTGGGCATGCACAGTAAATCCAAGAAGTGTAAGAGGATCTATGAAAGACCACATCCAACAGGACAAGCAACCAATGCGAACAAGACAACAAACTGTTCAAATACAAAAGAAAAAAAAACATAAATAAATAAGTACTAAATATTGAGAACATGAGGTGAAGAATCCTTGAAAGTGAGTCCATAGGTTGTGGGAACAGTTCAGTGATGAGGCAAGTGAAATTGAGTGAACTTATCTCCACTGGTTCAAGACCCTGATGGATGAGGGGTAATAACTGTTCCCAAAACAGGTGGTGTGGGTCCTGTACCTTCTTCCTGATGATAGTCATTGAGGTAGGTTACAACATTCTTCTTAGGCACTGGTATAATTGAAGCCTGCTTTAAGCAGGTGGGTATCTCAGACTGCCAGAGCGAGAGGTTTGATCAGCAAGGGTCCTTAGTACCAGGTATCCCATCTGGGCCATATGCTTTCCTTGGGTTTACCCTCCTGAAGGATGCTTTCACATCTGCTCAGAGACTGAAATCACAGGGTCGTCGGGGGCTGTGGGAGTTCATGAAGGTTCCTCCATGTTTTGATGGTCAAAGCGAGCATAGAAGGCATTGAGATTATCTGTGAGTGAAGCTTTGTTCTCACCTTTGGCTCTGGGTTTCACTTTGTGAGAGGTAACAGCATTGAATCCCTGCCACAGAAGTCAAGCATCCTTCAGTAATTCAAGTTTGATCTGGAATTGCTACATCGCAACTGAGCTGGCTTTCCGAAGATTGTACCTGGATCTGTTGTATCTTACTGAGCCACCGGACCTGAATGCCACTGACCTGGCCTTCAGCGGATTGTGCATCTCATGGTTCTCCCAGCACTTCTGGTTAGGGAAGACGCTGAATGATCTTGTGGGAACACACTTGCGTATGACCGTTTTTATAATGTCTGTGATAACTGTGGTGTATTTATTCAGATCCTGTCATAAGTCCTTGAACATGGGCTAGCCCACCAACTTGCAACATAGCCACTCTTCTGCCTCCCATGACCTCCTCTTTGTTCCTATTTCTGAAGCCTTGCTTTTTAGCCTCTGCCTATATACAAGTAGGAGAAAGACAGCCAAGTAATCAGATTTCCCAAAATGTGGTCTAGGTGTTCTTTACAGCAGTATAGCAGTGGTCAAATGTGTTGGGGGCCACTGGTGCTGCAGGTTATATGCTGATGATAATTGGGTGGGGATTTCTTCAAACAAGTCTGCCTTTTACCATTCTCAAACTTCTACTATTGTCTATTTGTGCAAGTGTTACAAGTGATGACTAAACTATGTCCAAGCAACACACAAAATGCTGGAGGAACTCAGCAGGCCAGGTTGCATCAATGGAAGAGAGTACAGTCGACATCTTGGGGCCAAAACCCTCCGGCAGTACTAGAGAAAAAAAACAGAGGAGTAGATTTAAAAGATGGGGGAAGGGGAGAGAGAAACACAAGGTGATAGGTGTAACCCAAAGGGGGAGGGATGAAGTAAAGAGCTGGGAAGTTGATTGGTGAAAGAGACAGAAGGCCATGGAAGGAAGAAAAGGGGGGAGGAACACCAAATGGAGGATCTCTTGTTTGTGATTGGATTACTAAACTATGTCCTTTCACCCTAAACTTCCAGAAGTGCAGAAATAGTTTATCATAATCTATGCATCAAAACATTCAACTGTATCACTCCCAGGTGTACTAAATTGCAAGCAATGCAGATCCAACTTGTGTAACCTCTTACATGATTTCACCAAGTAATCTTCTTGCCAATCTATGATGTTATCTGTCCAAGATCATTTTTATCTTTGATACCCACAGCTGCTCCCCTTTCCCAGTCAGGGTAAAACCATGGAGAATGTACCCGTTATATCTATTGGAAATGTACATTTTCTTATTTTCGTTTGTTCATTTGTTATCTGTAAAAGCAGCAATTTATATCCCTTCCTGCTTACTTTTTATCAACTATCCAGGAACATTTCAATCTAGGTAGAAAAAAATTCTTATTTTCCCCAAGCCACCAGGCTGATCACCACCTCTATGCATTAACCCACCCTAGCACCCCATCCCACCACTACTATGTCCTCATCAACCGCTCCTCTTCACAGCTCCTAAATGCCCTTCATACCCCCGAACAATGCCACTTTACGCTTACACTCCTCACCTCATACCTCCACGGACACAATTACTGTCCTATGATGCTTAATAAGCCCTGATGATACTGAGGAGATATTTTCTTGCCAAGAGTCAATTTGTCACTTTATCATTCCCTGTCAGACACCTTGTGCTCAGAGACTCCGGCACATAGTGTTAGTTTATATACATACAATCAGTCTATCTGTATAAGCTAAATCTTAGGTATATATAGCCATATTCTTAGAGTTAACCTATGTTCAGATATCATGATAAGTACATACAATCAGTATAAGCTAATCTTGTGCACTTATGGCCAAGCTGCTTTATATTTGCATCTATATTTATATTTATAGTGTTTATCATGCCTATTGTGTTTTTTATGCTGCATCGTATCCAGAGTAACAATCATTTCCTTCTCCTTTACACCTGTGTGTGCTGAAGAATAATAATAAACCTTTAAGAATAATAATAAAAATTCAACATTTTTGGATAAATTTAAGAGTTTTATTGGAACAAATTATTGGAATTCAACTTCCACATAACCCTATATTATTTTTATTAGGTGACACTGAAGGGATAAAACTTAACTTAACTTAACGAAACTTAAATTGAATAAATACCAGAAAGAATTTATAAAAATTGCATTGGCAGTGGCCAAAAAGGCTATTGCAGTTACTTGGAAATCGGATTCATATTTAAGTATGGATTGTTGGAATAATGACATTTTTAGCTGTGTTCCACTTGAAAAAATTACTTATAATTTAAGAAATAAATATGATACATTTTTGAATATTTGGCACCCTTATTTACAAAAGATAGGATTGTATATAGAGGTGCTCTGATGATAAAGATGTTGGTCCTTTGGGGAAAGAAACAAATACATATATTAAATTTATTTCGAATCCCATGGAGCATGTGGATACCTTCCAATATCCAGGCAGTCTTTTTTTCCCTTTTTTTTTCTTTTCTTTTATGTAGGGGTATGTATCGGGGGAAGAGTTAAGGGGAGGGGGGAGGGTAGATATTATTATTCCATGTAATCAAGTTTGAAAATTGAATAAAAAAAATTATTAAAAAAAGAATAATAATAAACAATCATGAATTTTGAAACCCACTTTTCTTTGGATCTCCGACTATTTTGAGTATTCCTGCATTAAGAACCTTTCCTGTTCTGTGCTTTATGGGCTCAAAAGTGGATGATAAACTCCATTATTTCCCTTCCATAATTTAGTACTTACTACAACTCCAATTCATTAGAGTATTGTATGTGATGAAAACCTGTCCCACCAGAGATGGTTGCAAAGGGCTCTAAGCTGAAATGAAACTTGGATCAATCTCCAGCATTAGCTGGTAAATTGGGAATCAGAATCATAAGACCATAAGACAAAGGAGCAGAATTAGTCCATTCAGCTTATTGAGTCCGCTCCGCCATTCCATCATGGCTGATCCCAGATCCCACTCAAAACCATACGCCTGCCTTCTCACCATATTCTTTGATGCTCTGACCAATCAGGAAATGACCAATTTCTCCCTTATGTATATGCACAGACTTGGCCTCCACCGGTGTCTGTGGCAGAGTATTCCACAGATTTAAGATTATCTGGCTAAAAATAAATTATCCTTACCTCTGTTCTGAATGGTCACCCCTCAGTTTTAAGGCTGTACCCTGTAGTTCTGGATATCCCCACCATAGAAAACATCCTCTCCACATCTACCCTATCTAGCCCTTTCAACATTCTGTAGGTTTCAATGAACACCCACAAGCCCCCCCCCATGCATTCTTCTAAATTCCACTAACTACAGGCCCAAAGCTGCCAAATGCTCCTCATACATTAACCCATTCATTCCCGGAATCATCCTCATGAACCTACTCTGGACTCTCTCCAATAACAAAACATCCTTTCTGAGGTATGGGGCCCGAAACTGTTGACAATACTCTAAGGGTGACCTGACTAGTGTCTTATAAAGGCTCAGCATTATCTTCTTGCCTTTATACTTTATTCCCCTGTAATAACTGCCAACATTGCATTTGCCTTTTTTTTACCACAGACACAACCTGTAAATTAACCTTCTGGGAGTCTCGCACGAGAACTCCTGAGTCCCTTTTCACCTCTGATGTTTGAACCTTCTCCCCATTTAGATAATAGGCTGCACTATTGTTCCTTTTACCAAAATGCATTATCATACATTTCCCAGCACTGTATTCCATCTGCCCCGTTTTTGCCCATTCTTCCAACTTGTCTAAGTCCTGCTGCAATTGCATTGCTTCCTCAGCACTACCTACCCCTCCATCTATCTTCTTATCATCCGCAAACTTTGCCACAAAGCTATCAATTCCATTATCTAAATCATTGACGAGCAATATGAAAAGAAGCGGTCCCAATTCCGACCCCTTGAGGAACACCCACTAGTCACCAACAGCCAACCAGAAAAGACTCCTTTTATTTCCACTTGCTGCCTGCTGCCTGTCTGCCATCCCACTATCAATGTCAGTATCTTTCCAGTAACACCATAGGATTTTATCTCGTTAAGCAGCATCTTGTGTCGCACCTTAACAAATGCCTTCTGAAAATCCAAGTAAATGACATCCACTGCCTCTCCTTTGTCCACCCTGCTCGCTACTTCCTCAAAGAACTCTAACATATTGTCAGGCAATGCAAACAAGAGAAAATCTGCCAATGCTGGAAATCCAAGCAACACACACAATATGCTGGAGGAACTCAGCAGGCCAGGCAGCACCTATAGAAAAAAGTGCAGTTGACTAAACTTTCCCTTTACAGAAACCATGCTGACTTTGACTTAGTTTATTATTAGTCTCAAAGTACTTCAAAACCTCATCCTTGATAATAGCTTCCAACACTTTCCCAACCACTGAGATTATGCTAACTGGCCTATAATTCCCTTTCTTTTGCTTCCCTCCCTTTTTAAAGAGTGGGACGACATTTCCAATCTTCCAGCCCTCCGGAACCATACCATGATCAAGTGATTCTTGAAAGATCATGACCAATGCATCTGATATGTCTTCAGCAACCTCTCTCAGGGCTCTGGAATGTAGTCCATCTGGTCCTGGTGATTTATCCACCTTAAGACCTTTCAGTTTTCCTAGCACATCTTCCTTTGTAATAGCAATGGCGCTCACTCCTGCTCCCTGACACTCATGGACCACTGGCACTCTGCTAGTCTCTCCCACAGTGAAGACAGATGCAAAGTATCCATTAAGTTCATCTGCCATTTCTTTGTCCTTCATTACGAGCTCACCAGCATCATTTTCCAGTGGTCCAACATCAACTCTCACCTCCTTTTTACCTTTCATATAACTGAAAAAACTTTTGGTATCCTGCTTTATATTATTGGTTAGTTTGACCTCATATTTCATCTTTTCCTTTCTTACGGTTTTATTCTCTGCCTTTTGTTTGATTTTAAAAGCTTTCCAATCATCCAACCTCCCATTCACTTTTGCTACCTTATATGCACTTTCCTTGGCTTTTATGCAGTCCTTAACTTCATTTGTCTGCCACAGTTGTCTATCCCTGCCATTTGAGAACTTCTTTCTTCGTGGGACATATAAATCCTGCGCCTTGTGAACTATTCCCAGAAACTTCAGCCATCTCTGCTCTGCCGTCATCCCAGCCAGTATCCTCCTCCAATCCACCTGGGCAAGCTCTTCTAGCATATATCTGTAATTCTCTTTATTCCATTGCGATACAGATACATGTGGGTTATGCTTCTCCATCTCAAATTGCAGTATGAATTCAATCAAATTATGATCACTGCCTTCTATGGGTTCCTTTGCATTAAACTCCCTAATAAGATCTGGGTTGTTACGCACTATCTAAGATAGCCTTTCCCTGAGTAGGCTCAAGCTGCTCCAAAAGGCCATCTCGTAGGCACTCAAAAAATTCCCTCTCTTACGATCTGACACCAATCTAATTTGCCTAATCCCCTTGCATATTGAAGTCCCCTGTTACTATTGTGTCATTACCCTTATTACATACCTTTTCCAGCTCCCTTTGCAATGGAGGCCTATATATGATTCCCATAATGGTTTTTTTACCTTTGCAAGTTCTTAACTCCACCCACAAAGACTCAACATTCTCTGACCCTAAGTCACCTCTTTCTAAAGAGGTAATTCCATCTCCTACCAATGCGCCACACTACTGCCTGTGTCTTCCTGCCTGTCCTTTTGATACAAAGTTTATCCTTTGACGTTAAGCTCCCAACTATGGCCTTCTTTCAGCCACAACTCAGTGATGCCCACAATGTCATACCGACCAATCTCTAATTGCGCCACGTGTTCCTCCACCTTACTCTGAATGCTACATGCATTTAAATACAGCACCTTCAATCCTGCATTCTTCCCTCTTTTGAGTTTTGCCTCTGTGATGCAATTTAACTCATTGCTGTGTCTGCATTTGTACCCAATCATTGACTTGTCCTTCCTTACATTCATGTTACACCCATCATCTACTAGCTCATTCTCAGCTCTATCATATTGGTTCCCACCCCACTGCTATATTAGTTTAAACCACTCCCAACAGCTCTAGTAAATCTGCCCGCAAGAATATTGGTCCCCCTCGAATTCAAGTGCAACCTGTCACTTTTATACAGGTCACACCTGCCCCAGAAGAGGTTCCAATTATCCAGAAATCTAAATCCCTGCACCTTACTCCAATTCTTCAGCCACACATTTATCTGCCACCTCACTCTATTCCTATACTAACTGTTGCATGGCACAGGCAGCAATCCCGAGATTACTACCCTTGAGGTCCTGCTTCCCAGCTTCCTTCCTAATTCTCCATATTCTTTTTTCAGGACCTCCTCCCTTTTTCTTCCTACGTCGTTGGTACCAACAGGTACCATGACTTTTGGCTGCTCACCCTCCATTTTCAGGATTTTATGGATGTATCCAGAAACATCTTGGACCCTGGCACCTGGAAGGCAAACTGCCATCCATGTTTCCTTCTTGCATCCACAGAATCTGGTGCTTCTCCCTGGTAGGTCTCTCCCCCCGCTCCGCAACAGTACTCAAAATGGAGCCTAGGGGCAACTACTTCCGCAGCTACACTCTATCACTGCCTCACTTTCCCTAACAATCCAAAGGTCATCAAGTTACAGCTCCAGTTCCCAAACATGGTCTCGAAGGAGCTGCATTTCGATGCACCTGGTCTGGGATGCATCAGGGAGGCTGGAAGTCTCCTCGAAATCCCACATCTGACTCCCAGAACAGAACACTGACTCTGAGGTAGACATAACCCGTGTTCTCTGTAGAGTTAAATAAGAAATAAGGAATGAATGTACCTGTTTACCTTGCCTCTGCCTGTTCTCGCCGAAGCCTTGTTGAACCTGAGCCTTCCTACTCTGCCTCAGACTAGTCAAATGATGACCACTCCCGGAATGACCGCTCTGCTAGCTGGTACCTCTCTTTTATAGAGATTGGGTTTCCTGTTGAAAATCTTTGTCAGGCCTGCGCAGGGTCACTCCTGTTCCATCTGCTCAGTACTCCAATCAAAGACAGGTTTAATATCACTGACGTATACCATGAAATTTGTTGTTTTGTGGCAGCTTTGCAGTGTAGTACCTAAAATATTCTATAAATTACAATTAAAAAATATATAAAATTACATTCAATATGTAGTGGTGAGGTAATGTTCATATCCATTCATAAATCTGATGGTGGAGAGTAGAAGCTGTTCCTAAAACAGAAGGTTGGTTTATTACTGTCACATATACTGAGGTACAGTGAAAAACTTGTCTTACATACCATTCATACGAAGTGCATTGAGGTAGTTCGAGTTTAGGCAAAAGCAGAATGCAGAGTGAAGTGTTACAGTTACAGATAAGGTGCACTGCAGGTGGACCATCAGGTGCAGGGCAATAATGAGGTAGATTGTGAGGTCAAGAACCCTTCTTAACATACTAAACGTCTGCCATAATCTTATAACAGTGGGATAGTTACTGTCCTTGAGCCTGCTGGGACATGCTTTTAGGCTTTTGTATCTTTAAACCAATAGGAGGGAGAAAAATAAATGGCCGGGATGGGTGGTGTCTGATTATGTTAGCTGTTTACTAAAGTAACAAGTGTAAACAGATTCATTGAAGGAGTTGGTGTGTCACAGTTTGTCATACATTATGAGTTAAAGAAGAATGTAAAGTGATTTCCTTTCATTCTTTTGTCTGGTTTGACTTACTTTGTTTAGTAAATCTATGAATGTCAGACCCCTGTGCTAGTTGCACACACCTTTGCTTAGAAGCCTATGAGTAGCCCTTTAAAATCATATGTTACAAACTTTAGAAATTCATTTTCAACCATGCAGTGTTAGCGTCTTCACTAGAAGGGCAGCAACCATTCAAGAAGGCAATTCACCACCACCTTCTCAAGGGCAATTCGAGATTGGCAATACTTGCGTCATCCACTTTAATCAAATGATGTTTTTATAGTTTATGATTTCTGAAATGCAAAATAAATCATATTGCTGACGAGGAACACCAGAGATTTTGTAGATGCTGGAATCCAGAGTAACACACATAAAATGCAGGAGGAACTCAGCAGGTCAGGCAGCACCCAGTCCTGATGAAGTTTCTAGCACTTTTGAAATATTTTGCTGATGAAATCCTACATTCAGAACACAAAGCTGAACCAAGTACAAAGACAGCCAATGTGACGCCATAATGAAACATGTTACTGTTCTGCAAATGACTAACCACAAGGTGACCAGTGAAAGTCATGCTGAAAGAGTATGTGCATTGCATCTCGGTTGTAAGCTGGAGGAACCATGCTATGTGGTGTGTTTATTTGCAGTGCAAGGATTCCTTCATTTTCAATGAGTGCTTTCTAACATTGAAACACAAGAAACCAGGGAGAACTCATGCAAACAATCAATGGCCTCCCCTGGTTGGGAGTTAAAGGTCCGCTTTGACTAAGAAGTGTTTATTTGTTAGGTCTGAAATAATTTCCATGCACGTCTGAAGACTGAAACCTGCTGAGCAACAGAAACTTTCTGGTGTAAAGATGGCCCACGTGTTTTAAATGAGCACAAGATATTGCTGTTTTTCTTATAATTTGTTTTATGAAATGTTCTACAGTCTGATTCCTAAAGTCAGAAATTTTAGATCCTGGTTAATTTTGAATGAGAAGTACCAATTATCCAGTGTACTGGCCTAGTCAACATTTACCAAAGCTGTGTAAGCCTTTCTTTTCCATTGTTATTTATTTATCAAGTTACTAAATAGAATTAAATGGTTAACATTATTAAAAATACATTATTTATTGAATAAATTAAATTATATTACTTATTAAATGGTTATTGATTTTTATCCTGACCAAGATACTATTTAATTTAGCTAGAAATTGTGATAACACTAGAATACTCAGCTTAAAATTAGGAATAGCTATTACTAAGCTATCGTGGCAGGGGTTGGGGGGAGAGTGGATGGGTTAATGGGTGGAGGTGTTGATTGGACTGACCACTTGGGGGAAGTAACTGTTTTTGAGTTTAGTGGTCCTGGCATGGATTCTGTGTAGCATGGACGCTGATGGAAGTGGGACAAACAATCCATAAACAGGGTGGATAGGGTCCTTTATAACATTGCTGGGCTCCAAGGACCTTAACCTTGTCATAGGATTTGGAGGCTTGCATGCATCAATGACCCAGAGAGCTATGTTGGCTGGAGTCAGGGCTTTATGCTTTGGCTCTTGGTAGGGTCACCCATGCCAAACAGATCGAAGAGTAGAGGCCAGACTAAGAGTGGTCCACCGGTCCTTGAGGTTAAAGGATTCAGCTCAGGGCATACCTACACATATACAGTATGCCCTTGGTGCCAGTGATGTGTTGGGCAGTTTTAACTACCCATTGTAGAGCCTACAAATGATCACGTTATCATTGACATGATCATTTTGAATAGTAGCCTGTATACTTGACTCTACTGTTATTCTAGTCAATATCAGTTCCACAGCAGCAGGAGCCAGTTGTGGTTAACAAATCGCACAGAGACATGACCTACATTGAGAAATATTAGTTGTGTGGAACCTCTTTGGGTAAACCTACGAAGAAAATGCATCCTTTTCTGTCATCAGGATGCCTCAAGATGATTCACAGCCAGTAAAGTTCCATTGAAGTGTAATTACTGTTATAAATTATGAAATATGATGTCAATTTGTACAGAGAATTCTTCCATGGATAACCCCAAATAAATAACTAAATATACCTTTTTTCAAACAGGTCAGAAATAAACTTACAGGATACTGGCATACTAGTCCTGACGAAGGGTCTCGGCCTGAAACGTCGACTGTACCTCTTCCTAGAGATGCTGCCTGGCCTGCTGCGTTCACCAGCAACTTTGATGTGTTTTGCTAGGATACTGGCATACTTAGATAGATTTGCATGGGTTGTGCTCACATCCATTTTTTTTCACAAGGTAAACAACTTTCTGTGATCTATGGACCCTCTGTTTTCTATCCTCAAAACTATCATACAGTTACTAATTCCATAAATTTATAACTTAACAAAATTAGTATTAAAGATATTACCACACTTCATAATCACAATATAATATGGTAATGACTGCTCTTAGCATATTGCTATCATTATTCTCTTTATAATTAGTTTCTTCTGACAGCGAAGTTTAGAATCAATAGCAGAATCTCACCATATGCAGGCAGCTGATTATGAATAAGACGGGGAGGGATTTTCTCACTTGGGGTTATGACACTTTGGAATTTTCAACCACAGAATGTTTTGGATTTTGTGCCAACTTTCATTCTAATATTTTTACAGTTGTGTGGACCAACTATTGTTCAGAGCAGGAAATTTTTACATGGCCTGAAAACTGCACAGCACTTTTTTTTGTAAAAAGCATACAGTGAATATTTGGAATGAAAACTGAAAAATCACAGACTTGATTTTATTTATTAATTGAAGGGTATAATGAAAACCAGTATGACAAAAAAACCTTCCACATTTTATAAACTTTTTCTCTTCTGTCTTAATCTCAATTGCGCAGCAACAAAGGCTATTTGCAGGGAGCATTTCTGTTACTGTACAGTCATGTACCCACGCAGCATAGAGGGACCAGTGTTCTGTGTCATTAAATAAAATCAATGCTAAGATAGATTTTTGAATCATTAGGAATGAAGAAGAAGAAGAATATTGAGTCCAAGATGAGATCAGCTTTGTACTAATGGCGAAGTGTAGGGCCTTAGTACATGAACTTTGCACCTTGTTCTCATGTTATGGTTGTGCTTAATTTAAACATCTACAAGTTACTTTGATATCACCATTAACACCACTGCAGACAAACCAATTGACAGATTAAATAAATTCTTTAAGGCTCTCATTTGTTTTAGTATCACTGTGTGAATACCGAGTTAGAAACTGCTTCTGGACAGACTTAGGGTCCATTACCAGCTGCGTGGTGACAACAAAATTGTTATGTTTATTGCTTTTGTCATTTACACACTTCAAAAAGCTTCACAGTGGTAAGTTTTCAAAGCAGAGTTGCTGATATAACTTGTAATAACAAATGTTATTGTTCATGTCCGAACAGATGTTTGGCTTGCGTTTCACAACTTTTGAATTTTGAAGACATGTCCCATCAACAAGATATTGCAGTGCGGTACAAAACATTTTGCACACCACGGCCCACATTTTGTTGTGCCACAATCCTGAGGAATCATTGGATTGTGCAGAGGGAATGAGAGTTTTAGAAAAGCAAACAGTGGCGGTCGGCACATTTTGTGAAGACACTTTGGATTGGGCATAATTAGGCACTTGGCAAGGGCCAATAAAAAAATAATTTAAAGCAGAGCAGCCATTGTGTGAGTGGCCAAGTGAGAGCAGCCATTGCATGAGTGGGCGAGAGTTGGAGTGAGAGTTGAGATTTTTCAAAGCTTAGAAGAGGCATTGGCCATAAGTATATTTTTTAAAATCATTATTTATTTTCTCTTTCTTTCTTATCACACGTTTAGAACAGTGGGGATGCCAGACAGGATACTGGAATGCTCCTCTTGCAGGATATGGGAAGGCAGGGAGACCTCCAGTGTCCATGAAAACTACACCTGCAAGAAGTGTTTCCAGCTGCAGCTTCTAACAGACCGTGCTAAGGAATGGAGCTGGAACGAGATGAACTCCGCATCATTCAGGAGGCTAATGGGTTGATAGACAGAATATACAGGGAGGTAATAACAACCAAGGTGCACGACACAGGCACTGGATGACATTCAGGAGGGGAAAAGGTGATAGGCAGCCAGTGCAGAGTATCCCTGTGGCCATTCCCCTCAACAACAGGCAAACCACTTTGGATACTGCTGGGGGATATGACCTAGCAGAGGAAAACTACAGGTGTCAGGTCCCTGGCAGAGTCTGGTTCCATGGCTCAGACTGAAGAGGGGAGAAAAGGCAAGCATAAAACCATAAGACATAGGAGCAGAATTAGGCCATTTGGCCCATCGAGTCTGCTCTGCCTTTCAATCATGGCTGATCTTTTTTTACCCTTCTCAAACCCATTTCTGGCCTTTTCCTGTAAGGTTTGAGGCCTTGGCCTGTCAATCTCCACCTTAAATACACCCAAGACCTAGCTTCCACCGCTGTCTGTAGTAGCAAATTCCGCAAATTCTGGCTAAAGAAATTTCTCTAGATCTCTCTTTTAAATAGACGCCCCTCTATCCTGAGTTGTGCCCTTTTGTCATAGATTGCCCCACTATAGGAAACACCCTTTCAACATTCAAAAAGTGTCAATGAGATCCCCCCCTCATCCTTCTAAATTCTAGCGAGTACAGGCCCAGAGCCATCAAACATTCCTCATATGATAACCCTTTCATTCCCAGAATCATCCTTGTGAACTTCCTCTGAACCCTCTCCAACGCCAGCACATCTTTTCTTAGATGAGGAGTCCAAAACCGTTCATAATACTCAAGGTGAGGCCTCACCAGTGCCTTATAAAGCCTCAGCATCACATCCCTGCTCTTATGTTCTAGACCTCTTGAAATGAATGCTAAGATTGCATTTGCCTTCCTCACCACCGACTACCTGCAAGTTAACATTTAGAGTGTTCTGCACAAGAACTCCCAAGTCCCTTTGCATCTCAGATTTTTGGATTTTCTCCCCACTTAGAAAATAGTTGGCATATTTATTTTCTTCTACCGAAGTGCATGACCATGCATTTTCCAACATTGTATTTCATTTGTCACTTTCTTGCTCATTCTCCTAATCTAAGTCCTTCTGCATCCTACCTGTTTCATCAACACTACCTACTCCTCCACCAATCATTGGATCATCTGCAAACTTGGCAACAAAGCCATCTATTCCTTTATCCAAGTCACTGATATACAGCATAAAAAGAAGCGGGCCCAACACCAACTCCAGTGGAACACCACTAGTCGCTGGCAGCTAACTGGAAAAAGATCCTTATATTCCCATTCACTGCCTCCTACCAACCAGCCAGGTTCTAACTATGCCAGCAACTTTCCTATAATGCCATGGGCTCTTAACTTGGTAAGCAGTCTCATGTGTAGCACCTTGTCAAAGGCCTTATGAAAATCCAAATATACAACATCCACTGCATCTGCTTTATCCATCCTACTTGTAATCTCCTCAAAGAATTCCAACATGTTCATCAGGCAAGATTTTCCTTTAAGGAAACCATGCCATATCTTGTGCTGTGTCACCAAATGTTCCATAACCTCATCCTTAACAATTAATTCCAACATCTTCCCAACTACTGAGGTCGGGCTAGCTGGTTTATAACTTCCTTTCTAGGGGGAGGGTGGTATTACTGATCATAGTCTGTTTAAATCAGGACAGACTGGATAGCTCATCTAGTAAGGTTTTATGGATAGAAATAAGGTGTGACCATGTTAATGAGTTTATATTATCAACCACCCAACAGTCTGCAGGATTTAGAGGTGCAAATTTGTAGAGAGATCAGAGACTGTTGAATGAAACAGAAGGTTGTGATTGTAAGTGATATTAATTTTCCACATATTGACTGGGACACCCATACTGTAAAAGGGCAGGAAGGGAAAGCGTTTGTCAATTGTATTCAGGAAAGTTTCCTTAACAATACAGAGAAGTCTGAACAAGAGACATTGTGATACTAGATCTCCTATTAGGGAATGAGACAGGGAAGGTGACAGATGATTGCGTAAGGGAACACTTTGCATCTGGTCATGATCATGCCATTAGTTTCAAGGCAATTATGGAAAAGGATAGTTCTGGACCTTGAATTGAGATTCTAAATTGGAGAAATACCAGTTTTGGTGGTATCAGAAAGGATCTTGGAAGTATAGATTGGGACAGGTTGCTTCCTAGCAAAGACATACTTGGTAAGTGGGAAGCCTTCAAAAGTGACATTTTGAGAGTACATAGTTTGTATGTTCTTGTCAGAATAAAAGGCAAGGACTACATGTTTATGGAACCTTAGTTTTCAGGAGATATTGAGGGCCACGTTTAGGAAAAGAAGGAGGGGTATAGCAGATATAGGCAGACAGGAACAGATGAGGTACATGTTGAATATAAGAAATGCAAGAGAACACTTAAGATATAAATTAGGTAGAAAAAAAGAAGATATGAAGTTACTCTCAAACAACAGGAATTCTGCAGATGCTGGAAATTCAAGCAACACACATCAAAGTTGCTGGTGAACGCAGCAGGCCAGGCAGCACCTGTAGGAAGAGGTGCAGTCGACGTTTCAGGCCGAGACCCTTCATCAGGACTAACTGAAGGAAGAGTGAGTAAGGGATTTGAAAGTTGGAGGGGGAGGGGGAGATCCGAAATGATAGGAGAAGACAGGAGGGGGAGGGATAGAGCCAAGAGCAGGACAAGTGATAGGCAAAAGGGGATACGAGAGGATCATGGGACAGGAGGTCCGGGAAGAAAGACAAGGGGGAGGTGACCCAGAGGATGGGCAAGAGGTATATTCAGAGGGACGGGGGAGAAAAAGGAGAGTGAGAGAAAGAATGTGTGCATAAAAATAAGTAACAGATGGGGTACGAGGGGGAGGTGGGGCCTTAGCGGAAGTTAGAGAAGTCGATGTTCATGCCATCAGGTTGGAGGCTACCCAGACGGAATATAAGGTGTTGTTCCTCCAACCTGAGTGTGGCTTCATCTTTACAGTAGAGGAGGCCGTGGATAGACATGTCAGAATGGGAATGGGATGTGGAATTAAAATGTGTGGCCACTGGGAGATCCTGCTTTCTCTGGCGGACAGAGCGTAGATGTTCTGCAAAGCGGTCTCCCAGTCTGCGTCGGGTCTCGCCAATATATAAAAGGCCACATCGGGAGCACCGGACGCAGTATATCACCCCAGTCGATTCACGGGTGAAGTGTTGCCTCACCTGGAAGGACTGTTTGGGGCCCTGAATGGTGGTAAGGGAGGAAGTGTAAGGGCATGTGTAGCACTTGTTCCGCTTACATTGATAAGTGCCAGGAGGGAGATCAGTGGGGAGGGATGGGGGGACGAATGGACAAGGGAGTTGTGTAGGGAGCGATCCCTGCGGAATGCAGAGAGAGGCGGGGAGGGAAAGATGTGCTTAGTGGTGGGATCCCGTTGGAGGTGGCGGAAGTTACGGAGAATAATATGTTGGACCCGGAGGCTGGTGGGGTGGTAGGTGAGGACCAGAGGAACCCTATTCCTAGTAGGGTGGCGGGAGGATGGAGTGAGAGCAGATGTACGTGAAATGGGGGAGATGCGTTTAAGAGCAGAATTGATAGTGGAGGAAGGGAAGCCCCTTTCTTTAAAAAAGGAAGACATCTCCCTCGTCCTAGAATGAAAAGCCTCATCCTGAGAGCAGATGCGGCGGAGACGGAGGAATTGCGAGAAGGGGATGGTGTTTTTGCAAGAGACAGGGTGAGAAGAGGAATAGTCCAGATAGCTGTGAGAGTCAGTAGGCTTATAGTAGACATCAGTGGATAAGCTGTCTCCAGAGACAGAGACAGAAAGATCTAGAAAGGGGAGGGAGGTGTCGGAAATGGACCAGGTAAACTTGAGGGCAGGGTGAAAGTTGGAGGCAAAGTTAATAAAGTCAACGAGTTCTGCATGCGTGCAGGAAGCAGCGCCAATGCAGTCATCGATGTAGCAATGGAAAAGTGGGGGACAGATACCAGAATAGGCACAGAAGATAGATTGTTCCACAAACCCAACAAAAAGGCAGGCATAGCTAGGACCCATACGGGTGCCCATAGCTACACCTTTAGTTTGGAGGAAGTGGGAGGAGCCAAAGGATAAATTATTAAGAGTAAGGACTAATTCCGCTAGACGGAGCAGAGTGGTGGTAGAGGGGAACTGATTAGTTCTGGAATCCAAAAAGAAGCGTAGAGCTTTGAGACCTTCCTGATGGGGGATGGAAGTATATAAGGACTGGACATCCACAGTGAAAATAAAGCGGTGGGGGCCAGGGAACTTAAAATCATCGAAAAGTTTAAGAGCGTGAGAAGTGTCACGAACATAGGTCGGAAGGGATTGAACAAGGGGTGATAAAACCGTGTCGGGGTATGCAGAAACGAGTTCGGTGGGGCAGGAGCAAGCTGAGACAATAGGTCGGCCAGGACAGGCAGGTTTGTGGATCTTGGGTAGGAGGTAGAAACGGGAAGTGCAGGGTGTGGGAACTATAAGGTTGGTAGCAGTGGATGGGAGATCCCCTGAGCGGATAAAGTCGGTGATGGTGTGGGAGACAATGGCCTGGTGCTCCTTAGTGGGGTCACGATCGAGGGGTAAATAAGAGGAGGTATCCGCGAGTTGTCACTGTGCCTCGGCAAGGTAGAGGTCAGTACGCCAGACTACAACAGCACCCCCCTTATCGGCGGGTTTAATAATAAGGTTAGGATTAGTGTGGAGGGAGTGGAGAGCAGAGCGTTCCGAAGGAGTGAGGTTGGAATGGGGACAAGGTGCGGTGAAGTTGAGACGGTTGATGTCCCGTCGGGAGTTAGCGATAAAGAGATCCAGAGCAGGCAGAAGACCAGAGCGGGGTGTCCATGAAGAAGAGGAGGGTTGAAGACGGGAGAAGGGGTCATCGGTGGGGGTGGAAGAGTCCTTGCCGAAGAAGTAGGCTCGGAGACGGAGACGGCGGAAGAAAAGTTCCGCATCATGGCGAACACGGAACTCGCTGAGGTGTGGGCGAAGGGGGACAAACGTGAGGCCCTTACTGAGAACAGAGCGTTCTGCCTCCGACAGTTGAAGGTCGGAGGGGATGGTAAAGATCCGGCACGGATGAGAGCTGGAATCAGAGGGGGGAGGGGGGAGGCTGGGGGTGTCAATGGAGAGGGGAGGGTTGGGGTGAGAGGAAGATGGAGCCTCTGAGGGCCCAGGAGCTGACGGTGGGATCTGAGGAAGACAGGGCTGCGGAGTGGTGGTGGGGGAAGGGGAGACAGGAGTCACAATAGCAGCACATAAAGACCCGGCCTGGAGCTCAAGGCTGGAGTCGCAGTTGGTTGTTGCGCAATCGCTGTGAAGATGTTCATGGTCGTTGCTGGAGTCCGGGTTTTGAATCTGTCCTGAGGTGTTGGAGCCGGCGAGATCAATGGCAGGGGCCGCAATCTGAAGATCATGCCTGCTAGTTTCAGGGCCAGCAGGCTCAGGAGTCCGTAGATGTAGGATCTTGCAATCTTTGCCTAACATGACAAAGTCAAAAAAACGGCGATTGCAGGCGTGAATCCGACAGGGGATGAAATAACGGGTAGGACCATTACAGACGGCAAAGACAGTGTCCTGAAGGTGTGGAAGGGTCTGGGATAGGGACACCAAGTACCTCCTCATGGCGGAGAGAGTCTCCTTCAGAGCTTGACGGGAGAAGCGGCAAGAGGCAGAGTCAATAAAATGTGATCCTCAGAAGGTCCAAATTGAGAGGCTTGGAAACGAATCCTAAAGCCAACTGGAGTAAGTTGGCGACGGAGGCACGTTCCAAGAAAGGATATATGGCTGTGATAGCGAGTCTGAGTCAAAGTGTAGTCGAAAAGTTGAAGAGCCGAAGAAATTACAGATGAGGAGCAGTGAGAGATGGTTTCACTGAACTCCCGTCGAAGAGAGGATCTAAACTTCTTCGGTGTAGGCATCACCGGAAGAGGCTTCGCAGTAGTGAATTTAAACGCAAACAACGTTACTCTAATGGACAAGGTGAATGAGAATCCTAAGGTCTTCTACAGATATATTAAGAGAAAAATGATAACCAGGGACAAAATTGGTCCTCTGGAAGATCAGAGTGGTACTTTATGTGTGGAGCTGAAAGAGTCCTAAATTTAATTTTTGCATCTGTATTTAGTCAGAAGATGGACACAGAATTTATAGTAGTGAGGCAAAGCAGCAGCGAGGTCATGGACTCTAGACAGATTACAGAGAAGAAAGTATTTGCTGTCTTGAGGCAAATTAGGGTGGATAAATCCCAAGGGCCTCGCAAGGTGCTCGCTTGGACCCTGTGAGAGGCAAGTGCAGAAATTACAGAGGCCCTAGCAGAGATATTTAAATCATCTCTAGTAACAGGTGAGGTACTGGAGGAACACACACAAAATGCTGAAGGAACTCAGCAGACCAGGCCGCATCTATGAGAAAAAGTACAGTCAACATTTTGGCCTGAGGCCCTTCGGCAGGATTGTGTGTGCTACTTGGATTTCCAGCATCTGCAGATTTTCTCTTGTTTGAGGTACCAGATGATTGGAAGATAGCTAATGTTTTCCCATTGTTCAAGAAAGGCTCTAAGAATAAATCAGGAAATTATAGGTCAGTGAGCCAAATATCAGTAGTGGGAAAATTATTAGAAGGTATTCTAAAAGATAAACAGGGACTGATTACAGATAGTCAACATGACTTTTTGTGTGTGGCAAGTCATGTCTAACCACTCTTGTAGAGTTTTTCAAGGAATTTACCAAGAAAGTTGATGAGGGCAAGACAGTGGATGTTGTCAACATGGACTTTAGTATGGACTTTGACAAATTCCTGCATAGAAGGTTGGTTTAGGAGGTTTAGTCACCTGGTATTCAAGATGAGGTAGTAAAGAATAAATATAAAATATCAAATAACACTTTCTTTTGTTACCTTCAATTAAGGGCTTACTTAAAAGGCAAACTGGGTCAAACAATGTTTTTGCCAAAATCCAATGAAATTGAAATTTTAATTCAAAAAGGAAAAAATTAAAACATTTATTTCTTGTATGTATAATTTGATTCAAAAACAGACAATTAAACAAGGAATCCACAAGTCAAAACAAAAATGGGAAACGAATCTGAATATTAATATTGATTAAACAAATTGGTCAAAACTGTGTCTTGACAGTATGACAAATACAATAAACCTTCGACTTAGATTAGTACAATATAATATTTTACACCAATTATATATTACACTGCAAAAAATAAATAGGTTAAATTCAAACTTACTTGATCAATGCTTTCGGTGTAATCAATAAATTGGTACTTTCTTACATTCTACTTGGTCTTGTTCTAAAATTCAACCTTTTTGGATAAATTTAAGAGTCTTATTGGAACAAATTACTAGAACTCAACTTCCACATAACTCTGTATTATTTCTATTAGGTGATATTGAAGGGATAAAACCAAAACTTAAACTGAATAAATATCAGAAAGAATTCATAAAAATTGCATTGGCAGTAGCCAAGAAGGCTATAGCAGTTACTTGGAAATCGGATTCGTATTTAAGTCTGAATTGTTGGAACAATGAAATGTCTAGTTGTATTTCACTCAAAAAAATTACTTATAATTTAAGGGATAAATATGATACATTTTTGAATATTTGGCACCTTATTTACAAAAGATAGGATGGCATACTTAGTTGCTCCGATGATAAAGATGTTGGGCCCTTGGGGAAAGTAATAAATAAATATACTAAATTTACTTTGATACCATGGAGCATGTGGAAACCTTCCAATATCCAGGCAGTTCTTCTTTCTCTTTTTCTTTTTTTTTCAGGTAGGGGTATATATCGGGGGGGGAAAGGGTTAAGGGGAGGGGGGAGGGTAGACATTATCTTTCTATGTAATCATTTCGAAAACTCAATAAAAATTATATTAAAAAAAAGATGAGGTAGTAAACTAGATTAGACGTTGGCTTTGCTGAAGACGACAGAGAGTGGCTGTAGATGATTGCCTCTCTAACTCGAGGCCTATAACGAATGGAGTGCCGCAGGGGTCAGTGCTGGGTCCATTGTTGTTTGTCATCTATACCAAAGATCTGGATGATAATGTGGCAAACTGGATCAACAATTTGTGGATGATATCAAAATTGGGGCTGTAGTGGACAGCGAGGAAGGCTAACAAAACTTGCAGAGGGATCTGGACCAGCTGGAAAAATAGGCTGAAAAATGGCAGATGGAACTTGTACTCCTACCCCTGCCTTTGTCGTTACATTCTGGCTCCTGTCCCCTTCTTTTCCAGTTCAGATGAAGAGTCTTGGTCTGAAACTTTGACTGTTTGATTGACAATAGCTTAAAGAGTTGGCAAAACATTATGGACCAAAGGGCTTGAATTGTGCTGTACTGTTCAATGATCTATGTACTATCTTTATTTCTCCTTATAGAAGCTGCTGGGCCTGAGTTCCTCCAGCATTTAATGTGCTCTGAGGGATATTACTGTAACTTGACACTACATCGATATATTCTGTGATAAAGCCTGATAGAGTTCTCTGAGGAGGTGACCAGGCATATAGATGAGGGTAGTGCAGTGGATGTGATCTATATGGATTTTAGTAAGGCATTTGACAAGGTTCCACACGGTAGGCTTATTCAGAAAGTCAGAAGGCATGGGCTCCAGGGAAGTTTGGCCGGGTGGATTCAGAATTGGCTTGCCTGCAGAAGGCAGAGGGTGGTGGTGGAGGGAGTACATTCAGATTGGAGGATTGTGACTAATGGTGTCCCACAAGGATCTGTTCTGGGACCTCTACTTTTCGTGATTTTTATTAACGACCTGGATGTTGGGGTAGAAGGGTGGGTTGGCAAGTTTGCAGACGACACAAAGGTTGGTGGTGTTGTAGATAGTGTAGAGGATTGTCAAAGATTACAGAGAGACATTGATAGGATGCAGAACTGGGTTAAGAAGTGGCAGATGGAGTTCAACCCGGAGAAGTGTGAGGTGGTACACTTTGGAAGGACAAACTCCAAGGCAGAGTACAATGTAAATGGCAGGATACTTGATAGTGTGGAGGACTAGAGGGATCTCGGGGTACATGTCCACAGATCCCTGAAAGTTGCCTCACAAGTGGATAGGGTAGTTAAGAAAGCTTATGGGGTGTTAGCTTTCATAAGTCGAGGGATGGAGGTTAAGAGTCGCGATGTAATGACGCAGCTCTATAAAACTCTGGTTAGGCCACACTTGGAGTACTGTGTCCAGTTCTCATCGCCTCACTATAGGAAGGATGTGGAAGCATTGGAAAGGCTACAGAGGAGATTTACCAGGATGCTGCCTGGTTTAGAAAGTATGCATTATGATCAGAGATTTAGGGCTTTACTCTTTGGCGAGAAGGAGGATGAGAGGAGACATGATAGAGGTGTACAAGATAATAAGAGGAATAGATAGAGGGGATAGCCAGCGCCTCTTCCCCAGGGCACCACTGCTCAATACAAGAGGACATGGCTTTAAGGTAAGGGGTGGGAAGTTCAAGGGGGATATTAGAGGAAGGTTTTTCACTCAGAGAGCGGCTGGTGCGTGGAATGCACTGCCTGAGTCAGTGGTGGAGGCAGATACACTAGTGAAGTTTAAGAGACTACTAGACAGGAATATGGAGGCATTTAAGGTGGGGGCTTATATGGCAGGCAGGGTTTGAGGGTCGGCACAACATTGTGGGCCGAAGGGCCTGTACTGTGCTGTGTACTATTCAAAAAAAAAAGAAAGAACTTTTATGTAATATCTCTCACGTGCATATCACTTGCCTTTTCCTTTATGTCAACAAGACAAGGGAGATGGTCATTGACTTCAGGACAACTCACACTACTCATACCTATCAGCAGTACAGTAATGGAAACGCCAAGCAGTTTCAACTCCTGGGAGTGCATATCACCAACAATCTGTCATGGTCTGAGAACACATCCTACACAGTCAAGAAAGCTTAGAATGTAGAGGCATAGGTGAGGAGACTGAAGGGAGTTGGACCTTGCACATCCATAGTAACGTCATTCTACAGATGTGCAGTGCAGAGCATCCTGAGAAAATGCACCACTGTTTGGTCCGGAAACTGCACAGCAGCTGACAGAAAGGCCCAACAACGGGTAGTCAAAACTGCCCAATGCATCACTGGCAACAGCCTACCTGCCATCAAGGACCAGTGAAATCATGAAGACTCCCATCCACCCTGTTAATGAACTGTTTGTCCCACTTCCTTCAGGGAGGAGGCTAGGTAGCATCCAGGGCAGTACCGTCAAACTCAAAAACAGTTACTTTCCCCAAGCAGTAAGACTTAGCAACATCTGGACCCACTAACTCCACCACTACTTTATTATTTCCCATCAGTACAGCCCAGTGTCACTTTATGGACATACAATCAACCTATGTACAATGCTTATAAAAAGTATTTTCCCCCTTGGAAGTTTTCATGTTTTATTGTTTTACAACATTGAATCACAGTGGGTTTAATTTGCTTTTTGATACTGATCAACAGAAAAGGACTCTTTTGTGTCAAAGTGAAAACAGGTCTCTACAAAGTGATCAAAATTAATCACAAACATGAAACACAAAATAATTGATTTAATAAATATTCACTTCCTTCAAGTCAGTATTTAGCAGATGCACCTTTGGCAACAATTACAGCCATGAGTCTGTGTGGATAGGTCTCTATTAGCTTTGCACATCTGGACACTGCAATTTTTCCCCATTCTTCTTTACAAAACTGCTCAAGCTCTGTCAGATTTCATGGGAATCGTGAGTGAACAGCTCTTTTCAAGCCCAGCCACAAATTTTCAATTGGATTGAGCTCTGGAATCTGACTTGGCCACTCCAGGACATTAGCTTTGTTGTTTTTAAGCCGTTCCTGTGTAGCTTTGGCTTTATGCTTGGGATCATTGTCTTGCTGTAAAACAAATCTTCTCCCAAGTAGCAGTTCTATCACCCCAGCCGACTCACAGGTGAAGTGTTGCCTCACCTGGAAGGACTGTTTTGTCTGATGTCTTAGTTTTGGTTTCAACAGACCATAGAACCTTCTTGCAGCTGACTTCATCATCTCCCATATGCCTTCTGGCAAACTCCAGCTCAGATTTCAGGTGAGTTTTTTTTCAACAATGGATTGTGGCAGATTTACAGCTGTGCCATATTCTTTCCAGTTCTTGATAACTGACTTAACTGTACTCCAAGGGATATTCAGTGACTTGGAAATTTCCTTGTATCTGTCTCCTGACCTTTGCTTTTCAATAACCTTTTCACAGAGTTGCTTGGAGTGTTCTCTTGTCTTCATGGTGTAGTTTTTGCCAAGATTCTGACTCATTAGCAGTTGGACCTTCCAAATACAGGTGCGTTTTTACTACAATCAATTGAAACACCTTGATTACACATGGTGATCTCCACTTAACCGATTACGTGACTTTTAAAACCAATTGCCTGTACCAGTGATGATTTTGTGTGTCAAATTCAAGGGGGTGAATACTTATGCAATCAATTACTTTGTGTTTTATATTTGTAATTATTTGAATTCATTTTGTGGAGATCTGATTTCACTTCGACATGAACGAGTCTTTGTCTGTTGATCAGTGCCAAAAAAGCAAATTAAATCCAGTGATTCAATGTTATAAAACAATAAAATATGAAAACTTCCAAAGGGGGAGGGGTAAATACCTTTTATCGGCACTGCATAAAAGCTATTTTATGTATTTATATTCATTATTATCTTTATTATTATTGTTGTGTTCTTTATCTATTGTGTTTTTTTTGTGCTGCATCAATCGGAATAAGAATTATTTCATTCTCCTTACACTTATTTATAGAAAATGGCAATAGTCTATCGTGAACCTTGAATGCTTTTGAAAAGTTATAACACAGTAACACAGTAATTAGAAAAGCCAATTTTGCGCAATATGCCTCCATCATACAACAGTAGGGAATTGCCAGATTATCCATTTCAGAAGTGCTAAGTGAAAGCTAAGCCTCGTTGGTGACAGGATTAACTCCCTTTCTCATTCTCAAAACAGTAAGAATTGGATCTTTTTCATGTAACATTACAGCCTGCATCACGACACTGCAACGTCAATTTAAATTGGTACGGTCAAGTCACTGAAGTAGACTGAACTTCAACCTTTGGTCTGAGAAGAGTGCTGCCAACTTTTCAAGAATAGAAAGTTTTCTAATGACATGCCAGGAAATGTGAATGTCAAAAACAAATATTTCTCATCCAGACTTGCAAAAAACACTGGGGAAGGCATACCAATTGAGCCATAATAACACAGGAAAGGTTCTCTCAACTATATACTTTTCTGAAAGTTGGATTTCTTTGTATCTTCACTGCTGATTTGGGATGGGAGAGGACAAAGTTACAAATTATACAAACAACAAGTCCAAGGCTACATGGTCTTTTAAGGAATGTGAGATACAATGGCTCATCAGTTTTGAGAAGTGATTTTCTATCAATTGCTTTCCCTTGCATTATTTGAAAACTGGGAGAAAGCCAACCATTCGTGGTAAAAGTGTCCACTGACAAGCTATCGGAGAACCTTCGATTTCTGAACATACATTAACTCTTGGCAGGTGAATGAAATGCCACATCAATTCATTCAGTTTCACTCAGCCATAATGGAAAAAAAATCTTGACGTTAATGTTATTGCTGTCCTAGTAAATCACAGTGCAAAACCTGACAATTAAAAAAATGCTTTCTTAAATAATGCATTTGTCTAGTGATGTAGAACTGTTGATGTATCTTACAGGCTCCTCTGGACCAACGAGCCGGTACAACCCAATAGCACCCATGTGACCAATCAACCTACTAACCCGTACGTCTTTGGAATGTGGGAGGAAGCCAGAGTCCCAGAGAAAACCCATGCAGTCATGGGTGTTATGTTTTGCAACTCCAGAAAATAAGCAAAAGAAACAGGAACAGGAACACTTGTCTACTTTGTTTTCCTTTTCCCTTTTTATTTAGTGAGATGCTCACATTTGGACCCGGCTGCTGGCGTAGTGGCATCAGCGTCAGACTTCGGGACGAAAGGTCCCGGGTTCTAAACCAGCCGGCTCACCCGCACACTTTCCATTCGTGCAGGGTTACGAGCTGGTGATCTCTTTGGAAACTCACCCGGCAGAAGGCAATGGCAAACCACTGCTGTAACTTGCCTCGTACACGTTCCCCCAACTACATCAGAGAGGTGTGGAGGAAAATCGCCCACTAACCAGAGAAACTCCGGATGCGATGTACCTTTTGCTCACATTTGATGTGGTAGCATAATGATGCACGCTATTCATGCCCTTCTTAAATATAGCCCATCATGAATTACGTAAACAAACAAAAAATGCCTAATCAAACAATATATATTCAATAATACTCAAATATTACTGAAATATTGAATACACTATGATGGGGAGAACATACAAGCTCCATACAGACAGTGGTGGGACTTAAACCTGAGTCATGGGTACTGTAATAATGTTATTCTAACCATTACACTACCATACCACCCCAAATCTTTCTTGTAAACTTCATAGACACAGTCACCTTGATCTCACTTTACAAGTATTGGTTAACAACAACATGAATAAGCCTCACTTAGCTTCAGCAAATTATCATTGGTCTTATAGTCAATACAGCTATTTATCAAAATAATGCAACTTCTATCAGGTTAAATAAAAGTTATAAAGTTAAATTGTTTCTAAAGAGGGAAGACATCTACATTTATAAATCTTGCAGCTTTTTATATTTACAAAGAATAGATTCAAACCATCAGGTAAATGTTCAGGAACTAATGATTTTCCAAACAATTTGTAAATGTCTGAATTTGGACTAATTAAAATCCTGTTCCAGGTCATTGTAAATGATCCTGTAACCAGTCTTGCTGATACTAAGAGGCTGCCGTTAGCCAGTCAGCCAGATTTTCAATCTCTCTCCTGTGCTGATTCATTACCAGCTTTGATTCTGCCTATGGAAGTGGTGCTGTCGTCAGTCTTGAATATAGCATTGGAGCCAGCAACACAGACGTAAGTATAAAGCGAATAGAGCAGGGGGCTAAAGCACACAGCCTTGTGGTGCACTTGTGCTGTCAGAGATTGTGGAGGAGATGCTTTTGCCAATCTGAACTGACTGGGATCTGCAAGTGAGGAAATCAAGGATTCTACTGCACAAGGATATATTGAGGCTAAGAACTTGGAGCTTATTGATTAGTTTCGAAGGAATGATGGTATTGAATTCTGAGCTGTCATTGATAAAGAACATCCTGATGTACGCATATTTGCTTTTCAGATATTCCAGGGCTGAGTGAAGAGCCAATGAGTGACCACTTTATTAAGTACACCTGCTCATTTATGCAAATATCTAACCTGCCAATCATATGGCAGCATCTCAATGCGTAAAAGCATACAGACATGATGAAGAGATGCAAACAACAGGAATTCTGCAGATGCTGGAAATTCAAGCAACACACATCAAAGTTGCTGGTGAACGCAGCAGGCCAGGCAGCATCTCTAGGAAGAGGTACAGTCGTCGTTTCAGGCCGAGACCCTTTGTCAGGTCTGACGAAGAGGTTCAGTTTTGCAGACCAGACATCAGAATGGGGAAGAACTGTGATCTAAGTGACTTTGATAATAGAATGATTGTTGGTGCCAGACTGGATGGTTTGAGTATCTCAGAAACTGCTGATCTCATGGGACTTTTACACACTCTCAACAGTTTACAGAGAATGATGATTAAAACAAAAGACATCCAGTTCTGTGGGTGATAAAGCCTTGTTAATGAGAGGGATCAGAGGAGAATGCCCAAACTGACAGGAAAGCAACAGTAACTCAAAATATCACATGTTGCAACAGTGGTGTACAGAAAAGTATCTCGGAACGCACAGCACATTGAACCTTGAAGTGGTTGGAGTACAGCAGCAGAAGACCGTGAACGTACACTCAGAGGCCTCTTTATTTGGCACATGAGGTGCCTATTACAGTGTCCACAGAACGTATTTGTATAATGCAATTTTCTACGCCTTAAGGTTTCTTAAGAATACAATTAGCACAATTTAGTAGAACTACCTGTAATACAAAATTATGACACAGTGCACTTTGCAATGCTTGTCAAGTGAGTGGGGTAGGGGGTTGCATACTTATATCACCAAAGTATGTGGCCAGATGAGCAGAAGCTGGAATCATTTTGTATACTTCTGTTGATTTGCCTTTGTCTTATGAAAAAAGCATTAATTGCTGGAAGTTAATATAATGTACAAGTCAACTGGTAACATTCAGTTTCTGAATGGACATTCATTTTGCCCAAGTAGACCCTCTAATTCATAAAGAGGGAGCCAACACACATGCTACTAATTATCTTAACTCAGAAACACAGAAGGAAAGAAAGCAACCTTGGAGATTCTGATGGGCCCATTATAGACAGTGAAGGCGTTAAAACATTAGCTCTGAACAGATTATAGATGCATTCACTCCCATTTCCCACATAGGAGCTTTCTTGTTAGAGCCCAGAGAATAATGCAAAGCCAAAAAGAAGCAATAGCATCTTAGACACGAAATCGTAGTCCTCGTTAAACATGAAATTCATGGAAGACTGACACCTTTCAAATGTCTTTGTTCAGACTTAGTTCACCAAGGACTGAATTTAAAAAAATCTCATTTTCTAGACACTTAAATCCCATTTTCCCAGGCAGCTTTTCCTCCACTATCTTAAGATATCTCTCTGTATACACATGACTGTGTGGCGAGGTATAGCTCAAATACCATCTACAAATTTGTTGACGATACTACCATTGTTGGTAGAATCTCAGGTGGTGACGAGAGGGTGTACGGGAGAGAGAGGAGTGAGATATTCCAACAAGTGGAGTGGTGCCACAGCAACAACCTGGCAATCAACGTCATTAAGACGAAAGAGCTGATTGTGGACTTCAGGAAGGGCAAGACGAAGGAGCACATACCAATCCTCATAGAGGGATCAGAAGTGGAGAGAGTGAGCAGCTTCAAGTTCCTGGGTGTCAAGATCTCTGAGGATCTAACCTGGTCCCAACATATCAATGTAGTCATAAAGAAGGCAGGACAGCGACTACATTTTATTAGGAGTTTGAAGGGATTTGGCATGTCAACAAATACACTCAAAAACTTCTATAGTTGTACTGTGGAGAGCATTCTCACAGGCTGCATCACTGTCTGGTATGGGAGGGCTACTGCACAGAACTGAAAGAAGCTGCAGAAGGTTATAAATCTAGTCAGCTCCATCTTGGGCACTAGCCTATAACATAACACACATAAAAATTGCAGGCGAACGTAGCAGGCCAGGCAGCATCTCTAGGAAGAGGTGCAGTCGACGTTTCAGGCTGAGATCCTTCGTCAGGACTAACTGAAAGAAGAGCTAGTAAGAGATTTGAAAGTGGGAGGGGGAGGGGGAGATCTGAAATGATAGGAGAAGACAGGAGGGGGAAGGATGGAGCCAAGGGCTGGACAGATGATTGGCAAAAGGGATATGAGAGGATCATGGGACAGGAGGCCTAGGGAGAAAGGAAAGGGAGAGGGGAGGAAGCCCAGAGGATGGGCAAGGAGTATAGTGAGGGGGACAGAGGGAGAAAAAGGAGAGAGAGAAAAAGAATGTGTGTATATAAATAAATAAATAATGGATGGGGTACAAGGGGGAGGTGGGGCATCAGCGGAAGTTTGAGAAGTCAATGTTCATGCTATCAGATTGGAGGCTACCCAGATGGAATATAAAGTGTTGTTCCTCCAACCTGAGTGTGGCTTCATCTTCACAGTAGAGGAGGCCATGGATAGACATATCAGAATGGGAATGGGACGTGGAATTAAAATGTGTGGCCAGTGGGAGTTCCTGCTTTCTCTGGCAGATAGAGCATAGGTGTTCAGTGAAACGATCTCCCAGTCTGCATCGGGCCTCGCCAATATATAGAAGGCCACATCGGGAGCACCGGACGCAGTATATCACCCCAGCCGACTCACAGGTGAAGTGCCGCCTCACCTGGAAGGATTGTCTGGGGCCCTGAATGGTGGTAAGGGAGGAAGTGTAAGGGCATGTGTAGCACTTGTTCCACTTACAAGGATAAGTGCCAGGAGGGAGATCGGTGGGGAGGGATGGGGGGGAATAAATGGTCAAGGGAGTCACATAGGGAGTGATCCCTGCGGAAAGCAGAGAGAGGGTTGGAGGGAAAGATGTGCTTAGTGGTGGGATCCCGTTGGAGGTGGCGGAAGTTACGGAGAATTATATGTTGGACCCGGAGGCTGGTGGGGTGGTAGGTGAGGACCAGGGGAACCCTATTCCTAGTGGGGTGATGGGAGGATGGAGTGAGAGCAGACGTGCGTGAAATGGGGGAGATGCATTTGAGAGCAGAGTTGATGGTGGAGGAAGGGAAGCCCCATTCTTTAAAAAAGGAGGACATTTCCTTTGTCCTGGAATGAAAAGCCTCGTCCTGAGAGCCTACAAAGTACCCAGGACATGCCCTTTTCTCATTGTTATCATCAGGTAGGAGACACAGAAGCCTGAAGGCACACACTCAGCGATTCAGGAACAGCTTCTTCCCCTCTGCCATCCGAATCCTAAATGGACATTGAAGCTTTGGACACTAACTCACTTTTTAAAATATACAGTATTTCTGTTTTTGCACATTTTAAAAAATCTATTCAATATACATAGTTGATTTACTTGTTTATTTATTATTATGTTTTATTTTATTGTATTTATTATTTTATTTTTTTTCTATCTCTGCTAGATTATGTATTGCATTGAATTGCTGCTGCTAAGTTAACAAATTTCACGTGGCATACTGGTGGTAATAAACCTGATTCTGATTCTGATTCTGATGAAGGAGAATATCTTATTCTGAAGAATCACTGTTGAGTATTGTATAGAACAATGTTGAGTATTCTCCTTCTGAAGAACCGCTGCTGAGTATTGTTGGAATGCATCTGTGTCAGTACCACTATGTCTAATCCAATGTGGAGGAAAGACAGAAAAAACGTATGCAAGCTTGATTTAATTCTGCTCTATTTTAAATAATGAGCAATAATTCTCCCAAGGTAAGGAAAATTCGCATAGAGACATTTTTATGTAAAACTATTGGTAATAATGATTTGAAAACTGTGAGGCTCCACAAGTAAATATGGTTTATTTCATCTGTGCATATGACAATAAAGTACATTTGACTTCACTTAAAAGTTTGGTAACTTTCTGATGCTCAAAATGGCAAAGTCGATTCATAATTATTTAATGGACTCAAATTATCATAGGCTTTGGACATATGATCACTTGCTGGTACCCTAAAGTACTGGACAATGTATCTTGTGGTTTCATTTCAATGCTGTTCTGTTCCTAAATACAAAATTTTAGACTAAATGGGATAAGTAATGTGAGGGGTAATTATGACTGAACTGTGTAACCCAGGTTAATTAAACCCAAAGATGTAATGTTAGAAAGCTCCAGCTTTGGAGGGATGAAAATGAGGTTTACCGAAATTAAAAAATAGAGAACTTGAGAAAAAACCTTTTTCACACAGAGGGTTGTGGTTCTGTGGAATGCTCTGCCTCAGAAGGCAGTGGAGGCCAATTCTCTGGATTCTTTCAAAAAAAAGTTAGATAGAGCTCTTAAAGATAGCGGAGTGAAGGGATGTGGGGAGAAGGCAGGAAAAGGGTACTGATTGTGGATGATCATAGTGAATGGTGGTGCTGGCACAAGGGGCTGAATGGCCTACTCCTGCACCTATTGTCTAAAAAAAGCAATGGAGAATGAGATGTGGCTGATGAGGTGTGAACAAACGAGAGAAACACAGCAAACTATAAGAAACTAAAGATATAAACTATTAAAAGTGGAATTAACAGTTACTATCTCTACCCTACTTACTGGAAATCATTAGGGTGAAACCCCTAGAGGAGAGATGATATCGATAAAAGATTTATTAAAGCTACGGCTATAACAAAACGATATCAGCAGAGAGTAGTATCCAAGATCTTTACCGTGTAACCGGGAATTAGTTCTGTTAAATCATACCAAGGGATTTGATCAGTTTTTTTTTGTATAAGTTTTCTGAATCGACTTTCTGTGGATGATCCAGTATTTCATCCAATGAACCAAGAGACAAGATGGTAAGCAACCCAAGGTCGAAGAACTAGTGTGGGAATGAAATGTTTCAAGATATAGAGGATTTAATATGGTGGCATGTATAAGTTTCTTTGTCATTCAAAGGATCTGAATTTGATTTTCTGGAAGAACTGATTATTTTTGCAAAGACTTTGATAAGTTACCGAATGAGATTTACTTTGTTTAAAAGTTGTGATGTTGGAGAATTTGTTGTGAAAGGATTTAAGTTGCATTCGTCCATATTTTAGGATTGAATTTAAATTTGTAGACATACTGACCTGAAAGTAAACTGAATTTAACCATATTACTTAATAGGAATTCAATTAGTTTTCTAACTAACTAGAGATAAATAAAAAGGAAAGCTTAGTCTGTTAACTTTTAAATTGAGAATAACATTAGATCTAGTTAGTTAGAGGAATTGGAGTAAAAAATGAATCTCACTGTCTCACTCAAATGAATCTCACTGTTTCTACCTAAAAAGGAATTTGGTTTTCATTTGATGTCTGAGATTTGGAACCTAATTCAGAATGTTGGAATTTTGAGTTGTTCTTCCTCGTGTAAATATTTTGTGTTTAATGCTATTTTTTATGAACAAAACTTACCTCCAGAAGTGTGTGTTTTCTATTCACTACCTCCTTCTGATACCTAGATGTTTTGATGGCCCGCTAGCACCCAAGGTAGTACGATGTAATTTTATTTTCACATAAAGACTGTGGCAGCCAGTCACATGAGATAAGACAAGCACTCCATAGGGTGTTACAACTGGAATGGGAAATCATTTGGAATTATATATCCACAATCAAATTGATACACCATCTAAAAGAGGTCAACTTTATTGTCACGTGCACAAGTACAGGTTCAGTACAATATAAAAAAAATTGCTTGAAGAGGCAACACAACAAAATACTGAATATACTGCAAGTTATATGACCATAAGACATAAGAGAAGAGTTAGGCCATTCAGCCCATTGAGTCTACTCCGACATTCCAACATGGCTGATTTACTACTCCTCTCAACCCCATTCTCCTGCCTCCTTCCCAGAATCTTTGACAACCTTTAGCACCCTTACTAACCAAAAACCAGAACCTATCAATGGAGCCACTTTTGTTTAATATAATTCCTAACAGATCCATTATATCTTTCTTCTTCAATCTTTTTATTAAGTTTCAAAATTAATAAACATAACAATAATGGTAATGATGCAAAGAGATTAAGATTACATTAATAATGGTTAACATGTACAAGCACAGATTCCAAGTAACAAATGTAGTTTAGCCTCCCAATCTCTTAGTAACTAACCATGAAAAACATATTTTATATAGAGAAAATAAACCCTAAACTAAAAAAAAACAACTAAACTAAAAAAGACAAAGCTTGGGCTGTCATATTACAATGGCTAAAATTATTATTTGTTGTTAACTCCACTCCTCTATACATGAACAAAAGATTATTATAAAGGATTCAGAAAGGGTCAACTTACATCGTATGAAAATATTGAATAAATGGCCTCCAAGTTTCTTCAAATTTAACCGAAGGATCCATAATACCACTCCTAATTTTTTCCAAGTTTAAGCATACTGTCGTTTGGGAAAACCATTGAAATATAGTAGGGGGATTGGAATCTTTCCATTTAAGTAAAATGGATCTTCTGGCTATTAATGTAACAAATGCAATTAGACGACAAGCTGACGAGGATAAATGACTAGAGTCTATCACTGGTAGTCCAAAGATTGAAGTAATAGGATGAGGTTGTAAATCAATACGTAGAACTACCGAAATAATATCAAAAATATCTTTCCAATACTTTTCTAGAAGAGGACAAGACCAGGACATATGTGTCAAGGAAGCTACTTCAGAATTATATCCATCACAAACAGGACTTATATGGCAGTAAAAACGAGTTAACTTATCCTTGGACATATAAGTCCGATGAACCACCTAAAATTGTATCAAGGCATGTCTGGCACACATTGTGGAAGTATTAACTAATTGAAGAGTGTTCTCCCATTTCTGTGTAGGTAAAGGTATCTGAAGTTCTCTTTCCCACTCATTCTTAATTTTATCAGATGTACCTAGACGTATTTTCATAATTAAATCATAAATAAATGATATTAAACTCTTCTGATAGGGATTTATACTTAAAATTTTTTCTGTAACTTCAATTTGATGTGATATTGGAAAGGTAGGTAAAATAACATTCAGAAAGTTTCTAATCTGTAAATATCTGAAAAAGTGTGATCTAGGCAAATTATATTTATTAGACAACTGTTCAAAAGACATAAAACAATCATCCATGAATAAATCACGAAAACATGTTATTCCCTTTGTTTTCCATAAAAGGAAAGCTTGATCAATTCTAGACGTTTGAAAGAAAAAAATTAGATATAATAGGACAGGATAAATTTATTCAATCCAAAAAATTTACAAAATTGAAACCATATTCGTATTGTATGTTTAATTATTGGATTTATCATTTGTTTATTCAATTTAGTAAGTGCAAAGGGAAGCGCAGCTCCTAAAGTAGAAGCCAATGAAAACCCCTGTACAGACTTATGCTCAAGGATCATCCATCGTGGACATTGAGTTTCATCCATATCGAATATTGAATATTGAATATTAATTGCCCAATAATAAAATCTAAGATCTGGCAAAGCCAAGCCACCTTCCTTTTTTGATTTCTGTAAATATTTCTTATTTAATCTAGGATTTCTATTCTGCTATATATATATATGAAGAAATTTTAGAATCAATAATATCAAAAAATTTTTAGGGATAAAAATTGATACCGCCTGAAATACAGTTGCATGCAAAAGTTTAGGCACCTCTGGTCAAAATTTCTGTTACTGTGAATAGCTAAGCGAGTAAAAGATGAACTGATTTCCAAAAGCATAAAGTTAAAGATGACACAATTTTTTATTTCCTTCTTTTCCAGTTTCAAAATAACAAAAAAAGTAAAAGGGCCCGAAGCAAAAACTTTTTTTATTTCCTTCTTTTCCAGTTTCAAAATAACAAAAAAAGGAAAAGGGCCCGAAGCAAAAGCTTTTTTACAGACGGTGTGATGTTTGCTTCCAGGATTTGCTGGTATTTAATTGAATTCATTCTTACCTCTACTAGTGAAATGTTCCCCATGCCACTGGCTGCAACGCAAGCCCAAAACATGATTGATCCACCCCTGTGCTTAACAGTTGGAGAGGTGTTCTTTTCATGAAATTCTGCCCTCTTTTTTCTCCAAACATACCTTTGCTCATTGCGGCCAAAAAGTTCTATTTTAACTTTATCAGTCCACAGGACTTGTTTCCAAAATGCATCAGGCTTGCTTAGATGTTCCTTTGAACCTTTTGAATAGAACTTTTTGGCGGCAATGAGCATAGGTATGTTTGGAGAAAAAGGGTGCAGGATTTCATGAAATTAAATAAATCCTTAAGCTTCTTAGTAATTTTAACACCCAAATAAATAAAATAATCAGTAACCAATCTGAATGGTGATTGTCTATAAATTGAGACTTGCATATTTAATGGGAAAAGCACGCTCCTATTAAGATTCAACTCGTAACCAGAAAAACTACTAAATTGAGCATGTAGTGTTATTACTGCAGGAATGGATTCTCTGGCTTAGAGATACTGTATATAGTAACAGGTCATCTGCATATAGTGATACTTTATGCATCCTATTCCCACGAATAATGCCAAATATATTGGCTGAATCACGAATAGTGATTGCCAAGGGCTCCAGGGAAATATCAGGCTCAAGGGACAGCCCTGTCTTGTACCTCAGAAAAGCCTAAAAAAACAGGGATCTTTGATAATTAGTGAATACAGAAGCCAAAGGTGTATGATATATCAATTGGATCCAAGATATAAATTTTGGGCTAAAATTAAATTTCTCAAGCATATTAAATAAATATCCCCACTCACGTTTATCAAACGCCTTCTTGGCATCAAGCAAAATAACACATTCTGTAGTCTAAGATGAAGTAGTGTATACAATGTTCATTTACCATTAAAATAGATATAATAGATCCATTATATCTATTTTGACCGATTTAACAGCTGTCCTCTTCACCTAATTATGGCACTGTGATTGATTATTAAAATTGATATCCTTTGAAACGATAACCTTAATTTGACTGCATGCTACTGACCGTTTAAATGTTGTAAATATTCCACTAAAATTAATACTGCTATCAAATCTAAGGGCTGAAGTAATATTTTCTAATCACAGTTTCAAGGATCCAGTTACTGAATGCTGTGCATACCACTGCTGTCAAATTAATTACTGACATCAAAGGACTTTAAGTATAATTGATGCTGTCTATTGTATCTTTAATGTCAGATCCCAACATGAATTAATTGCAGCATTACGCATTATACAAAACTACAATATTCCCAGGTGCAAGCTTGGTGAAATCTAATCAGATTCTTTCTACATATATTTTGTAACATGTGCTTCATTCACCAAGGTTGCCAGATTCCAGTCGTGTGAGCGCAGATAGGAGCAAAAGAGTAATTTCTTGGAGAAGATAACTTTTACAGTAGAAGTCATGGAATTTCATGGAAAAATGTTAGGCTGCTACATTTTCACAAAAGCATTAATATATTTTAAATGAGCATTTAATGTGGCACTCAGCTAATGGACTTGTGTCACAGTGTCACAGGTCCTATGGCGTCATGAGGAAGGTATCTCACAAAGAAGCCAATTAGATTGTCCCTATTTTTCTTTATCCCTGTACATAAAATTTCACAGTGTTTGCGAAACATTCCCATGATTCGGTTATACAACAGCATTTTCTGCACTTCAAAGCATTTTTCTCTGTGTCATGAAGATGTTTACGAACATGTAAATTGGCATCATGTGAAAATGCTAAGCATTCTCCATTTCAGAGCAGTTTTAAGAGTAGAAATAAAGAGCTTCTGTTTTCAAACTTTGGAAACACAAACAGAGAAAAAATTGTAGAGAAACAATTTGATTTCCCAAGCCCTGCTGTTGAAATTCATTGAATTCTAGAGAACTTGCATAAATAGAGAAATATCTCTACTAATAACAATACTGATTGTACAGACACTGAAACTGATGGATGGAAAAACCTTCAGCTCTTTTTTGCCCCACTGTCAATGTTGGTTTTTACAGTGGTGTTATTATTTTGTGTGCGCAATCTTTTACCACACCCAAATTTCTGATCTGGAGGATGATTTGCAGCTTGGATGACACTCAGCATGAAGAGAGGAGGAGACTTCCTTCACGGCTGGCAAGTCTTTAAGCGAATTCACTGTGGGGTAGAAAAATGGAGACTTGAGTGACTGCCGATACCTCAAAATAGATCAATATATACATTGCTGGAGGAACATAGTGGGTCAAGCAGCATTTGTGGAGGAAGAAGGATGAACAACATTTCAGGTCAAGACCCTGTATCGGTCATTATAGATGGGCTTGTTTGTCAGCATAGACATGGTGGGCTAAATGGCCCTTATCTGTGCTGTACAGCTAAGTGACTCTATTACTTCAAAGACATGCTGATTAGTAGGTGATTGCAACCTATCGCTTGTGTAGACAGATGGTAGAGGAAACAGAGTGAAGATGATAGGTGTGTTGAGCAAACTGGTTTCAGCAAGATGAATGAGATTAATGGGGTTGCTGTGAAATGATTTCCAAATATTTCATGACAAATATAAAACATGAAAAGTTTGCCCTTCATGGCCTTGAACAAATTCAAAGATTCTGTTTCCCACAGCTCTCCAGGGTATAGAATTCCAGAGATCCACAACAAATTAACTGTTAGAGAAACTCAGCAAGTCGAGCAGCATCTGTGGGGGAAAAGGAATTGCTGGTGCATGAGGTTGAAATCCTGTATCAGGACTCAAAACACTGACAATTCCTTTCCTACCACAGATGCCATTTGACTTACTGAGCTCCTCCAGCAGATTGCTTGTAGCTCCAGATTCTAGCATCTGCAGTCCCTTGTATCTCCAAAGTTTCACAACCCATTAAGAGAAGACATTTTTCCTCATCTTCATCTGAAAAGATTGATTCCTTGTACTGAAGCCTTCTGCTTCTAGATTCCTCCTCAAAGAGAAATATCCTAACTTAATCAAAACACTTGTAGCCCCCCTGGCCAGCTTCGGGGTCACTCGGCTCACTGTCGTCTAGGGAAACAGCCCTCGGCCCTGCCAAGCTGGGTAATTAGTTTGTGTGGATGTTGTGTGATGTACCCCGCCCTGTCCAAATAGCAGACAATACACCAGATATGATTAAATAATTTACAGTTTATAGATATTACTGGAACTATATAATTAATAGAGAATAAAATATAAAAGGAAAATAAAAGGCGCCACACTTATCAAAGTTCAATCTGTTCGTGCACAAACAGTTGGAGCTCAGGACCTTCTTCTTCACCCTGCGACCCCTCGGACCACCTCGACTGGCCGCCTAGGACCAACAACGGTGCTCAACCAGACGCTCCACACGAGCCCGTCTCCATCTCCTCTACTCGCCGAACGCCCCGCTCGGGGTCCGACCCCGTTAGTAGACTCACAGCACCTGGTCCCTCCTCTGTCTCTCTCTCTCCTGCCTTCTCCCCCAAAACCCCGCGCATACAATATCTTACCGATACACCAAAAACATAACAACTATCGCAATTGGTTCATCTTCTTATCAGTAACGTGGTTCAACAAACTGCTGGCGAAAAGGACTTTCTCAGCAGTTAACATAACAAAGAAGCCCTTTCAATTATAACATAACACAGAAGCCATTTTAATTAGACTACGCAGTGACATAAAAAAAAGAAACCCCCTTACACACTCCAAAACCTGCATGCATCAAGTAAGATACCTTTCTTCTATCCAAATACCAATGACTGTAAGTCCAACCAGGCCAACTTTCATTCTTCGAATCAGTCTGATGAACCTTCTCTTAAATGTCCCACCAACCCTTACCAACTTTTATTGATGTACCATAGAAATCATTCTATCCGGATGCATAATGGTTTGGTATGGCAACTGCTCTGTATATGGCTGCAGGAAACTGCTGAGTTGTGGATACAGCTGAACTCATCTTGGAAACCAGCCTCCTCTCATGGATTCTGTCCATAATTCTCGCTGTCTCAGTACAGCAGCCGGCATAGCCAAAGACCCCACCCACTCTAAACATTCTCTAAACATCCTTACAAAAGCTTGAAAGGACGTACCACTAGGCCGAAGGAAAGCTTCTTGGGGCCCTTCAACAGATTTCTTGTATAATGAGATGGACTCTTGGCCTCACAATTTACCACTTTATGACTTCGTACTTTACTGTCCACCTGCATTGCACTTTCTCTGTAGCTTTTACAATTTATTTCGCATTTTTATTGTTTTACCTTGTTCTACCTTGATAAACTGTGTAATGATTTGATTTGCACAAACAGAATGCAAGATAAACTTTTCATTGTATCTTGAAACGTATGACTTCAATAAACTAATACCAATACCATTGTCAATACAGGCATCGTTCCACAAGAGAAATAAGAAAAGCTTTGTTTCTGTTTCTATGCCTCCATTTACAAACTAGCTTGTCAATTACTTATGTAAACATCCGGGCCGCTATCTCTGAGTGGTGAAATCAGTTTATATGTCTTACTAGTGTAGTCATGTTAATGTGTTATTGACATTGTTGAATTGCAAACCTGGAGCCATCCACATTCTTGTCAGTTTAATTTCACTATGCTCTCCTTATACACTGTAGAAATTTACATATTCCATACAGAATGAGGCCATTTAGCCTAAGTTAGTGCTAGCTCTCAGAGAAGTCCATTAATCCCATTCCCCCACTGGCATCTCTGCAATGTATTTTCACTCACATGCCTGTCAACATTCGCGGCTAGCCCCAAATTTCCTGTCACCCAACCACATAATGAATAATTTGCCGTAGCTAGTTAAATTACTAAGGTTCAAGATTCAAAGTTCCAAGTAAATTTATTATCAAAGTGCATGTATGTCACCGTATACAACCCCGAGATTCATTTTCTTGCGGGCAATCACAGTAAATACAAGATATACAATAGAGTCAATGAAAGACCACACCCAACAAGATGGACAACAACCAATGTGTAAAAATTAGATCCTTCTCCAGTTCATCATCCAGCCCCGACAAGGAGTTGAGGATGCCATCGTCTACCTGCTGAACCGTGTCTACTCCCACCTGGACAAGCCAGCGAGCACTGTGAAGTCATGTTTTTTGACTTCTCCAGTGCGTTCAACACCATCTTCCCTGCTCTGCTGGGGGAGAAGCTGACAGCGATGCAGGTGGATGCTTTCCTGGTGTCATGGATACTTGATTACCTGACTGGCAGACCACAGTACGTGTGCTTGCAACACTGTGTGTCTGACAGAGTGATCAGCAGCACTGGGGCTCCACAGGGGACTGTCTTGTCTCCCTTTCTCTTCACCATTTACACCTCAGACTTCAACTACTGCAGAGTCTTGTCATCTTCAGAAGTTTTCTGATGACTCTGCCATAGTTGGACGCATCAGCAAGGGAGATGAGGTTGAGTACAGGGCTACGGTGGGAAACTTTGTCACATGGTGTGAGCAGAATTATCTGCAGCTTAATGTGAAAAAGACTAAGGAGCTGTTGGTAGACCTGAGGAGAGCTAAGGTACCGGCTACCCCTGTTTCCATCCAGGGCGTCAGTGTGGACATGGTGGAGGATTACAAGTACCTGGGGATATGAATTGACAGTAAACTGGACTGATCAAAGAACACTGAGGCTGTCTACAAGAAGGGTCAGAGCCGTCTCTATTTCCTGAGGAGAGTGGGGTCCTTTAACATCTGCCGGACGATGTTGAGGATGTTCTACGAGTCTGTGGTGGCCAGTGCTATCATGTTTGCACTTGCGTGCTGGGGCAGCAGGCTGAGGGTAGCAGACACCAACAGAATCAACAAACTCATTCGTAAGGCCAGTGATGTTGTGGGGATGGGACTGGACTCTCTGACGGTGGTGACTGAAAAGAGGATGCTGTCCAAGTTGCATGCCATCTTGGACAATGTCTCCCATCCACTACATAATGTACTGGGTGGGCACAGGAGTACATTCAGCCAGAGACTCATTCCACCGAGATGCAGCACAGAGCGTCATAGGAAGTCATTCCTGCCTGTGGCCATCAAACTTTATAACTCTTCCCTTGGAGGGTCAGACACCCTGAGCCAATAGGCTGGTCCTGGACTTATTTCATAATTTACTGGCATAATTTACATATTGCTATTTAACTATTTATGGTTTTATTACTATTTATTATTTATGGTGCAACTGTAACGAAAACCAATTTCCCCCAGGATCAATAAAGTATGACTATGACTAAATATAGTGAACATAAGGTGCAGAGTCCTTGAAAGAGAGTCCATATGGTGTGGGAAAAGTTCAGTGCTGGGCGAGTGAATTGAGTGAAGTTGTCCCCTCTGGTTCAGAAACCTCATGTTGAGGGGTAATAACTGTTCCTGGACATGGTGATGTGAGTCATGATGCTCCTGTACCTTCTTCCTGATGGCATGATCAAGAAGAGAGCATGACGTGGGTGGTGGGGATCCCTAATGATAGATGCCGCCTTTCTGTGACAGCTCTCTGTGTAGATGTGCCCAATGGCGGGAAGAGCTTTAGTTATGAAAGACTGAGCTATATTTTTGTAGGATTTTCTGTACAAAAGCATTGGTGTTTCCATGCCAGGCTGTGATGCAACCAGTTAAATTACTCTCCATGACACACCTATAGAAGTACGTCAAAGTTTTAGATGACAAACAAAATCTTCTTAAACTTCTAAGAAAGCAAAGGTGCTCTCATGCTTTCTTCATAATGGCACTTATGTGCTGGACCCAGTACAGATCCTCTGAAATTATAGCATCGAGAAATTTAAAATTACTGACCTCTCCACCTCTGATCCCTTGATGAAAACTGGCTCATGGGCCTCTGGCTTCCTCCTCCTTATTAATAGTCATCTCCTTGGCCTTCCTGGCACTGAGTGAGTGGCTGTTATTGTGGCTCCACTCAGCCAGGTTTTCAATCTCCATCCTATATGCTGATTCATCACACCCCTTTGACTCGGCCAACAACAGTGGTATCGTCGGCAAACTCAAATATGGCATTGGAGCTCTGCTTAGCCTCATAAGCGTAAAAGGAGTAGAGCCGAGGCCTAAGCACATAGTCCTGAGTGCATGTTTGCTGAGGGAAATTGTGAAGGAGATGTTGTTGCCAATCTGAGCTAACTGGGGTCTGCAAGTCAGAAAACAGATCCAGTTGCTCAAGGAAATATTAAGGCCTAGGACTTGAATATCTTATTGATTAGTTTTGAGGGGATGATATTATTGAATGCCAAGCTGTAGTCAATGAAGAGCATCCTGATGTATGTATCTTCGCTAACTAGATGTTCCAGGATTGAGTGAAGAGCCGATAAAATGGCATCTGCTGTTGACCTGTTGTGACATTAGGCATTTTGGAGAAGATCAAAGTTGCTTCTTAGGCAGGAATTGATATGTTTCATCAACCTCTCAAAGCACTTTTTCACAGTGGATGCAAATGTTGCTGAATGATCACTCCTGGACCTCTTGTATTTAGCTTGGTCACCAGACCTGAATGCCACTGATCGGGCCCTCAACAGACTGCAGATCTCATGGTCCATCCAGGGCTTCTGGTTAGGGAAGGTTCTGAATAATTTTGTGGGGACACGCTCATCTATCACTGATTTTATGAAGCCTGTGACACCTATGGCACATTCATTCAGATCCACAGATGAGTCTTTGAGCATATCCCAGTTCACTGACTCCAGGCAGTCCCATAGCCACTCCTCAGCCTCCCAGGACAACCTCTTTGTTGTTCTCATCTCTAGAGCCTTGCTTTAGCCTCTGCCTGCATGCAGGTAGGAGGAAGATAGCTAGGTGATCGGATATTCCAAAATACATTCTTGACATGGAATGGTAGGCATTTTTAATGGTAGTGTAACAGTGGTTGAGTGGATTGGGACCTCGGGGGCTGCAGGTGATACGTTGATGATAAATGTGGCAAGTACCGTTATATTTTTGGAATATGAGAGGAGACTAGAGTGTCAATGAGAAATCCACATGGTCATGCAAGTAGATTGGGTGGTAAATGAGTCATCTGGCATGCTTGGCATTATTGGTTAGGACATTGAGTAGAAGAGTAAGGAGCTTCCAGCAATATAGGCTGCCTTTGGAGCACTGTGTGCAATTGTGATCACCTCTCTCCAGGAAAGATGTGGAGGCTATAAAAAGAATGCAGATGAAGTTGACCAGGATTAGAGAATATGCTATACAGAGAAGTTGGATAAAATAGGGTTTATTTTCTCTGGAGACTGACGGAAGACCTGATAGAAGTTGATATAATTATGTGAGGCATGGGCAGACAGCCAGGATCTTTTTCCCAGAGTAGAAATGTCAAGTACTATAAAGCATGCATTTATGATAAGAGGGGAGAAGTTTAATGGAGATGTGTGTGGCAAGTTTTTTTACATGGAGACTGGAAGAGGCTACCAGGGTTAGTGATGATAAAATAAGACAGTGGTATTTAATAGACTGTGAGGTAGACACACAAATATGTAGGGAATAGAGGGATATGGGTTTTGACCAAGCAAAAGGGATTTAGTTTAATTTGGCGTCATGCACAACACTGACATCGTGGGTCCAAGGACCAAAGTTCGAAGTTCAAAGTGCATTTATTATCCAAGTATGTATACATTATACAACCTTGAGAGTCAACTCCTAACAGGCAGCCACATAACGAAGAAACCTCCCCAAAAAAAGATAAAAATGGAAGACCGTTGAACACCCAACATGCAGGGTGTTAGAAGCTGCTGTGTATCTACCAGTGACTCTGTCTCTCCAGTAATATCATCCATGCTACAACACAGAGAAAGAAAAAAAAATGCAAAGAAAAACACAGTCCTTTTGCTGCACTGTTCTGTGTTCTTTTCTCTGTGTCACTGGAATAACACACATCTCCACAAATACAATACGCAAGATCACATTGAAACCCAGATCTACTATCGGACAGGAGGTACAGGAGCCTGAACTGAGCCACACTCAACATTTAAGGAACAGCTTTCTCACCACCTTCATCAGATTTCTGAAGGGTCCGTGAATACAATGTTGTTATTCCTCTTTCACGCTATTGAATCTGGTTTTGTATTTTATAATAATTATTTTATCTTGTACTGCAGCTATTAATAACAAGTATCGTGAAATATATCAGTGATAATAAACATAATTCTGATTCTGGTTCCAATTAGGTCTGCGGAGCTGTATGGCAGCAAGATTCAGTCCTGTGCCATTGAGTCATCCTTGAAAGACTACCATGTATTCAGGAGATGACAGATCAGATTTTAATCACAGCACAGAAAAAATCTTCCCCACGCTCTGCCCCCATGCACCATAGACTCACTAAACATGTAAACCAGATTATGAAGAAGCACAGCAGGCAGCTAAAGAAAATATCTACACGAAGCCAGCAGCTTAAAAAGGCATTCTTATAAGGACAGCTGACTGGTGAGAGTTCTGGATATACTTTCAATAATTATCAAGGAGACTACAATATATAAATAATTATCCACAAACTCAATATGTGGTGTCTATGTGAGTTCACTCGGAAATTCACAATGCAGGATGAAGGCCTTGAAAAGCAGTGACCTAGTGGGCCCCGCACCTGTGATATATTGCCTTTGCAAATTACTTACACTAGGCTACTTGGTAAGCAGGGTGAGTATTAAATTTTCAAGCAGGCATAAATAACAAGGGTGGATTTACTTGAGCTATATTTCATTAGCATGGAAATTAGTTGCCATGGAAAATTTCAAACCTCTCAGTGCGAAAAAAAATGCTTGACCAACAGCTGATTAGCAATCCTCAGGTAGGCTTACTTTAACATTACAATTCAAAGTTGGTTTTGCTGTTAACCTTACTCTGCAGGGAATAAAATGTTTGTAGAATATTAACTGATTGTGCAGAGTACCAGTTCTCAAAAAGAGTCCTTCAGCCGAAAAAAAATCCTGTGTTTCTTTAAAGTGTTGAGATAGAAATTTAATATTTAGCCTTATCCTTTCAGAAATATGTGACTGTGATGAATTTATAAATTTTAATCAGTTTATGAACTAGCAAATAAATAAACTCTCTGGCTGAGAAATTTCATGGGAACGATTGAGAAAATTTACTTCCTCTGATAGAAGATTCTGGAGAAGTGGAATATAACTTAAAAATCTGAGCTGGGCTGTTGAGGTAATGTTATGGATTGGTTCCTCACACAAAAGGTTTCAAAAACCTAGAACTTCCTTCCTCCCAAAAACCTAAGGTTGGGACAATGGAAATTTTTAGTTCTGAGATTGAAGCATTTTTGGAAGTTTTAAGTGTTGAGGGACTGAGGCAGGTAATTGAGGCTGAGATTCATATCAGCAAGGAATGAGCAGACCTTGGTTGAAAGATTTGCTGCAGACCCTGTTTCTTTGCAAGTTTGTCACCAACTGTGTTCCAAACACAAACATGAAGATCTGTTCCCTAAGTTTTGATCTTTCAAGAATATGATTACAAAAAAAAACAGAATAGCTGTTCAGCTCCACAATTCACTTTACCCTTAAATCCACTTTCCCACTTGATTTCTACATCATTAAACTTTGGCAGCAGCCACAGCCTTGAACATACTTGAATGTTGAGCACCATGGGGCAGACGTTCCCCTCATACCATCCCAAACTTCCCTTTTTGTTGCTCTGCTCTCCCCTCCAACTCTCCCCAACCCCCTTGCTCCCCTTCCCACTCCTTCCCTTTCTCCTCCATCCCTCTCCCAACTCTCCCCTTACACCTCCTTCCCTAACCTTCTCCATCTCTTGTCTTCCTTCTCCAACTCTATTTTATTTATTTAGAGATAGTGTGGAGTGGACCCTTCCACCCCTTCAAGCCACACCACCAATTAACCCTATCCTAATCATGAACCAATTTACACTGACCTATTAACCTACCCATTCCATCTTTGGACTGCGGGAGGAAACCAGAGCACCTGGGGGAAACCCACACATTCCACAAGGACATAAAGAGACTGGCTCCGGAATGAACTCCAAATTCCGGAATGCTCTGAGGTGTAATTGTGTTGTTCTTACTGCTCTACTACTGTGGCACCCAAAGTCTTTCCCCCATGTCGCCTTCTTTCTCCTCCCCTGCCTCTCCCCCTCCAACTCTCTCCTTCCCCCAATTTCCTCAACCCTTCCTCGTCTCTTGCTATATTGCTCCAACTTCCCTGAGGTATCCTCCCTCCTCCTCCCTCCTTCTTCCCCCTCCAACTTTCCCCGTACCTCAGCTTTATTCATTCCCCCTCTCTCTATGCTCTTCCCCTCGCTTTCCCTCATTTTCTCCCTGTATCCTTCTGCTTTGAGTAATTTTCTTCCCATCTCACTCCAAGACAATGCATCCCAACCAACTCTGCCCCTGCATCTTTAAATTATCTCACCAGACAAAACAACCTTCTGCAATCCTTTTCACTTCTACACCACAATTAAGTGTTTACTGTCTATGTGCCAAGCCTCACTGGTATCAACCCGCCAACTTTTCCTACAATACATCGACAACTGTATTGGTGCTTCTTCTTGTGCCCATGAAGAACTCATCGACTTCATCAACTTTATCTCCAACTTCCACCCTGCCCTCAAATTTATCTGGTCCATTTCTGACACCTCCCTCCCCTTTCTCGATCTCTCTGTCTCTGTCTCTGGAGGCAGCTTATCTACTAATATCTTTCATAAATCCACTGATTCTCACAGGTACCTGGACTATATCACTTCCCTCCTTTGACGTGTAAAAATGCCATCCCCCTTCTCTCAGTTCCTCTGTTTCCATCACATCAGCTCTCAGGATGAGGCTTTTTATTCCAGAACTAAGGAAATGTCCTCCTTCTTCAAAGAAAGGTGCTTCCCTTCCTCCACCATCAGCGCTGCACTCAACCGCATATCCTTCATGTCTCACACGCTTCCCCTTGTCCCATCTTCCAGCCACCCTACTAGGGACAGTATTCATCTTGTCCTCATCTACCACCCCACCAGCCTCTGTGTCCAGCACATAATTCTCCGTAACTTCCGCATCTCCAATGGGATCCCACCACCAATCACATCTTTCCCTCCCACCCCACTTTCTGCTTTCCTCAGGGATCGCTCCCTATGTGACTCACTTGCCGATTTATCCCTCCCCACCGATCTCCTTCCTGGCAATTATCCTGGCAAATGGAACAAGTGCTACACTTGCCCCTACACCTCCTGTATTACTATAAATCTGGGCCCCAAACAGTCCTTCCAGGAGAGGTAAGACTTCACCTACCGTGATGAGGCCACACTCAGGTTGGAAGAGTGTGGCCTCATATTCATTTATATTCCATGTGGGTAGCCTCCAACCTGATGGCATAAGCATAGCTTTCTCAAACTTCCGGTAATGGCACCCTTGCCCCTCACCATGCCCCATTCCTATTTCCCTCTCTCATCTGATCTCCTTCCTTGCCTATCACCTCTGCCTGACGCCCTTCCCTTTCTCCCTCCCGTAGCCTTTTATCTCTTTTTCCAATCAACTTCTCAGCTTTTTACTTCACCCGTCCCTCCCCTCACAGTTTCCCCTATCACCTACAACATCGTACTTCTCCCTCTCCTCCCCCACCTTCTTATTCAGACTTCATCTTTTCTCTCCAGTCCTGATGAAGGGTCTCAGCCCAATGCTTTGACTGTTTGCTCTTTTCCATAGATGCTGCCTGGCCTGCTGAGTTCCTCCAGCACTTCGTGTGTGTTGATTAAATGTTTAAACTTCTGGCCTTATACACATGCAGACTTTCTAATACTCCAAAGAAAAGCTCAGTCATCGAAGTGTGACTCAGAATTCACCGGAGAGTCAAGCCCCAAAATGAATTGCAGTCTCAGATAGAGGTCTTTATTCCATAAAGTCCCATACTAGATATTGTAATTTTATTTTGCAAATATGTCCCTGAGAATTTTGTCACTATGCAAAGGTTAAAAGTTGATGCTTTTTAAAAGACCATTGAAACTTTAAAAAATGCTTATCAAAAGTTTATAATATGCCTCGCTTGATTACAAAGGAATGTGAAAAATACTTACAAAGCTTCTGTCTCTAAACTGTTAACTCATAAACTGACTTAATGGGACTCTCAGTTTACCGATAATGCACCTAATCAGGTGCTGGGATGAGCTCAGTGCATTTAGTTCCTGCTGCCACAATCTAATTGCGACCTACTGCAGATGTGACAATCTGTACTGAAACCCAAGAAGAAAGCAAAAAAAGTACTCAGGGTTGTAACTTAACACATTCAAATGCCTATATTATCAACAAAAAACAGTTTATCAGATTCCCTGTGACTCAGGCAGGCTTAATTTAATGACTGCAAGTGCCCTGCTCTCTTTGAAGCGTCACCTCAGCTGAAATCACCGCATTGTAAACGTCAGGACATTTTGCACACAGGTCAAATAAACTTGGTCGTTCACTGTGTAGCATTTCCATCAGCTGGTACAGGATATCGTGTTAAAAATGAGCGAATTCACTTCAGTTGTATCTAATTAGAACTTGATTTTTTCTTTTTTTTGTTCCTTCTTTTGTTTTTCACTCATGTCTTCCCAAACATTGGTTATCAAGTATGCACATATGAAGCTCCTGACTAATGAAGACAGGTGCATGATACTTGCACAGCAAATGTCAAAGGGATTAAGTTTTCCATGTTCACACGTCACTGAATGCAGGAGGTGAGAAAATCTGCAGATGCTGGTAATCCAACACACACAAAGTGCTGGAGGAACTCAGCAGGCCAGGCAGCATCTATGGAAAAGAGTAAACAGACAATGTTTTGGGCCAAGACCCTTCATGATGAATTTTGTGTGTGTTACTGAATTTAGGAGCAGCATTAGGAAGGCAAGCAGTTTAATTGGCTTTACTAGAAGATTGTATGAGTATAGAGGTCTTGGAGCAATTTTCTTAGCTCTTGATATGACTGCATCTGGAATCTTTCGCAGAATTTTAGTCTCTTCTAAAAGTACATACTTTCCACAGAATGAGTAAAACAAAGGTCTTATCTTGTGAGGGAAATTTCACTGTATGAAAGTTTGTGTAGGCCAAATCTGTATTAGAGTTATAGAATACTTTAGCATAGAAACAGGCCCTTCAGCCCATCTAGTACATGCTAAACTATTATGCTGCCCAATTCCATTGGCCTGCACCCAGACCATAGATTTCCATACTCCTCCAATCTATGCACGTACCTATCCAAATTCCTCTTAAATGTTGAAATTGAACCTGCATCCACCACCTCCACCAGCAGCTCATTCCACACTCTCACCACCCTTTGAGTGGAGAAGTTCCCCTTAAATGTTTCAGCTTTCACCCTTGGCACATGACCAGTGGCTCTGGTTTCACTCCACCTCAGTTGAAAAGCCTGCTTGCATTTAACCTTTTATACCCCTATCTCCTGTATACCTATATTAAATTTCCCCTCATTATCCTCTGCTCTTGGGAATTAAGTACTAACCTATTAACTTTTCCTTATAACTCAGGTCCTCAAATTCTGGCAGTCTCCTTGTAAATTTTCACTGCACTCTTTCAATCTTATTGATATCTTTCCTGCAGGTAGAACTGCACACAATACTCCAAATTAGGCCTCACCGATGTCTTATTCAACTTCAACATAACATCTCAAGTCCTGTAATCAATACTTTGATTTATGTATTCACTAGCATTTAAAGGAATGAGAGATATAATTAAACTTGCAACCTTTTCATAGAACTTGACAGCCTGCAGGGGTACCCAATGCTTTTTTTTGTGCCATGGAGCCTTACCAATAACCGAGGGGTCTGTGAAGCCCAGGCTGGGAGCCCCTCTCGGCCTGGGTGCATGGAGGATGCTACAGTTGTCTGACAAGTCTAGAGCCAGGGGTCGCCGTCTCAGAATAAAGGCGGGTCTTTTTTTTCTTTGAGTAGTTGCTCAATCTTTGAAATTCTCTACACTAGCGAGCTGAGAGCACTCGAACTTGGAGGTAATTCAAAATAGAGACTGGCTAATTTCTGGATGTAGAGGAAATCAAGAGAAAAGACAAAAAAATCTTGAAAATGCCATTAAAGCAGAACGTCACACAAGATCGTAATGAATGATAAAACAGACTTGAAAGGCTAAAAGGCTTCTTCTTGTCTTCAGTTGTTACATTTGTATAGACCATAAGACCATAAGACATAGGAGCAGAATTAGGCTATTTGACCCATCAAGTCTGCTCCGCCATTTGATCATGGCTGATAGACTGTTCTTATGTTTGGTGCTTTGTATTTCCAAACCTGAGGCAAAATGACTAATTTAGGTCCATTTGGAAAATTTGCCTGCACTTGGGTTAATCTGACCTGTTTGTGACCTAGCCAACAATTCCTGAAGAGATTACCACCCCCAAATTTTTTTTAAAAGCACTGGAGTGTGCAAACAGGAGAGGCTGAAGGTATTTCTGTGTGAATTCTTTTTAGCGAGACTTATGAACACCCTGTGACTACCCAATACACATTAATTATGACAATGCCATTATTGTATATTTAACAATATGTCAAATATACACTTTATTTCAAATTGTACATCTACAGAATGTATCTTTATATATTAACTGTTAATATTATTGTGTTAATATTATTTTATATGCTGTCCGTAATATACATGCTGTGTTTTGCACCTTGGTCCCAGAGGAATATTGTTTTGTTTAATTGTATACATCTGCGTAGTTGAATGACGACAAATATCAACTTGAAGTTGAAATTGAATTTTCACCAATGTGAAGAACATTCCCAGACCCATTCCTGATCACCTCGTGGTCCATCCTGACAAGTCGGTGGTGGGGAGGCGGGTGGCTGATGTTGTCATAGCAACCGAATTTGATGCCATTTCTCTGACAGACTCTGTGACCTGAACATGCTTCTGCACCTCGAGCAGAAATACAGTGCAGTGACTGAGGTAATAAATAGAGGGGGTGTGGTGGGAGGGTAACTAGAATGGTTGAGCAGATTAACTGCCTGGAGGAAGAACATTTTAAGATGGTGTGATTTTTTTTTTTGTTTGATTGTTTTAATAGCCATATAGGTGTTTTGCAGAAGTCAACTTTTGGAAGATAACTTGAAATTAAATACTTGGTAACTAGCATGGGCAATTGTAGTTAGTTAGGTGCCACGGTTGCATTGCAGTTAGAGCGACATTATAACTGCTCAGAGTATCAGAGTGTCGGAGTGTCAGAGTTCAATTCAGGTGCTGTCTGCAAGGACTTTATATGTTCTCCTCATGAACAAGTGGGTATTCTGGTTTCCTCCTTCAGTCCAAAGATGTAATGGTTGATAGGTAAATTTGTCATTGTAAACATTGTAAATTGTCCTGTGATGAAGGTGGAGTTTAGGAGGGTTAATAGCGCCTAACGGCAACTCCTTTGCTTGCATCTTCGGAAACAGCTCTATTTCCATCTTCATCTAAGCAGAAGACTGGTGTGTCCTGGGAGATGGAAGATCTAAGGCTATGTGCCCAGAGACCTGAGATCTTTGGGCACAGAACTCGGAAAAAGCGATGCAACAGACTTTTAACTTCGTAAACCAGTGAGTTTGTTATGTCTCCCATCTTGCTGTGAAATAGAGACATCTCTTTCTCCCTTATTAGGGAGAGAGAGAGAGAGAGAGAGAGAGCCTGTGGTATGTTGAATCTTGGGTGAACAAGTAGTCTTTGGAGTGCTGCAAGTCTGTGTCTTTGCTGTTGCCTTGCTCACGCTTGAGTGCTCGGTGGTGGGTACTGATGCTTCCTTTTACCAGTGGCGGGGGGAGGGGGGATTGCTGCTTGCTGCCGCTACATGCGGGAGGGAGAGGAGATGGGGGAGGCTTTGGGGTTCTAACATTTAACTGTCATTCATTCTTTGGGGGCACCCTTTTGGTTTCATGGATGGTTGTGAAGAAAAAGCATTTCAGGATGTACTGTATATTGTATACATTTTTCTGACATTGAATGTACCTTTGAAACCTTTGATAAGGCTAGGGTTAAATAGATGGGTTGCTGGGCAGCATGACTCAATGAGCCGGAAGGTCCTGTTCCATGCTGTACCTCTAAATAACTAAATAAAATAAAAGCTGAGGAGAAGTTCTGAATAATAGGTTTTTTTCTAAAATAAAGCATTGAGGGTGAAAGAAACAAATTGCAGCTAAATTTAAACTGATTTTGGATGGAATGTTGTTTTCTATATTTTGATTTAATCTTCTTAGTCTGTCACTGATCAGCAGGGATCATGGGAAAAATTAACCAGGCACCTAAATAAAGAAGGAAATTTAAATCAGGGCCTGGTACGATCTGTTCACATTACATGGTTAAACCTTATATTCTGCTTTCATCTCTCCCTCCAAGCAGACCTTTATTGAGTCAAACATGTGCCCTTTTGAATTCACGGCATACTTCTGAGGCAAACAAGCTGGAAGTAAATGCTTCATGACAATATAGTACCAATCCAGAACAAGTTCTCCTTCAAGGCTGATTGGCTGTCCTACAATTTCATTAACCCACTGGTGAATTTTCTGACAAAGGCCTGCATTTTTGTGTGCATCGGCAGAGAGGGTTGAAACAGTCCCTCCCTGACAAAGTGACATAGTTTGCTGGCTGTTCAGTCCTGTATATGCAGAGAACTAATTAGCAATAATAAAGTCTGTGAGATCGGCTTATTCTGCTGATGAAAGATTAGACCAAAAACAAATTGACATCAAACATTTTGGGTACAGAATATTGCAGATTTCTATGGTTGATAAATCCATCTATCACTCTGCCTTACTGAAACTTTTGTCTTTAATTCTCTGATGTTCCTTTCTTTACTCAGACTGTTCTCTGTTATGGCTTATCGTGTCATTTGTCATTGACCTACTGACATTGAATTATCACAATGAGCACCTGGTGCTGGAATCTGGCCCAGTTCAGGTCCACAAGCCTTCTTCTCATTCAAAAACCAACGTGTCAAAAGTTTGTGTCAGCCTGGGCCACTCTGTGGACTCAGGAATTTCCTCTTTTGTTGCCTCTGCAAGAAGAAAAGGAAAATCTGTTCAGTGACACTCATAGCTTTCTGAGAGTGGTCAAAAAGTCAATATTAATCAACTTTGGCCATCTCACCTTCAAAATACTTGTTTATTGTGTCATTTAAAACTACAGTCAATGGTGCAGTACTGAAGTGCAGTGATCCAGAATTGTTTATGGAATCTTGAACCAATGGCATCGATGAGAAAAAGCACATCTGAATTTTGAGCCTGGGCCTGAATACACTTCTGGGCAGTTTGCCAGAATTGGAAATGGAGTTGTTTTACTATTGTCACATGCACCATGATACAGTGACAAGTATCATGGTGTCACTGTGATACCGTGACACAGTATCACAGTATGCTTTGAAGTGACCCATCAAAGCAGATCACTTCATACATCGAGGTAGTAAAAAGGGGAATGGAAGAAGACCATTTATGCCACTACATAAATTCAAAATATTCTTCTGGAGTTATGAATCAAAGCTCAGCTACAAGATAGATGATGAATAATGTAGTCATAGTCACAGTCATGCTTTATTGATCCCAGGGGAAATTGGTTTTCGTTACAGTTGCACCATAAATAATAAATAGTAATAGAACCATAAATAGTTAAATAGTAGTATGTAAATTATGCCAGTAAATTATGAAATAAGTCCAGGACCAGCCTATTGGCTCAGGGTGTCTGACCCTCCAAGGGAGGAGTTATAAAGGTTGATGGCCACAGGCAGGAATGACTTCCTATGACGCTCTGTGCTGCATCTTGGAGGAATGAGTCTCTGGCTGAATGTACTCCTGTGCCCAATCAGTACATTATGTAGTGGATGGGAGACTTTGACCAAGGTGGCATGCAACTTAGACAGCATCCTTTTTTCAGACACCACCGTCAGAGAGTCCAGTTCCATCCCCACAACATCACTGGCCTTACGAATGAGTTTGTTGATTCTGTTGGTGTCTGCTACCCTCAGCCTGCTGCCCCAGCACGCAACAGCAAACATGATCGCACTGGCCACCACAGACTCATAGAACATCCTCAGCATCGTCCGGCGGATGTTAAAGGACCTCAGTCTCCTCAGGAAATAGAGACGGCTCTGACCCTTCTTGTAGACAGCCTCAGTATTCTTTGACCAGTCCAGTTTATTGTCAATTCGTATCCCCAGGTATTTGTAATCCTCCACCATGTCCACACTGACCCCCTGGATGGAAACAGGGGTCACCGGTACCTTAGCTCTCCTCAGGTCTACCACCAGCTCCTTAGTCTTTTTCACATTAAGCTGCAGATAATTCTGCTCACACCATGTGACAAAGTTTCCCACCGTAGCCCTGTACTCAACCTCATCTCCCTTGCTGATGCGTCCAACTATGGCAGAGTCATCAGAAAACTTCTGAAGATGACAAGACTCTGTGCAGTAGTTGAAGTCCGAGGTGTAAATGGTGAAGAGAAAGGGAGACAAGACAGTCCCCTGTGGAGCCCCAGTGCTGCTGATCACTCTGTCGGACACACAGTGTTGCAAGCACACGTACTGTTGTCTGCCAGTCAGGTAATCAAGAATCCATGATACCAGGGAAGCATCCACCTGTATCGCTGTCAGCTTCCCCCAGCAGAGCAGGGCGGATGGTGTTGAATGCACTGGAGAAGTCAAAAAACATGACCCTCACAGTGCTCGCTGGCTTGTCCAGGTGGGCGTAGACACGGTTCAGCAGGTAGATGATATCACATCATAAGACCATAAGACCATAAGACATAGGAGTAGAATTAGGCTTTTCAGCCCATCTAGTCTGTTCTGCCACTTTATCATGGCCAATTTATTATCCCTCTCAACCCCATTCTCCTGCCTTCTCCCATAACCTTTGATGCCCTTACAAATCAATAATTTATGAACGTCCACTTTAAATGTACCAAGCGACTTGTCCTCCACAGGCAATGAATTCCACAGATTCACCAACCTCTGTTAAAGAAATTCCTCCTCAATTCTGGTTCCAGACTCCCCTATGATAGGAAACATTTTCTTCACATTCACTCTATCTAGGTTTCTAGAGTTTATAGAGAATAGTGTGAAAAAAAAATCCACGGAGTGGCAGTTCTGTGGGTGAAAATGCCTTGTTAATGCAAGAGGGCAGGGGAGAATGGCCAGACTGATTGAAGCTGACGGGAAGGCCACAGTAACTCTAATAACCTCATATTACAACAGTGGTGTGCAGTAAAGCATCTCTGAATGCACATCATGTCGAACCTTGAAGTGGATGGACTATATCAACAGAAGACCACAAACATAAACTCAGTGGTCACATCATTAGATACATGAGCCCTGAGTGTATTGCCATTCCTTTGCCATCAGAGGGTCAAAATCCTGGGACTCGTCTGGTGTGCCTACACCTCAAGGACTGCAGTGGTTCAAGAAGACTGTGCAGATTTCATATTCAGATTGTATACACACACACACACACATACACACCTCCAACTGCAGGACAGGCCTTGAAGTCTCCAGGTTTCAGCCATCGGGCTTTGACTTTGGGACTTCTAATCGACCTTTGGGCTTCATTGCCATCCTCCCAGAGGCACAATGGCAGCTTGGGATAGGTAATTAACTACAGGTCTAGAGTGTGAAATTCACATGCCTTGAATAATTTTTTAAAAATGGCACTGACCCAGGCCTGCACCATCTGACTGCACAATCAGCTACCTGTTTTCAAGTAAGCTTATCCTTCATGGCAAGTTCTGGTCACTACACTTCAAAAAGAAGTCAAAGAATTTCAGATGCTGAAATCTGAATACAAAACTGAAAATTTTGGAAACACAACAGGTTTAGTACAAAGAGAAATAGAATTATTTTAGAGAAACAGAATTATTTCAGGTCAAAGAATTGATGAAGGGTCTTTCACCTGGAACAGTTCTTTATGCATTGATGTTGCTCGTAAATTGTTTGGACTTGAGGTTGTGATTCAGTGCAATGTAAATGCAAGACTTCTTGACTTTTATTTTAAACTTACAGTGCTGTGCAAAAATCTTAGGCACCCTGGATTTTTTATATGGTTTCAGATGGTAAGGCCTCTCAGAGTCTTGATCTCAGCATCGTCAAGACTGTCTGGGATTACGCGGAGAGGCAGAAGCAAGCGAGACAGCCAAAGTCTGCAGAAGAACAGGGGCAAGTTCTCTAAGATGTTTGGAACAACCTACCAGCTGATATTCTTTTAAAACTTCATGTACCTAAGAGAACTGATGCCATTTGAAAGGCAAAGGGTTGTCACAACAAATATTAATTTGTTTTAGTTTTTATGCTATTTACAGCCCTTCATAGTATTTTTCGTGATTTATAGGTTTTTCCTTTCATTATTTTTGAAAACATCTTTGCTTTACAGAATTTTTTTACGTGTCTAAAACTTTTGCATGATACTGCAAATGTGTGAAAAAGAATATGTTGTCGAATGGCATGAGGTTGTCAATGTAGAACCTTGGAGAGCAAAAATTTGGTCAACGGTTCTCAATATTGTGAGACCAGTTGCCATTTGTAGTTATTTCCCACACATTTTTTTCTGTTGAACTCATTATTCTCTTTTAGTCCCTGTTACCAGCTCTGCAGGTCCAGTATCATTTTTCATCAATTCAGAGAGTTGCCCTTTGTTCTGATAGATTTGTTGTGATCCAAAATGCATTTCCTTAATTGTTATTACCTAAAGCCAAATCAAAACACTTCAAGCACTCTCAACATTTTCCCCACTGCAGAACTTTTTAAAAATATACAGCCTATAACTGAAATGCTGTCTTGTCACTGCTACCTAAGAGCCTCAGGACTGCTTCCACCAGGTTCAGGAATAGTTACGACCCCTCAACCATCAGGCTCTTGAATAAAAGGTGTAACTGACTCAACTTTACTTGCCCCATCATTGAAATATTCCCACAGCCGATGATCTCACTTTCAAGGACTCTTTGCTTCATTATCTCATGTTCTTCATATCTATTGCTATTTATTTATATTAGAATTTGCACAGTTTGTTGCCTTCTGCACTCTGGTTGAACTTCCTTTGATCCTGTTATCGATATTATTCTATAGATTTGCTGAGTATGCCCACAGGAAAATGAATCTTGGTGTATGTGGTGACATATATGCACTTTGAAAATTATATTTACTTTGAACTTTGAAGTAACTAATTGATGTGTTTATCATTGAGCAAGATGTGCAAAAGACAACAAACACAATTTAACTTGATTGACACATCATAAAAATCAGTGTGTACTTTGCATCTATCACTTTCATAACCTGCTCTCTTAACCCCTTGCAGATGTTAATTTTAGGGATATATTTGATCTAAGTTTAAAATATTCATGAATAGAACATTAGTCCAAATTTTCTACTCAAGGACGTTGAAGCAAGAGTAAGCCACTTGACTTCTTGAGCTTGATCTACTGTTGTTTGATATCATGGTTGATGTACAGTAAGTCCATAAGACATAGGAGTAGAACTAGTCCATTCGGCCCATTGAGTCATCTGCACCATTCCATCATGGCTGATTTATTATCACTCTCAACCCCATTCTTCTGCTTCTCCTTGTAACCTTTTGTCACCCTGACTAATCAAGACCCTATCAACTCCAACTTTACATATACTCAATGACTTGGCATCCACAGCCGCCTATAGCAACAAATTCCACAGATTAACTGGCTAAGGAAATTCCTCCTCATCTCTGTTCTAAATGGACATCCCTTTAGTCTGAAGCTGTACCACCTGGTCCAAGACTCACCCACAATCGGAAACATCCTCCCTACTTCCACTCCATCCAGATATTTCAATATTCAATAGGTTTTAATGAGATACCCCTTCATTCTTCTAAACTCCAATGAGTACAGGCACAGAACCATCAGGCACTCCTCATATGCCAACCCTTTCACTCCAGGAATCATTATCATGAACCTCCTCTGGGCCCTCTCCAATGCAAGCACATTTTTTCTCAGATAAGGGGCCCAAAATTGTTCACAATACTCCAAGTGTGGTCTGACCATTGCCTTATTAATACCTCAGAACTATATCCTTTGTCTTATGTTCTAGTCCTTTCAAAATAAATTGTAACATTGTGGTTGCCTTTCTCACCATCAACTCAGCCTGCAAGTTAACCTAAAGCAAATCCTGCACAAAGGCTTCCTTTGCACTTCCGATTTTTGAATTTTCTCCCTCTTTAGAAAACGGTCTATGCTTGTATTCCTTCTACCAAAGTGCATGATCACGCACTATATTCCATCTGCCACTTTTTTGCCCTTTCTTTTAATCTGTCTAAGTCCACCTGCCACTCCCTGCTTTCACAGCACTATTTGCTCCTCCACCTATCTTTGTATCGTCCACAAACCCATCAATTCTGTCATCTGGATCATTTACATATAATGTGAAAGGAAGAGATTCCAAAACTGACCTTTATGGAACTCCACTTATCACTGGCAGCCAACCAGAAATGGCTCTATATATTCTCATTCATTGCATCCTGCCAGTCATCCAATCTTCCATCCATGCCAGTAACTTTCCTGTAATACCATAGGGTCTGGTTAAGTAGACCCATGTGTGGCACCGTGTCAAATACCTGCTGAAAATCTAAATAAGCAACATCCATTGACTCTCCTTTGGCTATCTTGCCTGTAATTTCCCCAAAGAATTCCAACATATCTGTCAGTTAAGATTTCCCCTTACAGAAACCATGCTGAATTTGGTCTTTATTATTATGTGCTTCCAAATACCCTGAATCCTCATTCCTAATAATGGACTCCAACATCTTCCCAACCACTGAAATCATGCTAAATGGCCTATAATTTCCTTTCTTCTACTTCAGAATCAGAATCAGGTTTATTATCACGGGCATGTGATGTGAAATTTGTTAATTTAGTAGCAGCAGTTCAATGCAATATATAATCTAGCAGAAAGAGAAAAAATTAATAATAATAATAAATAAAATAAAACATAATAATAAATAAACAAGTAAATCAATTACATATATTGAAAAAAAAATTTAAAATGTGCAAAAACAAAAATACTGTATATTAAGAAAGTGAGGTAGTGTCCAAAGCTTCAATGTCCATTTAGGAATTGGATGGCAGAGGGGAAGAAGCTGTTCCTGAATCGCTGAGTGTGTGCCTTCAGGCTTCTGTATCTCCTACCTGATGGTAACAGTGAGAAAAGGGCACGCCCTGGGTGCTGGAGGTCCTTAATAATGGATGCTGCCTTTCTGAGGCACCGCTCTCTAGAGGTGCCCTGAGTACTTTGTAGGCTAGTGCCCAAGATGGAGCTGACTAGATTTACAACTTTCTTCAGCTTCTTTCGGTCCTGTGCAGTAGCCCCTCCATACCGGACAGTGATGCAGCCTGTCAGAATGCTCTCCATGGTACATCTATAGAAGTTTTTGAGTGTATTTATTGACAAGATTCCCTTCATTCCTGAAGAGTGCAGTGACATTTGCAACTTTCTAGCCCTTTGGAACCCTTCCAGAAACTATTGATTTTTGAAAGATCACTTCTAATGCTTCCACAATCTCCACAGCTACCTCTTTCAGAACCATTGGGTGTAGTCTATCTTGTCCAGTTGATTTATCCACCTTCAGACATTTCATCTTCCCAAGCATCCTTTCCTTAGTAAAAGTAACAACACTCACTTCTGCCTCATGACACTCTCGAATTTCTAGAATACTGCTCGTGTCTTCCATTGTGAAGACTGATGCAAAATACTTATAACACACACAGAATGCTGGAGGAACTCAGCAGGCCAGGCAGCTTCTATGGAGAAAAGCACAGTTGACATTTTGAGCCCAAATCCTTCGGCAGGGCTGGAGAGAAAAAGCTGCGGAGTAGATTTGAAAGGTGGGGGGAGATGTGAGAGAAAATTGGAGGGGGAGGGATGAAGCAAAGAGCTGGGAAGAAAGGAAAAAAGTGGATGAGGAGCACCAAAGGAAGGTGATGGGTGGGCAAGGAGTAATGCCTCCCTCCCTTTACCATATTCCACACCCTTTTCCCTCTTTCTTGTTATCTTCTTGCCTGTCCACCGTGTCCGCCTGGTGCTCCTCCCCCCCCCCACCTGTTTACTTTCTTCCATGGCCTTCTGTCTCTTTCACAAATCAACTTCCTAGCTCTTTGCTCCATCCCTCCCCCATTTCACCTATCACCTGGTGCTTCTCTCTCCCCAACCTGCACCTTTTAAATCTAATCTTCTTTTTTTCTTCGCCAATCCTGCTGAAGGGTTTCGGCCCAAAACGTTGACTGTGCTATTATCCATAGTTGCTGCCTGACCTGCTGTGTTCCTCCAGCATTTTGTGCATGTTGCTCGGATGTCCAGCATCTGCAGATTTTCTCTTGTTCGTGATGCAAAATACTGATTAAGTTCCTCCACCATTTCTTTGTTCCCCCCATTAATATCTCTCCAGTGTAATTTTCCAGTGGTCCAATATCCACCCACACCTTTCTTTTACTCATAATAGATAAAAAAAAACTTGTTTTAAATTCTCTTTTATATTATTGGCTAGCTTGCCATCATATTTCATCTTTTCTCTCTTCATGGCTTTTTTAGTTTCTTTCTGTTAATTTTTCAAAGCTTCCCAATCCTTTAACTTCCTACTAATTTTTGCTATACTATATACCGTCCTTTATTTTTATGCTGTCTTTTACTTCCCTCGTCACCTGCAGTTGCCACATACTCCCTTTAGAATTCTTTTTCATTTTTCGGAATGTATCTATCCTGTGCCTTCTGAGTTGCTCACAGGAACTCCAGCCATTGTAGGTCTGCTGTCATCCCTCCTCTCTTATGCCTTTGCTCCATTGTAATGCATCTGACTTTATCATCTCCCTCTCAAACTGTAGGGTGAATTCTATCATATTATGATCATTGGCCCCTAAGGGTTCCTTTACCTTATGCTCTCTAATCAAATATGTAAATTCTGTCATTGTTTAAAGTTATGTTGGCCCACCAGTTCTGTGCTGACCATCAAGCATCCATTAACACTAATCCTATATTAACCTCATTCTCCCGATGTTTCATCAACTCCCATCACATGTAAAAAAATTCTGTAAAGTGAAGATGCTTTCAAAAATAATCAAATGAAAAAAATTGCTATAAAGAACAGTAAACAGTGAAAAAACTAATTCAAATCATTATTTGGTGTGAACCCACTTTGCCTTTAAAAATGCATCTTTTCTCTTAGGTACACTGTCATGGAGTTTTATAAGAAAATTGGCTAGTAGGTTGTTCCAAGCCTCTTGGAGAACTTGTCACAGTTTTTCTGCAGACTTTGGCTGTCTTGCCTGCTTCTGTCTCTCCAGGTAATCCCAGACAGCATCAATGATGTTGAGATCAGGGCTCTGCGGAGGCCATACCATCTGAAACTGTATAAACAATCTAGGGTGCCTAAGACTTTTGCACAATACTGTATAGAGTGGAATAAACCCCCAAGGGCCTTGAACCAAATCAACTACTTATGCTGCCTGACCTGCTGAGTTCCTACAGTATTTTGTGTGTGTTGCTCCTGGTGAGTTTTTTTCCACTTAACTGACGTAGAGACATGGATTGTGAAATCCTACTTGTGGCTGAACATCACTCGTTTAAAATTCTCCTGCGCATAAAATGTTCACACTATATATTAGAATATCTGGACCTATAATTTGTACTTCCCCCTAATATGTTAAAGTAATAGAGAGTACATTAAAGTGAATACAGCTTGATTTTTAATGTATTTTATTGAGTAGACATAGACTCCTAGAGCCTTTGAGTTTTACAGCTCAGCACACTGCATTGCTTATTTCAATGGTGCCTAGGTGTCTTCTGAGTGTTGTGACTGTGTCTGATTGCACCAGCTCCTCTGGCAGTGAGCTCCAGATATCAACCACTCTCTGTGTAAGAATCTTATCCCACAAATTCCTCTTTAGAACTCCTTCCCCTTCTCTTAAAACTAATCCTTCCTGTTTTTGATGCCCCTACCACGAGAAATAAAAATTCTGACTGTAGAAAACCCCTGAATCTCCTTTGCTCCAGTGAAAACAAAAACAGCCTATCTAATCTTTCCCCAGAACAAAGTACTCCAATCCAGGCAACATCCTTGTGAATCTTCTCTCCCCTAACTCTAGTGCAGGCACATCTTCCCTAGAACGTGGTGACCAGAACAATTCACAATATTCCAAGTGCAGTCTAGCTAATGCTTTGTAAATTTGCAACATAATGAACCAACTTTTACACTCTATGCCTGGACTTATAAAGGCCAGCATGTCACATGCCTACTTCTCCAACTTGTTGCCCTGTGTGTCTGGCCCCCATCTCCCACAGATACACTCAGTGTCTTGTACTCCTGCTCCTTAACGCAAATATCTAATTAGCCAGTCATGTGGCAGCAGCGCAATGCGTAAAAGCATGCAGACATCGTTGGGAAGTTCACCTGTCGTTCAGACCAAACATCAGAATGGGGAAGGAATGTGATCTAAACGACTTTGACTGTCATTTTATTGTCAAAGTATGCATGTTCAATACAACTCTGATATTTGTCTACTCCAGATAGCCATTAAATACAGTAAAACCATGGGTGTTGATGAAAGGAAAGACATCAACTCCCTGCTACTCCCCAGCACAAAAAAGAAAAGGAACAAAACTCACAGACCCCCAAATCCTCCCTACCGCACAGCAAAAAACAGCCACAATAACAATCACTGATGCTCTGCACGTTGCAATCTCTGACCCCCTCACTGACAGAATAGTACAGAGACAGTAGCACCAAACCCCCAACACCCACACACAAAATTAACAGATCACCCACCCGCCAATCATCTACAAGAAAGATCACACTGAAAAACTGAAGGAAACTAATATAAAGTACAGTCCGATAATAACATAAATCTCAGAATATGGGAAATGTCTTTTACTGTGCATATGAGGAGAGCAGCTGCACGAACTCAGCCCTTCTGTAAAGCGTGATTGCTGACCCAGCTCCTACTGCTGCCAATCCGGGAACAAACACGCTGATCCAGCTGCTGACCGTCTCCGTTAGGAGCCATCGCTGCCCCATCCGTATTCACCCGATGCTGAAGGATCACTGGGGACCTGAGTCACCCCAACCTCAATCTATTCCAGCTGCTCCCATCCGGGAAATGGTACCGCAGCATAAAAGCCAGGACCAACAGGCTCCGGGACAGCTTCTTCCACCAGGCCATCAGACTGATTAATATGCTGACTGTATTTCTATGTTATATTGACCATCCTGTTGTACATACTATTTATTATAAATTACTCTAAATTGTACATTGCACATTTCGATGGAGATGTAATGTAAAGATTTTTACTCCACATGTATATGAAGGATGTAAGAAATAAAGTCAAATTCAATTCAATTTATCCTCGCCACTTTGAAATCAAGTTGTTCGTGAATCCATTGCAACAAGTTGTCCAGTGATTGCAGCATGATGTTTAGAACTGATCAACGGAGTGAGCCCTTCTGGTCACCTCTCCACAATGGAGACAAATGGAGACTGAACCTGGTAGATGCCATGAGCAAAAATCAATGCAACCAGGCAGATCTTTTATTTCCCATTTTATTCCAAATCATACATGAATGAACAGCAAGAGCACAAGGGTCATCCTAGACAGAAATATGTCCCACGCAATTCACAATTAACTAAGAACTTGATACCACACAAAACATCAGCCTCACTGAGATACTTCACACATGGAAGTGCCCAGCCCAATTTTCTAATGGGTGTTATTTGACCCAGACGTGAATATTGTTAAGATTATTGGGAAAAATAGTTTTCATATGATATTTATCCAGATGAAAATGGGTCTAAATTCCAGGCAAAACATCTTAATGGAGTTTGTGCAGATTCCCTTGCTTAGTCAAAGAGTGAAAAAGTGCTAACATTTTACCAAACCCTGTCTGGATCTTTCAAGTTCTAGTTCTTGCACACAAAGCAATTTCAGGATTCTATAGTTTTTTTTTCAGATTTCCAGTGCAGATGGTTTTAATTTTAAACTCCATTGTGTTATCTTTGACAGAAACCGATGTGAACTTTAAAGCGTTTAGAGAAAAGGTTGAAATTAAATACAGACTGAGTACTAGGAAACAAAGCCTAAGACTGAAATACATGTCCGTGTCTAAGAGCTGCCACATTTGCTGATTGTAAGTATGCCAGAAGATATTTTACAGACTTATCATGAATTGTCATACCGATCGCATTGAGGTGTGATCTTATGGTTGAAAGGTGAGCCAAATGATATCTACTATTATTAAAGTAGTGGAATAATTATGGAGTGTCACTCAGCCATAAGGCTCAGGCTTTGCGTTATGGACTCCAATGTGCATACTTCGATGAAAAGGTACTGGGAAAACTGATGGGGATAAAGTCAATGGACAAATTGGCCAACTTCCTGTAGAAATGGCTACATAATTATTGCATGCATTATTTGACCTTTATGGAATTTCCATGGATTCCAAATAAATTCTAGAAAATTGGGAATCCACAAGTATTACACCACTATTCAGGAGAGACAGAAATCAGAGACTGTAGGCTGATTGAACTAATGCTTGTCATTGGGAAAATGCTGGAATCCACTCTTTAAAGAGATTGCAGAAGGACATTTAGGAACTTAAGAGGGGTCAGCATCAGGAGAAGATGGTGCTGGTGCTGCAGGGCGATATTTTGCAGTCAGTTCACAAAACTACTTAATGCTGGGTATGTCTCTGCTGAACTACAGTAGCTGCAATCCGTAGCCTGTACCTTCCCTTAAGAAATGTACCTTTGAACTTTCTAAATGAACTAGTAATTTTATGATCTCCTAAATGATTCGCCAAACTTGACTGTCAGGAATGTAGGCATGGTGGGTGAAGTGGGCAAAGTTCAGCCATCACCAGAAGACAGAGGCCAGGTGGACTTCAAGCCAGATTAAAGTAACAAGGTCTGAGAGTGGAAAATGAATCGGCCTTCAGAGTCATTACTGTGTGCCAGTCAAGATACTACACCTGAGTCCATCCCATCCACTTGCATTTGAACTGTGTCTCTCTTTTCTCGTTACTACCATCGAGTGGGAATACAGGAGCTTTGAGTCCCATGCCACCAGGTTCAGGAACAGTTATTGTCCTACAGATATCGAGCTACTGGCCTGGCTTCACTCGACTCAGCACTGAACTGCCTGTGGACACAACTTCGGGTCTCTGCAGTTCGTGCTCTCAATATCATTTGTTTATTTTTCTGCACTATTTGTCCTCTTTTGCACATTGGATATTAGTCAGTCTTTGATTTTTTGTGCACGCTATTGTATTTCTTCATTTTCCTGTGGGTGCCTTCAAGAAAATGAATCTTAAGATTGTATAAGGTATACATATTGTTATAGTGATTTCTGGGTTTAGGACATAAACATTTAGCAATTGTCTTTGGCTACCAGTCTTCACATCTGAATATATATCGTGGATTTCATTTGGAGTGCAACTCTGTGAAGCACCTTCAATTACTCCAAAAGACTGAGGTTTGGTAAAATACTGAAAGGCTTCTATTCGCTGTACAATACGACCTCCACAGTGAGTGTCTGCCCCCGGACTGAGGGGGAGGGGCAAGGCGAACACCTTTATACAGGACTCTGTGGGAGGAGCCACAAGGGCAGTCAGCAGAGGGGTGTGTCCAGACAGGTAACCGAGTTACAACATATATACATGGTTTACCACACTCTGAAAAATGGGTTCCTAAAGGCAGTGAGTCTCAGCCCAGACAATGCTGATTTGGATGTCTGTGTTGTGGATGCGAATCAGGAGGTGCGAAGGTTGTATGTAGTTACAAAGAAAGCATCGCCCATACATTGTAAATATGGAATTGTCCTTTGATGTTTGACACGTAAAATATCAAGTCCCATGTTGGGCCAGAGAAACCTTTTGACCGAAAGCATCTCCATACGATGCCTGCTGTACCTTGTTTTGTCGAATGAAGAAGCTGCTTTGTATCTATACCAGTAATTTTCTCTGGTGACTTCATTCACGCAACAACATATATTTTGATAACAAACTTACTTTAAATTTTGAACTTTTGAACATGGACTTATGTAAGAGAAATTGTGGTTGAAAAACTTGTATTCTTTAAGTATGTAACATTAAATGCAGATTAAAAGATAGCATTCGGTGTAGTGCATTTGGAATTTGAGAGAGTAATCTAAACGGTGCCAAATAAAATGCTTTTGTACAAAATAACAATGTATGAGATAAGGGATAATGAACTAAAGTAACTTTATTTATTATCAAATACATATATATGTCACCAGAGAGCATGGCCTGGCTGGTGGGTATCTTTGTTATTCAATGCTGATTTCCTGAGATAGTGCTCCATGTAGATGAGCTTAATGATGGGGAGAGCTTTACCCGTGATGGACTGGTAATATGTTTAGCTCTGAACCAATCTCAGGAGCGGTATGGAATGAATTTATCCTGACCAACAAATTCTGGCCTTGTGCAAAATCCTCACACCCTGAGTACGTATAAAAGAATATCGATCGTGTCGTGTTTCAGGGTTGATAGTATGAGGGCTGTTCCAGGGAAATGCCATGCCAATTCTGCCATAAATGTTTTCAACACAGTGTTGGCATAATCCAGCCTAGATGCCATCTCCTGTCAAGCATTGTGTGGTGCTGGTCTCTTTGACTGACAAATGTGGTGGGTAAAATATTGATTAGTGAACACTGGTGAACTCTACTGCTCTTCAGTAAATGGAGGTGTAGAATATTTACGTATAGCTGAGAGGTTGTCAGTTTAATATTTCATTTAGGCAAGCAATGCATCACTCATTGAGAGGTCAGCCAGAATATTGATTCTATTACTGTCTAACTCCGAGACAGGATTTTAACCGGCTGAGGTGGACCTGATGCTTTAAAGTTTGTTAGTGAGCTCCCCAGGTTTTTAGAGTAATAGAGAAATCTAACACAGAATCAGGTCCTTCAGCCCATCGAGTTTGTGTTGACTTTCAGTCACCAATCTAAACCAAACCCAATTTATTCTCCCGAATTAACCATCATCTACTTCCAGATTGGGGCAATTTACAATGCCTATTAAACCTATTGAGCCACACATTGTTGGATAATGGAAGGAAATGAGGACACATGGCATAAAACCACATAGACACAGGGATATCATGCAGCTCCACACAGACACAATGAAGTTTGGGATTGAACTCGGGTATCTGGAACTTTGAGGTACTTTGCCAACCAGCACGATAGTTTAAATAATAAAAATCCTACTGTGATCAATTTACCACTGTATCCTTGTGTGAATTGACATATGTTCTTTAGATTGCTGTTCTGTCTTTGCAAACATATTCTCTAAGGCATTGATAGATCAGTGCAGCAAAAGAAAAACACTTTTTTCATGGTTTTAATTTCCTAAGGTGCATTGCAAATGCATACAATTGGAGCTCAGCATGGAAGCTTTGACAGCTCACAGTGGAATTGAAACTTTAAGATGAAGTCATGTTGGATTTCCAGGTGTTAATTCATGTTGGGACTGGTCTTGCAGAATTGGCCTACCACCAGTTTGCTGTTGGAACCTTTTAAGGAAATATTTTTTGAATGGTTGTGTTTTGAAAGTTTTATTTGTTGTGTTATTCATCTCCAGATTAAAAAATGCCAAGTGTTTTGTTATCTTAGTTTTAGATACATTTGATTTCTTAAAATTGTTATAGCTGCAGATGGTTGTGGGGATAAGCTCCCATAACCATTAAATGCTCCCAATGGTTATGTATCTCAAATAGCCTCTGACAACCAAGTCTAGCTCCTGGCATTCATATGTAGATTAGCAAGCCTGTTTGAACTATTTCCACTGACAGGAGAAGACACAAAGGCGGGTGATTGGTGCCTTAAAACCAGTCACTTCGGACAGATGGGGATTGTCAGCTGTGTTTGGCAGCTCATCTAGAAGAAGGAAAACTCTAATCTCAAACCTCCGCTGACTTGCGGCTATACCCATTCATGGGGAAGGTTTCAGGAATAAACACCAAGTGAAAATCCAGAACTGGGTTGCCCTAAGGCAGTTCTACATTGAGTTCAACACTGACTGGCAGCTCCTGTAATGCCGCTGGTGCCAAACTGTATCAGTCTCTGCCGTTCCTTTGGATTCATCAGCTGCATGGAGAAGGGGAGCCTTGTCCATGTACACGTACATGTGCAACAGCTTGATCCTCCATATTGTACTGCCCTGCCTTGCGTACAGGTTTGCATATTATGCTGGCGGCTAAGACACAGCGTCCATGGTCAACCCGGACCACCGGCGGGTCTCAAAGTTACATGCGGCGTACTGGCTTATTCAAGTAAATAAAGGATGGCACAGCAGTGTAGTGGTTAGCAGAGCACTATTACAGTGCCAGTGATCCAGGTTCAATTCCCGCCGCTATCTGTAAGGAGTTTGTTCTCCCTGTGACCGTGCGTGTTTCCTCCGGATGCTTCAGTCTCCTCCTATGTTCCAAAAACTTATGGGTGAGCAGGATAATTGGTCACACACACTCAATGCTGAAGGAACTCAGCAGGCCAGGCCCCAGGCAGAGTGTATAGTCAACGTTTTGGGCCGAGACTCTTCAGCAGGATACTTGGATAATTGGTCACTTGGGTGTATTGGGCAGCATAGGCTCAATGGTCCAGAAAGGACAGTTCCTGAGCTGTATACATAAATAAAAAAAACAAGCTGGTCCGTTGCCAGTAGCACTGAACGCTCGACATTGAAATAGCTATATTTAACCACAATTGTATTTATTCTTCTGTTAAAAATTCAGCTGTTTCGCAACATTTTTCTTTGTGATGAATGAAGTCTAACTAATCACAGATAGTATGTCAAAGATTTACTTATGTTTTATTACATATTGTTCAGTACTACTGTTTGATCCGCAGGGTTTCGTGGTCAAATCATTTTCCATGACTTTGCTTGGAGGCACCAAGTTGTAACTTATTGTTTATGAGGTGTTTGTGATCTGAATACTTGTTTTCTTTTCATTGGTTGGTAGTTCACAATTTAGTTATCACTGTATCCATTGGGTTATTGATTTACTTATGTTACCTTATACCTAATGTTGCTTTGCAATGCTTTTACAGTAGAAAGTCAGCATTTTGGAGGTTTTTATCAAGAAGGAATAGAAACATGATGTGTTTGCTATCCAATTATCCATATAGACCTTTGTTTCTTACTTTTTGGGAGTTTTCCTTCATTTACATATTCAAAATATGATCTCTTACACTTTCCTTTAGAGTACAGCTTATCACATAGAGGATTCGTACTTCTGCTGCTGCTTTAGAAATGCATTTATGACAATGTCTTTTTACTTCTTTTGTTCTTGGGACAGTGATAACATTTTAAACAAAAGGAGATTGCTACACCCTTTATATCAAATGGTAAAATAATACTGACTGTCATCATTGCTTGTTACGAATATAAGAGAGAAAGAACTAAATAGCTGAACAGCATATATTTTGCTAAAAGTTGTATTCATTGAAACTAATACAACAATAGGCCATTCTCTTTTAATAATTTGAGATTACTGCAATGGGGCATATTTTCTCCTTTGCTGTCATGTTTTGTAAATTCAAAACATTTAACGAATTCAAAGGGAGACACGGGAGTCCAAAAACGTGAGTCTAACTTTATTCTTTACTTTAACCAAGATGTAATGTATCATGTGGTAGCATGATGACATTTACAATTCATGTGTTTATATATATAATCTTAGGAAATCTGGCAAGCCTACATTACTGTGCAAAAGTCTTATGCACATTTATATATATAGTTAGGGTGCATTAGACTTCTGCTCGGTAATGTAGTAGTTTTATGTATTGCACTGTACTGTTGCAAAAAAAACAACAAATTTCATGACTCGTGAGTGCTGATAAACCTGATTCTGACATGGGTCTCTATTGTGGTCTGAGAGAGGGAAGGCGGCAGGGAGAGGGGTAAAGAGGAAGGGAGTGGGAAGTACCAGAGAAACATTCTGTAATGATCAATAAACCAATTGTTTTGAATCAAATGACCTTGTCTGGTATCTTAGGCACTCATGCCACCCTCCACCCCGCCACTTCTCTGTCACCTGTCCCACACCCCTCCCACGATACTCCTCCCTCATTATTCCCAATCAGCATGGAACCATGCTTCCATTTGGAATTTGAGTGGCTAGCTGATACACAATAATTATTTGAAAGCCTGCTAAACTATTTCACAGGCTGTACTGACTGCCATTCCTTTCAAATACTTTGAATACACCTGAGTGTCCCTGATGTTAAAGTACAGCATAGGAATAGGCCATTCAGCCCACACCGTCGTGCTGAGCAAGCTAAAAAGCAAATCAAAGACTCTCAAACACTATTCCCTCCTACTCACACAACGTCCACATCCTTCCGTCATGTTTGCCGATCCAAACATCTCTTAAAGCTTTCTTATGTATTTGTCTCAAACACCATACCAGGTAGCACATTCCAGGTGTCCACGACTCTCTGAGTAAAGCACTTACTCCTCTCATCCCCCTTCAATCTACCCTCTCACCTCCCACCTTCAATGCATGCCCTTGGTATTCAGGAACAATTCACAAACAATTAATAGTAAATACAGTATTGAAATCCTTTCATGATTATTCAGCATTTAAAATAAAATCATAACTAATCACTTAAAACTCAATTATGAATCTTAAATGAAGTAGTAAAGTCATAGAGTTATGCAGCACAGAAACAGATCCTTCGGCCCAACTCTTCCATGCTGATCTAAATTTCTACGAGAGAAAGTTTCATTTGCCTGCACTTGGCACATCTCCTTCTAAACCTTTTCAATTCTTGCGCCTTTGGAAATGTGTTTTAGCCACTGGCATCCGTGGCTGAGGTGTATAAGATCAAAGGTAAGGCTGAAGGCACAAGGTTAAACGAGAATATGTGGAAGAATGTTTTCAGCCAAAATTGTTTGGAATCTGGAACATGCTACATGAGTAAGATTGATTGGCTGGTTGAGTCTCAACAACAACCTTGCACTCAATGTCAGTAAGACAAGGAAATAGACTGTGGATTTCAGGAAGAGGAAATCTTCAAACTCAAGTCTTCATTGAGGGGTTGGAAGTGGAAAGGGTGAGCACTTTCAAGTTCCTGGCTGTCTCTGAAGAACTATACTGGGCCCAACATATTGATGCAATTGCAAAGGAGGCACACCAATGGCTATATTTCATTAGGTGTTTGAAGAGATTTGGTATGTCACCAAGCCTCCAGGAAATAGCTACCAATGCAACGTGGATAGTCCAACACATATGGAGCAAACTGAAGTCAATAGTCACAAATAATACAACTCACCTAAACAGATTTGGCCGGCTGGTGGCATTGTGGCATCAGCGCTGGACTTCGGAGCGAATGGTAGGAATGTGAAGAGGGCATGTCCCAGACCATGGGGGTCCTTAATGATGAATTCCTCCTTCCTGAGACACCACCTTTTGAAGACGATAAAAACATAATTTAACAGACAAACAGAACTTTGCTAAACAGATATGCAATGCAGGCTTTGTAAAATACCATTAGTTAGATTTTTTTATGCTGACTTTTTGTACAACAGAATAAGGTGATTTAGATTTCTCCTTGTGTCATTGTACCTTCTTGAATGAATCCTTCATCTTATTATTTATCTGAGCTAAGAATATAGGGTGTTAGGTGTCCCATGAGTTTCAAGAACAGCAACTGTGCTTCTTTTTAATTCAAAACTTGGCAAAATGTACAACAATTCAAACTAGGAGACTTCAATGTCAGAGATGCAAAACCAGCAAGTATTATATACACTTAGCAGATGAAGCAGAATTTTTGGGCAAACGTTAACTGATTCTTTTTGTGCAGGACTAATGGTTTACAAATTTTGGCTTACATTTTAAAAAATCTTTTCCTTTTCCAGAATTCAATTTGCATCTGCAAATGTGGTGGTGAGCAGTATTTGTTAACAAATGCAGTTCTTTTGGTGAAGTATTCCCAGAAAGACATTGGGTAGGGAGTTTCAGATTTAGACATGGCAAGAATGAAGGACAGAATATTTCTAAGTCAGGACTGTTGAAATGTACTTGTAGTAACAATATGGCATTTTTATCTGTAACAAAATGGAGCCTGTGTTGTACCACACTGCTTTGCTAATGGTGTTTGTGTAACCTTATGCTGATGAAACTTGAGTCCTTGATAAACTTGCAAACACGAGGAAATCTGCAGATGCTGGAATTTCAAGCAACATGCATAAAAGTTGCTGGTGAACGCAGCAGGCCAGGCAGCATCTCTAGGAAAAGGTACAGTCGACGTTTCGGGTCGAGATCCTTCGTCAGGACCAACTGAGAGAAGAGCTAGTAAGAGATTTGAAAGTGGGAGGGGGAGGGGAAGATCCAAAATGATAGGAGAAGACAGGAGGGGGAGGGATGGAGCCAAGAGCTGGACAGTTGATTGGCAAAAGGGATATGAGAGGATCATGGGACAGGGGGCCTAGGGAGAGAGAAAAAGGGGAGGGGGGGGAAGCCCAGAGGATGGGCAAGGGGTATAGTGAGAGGGACAGAGGGAGAAAAAGGAGAGAGAGAAAAAGGATGTGTCTATGTAAATAAATAAATAATGGATGGGGTATGAGGGGCAGGTGGGGCATTAGCGGAAGATAAACTTGATAAACTGCAGACCAACAGATGCATTACTGGAAGAAGTTTAAATACACTGATTAAGCAGATGAATAGAATGCACCATGTCCTTGAACCCGTGTATAATGGAGTCACTATGCTGTCTGTTTTGTTGAAGCTGTCACTGGCTCTTGTGCAGTGCTAGTCTTCCCTTGCAACAGGTAAACACACTCTTGAGTTAATTGTTGTTTGCTATAAGGTGTAGTGAAAAGGTGCTCAAGAGGGTCAAACGTACCTTGACAGTGAACCTGTATATTGTTCTCAAACATCTACTCCCATTGATATTTAGTTGTAGATGTAGGTGATTTGAGAGGTCCTATTGGAATAGCCCGGGCCGGTTATTGCAGTATATTTAGCAGGTAGTATACACAGCAGCCACTGTGTCAGAAGAAAAAATGCTTAGAGTGAAGGACATAATGTACAAATGTTTGTAAATCTAGTGCCTTAGCTCATGTCAAGAAGACCACAACATCAGTGGTGAGGACCAAGAAGGTAAGGTCAAAGGGAGGTGGAGGAGCATTTACGGTGCTGCTTTGAGTCAGTGCATTGTCAAATATTCAGGGATTCACCTTTAAGTCTGAATGAATGCACCACAGTTGTCATCAATTTCATCAAGACCCATGCCATGAGCGTATGCCTTCCAGAACATTCCGGACATACTCAAACCGAAAACCCATGGGTGAACAAGGAGTTTTGTAGTCTGCAGAGAGCTAGATCTGTGCCATTCAAGACTGGTGATCCAGAATGACACAAGAAATCCAGGTATGAGCTACAAAAAGCTATCTTACGAGTGGAAAAACAATTCTGATTGAGGTTAAAGATGAAATTTGATGCATGTCAGTCTTGGGAGGGTTTGCAGGCTATTACTTCCTACAATCAAAACCTAACGTCTTGAATGGCTGTGATACTTTACTTCCAGATGAGCTCAATGCCTTTTATGCACACTTTAAAAGGGAGAGTAAAACTGCATCTATGTAAATCTCTGCAGCATCCGGTGTCCCTGTGACCTCCGTCTTGGAGGCCAATATCAGAAAATCTTTCAAGAGGGTGAACCCTCGCAAGATGGAGTATCTGGTAGACATTGAAAACCTGTGCCAACTAACTGGTAGAAGTGTTCAAGGATATCTTTAGTCTCTCACTGCTGCAGTCGGAGGTTCCCATCTGCTTCTAAAGGCAACAAATTGTGACCAAGAAAAGTAGGATGAGCTGCCTCAACGACAATCACCCAGTCGCACTCACATTTGCTTTGCTGAAGTGCTTTGAGAAGATTGGTCATAGTTAGAATCAATTCCTGTCTAAGCAAGGACCTGGACCTGCTGAAATTTGTCTATTGCCTCAGTAGGTCTACGATGAATGCAATCTCACTGGCTCTTGGATCACATGGACAATAGTAATACCTATGTCAGGCTGATGATTATTTTCTACAGCTCAGCGTTCAACACAATCATAATACCCTCAATAGTAATATCAGCAAGCTCCAAAACCTGGGCCTCTGAATTACCATCTGCAAATGGATCCTTGACTTCCTCTCCAAGAGACCACAGTCTGTGCAGATTGGAAATATAATTTCCTCCTCACTAACAATCAACACTGGCGTACCTCAAGGATGCATGTTTAGTCCACTACTGTACTCTGTCTACACAGACGATAGTGTCCCTAGGCACAGCTCAAGCACCATCTATAAACTTGCCCATGGCACAACTATAGCTGACAAAATTTTGGATGGTGTCGAGGTGGCGTACAGGACTGAGGTAAGTCCCACTGGTTGAGTGGTGTCACAACAACAACCTTGCACTCAATGTCAGTAAGGAATTTATTGTGGACTTCAGAAAGGAAGTCGAGGGAACACAAACCAGTGCTCATTGAGGAATCAGCAGTGGGAAGGCGAGCAGTTTTAAGTTTCGGGGTGTCAACATCTCTGAGGATCTATCCTGTGCCCAACATATTGATGCAATTACAATGAAGTCACAGAAACAGTTATATTTCATCAGGAGTTTGAAGAGAATTGGTGTATCACCAAGACATTCTCAGATGTACTGTGGAAAGCACTCCAACTGGTTGCATTACCATCTAGTACGGAGGAGCCACTGCACAGGATTGGAAAAAGCTGTGGTAGGTTGTAAACTCAGCCAGCTCCTTCATTGGTCAGCAGCCTCCATTTTCAAAAGGTAGCATTCAGCATGAAGGACACCCAGCTCCCAGGACAAGCCCTCTTGTTTTTCCTACCATCAAGGAGAAGACACAGGACCCTGAAGACACACACTCAACATTTCAAGAACAACTTCTTCCCCTCCACCATCAGATTTCTGAATGAACAATAAACCCATGAACACAACCTCACTATTTTTTTCCTCTCTTTTTGAACTACTTATTTAATTTAAATTTGTATGTATGTATTTTTCATTGTAATTTATAATTTTATTGTTATGCATTGCAATGTACTGCTGTTACAAACCAACAAATTGCATGACATATGCAGGTGATATTAAACCTGATTCCGATTCTGTAATGCAAATCTAATGCCTTAGATTATTGATTCTCAACCTTTCTCCGCTTATGGCACACTTGTGATTTTAATTTACCTCTGTCAAGCCCACCCTCCATTGCCTCCAATAGTTGCTAAAGTTTTTTTGTCAACTGTACTAATTATTCTAATATACAGCAGTACTCATGTTTTAACACATTGGTATTATTATATGGTAAAGATAATACTACAGGTGTATAAGAAAAATAAAACTATTTCAAAGCTCTGAATTGGATATTTTATTTATAACCATTCTTCCAACTAGCAATGAAAAAGTGCTTAATATTGTTCCTTTGTGTATTTAGTGAGATCCTCGTGACTGATCTAAACTGTTGAGTTCTTGAATATCTGATTGCAACTTGGTTAAAGATAATCGAAGATCATCTCTTTTCACAACATCAAGATGGTTACGAGCTTTTGACAGCAGGTGAAGAGGCTGACTAAAACCACACTCAACAAGATAAGAGTTGGGAAATTAAAATAAAACTACTAGAAACAATTTTGCTTTCTCTCAGAGCTTGGAAGCTTATTTTGAATATCACTACTTATCCAGAAATTTTGCTTGCTGCATTTTAATTTTGCTTGAGCTCTGCAGCTTAGTAAGACATTCTTGCAATGTGGTGTCAACATCAGTCACATTCACCCTTACTGGGTCCACCACCTAATCTGGAAATTGCATCTTCAGCAGGTCTCTGAACCAAAATTCCATCTCACTTTGCAGTTTTTTCGTATACAATCAGACTATCATCTTGCAATTCAATTTTAAGTGACCAGCGAAGGAAATTTTATTAACTCATGATGTCCAATATTGCAGTTGAAAAGTTTGAGTTTTCCAAGGAAAACGGTAATAGCCTCTTTGCATGAAATGCAGTTGTTTTGGATTTGTTTGTTTAATAAATTCAGATTTTCAAATATATCTGACAGGTAAAATATATCAGACATAGCAGCGGCAATTTGTTCTCCAAGCTGCTACGCTGATATAAAAAAAGAAAACTTTAAAAAAATGTAAATATCATATACAGTATGTGTGTTTGTACAGTTATAAATAAATAGTAACAACAGTACAATCGTGTGAGTAGGCTCTATAGAAATTAATAAATGTTGAAGAATTATAGTAAGCATAATCTCACATCAGTATTGAACATACCGAACATGGAAAAATAAAAACTCGCTTTTTAGGCAGTATTTTCAAAAAATACATAATTTAATTGTTGCAAATGTTTTTTAAAAGTGCTTTTATATATGCAAATTCTATGTAGCAATAAAGAGCACGTACTCACCAAGAGAGCAAATTGAACTTCCTTTCAAAATATGCTAAGTATTAGAGAGTAATGGAAGTTTTAGTGGTAGAGTGACGTGGCGGCAGACTTCCTGCATTCTTTGCTCTCTACAGTTTCGTCGTTTCTGACAGTAAATGCAGCCTTCATGTCACCTTTTATAAGTATTATAACATGCATGGGTCAGTAGAAGGCAAATGGAATCAGCCTCCTGCTGCATACTTGCTGACTGACCTTGCCCAATATGCAACTTGTGATTTGGGGGTGCATGTGGACAGGGCTCAGTACGCTGCCCTGCAGGGTGTAAACGGTGATTTGTGTGTGGCTAAGCAGGAGCAGAGATAATGACGACTGACGTAACGCTCACACCCCCCCACCCCCACCAAGGCCACACACAGGCTAAGCTGTTTTGCTGATTCATTTGCATCATCTTGCATATTTTTCCATTCATTTCACTCAGAGTTTCAATTACATAGTCATTTAAAAAATTTTTATATTTACTTTAGTAATACTTCATTAGAACAATAAACTTATCATGGCCCATTCAGAAAATCCTGAAGCCCCCAAGTTTCTTGCTGTTTAGTTTTGGCCCCTGCCCCTCCGAAATCTGGCTTGGCCCACTGGGGGGCCATATGGTGCATGCTGAGAACCCTTGCCTTAGATTATGTCAATAGCCTCAGTTAAATTGTTTTTTTGTTACAGGTAATAAATGTCATGAAAATTATCTGTGTGTAGCCGCAGCACAGAACATTACATTACAAATTTGCCAATTAAAACTTAACAAGAGGAATTATGATCATCAAAACTAGTCAAGTCCTTTAATCACATGCCATACTTTTGCCTTCCAGATGGTAAAAATGTCTCTGTGTGTCAGGAGGAGCGTCACCAAGCTGTCCTTGTAACCATGACATTTATCTGGCTGGTCTACTTGAGTTTCTGGTCCATAGTCACTCCCAGAGTGTTACTGGTGGAGGGAACTGGAGATATCATACCATTGAATGTCAAGGGTTGATGATTAGATAATTTGATGTAGAAGATAGTCAATGTTTGTCTCCGGGCTGAATGCCAGATTCACCAGGCTGATTCTTGAAATGAGGGTTTAGCCTATGAGGACATATTGTGTTGCCTGGGACAATGCTCACTGGAATTCAGAAGAATGAGAGGGGATCTTATAAAACTATGAAAAAGGATAGATTAGAGAGTGGTATCGAAGGAGCTAAACCTAATGTTTAAATGACGATTTAAGCACTGGGCCGAATCAGAAAGGTTGGGTACAAGCTGACTCGAGGCAGTGGGGCCCAGGCCCCAGAGCATATCGAAGAGTCTGAATCCAATGGACGATGATTTAGTCGCTGAATCACAAGGTTGTACTATATATATATATATAGATTACTTTGATAATAAATATATTTTGAAACTTTGAACTTCAAATCTTTGAACTTTGAAATTGAATCTTTGAACTTTAATGGGAAAAATGAGTTCGCGGCCATAGTCATAGTCATAGTCATACTTTATTGATCCCGGGGGAAATTGGTTTTTGTTACAGTTGCACCATAAATAATTAAATAGTAATAAACTATAAATAATTAAATAGTAATATGTAAATTATGCCAGGAAATAAGTCCAGGACCAGCCTATTAGCTCAGGGTGTCTGACCCTCCAAGGGAGGAGTTGTAAAGTTTGATGGCCACAGGCAGGAATGACTTTCTATGATGCTCTGTGTTGCATCTCGGAGGAATGAGTCTCTGGCTGAATGTACTCCTGTGTCCAACTAGTACATTATGTAGTGGATGGGAGACATTGTCCAAGATGGCATGCAACTTGGACAGCATTCTCTTTTCAGACACCACCGTCAGAGAGTCCAGTTCCATCCCCACAACATCACTGGCCTTACGAATGAGTTTGTTGATTCTGTTGGTGTCTGCTACCCTCAGCCTGCTGCCCCAGCACACAACAGCAAACATGATCGCACTGGCCACCACAGACTCGTAGAACATCCTCAGCATCGTCCGACGGATGTTAAAGGACCTCAGTCTCCTCAAGAAATAGAGACGGCTCTAACCCTTCTTGTAGACAGCCTCAGTGTTCCTTGACCAGTCCAGTTTATTGTCAATTCGTATTCCCAGGTATTTGTAATCCTCCACCATGTCCGCACTGACCCCCTGGATCATCCATAATCTAATTGAATGGTGGAACCTGCTTGATGGGCCCAATGTTCTACCTCTGCTTCTGTGTTTTACACTCGTAAGCATGGTATGATTGTGTCACAATTATAATCTGCCACTTATCAGCCCATGGCTTCAGGTTTGTTGCATGCAGGCATGAACTAATCCATTTGTTGAGGAGTTATGGACAGAATTGCACATTCTGCAATCAGTGGACATCCCCACTTCTGACCTTGTGGTGAAAGGTCATTGATGACGTAGCTGGAGAAGATTCAGCTGACACTGCCCTGAAGAATTCTTGTGGTGATGTCCTGTGGATGGATTCCTTCGTGCAAAATATGACTACTGTCACGTGGTCGGCAACAAGGAATATATCGAGTCAGGATTTATAAACAAACAAGCATTTATTAAACCCTGATAAACAACGAAAAAAATATGAAAACCCTAACCAGAAGGAAACTGCTATGCGGCCATTCATTAAACTGCTACTCAGTACTAGTTCTTAAAGCGATAAATGCGAAACCAGTTCTTAACGCGATAAATTCAAACACAGTTCCTCGAATGGTAAATTTTAAAGTCCAAGAGATTTATTAGTCAATTAGGAAAAACTTTCATGAAGTAATGAATTCCTTGATGACACGACGTCACTGCTGCTCCCAGCCGGTTCCTGCCTTGTCCACAGGTTGCACAACGACGGAAATAAAATGGCTTTAAAGGCACTGACCTTCCTGCTCCGTAAAATAGATCCTGCACAGCCTTTTCTACCACTTTTAGCACAGGCTATCTCATGTAGATCACTCTTTCTTGAACGAATTCAATAATGGTCGATCCTTTCCAAACCGGTCGAACGTCTCCTTCACGATCCCATCTTCACTCTCCAATGCTACTGAAAAGATACATTAACAGACCTAGCAGTGATCGGTCAAACTGCCGACCCAGACTTCTGTACCTTACAATAGAACATAAAACTCTGTTTAAAAGCAAAACTGCGTCATAATGCAAATACACAGCGGAATGGAGTATCTCGTTGACGTTCTAACTGGAAAACTACTTGCATCACCAGGGGTCTTCCCTTTTGTACCCGTGGTGAATATGTCATCACGTGACCTCACATTAGCGAGAAAATTACATCAGGTGACCTCCAAAAGACCATTACATCATTCTCACAAGAAAGCCACAAGATCTCCATGAGGTATGTAACACTACATTGGAGTGTTTTCCATTTTAGGTTTCTTGACTTTGGTTTTACTGGTTTCTTAATGTCACACACACTCAATGGCTGTCTTTAATGTCAAGAGCAGTTAGTCTAATTCTATCTCTGTGTCAACCTCGTGTTTAATTCTGATCTGGACCAAAACTGAGATGAGATGGGAGAGTCCAGACCCAAACCCAGACTGGGTATCTGTGACTCAATGGTGAGTTGCATGTTGGGGTTACTTCTGCTATTGCTATTGTGGACAGATATATTTGTCTAGATCTGTTGAAAGGTCTTTGACCTGAAATATTAACTTGTTTTTACTTTCCACAGATGCTCCCTGACCTTGTGAATATTTCCAACATTTTTAAAAAATTTTGTCATGTCATCTCTTCACCCCAGGAATCTTTTCTGCATCTAGTGATTTAAAAGCTTACTCTTATTTGTCGTATGTACATTGAAACATTGAAACATACAGTGAAATGTGTTGATTGCATCAACAATGATCGAAGTCCAAGGATGTGCTGGAGACAGCCTGCAAGTGGTGCAATGTTCCTTTGTCAACATAGCTTGCTCACAACTCACTAACCCTAACCCATGTGCCCTTGGGATGACGGAGAAAACCAGAGCACCAATGGGAATCCCATGCAGTCATGGGAAGAATGTACATGCACCTTACAGTCAGTAGTGAGAATTGAACCCTGATCTACCGATCACTGGCCTTGTAAAGCTTTATGCTAATCTCCATGCTATCCAAAAACTTTGTAAGTGGCCATTTTATTCGGTAGCCCGTCCACCTCAAAGTTTGTATTGCTTTGCATTCTTTGATGCTCTTCTTCATGCCACTGTTGGTATGCGTGATTATTTGAGTTACTGTCACCCTCCTGTCATCTTCAAATAGTCTGACCATTCTCGTCTGACCTCTCTGATTAACAAGGTATTTTCATCCACAGAACTACCACTCACTGGATTATGTTTTATTTTTCACACTACTCTCTGTAAACTCTAGAGTCTGCTATGCATGAAAATCCCAGGAGACCAGCAGTTTCTGAGAAACTGAAACCACCCCTTCAGGCACCAACAATCGTTCCACAGGCAAAGTTACTTAGATCACATTTCTTCTTTATTCTGATCTTTGGTCTGAGCAACAAATGAACCCGGTGCCCATGCAAGGTTTCATGGTCATGGTAGTCTTTCTCGGGGAAAGCACAAGTGTCCCGGGATTTGACTACTACTTTTGTCCCTTATTTGGGAGTGAGGAAGCTGGCAACCCTGACTGTAAAAGACATGTTGAGGTGAGTTTAACCCTACTTGAACACCACCGCCGCCCGCCCCCCGCCCCCCCCGTGTCTGCAAGAATATTGTCAATATTAAACCAGTCCACGGTGCAAAAAAGATTGGGGACCCCGTCTTAAAAGACCTTATCATTTTCACCTCCACTACTGTCGCTGACAGCCCATTCCACTCACCACTCTCTGCGTAAAAATACTTACTCCTGACATCTCCTCTGTACCTACTTCCAAGCACCTTAAAACTGTGCCCTCTCGTGATAACCATACGTCTACACATAAAAACATGTCTACATGCTCTCATGCTTTGCATTGCTGCCGCCTGTTTGGCTAGTTAGATATTTTCATTAATGAACCGGTGTTAAGGTGTTCCTAATAATGTGCCACTGAGTGTATATCTTTAATTATGGAGACCAAAACTATCCACAGCTCTCTTAGTATGACTTCAGTAATACTGTCTAAACTTGCACCAAAATCTCCAGACTTGAAAACTTGACGTTGCTTTCAGTTAAGGGAACAATCCTAGTCTTTCTCTCTACCTGCCAGTCAACTCATTGTGTTTCACTCAGAGGGATCACCAGAACCATTTATGCTGGTCTTATTCCATTTGAATAATAATCTGCTTTTTCATCCTTCCTTCCAAAACAGCGAGCGAATAAAAAATATACCAGTGGATGTCAACATTATTAAGTCTGAATTTCAATATCTTCTTAAGTCTTGTTGATGCACATTGATCCAACGTTCTGGTCTGACTCACTGTTTTATGCAGCTGACTTCATCATCTGATGCAGCAGATGGCCTCTGCTTGGAGGGACGATAGTACAAGCTTAGACAGTGAAATCATGTTGACTGATCAAAGCGCTTGATCCGGCAGAAAGGTGAGATAAGCATAATTGCTTTCTCTTCACCGTTTAAGTGATTTGAAATATCATTCAGAAAAAACAAATTTATTTTTTCCCAAACTGGAGAAAGTTCTTTGATTTGGATGATAAAAATCAAAACAAAGATGGCAGATTATAGAAATATGAAATAAAAAAAACAAATATGTTAGAAACACTCAGCAGGTCAGGCAGCAGCTGTGGATAGAGAAATGGTTAATATTTCAGATCCTAGACGGTGTGTCAGAATTAACATATGTTTTTATTTCCTTTGACTCAGTTCCCTGGTACAGTTTGATCATGACCTCATTGTGTCTCAGAGCTAAGTAGATTACAGAATTAACTGGAGGCAGACAGAGGTCAGTGCAGCTCATTTGGTTTAAATCGCCCCTCCCCCTCCCCCATGAGTTTTAGCTGAATTCTTAAAACATGTGATTTTTTTTCATTTTGTTTTACAACACCAACTTCTATTGATGTAGTTGAGAGACAGAGGTGAAAATGTAGAAATAAAGAGTTGTTACTGCCTAGTCGGCTCATTTGCTCTGTTAAATTTATGCCACCTCAGGGTGAAACAGGCCCATTTCAGGAAAGTTCTAGTATTTCGGCATCACAAGCCAGTGAAGAAAGGCACAGAGCTGGCTTTGCTTGTTTGTGAGTGGAAGGTGTTCACTAATTCTCATATGGTCAGTCTGTCTCACATTTTATTCTCTGCACATTAGCTTCTGCCATGATGAAGATTAGGCACAGCCTAATTCTTCAGTAACCTTTTAAGTTCAAGTTTGTGTTGAGTTTATTGTCAAGTGTACAAGTGCGTGTATGCACGGATGTACTGAATATCTTATTTCCAGCAGCGTTTCAGACACATTCAAGATTCAAAGATTCAAGATTCAAAAAACTTTATTGTCATTCTAACCGTACATCAGCTCTGCAGGGCAGAATGAGACAGCATTTCCCAGGAGCAGTGCAATCATAACATAACAAATGCAACACTAAATAATAAACATAACAATAACTAGTAAAACACAACAGCCACGTGTCATTAAAAATCAAGTTATAGGTGTCCAGTGCAAGTTAAAAGTGTCCAAAGCAGAGTCAGATAGAGCAGCTATTTAGCAGTCTGACTGCCTGTGGGAGGAAGCTGTTTAGTAGCCTTGTGGTTTTAGTTTTGATGCTCCTGTAACGTTTGCCTGATGGCAGAAGAACAAACAGTTCATGGAGAGGGTGTGAGGGGTCTTTAATGATGTACCGTGTCTTCTGGAGGCATCAACTCTGAAAGAGGTTTTGGACAGCAGGTAGGGAGACCCCAATAACCTTCTCTGCTCCCCTAACCACCCTCTGCAAGGCTTTTTTGTCGACAGCACTGCAGCTGGAGTACCAGGTTGTGATGCAAAAGGTCAGCACACTCTCAACCACGCCTCTGTAGAATGTAGTTAAGATGTTAGTGGGGAGTGATGCTTGTTTAAGCTTCCTCAGAAAGTGCAATCTCTGCTGGGCCTGTTTCACAATCCCAGTGGTGTTCCTGGACCAGGTGAGATTGTCCAAGATCTGCACCCATTAGATGCACAACAGTCCGAAGAAAAACATGCATTGAATATGTATTAAACATAAATTATACAATAATTTTACAAGAGAAACCATACTCAGAGCTAAAAAGTAAACAAAGTTCATTGCAGTGCAACATGGTCAAAGTGGTTAAACAGCGAAGTGGAGGAATTTCTTTCGGCAGAGGGTGGCAGATCTGTGGAATTCATTGCCACAGACAGCTGTGAAGTCATTGGGTATATTGAAAGCAGAGGTTGATAGGTTTGTGATTAGTAAGAGCACCAAAAGCTATAGGGAGCAAGCTAGAAATTGAGGTTGAGAGGGATGATAAGTCAGCCATGATGGAATGGTGGAGCAGATTTGAAGGGCTGAATAGCCTAATTCTGTTCCTATGTCTTATCATCTTATGGTCTTACAGTTATAGTTTTACCCTGCTGAGGTAATGGTTACGGTCATGGAGTCATACAGCACAGGAACAGGCCCTTGAACCTGTTGAGTCTACATCAAATATCAAACGTATGTTTACATTAATACTGCATTAATCCCTTGATCAACACACACACAAAATGTTGGAGGAACTCAGCAGACCAGGCAGCATCTACGGAAAAAAGCACAGTTGACGTTTCGGGCCGAAACAGTTCGGCAGTCCTAGTGTGTGTTGCTCGGATTTCCAGCATCCGCAGATTTTCTCTTTTTCTTTAATCCCTCTTTATTTAGTTCACCCCATATTCTCATCAGCTTCTTCCAGATTCAGCCATTAACTGACACACTGAGGATCAATTTACAATCACCAGTTAGCTCCTTATTGATTCGCACATCTTTGGGGTGTGGGACTAAACCAGGAAACCTGGAGAAAACTTACGCATTCACAGGGAGAATATACTCGTCCCACACAGAGAGCACCTGAGGTCAGGGTTGAATCTAAACCCATGGTGCTGTGAGATAGTGAATCTACTATGCATCTGTATATTTATAGAATATAAAAATATGTACTTGTGTGTATATTTCTCCTATTCTGGTTTCTGTAAAGTCTTCTACTTCTGTTTTCCCATTTACAGTACGGCTATTCCTAAACTGTCCGCTCCTGTCCCTATGCCATACACATCTCTTAAGAATTGTGCCATTTTGAATAAATTATTCCTGAACTTATTCTGAAATGTTACTTTTCCTTTATATTAAAGAGGAGAACAAAATGGAACATAAAGAAAAATATCTGCATGGAACTCAACAAGAAGAGGTACTAGAGTGTCCTCCCTTTTATTCCCTTTGTTCTGTTTACCTCATCTTTTACTGTCTTTATGTACACCTGTCCCAAAGAGATAGAAAAGATAAGCTTTATTTGTCATGTGAACATTGAAACATACGGTAAAATAGGTCATTTTTCATCAAATACCAACACAGTTTGAGGATGTGCCGGGAACAGTTCTTAACTGCTGCCATGCTTCTGGCACCAACATGGCCCACAAATTACTAACCTTTACAGTCATTAGAATATGGGAGAGAATCAGATTACCCAGAGGAAACCCATGCAGTCATGGAGAGAATGTACAAACTTCTTACAGACGGCAGTGTGATCTGAACTGGGGACTATTGTGCTAGGAAGCACTACACAGTCCACTATAGAAGCCCACGATGTCCAGCGTTACTGTGACTGTAGGGGAAGGAGCATGTTTGAGTATAACAGAGCAGGAGAATGGCAGGACTGAGATTAGAATTGAAAACCAGAGACTTTAAACTCTGTTATTTGTTCCTGCTCCCATTTTGGTAACCTCTGCAGCACATCTGGAGGTCTGCCTTGTGGGTATTTTGCTACTAGCGATGCCCGTGCCTTGCACGTGCTGTTTTGATTAGGGATCTGTTCTTTAATCAGAAGCAGCTCCAGACTCCCAGGAGCTTTTGTGCTGAGCTATTGTAGCCTTTCAGCTTTTCTGGGAATAATCCATGGCAGTGCACTCAAGAAGGCCTGGTATTTTTGTTGAAACAGCAGTTCAATTGGGTTCTTTCAAGGAAATTCCAAAATGTTAACCTTTCAGGGTCACTAGCAGCAACAGGCAGCTTCTACCCTTGAATACTGACCTCTGTTCATTTCCAATCCAAACAAAGCATATGATGCTATCTACTGGTCTACCTTTAAGCTTTGAAATTACACCCCTGCCATCTTCCCCAACACCCATCCCCCCAGAGATCATCTCAATCAATTCCATACGTTCCCACACTCTACGCAATTCAGGAACAAATTTTCAAAGTGTACTGGTGATCTTTAAAGTTAACAAATTCTATTCTTCTGTTTTAATTCCCATTTGATGTACTGTCCCCTTGCCTACACTAGACTCATCACTGACTAGACTTAACCAGCCACAGGCCCTGAGCACAATGGAAATGCGTGCCTTGCAGTTTAACTCTGCATCCCTTCCAGAATACTACCCGACTCATCTCATTCCTCACCCTCTGACCAACAACAAGAAGGGGATAGCTGCTAAGTACTTAACTGTACAAATCTTTCCTCTCTGTCCCTCCTCCCCCTTTGGCCAATGTTTATATTTATATGATTCCTTCAATGATTTTTCTTATGATTCATTTACCGGTGGTACAGTAGCATAGTGGTTAGAGATTTCCGCTGTTCATTTCCGCTACTGGCTGTGAGGACGTTGTACATTCTCCCCTTGACCACATACAGGTTTCCTCCGAGAGCTCCGGTTTCCTTCCACGTTCCAAGGTTAATTGGTCACGTGGCTGTAACTGGGCAGCACGGGCCTGTTGGGCTGGAGGGGCCTGTTGCTGTGCTGTATCTCTAGTTTAAAAAAAATACAGTTTGATTCTTTCATCTGTTGCTTCTGCTTTCGATTGAGCAATTGCTAGAATGGGTTAGATTTATAGAGAGATACAGCACAGAAACAAACCCGTCAGCCTATTGAATCCGCACAAACTATCAATCATCCATTTACAAAAATTTGTTTTTCTATTTTCTTCACATTCCCATCATCTAACCCCAGATTCCACCACTCACCTACACAGTAGGGGCAATTTACCTGTCAATCAACCTGCCAATCCATATGTCTGTGTGATGTGTGCTGTTCAAGGAGAACATGCTTCCACACAGAAAGCACTAAAGTTGGGACAGAAAGTGTTTCTCAGGACAGAAAATGTTTCTCAGGAACTGGCCCTGGGTACCTAGACAAGATGAAAAATCCTTACCACCATGCATAAAAACAATCTGAAACTTTTTTTTATTCAGATGTTTAAAGACTATTTTTATTCATAGATTCAGAGAGAGAATGGGCACTACGGTAATGTAGCAGCATTCCCAGAGTTGAGTTTAATCCCCGTGATGTTCTGTAAGGGGTCGATGTAGTCCTCCTTGTGGAATGCGTAGGTTTTCTCTGGGTGTTCTAGCTACCTTTCGCAGTCTAAAAACGTACCAGGTAGGTTAATTGGTCATTGTAAATTAACTGTTATTGAATATAATATACTTAATTGCACAATGGTGCTGACACTTTGTCATAGTTCAACTAAGCAAAATGCAGCAAATGAATCTTTAGTGACATGTTGCACCTCATGGTTTTATATGCTTGAAGAATGTTGTCCACCAGCTGCACATGGTTTTGTGCTCAGTAGTTGCCAAAAATTTTCAGTATCATTCTTGAATGACTTCTATGTGGCATTCTCTGGTTCCACTGGAAGTTCGTTGTATTGCCTGTCATTGATGACCTGTTTGATTTGAAGACCAACAAAAATACCTTCCTTAATCTTGGCATCAGCTATTTCTGACTTGAATTGTGAATTGAAAGAGCAAATGTGGACTATTTCAAAAAAATGGTGCAAGATGGGAAATTTCATGCTGATTTTCATGATCAGCAGCCCAAAATCCATCAGAAACAATATCTTTGTTGCCCAGTGAAATATATAGTTGAAATGTTGTGATTTTTCATTAGAGTGAATCAGTCACACCTTTATATCCTACACTTCTTAAAGGAGATAGGCTTGATAAAATTTAGCAGCTGTCTTTATTTCATGCTCCATTAGGGGTTCTTAGTTTTAACTTTGTCTGGAAAGGCATTGTTCATAATCTAAGAGCATAAACATAAGAATGTCAGAATCCGAATCCGAATCTGAATCAGAGTCAGGTTTATTATCACTGGCATGTGTCGTGAGATTTGTTAACATAGCAGCAGCAGAACAATGCAATGCATAACATAGAAGAAGAAGAAATATATATATAAATAAATAAATCAATTGCCGTATACCTATAATGAATAGGTTAAAAATCGTGCAAGAACAGAAATAATATATATTTAAAAAGTGAGGTACTGTCCAAGGGTCCATTTAGGAATCGATGGCAGAGACAAAGAGGCTGTTCCTGAATTGCTGAGTGTGTGCCTTCAGGCTTCTGTATCTCCTACCTGATGGTAACAGTGAGAACAGGGCATGCCTTGGATGCTGAAGGTCCTTAATAATGGACGCTGCTTTTCTGAGACACCACTCCCTAAAGATGTCCTGGGTACTTTGTAGGCTAGTGCCCAAGATGGAGCTGACTAGATTTACAACCTTCTGCAGCTTCTTTCGGTCCTGTGCAGTAGCCCCTCCATGCCAGACAGTGATGCAGCCTGTCAGAATGCTCTCCATGGTACATCTATAGAAGTTTTTGAGTGTATTTGCTGACATGCTAAATCTCTTCAAGCTCCTAATAAAGTATAGCCGATGTCTTGCCTTCTTTATAACTGTATCAGTGTGTTGGGACTAGGTTAGATCCTCAGAGATCTTGACATCCAGAAACTTGAAATTGCTTACTCTCTCCACTTCGGATCCCTCTGTGAGGATTGGTATGTGTTCCTTCTTCTTACCCTTCCTGAAGTCCACAATCAGCTCTTTCGTCTTACTGACGTTGAGTGCCAGGTTGTTGCTGCGGCACCACTCCACTAGTTGGCATATCTCACTCCTGTACGCCCTCTCGTCACCACCTGAGATTCTACCAACAATGGTTGTCTCGTCAGCAAATTTATAGATGGTATTTGAGCTATGCCTAGCCACACAGTCATGTGTATATAGAGAGTAGAGCCCCTGAGATGCGCCAGTGTTGGTTGCCAGTGAGGAGGATATGTTATCACCAATCTGCACAAACCGTGGGCTTTCAGTTAGGAAGTTGAGGATCCAATTGCAGAGAGAGGTACAGAGGACCAGGTTCTGCAAATCCTTAATCAACATTGTGGGAATGATGGTATTAATGCTGAGCTATAGTCGATGAACAACATCCTGATGTAGGTGTTTGTGTTGTCTAGGTGCTTTAAAGCCATGTGGAGAGCCATTGAGATTGCGTCTGCTGTTGACCTACTGTGATGATAGGCAAATTGCAACGCGTCCAGATCCTTGCCGAGGCAGGAGTTCAGTCTAGTGATAACCAACCTCTCAAAGCACTTAGGTCAGCATGGAAGAGTTGGGCCGAAGGATCTGTTTCTGTGCTGCATAACTCTATGACTTTATTACTTTATTTAAGATTCATAATTGAGTTTTAAGTGATTAGTTATGATTTTATTTTACATGCTGAATAATCATGAAAGGTTTTCAATACTGTATTTACTATTAATGGTTTGTGAATTGTTCCTGAATACCAAGGGCATGCATTGAAGGTGAGAGGTGAGAGGGTAGATTGAAGGGGGATGAGAGGAGTAAGTGCTTTACTCAGAGAGTCATGGATACCTGGAATGTGCTGCCTGGAATGGTGTTTGAGACGAATACATAAGAAGGCTTTAAGAGATGTTTGGATCGGCAAACACGATGGAGGGATGTGGACATTGTGTGAGTAGGAGGGAATAGTGTTTGAGAGTCTTTGATTTGCTTTTTAGCTTGCTCAGCACGACGGTGTGGGCTGAATGGCCTATTCCTTTGCTGTACTTTAACATCAGGGACACTTGGGTGTATTCAAAGTATTTGAAAGGAATGGCAATCAGTAAAGCCTGTGAGATAGTTTAGCAGGCTTTCAAATAATTATTGTGTATCAGCTGGCCACTCAAATTCCGAATGGAAGCATGGTTCCATGCTGATTGGGAATAATGAGGGAGGAGTACCGTGGGAGGGGTGTGGGACAGGTGGCAGGGAAGTGGCGGGGTGGAGGGAGGCATAATTGCCTAAGATACCAGACAAGGTCATTTGATTCCAAACAATTGGCTTGTTGATCATTATAGAATGTTTCTCTGGTACTTCCCACTCCCTTCCTCTTTACCCAACCATGTTTCCCCTCCCCCTGCCCCCTTCCCACTCCCAGACCACAAAAGAGACCCGTATCAGAATCAGGTTTACTAGCACTCACGAGTCATGAAATTTGTTTTTTTTTTGCAACAGTACAGTGCAATACATAAAACTACTACAGTGCTGAGCTAAAGTCTAAGGCACCCTAACTATATATATATAAATGTGCATAAGACTTTTGCATAGTAATGTAGGCATGCCAGATTTCCTAAGGTTATATATATAAACACTTGAATTGTAAATGTCATCCCGCCACCACATGATACATACACGTCTTTCTTAAAGTAAAGAATAAAGTTAGACCCATGTTTTAGGACTCCAGTGTCTCCCTTTGAATTAGTTAAATGTTTTGAATTTACAAAACGTAACAACAAAGGAGAAAACACGCCCCATTGCAGTAGTCTCAAATTATTACCAGGAAATGGCCTATTGTTGTATTAGTTTCAATGAATACAACTTCTAACAAAATATATGCTGTTCAGCTATTCACTTCTTTCTCTCTTATATGTCAGTATAAATATAAGGATAAGATCATTCAGACATTAAAATTCATAACAAGCAATGATGACAGTCAGTATTATTTTACCATTTGATATAAAGGTATGTAGCAACAGTAAAATGTTTTCACTGTCCCAAGAACAAAAGAAGCAAGAGGACATTGTCATAAATGCATTTATAATGCAGCAGCAAGACTATGAATCCTCTATGTGAGAATGCTCTCCACGGTACATATATAGAAGTTTTTGACAGAGTTTGTTGATGTATCAAATCTCTTAAAACTCCTAATGAAGTACAGTTGTGATTACATCATATTCTTTATATAATAGAAACCTATCTAGGCAATTCATTCCCTTATGTCTGCATTGCCAATGGCTATCTTTTATTTGAGTAACATTTTCCTGGACTAGAGTCAGGGAGCCATAAAATCACAGCACTATAGAGCACTTCAGCACAGAAACAGACCCTTCAGCCCATCTGGTCTGTGCCAGTTATTACACCTAGCCCCATTAATCTGTACCTGGATCATAGCTCTAAATAGACCGTAGACTAAATGTGTAACCTTTAATATCCACAAACCCAATCATCTCTGTCTTGGGTGTACCCAGTGGCTGAGTCTCCACAGGCCTCCTGAGTAGAAAAATTCTTGCTGTTGTCTGTAAGGAGTTTGTATGTCATCCCCGTGACTGCCTGCTTTTCCCCCAGCACTCCACTTCCCTCCCACATTCCAAAGACGTACCAGTTGCTAGGTTAATTGGTCATTGTAAATAGTCCTGTGATTAGACTAGGGTTAAGTCAGGGGATCGCTGGGCGGTGTGGCTCGAAGGGCCGGAAGGGCCTATTCTGCACTGTACCTCAGTAACAAATTTAAGATGGGATGGTTCACCACATTATGAATAAAATACTTTGGTCTAATCAGCCCAAGCAGGAGAAAAATCAAATATGCATCTATCCAGTGAAAAATTCTGTTTAGGTAATGAGTGTCATTAGAATCGTACAGCACGGAAACAAGGATTTCAGACCACCACGTGCTTGTTCTCAATTGGGCACAAATTTATACAAATCTCATCTTCCAGCAGCTGGCCTGTAGCCTGCCATGACGTTTCAATTTAAGTCCTTGCCTAGACACTTCGTCAATGCTGTTAGTGACTCTGCTTCAACTACTGTCTCAAGTAGTGCGATCGATAACCTCATCACTCTCTGGGTGAAAAAGGTTCTCTATTGATTCCTATAAACTTCTTACCATTTACCTTAAAGCTATGCCCCTCTAGATTTGTCTGCCTCTGATAATGGGAAAGGTTTCCGGCTGTCCACATTATCTATACCCTCCATTTTATTTTGTTCCTCCAGCATGTTACCCTTGACCTCCTCCAGAAAAAAACAGCTCTGGCCTCTTCAGTTTCTTCTCTTAGAGTAGAGTAAAGGGTCGGCACAACATTGTGGGCCGAAGGGCCTGTAATGTGCTGTAATGTTCTCCACATAACCTAAACAATCCACCCCAGGCAGTATCCTGGGTGAATCTCCTCTGCATCCTCTCTAATGCCACTCTTTCTTATGGTGTGATCACCAGAACTGTTAATGATACTCAGTTAAGGCAAGAAAATGCTTTAACAATGACCAGTATAGGTGTCATGCTGCATACTTTGCCAAAGCATGCTCTCAACGATTCATTTCCAGGCAGCAGTCAGACCAAGATTTTGGTCTGGAACGGATGGAATTTACACCACCCTTTCCTCATGTGTCTAAAGTGTTACTAGGAAATTTTTTAGTGCAGATAAATACAAGCTATTCTTCCCAATGAGGGATAATACAGAAACACCAGGGAGAAGTTTGCGATAGAGCCAAGATATGAAACATCAAGATTTAGAATTTGTGAACTACTGCAAGGGTTTTAACAATGTCCCACATAGTAGGCTGAATCAGAAGTTTGAAGCATAAGGAATCTGAGGTGTTTCGGCAAGAATGACTTGATGATAGGAGGCAGAATGTAGTGGTGGATGGGAGTTTATCTGACTGCAATTCTGTCACAAATGATGCTGGCTTTGGTGCTGGGACCTATATATGTAAAACTAGGGTGCCTAAGACTTATGTACAGTACTGTAGTGATTTTATGTACTGCACTATACTGCTGCCACAAAAAAGAACAAATTTCATGTCATGTGTGATTAATGATCAACCTGATTCTGATTTGGGTCTCTATGTGGACTGAGAGTAGGAGGGTGACAAAAAGAGGGCATCATGGTTGGGAAAAGGGGAAGGGAGCGGGAAGCAACTGAGAGACATTTTGTAATGATCAATCAATAAACCAATTGTTTGTAATCAAATGTCCTTGACCGGTGTCTCAGGGCTAGGTATGTCTGCACCTGCACACGTGCCACACCCACCCCTGGCACTCCTTCTACACTACCTGTCCCACACCCCTTCCGAGGTTCTCCAGCCTCGCCATTCCCAACATCCTTCACAAACTTGCTCTCTTCTCCTTGTTGACAAATACAGTACTTTGCAAAGTCTTAGGCACCCTAGTTATATATATGTGCCTAACTCTTTTGTACAGTACTGGACATTATGTATATCTATAATGAGAATTAGAATGAGAATACCAGTACATGATTAGTGAGAATGCAGAGAACATAAATATTAGTGGAGTCATATATAGCGAAGAAGCATCTGGGAAGTCATGCAGAGCAGTGGCAGATGAAATTCAGTCCAGTCAAGTGTGAGGTAGTTCAATTTGGTAAGCCAAAATTTAGACAGATAAATAGATAAAACGGTGAGGACCTTAGAGGGGTTGATATACAGAGGAATCTTGGAGTGCAAGTCCAGGGATTGCTGAGAGATGTGTCATAGGTGGTTAAGAGTAGTGAAGAAGGGATGAAGTATGCTAGCCATCATAGATGGAGCAATTACATATGGAAATGAGTTGGGTCATCATGTAGTTGTACAAAGCATTAGTTAGACCACATTTAGAGTTTTATGTACAGTTTGGTTATCACACTACAGGAAGTATGTGGGAGCAAGAGAGAGAGAGGGAGAGAGAGAGAGAGAGAGAGAGTGAAAGATCGATAGATGGGTATTCACTAGGATGTTGCCTGGAACAACGAGCAGAGATTGGAAAGGCTGGGCTTATTCTTACTGGAAAATCAGACTCTGAAGAGTGTCTTTATAGAGTTTTATAACATTATGAGAGCCATAGGCAGAGTAGATAATCAGAGTCTTTTTTTCCCAGTATAGGGGTGGACTATTCCTCTCTCTTTGGCAGAATATCTGTAGCTTTGTTGGTTCAGTCCTAGGCACAAGGCTTTGGAATTCACATCCTTAGTACTCTATCTTTTTACCGTGCCTCCCCCCCTTCTCCCTCTGATGATAATAATTAAATCAACCTCATTCATTGCTCAAGCTTTTGCATTTGGCTGCACTTAAAATCATTACATGAGAGTGAGTGTTGGTTGCTTTACTGTTTTGACATACTGTCTAAGTTCCACACCAGCTGTGGCATGGCAGGGAGGCACTTAACCTAGCTATCTAGCAAGTTCAAATGGTAATCAAACCCAGATAAAGTCCATTAAGTTGAGGGTTTTGATAAAAAAATAAAATTAAAGGCTGTTTGGCTACTAATGCTTCCAGCTAATCTTAAGACATGGTTTGTGTCCAGCATGCAGGCAATAATGCATTTGGTGGCTTCTAGGCTTACCAGTCAAAAGGCAATATACTTCACTGTAACTCTTATCAGCGGGAATGATTCCTTCTATTTGCTCTGTTTAGCAATAACATATACAAACATGAGCAGATATCCTCTGGTCAATGTTTCAGTGCAAACACCATGAATCCTTCTTGATTAATTTGGGGATGCTTCTGACTTTGTGCACTTGTGTAAATAGAGGATAATGAACCATCACATGTCTCTGAGTCACCATTTTACTGCTTTCTCTGCATTTCCTTTTAACAGTCTAGAGTACAATTATATTGAAATTTACCAGCTAGGGTTCACAAACATATATTGAAGAAGTTATGTAAATTGTAATGCTTCAATAAATTATGAATTTTTCATGTATAAAAATATACAATTCTAGAAACATTTATTTTGCTCTTATATTGATAATTATTCACTATTTTATGATTCTCTATACACCAGCATAGTATTTAAATAGAATTTAACTCTGTTAAAGCATTTTAAGATTATCCTTAGGAATGAGGATAATTCCATTGAAATTTATATGGATGAGCTGTACGGTCAGATTCTGTGCTTATGTCTTAAGCTCTTATGGACTGGTTAACAAAACCATTTCAACAACTGAATACAATTTGTTTCAAGTTTACAATTTACACATAAAATGTTGATCAGGAGATAAACTCATACATTCTTGCGGGCAGATTTACTAGAGCTGTAGGGGGTGGTTTGAACTAATATGGCAGGGGGATGGGAACCAGTATTATAGTGCTGAGGATGAGCTAGCAGGATTACAAGTAGACGATGGGTAGAACATGAATGTAAGGAAGGACAAGCCAATAACAGGGTACAAATGCACTCTGAGCAAAGAGTTAAATTGTACCACAAGGGCAAAATTCAAAATGGTGAACAATGCAGGACTGGAGGTGCTGTATTTAAATGCGCGTAGCATTCAGAATAAGGTGGACGAACTCATGGCGCAATTAGGGATTGGTTGGTATAACATTGTGGGCATCACTGAGTGGTGGCTGAAAGAAGGCCATGATTGGGAGCTTAACATCAAAGGATATACTTTGTATCAAAAAGACAGGCAGAAAGGCATAGGCGGTGGTGTGGCTTTGTTGGTAAGAGATGGAATTACATCTTTAGAACGAAGTGCCATAGGGTCAGAGAATGTTGGATCTTTGTGGGTAGTGTTAAGAAACTGCTAGGGAAAAAAAAGGGGAATTGTAATCCAAATAGTAGCCAAATTGTGGGGTTGAGATTGCAATGGTGCTGGAAAAGGCATCTAATAAGAGTAATGACGCAATTGTAATGAGGGACTTCGATATGCAAGGGGATGGGGAAAATAAGGTTGGTGTTGGATCGGAAGAGAGGGAATTTGTTGAATGCCTATGGGATGTCTTTTTAGAGCAGCTTGTGCTTGACTCTTCTAGGGGAAAAGGCTCTCTTAGATTGGGTGCTGTGTGATAACCCAGATATTATTAGAAAGGTTAATGTAAAGAAACCCTTAGGAGGCAGTGATCATAATATGATTGAATTCATATTGCAATTTCAGAGGGAGAAGCATGTCGCATATATCAGTATCACAATGGAATAAAGGAAATTACAGAGACATGAGAGAGGAGCTTGCCCAGGTGGATAGGAGGGGGATACTGGTGGGGATGACAGCAGAGCAGAGATGGCTGATACTTCTGAGAATAGTTCACAAGGCATGGGATAGATACGTCCCACAGAGGCCAAAATTCTCAGATGGCAGGGTAGGCAATCGTGGCTGACAAAGGGAAGTTAAGGGATGCCAAGGAAAGGGCATATAAGGTAACAAAAGCGAATGGGAAGTTGAATGATTGGGAAGTTTTTAAAATCCAACAAAAGGCACAGAATAAAGCCATAAAAAAGGAAAAGACGAAATATGAGGGCAGACTAGCAAATAATATAAAGCAGGATACCAAAAGTTTTTTCAGTAAAATAAAGAGCAAAAGGGAGCTGAGAGTTGATATTGGAACACTGGAAAATGATGCTGGTGAGGTAGTAATGGGGACAAATAAATAGCAGATGAACTTAATGGGTGCTTTGCATCTGTCGTCAATATGGAAGACACCAGCAGTGTGCCAGAGGTGCGTGAGTGTCAGGCAACAGGAGTGGGTGCCATTGCTATTACAAAGGAAAAAGCCAGGCAACCTGAAAGGTCTTAAGGTGGGTAAGTCGCCTGGACCAGATGGACTACATCCCAGAGTCCTGAAAGAGGATGCTGAAGAGATAACAGATGGATTCATTATGATCTTTCAAGAGTCACTTGATTCTGACATGGTCCTGGAGGACTGGAAGATTGCAAATGTGACTCTGTTCTTTAAGAAGGGAGGAAGGCAAACGAAAGGAAATTATAGGCCAGTTAGCCTAACTTCAGTGGGTGGGAAAGTGTTGGAGTCTATTATTAAGGATGAGGTTTCAGGGTACTTGGAGGCCAATGATGAAATAAGTCAAAGTTGGCATGGTTTCTGTAAAGGGAAATCTTGCCTGACAGATATTGAAGGAAGTAACACACAGGGTGGACAAAGGAGAGGCAGTGAATGTCATTTACTTGGATTTTCAGAAGCCGTTTGATAAGGTGCCGCACATGAGTCTGCATAATAAGATAAATTCTATGGCATTACAGGAAAGATACTGGCATGGATAGAGGAATGGCTGACAGGCAGGGGGCAGCGAGTGGGAATAAAAGGAGCCTTTTCTGTTTGGCTGCCTGTGACTGCCTTGTTCCACAAAGGCCAGTATTGGGAGCACTACTTTTCACATTGTTTGTCAATGATTTGGATAATGGAATTGATGGCTTTGTGGCAATGTTTGCAGGTGATATGAAGATAGGTGGAGGGGTAGGTAGTGCTGAGGAAGCAATGCAATTGCAGCAGGACTTAAAGTGAATGAATGGGCAAAAAAGTGGCAAGGTGGAATACAGTGGTGGGAAATGTATAATACATTTTGGTAAAAGGAACAATAGTGTTGACTATTATCTAAATGGGAAGAAAGTTCAAATATCAGAGGTGAAGAAGGACTCAGAAGTCCTCATGCAAGACTCTCGGAAACTTAATGTACAGATTGAGACTGTGGTAAAGAAGGCAAATGCAATGTTGACATTTATTTCAAGTGGAGTAGAATATAAAAGCAAGGAGGTAATGCTGAAACTTTATAAGAGTCTTTGAGGCATTGATCATGCGAATAGAAACATAGAACATAGAAAATAGGTGCAGGAGTAGGCCATTCGGCCCTTTGAGCCTGCACCGCCATTCAGTATGATCATGGCTGATCATCCAACCCAGAACCCTGCACCAGCCTTCCCTCCATACCCCCTGATCCCTTTAGCCACAAGGGCCATATCTAACTCCCTCTTAAATATAGCCAATGAACTGGCCTCAACTGTTTCCTGTGGCAGAGAATTCCACAGATTCGCCACTCTCTGTGTGAAGAAGTTTTTCCTAATCTCAGTCCTAAAAGGCTTCCCCTTTATCCTCAAACTGTGACCCCTCGTTCTGGACTTCCCCAACATCGGGAACAATCTTCCTGCATCAAGCCTGTCCAATCCCTTTAGGATTTTATATGTTTCAATCAGATCCCCCCTCAATCTTCTAAATTCCAATGAGTATAAGCCTAGTTCATCCAGTCTTTCATCATATGAAAGTCCTGCCATCCCAGGAATCAATCTGGTGAACCTTCTTTGTACTCCCTCTATGGCGAGGATGTCTTTCCTCAGATTAGGGGACCAAAACTGCACATAATACTCCAGGTGTGGTCTCACCAAGGCCTTGTACAACTGCAGTAGTACCTCCTTGCTCCTGTACTCGAATCCTCTTGCTATAAATGCCAGCATACCATTCACCTTTTTCACCGCCTGCTGTACCTGCATGCCCACTTTCAATGACAGGTGTATAATGACACCCAGGTCTCATTGCACCTCCCCTTTTCCTAATCGGCCACCATTCAGATAATAATCTGTTTTCCTGTTTTTGCAGGGCTTAGTCAGAGGCTTTTTCTCCAGAGCTGAAATGGATAGCACGAGAGGGCACAGTTTTAAGGTGCTTGGAAGGAGGTACAGAGGAGATGTCAGGGGTAAGTTTTTTTACGTAGAGAGTGGAGGGTGTGTGGAATGGGCTGCCGGTGATGGTGGTGGAGGTAGATACGATAGGGTCTTTTAAGAGATTCCTGGTCAGGCACATGGAGCTTAGAAAAATAGAAGGCTATCGTAACCCTAGGTAATTTCTAAGGTAAGGACATGTTTGGCACAGCTTTGTGGGCTGAAGGGCTTGTATTGTGCTATAGGTTTTCTATGTTTCTATGTTTCTAGTCAGGCCACACTTGGAGTATTGTCAACAATTTTGGGCCCCATATCTCAGAGAGGATGTGTTGTCATTGGAGAGAGTCCAGAGGAGTTTCACAAGGATGATTCTGGGAATGAAGGGGTTAACATACGAGGTGTGTTTGGCACCTTTGGGCCTGTACTCACTGGAATTTAGAAGAATGCCGGTGGGTGGGAGATCCTTATTGAAACTACTAGATGGCTTGGATATGGAGAGAATGTTTCCTCTAGTGGTGGTATGCAGAACTAGAGGGCATAACCTCAAAACTGTGGGGCAACATTTTAGAACAGAGGTAAGGGGGGATTTTTTAGCCAGAGATTAGTGAATTTGTGGAATGCTTTGCCACAAACTCATGTGGAGGTCAAGTTCGTGGGTATATTTAAGGAGGAAGTTAATCGTTTCTTGATTGGTCAGGGCATCAAACGATATGGCGAGAAGGTAGGTGTATGGAAATGAGTGGGATCTGGACTCAGCCATGAAAGAATGGCTGAGCAGATTCGATGGGCTGAGCGGCCTAACTCTGCTCCTATGCCTTATGGTCTTATATTAGTAACGATTTATTATTTAAAGTTAGCTATGTGTAAACTGTCCTGATGAAGGATCTTGTTCTGAAGTGTTGACTGTTTACTCTTTTCCATGGATGCTACCTGACCTGCTGAGTTCCTCCAGCATTTTGTGTGTGTTGCTTTGGATTTCCAACACCTGCAGCCTTGTTTGTTATGGTGTAAATGCTGAGCTGTTTCTCTGCTGTTCAATGTCACATTTCTGCCGTTGAGAAGTCACGACATTAAGGTGATCCAATGTTTCCGCTTGTCCACTCAGGAATATTTTCAAAATGCTTTCCTTTGCAATCAGTGGCTTGCATTCTTAACTTGTCTGGACAGATGCAAGATGCGCAAAAATTTTTTAACCTGTTTGAAATAATGATTCATTTCCTTTAAATATTTTTTTATTGATGGAGTAACATTAGCTTGATTGTAAGACATCCAAATTTGGGTGAATCATGCATACCACAGAGCATTTTTATATTTTATCCATTTAGACATTTCACCTACACATCTACAGTGGTATGCAAAAGTTTGGGCACCCCGGTCAAATTTTTTGTTACTGTGAATAGTTAAGTTAGTAGAAGATGAACTGCTCTCCAAAGGTCATAAAGTTAAAGATGAAACATTCTTTTCAACATTTTAAGCAAGGTTAGTGTATTATTTTTGTTTAGTACAATTTTAGAGTGAAAAAAAAGGAAAGGAGCACAACGCAAAACTTTGGGTACCCCAAGAGATTTGAGCTTTCAGATAACTTTTACCAAGGTCTCAGACCTTAATTAGCTTGTTAGGGCAGTTCTCGTTAGGAAAGGCCAGGTGATACAAATTTCAAAGCTTTATAAATACCCTGACTCCTCAAACCTTGTCCTAAAAATCAGCAGCCATGGACACCTCTAAGCAGCTGCTAGCACTCTGAAAATTAAATAAATGATGCCCACAAAGCAGGAGACGGCTATAAGAAGATAGTAAAGCATTTTCAGGTAGCTGTTTCCTCAGTTCATAATGTAATTAAGAAATGGCAGTTAACAGGAACAGTGGAGGTCAAGCTGAGGTCTGAAAGACCAAGAAAACTTTCTGAGAGAACTGCTTGTAGGATTTCTGGAAAGGCAAATCAAAACCCCCATTTGACTGCAAAAGACCTTCAGGAAGATTTAGCAGACTCTGGAGTGGTGATGCACTGTTCTACTGTGCAGCGACACCTGCACAAATATGACCTTCATGGAAGAGACATCAGAAAAAAACCTTTCCTGTGGCCTCACCACAAAATTCAACATCAGAAGTTTGTAAAGGAACACCTAAATAAGCCTAATATATTTTGGAAACAAGTCCTGTGGACTGATGAAGTTAAAATAGAACTTTTTGGCTGCAATGAGCAAAAATATGTTTGGAGAAAAAAGGGTGCAGAATTTCAGGAAAAGAACACCTCTCCAACTGTTAAGCACGGGGGTGGATTAATCATGCTTTGGGCTTGTGTTACAGCCAGTGGCACGGGGAACATTTCACTGGTAGAGGGAAGAATGAATTCAATTAAATACCAGCAAATGCTGGAAGCAAACATCACACCGTCTGTAAAAAAGCTGAAGATGAAAAGAGGATGACTTCTACAGAAGGATAATGATCCTAAACACACCTCAAAATCACAATGGACCACCTCAAGAGGCTCAAGCTGAAGGTTTTGCCATGGCCCTCACAGTCCCCCGACCTAAACATCATCGAAAATCTATGGATAGACAGCAAAAGAGCAGTGCATGCAAGACGGCCCAAGAATCTCACAAAACTAGAAGCTTTTTGCAAGGAAGAATGGGCAAAACTCCCCCAAAGAAGAATTGAAAGACTCTTAGCTGGCTACAGAAAGCGTTTACAAGCTGTGATACTTGCCAAAAGGGGTGTTACTAAGTACTGACCATGCAGGGTGCCCAAACTTCTACTTCGGGCCCGTTTCCTTATTTTTTATTTTGAAACTGTAAAAGATGGAAATAAAAAAGTAATCTTGCTTAAGATATTAAAGAAATGTGTCATCTTTAACTTTATGCCTTTTGGAAATCAGGTCATCTTTCACTCGCTTAGCTATTCACAGTAACAGAAATTTTGACCAGAGGTGCCCAAACTTTTGCCTACCACTGTATATACTTGTACACCAATATGCAATGCTTCTCTATCCAATGATCCATTTAGACAGGCATGTGGATGATTGAAAAAGTGGAATGCAATGTGGGAGGGAAGGGTTAGATTTATTTTGGAATAGGTTAAAGGGTTGGCACAACGTCGTGGGTTGAAAGGCCTGTGTAGTTCTATGTTCTCATGATTTCTTAGCAGTAATACTCCAGGCAGAGGTTCCCAACCTGGGTCCATGGTAAAGGCCCTTGGCATAAGAAAAGTTTGGGAGCCCTCTGCTCTAGGGGAAGCACATGTACTTAGGTTTCTTTTTATGGCCCATAAGACCACAAGACAGGGGTCCCCAACCTTTTTTGCACTGCGGACCAGTTTAATATTGACAATATTCTTGCAGACCAGCCAACCGGGGGTGGGGGTGTTGGTGGAGGTGTTCAAGTAGGGTTAAACTCACCTCAACGTACGTGCTGATTTTTTTTCCACATATGGGTTTTGCCTTAATCTTCCCGACTACACTGTACATACATTATTTCTACTTTATATAGGCTGTGCATTTATCATATAATTCCTGCTTTTACTATAAGTTAGAGATATTTTAGGTTTTATGTGTTACTTGGTATGATTTGGTAGGTTATTTTCTGGGTCTGGGAACGCTCAAAAATTTTTCCCATATAAATTAATGGTAATTGCTTCTTCGCTTTACGCCATTTCGGCACGAAAGGTTTCATAGGATCGCTCTACATTAGCGGGGGAAATACGTGACGAGGGCAGTCCCGTATGGGACAAACCAATTTAGCCTAATATACGGGATGTCCCGGCAAATACGGGACAGTTGGAAACCCTATGTTCAAATTCAACAGTGCATGACAGGGAATGAGGAAAGGTGCAGCTGACTCGTATCATTTCCTCGCGGCCTGGTAGCACAAGCTTTGCGGCCCGGTGGTTGGAGACCGCTACCATAAGACATAGGAGTAAAATTACGCCATTTGGCCCATCTAGTCTGCTCCACCATTCAGTCATGGCTGATCCTTTTTTTCTTCTTCTCAGCCCCACTCTCCGGACTTCTTCCGGTAACCTTTAATGCTGTGGCCATCAAGAACTGATCAATCCCTGTCTTCGTTGCACCCAACGACCTGGCCTCCACAGGTGCCCTTGATAGCAAATTCCACACATTCACTACCCTCTGGCTAAAGAAATTACCACCCTGCATCTCTCTTTTAAATGGACACCCCTCTATCCTGACCTGTGCCCTCTTGTCCTAGACTGCACCTACCAACCCAGAGCTATCAAATGTTCTTCCTATGAACACCCTTTCTTTTCCGGACTCATCTTTGTGAGCCTCCTCCAATTCCTCTTCAACCACCAGCACATCTTTTCTTAGATAAGAAGCACAAAACTGTTCACAATACTCAAGGTGAGGCCTCACCAGTGCCTTTTGAAAGCCTCAGCATCACATCCTGCTCTTGTATTCTGGACCTCTTGAAATGAATGCATTAACTTGTCTTTGAAATTGGTTGCTTCTTAATTATTTTGGGGACCATAAAGATTTAACTTCAAATGCTGGCATTGTATGCATTGGCCAGGTTCTCAAAATGATTAATTTAAAAAGATTGGCATCCCAATCAGTGACAGGAGTAGCACAGAGAAGAGTAAATAAAAACGAAGAAGGGACAAGTAGAGTGGCCATTGTCGGGAGGGTGCCAGTGGTGAGAGTAGGAGTGTCGCACTTTGGCTGAAAGGAGGTTTCAGCTTGAAAGAGGCATTGGCTCTGGGTAAGTTGTCTAGTTATTTTTTCCTTTTTCCTTACTGTGTCATGGGTACCTAATGCATTTTAAATGGCCATTGTGGGTTCTTGCCAGATATTGGAGTCCTGGGAGACCCAGAGTCTCCCAGGAACTACATCTGTGTGAAGTGCATCCGGCTGCAGATCCCTGAAGACTGTGGTAAGGATCTGTAGCAGCAGCTGCGGATGAACTTCAGCTTACGCAGGAGAGTGAGGAGATCTTTGATTGGCGTCACAGGGAAGTAGTCACCCCTAAGGTACAGGAGGCGAGTAACTGGGTGGCTGTCAGGAGAAGGAATGGGACAGTGAATAGGCAGTTAGTTCAGAACACCCCTGTGTCCATTCCCCTCAATAATAAGTAATAATAAGTACTGTTTTGGATACTGTTGTGAGGGCTGACCTCCCAGGTGAATGTTGTGAAGACCAGGTTACTGATAGGTGACTCAATAGTCAGAGGAACGGACAGGAGTTTATGTGGACGTGAAAGGACACCCAGATAGTATGTTGCCTCCCAGGTGCTAGGGTCAGGGACATCTCTGATCATGTCCACTGCATTTCGGAGGGGTAGAGGGAGCAGCCAGATATCTTGGCACATACTGGCAGCAATGACATAGGAAGGAGAAGTGAAGAGTTCCTGTAGAGAAAATTTAGAGGACGAGGCAGAAAGCTGAGAAGCAGGACCTCCAGGGCAGTAATTTCTGGATTGCTGCTTGTGCCACGCACCATTGAGATTTGAAACAGGATGATTTGGCTGATTAATGCGTGGCTAAGAAGCTGGTGCAGGAGCAGGGCTTCAGGTTCTTGGATCATTGGAATCTCTTCGGGGGGGGGGGGGTTATGACCTGTACAAAAGGGACGGTTACATCCGAATCCAAGAGGAACCGATGTTCCCACAGGCAGGTTTGTAGAGCTGTTGTGCAGGATTTAAACTAATGTGGCAGGGGGATGGGAACCGGTGTGCCAGGACTCAAGATAGGACCGATGGTAAAAAAAAAGGCAAATATATATAGCGCACAGTCAGACTGTTAGGAAGACCAGGTAGATGCTAGGACAAAATGGCAGCCAGCAGGGTGAATGTCAGTGCACTAGGGATGCAGAATCAAAAAGGGTGGTAAATACAGAACTCAATGCACCTAGTATAAGAAATGAGGTGTATGATCTTGTTGCACTGTTAGAGATTGTCAGGTATAATGTTGTGGTTGAAGGAATTTTGTAGTTGAAAGCACAATGTCCAAGGTTACACGTTGTATCAGAGGGATAGGAAGGTAGGCAGAGGGGGTGGCACGGCTCTGCCGGTAAAGAATGGCATCAAATCGTTAGAAAGATGTGACATAGGATCTGAAGACATTGAATCTTCGTGGGTTGAGTTAAGAAACTGCAAGGGTAAAAGGACCCTGATGGCAGGTACATTCAGACATCCAAACAGCAGCTAGAACGTGGACTACAGTTTACAATGAGAACTAGAAAAGGCATGTCAAAAGGGTAATGTTATGATAGTCATGGGAGATATTAATGTGTAAATAAATTGGGAAAATCAGGTTGGTAATGGATTTCAAAAGAGTGGATTTGTTGAACGCCTTTGAGATGGCATTTTAGAGACAGAGTAGATGTGGAAAGGATGTTTCCCATGGTGGTGGAGTCTAGGATAAGAGGTCACAGATTCAGGACAGAGAGGTGTCTATTTAAAACAGAGGTGCAGAGAAATTTCTTTGCCAGATAGTGGTGAATTTGTGAAATTTATTACCACAGGCAGCTGTGAAGTCTAGGTTATTGGGTGTATTTAGGGCAGAGCTTGATAGGTTCTTGATTGGATATGGCATCAAGGGTTATGGGGAGAATGCCAAGGAGTGGGGCTGAGGAGGGGGAGAAAAGGATCAGGTATGATTAAATGGTGGAGTAGATTTGATGAGTCAAGTGGCTTAATTCTACTCCTTTGTCCTATGGTCTTATCATCTAAGTCAAGTTCATTTGTATATATATATATATATATATATATATATATATACACATGTACAAATGAAGTATATGTATGCACAGGTGCAAGGAAAAACTTACATGTATGAGTGTCATAGGCACATAACATCATGTAAACAACATACACAAAAAACATAAATTGAACATACAGAATACTCAACTTTTACCAGAAAGGATTCAATCAAAAGAAAAATAAATGTCCATTTTATTGAAAATTAACTGAATTGATCATAGTGTATCCAAACATATTGATGGGTTTTGGTTAAAAGATGTCAGTGAAGCAGTGAATTTTTTATGACAATCTAAAAGACAATTTGCCTTTTAAGTAAACTTAAGACTTATTTAATTAATTTAAATTAAATATTCCAGCTGCTCCAGCATGATTCAATCCCTAGATCAGTACTTGACACCACTGGCTGCTAGCTCACTATGCTACCGTTCTCTGGAAGGGAGAATTAAGTGACATTGTTTATAGAACCTATGCATGTTTCCTGTACTGACATGCTGGAACAGCAGCAATTAATACTGCTGTCTGCTTTTCAGAAGAATTTAACTCTCCTCAGGGATATCTACCAGATGGAAGAGAATAGCATCAATGTTATGCAGTAGGAAATTCCACAGGGATCAAGCAAAGCCATTGCAGTATCTCTCTGAATGGCGCAGATGGTTGGGAAGTGCATTGTTAAGGTCACACATATCCTAATAACAGTACTCATCAAGCACCTTTGCCTTGTCTACCATGAAAGGTGTGATCTCCTGGAGGCCACGCTTTTCAATTCGAATTCACATTCCCATTTTGGCATGTCAGTCCATGGCCTCCTCTATTGCCATGATGACGACAGTGTCAAATTGAGGAAGGAAAACCTCATATTCCATCTGACTAGCCTTCAATCTGATGCAGGAACATCAATTTCTCTAAATTTTGGTGATTTTTGTTCCAACTCCTTTGCTGTTCCCTATTCTGGCTCCCCTCTCACCCTTTCTTTTCCCCTCACCTATCCATCACCTTCTTTCAGTTTCCCAACTCCATCTCTTTTTTCCATGGTCCACTGTCCTCTCCTATCAGATTCCTTCTTCTTCAGCTCCTCGTTTCTTTCACCTATCACCTCCCAGATTCTTATTTGATCCTTCCCTCCCCATCTACACAGTCTCCCTCCCTCCACCTTGTTATTCTGCTTTCTTCCCCCTTCCTTTCCAGTCCCGATGAAGTGTCTCGGCCCATAACATTGACTGCTTATCCTTCTCCATAGGTGCTTCCTCTCTTGCTGAGTTCTCCAGCACTCTCTGTGTATTCTGAAGGTTTCCAGCATCTGCAGAATTTCTTATGTTTAACAGTACTTGATTCCTGGTGAAAACTGTCTGAATCTTCCGAGGTAAGCATCAAAGGACCAGCAGGAGTTCAACTTGATGTGTAAGTTCAAATGAGGCCACAGGAATTATTACTGGGGCAACAGCTATCTCCAATCACTACCAAAGAGTTAGGGAAAGACACTGTATGTACTGTCACTAAATTTGCTGAAGATAAGTTATGAGGAGCAAACAAAGAGCTTGCAAAGAGATATAGCTAGACGAAGCAAATGGGAACGAGGTTGGCTGATGGAGTCTAATTTGGAAAATGTTGAGGGTCTCTACTTTGGAAGGAAGAATTAAAAAAAAATGAAATGGAGATACAAGTGATTCTGCAGATCCTAGAATTCTTGAGCATCACACACGGAACACTATAAAGAACGCAACGGGTCAGTCAGCATCTTTGGAAAGAAATAAACAGTCAAAATGTCAGATTGAGACCCTTCCAAGTCCTGATCTGTGCGAACAGTTCAGAATTTTGGAAGATAACATCTCTATCTCGATAATCACATCTATCAAGGAATTGCAGGTGCACTGATCCCAGAGATATTTTGACTTACAAACCTATGAATTTCTGCAATATTGCTTCTTTCATTAAAACTAACTTCCTATAGCTTGATTTTGCCATTCTCCATTATTTTCAGGTTATTTTTGTGGAAAAGATTTTGCTCTTTTTAATCATTTCTTCATTCCCTCAAATAATTTTGTCCTGTCTCAGTCTGCGTGGGAGCCATATTAACCTTGCTAATTCTATCTATTTTATACAGTACATCTATAGGTTTTTTTTTAGTCAGCCTGTTGGTTTTGGTTTCTCACCAGTAGGTTCTTGTATTCTCCTTTCCCATTCATCACTGCCTTTGTCCTTCTTAAAAGAAAGGGTCACCATTCCATAACCAGACAGATATTGGCTCATGTTTTTCACACAAAGTTGTGTGGCTTTGGAACTTCCTTCCTCAAAGGAGGCAGATATAAATAGACATGATAAACAAAGGAGTGAAAAGTTACCAGCTGGAGAGATAGACAAGAGTAAAGAGAATGACTGCAATAAAATCAATTGCAGCATATGGAGGAGAAGGTTTAAGAGGCTAGGTGACCTGCTTCTTCACCTAATCTGTCTTGCATACAATACTGAGCAAAAGTCTTATAGCTAGGCTGCGTCAGACTTTTGCACAGTACTGTATTTGTCAATGTGGAGCGCAGAGTGAGTTTGTAAATTTGGCAGGAGCAAAGGATGTTGGGAATGGCGAGGGTGGAGCTCTGCGGGAGGAGTGCCAGGGGCAGTGGAAGGTGTGGGTGTAGACACACCCAGCCCTGAGACACTGGGCAAGTTCATTTGATTCCAAACAATTGGTATATTGACCATTACAGAATGTATCCCTGGTGCTTCCCACTCCCTCCACTCTTCCTTACCCTTTTCCCTTCTCCCTGCCCTCTTCCCATTCTCTGTCCACATATTGGAATCAGGTCTATTATCACTCACGTATGTCAAGAAATTTTTTTTTTGTGGCAACAGTACAGAGCAATACATAAAATTGCTACAGTACTCTGCAAAAGTCCAAGGCACCCTAGCTATATACGTATATGTTCCTAAGACTTTTGCACAGTACTCTAAATTATACCTCATATTGTACTATTTGCTCAGAACCAAATTTTAATCTAATAAAGGGGAAAAAGTCAGGCATAAGCTTTTAAGGTAACAATTGGAGAGGGTGAAGAGGAGAATCAAAGTGAGTAAGGTGAGAGTAAGGAATTGCGTGTGTGTGCGTGTGTGTGCGTGTGTGCGTGTGTGTGCGCGTGTGCGTGTGTGCGCGTGTGCGTGTGTGTGTGTGTGTGTGCGTGTGTGCGTGTGTGCGTGCGTGTGTGTGTGGTTGGTCCATCGAGTCTGCCATTTCACCATGGCAATCTAATTTTCCTTTCAGCCTCAATCTCCTGCCTTAGACCATAAGATGTAAAAGCAGAATTAGGCCATTCAGCCCATCGAGTCTGCTCTGCCATTCCATTATGGCTGATCCCGAATCCCAATCAACCCCAAACATCTGCCTTCTCACCATAACCTTTGATGCCCTGACTTATCAGGAAACTATCAACTTTCGCTTTCAATATACCCTTGGTCTTGGCCTCCACAGCTGTCTGTGGGAGAGCATTCCACAGATTCACTACTCTCTAGCTAAAAAAAAAAATTCCTCCTTACGTCTGTTCTAAAGGGTCACCCCTCAATTTTGAGGCTGTGCCCTCTAGTTCTGGACGCCCCACCAGAGGAAACATCCTCTCCACATCCACCTTATCTAGTCCTTTCAACATTCAATAAGTTTCAATGAGATCTCCTCTGCCTTCTTCTAAATTCCAGTGAGTACAGGCCCAAAGGGCCAAATGCTCCTCATATGTTAACCCTTCATTCCCAGAATCATCCTCATGAACCTCCTAAGACAACACATCCTTTCTGAGATATGGGGCCCAAAACTGTTGACAATAATCCAAGTGCAGCTTGACTAGTGTCGTATAGAACCTCAGCTTTACCTCCTTGTTTTAAAAATTGCATTTGCCTTCTTTATCACAGACGCAACCTGTAAATTAATGAGGACGCCTAAGTCCCCTTGCACCTCTGATGTTTGAATTTTTCTCCACATTTAGATAATAGTCTGCAGTATTGTTCCTTTTACCAAAATGCATTATCATACATTTCCCAACACTGTATTCCACCTGCCACTTTTTTGCTCATTCTTCCAATTTGTCTAAGTCCTTCTGCAATTGCATTGCTTCCTCAGCACTACCTACCCCTTGACCTATCTTCATATCATCTGCGAACTTCGACATGAAGCCATCAATTCCATTATCTAACTCATTAACAAACAATGTGAAAAGTAGTGATCCCAATACCGACTCCTGAGGAACACCACTAGTCACAGGCAGCCAACCAGAAAAGGCCCCTTTTATTCCCACTTGCTGCCTTCTGCCTGTCAGTCATTACTCTATCCATGCCTGTATCTTTCCTGTAATGCTATGGAATTTTATCTTGTTATAAGCAGCCTCATGTGCGACACCTTATCAAATGCCTTCTGAAAATCCAAGTAAATGACATCCATAATCTCTTCTTTGTCCACCCTGCTTGTTACTTCCTCAAAGAACTCAGGCAAAATTTCATTTTACAGAAACCATGTTGAAGTCGACTTATTTTATCATTAGTCTCCAAGTATGTCGAAACCTCATCCTTAATAATGAACTCCAACACTTTCCCAACCACTGAGGTTAGGGAACCTGCCTATAATTTCCTCTGTTTCATCTCTCACCCTTCTTAAAGAATGGAGTGACATTCGCAATTTTCCAATCCTCTGGAACCATGCTAGAATCAAGTGATTCTTGAAAGATCATGACCAATACATTTGCTATCTCTTCATCAACCTCTTTTAGAACTCTGCAATGTAGTCAATCTTGCCTGCCTTAAGACCATTTAGTTTGCCTAACACTTTTTCCTTTGTAATAGCAAAGGCACTCATTCTTGCTCCTTGACACTTGTGGACCTCTGGCATACTGCTAGTGTCTTCCTTAGTGAAGACAGATGCAAAGTACCCATTAAGTTCATCTGTTATTACCTCACCTGCATCATTTTCCTGTGGTCCAATATCAACTCTCATCTTTTTACTCTTTATATAACTAAAAAACTTCCAGTATCCTGTTTTATATTATTGGCTAGTTTGCCCTCATATTCCATCTTTTCCATTCTTATGGCTTTTTAGTTGCCTTTTGTTGGATTTTAAAAACTTCTGACTCATCCAACTTCCCACTCACTTTTGCTACATTATATGCTCTTTCTTCGTCTTTTATTAGTCCTTAACTTCCCTTGTCAGCCGCAGTTGCCTACCCTAGCCATTTGAGAACTACTTCTTTTGTGGGACATATCAATCCTCCACCTTGTGAACTATTCCCAGAAACTTCAGCCACATCTGCTCTGCCATCATCCCAGCCAGTATCCCCCTCCAATCAAGGTCCTCTGTCATGCCTTTGTAATTCCGATACATGAGACTTTTGCCTATCCCTCTCAAATTGCAGCATGAATTCAACCATGTTATGATCACTGCCTTCTAAGGGTTTCTTTACATTAAGCTCCCTAATAAAAATCTGGATTATTGCACAACACCCAATCTAAGATCGCCTTTCCCCGAGTAGGCTCAAGCACAAGCTGCTCTAAAAATCCATCTCATCGGTATTCGACAAATTCCCTCTCTTGTGATCAACATGCTTATCCCCATCCTTTTGCATATTGAATTCACTCACTACAATTGTGACATTATTCGTATTACATTCCCTTTCCAGTTCTCTCTGCAATCTCAACCTCACATCTTGGATAATTTGGAGGCCTATATACGATTCCTGTAATGGTTCTTTTACCCTGACAGTTTCTTGTCTCCACCCACAAAGATTCGATATTCTCTGATCCTATGTCACCTCTTTCTAAAGATGTAATTCTATCTCTTACCAATAGAGCCACAGCACTGTTTTCCTGCCTGTCATTTCGATACAAAGTATATCCTTTGATATTAAGCTCCCAATTATGACCTTTTTTCAGTCTCGACTCAGTAATGCCCACGTTATACCAACCAATCTTTAATTGCACCATCAGTTCATCCACCTTGTTTTGAATACTACATGCATTTAAATACAATACCTTCAGTCCTGCGTTCTTTGCCCTTTTGAATACTACTTCTGTGGTACAATTTAACTCTTTGCACTGTCTGCATTTGTACCCAATCATTGGCTTGTCCTTCCTCACAATCATATTACACTCATCTTTCTTTTCAAATCTTTTTATTATTATTATTATCCAAAGTTAACAAGGGTACATCAAAGTAGGCAACACTTACAATGCCCTAAGAGAAAAAAAAACATTGTCTTTAAAGATTGAAAAAATTTTGGTGACAAAAAAAAGAGGAAAAAAAAACTCTACTAAAGCAAAGAAAAGTGAGAAAAAAAAACCCATTAGATGTTCAACCCCGGAGTCATGCGTCATACAAAAAGCTTCTAAAGATAAACATCAAACTGCCTGCAAGAAAAAAAAGTACCAAAAATTTACAATTAGATTGTGGAGGAAATCTATCAATTAACTCAAACAATAGTAACGAGCAAATGAACCCCATCTTTTCTCAAAATCAAACATAGGTCCAAAGGTTTAACTTCTAATTTCTCCAAACTAAGACATAGCATCACTTGAGAACCATTGTGACAAAATGGGAGCTGATGTATCCTTCCACTTCAACAAAATGGCCCTCCTAGCTATCAATGTAACAAATGCAATAACATGTTGGTCAGACAAAGAGATACAGCAGATATTTTGAGGAATTATTTGAAAAAGCATAGTTAATTTGTTAGGTTGTAAATTAATTTTAAGTGCTTTAGAAACTGTAGAAAAAACTGACTTCCAGAACTGTTCCAGTATAGAACAAGACCAAAACATGTATGTCAGAGTAGCTGTTTCAGTTTTACATCTATCGCAATAAATATCAACATTAGGAAACATTTTAGACAATCTCTCCTTCGTCAAATAGTAACGATGTACAATTTTAAATTAAATCAGTGATGACTAGCACAGATCGAAGAAGAGTTAACCAACTTCAGAATCTCCTCCAGTCCTCTGTCATAAAAGTCAAATTAAGCTCCTTTTCGCAATCTCGTTTAATCTTAAATAAAGGACGCTTATCCCATTTTAATGATAAATTATTAAATTCTTCCAATGAAACCCTTCATCAAAGGGTTCATACTCTTAATAGTATCTAACAAGTCGGCATCCAATATGTCAGAAAAATTACTTAAATATTTTTGTAAGAAATATCTAACTTGAAGGTATTGTAAAAAGTTTGAGTATGAAAGAGAATATTTATCAACTAATTGTTCAAAAGACGACATCTACTCATCATCTACTTGCAAATCTGTTGGCTCGTCCTCTGTTCTATCATACTGGTTCCAATCCCCTGCCATATTAGTTTAAACCACTCTCAACAGCTTTAGCAAACCTACCGCAAGCATATTGGTCCCCCTCAGATTCAAGTGTAACCTGTCCCTGTTGTATAGGTCACACCTGCCCAAGAAGAAGTTCCAATGATCCAGAAATCTAGATCTCTGCCCCCGCTCCAATTCTTCAGCCATACATTTACCTGCCACCTTATTTTATTTCTCTCCTCACTGTCGCGTGGCACAGGCAGCAATCCCGAGATTACTACCCTTGAGGACCTACTTCTCAACTTCCTTCCTGACTCCCTGTATTCTGTTTTCAGGACCTCCTCCATTTTCCTACCTAGGTCATTGGCACCAATATGCTCACCCTCCCTTCTCTCCATACCCCTTCATGCTCTGACCACTCAAGAATCTATCAAGCTCTGCCTTAAATATACATAAAGACTTGGCCTCCACAGCTACCTGTGGCAAATATTTCCATGGATTTACCACTCTCAGGCTAAAGAAATTCCTCCTCATCTCATTTCTTAAAGGATGCCCCTCTATTCTGAGGCTGTGTGCTCTGGCCTTAGACTCTCCCACCAAAGCCAACATCCTCTGCACATCCACTCTATCAAGACCTTCACCAGTTGATAGTTTTCAATGAGATCTCCCCTCATTCTGAACATAGAGTGCTAAACTCTGCTGCTGAGCGTACAGTGACAAAGCAGGTGTACATTTCCAGCTGCCAACTGAATACTCATACAATACTCAAGTTTGGCTTCTCACTGCATCTTGTAGCTAATTTCCTCAACGTTCTTGATGATTTAACTCAGGAGTTCCCAACCTGGGGTCCATGAATGCTTAATGGTATGGGTCCATGGCATAGCAAAGGTTGGGAACCCCTGATTTAACTCCCGATCTCTACTCCACTGAGTTGCATTTATCATCAGACCTTAACTAATCAAATCCCCCATGTCTTTACCTTTGCCATTTGCTAATCTTTGATTTGGTTTATTCAATATAATTTTCCTTCTTCACACATTTGTTTTCAACAAACAATGTAAAAATGAGGGTAAGAATGACAATGAAGGGAAGCTGTCACAGTGCTGCTGAAAGTCTCAAGGTCTGACATAAAACATATGGTAGTGTTTGTGGGAAGCTATGTGAAGGCTATGTGGGAAATGTATACCATATAACGCTGTAAATGAACTCTACTATCACAGGGAAGATTAAAATAGAAATGGAAGGCATTAACTGATCATGAGGTTACATATGAGGAAGAGGCTATTTTATTTTGGAATGATGTCTTCAGAACCTTGTTACTATCCACTTACATCTACTATTTAAGAACAAATTTGGTTTTATATCTAGCATCAGAGTACAGTGACAACAAAATATCTCATAAGAGTGCGAACTGCCCTGAAGCAGCACCACATCAGAGGAATAATAAGTTAAATAAAAAATCAGTGACTTCTACAGCAGCATAAAACAATGGATGCTGGAAAGCGGAAATATTCATTGGGACGATTAGTATCTGTAGAGAAACAAGCTGTGGATTCAGACCTGGTTTGGGCAAGGGTAAAGGGTCTTTGATGATGGTCGTTGCCTTCTTCTGGCTGTGCTCCATATAAATGTACTCTGTGGTGGAGAGGGCTTTATCTGTGGCGGCTTGGACTTTATCAAATTAACCTTTTCTATTCCTGAGCATTGGTGTTCCCATACCAGGGCGTGATGCATCCAGTTAGAATGCTTTCCACTGTACATCCATAGAAGTTTGTCAAAGGTTTGGTGACATGCAAGATCTATGAAAATTTCTAAGAAAATAGTTGTGTACTGTATTTGACTGCAGACCTCTGCAACACTCATGGACTCAGGGTCTTGGACTATATTTTTCTGTGTGGCTGTATTTTACTGATTTCATTGTTTAAGAGAAGTTTGGATTGATACATGGATGGGAGGAGTATGGAGTGCTGTAGGATTAGGCACAGACTAGATGGGCTGAAGTGCCTGTTTCTGTGCCGTCGTTTTCTATGACTATGATATCTTGTATGTGCTTGCTATTTTATGTGGGCCATATGTGCCTTTTGCTGTGTGTGACTGTTGGTACTGTGTTTTGCACCTTGGCCCCGGAATAACGCGGTTTTATTTGCCTGTATTCATGGGTATCCATGTATGGTTGAATGGCAATTAAACTTCAGTGGAAAATCAAGCAACACACATAAAAGTTGCTGGTGAACGCAGCAGGCCAGGCAGCATCTATTGGAAGAGGTACAGCTGACGTTTCGGGCCGAGACCCTTCGTCAGGACTAACTGAAAGGAAAATGCCTGCTTGCATTTACCCTATCTATACCCCTCATAATTTTGTATACCTCTATCAAAGCTCCTCTCAATCTATGCATTCCAGGGAATAAAGTCCTTTCCTATTCAATCTTCCCCTATAACTCAGGTCCTCAAATCCCTGTAACATCCTTGTAAATTTTCTTTTCAATATTTCAATTTTATTTACATCTTTCCTGTAATTAGATGACAAAAAACTGAACACAATACTCAAAATTAGGCCTCACCAATGTCTTATACAACGTCAACATAACATCCCAACTGCTGTACTCGATAAATTGGATTATGAAGGCCAATATGCCAAAAGCTTTCTTTATGACACTATCTACCAGTGATGCCACATTCAAGGAATTATGGATCTGTATTCCCTAATCTCTCTGTTCTATCATGGATATCTTATTGTGTAAGACTTATCTGGTTGGTCCTCCCAGAATACAACTCCTCAAACTTGTCTGCATTAACTTCCATCTGTGCTTCAGCCCATTTTTCCAATTAGTCCAGATCCCACTGCAAGCTACAATAGTATTCCTCACTATCTACTCCACACCCAGTCTTGGTGATTTGCTGATCCATTTTACCAGATTATCATCCAGATCATTGATATAGATGACAAACAAAAATGGACCCAGTACCATGTCCCTGTGGCACACCATTAGTCACAGGCCTCCTGTCAGAGAGGCAACTATCTATAACTACTCCCTGGCTTCTTCCACGGAGCCATTATCCAATCCAATTTACTATCTCCTCTTGAATTCCAAGCAACTGTATCTTCTTGACCAAGCTCCTATACAGGACCTTGTCAAAGGCTTTCCTAATTCTATGTAAACTATATCGACTGCCTTGTCTTCATCAGCTTTCATGGTAACATCCTCAAAAAACTCTATAAGTTTGGTTAGACTGATATACCACACATAAAGTCTTGTTGACTATCCCTAATCAGTCCCTGTCTATGCAAGTACTCATATATCTGGTCCCTTAGAATACCTTCTGATAACTATTCGACACTCACCAGACTATAATTTGCTGGTTTATTTCTAGAGTCTTCCTTAGACAATGGAACAGCAATAGCTTTCTTCTAATCCTCCGGCACCTCACCCATGACTAAAGATGTTTTAAGGATCTCTGCTAGGGCCCCTGCAGTTTCTGCACTTGCCTCCAACAGGATCCGAGAAAAAATCTTGTCAGGCCCTGAGGAGTTATCCACCCTAATTTGCCTCAGGACAGCAAACACCTCCTCTTCTGTAAACTGTATCGGGTCCATGACTTTACTGGCATATTTCCTCACATTTAGAGACTCTGTGTCCATCTCCCAAATAAATGCAGACACATAAAATGCACTTAACATCTCCCCCATCTCTGCCAGCTCCACCCATAGATTACCACTCTGATCTTCTGGAGTACCAGTGTTATCCTTTGCTATTCTTTGGCTCTTACTATGCAGTATCTGTAGAAGCCCTCAGGACTCTCTTTCAGCTTGTTTGCTGGAGCAACTTTGTGTTTTCTTTTAGCACTCCTGGGCTTCCTTTTTACATATTGTCTTGCCTTTCTTCTGTTTCTTGTAACAGGCTGAGATCGCTCCACAAATTTGCTCCTCTGAATTCCTCAGGCTGTTGGGTAGTCTATGATATAATCTCATTAACACGATCATACCTACCTTATTACTCTGTCTTCCCATAAATCCTCGCTAGATGATCTCTCCAGTTTGTCCTGACTGAGCCCTGCCATGATCATTTCCCTGACTAATAATGCCACCCTCCTCCTTTAATCCCTTCTGCTCTATCACATCTAAAACAATGGAACGCCAGAACATTGAGCTTCCAGTCCTGCAAACAAGTCTCACTAATGGCTACAATGTCATGATTCCATGTGATGGTCCATGCTCTAAACTCATCTGCTTTTCCTACAACACTTTTTGCAGTGAAATATACGCAGTTCAGAACATTAGTCCAAACTTGCTCAACCTTTCGATTCCTGACATTGTATGTGGGCTTAACATCATCTTTATTCACAACCGCTACACTCTCTGTTCTGGTGCTCTGGTTCCCATTCCCCAGCAGCACTAGTTTAAACACCCCTCCCCCATAAAGTACTAGCAAACCTTCCCTCTAGAGTATTAATCCCCCCCAGTTCAGGTCTTGTCATCACTTCTGTATAGGTCCCATCTTCCCTGGAAGAGCCCAAAGATCAAAAAATCTTAAGCCCTCCCTCCTGCACCAACACCTTTGCCATGTGTTTAACTGTATAATCTTCCTATTTTTGGTCTCACTAGCACTTGGCACAGGTAGCAATCCTGCGATCACAACCCTGGAGGTCCTGTCCTTTAACTTAGCACCTAACTCCCTGAAATCACTTTGCAGGACATCATCGCCCATCCTACCCCATGTCATTGGTACCGATGTGGACCACAAACTCTGGTGGCTCACCCTCCTAGTTATGAATGCTGTGGGCTCAATCCAAGATGTTCCTGACCCTGACACCTAGGAAGCAATGAACCATTTGGGAATCTTGTTCTCATCGACCAGAACCTCCTTTCAGTTCCCCTAAGCAACGAATACCCTATCTCTACAACTCGCCTGTTTTCCCCGCTTTACTTCTGAGCTACAGAGCCAAGCTCAGTGCCAGAGGACCTCCCCGTGATTCTCTCTGATAAGCTGCTCCCCCCCCCAGCAGTATTCTAAATGGTATTGTCAAAACCAGGGGTCATTTTTAAAAGAAAATTCAAAGAATTTTTTCAGTTAGTATGCGGATTGTATTTTTTCGGTGTCACCTCCTGGACATGCACTGTTTCTTGGATTGTTTACCTTTTACGTCTAATTGTTTGTCTTTAGACTCGCTCTGGTTTTGTAGGAGTCTCATTTGGTATCATGGGGATTGTTAATCCCTCTTGGTATTTATCACTTTTATTCAATTTAGGATCATTTAACTAGCGTGGGGATTTTCAATGTCTTGCCTTGTAGTCGTTGTCTTTGGGGATTATTGCTCCGTCTGGTCACCTCGGTTGTCCGATTGGTCCTGAATTCTTATGTGCACCAGGGTGTACTTCTTGAGTGGGGTGGGGGAGGAGGGCTTGCCAAACCCTCTTTGCTCGATCGTTGTGGGTCTTTGCCTCGTGAAATTCAAACCGAGTTCTTCTGTGCATGGTGATAATTTCAGTTCTTCAAGATTCTGTATAGTTCTCCCAATTTCTTGTTAGTTTTCCTAGTTAATTGCTGCAGTAAACCTTTTGTTTTGTTTCAATTGCTGAAGTTTCTGTGATTCCTGCACTTGAGTTCGCTAGGGACATTGACAGGTATACTTCTTATTGAGGGGAGTGGCCTCAGGGGTACCCTGCACTGGCTGCCAATCCCCTTTCCCTCTCCTGATAGTCACTAAGGTTCATACCTAGCGAGGGGAGATGACCTCCCTTAACCCTTATCTCTTACCTCCTCGTTCTCCTATATGAGCCAAAGGTAATTTTTTAAGGAGTAAGTGAAGATCGATGCAGGAATATAGAAGAGATTCACTATTTCCAGAAGTGAGGAAGTTTAATCAGAATAACTGAGAACCTGAGGTTGTTTTCATGGAGTCATAAGAACACAGAAATGGTCTCTTAGGCCCAACTTATCCATGGCAACCATCAAATACCCATATGCCAGCATTTGGCTTGATCCATCGTCTTCTATGTTTTGTTGATTTTGGTATTCATTGTGATACCTCTTAAATATTGTGAAAGTCTTCCTAAATCCACTGCATAACCCCTTTCCCTCATCCCACTTGAAGCAAAGAATGTTGAGAGGGTATTCAATGATTTGATTGATAGGGTTGTACAAGTTTTTGAAACCTTTCAATAGGACCAAGGCCTGATGCAAAGACTCAATTTTAGTCAGTAGATGCAAAGTGTGCTGTAATATTGCTATGATTATATATTCCCCAAAGCAGCAGTAAATGTAAGCCAACATATCCTGAGATATATGACGGAGACAAGTCCTTTCAGACTTGCTTACTGTGAAGTATTTCACCTTGAATTTGAATAAGTAGTTAAAATCAAAGTTCTAACAAAAATTGCAGTTTGAAATGTGGGCAGTAAGAGTAAAACTGCTGTTTGTGCTGAGGAAATATAATTCTCCTTTGCATTTACACATTTAATTATAGTTTATGCAAATTGAAGATTTCAGAAAAAGCACAGATTTTGTTCGATATATTTATATCTATATACGGTATCATAGAGAGTTGGTTACAATGAATTTCCTCTGAACCTTCTCTTTGACAACACTCTTAGGTCAATTCCCGGTAAGCATGTTTACTTTATGTTGTTAATTACGTATTTGATATAAAGTTATTCCCAAGAAATAGTATGAAAAATAATTTAATTGAACAACTGTTCATTACACACCTTGCTACTGACATAATTCACCTTCCTGAAAAGAGCTTTTCCTATTCATCCAAACCTTGGGCAAATTCCTGAATGTGCTGAGAATTGGAAGAATTACAATGACAAAAATATACTGATGTATAAGTTTGCTATTGGAGTGAATGGTGACTACCTACATTAACATAGCATGTACTTAAAACTAGGCCCATTTAGCTGATTACGTTCAAGACCACTTTCATCTCTTTTCTTCTTAATGCATGAGTGATACAATATGTTTGTGGTTGCTTTCTGAGTTCCATATATCAGTCAGTCAAATTTACAGCCCAGGAACTAACACTTGACTAAGTACTCACTGCTTTCAAAATGATGTAGGTTAGTAGTCATTATTAAGTTTATGGAAGCAATATGTAAAAATGTAAAGCTGACATTGATGAAGTGCAGGGTACCACTGATAAATCTGCTAGGACTTAGCCTTTTCCTGTTGTAACTATAGAGTCAGCAGACTTGACACAGATACCAGGATTTGCAACCATTCTTGTTCCTCTATTATTTGCAATCCTGTTCACAAGTTCTTATTGATTTAACTTAAAGGAAAATGATAATGAAACATTGATGCAGTTCTTGATGAAGATTTACTCTGATCCAAGGGGAGCCTAGCATACATAACTTCTTGAAGAGCTTTACTAGGAAGTCTACCTGGTATAAGCACTGCTCATTGAAGTCCAGTGTTCATTGCACAGACAAAGTGCTTTTGTAATATTGTGTTCTGTTCTCACTCCTCACCCCCTGCAATGAACAACATCAAGTTCCTTCTGTCTGCTGGAAAATGTAGTTTTTGCATTAATCTGTCTACAGTTCACAAGTTCCCTTTACAACTGTAACATCATTTTGCTTCCTCTTAAAGATGCTACTTAAACCCAAACAGCTCATTTTTCAGGGGTCCATCGGGAGACCATCTCTCATGGAAGTTATAAAGTCATAGATAAAGAGCATGGAAACTAGGCCTTCAGCCCAACTGGTCCATGCCAACCAAGGTGCCCCAATCCAAGCTAGCCCATTTGCCAGCACTTGGCCAATAACCTTCTCAACCTTTCCTCTCAATGTACACGTCAAACTGCATTTTAGAAGTTGTTATTGTACCTGCCTCTAGCATGTCATATCACCCTTTGCATAAAGAGGGGTTTCAAGCCGTGGTGTCACCTGCCAGGAGAGAGGCGTCAAAGCCAGTGTGCTCCACTGGGACGGCATGCGCAGCATCCGGGCTGGAGCCAGTGCTGTCAGTGATCGCTCAGCAGAAGACAAGCTCCATTGTGGTTGACTGATTCCAATAGACTCAGGATCTAGACTATACACATATATACTTTGCATGGCTGTATTTTACTGGCATCCTATATCTGCTTGCTATCTTGCACATGCAAGGACTAGGCCTCAAGCTGCAGTGTCGCCTGTTCACCACCACCAGGAAAGAGGTGTTGGAGTCAGTATGCTCCACTGGTGGTAGCGTGGCGCAGCATCCAGGCTGGGCCGGACACTGTGCAGCCACCACCCCAACACCCCACAGAAAAGCTCTATTGTGGTTATCTGCATATTTCTGCGGTGTTGGATGGCTTGAGTTTGGGCTCTTCTATTTGCCTTTTATTGCGCGGCCGTATCTTTTTATCCTACAGTATATGTGCAATATGTGCTTTGTGTTGTGTGTGACTGTCGGTATTGTGTTGTGCACTTTGCCCCAGGAGTAATGCTGGCTCCTTTGGCTGGATCGAGGCACGACTGCGCAAACGCGTGGACATCAGCCAGTTAGAACAATAAGAAGAGTTTAAAAGGAGACACTTATTTCTTCAGCGGTTTGATCGACACATGACTGCACAAGGTCAGCCAGTTAGAACAGCGAGAAGAGTTTAAAAGGAGACAGCTTTATGGAGCAGATGCCAGGGAGTGGCCAACAGAGTAGAGGGAGACAGAGTAGGAGGGCTTTGGCTCAATTGGGCTCAGGCAGTAATGGGTCAGGCGAGGTCAGTTATTTGTGAAGAATAAGAATAGGAAGTATGTCTGTGAGGCCGATGTTCTGTACTGGGTGTCAGATGTGGGAAGTCCTGGAGACTCCCAGCCTCCCAGACGGCCACATTTGCCCCAGGTGCGTTGAGCTGCAGCTCCTTAGGGACTGGGTTAAGGAACTGGAGATGCAGCTCGATGACCTTTGTCTGGTCAGGGAAAGTGAGGAGGTGATAGACAGGAGTTATAGGCAAGTAGTCACACCGGAAACTCGGGAGACTGATAAGTGGGTAACAGTCAGGAGAGGAAAGGGCAAGAGTCAAATGCTAGAGAGTACCCCTGTGGTTGTCCCCCCAACAATAAGTACTCCTGTTTGAGTACTGTTTTGGGGATGAAGACCTGGGGCAAGCAACAGTGGCCGTGTCTCTGGCATAGAGTCTGGGCCTGTGGCTCAGAATTGTAGAGAAAGGAAGAGGAAGGCAGCAAGGATAGGGGACTCTATAGTTAGGGGGTCAGATAGGCGATTCTGTGGATGAAGGAAAGAAACACGGATGGTTTGCCTCCCAGATGCCAGGGTCCGGGATGTTTCTGATCACGTCCACGATATACTGAAGTGGGAAGGAGAACAGCCAGAGGTCGTGGAACATATTGGTACAAACGACATAGGTAGGAAAAGGGAGGAGGTCCAGAAAACAGAATACAAGGAGTTAGGAAGGAAATTGAGGAGCAGGACCTCAAAAGTAGTAATCTCAGGATTACTGCCTGTGCCACGTGACAATGAGCATAGGAATAGAATGAGGTGGACGATAGATGTGTAGCTGAGGGATTGGATCTGGGGGCAGGGATTCAGATTTCTGGATCATTGGGACCTCTTTTGGGGCAGGCATGATTTAGACAAAAGGACAGGTTGCACTTGAATCTGACGGGGACCAATATCCTGGCAGGGTGGTTTGCTAAGGCTATTGGGGAGAGTTTAAACTAGAATTGCTGGAGGGTGGGAACTGAACTGAAGAGATGGAAGAAGGGGCAGTTGGCCCACAAATAAAGAAAGCTTGAAGACAGTGCGAGAGGGAGGATAAACAGGTGATAGAGAAGGGATGCACTCAGACCAGTGGTTTGAGATGTGCCTATTTTCATGCAAGGAGTATTATGAACAAAGTGGATGAGCTTATAACATGGATCAGTACTTGGAGCTATGATGTTGTGGCCATTACAGAGACTTGGATGGTTCAGGGGCAGGAATGGTTACTTAGAGTGCCAGGCTTTAGATGTTTCAGAAAGGACAGGGAGGGAGGCAAAAGAGGTGGGGGCGTGGCACTGCTGATCAGAGATAGTGTCACGGCTGCAGAAAAGGAGACAATCACGGAAGGATTGTCTACTGAGTCTCTGTGGGTGGAAGTTAGGAACAGGAAGGGATCAATAACTCAACTGGGTGTTTTTGATAGACCAGCCAATAGTAACAGGGACAGTGAGGAGCAGATAGAGAGACAGATTCTGGAAAAGTGTAATAATAACAGGGTTGTCGTATTGGGAGATTTTAATTTCCCAAAAATTGACTGGCATCTCCCTAGAGCGAGGAGTTTAGATAGGGTGGAGTTTGTTAGGTGTGTTCAGGAATTTTCTTGACACAGTATGTAGATAAGCCTACAAGAGGAGAGGCTGTACTTGATCTGGTATTGGGAAATGAACCTGCTCATGTATCAGATCTCTCAGTGGGAGAGCATTTTGGAGATAGTGATCACAATTCTATCTCCTTTATAGCATTGGAGAGGGATAAGAACAGACAAGTTAGGAAAATGTTTAATTGGAGTAAGGGGAAATATGAGGCTATCAGGCGGGAACTTGGAAGCATAAATTGGGAACAGATGTTCTCAGGGAAAAGTACGGCAGAAATGTAGCAAATGTTCAGGGGATATTTGCATGGAGTTCTGCATAGGTATGTTCCAATGAGACAAGGAAAAGATTGTAGGGTACAGGAACTATGATGTACAAAGGCTGTTGGAAATCTAGTCAATAAGAAAATAAAAGCTTACAAAAGGTTAAAAAAAAAGGTTATGATATAGATCTAGAAGATTATAAGGCTAGCAGGAAGGAGCATAAGAATGAAATTAAGAGAGCCAGAAGGGGCCATGAGAATGCCTTGGTGGGCAGGATTAAGGAAAACCCCAAGGCATTCTACAAGTGTGTGAAGAGCAAGAGGATAAGGCGTGTGAGAATAGGACCAATCAAGTGTGACAGTGGAAAAGTGTGTATGGAACTGGAGGAGATAGTGGTGTACTTAATGAATACTTTGCTTCAATATTCACCGCAGAAAAGGATCTTGGCGATTGTAGGGATGACTTACAGTGGACTGAAAAGCTTGAACACATAGACATTAAGAAAGAAGATGTGCTGGAGCTTGGAAAGCATCAAGTTGGATAAGTTGTAGATGGGTCATATTCTGCATGGAGATCAGTGACCAGTAGTATGCCTCAGGGATCTGCTCTGGGATCCTATTCTTCGTGATTTTTATAAATGACCTAGATGAGGAAGTGAAGGGATAGGTTAGCAAACTTGCTGATGACACAAAGGTTGGGGGTGTTATGCATAGTGTGGAGGGATGTCAGAGGTTACAGTGAGACATCGATAAGATGCAAAACTGGGCTAAGAAGTGGCAGATGGAGTTCAATCCAGATAAGTGTGAGGTAGTTCATTTTGGTAGGTCAAATATGATGGCAGACTATAGTATTAATGGTAAGACTCTTTGCAGTGTGGAGGTTCAGAGGGATCTTGGGGTCTGAGTCCATAGGACTCTCAAAGCTGCTGCACAGGTTAACTCTGTGGTTAAAAATGCATATGGTGCATTGGCCTTCATCAACTAAGGGATTGAGTTTAGGAACCGAGAGGTAATGTTGCAGCTATATAGGACCCTGGTCAGACCCAGCTGGAGTACTGTACACAGTTCTGGTCCCTTCACTACAGGAAGGATGCGGAAACCATAGAAAGGGTGCAGAGGAGATTTACAAGGATGTTGCCCAGATTAGAGAGCATGCCTTATGAGAACAGGTTGAGTGAACTTGGCCTTTTCTACTTGGAGTGACGAAGGATGAGTGATGACCTGATAGATGTATATAAGATGATGAGAGGCATTGATCATGTAGATAGTCAGAAGCTTTATCCCAGGGCTGAAATGGCTAACATGAAAGGGCACAGTTTTAAGGTGCTTGGAAGCAGGTACAGTGGAGATGCCAGGGGTAAGTTTTTTTTATGTGGAGAGTCGTGAGTGCATGGAATAGGCTGCTGGTGGTGGTGGTGGAGGTGGATATGATAGGGTCTTTTAAGAGACTCCTGGATAGGTACATGGAGCTCCGAAAAATAGAGGGCTATGGCTAACCCTAGGTAATTTCTAAAGTAAGTACATGTTTGGCACTGCTGAAGGTTTTCTATGTTTCTATGTACTCATGAGTATTCCCGTATGGTTGAATGACAATTACATTTGAATTGAACCGAAGTTGTCCCTCAAGCTCCAATTAAATCTTTCCACTGTCACCTTAATCCTATGCCCTCTCATCCCTGATTCCTCAATGCTGAGGAAAATGCTCAGTGCATTCACTACAGTGCTGTGCAAAAGTTTTAGGTTCTTAAGATTTTTGATATGGTTTCAGATGGTATGGCCTCCACAGAGCCTTGATCTCAACATCAATGAGACTGTATGGGCTTACCAGGAGAGATGGAAGCAAATAAAGGCAACCAAATTCTGCAGAAGATCTATTGCAGTTTTCCACAATGCTTGGAACAACCTATCAGTTGATTTTCTTATAAAACTGGATCGCAGTGTACCTAAGAGGATTGATGCAGTTTTAAACGCAAAGGGTGCTCACACCAAATACTGACTTGAATTAGTATTTTATTGTTTACTGATCTTTATAGTGATTTTTTTGATATTTAGAAACTTTTCATTTTGTTTTACAGAATTGTTTTTACATATGCCTAAGACTTTTGCACAGTACGGTATATATGACCTTCATGATTTTATACACCTCTATATGGTCAAGTCACTCCTGCACTCTAAGGAATATAGTCCTAGCACTTCCAACTCTTCCATTTTACTCAATTCCAGTCAACATCCTTATAAATCTCCTATCCATTCTTTCCAGTTTAATAACATATTTTCTATAACATGGGGACGAAAACTGAACACAATTCTCCATGTGTGACCTGACCAGCGTCCTCTACATCTGCACCCTGACCTCCCGACCTTTCTACTTAATGTCCTGATATAGGATGGCCAGTATGCCAAAGGCCTTGTTCACCAACCTGTCTACCTGTGGCTCAACTTTCAATGAACCATGTACTTGTACTCCAAGGACCATCTTTTCTGCAACACACCCAAGACTCTGCCATTTACTGTAAAAGTCCTAACTGGATTTAACTTTCCAAAATGCAAGTACCGCTAACTTATCCAAATTAAAAGTTGGTCCGAATTTAAAATTTCTTTCATTCCTCATGGTCTGTGAATAATTGACTTATGACTTTGAAATATATTGAAATATATGATCATTGTTAAGAGAGTAAAATTCTTTGGTATTTCACTAAATCAGTCTGTTTAGGACCACTTCAAAGTGGACTGAAGGATCAAAAGTTATGGTTTTAGAAACATTGAAAAATAGGAACAGTAATAGACTACACAGTCTTTCAAACCCTTCCATCATTTAATGACCATTTAAAAAATATGGCAAAATTGAAATGTACCAAATATTAAATATCTTCAAGAGGGTGTCATATTTCAATAAACATTTCACTAGCTGATGTTTTACATTTTGAGGAAGCATATTTTCTTTGCACTTCATGAAAATAAAATACCAAGAGATTTTATTTTGGATTTAACTTTTTTTTTCATTTGTAGAGGTCGAGTGTCATTGGCTAAGCTGGCATTTATCATCCCTTCCAAGCTCTTCTGAAGGGAGCAGCTTCCCTGGTCATATCACAGGAAAGATTTACTAGAATGTTACCTGGGTTTCATCTCCATTGAACAAGTTGGGTCTTTATTCTTTGGAGCGTAGAAGGTTGAGGGGGGACTTGATAGAGGTATTTAAAATTATGAGGGGGATAGATAGAGTTGACATGGATAGGCTTTTTCCATTGAGAGTGGGGGAGATTCAAACAAGAGGACATGAGTTGAGAGTTAGGGGGCAAAAGTTTAGGGGTAACATGAGGGGGAGAGTGGTAGTTGTGTGGAACGAGCTTCCAGCAGAAGTGGTTGAGGCAGGTTCGATGTTGTCATTTAAAGTTAAATTGGATAGATATATGGACAGGAAAGGAATGGAGGGTTATGGACTGAGTGCAGGTCGGCGGGATTAGGTGAGAGGAAGAGTTCGGCACGGACTAGAAGGGCCGAGATGGCCTGTTTCCGTGCTGTAATTGTTATATGATTATATGGTTATAAGATATTGGAAGAACCCAATGGATTTTTACAACAGTTCAGTTGTTTCATGGTCATCAATACAAATTCTAGCTTTTGGGTCCAATTAATTAATTGTATATAAATTATCGCTGGCCAGTGGTGTAGTGGCTTCCACACCAGACTTCAAAGCAGATGGTCCCAGGTTCATATCTGGCCATCTCCTTGCACACTGTCCATCCGTGCTGGGTTGAGCATCGAGCTAGCAACTCGGCCGTGTGAAAAAACAGACAAGTGCTAAAGATGGAAAGGTTGCTGCCCAATGTCCCACAAAGTGTGGAGAGGAACAACAACAGCAATATAAATTATCAGCTCCCATTGTCGGATTTGAACTCGTGTCACTAATAAATCCAAAACTGTATTCATCACCAAAATATGCACTTTTACCGATGTCTCGCTCTGCAATTGTGAGTAAACCGACTTACAATTGCCTAAAAGGAATGTAGCAAGAAAACTAAAATATTTAGAGCTTCAATTAATATACATTGTTTGAATTCTAAGTAAATTAACTATTTCTTTGATTGTGAAAATGCTTGAAAACTAGATCAAGTAACATAAACAGGCAATGAGAAAATAGACAGATGCTTTATGATTAACATGTTAAGAACCTAGCTGTCAGCAGATTGTCATTGACCACTAAGCATTAAGATATTTTGTTAATTGGAAAAGAAGAAAATATTAGCCTCAGCTTGTATATTTCTTTTAAATCAATCAAACATGACCTGAGACCATTGAACTGTATGTCAAGATGCATCTGTTAAATGTAATGCTTACATGGGGCTCAGAGGTAGAATGTAGTTGAACTTCGTTCAAGGTTTCCAATGCAAAAAAATATAGTCTCTGGCAATATATAGAAACATAGAAAACCTACAGCATAATACAGACCCTTCAGCCCACAAAGCTGTGCCGAACATGTCCTTACCTTGGAAATTACCTAGGATTACCCATAGGCCTCTATTTTTCTAAGCTCCATGTATCCATCCAGGAGACTCTTAAAAGACCCCATTGTATCCACATCCACCACCATCGCCGGTGGCCCATTCCATACGCTCAGCACTCTCTGCATAAAAAAACTTACCCCTGACATCTCCTCTGTACCTACTTCCAAGCACCTTAAAACTTTGCCCTCTCATGCTAGCCATTTCAGCCCTGGGAAAAAGCCTCTGACTATCCACATGATCAATGCCTCTCATCATCTTATACACCTCTTTCAAGTCACCTCTCATTCTCCGTTGCTCCAAGGAGAAAAGGACAAGTTCACTCAACCTGTTCTCATAAGGCATATTCCCCAACCCAGGCAACATCCTTGTAAATCTCCTCTGCACCCTTTCTATGGTTTCCACATCCTTCCTGTAGTGAAGCGACCAGAACTGAACACAGTACTCCAAGTGGGGTCTGACCAGGGTCCTATATAGCTACAACATTACCTCTTGGCTCTTAAACTCAATCCCACAGTTGTTGAAGGCCAAGTCTTCTTAACCACAGTGTCAACCTGTGCAGCAGCTTTGAGCGCCCTATGGACTCAGAATCCAAGGCCCCTCTGATCCTTCACACTGCCTAGAGTCTTACCATTAATACTATATTCTGCCATCGTATTTGACCTACCAAAATGAACCACTTCACACTTATCTGGGTTGAACTCCATCTGCCACTTCAGTTTTGTATCCTATCAATGATATAAAAAAAATTGCAGTCATCTGCATGCTGCCCTAGGAAATTATATATTAAACTGGCAAGAAAAACTTTAAGTATATACAGTTTGACTAACAGAGGGTCAGTACTGAATCATCAAACCTGATGTGGTTCTTCCTGAAGTATTGTATATAATTTAACTCATCTAAAATAGGATAAATTTACCATGGAGGAGTGTGACAAAGATATATTGGACTTATTTCAGAGATGACAGGTTTGCTGAAGGAGGAATGATTTGAATGGACTGGGCCACTTTGTTAAAAGGTTTGAAACTCAGATGAGAGTCTTTGGCTTCAAAGCACGTTAGGACATATTGAGGTGTCCTAACAAAAAGGCTATACACATCAAAGTTGCTGGTGAACGCAGCAGGCCAGGGAGCATTTCTAGGAAGAGGTACAGTTGACATTTCGGGCCGAGGCCCTTCAATGTGTGTTGCGTTCACCAGCAACTTCGATGTGTGTTGTGTTCACCAGCAACTTTGATGTGTATTGCTTGAATTACCAGCATCTGCAGAATTCCTCGTGTTTACGCTAACAAAAAGGGTCTTCTTTTCAGAGTCCTCTTGATTGAACAATAGTAGCCGGAGGTAAAAGTTTGAAAGATCAATGTTTTACCCATCTTTGAGGAATCCGTCCAGCAATCTGACTCAGTCCTGAAGTTCATACTACTTAACCACAGACGGGAGGGTGTCAGTTGACAGTGCGAATGGTGTGGAATGCCCAAACCATTCACACTGTAAACTGACACCCTCCAATCTGGCAGTGGCACATAATCAATATTACTCGCTGAACAGCTGCATCTTGTGCTTCCTTTTCTGCCTGAAGATCTTCCTATGTGCAGGACAGGAGACCACAAGTTTGCAATGCTGGACTGCCTAGCCAGTCTGAGCCTGTTTGTTGGATTACTATCAGCACCATTCAGGAAAACATGGTAAACTGGCAGATCCAGGTAACTGACTTTGTGACGAAGATTAAAGGTTAGCTTTATTTGTCGAAGTACATTGAAATATGTCATTTTCATCAATGACCAAGAGTCGCCACTCTTCTGGCACCAGCATATCATGTGCACAATTTACTAGTCCTAACCTCAACATCTTTGGAATGTGAGAGGAAACCGGAGTACCCGATAGAAACCCATGTGGTCACAGACTTCCTACAGTCAGTGGGAGTAATTGAACCCCGATCACTGATCCTGTAAAGCATTATATTGGCTGCTACATTACCATGCCACCTAGCTGATACAGTCGCTGGTCTTTACCGGAACAGGGCACAACTTAAATCATATCACTTCAGTTCAATTCAGGCCTTTCTCTTTTATAAGAAATATGATGTATTCACCATTATGACCACAGATTCCTTTCTAACAATGATCATTAATATCAGGCCCCAAAGATATCACTAATTCCAAAGGTTTTGTCTCATTTCTTCAATTATTGGGCGAGATGTGTGTGCTTGAACATGCACTCTTTGTTCAGTATAACATGGTCTTCATCTGCTGTGTTCTTTTCGCCATTGGTCCAAGACCTCACTATCAAGTCTGCATGGTCAAAGGCCACTCCACAGAAAAGAATTTATGCATAGAAATCTTCTGTGCCTCGGGACTGTAGCAGAAGCAATTCTTCACTCTGAGGGAGAAGGAGAGGTAGCATTGCAGGAAAAAATTATCTGCTGGTCAGTGAAATATCTTGAGGCCCCTATCAGGGCTATCTTTAAGCAGCACACACAAAGTGCTGGAGGAATTCAGCAGGTCAAGCAGCATCAATGGAAATGAATGCACAGTTAACATTTTGGTCTGAAACCCTTCTTCAGGACTGAGGAATATTATTATGTAGAGTTTGGCACTAATCCACATCTGGAGAAATTAAAGCAGGTAGCCAACTTCCCAAAAAAAGTTGATTTTCAGTCTTGAAGAAGGATCTTGTTGAAACATCAAAACATCAGCTGTTTATTCCTGTCCCTAGATGCTGGCTGACTTGCTGAGTTCCTCCGGTATATTGTGTGCTTTCCTCTAGTTGATTTTTAAGAAGTGTGTTGAAAAGGAGAAAGGCAGCGGATCAGAGATATTCAGGTAAGGAGTCTGATTTATGAAAAGGAGGGAGGAGAAGATGGCGGCGTGACGCAGCAAGCACGGCCGTTCCAAATGATATTGATTATGTGTTAACTAGGATGCCGTGCACAATCCTGGTTTGATGGAGACAGCCGTGAGAGCACGGGGAGGAACACCTGGAGAAACTTCTGAAATGCCTGCTTCGCTGCCGCTGCTACTGTGCGATCGAGAATCTCCGGAGGGGAAGGCCCCAAATCCTCGGCTTTGCCTATTGCCTGTTGCCGGGGCCAGGGTCGAAGCACTCAGCAGAGATGGTGCTCGATGCTCGGTGTCGGAGAGCTGGTCGGAGGCTTGGAGTTTTCGGACGGACTCGAAGTTGGACTGTGGTCGGATGCTTCCAGGATGCTGCATCGGCAAGTTTGCGGCGCTGGAGGTTCACCGTCTGTGTGAGATGATGGGACTTTAGAGAGACTTTGAGACTTTGACCACGCCCATAGTCTGTTCTTATCAAATTACGGTATTGCTTTGCACTGTTGTAACTATATGTTATAATTAACACACATAAAAGTTGCTGGTGAACGCAGCAGGCCAGGCAGCATCTCTAGGAAGAGGTGCAGTCGACGTTTCAGGCCGAGACTCTTCCTTCAGTTAGTCCTGACGAAGGGTCTCAGCCTGAAACGTCGACTGCACCTCTTCCTAGAGATGCTGCCTGGCCTGCTGCGTTCACCAGCAACTTTTATTTATGTTGCTTGAATTTCCAGCATCTGCAGAATTCCTGTTGTATATGTTATAATTATGTGGTTTTTGTCAGTTTTTAAGTCGGTTTGTCATGTGTTTCTGTGATATCATTCTGGAAAAACATTGTATCATTTCTTAATGCATGCATTACTAAATGACAATAAAAGAGGACTGCGTGTCCTCATAATCTAATAATAATTATCTAATATTGAAAGATACAGTATTCTGATGCTGCTGTGTGGAATGGGGATTGCTATATTTTGAGGATAAAGCCATCAGCTATGATTAGACTTACAGAATGAGCTGTCTATGTACTAGCACTGCCTCATATAAACTATCAAGTACTTAGTGGTGATGTTTTCATTATAACATGCTAGCAATGTCGATTGGCGAGTTGTGATAGTACCAGGCGTAAATTGACAGATCTCTTTAGGATGGATAGAAGCACAATCTTTTTTTGTACTGAGTATAAGGCTCTTTGTTCCTTTGTCTACATTGGCTTTAAGCCATCTCTTCACCTTCTCATTGAACTGGAAAAACGTGAGCTTTTCTCTTGAGTTCAGCCCGTATACTAACACTCTAAACCAAACTGTAAAGTTAATCTGCTTGCTCTAAACAAATTTTTGATGCTCACTGATTTCTGATACCTTTATTTCCAAGTTATTTAAACTTATGTATATCTATCTGAGTACGAGTTGGGGGATTAGTGGCCTGACAATAACACTCCTTTCACTCTGTTTCGGTGGGCAGTGAGCCAGAGCTATCCAAGAGATAGAACATAGAACACAGGACAGGAACAGGTCCTACAGCCCATGATGACTATGCCGACTACAACACCATACTAAACTAATACTAATCCCTTCTGCCTGCAGGTGATCCATATCATTCCATTCTCTACATATTTGTGTTCTTATCCAAAAGCCTCTTGAACAACACAATCTTATCTGCTTTCTGGCAGCCAGTTCCAGGTACCTACCACCCTCTGTGTAAGAAAACTCTCCTCACTCATCTGTTTTAAACTACACCTTCATCAATTTTAAGCAATGCCCTTCATATTTGACTTTCTAACTTGGCAAAAAATACTCTTTCTGAGTTTCTTTGCCTCTCATAACTTAATAACCTTCTAACAGGTCTACACTCAGCTGTCAATGGTCCAGAAAAAACAATTCAACCTCTCCTTGTAGTTGATGCCCTTTAATCTGGTCCAACTTCACACCTCTTCCCCACCATCTTCAAAGCCTCCTTCCTGTATGGGGTAACCAGAGTGCCTGAAATACTCCTGGTGCAGTCTAACCAAAATTTGTGCAGCTGCAACATGACTTTCTGATTTTCATCAGAAGTCTCTACAAAGGATTGCGACAACAGCCGAGAGGATCCTAGGAATCTCCCTACTATCCGTCGGGGACACCTATCAGAAGCACTGCGTACGCAGGGCCCTTAGTATTATCAAGCATCCCACCCATCGATCCAACATCCTCTTTGACTTTCTACCATCAGGCAGGAGACTCTGATACATAAAAATAATGGGATGGGATGGGAAGGATGGGAAACACCTTCTTCCCTCAGGCCGTTAGGCTTCGGAACTCCCTGCTGCATCGCATTCAAAGTGTCAGTGGTTAATTTCTTCTGTACCCTGCGATATTTCATTTATGCACTTTACTTAGTTTATTTATGCATAATTCACTTGTAGATTTAATTTTTGTTTCTTTAAGTTATTGTCTGGTATATGTGTGTTGTGTTTACTACTGTGCTTTAAACCTTGGTCCAGAGAACCATTGCCTCGTTTGATGGTATACATGTATATAGTTAAATGGCAATAAACTTGACTAGTGCCTCCAGCATAATCAATAACAAATTATGCCTTAAGACCATAAGACATAGGAGAAGATTAAGCCATTTGACCCATCAATTCTGCTCAGCCATTCCACCATGTCTGATTTATTTTCTTTCTCAAACCCATTCTCCTGCCTTCTCCACGTAATCTTTGACAACCTTACTAACCAAGAACCTTTCAACCTCTGCTTAAAATTTACCTGATGACTTGGCTTCCACAGCTATCTGTGGCAACGAATTCCACAGATTCACCACTCTCTGGCTAAAGAAATTCCTCCTCATCTCTGTTCTAAATTTAATATTTGGTTTTGTTGGAGTGGGAGTACTCATTTGTAATCCTATAAAAAGAGTGACATAGAACATGACTATCTACATCAGTCAGAGAATGTTTGAGAGTCTGATTCACAAGACAGTTTATAAAATGATTGAGAAAGATGGAGAGATTTTAATGAGGGGTTATTCAGTGCCTGCCCTCAGCTATCAGGGAAAGTGCCTGAAGGTTCACAACAAATAAAATAAAGCTTACGTTTGTATCATGCACTTCATATTTTTTCGAGTGCTTTACTGCCGACAGTAAAGGTTCTCGTGGAGTGGGGATCAAGCAGCTGATCTTTGGGGAAGATCAAGTTGCTGGACTGTATCACTCTGACCCTGTCCAGAGTGTCAGAATCACTATCTGAGCTGCATTAAGCCTTGTATTGTCATATTCTGTTTACTTCACTGCTGCCACTATTCTGCAAGGCACAGCTGATTGAGATCAGACAGAGAGATGGAACTACACTGTTAAAGACCTTTTCAATAGTTTCAAATGTCCTTGATGATGATCAACATTTGGAAATACTGGACAAATATGATAATTCATTTCAAGACACATAAAGTGAATTGAAATAAAAGAAGCAGATCAACTTAACTTTTTTGACATTGTTCACTCTTGGCCTTTACTGCTATCTTAATTTTTAGCGGACTCAGTAAAGGAGCCAACTTCATAAATACCCTGGGTATTTCTCTTCTCTCCCCATTCATTCAGGCAGAAAGCTTGGAAGCATGTACTGTCACGTTCAAGGATAACTTCTATTCTGCTGTTATGTGACTATTGAAGGTCTCAGAGTATGATAAGGCAGACTCTTGACCTCACATTCTACCTCATCATGATCTTCCAAGCTATCATCAGCCTGCACTACACCCTTCCTGTAACTTTAACACTTGATTCTGTATTCTGTTATTATAGTCCCTTGTACTTAATGTGCTGCTGTAATGATTTGATCTGTACGGATGGCATGCAAAAAAAGTTTTTGACTTTACATTGATATGTGACAATAATAAACCACTTTACCAAGTTTGATGCAAACTAAGCCTTGCTTGCCTTTTAGTTCAACAACTTACAGAATGCAGCCTAGATTCAATGGGAAGTCCAGGCACCTGATCTCCAGTTTGTTCCCAACATGCAGTACATTAGTGAAGTTCAGTAGATCGTGCATGCACCATCCAGTCATCATTTTGCCCCAGATCAATAGCTAGATATGTAGTCACAGGAATACTACTGCATGTTTTTTTTTTCCATATAATGCCTTGCGATATTTTGACACCCAACAGATAGAGTAGATAACAGGAATTCTGCAGATGCTGGAAATTCAAGCAACACACATCAAAGTTGCTGGTGAACGCAGCAGGCCAGGCAGCATCTCTAGGAAGAAGTACAGTCGACGTTTCAGGCCGAGACCCTTCGTCAGGACTAACGGACGAGGTCCTGACGAGGGGTCTCGGTCTGAAACGTCGACTGTACCGCTTCCTAGAGATAGAGTAGATGAGGTCTTTTATTAATTCTGGAACCTGAATTGATAACAGGACAGCATTTAACATCTAGATGCAACAGCATCTCCTCTGCGCTGACCATCAACACAGGCGCACCTCAAGGCTGCGTGATTAGCCGCCTTGTTCTACACTTTAAAACACTCTCTCAGCGACCAATGGCTCCGATGCCACATACAAATATGCCAATGGCACCTCTGTAGGACAAGTCATGGGTGGTGCTGAATCAATCTAGTGAAATGAGTAGGACACCTGGTTGACTGGTTCTGCAACAAGAACCTCTCAATCAGCATCAGCAAAAGGAAAGAACTGATTGTTGACTTTAAGAAGGGGGTGGGGGGATCGGCAACAGAGAGTCAGCAGCTACAAATTCCTCTGTATTTACATATTGAATGACTTGTCCTGGGCCCAGCACATAGATGAAATCACAAAGAAGGCATGCTTGCTGGTGTCTTTACTTTCTCAAGAGGTGCGACTTCCCTTCAACAAATGGGTTCTTTAATCAATGGCAGTACCTTTATTTAAAAGTTTGTGAGGATTCAGCATGACAACTAAAACTTTGACAAACTTCCATATGGAGAGCATATTGACTGGATGCATCACAGCCTGGTGTGGAAACACCTATGAAAAATCCTACAAAAAGTAGATGATGCACCATTGAGCACATCTACATGAAACGCTATCGCAGGAAATCTGCATCCATCATCAGAGACCCCATCGCCCAGGTCGTGCTCTCTTCTCGCTGCTGCCATCAGGAAGAACATACAGGAGCCTCAGGACTCACGCCACCAAGTTCATGAACAGTTATTCCCCGAAATATCAGGCTCTTGAACCAGAGGGGATAATTTCATTCAAATTCACTTGCCCCATCATTGAACCGTCCCTATAACCTATGGAGTCACTTTCAAGGACTCTTCATCTCATGTTCTCAACATTTAATGCTTATTTATTATTTTTTCTCTTTGATTTTGCACAGTGTGTTGTCTTTTGTGCACTGATTATCCACCCAGTTGGATCAGTCCTTTATTGATTCCATTACGGCTATTAGATTTATTAAGAATGCACACAAGAAGATGACTCTCAGGGTTTGTATATGGAGGCATATATGTACTTAGATAATAAATTTACTTTGAACTTTAAACCCTAATCACAACAATTTAGCAACACTATGACCACTTTGATCACTTGTAAAAAATATATATAATTCCTTAAATTTTATGTTTTCTAATATACTTTTTCTATATAGTACAGATGCCCATGGTACTGCTGCACATAAGCTATTCATTGCATCTGTGCATACAATACATTTACTTCTGCATTTGGCAATAAACTCAAATGTGGCTTTCTAGCCCATTCCTAATATACCTTCTTTGTCATTTAACAATGAACTACATAGTGGGTCTGTGGTCTGTTTAGTCCACAACAAATAAGTAGGACAGATTTCCTTCCCTGAAATGAGTGAGATAGGTATTTAAAACAGTCGCATTTATATTCTTTTGGTCATCCCTTTCTTCTGCAATTTCCATATTTAAGAATTCTGAATTTAATTTCTGCAGATGACATGAAATCAGCAACTGAGGTAAATCCAGAACTGCGGCTTTCCACTAAAACATCTTATCAGCTGTGGAACATCTGTGAATCTGTGGATATGTTAAATCGCTTAAAGACATCAAAAGGATGAAATATCGTGCAGATTTTTGCACGCTCAGTGGCCACTTTATTAGGTTCCTCCTGTTCATAGCCTTCTGCTGCTGTTGCCCATCCACTTCAAGGTTCGATGTGTTGTGCATTCAGAGATGCTCTTCTGCACACCACTGTTGTAATGTGTGGTTATTTGAATTACTGTCATGTTCCTGTCAGTTTGAAACAATGCAGCCCTTCTCCTCTGACCTCCGTCATTAACAAGATGTTTTTGCCCACAGGTCTGCGGCCCACTAGATGTTAGTTTGGGTTTTTTTTTTGGCACCATTCTCTCTAGACTGTTATGTGTTAAATTCCCAGGAGGTTAGCAGTTTCTGAGACACTCAAAGCACCCTGTCTAGCACCAACAATCACTCCACAGTCAAAGTCATTTGCATCATATATCTTCCCCTTTCTGATGTTTAACCTTAACAACAGCAGAACCTCTTGCCCATGTCAGCATGCTTTTATGCATTGAATTGCTGCCACTTGATGGGATGATTAAATCTTTGCATTAACAAGCAAGTGTACAGGCATACCTAATGAAGTGGTCACTGAGAATATGTCACCTATCAGGAGTGGTATCACTGTTAAATGGTTAGCGCTTTCTATGATCTAATGGAATCAGGATGCTTAAATTGTTTAGACTTATCACAGAATAATGTAATCATCCATTTGTCAATACCAATAGGTTTAATGTTCTCATGTCTGGGCTATTGATTGATATCGAATAGAATGACAGAACGATATAGTCCAAACTGACTATCAAGCAGAGTAACTCACACTAAATGCTGGAGGCTGCATTTATAGATAGTTATCTAGATAGCTATGCGTCTCTATTGTGGACTGAGAGTGGGAAGGGAGTAGGGAGAGGGGAATCATGGTTGGGGAAAGGGGAAGGAGAAGGAAGTAGCAGGGTGGCTTTCTGTAATGACCAATAAACCAACTGTCTGGAATCAAATTACCTTGCCTGAGTCTGTACACGTGCCCCCTCCCCACCCCGGTACTCTTTCTCTGCCACCTGCCCCACACTTCACCCTTGCCATTTCCAACATCCTTTGCTCCCGCCAGATTTACAAACTTGCTCTCTACTTCATGTTGACAAATACAGCACCGTGCAAAAGTCTTAGGCACCCCAGCTACTGTACTGTATGTGCCTAAGACTTTTGCACAGTATTGTATGTAGATGGATGGAGAAGGGAGGATGAGATGAAACTGGGAGATGATAGGTGGAAATGGCTAAGCGCTGGAGAAGGAAGCTGATCTGACCTCTTGAGTTCCTCCAGCATTTTGTGTGTGGATTTCCAACATCTGCAAAATCTCTTGAGTTACTGAAAATATCGCACCTATTTCTATACTCGTCTTACTTTGGCGTATCTTATTCTCCCCACATCAGCGCTCCCATTCAAGGTTTGATTGTGGAACAAACCTTATCGTGGTGCTTCAGCTTCCACTGCGGCACGAAGAGCAGGTCAAAGTTTTACCTAAAACACACAAAGTGCTGGAGGGACTCAGCAGGCCAGGCAGCATCTATGGAAAAAAGTACAGTCATTGTTTCGGACTGAAACCCTTCGTCAGGACTCAATTTATGTGCCAACACTTTTACTGGTGGAGCCGTTCTCATGCAACGCCAGCATGCTACCAGATAAATTTTGACAGCTGTCATCACAGCTGTGAATTTCGGCCCACCTTACACAATTAATTTCAATGTTGTGTATCTTGAAACGATGTGTTTATGTGGTTGCTGCAAGTAAGTTTTACATTGTACCTGTGCATACTTATGATCATAACTTAGAGTCATGGAGTCATAAAGCAATACAATATGGATACGGGAGTTCATCCCAACAAGCCCATGCTGACCATGGTGCCCACACGGCTAGTTATAATTTCTTACATTTGGTCCACATCTTTCTATGTCCTTCCCCTCCATGTACCTACAGGGGAAGGACTTAGAAGTGGGACCAAAACTAGGTGAAAGGTAAGAAGTTTAAGGAGAGCATGAGGGGAAGCGCCTTCACTCAGAAGGTGGTGAGCTTACAGTGCAAGTGGTGCATGTGAGCTCAACCAACATTTATGAGAAGCTTGAATCGGTACATGGATGGCAGGGGTATGGAAGGCTTTGATTTGGGTGCAGGTCAGTGGGAGTAGGCATTTTAGATGGTTCGGCATGAACTAGATAGGCTGAAGGGTCTGTTTCTGTGCTGTACTGTTCTATGATTCTATTTCTCTGTGACCTATCCAAGTGCTTCTTTAATGATACCAATGTACCTGCCTCAAACACTTCCTTTGGCAGCTCACTCCACATACTCACCACCCACTGTGTGAAAATGTTGCCCCCTCAGGTCCTTTTTAAATCTTTTCCCTCTCACGCTAAAATGCCGCCTATTTTTGAACTCTACCCTAGGGAATTCATCTTATCTATACCTCTTATAACCTTTAAACATTTATTTAAGTTCACCCCTTACTGTCCTACATCCCAAGGAATAAAGACTGGCTCTGGCCAACATCTCCCTTTTAATCAGGTCCTTTAGTCCTGGCAACATGCTTGGAAACCTTTTCTGAACTTTTTCCAGCTTAACCACATCTTTCCTCTAACAGGCTCACCAAAATTGTACACAATCCTTCAAATGCCACCTCACCAATGACTTATACAACCGCAACATAATGTCCCAGCTCCTATAATCAGTGCCCTGACTGATGAAGGCCAGCATGTTAAACACCCTGTTTATCTGTGATACTGCTCTCAATAACCAATGCACTTGTACTCGTAAATTCCTTTGTTGCATTACATTCTGTAGCACCCTCCCATTCATGGTATAAGCTTGTGCTCCTTCCTTCCACCCACCTTCTTATTCTGGCTTCTACCCCCTTCCTTTCCAGTCTTACTACTACCACTACTACTACGTTGACTCAGGCCTAGGGGGCCGGCGTCGGGCACGATGACGGACTCTCCACTTCCCCTCTCCCTCATCAGTGTGTTCAGTTCATCTAGATTAGCCACGCCGCTGTCTTCTAGGAGCGTGTTGACCATAGTCTTGGGAGGGCGCCCAGGGTTCATCCTCCCGTGCTTGGGCTCCCATATGATGACTAGGCTGGCAGGTAGCTCGGGGTGGCGTAGACAGTGCCCCGCTAGTTGCAGTCTTCTCGCCTCGATTTTAGTGGTGAGCATCGGTAGGTCGTCATAGAGCTCGACGTTCGTCATGTGCTGATGAACGCTCGTTCCAGTCTTAATGAAGGGTCACATTTGTAATGTTGATTTTTTTTATTCCTTTCCATAGATGCACCCTGATCTGCTGAGTTCCTTCAGCATTTTGCATGTTATTCTAGTATATGTCATATGGTGGTTTGATTTTTCAAAATGTATTACCTCACAATTGTCATGTGTGCGTGTGTATGTGTCTGTGTCTAGGTCTGTGAGGGAAGATTGGAGTGGTGTTGTGATTGGTGAATTGAGGAATGCAGAGCTCTGGGTGAATTATAAGGCTGGAAAAATTTGCATAGATGCCTAGGGAAATTATCAGTTAAAGAGCAGAAAGGAAGAAACACACATAGTGGAAAATGGTTTACAACTCTAAACTGGGAGCATTCCTTTCAGACTCCAATGAGGAGCTAGGTGATAATCTTTCTCATTTGTCACGCAGCAATCTTTCTTCTAGAAGAATTAGAAACATTTGTCCATATGAAAGTTCCCGCCAGGCTCTATCAGAATGATCAGTGACCAAACATGAGTAATGAATTTCACCAATGCACGAAGATGGAAATATTTGCAATTGGATGTGGATAACAAATTACATCTCTTGGTTCAACTGAAGTTTGACCTTTAAACTCAGTTTGCGACATCAACAGATCTTTATAGTGAAAGTGATCATTTAGAATCAATAGCAATTTAGGTGTTTTTAAGTTATCACCTATCTGTTCACTTTACAGATGGCCGTTAACCCACAACCTCTAACCTAGTGATAAAAAAGAAGTCCTAATAACACATTAAGCTATGATGTATAGGCACTGCAATTAATCATTGCTGATGATTGATCACACTTATCTACTTAGAAGTCATTTTTTTCTTATCTATGTGAAAAATCTTCCCTGCAGCACTTGGGCATGTGATGGAATTGTAGGAAGCTTCTGCTGATGCTGAACAACAATCTGCCCTGAATCTAAGGGTTTTGTGATCTTGGGACAGTTTCTTTAATTGGCAACAGAAACACAAACAAAATAAAGCTTTGCATCCTCTTATTTCACATTCTTGATCATCTTACATTTTCATAATTTTTGATGATAAGAGACAAATTTGAGGCTGAATTCAATAATCCCTAAAAGTAATCCAGTCAAATTATGTCATTTTGGTGTTATAAGGGAAGAAAAGGAAAATAGGCAAAGAAGTAGCTGATGGAATATAGTGTAGAGAAATGTATGGCCATGTACTCTGGCAGAAGGAATAAAGATGGAGACTATTTTCTAAATGGGAAGCAAATTCGAAGTTCACAGTAAATTTATTATCAAATTACATACATGTATGTATATTATTAAGAAGAAGAAGAAGAATATCTTTATTGTCATTGTTGTGGAGCAATGAAACACAGTTTAGCAGCTCAACGTTTTGCAGCATGACAAAGAATATATACATAAAATAACTCTAATACTTCAGGAGTGCAGTCCAAAATTAATAATATATGGATTGCGGGGTAGCACTATTGTACACCTGCCATTCCTGGAAGTGTGATGCATTTAGCTGCCACCATCTTAGGAGGGGGGCAGGAGAAGGGAAGGGGGTGTTATACATTTCACCGCTTGTGGATAGAAGCTGTTAAGGAGTCTCTTTGTTTTCGTCCTTAATGCTCTGTATCTCTTCCCAGAAGGTAGAGGGGAAAACAGGTGATGTCCAGGATGAGTGGGATCCTTTGAAATACAAGTAGCCTTCTTTTGAAGTCTGCCAGTATAAATGTCTCTGAGGGAGGGTAATATTGTGCCAATAACCTGCTCTGCTCCCCTCACCACCCGCTGCGAGTCCTTCCTGTTCTGTTCTGTGCAGCTGGCAAACCACACTGCACAGCAATACGTCAGGAGGCTCTCTATAGTTGTCCGATAGAAGTTGATCAGCAGGTGATGAGGGAGGAGAGCGTGCTTTAGCTTCCTTAGGAAGTAGAGCCTCTATTAAAGCCTAGAGGCGTCACGGTAGCACAGTGGTTAGCACAAAGCTTTACAGTACCAGTGGCCCAGGTTCATTTCTCACATCCCTATAAGGAGTTTGTACATTCTCCATGAGATTGCATGGGTTTCCTCCCACAGTCCAATGAGGTACCAATCAGTAGCATTGTGAGTTGCTCCATGATTAGGACAGGGTTTAATCTGGTGTGGCTCAAAGGGACGTCACCACACTGTTTTTCAATAAAATAAAAACAAATAAAGATTAATTTTCTTGTGGGTATTAATAACAAATACAGAGATACACAATAGAATCAATGAAAAAACAACCAAAACAACAAACTGTGCGAATACAAAAAGGAAGAAAATAAATAAACAAACAAATAAGTAAATGAAAAACAAACAACAAATAAACAAATAAGCTATAAAAATCGGGAACGTCAAATGATGTGTGGCTAGGTATAGCTCAAATAGAACATAAAACATAGAACATAGAAATTTACAGCACATTACAGGCCCTCCTGCCCACAATGTTGTACTGATAATGTAACACAACTATTGTTGGTAGAATCTCAGATGGAGATGAAAGGGCGTTACAGGAGCGAGATATACTGGCTCGTTGAGTGGTGTCGCAGCAACAACGTTGTATTCAACGTCAGTAAGATGAAAGAGCTGCTTGTGGACTTCAGGAAGGGTAAGACAAGGGAACACAAACCAATCCCTATAGAGGGATCAGAAGTGGGGAGAGTGTGCAATTTCAAGTTCCTGGGTGTCAAGATCTCTGAGGATCTAACCTGGTCCCAACGTACCGATGCAGCTATAATGAAGGCAAGACAGTGGCTATATTTCATTAGGAGTTTGAAAAGATTTGGTTTGTCACCTAAAACACTCAAAAACTACTGTAGATGTACCATAGAGAACATTCTGACTGGCTGCACAACTATCCAGTATGGCTACTGAACAGGATCGAAAGAAACTACAAATAGTCGTAAAATTAGTCTGCACTATCTTGGGCACTAGCCTCCGTAGTATCAAAGACATCTTCAAGGAGCTGTGATTCAGAACGGTGAAGTCCATTATTAAGGACCACCATGAGAGGGCATGTCCTCTTCTCATTGCTACCATCAGGAAGGGTGCAGAGAAGCTTGAAGGCACACACTCAGTGATTCAGGAACAGCTTTTTTTCCTTCTGCCATACAATTTCTAAATGGACATTGAACCCAAGAACACTACCTCACTTTTAAAAATATATATTGTTTCTTTTTTTTGCACTATTTTTAATCTATTTAATCTACTGTAATTGATATTCTTATTTTTTTTCTTTCTATATTATCATGCATTGCATTGAACTGCTGCTGCTAAGTTAGCAAATTTCATGACACATGCTGGTGATAATAAGCCTGATTCTGATTCTAAAGAGTCCTGGAAAGTGAGTCCAGACGTTGTGGAAATAGTTCTTGTGTTTTTCAAATGTACAGACTGTCCCCGTGCAAGAAGCAGGTTCCATTTCTACAGATGTCCATAAATTGGTTTTGTCTATGTCGGGAAATACACAAAAATCATTCCATATGGTGACCGGATCTCCACTGTACTGTGATGTATGATATAAAAAGCACACCAGCACAGAAGAAAGAACAATTACGAGAAGTGGGGAGAGAAGGAAGAAACTTCTGCTATTCATAGGAACAAACATATGGACCTATTCTTGAATTTAATATATACGATGGAAGCTTGTTTGTTTATGGGGTGTCCATAAGTCAGGCATTTGCAGCCCAGGGACAGCCTGGACTGGAACATGGTCAGTGATCCAAATTACAACAAGGAGTTTAACTAGACAAAAGTTTGCAGTGCTAGGGTATTATTTTTCACTATTCAAACTTCAAACTTTCCAACATCAAACATCATTAAAATAACACGGACAGCAGATAGTTCATATCATGCATTACTGCAAGTGGTAAATAGGTTCAATTGTACACAGTTAATATTACAAATAAGACATATTTACAGGGCACACGCAGTATAGTTAGGTTGATAGATTTGAGACTCAAGAGATTCAGAAGATGTTGGAAATATTGAACAGAGAAAATGTTGGAGAAACTCAACAAGTCAGGCGACGTCTATGGTGGGGAATGAACAGTTGCCATTTTGGGCCAAAACCCTTCTCAGCCAAAACCCCTCTCCGCCCCCATAGATGCTGCCTGACTAGCTGAGTTCCTTCAGAATTTTGTGTGTGTTGGAGGATAATTTTTTTTTCTCTGCATCTACAAGCATGAATCTTGAAGGGTGAGTGTCTGTCTTGTTCATCACTTTAAGGCTAGACAGGTACTTAGAGTCATAGAGTTATAGAAAAATACAGCAGGGAAACAAGCCCTTGGGCCAACTCGTCCTTGCTAACTATGGTGCTCACCAAACTAGTTCCATTTGCTGAGCCCCTCCTACCCAAGTAATGTGTTTTTGGAGATTGTTTTTATACCTGCCTCAAACACGTTCTCTTGTGATAAACAACAGAAAATCTGCAGATACTGGAAATCTGAGCAACACACACAAAATGCTGGAGGAACTCAACAGACCTGGTAGTATCTATGGAAAAAAGAACAGTCGACGTTTTGGCCCAAAACGTCGACTGTACTTTTTTCCATAGATACTTTCTCTTGTAGCTAATTCTATGTATGCACTACCCTCTGTGGAAGAAGTTTTCCCTCAGGTCCACTTTAAATCTTCCATCTCTCGTCTTAAACCAATATCCTTCCCTGGGAAAAGGGATGTGGTTCATCCTATTTTTATCCCTCATGGTTTTATACATTTCTGCAATGCCTCCCTTCAATCTCCAAAGAATAAAGTTTTAACCTACCTAAAATCTCCCTATAATTCCATTTATCAGGTGATGCAGCTTCTTCATAAATCTTCACTGCCTTCTTCCAGTTTAATGATGTCTTCCTTATGATAGGGCAATCCAAACCTTATGCAGTACTCCAGTGCAGTCTTACCAATATCCTGTACAACTGTAACATAATGCCCCATCTCCTATACTCAGTGACCTGACCGATGAAGGCCAATGTGCCAGATACTTTCTTCATGAGCCTGTCTACCTGTGCTGCTGCTTTTGGTGAACTAAGTACTTGCTCCTCTGTTCCATAACATTCCCCATGGTCCAACCATTCACTGTTTAAGATCTACCCTGATTTGACTTCTGAAAATAAAGCACTTATCTGAACTAAAAGCCAGTTGTCAACCCTCTACCATTTACCTGATCAAGATCCTTCTGTAGTTTTTGATAACTTTCTTCACTTTCTACAGTACCACCTATTTTAGTATCATCCATTAACTTTCTTAACCACATCTTGTGCATTCACATCCATATCAACTATATAAATACCAAACAACAAGTGTCCCAGTACTGACCTCCGTGGTCCACTTCTAGTCACAATCCACCAGTCTGAGAAGCAAACTTTGACCATCATTCTCTACTTCCAATGATTGAGCTAGTTATGAATCCAGTTAGCTATCTCTTGCTGGATCTAATGTGGTCTACTGTCCAAACCTGCCTGTTATTTGTGATCTTATTGCTAAACATCATGTAGACAATGTCCATTGCTCCATGCTCATCTGTCCTCCCGATTGTCTATTCTTGTGTGAGGGTGTGGGCCGGGGGCTGGACAGGGGTGGAGAATGATCCAGTTGGCATGAAGGAACTGATGACCAAAGGTGGAGGCTTTGCTGAATGGGTAAGGATACTGAAGCTCGAGTCCAAATAAAAAAAATAGATCCAGATTACAATCAAGGCCACAGAAAATGATTGAGAGGTTATTATCTTTTCCATAGTGCTTTATAAAATCAATGAATGTATGTGAAAAATGGGCTTCAACTCATAGGGAGCCAACAGTAGAGAAAGAGAGAACTGCCTCTGTTGAGTGGCTATGTATAAATCAGGCTGGGGTGAGTGTTCCAGTAAATTAAATCTCCACTTGACAGTTAAGGCTTTAAGCTAAATAACTGGTGGACATATTCAGAAGAGGGGATGTTTAGGAATTCAAGGGAAAAAGGGCAAGAGAGAGCAACACACACAAAATGATGTAGGATCTCAGCAGGTTAAGCAGCATCTATGGAGAGGAATAAACATTCGAAGTTTTGGGGAGAGACTCTTCATCAGAACTGGAAAAGAGGGGAGCAGAAAACCAAATAAGAAGGTAGAGGGAAGAAAAGGATTACAAGCTGGCAAGTGATAGGTGAGACTAAGTGAGGGGGTAGGTGGGTGGGTGGGGGAGGGAGGATGAAGTAAGAAGCTGGCAGGGGATAGGTGGAAGAGGTAAAGGGCTGAATGTAAAAGGATTTCATAGGAGAAGACAGGCTGACCATGGAAGAAAGAGAAGGAGGAAGTGATGTCAGGTGAGAAGAAGAGGAGGGGTGAAACGGTAACCAGAATCAGGAATGGAAAAATGGGGAAGGAAGGAGGGGGAAGAAGTTATTGGAAGATAGAGAAATCGATGTTCATGACAGATGTTTCGGGTAAGACATAATGCAGAGCAGTTAAATAGAACAGATAATGAGAAGTTGCCAGCAAGAGGAGCATTCAAGCATAACAATATATCAATCACTGACTTCCAGCAGTCAAGCACCAGGACTTGTGCAAAGACCTCACATGTGGTAAAGGTTAGTGGGAGGATATTCTGGCATTGCATTCCTCTGTCTGCCTTATTTGCCTTGGGCACTGCTTGGTTCATCTCTCAGCTACCCACAGCCCCATCAATCAGTACCTGAGTGCTCCACCAGAACTATTGACATCCAGCCTTGCTACAGGATTCACCACTGGGTCCTCTAGCGTGCTAACGCTGCCAGCTAATCAGCTGTGACAACACCTTCACTTGATAATTCATTGCCTAACATGCACTGATGTATTGCTCCCTCTCTTTGTATGGAAAATTGGCAGCAGATAACCTAAAAGAGGCAGCCTGCTTTACTTAATATCACAACTCCCTCCACCCTCATTGAGGTGACGTTGTTGGCTGCTGTTGGATGGTCATTGCTAGTGGTAAGGTTTGAATAATGCCTGTTATACTGCTGGCAATTAAGGCAACAATGAAGGTCCTCCATCTGTAGAAGTGTTCACGTCTTCCTTCATCATGTCAGTGGCATCCTCTTAGTTTTCGCAACCGTCAGTCATGCAAGTTCCGGGTGGAGACTCAAGGATACCATCACACTCAGGTGTAGAATGAATCTTCATTGATGTTTCTGTAATAAGCTCCTTTAACCAGTCAGGGTTGTTAACCCTAAACTGAACAATCGAACCTGGACGATCAGTGGACCATTCTTAGTCTGTCCTCTATCCTTTGACTTGTTTGGCATTGGTGACCCCTACCAAGGGCCAAGGCATAAAGCCCTGACTCCAGCCGACATAGCTCTCCAGGTTATTGAGGCATGCAAGCCTCCAACTACAACAATGTTGTGGGCCTCTCAGAGGAGTAGCAAGGTTTTGATGATCAAAAATGATGGTGGCCTCATTCCCAATCCTTTCAATAACCAAATGGGATATGGTGACTGAACTAGCTGCTAAAGTTCTGGGACATGTCTGAGTTGAAGCCACTATGTAGCATCTGCGAAATCTTAAATTCAAGTAATTAACTAAATCTGGACATTAGAATTCAAAACAAATTGTGTTGCTTATGGTAACTATGAAGCTACTGGCAAGCGCTAGAATGCATCTGGTCCACTGATGTCCTTCACAGAATGAAATCTGCTCTCCTTATTCAGCTTGACATCTCTGTGGACCCAGATGCATCAATGTTGTTGCCTCCTCTGTTCAAGGATAGGCAATAAATGTGGCCAGTGACATCAACATCATGAATGCATAAATAAAGTATACAAGGGTAATTTGGTGCAGTTCTGACAAAGGGTCTCAGACATTAACTCTGTTTCTCTTGCTACACGTTCCATAAGATCATAAGACCATAAGACAAAGGAGCAGAAATCAGCCATTCGGCCCATCGAGTCAGCTTCGCCATTTTATCATGAGCTGATCCATTCTCCCATTTAGTCCGACTCGCCCACCTTCTCACCATAACCTTTGGTGCCCTGGCTACTCAGATACCTATCAATCTCTGCCTTAAATACACCCAATGACTTGGCCTCCACTGCCGCCCATGGCAACAAATTCCATAGATTCATCACCCTCTGGTTAAAAAAGTTTCTTCGCATCTCTGTTCTGAATGGGCGCCTTTCTATCCTTAAGTCATGCCCTCTCGTACTAGACTCCCCCATCATGGGAAACAACTTTGCCACATCCACTCTGTCCATGCCTTTCAAACATTTGAAATGTTTCTATGAGGTCCCCCCTCATTCTTCTAAACTCCAAGGAATACAGTCCAAGTGTGGACAAACGTTCCTCGTATGTTAACCTTCTCACTCCCAGAATCATTCTAGTGAATCTTCTCTGTACTCTCTCCAACGTCAGCACATCCTTTCTTAAATAAGGAGACCAAAACTGCCCACAGTACTCCAAGTGAGGTCTTACCAGCACCTTATAGAGCCTCAACATCACATCCCTGCTCCTGTACTCTATTCCTCTAGAAATGAATGCCAACATTGCATTCGCCTTCTTCACTACCGACTCAACCTGGAGGTTAACCTTAAGGGTACCCTGCACGAGGACTCCCAAGTCCCGTTGCATCTCAGAACTTTGAATTCTCTCCCCATTTAAATAGTAGTCTCCGGTTTATTTCTTCTGCCGAAGTGCATAACCATACACTTTCTAATATTGTATTTCATTTGCCATTTCTTTGCCCATTCTTCCAATCTATCCAAGTCTCTCTGCAGACTGTCTGTTTCCTCAGCACTACCAGCCCCTCCACCTATCTACGTATCATTAGCAAACTTAGCCACAAAGCCATCTATTCCATAATCCAGATCGTTGATGTACAATGTAAAAAGAAGCGGCCCCAACACGGACTCCTGTGGAACACCACTTGTAACCGGCAGCCAATCAGAATAGGATCCCTTTATTCCCACTCTCTGTTCCCTGCCAGTCAGCCAATGCCCTATCCACGTATGTAACTTTCCCGTAATTCCATGGGCTCTTATCTTGTTAAGTAGCCTCATGTGTGGCACCTTGTCAAAGGCCTTCTGAAAATCCAAATATACAACATCCACTGCATTTTCCTTGTCTAGCCTACTTGTAATTTCCTCAAAAAATTGTAATAGGTTTGTCAAGTAGGATTTTCCTTTAAGGAATCCATGCTGAGTTCTGCCTATCTTGTCATATGCCTCCAGGTTCTCTGTAACCTCATCCTTGACAATCGACTCCAACAACTTCCCAACCACCAATGTCAAGCTAACAGGTCTATAGTTTCCTTTTTGCTTCCTTGCCCCCTTCTTAAATAGCGGAGAGACATTTGCAATCTTCCAGTCCTCCAGAACCATGCCAGAATCTATCGACTTTTTTGAAAGATCATCGCTAATGCCTCCACAATCTCCACAGCTACTTCCTTCAGAACACAAGGGTGCATTCCATCTGGTCCGGCAGATTTATCTACCTTTAGACTATTCAGCTTCCTAAGTACTTTCTCTGTCGTAATTCTGACTGTGCACACTTCTCTTCTCTGCCACCCTTGAGTGTCCGGTATACTGCTGATGTCTTCCTCAGTGAAGAATGATGCAAAATACTCATTCTGTTCCTCCACCATCTCCTTATCTCCCATTACAATTTCTCCAGCATCATTTTCTATCAGTCCTATATCTACCCTCACCTGTCTTTTACTCTTTATATACTTGAAAAAGCTTTTAGTATCATCTTTTCCCTCTTAATGACCTTCTTAATTTCCTTTGGTAAGCTTTTAAAAACTTCCCAATCCTCTGTCTTCCCACTAATTTTAGCTTCCTTGTATGCCCTCTCCTTTGCTTTAACTTTGGCTTTGCCTTCTCTTGTCAGCCATGGTTGCATCCTTTTCCCTTTCGAAAATTTCTCCCTTTTTGGAATATACCTGTCTTGCACCTTCCTCACTTCTCGCATAAACTCCAGCCACTACTGCTCTGCCGTCCTTCTGGCCAGTGTCCCTTTCCAGTCAACTTTGGCCAGTTCCTCTCTCATGCCACTGTAATTTCTTTTACTCCACTGAAATACGGCGGGAGGAGAAGATGGCGGCGCGACGCAGCGTGCGTACCCTCTCCGGTGAAATGTGAGAGCATGGAGGAACATCTGGAGTAAATTCTGAAATGCCCGGTTCGCTGCTGTTGCTACCGTGCCATCGAGAATCTCCGGAGGGAAGGCCCCAAAATCCTCAGCTTTGCATGCTGCTGGCAGCCGGGGCTGGGGTCGAAGCGCTCGGCAGAGATGGTGCTCGGTGCTCGGTGTCGGAGGGCTGGTCGGAGCTCGAAGTTTTCGGACGACTCGGAGTCGGACTGTGGTCGAGTATGGCAGGGAGAGTTTTCTTCCTTCTCCCGTCTGCGTGAGATGTGGGACTTCCGAGAGACTTTGAACTTTTTACTGTACTCATGGCCTGTTCTTCATCAAGTTACAGTATTGCTTAACTGTTGTAACTATATGTTCTAATTATGTGGTTTTTATCAGTTTTTCAGTCTTGGTTTGTCCTGTGTTTCTGTGATATCATACCTGAAGAATACTGTATCATTTCTTAATGCATGCATTACTAAATGACAATAAAAGAGGACTGCGTGTCCTCATAATCTAATCTAATTCCGACACATCGGATTTCGGCTTCTCTTTTTCAAATTTCACAGTGAACTCAATCATGTTATGATCACTGTCTCCCAAGGGTTCCTTCACCTCAATTTCTCTGATCACCTCTGGTTCATTACACAATACCCAATCCAGTACAGCCAATCCCCTAGTGGGCTCAACAACAAGCTGTTCTAAAAAGCCACCTCGCAGACATTCTACAAATTCTCTCTCTTGAGATCCAGTGCTGACCTGATTTTCCCAATCTACTCGCATGTTAAAATCCCCCACAATTCTCATAACACTGCTCTTCTGACAAGCTTTTTCTATTTCCTGTTGTAATTTGTAGTCCACATCCCTGCAGCTGTTTGGAGGCCTGTATATAACTGCCATCAGGGTCCTTTTACCCCTGCGATCTCTTAGCTCAACCCATAAAGATTCTGCACCTTCTGATCCTATGTCACCTCTCTCTAATGATTTGATATCATTTCTTACCAATAAAGCCACACCTCCCCCTCTGCCTACCTGCCTATCCTTCCGATACACTGGGTATCCTTGGATGTACAGCTCCCAGAGACATGCATCCTTTAGCCACGTCTCAGTGATGGCTACAATATCATACCTGCCAATCTGTAGCTGTATGACAAGATCATCCACTTTATTCCTTATGCTGCGTGCATTTAAGTATAACACCTTAAGACCAGTATTTGGAACTTTTCGCTTTGATTGCACTGCAACTCATCCCAATAGCTACAAATTAGCCCCATCACCTGCCTGTCTTTCTTGAAATCTTTACTGCTCACTATCTTAGATTTATTTCTGTTTTCCCCTTCCTCCGCTCTATCATTCCAGTTCCCATCCCCCTGCCAAAATAGTTTAAACCCTCCCTAACAGCTCTATTAAACCATCCCACCAGGATATTGGTCCCCTTCGGGTTCAGGTGTAACTTGTCCATTTTGAACAGGTCATACTTCCCCCAGAAGAGATCCCAATGATCCAAGAATCTGAAGCCCTGCCCCCTGCACCAGTCTCTCAGCCACACATTCATCTGCCTGATCCTATTATTCTTGCGCTCGCTAGCACGTGGTACAGATAGAAATCCCGAGATTACTACCCTGGAGGTCCTGCTTCTCAGCTTCCTTCCTAACTCCCGGAAATCTCTCTTCAGAACCTCCTCCCTTCTCCTATCTATGTCATTGGTAGCAACATGTACCAAGACAACTGGCTGCTCACCCTCTCCCTTCAGAATATTCAGGACCTGATCCGAGACATCCGTGCCCTGGCACCTGGGAGGCAACACACCATGCGGGTATCTCTATCAGGCTCACAGAATCTCCTGTCTGTTCCCCTGACTATGGAATCCCCTACGACTACCGCATTTCTCTTCTCCCTCCTTCTCTCCTGCACAACAGCGCCAGGCTCGGTGCCAGAGACCCGGTCACCGTGGGCATCCCCTGTCAGGTCATCCCCCTCAACAGCATCCAGAACAAGATATTTGTTGCTGAGAGGGACAGCCACAGGGTCTCCACTATCTGGGCATTTCCCTTCCCTCTCCTAACAGTCACCCAGCTTTCTGACCCCTGTAGCCTAGGGATGACTACCTCCCGTAGCTCCTGTCTATCACCTCTTCACTTTCCCTAATAAGCAGAAGGTCATCAAGCTGCAGCTCCAGATCCCTAACACTGTCTCTGAGGAGCTGCATCTCGGTGCACCTGGTGCAGATGTGGCCATCAGGGAGGCTGGAGGACTCCCACATCTAATACCCTGAACAAAGCACTAACCCTGCAGGCATGCTACCTAATTCTACAGGAATGAAACAGGAAAAATAAGTCTACTCACCCACTTACCTCGCCAAACAGATGAGCATTTTAAACCGTTAGCTGTGTAAGCCCTGCTGTTTCTGTCTGTCCAGGCCGATTCGCCAAGGGGAATAAAAGGAGTTGGTCCTTCGCTCTCGCCTCTTCCCGTTACCGCCGAAGCCTGTTGAAGCCAAAGCCCTACACTCTGCTCCCGCTCACTCCGCTGCCCGCTGTTTAGGGTGGTCTCCTTTCTGAACTCTCTGTGCTGTCCTGTCTACGTCACACGCCTGCGCAGTCTCGTCCTCCTTGCACTCGAAGAAGTTTTTTAAAAAACTGCCTTCCTTCAGAACTCAGCTCCCACACCGCTCTGCATGCCCCGATCCAAAAAATTTCTGCTGAGTGTTTCCTGCATTTTCTCTTCAAATTGCAGATTTTCAGCAAACGCAGATTTTCTGATTTACAAGGATGACACTTATATGGAATATGATGTCATCTTTAAAATTTGTTTTGAAGTATTTTACTTTGCAAAACTGATATCCTTAATGCAATCAGTCACTGTTATTTCCCCTTCTCCCACCCCCTTTAACCTAAAGCATGTTAACCTTTTAATTTATCTGGTTCCAATGAAACATTGTTTCTCTCTGCACATATATTTGTTGATTTGCTAAGAATTCTTTCTCCCCCTTCCCTCATCTGGTCCTGGATCTATCTGCCATTCACCTCTCCCCTAATGGTTCCCATTATCACCTCTGTCACTTATCAAATGCCACCTCAGGTAGCCTTTGCAGCACAATAGCATAGAGAGTGACACAGTAGCAGAAATTAGCATAATAATATTACAGCACCACCTATATGATTGGGGTTCGATTACCGTTGCTTTCTGTAAGGAGTTTGTAAGTTCTCCCTGTGACCATGGGGGCTTCCTCTGTGTGCTCCAATTTCCTCCCAAATTCCAAAGACATATAGTTAGGGTTAGTGAGTTCCGAGCAAGCTACGTTGCTGCAAGAAGTTGATTTGCTTTGACGCAAACCACACGTTTCACTGTACAGTATGTTTCAATGTACATGTCGCATCAATCTAATCTAATCTTAGCAGATCGTTTCGTTCCTGCATGTCATCCTCCAGTGGTTTCCATCTCCTCAAACCTCACTCCACTCCATTTTCCTCCACCTTTCTCCCCTGCCTCCGTCTATCAATCTCGTCTCTGCCTCTTAACCCCACCACCCCACTCCCCTACCAGGCACAACCTGCCCATCATCCTTCACTAGTCATCTTGGGATCTTTTCTCACCACTCCCCCTTTCCATTTTATACTGGCAATCACCCCTCTTCACTCTCACTCCCGATGCAAACTTTCAACACAAATCATGAACAATTTCCTTCCTCCCACGTATGGTGCCTAAACCACTGAGTTTCTCCAGTTTGTTGCTTCAGGTTCCAATATCAATGTCTCCACCTTCAAGTTTTTGTATTTGTCCGAAGTTTTTTTAGGGGTGCCCACAATTTTTCTGCAAATATTATTGGCCTGTTAATATTTTTCATGCATCTGCCATCTTAAGAGCGGAAGGAGAAGATGGCAGCGTGCCGTGCGTGCGCAGCTCTCCGGTGAAAAATGATGTCGTACGTGTTAAATAGGGGCTGTGGACAATTCTGATTTGATGGAGAATGGACGTAAAATCACAGAGGAACAGCTGGAGAAATTTCTGAAACGCCCGTCCGCTGCTGTTGTTACTGTGTGGTCGGGAATCTTTCGGAGGGTAGGCCTCAAAATCCCCGGCCTTGCTTGCTTTTGCCGACCGAGAAAGAGGTCGAATCATTCGGACAGAGATGGCGCTCAGTACTCAGTGTCGGAGAGCTGATCAGAGCTTGAAGTTTTCGGATGACTCAGAGTCGGATTGTGGTCGGCATGGCAGGGAGAGTTTTTCTTCCCTTTCCTGACTGCGTGAGATGTGGGACATTTGAGAAACTTTGATCTTTACTGTGCTCACGAACTTTCTTCATCAAGTTATGGTATTGCGCACTGTTGTAACTATATGTTATAATTATGTGGTTTTGTTAGTTTTTCAGTCTTGGTTTGTCCTGTGTTTTTATGGTATCACACTGTTGGAAATAATGTATCATTTCTTAATGCATGCATTACTAAATGACAATAAAAGGAGACTACGTGTCTTCATAATCTAAATTCCCTTGTAGTTAGGTATTTATTTTCACTTATTCCTCAACAGGAACATTAAATAGCACTCTAGTGGTTATAGAAGTGAAAGAATTTGCTGTTCAAGCCCATCAGGTCAAGGACAAAGGATCAGTTAACTATTTCCCATATTTGACTGTTTCCACTGAATTGCAGTTGGAAACTTGGAGAGTGTATTAGGAGAGCATGTGAGGCTGTCTCTGGACCCTGTTTTGTTCTTCATTCACAGAGAGCTAAATACAAATCGGCTACCACATTTGCTTTTAAGACTTAGAGATGACCAACCCCGGGATTCATTGGCGAGCTCCCGATCCCTTCTGCCATCAAACCATTGCAAGAATTCAAATTAAAAAGAGAAAACGGTGGCACAGACATACAAACTACTTCATAATTGTCCATGGCAGTCAACGAAGAATGAGCTAAAGTCAAAATGTGATTTGAAAAGGCGATACCTTCTGTTAGGAGTCCATAGCAAAACATATTCCACAGAGAGTTGTGGATGGAGCTCAGCATATCATGATGGACTTTATTTATACTTATATGTTGTCTCAGTAAAGCAGCCAGGATAATCAAAGACCCCACCCACCCAGACATTGTCTCTTCTTCTTCTACCAGGCAGAACCTACAAAAAAATCTGAAAGCACACAGCACCAGGCTGAAGTGTAGCTTCTATCCCACTGTTATCAGTCTCTTAAATGGACCTGTTGTATGATAAAATGGACTCTTGGTCTCATAATCGATGTTGTTATGATGTTTCACTTTATTGTTTACCTGCACTGTATGTTTTTGGTAGCTTTTAAAATTGATTCTGCATTGCTTTAGTTTCATCTTGTTCTACCTCAAAGCTCCATGTAATGATTTCTGATCTGTATGAACAGTGTGCAAGACAAGCTCTTTGCTTCTCTTGGTACATGTGACATAACCAATAAAAATACCATGAGTCCTGCCAAAGGGTCTTGGTCCATAACGTCGACTGTACTTTTTTCCACAGATGCTGCCTGGTCTGCTGTGTTCCTCCAGCATTTTGTGTGTGTGTTGCTTGGATTTCTCTCTTGTTAATAATGCCACGAACCCACCTTAATTTACAAAGCACTTTAACAAAGAAAAATTAAGTCAGTTAAGCAGTTCTGATGAGGCAATCACAAGTACAAGATATTTCAAAGCACTTCACAGTCAATGAGTTATTCTTGAAATGAGAGACCCACTGCAACTAATTTCCACATAGGGAGCCCTACAAGCAGCTGTGTGACGGTTACCAGGTAAATGTGAACAACTCCCCTGTCCGTCTTTCAGGCAGGGTCCTGAGAATATTTATACTCAGATCACAGGGCAAACAGTTCCTCAAAATGATGACAAACACTGGAATCTGGAGCAAAAATATGAACTATTGGAAGGATACAGCGGCCTGAGCAGTTTCTGTGGAGGCAAAGGGATGGCTGACGACTCAGGTGGAGCCCCAGCACCTTACGCCAATATATGGAAACCTCACTGAATGCTGCTTGTGTGCCTTTACTCTTGTGCTAAGCTGTTTGGAGAGAGTCTTGAACCCTCAAACTCAGAAGCCGGAACACCTAAAACTGAGCTGTGGCTGACACAAGTTATGGCCTGAAACTATTTTTGCTCGTTGCAGGAACATGATTAAGTGTAGGAGGAAGAGCTATGGTTCAACGTTCAAAATAAATTTATTATCAAAGAATATATACGTCACCATATTCTGTATAATCCTGAGATTTGTTTGTTTATGGGCATACTCAGTAAATCCAAGACCCATAAAAGAATCATTGAAAAACCGCACCAAACGACCAAAGTGTAAAAGATAGCAAACTGCAAATACAAAAGTGAAAGCAATAAATATTGAGAACATGAGATGAAGAGTCCTTGAAAGTGAGTCCATAGGTTTTGGAACAGTTCAGTGATGGGGCAATTGAAGATGAATGACGTTATACCCACTAGTTCAAAAGCCTGATGGTTGAGGGGTAATAACAGTTCCTGAACCTGGTAGTGCAAGTACTGAGGCTCCTGTACCTTCTTTGAAAACTTCCCCACCACCACACATACACCTTGATGCTCTACCCTCTGAGGAGCTGCTCAGTGTCCTAGGATGCACACTCACAGTGGCCAAGACAAATTTCATTCCTTCCCCCTCTTTTGCAACTATTGAGAATGTAATTAGCTGTTAACTGGAAATGCAAGATTAAATAGCAGTGAGGAAAAAACTGCATGTGTTTACATTCCCAGACCATATTTCATGATAAACAATTGAGATTCCAGGAAATTTCACATTTCAGTAAAGAATGGAGAAGCTGAACAAAGAAGCAAAGACCAAGACTAAGAGATTTGATCTCAAAGTACAGTTGGGCTGTTGTGTTGGGAGGACCGATAACATCATTGGGAATGAGTCCAGGAGAACGGAGGAGCTTCACACACCAAATGTTGGAGGAACTCAGCAAATCTGGCAGCATATATGGAGAGGAATAAAGAGAAGCATTGCTGTGCTTTATTAAGGCTACGTCCACATTAGACTGGGTAAGACTGTAACCAAAGCTTTTACTCTTCGTTTTGACACTCCAACCACACTGAATCGGCGTTTTCCACCCCCGAAAACGGAGCTTTTCTAAAACGCTCTCCAGAGTGTGTAAATCTGAAACCGCCAGTTGGGTGGTGTAGTGTGTACAGGGTAACCGGAGCTTTTTAAAGACGCTGTCATGACGTGCCGGAACAGATGGTGACGGCAGCACGGCATTTCATTGTTTTCCTGAACGCAACCTCCAACACCACAACAACAATGGCGGATGGCTTCATGCGTGTGTTGTTTACTTTATTGGCTACGTTAGTAGCTTGTTTGGGGTTAAACATAGCTATCTACCACGTACAGGCAGCCTACCGATGTACAAAAAGGCGTCTTTTGTACTCACAGTCGTTGTGCAATGGATCTGCACAACGTCAACGTCATTATCAACCGTACAAAGACCGGTGGTTTTGGAGACGACCCGGCAGAACCAGTGCGTGGTGGGACAATTTTGCAAATGAAGTTGTGGCTCCTGAAGAATGGCGTGATAACTTTAGAATGTCCAGGAGCTCCTTGCTTCGTCTAAATGAACTATTACGTCCTCACGTCAAAGGCCAGACAAATGAGATCACCGGTGGATGTGGTTAAAAAGGTCGCTTGCACTTTGCACTACCTAAGCGACGAAGGAAGGTTCAGGAAAATGGCTAACACGTTGGGATTGTCAAGGCAGGTGGTATGCAAGGCTATAACTGCACATCTGGGCCCTGCACATATCAAGATCCCACACACAGAGTCTGAAGTGAAGCACCTTGTAACCAACTTTCACCATGCTCACGGCATGCCACAGTGTTTGGGGGCGATTGATTGCACACACATCGAAGTTAAACAGCCTACAACAAACTCCACAGATCACCTGAACAGAAAGGGCAGATTTTCCTTGAACGTACAGGCTACATGCGATTACAGATACTGCTTTATGGACGCTGTTGTGAAATGGCCAGGCTGTGTCCATGATGCTCGTATATTTGCAAATTCAAAAATTAATGACTACTTGAAAAACGAGAGGACCCCTTCTTACAGACGAGTTGTGGTGGAGGGTGAGAATGGCATTCCCGTTTTTTTGCTGGGAGACCCTGGATACCCCCTGATGCCTTATGTCATGAAAGAGTACACTAACGGTGGTATAACCCCACAGGAACAGTACTTTGGCATGTCCTTCTTCAAGTCAAGAATTTCTAATTGAATGCTCTTTTGGACGTTTGAAGACAAGATTTGGTGCTCTGCACAGAGCATTGGACATAAATATGGAGGACCTTCCCTTTGTTATTTATGCATGCCTTGTGTTGCACAATTTCTGTGAGACAAACAAGGATTCTGTCCCTGAACAGAATGTTAATGCAGCTTTGCAGAATGACAGAGAATTTCAACCCCCCAAACAACCTAACAATTTCAGAACAGACTCCAACGAGACAGAAGCCAGCAGAGTTAGAAATGTACTCACCAAATACTTTGACTCATAACTTACTGAATAAATAAGTATGCTCACTTTGCCCTGTTTTCTGTCCTTACTTGTATGAAGGTGGTTTACCTATTTATGCAAGCACTTCTCTGACAATAGATGTGTAACAGCCTAATGTAACATTGTATGGAACGATGAGTCAGCATACAGAGAGGAGGTGCAGCGGCTAACGGAATGGTGCAGAGCCAACAACCTGTCTCTGAATGTGAACAAAACAAAAGAGATGGTTGTTGACTTCAGGAGGACACGGAGTGACCACTCTCCACTGAACATCAACGACTTTTCCGTAGAGATTGTTAACAGCACCAAATTTCTTGGTGTTCACCTGGCGGAGAATCTCACCTGGTCCCTCAACACCAGCTCCATAGCAAAGAAAGCCCAGCAGTGTCTCTACTTTCTGTGAAGGCTGAGAAAAGTCCATCTCCCACCCCCCATCCTCACCACATTGTACAGAGGTTGTATTGAGAGCATCCTGAGCAGCTGCATCACTGCCTGGTTTGGAAATTGGACCATCTCAGATCGCAAGACCCTGCAGCGGATAGTGAGGTCAGCTGAGAAGATCATAGGGATCTCTCTTCCCTCCATTACAGACATTTATAACACACGCTGCATCCACAAAGCAAACAGCATTATGAAGGACCCCACACACCCCTCTTACAAACTCTTCTCCCTCCTGCCACCTGGCAAAAGGCACCGAAGCATTCGGGCTCTCATGACCAGACTATGTAACAGTTTCTTCCCCCAAGCCATCAGACTCCTCAAAACCCAGAGCCTGGCCTGACACCAGCCTACTGCCCTCTACTGTGCCTATTGTCTTGTTTATTATTTATTGTAATGCCTGCACTGTTTTGTGCACTTTATGCAGTCCTGGGTAGGTCTGTAGTCTAGTGTAGTTTTAGTGTTGTTTCACGTAGTTCAGTGTAGTTTTTGTATTGTTTCATATAGCACCATGGTCCTGAAAAACATCTCGTTTTTACTGTGTACTGTTCTAGCAGTTATGGTTGAAATGACAATAAAAAGTGACTTGACTTGAAGTACAAGATAACATTGATGCAGACATGTTTTATACATTTAACAAGGTGCTTTACGAATGTATTGCTTGTGCAAACATTCAGTAGATGCAATTGTCACTAATTCCAAAATGTCAGTTTTAAGTAGTAGCTTATGTTTGGCATAGACGTGAAAGTGTTAAGGCCAAAAAAGGAAAATTGTAAGTTTTTACTCAAGTAAGAATAAAATCACTTTTGCCCAGTAACTCATTTTATTGCACATGTTAAATACAGTAAAATAATACAGAAAGACATGGCAAAAGTAAAGGCAAACAAATGAGGTAACAGCAAATTTCACTTTCGCCCAGTAACAAGCCTTATTGCATTTAGTTGTTGCTGTCATCTCTTTTATCGGTGAAGAGACTATGGCTGTAGGAAATGTCTCCAGGGTGACCCCTCTGTGGGAGTGGGGAAGATGTTGGTGGGGCCACCCGGGGGTCTGTGTGTCCGTATGTGTAGCTGTTTTAGTAACTGTGAGGCTGGTATTGTGGCGGTGAAAAGTACTGGGGGGAGCCATTATATTCCTCATCATTGTAAATCCCTCTGCAACAGAGTTAGTCAGTTTTTCAATGTCCGTCATCAGCTGGGTCATACTGTCCGTGAACTTCCTGTCGGTTGCCTCCATATGCTCCAGTGTTTGTTTTTTCAGTTTTAAGTCCTCCTGCGCGAAAGGCAACAGCTGTCCGTCGTTTGGCAATTTCCTTTTAAGTTTTTCTAGTCTGTAACTGGACAAACGCGCACCAAGTCTTTCACGGCGAGATTCGACACCAAACGTGTCGCAGCCATCACCTATTGCTTGGTCCAAACTGTCGGAGTCGGGCGTACTCGTCAAAGTGGGTGAAGAGGCTGTCCATCGGTCACTGTGATGTGCATCGACCCTATCCTCCAAATCGCAGGTTTCAATGCCGCCTTGAATTGCCGTTGTGGCTGGTGAGACCCCAGATTTGTTCACATAACTCAAAGTACAGTAGAACTATTCTACCATGTCCACTTTCTCATCCCGTGTCCACTGCCTGTCAGTATTTGTGGTGAATTGCCTTAAGTTTGGTTACAATAATTGTCTTGGTTATATTGTCCGACTTGTGTGGGTTGTCCTTACTCAGAGATTCCGACCGCTCTGCCGCGAGGTACTGTTCTTTATAACGGTCGAGGATGTTGTTGTAGTTGGTTTGGCACGACTCCCAGTCCACGTTCTCCACTGCTTTGCTGACTTTGTAGTCGTTTGTAACTCGCAGAAGCAGCTCAACTTCATTATCTGTCCAAACGAAGAAGTCCAATCTACTTTTTTCAGCAGAGTTTTTCTTTGTATTCCTCGAAGACATTGTTGAAAACTTTCTTTCGCTGTTGTTGTGGGTACTCTAGTTTTTGACCAATGGAAATAGCACAACACCGTTGCGGAAACGGAAGTAGTATACCGTTTCCTCTTCGCTTGTTTCCTGTAGATGTGTCCTGCGCATGCCCAGTAGGAGGAGATTCGCCCAAGTACCCGTTTTAATGTGGACGGAGGTATTTTCAAAAATGCCTGGTGTGGACGGCTATAGTTTTTATGCGAAAACGGTGTTTTCAAAATTATCCTGTCTAGTGTGGACATAGCCTTAGGTCAAGTCTCGACAATTTAGGTCAAGTATTGACAAGCTAAAACAAAAAGAAAGGAGCTATGTGTCACCATAATGAGGGAGCAATTAGCTGGAACATGCATACTCACCAGCGCAATTGATGAACGTAAAGGGCAGCTCACCTGCAGGAGCACATAAACCCCTCGGTAGAGTCCGTGGCTGTGGCAACTTCATTGTGCCTTTCCTGCATCATTGGCACATTATTAATCTTTATCCCAACTCCACTGTCTGTCCAGCTTCAATTAGTTGTAAAGTGGTCAGAGCCTCGGGAGATGGAGTCCCTCAGGCAGTCCTACATTGAGTTCAACGTTGGCTGGCAACTCCTGTGACGCTGCTGGTACCAAGCTTTATCAGTCTCTGCAGTTCCTTTGGGTTTATCAGATGCATGGAGATGGGGACCCAGCCGCATGGGCAACAGCTAGCTCTCCATATCATAGTAATATTATTGTGTATCTAGACAGTTAGGGCACAACTTCCATGGTCAATCCTGGCTGACTGAGGCCTCACTCACACACGAGTTCAACCAGTAATTTGTTTTTTGACTTCACTTTAAAAATGGTCTCAGGTTAAAGAACTTTATAATAGTTTCTATCCTTTTTTCTTGTAGACTGCAAGCCATGCATATCCACTCTTAGCCCATAAAAATCACTTCCCATTGTTACAGAAGAACCTGAATGAATCAGAATCAGAATCAGGTTTATTATCACTGGCATGTGTTGTGAAATTTGTTAACTTAGCATCAGCAGAACAATGCAATACATAATCCAGCAGAGAGAGAGAAAAAAATAAATAAGTAGATCAATTACAGTATATGTATATTGAATAGATTAAAAATCGTGCAGAAACAGAAATAATATATATTTAAAAAGTGTGGTAATGTTCATGGGTTTAATGTCCATTTAGGAGTCAAATGGTAGAAGGGGAGGAGCTGTTTCTGAATCGCTGAGTGTGTGCCTTCAGATGGTAACAATGAGAAAAGGGCATGCCCTGGGTGCTAGGAGTCCTTAGTAATGGACGCTGCCCTTCTGAGACGCCGCTCCTTGAAGATGTCCTAGTACTTTATTGGGACCTTCCACCTTGCAAGGGTTCAGCCTCTTTAAAGACAGCCTAACGAGATAGAGATCACAGAGTCACTGGGTGTAGCAGGGATCTTCACGACTGGAGTGATAGTCTTCCTTCCAAAGCAGGCATTGAAAGCGTTGAGTTCATCTTGTAAGCATCACTGCAGTTCATGCTATTGGGTTTCACTTTGTAGGAAGTAATATCTTGCAAACCCTGCCAAAGTTGTTGTACGTCCAATGTTGCCTTGAATTTTACATTCAGAATTGACTCTTCACCTTTGAAATCACCCTCCGCAAGTCATATCTGTTTTTCTGATACTGACCCGAGTCACCAGATTTGAATGCCACAGATCTAGTCTCCAGCAGACGACGTGCATCTTGATTCATCCATGGCTTTTGGTCTGGGAATGTACAGCAAGTTTTTGTAGGCACACACTCATCTTTAAATGAAGATAATAACAACGGCAGCATACTCATCCAGATTCGAAGATGAATCCTTGAATATGGTCCAGACCACTGATTCCACCAGTCCTGAAAGTGCTTTTGTGCTTCCCTTGCCCATACTTTCTTGGTCCACACTACTGATCTAGAAGATTAAGATGCATGAGGTCCATGATGACTTGGTAGTTTGGATTCTGTTTTGGCTTGCCCATAGAAGACAGAAGGTAGTGGTGGAAGGTTGTCCTTCAGGTGGTGTCTTAATATCTTCAAGAATCTAACCTGGTCCCTGTATATTGATGCAGCTATAAAGAAGGCAAGACAGCAGCTATATTTCATTAGGAGTTTGAGGAAATTTGATATGTCACCTAAAACACTCAGAAGTTTCTACAGATGTACTGTGGAGAGCATTCTGACTGTCTGCATCACCAACTTGTATGGAGGGGAGGTAGGGGGGTGGGAGTAAAGACTATTGTACAGGATCAAAGTAAACTGCAGAGGGCTGTAAAATTAGTCGGCTGCATCATGGATACTAGCCTTTGTAGTACCCAAGACAACTTCAAGGAGCAGTGCCTCAAAAAGGCAACGTCCATCATTAAGGAACTCCATCTCACAGGACATGCTCTCTTCTCATTGTTACCGTTAGGAAGTTGTTAGAGTTGTTAGAGTTGTTAAAGGCACACGCCCAGCGGTTCAGGAACAGCCATTTCCCCTCTGCCATCTAAATTCTGAATGGACATTGAACCCATGATCAATACCTCACTACTTTTTTATTGCTGTTTTTGCACTACTTAACTATTTCATATACATGCATATATACTTACAGCAGTTTACAGATTATTTCTATATTATCATGTGTCGCATTGTGCTGCTGTAAAGTTAACAAATTACACAATGTATGCCAGTGATGTTACACCTGATTCTAAACCTGAGTTCTGGTTTTCTACAGGGATTGGTTCTGAAGCTGTTGCTTGTGATGGATGGTATGTGGTTGACATGGATGAAAATCTAGATATGTGTGTTAATAAGTTTGCAGAGGACACAAAGATTAGTGAAGTTGTGGACAATGTCAAAAGTTTGAGCCTAATATAAATCAATTGCAGATATGGGCAGAGAAATGACAGGTAAAACTTAATCCAGGCAAATGAGTGCTGTTATGTTTTATAACTTTAAGACATAAAACTAATTGAAAGTAAAAACACAGAGCCAGGAATAATGTGCCTTAGTTTCATTTTTACTTTAAGCAAGATTTCTATGTGATGGTATAAAGATATGTTCCATCCACGTATTTTACGTATAACCCATAACGAATAACTTAAATGATTCTGTCAAGATGGTGCCTGTTTACAACGTTCCTTTAGTCAACATCTTCTGGATAGATTATCAAACCAGATAGTTCACTTACAGTATATTATGTTTTTCACATTTGTTTTTCATCTTGGATGTGATTCAGGAATATTTGGAGCCTGTGATTTGCTTTTTGGAGATTGGGTGTTCCAGTACTCTGCAGTCTACAACAGTATTCCAGGAGGCAGAGGCAGCGTGCATGAACCTCATGACAGACAGGCCATGGTACAGCTGATGTTCGACTCCATTTCGCCGATTAAAGTTTCCATTGTTCGCTGACTAAAGCAACAAGGGAGATTGAATCACCGAGGCGAATGCGGAAGGTGAACACCAGCTGCCTGCCTTTTGATCATTGAGGGTCACTCTGCTACACTACCAGAGAGGGGTGAGTCTGCCACTGTGTCAGTAGAATGTTGCCCAGGTTTTCTGCATTTTGGATGTGGACTTGGACTGTAGACTTTTTTTTCGTTCTCATAGATTTTTCATGTTCTATGTTTTTCACCCGAAGCTTTTCATTTATTTGTGTCGGGGGGGAGGTGTTCGGATTTGGGGGTTGATGTCCCTGCCCTATTTTTGTTTGCTTTTTTGTGCAGGGAGGAGAGGTTTGCGGGTTGATGATTGTGCTGTTTTTCTTTTCTTTCTTGGTTTCATGGATACCCGAAGAAGAAGAATGTCAGAGTTGATAATAAATGAACCTTTGAAATGAACAAGAATGCTTAATCAAACAATATATTTACAATATTACTCAAATATTATTGAGACATTAAATTCACAACTCTCCTCCATGCTTAGCTAAAAATTCAACTCAATATAGAATGCATCTCAACTACAAACACAGTATATACTATACAATGCAAGTGCTATATAGAGATCCACTAAATAGTAAATTTTAAATTGTCCCATTCAGGCCTAAATATTTAATTCCTGTGGAATATTTCTTACTCTTGTGGGATAACTTCAGAATAAGAGGTGGGAGAAGAAAAGAAGAAGTACACAGTGGCAGATGATAGGTGAAACCGAAAGAGGGGAATTAGATGAAGTAAAGAGATGGTAAGTTGTTTGGTGAAAGAGATAAAGGGCTGGAAAAGGGGGTATCTGACAGGAGAGGGCAGAAGACCATGGAAGAAAGGGAAGAGGAAGGAGCACCAGAATGAGGTGATGGGCAGGTAAGAAGAGAAGCTGTGAGAGAGAAACATGTGTGGGAAATGGTGAAGGCGATGGGGAGGACAATTACTGGAAGTTTGAGGAATCGATATTCATGTCATCAGGTTGGAGGCTACCCAGACGGAATATAAAGTGTTGCTCCTTCAGCCTGAGTATGGGCTCATCATGACAGTAGAGGAGGCCGTGGACTGACATGTCGGAATGGAAATGAGAAGTATAATTGAAATGGCCACCTTGTACTTCTTCCTCCACTCCCCCCACCATCTTCTTCTGACTTCTCCCCCTCCTTTCCAGTGCTGATAAAGGGCCTTGACCCCAAAACATACTCTTTAATATAGATGCTGCCCGGCCTGCTGAGTTCCTTCAGTATTTTGTGTGTGTTGCTATGGACAAATTATTTGTTTCCTTTGGAGTGCTAGAGACTTAGGAGAGACTTGATAGAAGTTAAAAAAATATATATATAATAAGCACAGAAAAGGATACACAGTTGATATCTTTTTGCCAGAATAGAAATGTAAAGTAGAAGGGCACATGCATTTAAGCTGCAAGAGGGGAGATTTTTTCTTTTATTCTGTGTGGTAGGCGCCTGGAATTGGCTGCAAATGGTCATGGTCTAAGCAAATACAATCGTGGCATTTAATAGACTGTCAGATAGAATTATAAATGAGCAGAGACTGGAGGGTTATGGATCATTGTACAGACGTTGTACCTGATGGCATGCTACCAGACACAGTAGTGTAGTGGCTAGTGTAAACCTATTACAACAACAGCCAACTGGGTTAAGTTCTCACCACTATCTGTAAGGAGGTTGTAAGTTCTTCTGTGACTTCATGGGCTTTCTTCGGGTGCTCAGTTTCCTCCTGCCTTTCAAATATATGTAGGTTAGAGTTCACAAGTTGTGGGCATGCTATTTTGGTGCCTGAAGCATGGCGATAATTGTGGGCTGCCCCCTGCACAACTTTGGACTGTGTTGGTCATTGATACAAACAATGCAATTAACTGCATGTCTTGATATTTTGATTTACATGCACCAAAAAGGCTAGTTGTCAATCCTTTTTAAAAATCTTTGTGGGCAGATCGACCTATTTCTACACTGTACTGTTCTATACTCTATGTTGCATGTTCTATGGTCCTTTTTTCTCTTTAACGTTGTGCCAATACTTTGTGGTCCAGTAGCTCTTCCAGAGCTTACAGATTCTCATGCTCAGCATTTGTGGCTATCCAGGACACCATATGGAACATCTGCATCTTGCTCAAATTTGGTTTCTTAATCAGCACAGAGCCTTGACTGCTCTGGCAAGACCACAATTGGTATGTCCCAATCACTATGATCTGCCTTCACAACTCCATATTTTTCCAATTTGTTAAATTTCTGCTTACCTTAAGGTTTCAGTGTGTGCAGAACTGCTTGTGACTGGTGGATAAATATTATTTATAGATACATAATGTATTGATCAGTACATTTTGCTGAATAGCATATTTATCCCAGTGTCTGGAGAAACTCTTCCAAATGCCCTTCAATTGGATAGTGTTTCCCATTGAAATTATACTGCTGAAATGTGTTTGACTGATCTCTCTCTCTCCCTCCCTCTCGCTGCAGCTGGAGAATGGTGCCAGAGTCTTGGGTCTTGGGCAAGATTTGATCAAAGTGGACTGGACTCTGCAGTTCATGTTATTCATGTTTCTGGTTGCTCCTTTTCTCATTCTTTTCACTTTAACTCCGTGTAACCATCAGGGTCTGTGTACTGACTCTGTGACTATCTTAAATAATGATGAGTCAGACTACATGAAGGAGGTAGAGTGATTCGTCATATAGTGTGGTGACAGTGGCCTTGCCTCAATGTCAGCAAAATGAAAGAGTTGGTCATTGGCTTCAGGAAACAGGATAGTAGATATACTCATGTTTACATTAATGGTGCTGTGATTGAAGTTCAAGTCCCAAGGAACAAACATCACCAAAGCCTAGCCTAGTCTGACCACATAGTTGCCAAGAAAGCGCTTCCGTGTCTCTACATCCCCAGGAAGCCAAAGAAACTTGGCAGGTAATTGACAATAGACAATAAACAATAGGTGCAGGAGTAGGCCATTCGGCCCTTCGAGCCAGCACCGCCATTCACTGTGATCATGGCTGATCATCCACTATCAGTATCTAGTTCCTGCCTTATCCCCATAACCTTTGATTCCACTATCTCTAAGAGCTCTATCCATCTCTTTTTTGAAAGCATCCAGAGACTTGGCCTCCACAGCCTTCTGGGGCAGAGCATTCCATATATCCACCACTCTCTGGGTGAAAAAGTGTTTCCTCAACTCCGTTCTAAATGGCCTACCCCTTATTCTTAAACTGTGGCCTCTGGTTCTGGACTCACCCATCAGCAGGAACATGCTTCCTGCCTGCAGCATGTCCAATCCCTTAATAATCTTCTCTGTTTCAATAAGATCCCCTCTCAGCCTTCTAAATTCCAGAGTATACAAGCCCAGTCGCTCCAATCTTTCTACATATGACAGTCCCGCCATCCCAGGAATTAACCTTGCGAACCTACGCTGCACTCCCTCAATATCAAGAATGTCGTTCCTCAAATTTGGAGACCAAAACTGCACACAGTACTCCAGGTGTGGTCTCACCAGGGCCCTGTACAGCTGCAGAAGGACCTCTTTGCTCTTATACTCAATTCCCCTTGTTATGAAGGCCAGCATGCCATTAGCTTTTTTCACTGACTGCTGTACTTGCATACTTGCTTTCAGTGACTGATGTACAAGAACACCTAGATCTCGTTGTGCTTCCCCTTTTCCTAACTTTACTCCATTTAGATAATAATCTGCCTTCCCGTTCTTACCACCAAAGTGGATAACCTCACATTTATCCACATTAAACTGCATCTGCCATGCATCTGCCCACTCACCCTGCCTGTCTAAGTCACCCTGCATTCTCATAAGATCCTCCTCACATTTCACACTGCCCCCCAGCTTTGTGTCATCAGCAAATTAGCTAATGTTACTTTTAATTCCCTCATATAAATCATTAATATACATTGTAAACAGCTGCGGTCCCAGCACCGAACCCTGCGGTACCCCACTGGTCACCGCCTGCCATTCCGAAAGGGACCCGTTAATCGCTACTCTTTGTTTTCTGTCAGCCAGCCAATTTTCAGTCCATGTCAGTACTCTGCCCCCAATACCATGTGCCCTAATTTTGCCCACTAATCTCCTATGTGGGACTTTATCAAAGGCTTTCTGAAAGTCCAGGTACACTACATCCACTGGCTCTCCCTTGTCCATTTTCATAGTTACATCCTCAAAAAATTCCAGAAGGTTAGTCAAGCACGATTTCCCCTTCGTAAATCCATGCTGACTCGGATCGATCTTGTTACTGCTATCCAGATGTGTCATAATTTCATCTTTTATAATTGACTCTAGCATCTTTCCCACCACCGACGTCAGGCTAACCGGTCTATAATTCCCTGTTTTCTCTCTTCCTCCCTTCTTGAAGAGAGGGACAACATTAGCCACCCTCCAATCCACAGGAACTGATCCTGAATTTCTGGAACATTGGAAAATGATTACCAATGCGTCCACGATTTCTAAAGCCACCTCCTTAAGTACCCTGGGATGCAGACCATCAGGTCCCAGGGACTTATCAGCCTTCAGACCCAACAGCCTATCCAACACCATTTCCTGCCTGATATAAATTTCCTTCAATTCATCCATTACCCTGACCCGCACCACTTCTTACAGATGCACTACAGAAAGCATCCCATCGAAATGTGTCTCAGCTAGGTATGGCAACCAGTCTGTCCATGAACCTAAGAAACCACAGGGAGGTGTGGATGCACTCAGCACATTATGAAAACCAACATCCCATCTATGGACTCAGTTTGCACCTCTCACTGCCTTGGCAAATCTGCCAGCATTATCAAAGACCCCATCCACAGGACATACAAAAGACCATAAGTGCATAAGACCATAAGATATAGAAACAGAAGAAGGCCATTTGGCCCATTGAGTCTGCTCCATCATTCAATCATGAGCTGATCCAATTTTCCAGACATCCCCACTTCCCTGCCTTCTCCCCATACCCTTTGATGCCCTGGCTAATCAAGAACTTATCTATTTCTGCCCTAAATACACCTAGTGACTTGGCCTCCACTGCTGCTTGTGGCAACAAATTCCACAGATTTACAGCCCTCTGACTAAAGTAATTTCTCCGCATCTCTGTTCTAAATGGACGTCCTTCAATCCTTAAGTCGTGCCCTCTTGTCCTGGACTCCCCTACCATGAGAAATAACATTGCCATATCTAATCTGTTCAGGCCTTTTTAACATTCAGAATGTTTCTATGAGATCCCCCCTCATTCTCCTGAACTCCAGGGAATACAGCCCAATGAGCTGCCAGATGTTCCTCATACGATAGCCCCTTCATTCCTGGAATCATTCTTGTGAATCTTCTCTGAACCCTCTCCAAAGTTAGTATATCCCTCCTACAATAAGGAGCCTAAGACTGCATGCAATACTCCAAGTGTGGTCTCATGAGTACTTTATAGAGCGTCAACATCACATCCCTGCTCTTATATTCTATATCTCTAGAAATGAATGCCAACATTGCATTCGCCTTCTTCACCACCGACTCAACCTGGAGATATACTGCACAAGGACTCCCAAGTCCCTTTGCATTTTCATAGTCATAGTCATAGTCATAGTCATACTTTATTGATCCCGAGGGAAATCTCTCCCCATCTAAATAATAGTCTGCCCATTTATTCCTTCCACCAAAGTGCATGACCATACACTTTCCAACATTGTATTTCATTTTCCTCTTCTTTGCCCATTCCCCTAAATTATCTAAGTCTCTCTGCAGGCTCCTCAACACTACCTGCTCCACCACCTATCTTTGTATCATCGGCAAATTTAGCCACAAATCCATTAATCCCATAGTCCATATCATTGACATACACCGTAAAAAGCAGTGGTCCCAACACTGACCCCTGTGGAACTCCACTGGTAATCAGCGGTCAGCCAGGATAGGACCCCTTTATTCCCACTCTCTATTTTCTGCCGATCAGCCAATGCTCCACCCATGCTAGTAACTTCCCTGTAATTCCATGGGCTCTTATCTTGCTAAGCAGCCTCATGTGTGGCACCTTGTCAAAGACCTTCTGAAAATCCAAGTACACCCCAAGCCTGAAAGCACATACAAGCAGACTCAAGAACAGCTTAAGGACAATTTCTATTGTCTTAACAAGTATATAATGTCTAGTAATAAATATCAAAGTATTAATGCTTTACTTATGAGGGTTGAGCACAAAAAGCTGTGTAGATGTGGAGTCCTACTTGCATGAAAATCCCAGGAGATCAGTAGTTCTGAGGTACTCAAACCATCCAAATGACACCAACATTCATTCTATGGTCAAAGTCACCAGAATGATATTTCTTCCCCATTGTGAAATTTGGTCTGAACAACATTCGAAGCTCTTCTTCAAGTCTGCTTGCTTTTATGCATTGAAGTGCTGTGCAGGAATGGCTGATTAAATATTTGTACTAGCGAGCAGGTGTACAGGTGTACCTAATAAAGTGGCCACTGATGGCATAAGGATCCAGTTACACTGCAATACAGGTTACAATAGAAACAACAACAAAGACTTGTAATTATATACAGTAGAAACAAATTGCTAGCCTTCAGTGATTCCTGCTCTCCTGGCTATATATTTCAATTGCATATCATGATTAATTTTCTGTTTGGCATGTTCCCAACTTCTCTGGCACTTTCTGAGTACAAAGAAAGGGCGAGGCTGGACAGTCCTGAAATGTAGGGAGATGAGGGTGAACTTTGGAACTGTTTAAAATTATGAGGGACATAGATAAGGTTGAGGGTAACAGTCTATTCTCCAGAATAGGGGAGACCAAAACTAGAGGGCATATATTTAGGGTAAAGGGGGAGATACTTAAAAAGAACCTGAAGGTCAATCTTTTTCATGCAGAGGGTGGTGGGTATGTAGAACGAGCTGCTAGAGGAAGCAGTTGAGGTAGGTGCAACAGTATAACTGAAGAGACACTTGCATAGGTTCAGGGAGTGGTGAGGTTTAGAGCGATACAGACTGAAAGCTGAATGCAGTTAATTGGAACCACTATTTGGGACCATGGACAGCATGGACCGTTTGGGCTGAAGAGCCTGTGTTATTGGTGTTTTACTCCATTACTCTAAAAAGCAAGGCTGAATTGTTTTCTAAATTAGGAAAACAAAATTGCAGATGATGAAAGTCATAATTTTTTAAAAAAGGAAATGGTTGGAAATACCTATCATGTCAGGCAGCATCTGCGGTGAGGAAATTGGTTAATGTTCAAATGATACTCAGGTTGATAAATCTTGTCAGATACATAAGGGTCTGTTCTGGGTCCAACACGTTGATGTTATCAGAAAGAAGACATACAGTGGCTTTACTATGTTAGAAGTTTGAGCAGATTTGTATGTCACCAAAGATCTTGCAAATTTTAAAAGATGTACTTTGGAGACAAATCTGACTGATTTCATCACTGTCAATGTTTAGATGGTCCAAGCTACAGGATCGCAAGGGGCTGCAGAGGTTTGTAGACGCAGCCAGGTCTATCATGGGCACAATATTCCCCACCATCGAGGACATCTTCAAGTGGCAGTGACTCAAGAGGGCAGCATCAATCTTAAGGACCCTCATCATCCGGGACATGCTCTCTTCTCATCACTACTGACAGGGAGGAGGTATAACGGCCTGAGGATCTACATTCAATTATTCAGAAAAAGTTCTTCCCTCTGCCAACAGATTTCTGAATGGTCTATGAACAATGAACACTACCCCATTATTCCTCTATTTGTACTATCTATTTATTTCATAATTTATAGTAATTTTATGTCTTTATTGTTTTATTGAGATACAGAGAGGAACGGGCCTATCCGGCCCTTCGAGCTGTGTCACCGAGAAATCCCCCGCTTTAATCCTAGCCTAGACAAGGGATAATTTACAAAGATCAATTAACCTACTAAACAGTACATCTTTGGACTGTGAAAGAAAACTGGAGGACCCAGAGGAAAGCCACACGGTCACGGGGAGAACGCACAAACTCCTTACAGGCAGTGATGGGAATTGAACCAGGGTTGCTTGTGCTTTAAAAGGTTGTGTTAACCGCTACGCTACCGTGTTGCCCCACATTCTAAAGGGCTGTGGAATCGTGATGTCCGGAGATCAGACACAAGGACACAAGAGGGACTCTAGGTGATGGAAATCTGAATCAACACACTATCCTGATGAAGGGTTTGCCTGAAACATCAACGGTTCATTTCCTCCACTGATGCTGCCTGGTCCATTGAGTTCCTCCAGCACTTTATGTGTATTAATACGATATGGATAGGCCATGACCTGGTGGATGGACTAAATGCCCCCTTTTTGCTCCCTGCACTTACAGTGCATCCACTACTAGGTGGTGAATAACATTGTTAGATGAAGTTCCTGAACAAAATGAAGACTAATCAGTACATTTTCACATCAAAACAGAGGGCACAGCCTCAGCATACAAGGACACCCCTACAGAACGGAGATGAGGAAGTATTTCTTGAGCTAGAGGGTGGTGAGTCTGCGGAACACGTTATCACAGAAGACATTGTCATTGGGTATACTTAAAGAGGAAGTTTATATGTTCTTAATTAATAAGGGTATCAAAGGTTATGGGAAGAAGGCAGGAGAATGGGATTGAGAGGGATAATAAATTCGCTGTGATGGAATGGTGGAGCAAACTTGATTGGTTGATTGGACTAATTCTGCTCCTATGTCTCATGGTAAAATGATCTAAATCAACCCCATGTAGATACTTAACTGCTCATTCAATACTACTATCTTCCAAAAGTAAAGTTATTACATGCAGAGAAGTGAATGCAAATCTAGAAAACAAAAAGAACTGCGCAAGATATCAGCAGGTCCTGCAGTATCTGTGGGGATGGAAAGATTTCTCCTACCCAGTCGCTGCCTGAACTGCAGAGCCAACTGCAGACCCACCAAGCATGAAAACAGGCCCTTTGGCCCAACTGATCCACGCTGACCCATCCTAGACCGTCTGATTTGCCAGCAGTGGGCCCATAACCATCTAAATCTTTACAAAACATGTACCTGTCTAAATATTTTCAGTAGTCAGATTCATTTATTTCTCAACGTACATCAAAACATGCAGTGAAATGCATCATTTGTGTTAATAGCCAACAGAATCTAAGGATATTCTGGTGGCAGTGCACACGTGTCACCACACATTCTGGCACTTCTAACTTATTTATGTATCTGCCTCAACCCTTCATCTGGCAGCTCATTTCACATAAATGCTACCTTTTGTGCAAAATAGTCACTCCTCAACTTCCGCTTAAATCTTTTTTTCTTCTCACATTAAGCCTATGACTTCTAATGCTCTATACCCCATTCCTGGAGAAGGAAGTAAGTGCATTCACCCTATCTATGATATGCAACAGTTTCTGTCTATTTCAAACTTCTGACACCTTTCACTTTTAGTGAGTACTAGTTCTTAATTCACTAGGATCTGAGATAACTGTGAGTGAGATTTATGTGATTATTGGTGTGTGCTATAGTTTATATTGGTCTCCGTCAGTTTCATTGTTGCTGATTGGCGTGCTGGGGGTTTGGGGTTTGATGCCTTGTTACCGTTTTTCTGGGTGGGCGATATTTTAGATTTTTGTTCAAGGGAGGGGTTGGGGAATTTGGGGTCTGGTGCTCCTGTTGGAGTTTTTCAGTGTGGATGATTTGTTAATTTTTTTGTGTGTCAGAGAGGGAGTTGGGGGTTTGATGTTGTTCTTACTGCTTTTTTTGTTTATGGGCGATATGTTAGTTTTTTGTGAAGGGGGTGGGTTGGGGAGATTTAGCATTTGATGTTCTAACTGCTGTTTTTGTGTGGAGAAGGGATTGGGGGTTTGGGGTTTGCAAGTTTTTGTTTCCTTTTCTTCTTTTGTGGTGGGGGTGTCACTGTCTTTTCTTTCGATGAATGCCATGGTTTTTCTTTGTTTCACGGCTATCTGGAGAAGATAAATCTCAGAATTGTATTTTGCTTACATACTTTGATAATAAAATGAAACTTAGAACCTTTGAACCTTTGAACCTTTGAAGGGAGCATGGAGTGTAATGGCTACCTTAATGCTTTACAACACCAGCGATTGCTTTTTTAATTCTTGTTGCTGTCTGTAAGGAGTTTGCAGGTTCTCTCCATTATGGCATGGGTTTCCTCCAGATACTCTGGTTTCCTGCTACTTTCCAAAGATATATAGGTTAGGGTTAGTAAGTTGAGGACATGCTCTGTTGGCGATGGTGATACTAATGGGCTGCCCCCAGCACATCCTCAGACATTATTAGACACTGACACAAACAACGTTATTTTACTCTGTTCCAATGTTTCAATGCATGTGTGACAAATAAAGGTTATCCTTAAATCTTTAACTCTTTCACTAAACGATGTGATAGGACCAGATCAAACAGATCAGAATCAGATTTATTATTACTAGCATGTGACATGAAATTCATTAACTTAGCAGCAACAGTTCCATGCAATACATAATGTAGCAGAGAGAGAAAAATAATAATAATAATAATAAATAAACAAGTTATCCCATTTCTTGAGCTGTTACTCTAGTCACTGTCACTACAGTAGGAATCAGTGCCAAGTTTCAGTCCATACAGCAGGCTTGTGTTGTGATTACATTTGGTAACCATGACTACTAGATTTAATAAAGTTAGTTAGTTTAGAGTTTGTATTGTATTGAAAGGGTGGATCTTCTTTCAAAACTGTAATAATATTGTTTCCGCTTTTTTCATGTGACAGCAGTGTATTGTCATAAACACTAGTATTGCTCACCCACACCTTTTATTAAAATATTCCTTGATATTGAAAGCAATCTATTACTGTCCGCCCTCACTATTGCAGAGAACTGCACTAACCTGCCTTCTCCATTGTTGCATTGGCTAATGCTTATCAGGCCACCTCATTCCACTAATCACATCTGTTATTCCAACCTCTCGCCACAGACGACACCGCCTCACTGTTACTTTACTCTGTTCTTTCACAAGATTGAATTTAATTAAAGATATTTGTTAACAGTGGCTTTAAAGTAAATGTTCATGTGTCAGTATTGTTGGGATTTGTTTTACCCAGAACCGTATCAAATTTCTGTCTTTTTTGGTGGATTTATATTGATTTGCTGTTGGTTTCAGAGGATCTTCGAGTCATCAAAGTCAAAGTAAATTAATTATCACAGTACATACGTTCAGTGGCCACTTCGAGGTACTTCCTGTACTTAAGAAAGTGGCCACTAAGTGTATTTTCATGGTTTTCAGTAGCTGTAGTCCATCCACTTCAAGGTTCAATGTGTTGTACATTCAGAGATTATCTTCTGCACACCACTCTTGGAATGAGTAGTTATTTCAGTTAATGTTGCCTTCCTGGTAGTTTGACCTAGTTTGGCCATTCTCCTCTGACCTCTCTCATAAACAAGGTGTTTTCGAACCATTCTTTGTTCTCTAGAGACTATTGCGCATGTGCATGAAAATCCCAGGAGATCAGCAGCTTCTGAGATAATCAAACCTCCATGTCTGGCACCAAAAATCAGGAACCTCAGGACCAACACCACCAGGTTCAAGAACAGTGATTACTTCTCAACCATCAGGCTCTTGAACCAGAGGGATAACCTCACTCAACTTCACTCACCCCATCACGAAAAAGCTGCCCCAACCTATGGACTCACTTTCAAAGACTCTTCATTATTATTATTATTATTACTATTATCATCATCATCATCATAATACGAGGGGTGATTGATCAGTTTGTGGCCTAAGGTAGAAGGAGTCAATTTTAGAAAACCTAGAACATCTATTTTTCAACATAGTCCCCCCCCCCGCTACATTTACACACTTAGTCCAGCGGTCATGGAGCATACAGATCTTGGACCTCCAGAAAGTGCCCACAGCAGGGGTGATTGATAAGTTCATGGCCTAACGTAGAAGGGGATGAGTTATACAGCTCTCGTTATATGCACGTGCAGTTCAACTCTTTGAGTGATTATGCAGAAAGTTTGAAGTTAATAACTCATCTCCTTCTACATTAGGCCACGAACTAATCAATCACCCCCGAAGTTATTAACTAATGAGTTATTAACCTCATTTTTGGGATTTGTGAGTTACATGAGACACTCACAACCTTGTCTAGACTGACTTGATTCCCTTGCAATGTCACTTCAATTTCTGAATGCGTATACTAACAAAGTGCTTGGGCCAGCAACTCTATCTGAATAAGTTCTCAGCCAAGGTGAATTAGAGCATGAATGAAAGTTGATTCTTCATGTTTCAGATGAAGTATCAAACATTTGACGTGACCATGTTTAGTTTTTATCCACGCCGTCTTCTTCCTCCTTTTCAAGCAAAAAAAATATTTGCACAGAGAAATGACTCATTTTGGTCTCTAATGTTAAATATTGATTGTGTCCAAGAGGATACAATCGAAACGAAGTTCAAGTTTAAGTATTATTCAACCATACACGAATATAGCGAAATGAAAGTGTGCTTTCTGGGACCAAGATGAAAAACATGTTACCCACAACTCACTGCATATAGGACATAGCACAAATAGCATATGTAGATATGATTTTAGGAAAAAAAAGAGTCACAAACAGAAAAAAAAATAGCCCAAGTCCTTGACTGGCATGTCTATAGAATTGACGGTAAGTTGTCCTGGTCCAGCTAGTTCTTCCACCAATTGAACATTGCAGGGCAGCACTGAGCAAACACTGGAGAGTAGCACTGAGTGAATTCTGGAGAGTAGCACCAATGGGTGGGGCCAACCCCTGACCCACGTTCAGGTTCCAGTACACTCCACAGAGGTTTTTCCGCATTGCCTTGGCGTCTCCTCTCCTAGTTGGCCGTAAAAAACTACCCTCCAGCATGGACCTTGTCCTCACCACAACTGAGGCACCACAGCTCCCCTGGCGACTGTCTCACCAATGAACCAGTGATCTGGACTTGCAGTATTCTGTGTTACCAATGTCCAACAGGGTCTTGCAATCTCAGTAAAAATGTCCAAGAGAATGTCATTTGCACTGTGCACCATCCAACAGTACATGATAAGTCCAGGTGAGAATGATATGCAATAAGTCCAGCAACTCACTGATGGGATAGTCCTGCAGTAATTGATGTTCTTAGTATCTAGCAGTGACTTACAATCATAAAAAAAGACATAAAAGATGAACAAATACATCTTTGATTGGACCTGGAATGGCCACGACATCTGATCACTCTGACATCTCACCAGTTCCTTTTATTCCTCAAATAATGCTCAACCATCATCTTCTCTGTGTGTGATCACTGGTAGAATCTTAACTAAACTGACCATTGTAAATTCCATGGTGATGAAAGCAATTGATTCACCTCCTGGCTCAATAAACATTTATTCATGTCAAGCTGAGCTCACATTTCAGCTATCGTTCATAATTCTATTCAACTAGACTATTATTAAACTCCATCTGCAATGGTATTGGTGCGTTGCTTAATTGCCATATCTGTATTCTTAGAGAAATATCTTGTGCTTCACTGTACTTTTACCTTGAGTCACACTGTCTTTTATTGCATGCACAAAATGCTAGAAGAACTTAGCAGGTCTGGCAGCATTTCTGGAAATACAAACGTTTGTAAATAAACAGGCACATTTCAGGCAGAGACCATTCATCATACTTTCTCTTGCTTTCTCAAGTAGAGCAACAGTGTAACTCTCCTTTATTTGTCATGATCGTTCTGTTAGAATTGCAACAGATGACCTTTGTCCCTCTGAATCCGTGACCTCATGTCGTGTGGTGTCTTTCATAACCACCTCACCAGTTCCCTTAAAGAAACAATGGTCCCTGGATCTCTTCACAGCCCAATCCGTGACTCTTGTCTATCCGTCAGCTTAAATCACCCCCACAATCAATGCCTATGAACTCTGGTCCATATTCATGAAAAATAACTGGACCATCTGTCTCTACTGGTAACTAGTGGTTTATCTCCTCCATGGGTATAGTTTTTTAAAGTATAATATCCAAACCTTGTTTGGCACAGTGTCTTGGAGGTTAGCACAACTCTTTACAGTCCAGTGACCCGAGTTCAATTCCCGCTGCTGCCTGCAAGGGGTTTGTACGTTCTCTCCATGACCATGTGGGTTTCCTCAGCATTCTCCGGTTTCCTTCTACATTCCAAAGATGTATCAGTTGGGAGGTTAACTGGTCATTGTAGATTGTTGTGTGATGAGGCCAGGATTAAATTGGGAAACTGCTGGGCAGTGTGGCTCGAGGGGCCAGAAGGGCAAATTTCACACTGTATGTCAATAAATAAATACACAAACAAACAAACAAATAAATCACTTCAAGGCAAAGTACTTGAGAGACTTCAAGTACATAGTCAGATATATACCAGACAATATGCAACAATATTGGTATGCATATTTCTCATACAATGAGATGTTTTTGAATACAATGTTGATATCTGCCTTTCCAGGTGTGCAATAAACTCCACTCAACCCAAACATTTCCATTTTTTAAGTCAGCTGAGGCCAGCATGCAAATGTTATCCTGGGAGTTCTCTAGTAAACCAGAGCACTGCCACCTTTAGAATTTGCAAACCCTGTGAAGCACCTGCTGCAATTATGAAATCAGACTATTATGAATGAGTCTCAGAATAAACCAGGCGATACCTCCCATCTCTTCCATCTCTTCACTTTCAGCTTTTGTGCCTTTGACATTCACATGGCCCACAGGTTTTCCACTGAACTACTTCCAATATCTATGTAACTCAGTCACAAGGAAGGCCATGATCAAAGTGCTCATGGTTTTGTTATACTGTGGTGATTGGGATTGTATCGGATGTTTTCAAGAACCAAATGATTGAAGGGAAATGGCTGTTCTTGAGCCTGGTGTTGTGGTAGTTCAGGCTTCTGTATCTCTCTTCCATTGGTAGCTGTGATAAGATGTCATGGCCTGGGGATGGGGATCTTTGAAGATGGATGTTGCTCACATTTATTTGCAGGAACCCCTTTATTGATTCTACATTCAGTACAAATGGCTGAAATCCTCTGATTTCTCAAGCTTGCCAACATGACTACTACATCCCTTGCCATTGCTTTCCCGAGAGTGCCCAATCTACACTGATTATTGTCCTGACAGTTCCTCAGGCTAATGCATGTTAAACTCACTACCAGTATAACATTAGTAGGCTCTTTGATGTTGCTGTTCCCTTAAGAGAGAACCACCAGCTTTTTATTGAAAATAGTCAATATTCAATCAACACCAGTGACTGGTAGAACAATATATCAAAAGTCATGTCACAGGGAATACACAGTCTCTAAAGGCACACTCGTATGTACTAACCCTAGCTTTTAAAGTCAAACAGAACAACCGTACGTAGAAGGTTGTTAGTTCCGATTTAATTTCGGAATTTGAGCATCTGCAGGATTTTACTTTTGAAATGTAACGAAAAGGTGAATGGTACAGAAAGTGTTAACTAGCCCAGTACAGAGAAAAAAAAACTGACGTCAGTTCAAAACTTCAGTCAAAGCAAATCTAAGTATGCCCAAGGACAAAACTAACAAAAATAATCAGATCTGTACAAGAAGTTTATTTGGTCTTTTAGTGAACTGAACATTAAATCACTGAGTATTTATGTCGTCTGCAACATACACAAAATGCTATTGCATGCTTGGTGGGTGGAGGGTGCTGATACTTTTTTGCAGAAGTCAGTGGGGGTGGAGAGGATCATTGTTTTGCTGCTGCTTGAGCATGGGAGGGGGAGTTGGGGGACTTTGGGGTTCTAATGTTTTAACTGTCTCCCATTCTTTGGATCACTCCTCTGTTTTCATGGATGTCTGCGAAGAAAAAGAATTTTAGGATGTATATTGAATACATTTCTCTGATATTAAGTGAATCTATTGAACTATTGAAAATGCTGGAGGAACTCAGCAGGTCATGCAGCATTGATAGAAAGGAACAAAGTTCCTTCTCAACCTGAAATGTCAGCTGTTTGTTCATTTCCACAGATGTTGCCTGTCCTGCTGAGTTCCTCCAGCATTTTGTGTATGTTGCTTTGGAATTCCAGTATCTGCAGAATTTCTTATGTTTATTTATATCATCTGCAGTGATTGCATGAAGTTTGCTGGAGTGACATGTAAAGTGTGATAGAGTAGCTAGTTGATTTTAGTGCACTGGTTAGACCCTAATGGTATAAAAGGATGACTTTTGCAGAATGAAGCCAAAAATCTTTCAACTGCAGGGTTGTTTAATTCAGATAAACATGGAGCCAAATTATTTGAATGATCATCATACAAATGAGTGCAACGTTTTCCTCCACTCAAATCAACAATAAGAGGCCGCATAGAGTTGAAAAGTAATGAAGGGCCAACATGCCTGACATTTTTTAAGCCTTTTATTTGTAGTTCACGAAGTTTATGTCAATGAAGGATCAACAAAAATTTCCAGAAGGGAAGCACTTGTAGTTTATCAGTGGATGAGAGGGTACACCTGCTGATTTGATGTTATAAAAATAATGAAAATCAACCAAAACCTAAAAAAAATCTCTTGAATTTTTGTCTGAATTATGCAATGGCAAATACAATCAGAATCAGAACCAGGTTTTATTATCACTGATATATGTCGTGAAATTTGTTGCTTTGCAGCAACATTACAGTACAATATATAAACATATAAATTACAATAGAAAATACATTTCAAAATAAATAAATAGTGGAAAAAAGAGCAAAAATAGTGAGGTAGTGTTAATGGATTGACTGCCTGTTCAGAAATCTGATGGCAGAAGGAATAAGCTTTTCCTAAAACTGTGGGTATGTGTCTTCAGGCAGTTATCAGGGATATTAACTGCAACTGATTCGTTTACTTGTTAACATGCTTACTTTGCATCTATAACTTTAAAACAAATGTTTTCAGTGCTATAGATGGAAAGTAAACAGGTAAGATATGGGCAGATATCAGGTGAAAGCACCATACCCACTAAATAACCCTATCAGATTTTTTGTGGCCTTGAAGATCATAAAACCATGAAAAATGGCAACAGACAACACACATCAAAGTTGCTGGTGAACGCAGCAGGCCAGACAGCATCTCTAGGAAGAGGTACAGTCGCCGTTTCGGGCCGAGACCCTTCGTCAGGACCAACTGAAAGAAGAGTTAGTAAGAGATTTGAAAGTGGGAGGGGGAGGGGGAGATCCAAAATGATAGGAGAAGACAGGAGGGGGAGGGATGGAGTCAAGACCTGGATGGTTGATTGGCAAAAGGGATATGAGAGGATCATGGGACCTTACAGGCAGCAGTGGGTATTGAACCCAGGTTGCTGGTACTGTATAGTGTTGTGCTAACCACTATGCTACCTTGCCAACCCATCAGCTTGCCTGGTAGTATCTGCAGAGAAAAGAGTGTGTTTACATTTCAGATCAAATAACATCCCTTTAACACTGCAAATGTGTGGGGCAGCATGTTTTATGTAGCAGGGAGATGGAGAGAGAATAACTATGACAGATTGTGACGTAATTTCCATCAATGCTATCAGAAAGAGGGATATGAATACTTGTTAATCCAGCCTATCTGAATGAAGGAATGCATTAAAGATTCCTTTACATGTTCTTGGGATGTTTCAAAGTTCTTTATAACAAAATAATTGTTAAAAAAAAAGCACTACGAATGCTGGAAATGTTTTGCAGGCAAACAATATTGCTGGAAAGAACCGAGTTAATATTTTAGACTGAGGAGTTTTCAGTCTAGATGATTATCTCTATGAAATGGAACCTGAAGTTGGAAATAAAATAAGCAGATTTTGTAGATCAGGTGAGGAGAGTTGGGGAGACTGAACAAGAAGACTGGTGATAGGGTGGAGAGCAACAGTGATAATGCCGACTGAAAAGAGAGCGGTAAAGGTCATTGAATAACTGTAGATGGATCTCGGGGGAATGTGTAAATAGGAAGAGATGAAAGAAAAGTTGTGGAGAGTAGTGGTTGGTGCAACATTTACGCGGCCAGCTGTAAGATCAGGGTTCCATTCCTGTAACCATCTGCAAAAAGACTGCACTTTCTTCTCGTGATCTTATGTGTTTCCTCTGGGTGCTTCAGTTTCTTCCTACATTCCAAAGACACATAGGTTAGGATTGGTGAGTTGTGGGCATACTATATTGGCATCAGAATTTTGGCAACACTTGCAGGCTGCCCAGCACAATCCTTGCTGATTTGATTTGACGCAGATGGCACATTTCACTGTACGTGTGACAAATAAAGTTAATCTCCTGTTTATATTAAAAAAACTTATGAAGTGACCAGAAGAGGAGGAACAAATGTATCAAAAACTGTAAATGTGTGAGTTCAGTCTTAAGTCCTGAAGGGTGACTGAAAATAAAATGAGCTTGCAGTAGAACAGTGTAGATGACAAATGGACCTGCCGTTGTACAGCTCCTTTGGAAGACACCTTGGTCCAGTACACACAAATGATCGAGGCTTTTCAGATGTCTGACCACCTAATTCTTCACTCCTCTCACACACTGACCTCTCTGCGTTTCATCTCCTAGTTAATTAGTGGTATATATTGGTTGAACTCACCTGCTCTTCATACCTAAGCATCATCATGAGCTTGGAACACAGAAGTAGACTATATAGCCGCTCAAGATTGCTCTATTAATCAATTCAGTTCCACTGACCACTCAGGTACCTCAGATTTCAGGTCCATTTTTATATTTTAGCCATAATTGCCAGTATATCACAGGAAAAGCCCTCCCCATTATCAGGCACATTCACAAGGAACGCTGCCATAAGAAAGTGACATCCATCATGGAGGAATCCCCATCACCCAGGCCATGGTCTCCTCCAGCTGCTACTGTTGGGTAGGAGGTATAGGAGCTATAGGCCCCATATCGTCATGTTCAGAAACGGTTATTGCCTTACAACCATCATGGTCCTGAAATGGTCATTCACCTCATTACCGATTTCACAACCTATGGAGTCACTTTCAGGGGCTCTACAGCTCAGTATTATTCATTTACTTTTTTAATTGTTTGCACAATGTGTCTTCTTTTGCATTTTGGCTGTTTGTCAATCTCTGTAATTTATTGTTTTTCATGAATTCTATTGCATTTCTTTATTTTCTCATTAATGCCTGCATGAAAATGAATCTCTAGTTCGAATATGTTGATGTATTTGTACTTTGATAATAAATTTACTGTGACCTTTGATGAATATTTGGTCTGAAGCAGTTTATCCCTTCAGCCGTGCATCGACGACATCTCAACCACCACTGAAGGATAATTGCACCATCTGACCAAGCCAGGCACAGCAATCACGTAAGTTTTGGCAATTTCTTTTCTTCAAAATCTGTTTCAAATTTTACAATTCCTCCTCATTAATGTGTCCCTTTGTTGCACTGAATTAGTAATTTACCAATGTAAATGAATACTTTGCCCAGTTCAGTGAGCTAAACTTCAACCTTTTTCCCTCATTAGAATATGGAACCTTATCACATTCCTCATTATTTCATTCCCTGTCGCTTCACACATTCCCTATACTCTAGAATAGAAACAGATGTTGGCCATCTAGATATAATTACTAAAATATTTATTTCTATGGAAAAGAGAGAAAGTTAAAGAAGAAACTGGCTAAAACTTTCAGCTTGAAAGAGTGAAGATTGATTTTATTTACTGATTAATGAAACAGAACCAAAAAAGCCTGAACTCTGCATCAATACAAGGAGCCAGAACTTTTCTTTCAATGGAACACCATAAGAAAATCAGAAATAGTAAGAAAGGCAAGCTATCTAGTCCGTTGAGTCTGCTCCATGGTTTATCAAGATTACGGGTGATTTTTGCACCTCAACATCATTTCCTGCACTTTGCAAATACCGTTTACTGTTCAGAAATCTGTGGATCTTTGTCTCTCTTGGGCTCAAGAGCCCTTCAAGATAGAGAAGTTAAACATTCACAACCATCCAAGTCATTTAATTCTTAAATGGTTTATCTCTTTTCTGAGACTGTAACTTGGAGCTTAGACTCGTCATTCTTCCTGCTTTCACCATGGCAGAAATCTAAATTAAATCACTTTTCATTCTTCACAAGTCAAGAATACACAGGTTTGGTGTACTCAATCTCTCCTTATTTAGCATACACAGCATTGTGGCCCCTCCACAGTAGGCACATTCTTTTAGGTTAAGGAAACTGAAGGTTAAACAGAATATTCCCAGTGTGGGCTCACAAAGGCCCGATGTAATTGAAACAAAAGCCCTCCATTTTGACAAAGAGTTGCAGACCAAAAACATGGACCTTTTCTCTTTCCACTGATGTTTCCTGACCTGTGAGTATTTCCAGCATTCAATAAGTTATGACTTTATTGAAGGGCAGAATAGGTTTAAAGAATATGGTTGAACTAGAATGCTTTTTCTTAGAAAAATGCAGTTGCTTTGGTAAATTGGTAAATTAGATTATTATTTTTTGGCATGTTAGGTGCGTTCTCCACCGTTCAGACCAACACAAAATAGTCATTCAAAGCCTCGGCCATTTCCTCATTACCCAATATCAATTCCTCTTTCTCATCCTCCAAGGGGCCTACATTCACTTTAGCCACCATTTTCCATTTTATATAATTTTAAAGCTTTTATCATCTATTTTTATATTTTATGCTAGTTTCTTTTCATTATCTAGCTTCCCTTCATTATTGCTTGCTTAGTGGAACTTTGTCGCTTTTTAAAGTTTTCCCAATCTTCCAGTTTCCCACTGCTCCTTGCAACTTTGTATGCACAAGCTTTTAGCTTGATGCCTTCTTTTACTTTCTTAGTTATCCAAGGCCGACTCTCACTACCTTTACTCTCCACACTTTTAACTGGAATATACTTTTTTGAGCACCGTGAAAAATTTCCTTGAAAGTCTTCCACTGCTCCTCAACTGTCCCACCATATAGCCTGTGTTTTCCGTCTATACTAGTCAAATCCTCTCTCATCCCATTGTGGTCTCATGGACAAAGGTGAAATGAAAAAATATTTCTTCATTATACCCTTCTGCTTCTGGTCAAGGTGGCGCCAGCAAACAACGATTCTTCGGGCAACATCTATTAGATTCCAATCTCTTCAATTATTTCATTTTCTCGGTTTCTCCTTGTTCTTTTTGTCTTGATTGTGTTATGGAAACTGCTGGAGCCTGTGACGTGCAGTTTGGAATTCGATCGAATGATTTAGTGTTCTGCTGCGTCCAGAGAGGACCGAGAGCATGAGCACGAGCTGCCTTGTGGAATGAGCAGAGACGGGGCACGGCGTCATGAACGACTCCATTTCGAAGCGCCGAAGAAGTCTGAAACATTGAGGCAAATGCGGAGGAGGTCTGTGGTCACTCTCAACGGAGGCCAATGGGTCAATGGCGGTCAGTAGCCGGGTCGGCAGCATTTGGACCTGGCATGGCGGTCGCTCATCACAGAAGAAATGAGTTTCTGGGGCCACTGTCCTCGAATACTGGCGGGAAGGCCTTTTTGATATTCTGAGATTTTTGTGATTATTGGACTGTACTTTATATTGGTCTCCTTCAGTTTTCGGTGTTTTATTTCTTGTTGCCAAAGGCCAAGTTAGCAATATGTTACTTCTTGTGAGAGGGAGGAGTCGGGGATTTGGGGTCTGATCTGTGAGGGCGACTTGTTAATATTTAGTGTGTGAGGGGGCAGTTGGGGATTTGATTTTATTGTTGCTTTATTTCTGCGAGGAGGGGGTTGGAGAATTTGATATTATTGGCGCTGATGTTTTTATCGGGGGCTGAGGGTTTGGGATTTTTGATGGTCAAACTGCCATTTTCCATGTGCCGATCCGTCACTTTTTTTGCGCGCGGGAGGTGTGAGGTTTTCTTATTTTTGTGCCAGCGGAGAAGGAGTTGATGTCTTTTCTTTCAATAACCCCCATGTTTTTTACTGTAGTTCATGGCTGTCAGAATCAGGTTTATTATCACCAGCACGTGTCGTGAAATTTGTTAACTTAGCAGCAGCAGTTCAATACAATACATGATAGAGAAGAAAAAAAGCAAAATAAACTAATAATAATAAAATATAAATAAGTAAATCAATTGCAGTATATGTATGTTGAATACATTAAAAATCATGCAAAAAACAGAAATAATATATATTAGAATGTGAGGTAGTGTTCACAGGTTCAATGTCCATTTAGGAAGCGGATGACAGAGGGGAAGAAGCTGTTCCTGAATCTCTGAGTGTGTGCCTTCAGGCTTCTGCATCTCCTGCCTGATGGTAACAGTGAGAAAAGGACACTCCTTTCTGAGACACCGTTCCTTGAAGAGGTCCTGGGTACTTTGTAGGCTAGTACCCAAGGTGGAGCTGACTAAATTTACAATCCTCTGCAGCTTCTTTCGGTCCTGTGCAGTAGCTCCTCCATACCAAACAGTGATGCAGCCTGTCAGAATGCTCTCCATGGTACATCTATAGAAGTTATTGAGTGTATTCGTTGACACACCAAATCTCTTCAAACTCCTAATAAAGTATAGCCGCAGTCTTGCCTTCTTTATAACTGAGTCGATATGTTGGGACCAGGTTAGATCCTCAGAGATCTTGACACCCAGGAACTTGAAATTGCTCACTCTCTTCACTTCTGATCCCACTATGAAGATTGGTATGTGTTCCTTCGTCTTACCCGTCTGGAAGTCCACAATCAGCTCTTTCGTCTTACTGATGTTGAGTGCCAGGTTATTGCTGCGACACCAGTCTACTAATTGGCATATCTCACTCCTGGATGCCCTCTCATCACCACCTGAGATTCTATCAACAATGGTTGTACCATCTGCAAATTTATAGATGGTATTTGAACTATGCTTAGCCACACAGTCTTGGGTATATAGAGAGTAGAGCAGTGGGCTAAACACACATCCTTGAAGTTTGCCAGTGTTGATCGCCAGTGAGGAGGATATGTTATCACCAATCCGCACATATTGTGGTCTTCTGGTTAGGAAGTCGAGGATCTGATTGCAGAGGGAGGTACAGAGGCCCAGGTTCTGCAACTTCTCAATCAGGATTTTGGGAAGACTGTATTAAATGCTGAGCTATAGTCGATTAACAGCTTCCTGTCGTAGATGTTTGTGTTGTCTTGGTGGTCTAAAGCCGTGTGAAGAGCCAATGAGATTGCGTCTGCCGTTGACCTATTGTGGTGATAGGCAGATTGCAATGGGTCCAGGTCCTTGCTGAGGCAGGAGTTCAGTCTAGTCATGACCAACCTCTCAAAGCATTTCATCACTGTAGATGTGAATGCTACTGGGTGATAGTCATTAAGGCAGCTCACGTTATTCTTTTTAGGCACTGGTATAATTGTTGCCTTTTTGAAGAAGTAGGAACTTCCGCCCCTAGCAGTGAGAGGTTGAAAATGTCTTGAATACTCCTACCAGTTGGTTGGCACAGGTTTTCAGAGCCGTTGGAAGCTTCCGCCTTGCGAGGGTTCATTCTCTTTAAAGACAGCCTAACATCGGACTCTGAGACAGAGATCACAGGGTAATCAGGTGCAGCAGGGATCTTCACAGCTGTAGTTGTGTTCTCCCTTTCAAAGCAGGCATAGAATGCGTTGAGTTTATCTGGTAGCTGCTGTTCATGGTATTGGGTTTTGCTTTCTAGGAAGTAATGTCTTGCAAACCTTGCTAGAGTTGTCGTGCATCCGATGTTGCTTCCAACCTCATTCAAAATTGTCTCTTCGCCCTTGAAATAGCCGTCCACAAATCATACCTGGTTTTCTGGTACAGGCCTGGGTCACCAGACTTGAATGTCACAGATCTAGTCTTCAGCAGACGACGTACCTCCTGGTTCATCCACGACTTTTGGTTTGGGAATGTACAGTAAGTCTTTGTATGCACACACTCATCCACACAGATTGTAATGAAGTCAGTAACAGCTGCAGCATACTCATGCAGGTTCGAAGATGAACCCTGAATACAGTCCAGTCCACCGATTCAAAGCAGTCCTGCAGGCGTTTCTGTGCTTCCCTTGTCCATGCCTTCTTGGTCCTCACTGCTGGTGCTGCAGTCTTCAGTCTCTGCCTCTACTCAGGGAGTAGAAGTACAGCCAGGTGATCAGACTTCCCGAAGTGAGGGCGAGGAATAGCACATTAGGCATTCTTGATGGCAGTGTAGCAATGGTCCAGTGTGTTGTTTCCTCTGGTATTGCAAGTGATTTGTTGATGGTAATTCAGGTCGAAGGCGCTCGGCAGAGGATGGCGCTCGGGAGACTGTATCGGAGGGGCTGGTCGGAGGCTTGAAGTTTTTGGACAGATGGACTCAGTGTCGGCTGTGGTCGGGTGCTTCCAATGCATTGGCAGTTGTCGGTGCCTGGAGGTTTATGGCAGGGAGTTTCTCCCTTTGCTGCCTGCTATCGGGGACTCAGGAGTCGATTGACTTGGGACTTTGAGACTTTTTTCTACTGTGCCCATGGTCTGTTCTTTATCAAATTATGGTATTGTTTTGCACTGCTATAACTATATGTTATAATTATGTGGTTCTGTCAGTGTTAGTCTTTGGTTTGCCCTGTTTTTCTGTGATATCACTCTGGAGGAACATTGTATCATTTCTTAATGCATGCATGCATTTCTAAATGACAGTAAACGAGGACTGAGTGTTCTCATAATCTAATTTAATCTAATCTAATCTAAAAATTGTTTAGTGATTTTTTTCAGACTGGCATGGTTAAAATCTCCCAAAACGATGGTGAAGGCATTAAGATGAGCTGTTTTGTACATGTTGATCCCATTGGTCAGATCATCTAAAGCTTATTTGACATTGTCCTGAGGTGGAATGTAAACTGCTACCAGAATGACCCCAGAGAACTCCCATGGTAGGTAAAAAGGATGGCACTTTACTGCTAGATATTTCAGGTCTGCTGAGCAGAATTGGGACAGCACTGATATATTTGTGCACCAAGAAGTCTTGATCATAAGGCATACTCCTCCACCTCTGCTTTTGAGAGGTTCTATAGATCTATCCTGATGGTGTATAGTAAACCCGTTGATCTGAATCTTGGCATCCAGTACAGAAGGGGTTAACCAGTATTCCGTGAAACAAAGGACACACGCGGTCCTAATGTCCCTCTGATTCAGCACCCTACTCTGAGATCATTGATTTTATTCACCAGAGACTGCACATTTTCCAGCAAGATAGTCAGTATTGAGAGTTTAAAGCCCCGTTTCCTTAAACACACTTTTATCCCCGACCTGCTACCACGTTTCTGATGTGGACCCTCCACTCCACAATCAGTGTTGATTCCGTTGGTTCTAAGCAACGATAGTTCATTGAAACGTATTGACATCATTGTTGCCTGTACTGACCTTGGAAGCAGTTATGCTTTTTAGCTGTATCAGGCTTAAATGTGAATATTTAATCATATCCATTGAGAGTACTGCTGTTACTCGAGTCGCCCCTAGGCACCCTGGATGTTGAGTGCTCAAAAAGTTGAAAGTCCTAAAGGTACATAAGTTACCTGGACCAGATGAACTGCGCCCTAGGGTTCTGAAAGAGGTAGCAGTAGAGATTGTGGAGGCATTAGCAATGATCTTTCAAAAATCATTGGACTCTGGCGTGATGCCAGAGGACTGGAAAATTACAAATGTCACTCCACTATTTAAGAATGGAGGAAGGCAGCAGAATAGAACTTATAGACCAGTTAGCTTGACCTCATCAGTTGGGAAGGTGTTGAAGTCAATTATTAAGGATAAGGTTCTGGAGTATTTGGCAAAACAAGACAAAGTCAGCAGGGTTTCCTTAAGGGAAAACCTTCCCTGACAAACTTGTTGGAATTCTTTGAGGAGATTACAAGTAGGATAGATAAAGAGGATGCAGTGGATGTTGTATATTTGGACTTTCAGAAGGTGCCACAAATCAGGCTGCTTCCAAATTAACAGCCCATGTTATTACAGGATAAGTATTGGCATGGTTAGAGCATTGGCCAATTGGTAGGAGGCAGCAAGTGGGAATAAAAGAATCCTTTTCTGATTGGCTGTCAGTGACTAGTGGTGTTCTGCAGAGGTTGGTGTTGGGACTACTTCTTTGTGTGCTGTATATCAATGATTTAGATAATGGAATAGATGGCTTTGTTGCCAAGTTTGCAGATGATATGAAGATTGATGGAGGGGCAGGTAGTGTTGAGAAAACAGGTAGGCTGCAGAAGGACTTAGACAGATTAGGAGAATGGGCAAGAAAGTGGTAAATGAAATACAACGTTGGAAAATGCATTGTCATGCACTTTGGTAGAAGAAATAAATGTGCAGACTATCCAGGAGAAAATCCAGGAATCTGAGCTGCAGAGGGACTTGTGAGTCCTTGTCCAGAACACCCTGAAGGTTAACTTGCAAGTTGAGTTGGTGGTGAGGAAGGCAAATACAATTCATTTCAAGAGGTATAGAATACAAGAGCAGGGATGTGATGCTGGGGCTTTACAAGACACTGGTGAGGTCTCACCTTGAGTATTGTGAACAGTTTTGAGCTCCTAATCAAAAAAAAGATGAGCTGCATTGGAGAGGGTTCAGAGGAGGTTCACAAGGATGTTTCTGGGATTGAAAAGGTTATCACACGAGGAATATTTGATAAGTCGGGGTCTGTACTCACTGGAATTTAGAAGGATGGGGCAAATCTCATTGAAACATTTCAAATGTTGAAAGGCCCAGACAGAGTAGATGTCGTAAGGATGCTTCCTATTGTGGGGGAGCCTAGGACAGGAGGGCACAGTCTCAAGATAGCGGGGGATCCATTTAAAACAGAGATGTGGAGAAATCTCTTTTACCAGAGGGTGGTGAATTTGTGGAATTTATTACCATACGCAGCTGTGTAGACCAGGTCATTAGATATATTTCAGGCAGAGCCTGATAGGTTCTTGATTGGACATGGCGTCAAAGGTTATGGGGAGAAGGCCGAGGAATGGGGCTGAAGAGGGAGAAAAAAGGATCTGCCACGACTGAAACGTGGAGCAGGGTCAATGGGCCAAAGAGCCTAATTCTACTCCTATGTCTTATGACAGGGGTCCCCAAATTTTTTTGTACCGCGGTCCGGTTTAATATTGACAATATTTTTGCGGACCGGCCGACCGGAGGGTGGTGGGGGAGTGTTCAAGTAGGGTTAAACTCACCTCAACATGTCTTTTACAGTTAGGGTTGCCAACTTTCTCACTCCCAAATAAGGGACAAAAGTAGTAGTCAAATCCTGGGACACTTTACCTCAGGAAAGACCACCATGACCATGAAGGCTTGCGCGGGCACCTGTGAGCGCATGCGCGTACGTGCCGATTCTTTTTCCCACAAATCGCTTTTGCCTTCATCTTCCCGACTATACCGTACATATGTTGTTTCTACTTTGTATAGGCTATGTATTTATCATATCATTCCTGCTTTTACTATATGTTAGTGTTATTTATTTTCGGTTTTATCTGTTATTTGGTATGATTTGTTAGGTTAATTTTTGAGTCTGGGAACATTCAAAAATTTTTCCCATATAATTTAATGGTAATTGCTTCTTCACTTCATGCCATTTTGGCACGAAAGGTTTCATAGGAATGCTCTACCTTAGCGGGCAAAATACGGGACAAGGGCAGTCCCAGATGGGACAAACCAATTTAGCCCAATATATGGGATGTCCCGGCAAATACGGGACAGTTGGCAACCCTATGTTCAAGTTCAACAGTGCATGACAGGGAATGAGGAAAGGTGCAGCTGACTCATATCGTTTCCTCATGGCCCGATAGCACATGCTTTGCGGCCTGGTGGTTGGGGACCGCTGTCATATGGTCTTATGGTCTAAATCAGGAGAATGGGATTGGAAGAAAAAAACCATGATTGAATGGCAGGGAGAATCAAAGGGGAGAATAACCTAATTCTGCTTTTATACCTTGTGGTCTTATAACAGACTTTAACTTCCATGATGTTACTTATTTGGTACTTATTCGCTACTAACCGCACAAATATTTAACAATAATATCATAATTCTTTACAAATACTTTAAATATCATTGCTAAAATATTCAAATTATTTTGATTTGTGAAGTGATATAACTGAGCTATGTTGTTTACAGATGCCCTGCTGGAATTCTTTACAGACAGTTATCTGAATTATTTTGACACTTTGTGATTTAAACATTCCTGCCTGCGTGTTTCTTGTCTATTTACCATGCTTTCTCCAGCTCCAAGATTAGATCGTTGACTTTAGCTCAACCACTACATTTGCAAGGAGCTGGTCCTGCCAAGATAGTGGGTGACCAGGGAATGGAGATAGTGCTCCTGAAGGCAATTTGGAATAGAATTAGTAATCCTTCAGTTGGGGTGGAAATCAATGTGCTACAATTCTGATAGCAGCTTGATGAGTTCAGTTTTAAGGCTTTGTTAAACATTAACTTTACTTGTTGTGTTTATCCAGGCCTGGCCCAATGAGATACTTTATTTTCACATGAGACTGACAAGAATCCGTTTGGAGGAATCTCAGGGAAGGTCACATCCTGCTTAGTCATCTGATACCCTTGATTAGTTCTGTGTGATCCTTTTTATCTGCAAGGATGGATAGATAAAACCAAAGCTTAACTGCTCACCGAGTTATGCCTCAAACTCATATGTTTCCCCGAACTCTTATCCAGAGTAGGAATGATCAGCTACATGCACAGGTCTGCCAGGTGATGTTGGAATTCACAGTTTCATTATCTAAAATGCATATTGACAAGTTTATCCTGCGTTCTCATCATCTCTGCCCTTGCATTGATAGCTGTTCATGTAAAAAAAAATCTGCCTTTGACACCCTCCCTGTAGTTTTCTGCAATCAAATTAAAATTACATCCTCTTGTATTATCCGCCCTGGCAAAACTGTCGTTATTGATGCATATGCACTCTGCTCTTGGAATATTGCTCTGCCGTGAGGCCTGAATTGAATAGCCGCATGATAAGCTCAACCAGTAACTGAAAACAAAATTGCTAAAACAAAAAGGACCTTCCAGCGTGTCTATATGAGAGGCTCACCAACAGTTCACACTCTGTATATTTTGTCCATTAAACATCAACTCCTAGCTCTGATATCTGCTGTAAAGCCCACTGAGAAGATTTTTACTGGGGTTAGACAACTTAAATAATGTTATGTGCTACAAGTGGATCTCAAAGTTCGAAGTAAATTTATTATCAAAGTACATATATGTAACTATATACCAGCGGTCCCCAACCTTTTGCGCACCGCAGACCGGTTTAATATTGATGGTATTCTTGCGGACTGGCCGACGAGTGGGGGGGGGGTGGTGTTCAAGTTCAACAGTGCGTGACAGGGAATGAGGAAAAGTGCAGCTGACTCATATCGTTTCATATCACTAAATCATATCGTTTCCACGCGGCCTGATAGCGCATGCTCGCGGCCCGGTGGATAGGGACCACTGCTATATACAACACTGAGATTAATTTTATTGTGGGCATATGCAGTAACTCCACAACAGAATCAGTAAAATACTACGCCCAACATGACGGACAATCAACCAATGTGCAAAAACAACAAACTGTGCAAATTCAAATGAAAGCAATAATAATAATAATAATAAGTAAAAGTAAGCAATCAATATCAAGTATCAAATATCAATAAATTAAATATTAGAGGAAGAGTCCTTGAAAGTGATTCCATAGGTTGTAGGAATAATTCAGTGATGGGGCAAGTGAGGTTGAGTGAAGTTATTCCCTCTGGTTCAAGAGCCTTATGATTGAGGGGTAATAACCATACCTGAACTGGTGCTATGTGTCCTGTGTCACCTGTACATCCTGTGTTTCCTGATGGCATCAGTGAGGGAAAAAACATGGCCTTGGTTGTGGGATGTCCTTGATGATCAATGTTGCTTTAGATTAGATTATTAGATTATGAGGATACGCAATCCTCTTTTATAGTCATTTAGTAATGCATGCATTAAGAAATGATACAATATTCCTCTGGTGTGATATCACAGAAACACAGGACAGACCAAGACTGAAAAACTAACAAAAAACACATAATTATAACATATAGTTACAACAGTGCAACAATACCATAAATTGATGAAGAACAGGCCATGGCAAAGTAAAAAAGTTCAAAGTCTCTCGAAAGTCCCACATCTCACGCAGACGGGAGGCGGAAGAAAACTCTCCCTTCCATGCCTAACCACAGTCCGACTTTGAGTCATCCGAAGACATTCGAGCTCTGATCAGCCCTCCGACACTGAGTACCGAGCACCATCTCTATCCGAACGCTTCGACCTCAGCCTCGGTAACCAGCAGCAGGCTAAGCCAGGGATTTTGGGGCCTTCCTTCCAGAGATTCTCGATCCCACAGTAGCAGCGGCAGCGAAATGGACATTTCAGAAAATTCTCCAGATGTTCCTCTGCTTCTTTACCTGTGATGGACTGCGTCATATCCAACACTTTGCTTTTTAGGATGTTTCTTTCTCATTGGTCAATTAATATCTACCAATTTTCAGCTTTTGGAAGATCCATCCAGCTTTTGAATTAGCATAATATTATGTAAAGTAGCATAAAAAATGTCACTGCAATAGTGTAGATCAAACCTATTTTTTTTTTGAAACAGGGTGGCCTCATCAAAAACTGAAGGGATTCTGAGGATGCTGGAAATACTATTTTGATGAAGTGTCTCGGCTGAAATGTCGACTATTGTTCTTTTCCAGAAATGCTGCCCGACCTGCCGAGTTCCTCTAGCTTTTTATGCATGTTATCCCGGCTTTATTATGTGCCAGCAATAACTTCAGCAGAATTATGAAGCACAGTGACAATCTATGAGAAGCTTTCCCTGGCATCACGTTTAAAGAATTTTTTCCTGCCAAAATAGTTCCACTTAAGGAATTACTGAAATAGGTGTGTAAGTTTTGAAACATTATCTGCGTAGAGAGAATATCTGATGGATTAGTTGCTTGTGGGTAAGATAATAAGCATTTTGTTTGTATTAGTCCCTCTTGCTTTTTTTTCCAAAAATGCATGTTCCAAAAAGTGTTTTTAAATGCATTAGTGCATTTGAAAGCTTTATAACAATCATCCTTTGTGTACCAAAAACATCATGAATAGTCATGTACTGTATTTCACTGTGGAATTTTAGATTTGGCATAACTAGCCAGAACCAGAGTACATGGATGTTAAGTAGCTGCCGTGCTTGCTTCACTTCTCTTACATTAGCCCCGAGAAGATATTAACGTCAACAACATTTTTTCTTAGCTTTGATCTTTAATTCTTTAGGGTGTTCAAACCCCTTTTGATCTCACTGATCTTACATCATTATTAAGATATGGAATTACTGGTCAGCTCAGTCGTTAAGAACAGCTCATTATCAGGTGAGTCTCTGGGATGCAATCTCATTGGCCAGCTAATATCAAACCATGTTCAGTCTTTGGGAAAGTCTAACTAGTATAATTAACATAAAATTATGCATAAAGTAGCTTGCTGCCTGGGGCCAGATTGTCTACTGTAGGTGGATGAGCTGATACCTTTCTTCAAACATTGAAGGTAAGTCAGGTGACAAGGTTGACTGGTTAGAGTTCATTCATCCATATGTCAGCTAGATTGATCAATTAAAATTATTGCACTGCATATTATGTCCCCCATGTGTACTTTTGTTAATCTTGTGCCATACAGCCAGTCCGGTTTAATCAAGAATTGTAGGCATTCAGTTGAAAATGTTTAATTTATTGCTAAACTAGGTTGATTTGTCAATATGGTAGTAAATGTTCCAAATCAGAATCAGGTTTAATATCACTGGCATATGTCCTGAAATGTATGGTTTATATATAAATACTAAATAAATTTAAATAATGCAAGATGAGAGCAAAAAAAAAGAAAATGAATACAGAGGTAGAGTTCATGGGTTCATTCTCATGTAAAGGCTGGAGGAGAAGATGGCAGCACGATGCAGCGTGCGCAGCTCTCCGGTAAAATGATATCGCATCTGTTAAATAGGGGCCGTGGACAATTCTGATTTGATGGAGACAGACGTGAGAAGCACAGAGGAACATCTGGAGAAATTTCTGAAATGCCCGGTTCGCTGCCGCTGCTACTGTGGGATCGAGAATCTCCGGAGGGAAGGCCCCAAAATCCCTGGCTTTGCCTGCTGCTGGAGACTGAGGCTGAGGTCGAAGTATTGGGATAGAGATGGTGCTCGGTACTCGGTGTCGGAGGGCTGATCAGAGCTCGAAGTTTTCGGACGACTCAGAGTCGGACTGTGGTTGGGCATGGCAGGGAGAGTTTTCTTCCTTCTCCCATCTGCGTGAGATGTGGGACATTCGAGAGACTTTGAACTTCTTTACTGTGCCATGGCCTGTTCTTCATCAAGTTATGGTATCGTTGCACTGTTGTAACTATATGTTATAATTATGTGTTTTTTGTTAGTTTTTCAGTCTTGGTCTGTCCTGTGTTTCTGTGATATCACACCGGAGGAATATTGTATCATTTCTTAATGCATGCATTACTGAATGACAATAAAAGAGGACCGCGTGTCCTCATAATCTAATCTAATCTAACTCTCAATTCAGAAAACTGATGGCGGTGGGAAGGAGATGGTCCTAAAACGTTGAGTGCGAATCTTCAGGCTTCTGTACCTCATCCTCGATGGTAGCAATGACAGGAGGGCATGTCCTCTGTGATGATGGTACTTATTGATGGATGTTGACTTATTGATGCATTACCTTTAAAAGGTGTCCTCAATGCTGGGGAAAACAGTGCCCATGATGGAGCTGGCTGAGATTACGACTTAACTGCAGCTTTTCCCAGCCCTGTGCAGTCGACTTGCTAAATGCTAAACGGAGATGCAACGAGTTAGAATGCTCACCATGGTACACGTGTAGAAATTTGCAAGAGCCTTTGGTTACATAGCAAGTCTTCTCAAACTCCTAATGAAATATAGCCGCTGCTGTGCCTTCTTTATAATTGCCTCAATATATTGGCCCCAGGATAGATCTTCAGAGATGTTGACACCCGGGAACTTTTAACTGTTCACCTTTTCCACTGCTGACCCTTTGATGATGATTGATGTGTATTCCCTTGACTTTCCCTGAAGTCCATGATCAGTTCGTTGGTCTTACTGATGTTGAGTACAAGGTCTTTGTTGCGATGCTACTCAATCAGCTGATCTATCTCACCCTGTCACCATCTGAAATTCTGTCAGCAATAGTTGAGTCATCAGAAAATTTATAGATGGTGTTTGAGCTTTCTGAGGCACACAGTCATGGGTATAGAAAGAGAAGAGCAGTGCACAAAGCTTACATCCTTAAGGTGCACCAGTATTGATCGTCAGAGGAGATGTTACTTCTGGTCCACACTGACTGTGGTCTCCCAGTGAGAAAATCAAACGATCCAGTTGCAGAGGGAGATACAGAGGTCCATGTTTTGGGACTTGTTGAGTAGAACTGAGGGTACGAATTTGTGGAAGGCTGAGCTGTAATCAATACACAGCAGTCTGGTGTACATATTGCTATTGTCCAGTTGATTCAAGGCCAAGTTGCATGCCATCTTGGACAATGTCTCCCATCCACTACATAAGGTACTGGTTGGGCACAGGAGTACATTCAGCCAGAGACTCATTCCACCGAGATGCAACACAGAGCGTCATAGGAAGTCATTCCTGCCTGTGGCCATCAAACTTTACAACTCCTCCCTTGGAGGGTCAGACACCCTGAACCAATAGGCTGGTCCTGGACCTACTTCCTGGCATAAATTACATATTACTATTTAACGATTTATGGTTTTATTACTATTTAATGATTTATGGTACAACTGTAATGAAAACCAATTTCCCCCGGGATCAATAAAGTATGACTATGACTATGACTGTGAATGGAGAACCAGTGAATGCTGTAAACCTATTATGGAAATAGGCAAATTGCAATGGGTCCAGGTCCTTGCTTGGACAGGAGTTGTTTCCAGCCATGACACAGGTGATGTGAGTGCAACTGGGCAATAATCATTGCGGCAACTCAACCTGCTCTTCTTGGGCGTTAGTATGTTTGTCGCTCTTTTGAAGCAGGTGAGAACCTCTGACTGCTCCGACTGCTGCACTGAGTGATTGAAAGTGTCCTTGAACTCACCTGCCAGTTGGTGGCCAGGTTTTCGTTGCCTTCCAGATACACCATCGGGGCCTGATGCCTTGCGAGGGTTCACCCTCTTGAAAGGTATTCTGATGTTGGCCTCCAAGATGGAGATCACAGTGTCACCAGATGCTGCAGGGATTCGTACAGGTGTGGTGTCAAACTGTTAAGCTCATCTGGGAGTGAACTATCAAATCCATTCCTGATGTTAGGTTTTACCTTAGGAATTAATGGCCTGAACGCCCTGCCAGAACTGATGTGCATCCAATTTTATCTCTAAATTTAACTGGAATCATTTACTCACTCGTAAATTAGCCTTCCGTAGGGCATAACTGGACTTCCTGTATAGTTCTGGATCACTGATCTTGAATGGCACAGATCTAGCCTTCAGTAGACTATGAATCTGGATCTGCAGCTGGATCTTCAACTTCCTCACAGACAGGACCCAGGCTGTAAAAATAGGGGACAAGCTCTCCTGTACAATCACTCTGAGCACCGGTGCCCCACAAGGCTGTGTACTCAGCCCCCTGCTGTACTCACTGTACACCCATGATAGTGCAGCCAAGTTTCCATCGAACTCAATATATAAGTTTGCCGATGACACAACAATTGCAGGCCGTATCTCGGGTGATGAGGAGTTTGAGTACAGAGAGGAAATTAAGAACCTGGTGGCATGGTGTGAAGACAATAACCCATCCCTCAATGTCAGCAAGACGAAGGAATTGGTTGTCGACTTCAGAAAGAGTAGCGGACCACACGACCCAATTTACATCGGCGGTGCGCAAGTGGAACAGGTCAAAAGCTTTAAGTTCCTCAGGGTCAATATTACAAATGACCTAACTTGGTCCAACCAAGCAGAGTTCACTGCCAAGAAGGCCCACCAGCGCCTTTACTTCCTGAGAAAGCTAAAGAAATTTGGCCTGTCCCCTAAAACCCTCACTAATTTTTATAGATGCACCGTAGAAAGCATTCATCTAGGGTGCATCACAACCTGGTATGGAAATTGTCCTGTCCATGACCGGAAGAAGCTACGGAAGATCGTGAACACGGTGCAGCACATCACACAAACCAATCTTCCATCCTTGGACTCACTTTACACTGCACGCTGTTGGAGCAGTGCTGCCAGGATAATCAAGGACACGACCCACCCAGCCAACACACTTTTCGTCCCTCTTCCTGCCAGGAGAAGGCTCAGGAGCTTGAAGACTCATACGGCCAGATTTGGGAACAGCTTCCTTCCAACTGTGATAAGACTGCTGAACGGATCCTGACCCGGATCTGAGCCGTACCCTCCAAATATCCGGACCTGCCTCTCAGTTTTTTTGCACTACCTTACTTTCCATTTTTCTATTTTTCTATTTATGATTTATAATTTAAATTTTTATTATATTTACTATCGATTTGTAATCCAGGGAGTGGGAAGCACAGAAATCAAATATCGCTATGATGATTGTACGTTCTAGTATCAATTGTTTGGTGACAATAAAGTATAAAGTATCTCTTGGTTCATCCATGGCTTTTGGTTTGGGTGTGTCCGATATGTTCTCAAAGTCACACTGTCATTCATACAGGTGTTCATGAAGTTGGTGACAAGTGTAGCATATTCATTCATATTTGAAGATGGATCCCTGAATATTATCCAGTCAATTGACTCAAAGTAGCCCTGTAACATTTCTACACCTCCTTTGACCTTTCTGGTCCTCACCATTGGTGCTGCTGTCTTCAGTCCCTGCGTATACAGGTTTCCCCCGCCAACCGAAGGTAGAGCGTTCCTATGAAACGGTTCGTAAGCCGAAATGTCGTAAAGCAAAGAAGCAATTACCATTTATGTATATGGGAAAATCTTGTGAGCGTTCGCAGACCCAAAAATAATCTACCAAATCATGCCAAATAACACATAAAACCTAAAATAACAGTAACATATAGTAAAAGCAGGAATGATATGATAAGTATACAGCCTATATAAAGTAGAAATACTTTTCTACAATCATTGCCGGCACTGTTCTCTGTAGCGAAAATCTCACGCAAGTGCTCGGCAGAAAATCTCACGCAAGCGCTGTTGGCAAAAACACTCTCTCCAGTAACCTTTAAGCTATGAAGCTGCCAAATCATACAAAATAACACATAAAAATACACAGCCGACATAAAGTAGAAATAATGTATGTACAGTGTAGTATCACTTACTGGAATTGGGACAGCGTCGAGCACAGTGATGATGGTGTGTTAGACTGAGTCGTTGCAGGTTGGGGTGGTGCAGTGGCCCCCACCCTCCGGGCCGCCGACTAATACTGATCCACGAAGCATGCAGGAGTACAGCAATAGCCAGGAGGCATCCAGCACATCTTTAAGAAAAAAGCCGAAATAAACATGCTAATTAATTAGGTGCCACCCGATACGTAATTGTTGGCCCAGATCAGAGGCGATTGCCCATTGCATCGCTTCTGATCTGGGCCAACAATTACGCCTCGGGTGGCACCTAATTAATTAGCATGTTTATTTCAGCTTTTTTCGTAAAGATATGCTGTGTGCCTCTCGGCTACCGCTGCATTCTCCGCGAATCAGTATCTGTCCGCGGCCTGGGGGTTGGGGTGGTGGGACACTGAGGTGTCATCTTGTCATCTGTTTCCATTAGGGCAAGCAGCTCATCTTCTCCTATGACTGCCCGCCTCGATGTCGAAGGTCGAGGTTCGTCGTCTGCTGTGTCTGATGTGGAAGGCTTGCTTGACTGCTGACCCTTGTGCATTTTTCTATCATACAGTTCTTTGTAACAAAGAATCTAAGAAGAAGATACTCCCAGGAGTGCCCGAGACAGGAGGAGGATGAGCACCCCAGTCGGATGGACACAACGACATCAGACCCAGGCAATGAACAAACGACGATGAGGAAGCAGTGTGCATGTGGCAAAATCTGCAAGAACGATCACGGCTTGAAGATCCACCAAGCGAGGATGAAGTGTTTGGCGGGAGCAGGAGCAGCACAATGCGCAAGTGTCCAACCTGGTGAGACGAAGGAGGGGCCAGGCCTGGAGTCACCCCATAGTGCCCGGAATCTCCAAGTGTTGCACACTAATCCCTCTAACATGAAGTCTAACAGGAGGCGGATCAAATGGCCTGCAGCTAACATGACTTCACTGTGGAAGCAGCTTGATGAAGATGTTAACTAAATTCTGGAGGCAACAGCGAAGGGAGGGGTTGATAGGAAGCTGCAAGCCATGACAACAATTATTGTCAGTATCGCAGCTGAATGGTTCGGAGAAGAGGAGAAGGAAGGCTCCAATACATCTTACTCGAAGAACCAAAGAGCATTGAGGATCCACAACATCAGGCAGGAGCAGGCTGGATGGAGAGCGAGGTGTCTCCCAGTGGAGGTTGGTTGTAGGGGATTCGTAGCCCATTCTTTAGTTAGCGCCTTCAGCATTTTGGGCATCGAGGGAGAGAGGAAGAGGAGAGCCATCTGCAGTACCACCGATACGGCAGAGAGGGCCTCAAGATGGCTGTGGCTCAAAAGAGGGGAGCCATGGAGTCACAAGTAGCTAGCCATCTGGACACAAGCTGGGGTCTGATCAGCCCCAGCTGGGTCACCTGGGGGAGGTTGTATGATGTTGAAAGACCCGAAACACCCAATGATTCCAGGAACATCACTGAAGATGTGTCCAGAAGCATCAGTAGATGTAAGCACTCAAACCATCCTGCAAATATCCCCTAAACCTACGTACCCTTTCAAAATTAAAGTCGTACTTTATCATTGCCGCGAAAATCTCGCGCAGTTGCTTCACGTTCATTTCGCTAATGATTTCGGTTTCAATTGTTATCCTTTCCTCTTCCAATTGCATCAGCTCTTCATCTATCAGTTCTTGGTCATGGGTGGCCTAAACCTCTTCAACATCATCTTCGTCAGCTTCCACAAGCCAAACTCACGTTGTCCTTACTTCATTCACCACAATCAAAACGCTTAATTATGTATAGTTTTACGCTAAGTGTAACACCTTTATGAGCTCTTTCAGGCTTTTCTGACACCTTAGAACTCATCTTGCTAACGGCTGCTCAATGCAACGTGTTTAAGCAATGCCGGCGAGAATGCCGTTCCGAATCCAGGGGAGAGTGGCTGCTCGGGGCGCGCGCTGCCTTTTATCGTGCGCTGATTTTTTTCGTAACAGTGAAAACACCTTCTGTTAGCGAAAACAGGGAACCAGTGTAGGCCTTTCATAACAGTGAGGTTTCGTAAAGCGAACATTCAAAAAGCGGGGGACACCTGTACTCGGGGAGTAGACATACAGCCAGGTGAATGGACTTTGCAAAGTGTGGGCGGGTATGGCATAGTCAGAATTCTTGATCGTGATATAACAGAGGTTGAGTTCCTCTGATTCCACAGGTGATACGTTGGTGGTGGTTGTTCAGAGACTTCTTCAACTTGGCCTGGTTGAAAGGTACCACAACGATAGGGAAGGCATCCACGTGCGCCACTTCATGACTGCCGATCACAGTGCTCCGCTTCTCCAGCGCCTGCTTAACTTTGGCCTGGGTTGGAAAGTACACCACACCTCCTCCTCTACTTTTGAAAGTCAGAGCTGTCCTGTCTTTGCAGAGAATAGTGAAGCCATCAGGCTGCAACGCTGCCTCAAAAATAGTGGGAAATAAATACACAGCAGTCCCCGATGTTCCTCTGGTACTTAAATCATACTCTAATGTCTTCTCTTCTGTCAAGATGAAGCCACACTCAGGTTGGAGGAACAACACCTTATATTCCATCTGGGTAGCCTCCAACCCGATGGTATGAATATTGGCTTCTCTAACTTCAGTTAATGCCTCACCTCCCCTTCGTACCCAATGCCTTATTTATTTATTTATTTATTTCCTTTTTTTTTCTCTCTCTTTTATCTCCTTCTGTCCCTCTCACTATAACTCATTACCCATCCTCTGGGCTCCCTCCCCCCTACTTTCTTTCTTCCTAGGCCTCCCGTCCCATGATCCTCTCCCTTTTCTAGCCTTGTATCCCTTTTGCCAATCAACTTTCCAGCTCTTAGCTCCATCCCGCCCCCTCCTGCCTTCTATCATTTCGGATCTCTCTCTCCCCCTCCTACTTTCAAATCTCTTACTATCTCTTCTTTCAGTTAGTCCCGACGAAGGGTCTTGGCCAGAAATGTCGACTGTACCTCTTCCTATAGATGCTGCCTGGCCTGCTGCGTTCACCAGCATTTTTTGTGTGTGTTGCTTAATTGCAGTTGCCTTCCTCACCACAGACTCAACCTGCAAATTAACCTTTAGGGAATCCTGCACAAGGACTCCCAAATCCCTTTTGCATTTTCTCTGCATTTAGAAAATAGTCAGCCCTTTCATTTCTACCAAAGTGCATGACCATGCACTTCCCAACACTGTATTCTATCTGCCATTTATCTGCCAGGTAAGGTGGGGGAGGGTGTGGCTATCTGTGGACAGCCTGGGTTGCAGTGGGACCCTACAGGGGAGGAAGCGGGGTTTGGGCACGGGACAGAGGGCACGAGTTGCAGGTGGGCACGAGTGATAGATCGGGGGAGGTATCCTCAGTGGTGTCGGAACCTGAAGAGTTAGATGAGGGGCTGCAGAGGTCTCAAAGAACTAGGAGACCACCAGATAGGTTGGCCTACGTAGCACCAGGGGAACAGAGTGTGACCCCTACTGTGTTGGGGAGCTACGTCACTGCCTTGTGCAGTTGGATCGGACTTCGTGTTTTGCAGGAAGGGTTGGCGAATTATCTCAACGTCATGAGGACATTACTAAATTTGGTGGGGAGAGAGTGTAACATGCTGTAAGGTTTCACTGCTAATGTAATGGTTTCTCTGTAGCAGCAATGTTTGGGTTATGACTAGAGATAACAGGGTTTGGAATGCTGGGGCTATCCAATCAGAGAAATGTTGTTCTTTCTTGTGGGTCTGAAAGAGAGATTTTGCAGTCTTTTGCCGGGGAAATATGGGGAGAGAAGACGCAAATGGAGAGAGTTGGTAGACTGCCGGATGGAGTGGACTTGGAGCGAGGGTCCGAAGGTCAGCGACGATCGGAGGAGATCAATGGTAGACGTCGGGCTTATCGGTGAGCTCCAACCTTGTGCAGTAGACTGTTTCATGAGTGGGCCCTTTTCTTTTTTTTGTTTTCTTTACTAACCATATAGTCAAAGTCAGAATTATGAAGCTCAACCGTTTAATCGCATATTGTGTACTGTTTGTTATTTTGGGGTATTGATTTGATTTGTAACAGTGGACACATTGCACAGCATCCACCCAGACGAGATTTCTTTAGTTTGGCCGGGCCGGAACCTATCGCCCCCTATATTAAGCTGCTAGCTGACGTGAGTTACACTGTTATGCAGCCAGTCAGTCACTTTCCATCATCTATAGAAGTTTGTCGAGGTATTTAATGACATTCTGAACCTCTTCAGATTCTTGAAGGAAGTAGAGGAGCTGTCGTGCTTTCTTTGCAATTATATTTATATGATGGGTGCAGGACAGGTCCTCTGAGATGGTGGCACCCTGGAATTTAAAGTTACTGACCCTCTCCACCTCTGATCCTCCGATGAGTACTGACTCATGGACCTCTGATTTCCCTCTCCTGAAGTCTACAATCAGTTCCTTGATCTTGCTGACATTGAGTGAGAGGTTGTTGTTATCACACCACTCAGCCAAGTCTTCAGTCTCCCTCCTGTATGTTGATTATAACCCACCTTTGATACAGCCCACAACAGTAGTGTCATCGGCAAACTTGATTACAGTATTGGTGCTGTACTTAAAAACACAGTCATAAGTGTAAAGCGAGTAGGACAGGGACCTAAGCACACATCCCTGTGGTGCACCTGTGCTGATGGAGATTGTGGAGGAAATGTTTTTGCCAATCCAAACTGACTAGGGTCTGCAGATGAGGAAATCCAGCATCTAATTGCACAAAGGGGTATTGAGGCCCTGCTCGTGGAGTTTACTGATTAGTTTTGAGGGGATGATGGCAGCAAATGCTGAGCTGTAATCGATAAAGAGCATCCTGATGTATGCATCATTGCTGCCCAGATGTTCCAGGGTTGTGTGAAGAACCAATGAGGTGGCATCTGTAGGTGTTGCTTCTGCAGGTGAATTGGAGCGGATCCAAGTCGCCACTCAGAGAGCAGCTGATCTGCTTCAACACCAGCCTCTCAAAACACTTCATCACGGTGGATGTAAGTGCCATTGGGCAACAGTCATTGAGGCAGGTCACCAAGCTCTCCTTAGGCATGACTGAAGCCTGCTTGAAGAATATGCGTACCACACACTGCTGGAGCGAGAGATTGAAGGTATCCGTGTTAGCACAGATCTTCAGCACGTGGCCAGGTACTCTGTCCGGACTGGATGCTTTCCTTTCTGTGTACTTTGGTAATAAATTTACTTTGAACATTGAACATTGAACTTTGATCTTGATACCCTGCGGAAAAGGAGATATTTGGACGGTTTCCCAAGCAGACCCAACTCAGTCGTTAGGCAGAATCCCTCATTTTCAGAGGTACTAAGACCTTGCTGGCTGATGATGAGGAGGGTTGTGTCCATCAGGTTCTCAGTCTCAGCTGGAGTTACCACGCCTTCACATGTTGCCCTTCGTATTGCTGCATTCAGGTTGAAATGAATGTCCATCTCCTTCTGCAGGGATCGTTTTCCAAGCATGTGGTGCTTTTCAAAATTGAAAGATTAGCTTCTTTTTCACATGTATGTATATCAAAACATTGAAATGCAGTGAAATGTGTTGTTTTGCGCATTACCCTCAGAATCATCCTAAATATTTAGCTTTTCACCCTGAACTTACGACTTCTAGTTCTAGTCTCACCCAACCTGATGTGTAAAAGCCTACATGCATTCACCCTATCTAAATCCCTCATAATTTTGCATACTGTACTTCTAAAAGATCTCCCCTTATTCTCCTACATGCCAAGGAATAAAGTCCTAACCTGTTCAACGTTTTTAAGAATCAAACTAAGATTTAAAGCTAATATTTGAACATTAATCGAATTTATTCTAAAGAACGGAGTTGAGTTCCAAAACTTTCATATCCCCTGCTTATAGAAGAGTTTCTTAATGTCATCCTTGCAAAATCAGATAGATCTGCAGATGATTGGAAAACCCTTTTTCCTAGATTCTTCAGTCAGTATTTCTTTATTCATCTGATCACTTCCCTTAGAATCTTGACATGTTCGGCTAAGTTACCCCTTAATCTTCATTCAAGAGTTAAGAAATCATAACAATAATTCCTTAATTCCAGAAATATATTGTCAGCATCTTTATGAGTAGTTGAGATGAAAGTATTTGGCTGATGTGGCCATTTTATTAGACACCCATTTTACCTAATAAAGTGGAAACTTTATATTTTTTGGGGTTTTCTTTGCTGTAGCACATCCACTTCAAGATTCAACGGGTTGTGCATTCATAGATTCGCTTCGTCACACCACTGTTGTAACATGTGATTATTTGAGTTAATGTTGCTGTCTTGTCAGCCTGAACAGTTGGACCATTCTTGTCAGAACTCTTTCTTTAACAAGGCGTTTTCACACATAGAATTGTCACTCATCTAGACATATACTATCGATCTCTCCTAGACGTATACTGATCTAGATGGCTTTTATATGTTACTAATGTGCACCCCTCAACCACTATTTCTGTCAAATCCTTCCAAATGCATACCACATTTGCATGAAGAAGCTGCCCCTGAAGTTCATTTTAAATCTCTCCTGTCTGATTGTAAACCTTCTGTTTTTAGCACCCCCTTTCCCGGAAAAGAGTCTGTGCACTTTTACCTCATCCATGGCCAACATGAACTTCTATACCTCTATCAGGTCATCTCTCAATCTCCTGTGTTCCAGGCAATAAAGTCCTTGTCTATGCTCTTCAGTCTTATAACTCAGGCTCCCAAGTCCAAGCAACATCACAGTAAGTCTTTCTTACTTAATTACTTATTTCATATAACACAATACTCTTGTAGGGTAATGTTAAGGGGTGGAAGCATATGCATAATTCACAACCACTGATATTGAGTTGGGGCTCACTTTAGGAGGCTGGTCTGCTGTGATGACGTAAAGACATGGGAAGTTTTTTTATGGTGTTTTATGTTCTGTGCCCGGAGGGCAAATAAAGAGTTGTTATGGTTTCCCTTAAACTTAAACGCCTCTGCCATTTTATTTTAAAAAACCTACAAGCCAAGTTGCAATTTGCGCGGTGAGAAATCTCTGCAGATGGCACCAGATATTACTACGTAAAAGTGTTGCTCAGTAGTCCCAAGGCAGCGAGACTGATGTGCCTGCTTTGAACATCTGCCTGAACACAACAAATATGGCATGCTGAGAAGTCCCCTACGACAAACGTCTGGTTATCATGTTCTGAGCGCATCGAGCTGTTGCTCTCCATGCTCAGCCTGGGGGACACTAGCCCATCAGAGCAAATGGACCAAATGCTGTCTCTCCTGCGAAATCACCATCCTTGTTTTATTTTTAAAGAACTCCTCATGCAGCAAGTCCCTGATCAAGTTTGCATAGCCCTCGCTAATACGCCATGAAAGACTATAGGGAGCATGCTAAAATGGCTGATAGTCCACATTTACCCTGGTAGAGATGCATAATTCCTCCTCTTTTCCCTGCCTCAATTCACCTGGTCAGCAAGGCCTCCACCATAAGGATGCCCATGGCTGTGAAACAGACAATGCCAGGACTGTGCTTTTATCACGCTCACTTTGGTACAAACACCAGGAAGTGCCAGTCATCTTCCAGCTTCAACATCAGAGGTCTGTGAACACCGTGGGTCACAGCTTCCAGTGTCGTTTACTGTTCATTATGGATACCCTTTCCGGGGGACTCTTCCTGTGTGACACAAATGCTCAAGTGAGTGTGCTGCCAGCACCGTCTACTGATCAGAAGGCAAAAAGTGACACATTCTGGCTGGAGGCTGCCAATGGCAGCAGGATACAGACTTACAGGACACGATGGGTGACACTTTGCTTCAGTGGGCGATGTTACACATGGAAGATGGAATCCAAGCCAGGCGGCTTGTCTGCGCTCCAGACAGACTCACAATACTGGTTTTGCAGTTTTAGTGAAATCTGGGGGTGCGGGGGGGGGGGGCTGTGTAGCGTGATGTAGTGGGTGGAAACATATGCATAATTCACAATCACCAACATTAAGTTCACTTTAAGAGGCTGGTCTGACTTGATCACGTAATGATGTGAAGTTTTTACCACGCTTTATGTTCTGTGCTTGGTTAACAATAAAGGAGATGATACCGTTTCCTTCAAACTTACAATGCCTCTGCCATTTTATTTACGGAAACCTACACTCTATGCACGTCATCACAAACATCTCATATAATTCAAAGTTCAAAGGAAATATATTATCAAACTATATATCTGTTACCAAATACTACCCTGACTTTCATTTCTCTGCAGGCATTCGCAGTAGAACAAAGAAATTCAATAGAGTCAATGGAAAACTACACACAAATGCTGATGAGAAACCCATAACAAATTGTGCAAATACAAAGAATTATAATATTAAATAAGCAAATAAATACTACTAGGAACATGATCATAAACACCAGAAATTCTGCTGTTGCTGGAAATCGAGAGCAATGCACACAAAATACTGGAGGTACTCAGCAGGTCAAGCAGCATCTATAGAAATGAATAAACGGTTGACATCTTGAGCCAAGACCCTTCTGCAGGACTGGAAAGGAAGGGGAAAGACGCCAGACTAAAAAGGTCAAGGGAGGGGAAGGAGGGCAAGCTAGAAGGTGATAGGTGAAGCCGTGTGAATGGGAAAGGTAAAGGGCTGGAGAAGCAGGAATCTGATAGGAGAGGAGATTGGACAATGAGAGAAAGGGAAAAAGGAGGGGTACGGGGGAAGTGATAGGCAGGTGTGGAGGTGAGGTAAGAGGTCAGAGTGGATGGAGAATAGGAAAACGGGAAAGAAGGAGGGGAGAAATTCTTCCGAAGGAGAAACTGGTGTTCTTGTCATCAGGTTGGAGCCTCCCTAGGTGGAATATGAGGTATTGCTCCTGCACCCTGAGAGTGGATCATTGTGGCAAAAGAGGAGGCCATGGACCGACATGTTGGAATGGGAATGGAGATAGGAATTAAACTGGTTGGCCACTGGAAAATTCTGCTTTTGGTGGATGGAGTGGAGGTGCTCACCAACACAGTCCCTCAATTTAAATTGGGCCTCACCCAATGAAGAGGAATTCACATCAGGAGCACCAGGTACAATAGACAACCCCAACAAATCCAAAAGTGAAGTGTTGCCTCACTTGGAAGGACTGGATGGGACTCTGAATGGAGTTGAGGGAGGAGGTGAATGGGCAGCACTTCTTTCACTTGCAAGTATAAGTCCCAGGAGGGAGATTAGTGGGGAGGGACGAATGGAATCATGGAGAGGGCGATTCCTGCGGAAAGTGGAGTGTCGGGGGAAGAGCTAAAGGTATGTTTGGTGGTAGGGTCCCATTGAAGATGGCTGAAGTTGTGAATAATAATGTGTTGGATATGGAGGCTCATGGGATGGACATTAGCTGTAGAGTCATAGGTTATGTTCGGTGGGTGGCATGGCAGCATATAGGTTAGCGTAAAGCTATTACAGCTAGGAGCAACAGAGTTCAGAGTTCAATTCCAACATCGTCTGTAAGAAGTTTTGTACGTTCTGCCCACAAGAATAAGTGGGTTTCCTCCAGGTGCTTCAATTTCTTCCCACATTCCAACAGATGGTTAGTAGGTTAAATGGTCATTGTAAACTGTCCTGTGATTAAACTCGGGTTAACAAGTAGGTTGCTGGGTGGGCAGCTTGTTGGGGCTTTGCACCTATTGTCTGCACTTTCTCTGTATCTTTAACACATTATTCTGCATTCTGTCATTGTTTTCATTTATGTTTCAATAACTATTGTCTTCACTAACTCAATGCACTGTGCAATGAAATTACTTGCCTGGATGACATGTGAAACAAAGTTTTTTACTCTACTTGGTAACAAACCAATCTTCCAATTTGCCAATTTACCAATATCATCAATGTTATATTTCTAAAATCCTTCATATTAACTGGAAACAAAAAAGTACTAACATGAAAGTCCTCTTTCATGCCATCATTCCCCACTGCATTGAAACATTTATTCAAAGCTCTGGCAGGAAGAGAGTTCACCAAGTGGTCAGAGACCCCTTCAAGGTTATGCTCCAAGCCCCTCTTAAAAATATTGTAGCATCCCCTTTTGAATCTTGGGAATCCCTGGCTCATGGTCATTCCAGGTGGAGAAAGGACGTTCTGGAAGACATTGGGCAGAGGTCCAGCATAAACTATAGAGATGTGCACTACGTCAGCAAATGCCCACTCACCCATTTAGGCACCTCCTGTCCCATCTGTAAAGGAGTGTGTCATTCTCACTTTGACCTCATTGCTCACCCCACAATTCACACAGCCAGAGTAGAAGGAAATTATCCCTGAACAGGAAGAACTGATGAATTTGAAGAATTATGAAGGTGGATAATGAGCTGCCTTATAAATATGGCCGACCATCCTGTATTTTATGCTAATTGATGCTAATAGATGTCACTGCATAAATCAAGTTCCAATTAAAACTATCTACTCAATTTTTCCATTTTAACTCCAAGTCATCTTTCTAATTCGATCCATCTTGTAATATAATATTTCACTTCCAATGCACTCAGTTAAAGAAACCTCTTCACCCTAAATTCTGATTGTATTCCTTAATGACCTCTTTCTGAGTTAACAAATTGTGATACTTTGCAAAATTACAGCCATGGCAGGTAGGATTAATTCAGTTCCTGTTCTCCTGGTTACAAAATCCTATATTTGTGCAGAATGTTCCAGTAAATGTTAAGTGGCTTTCAGAATCAAAAGAGCATTTAATTTTCCATCTGAGAACATTTTTAGTAGAGCTCCAGGCTTATTCTTTCCACTGAAACTAATGATCCAGACCAAAAAAGATTGTTTGAAAATTGTTCACCTCTGCAAAAATGTAAACAAACCACTTGTAGCAAGAGAAACTGCTGCCATAATGACAAATTATGTAGGTGTTAGTCAACTGATATGTTGGATTTGGCAAGTAGGGCACCTACCAAGAGTATAAATTATTTTTCATTCTCTATTTATGAAGAAGCCACCCCCTCTCTCTAGTGCTACCAACATCCATTAAGTTTTGAAAGCAACTGAACGCAAGGGTTTATTGAATATAAGTACTAAACATAGGTTTGGATTTTTGAACATAGTTCATGGAAAACAACTTGGTAAGGTTTGCAACAATAACTTTGTCATTACAAACAATTAGAATTGCTCTGCAATTTACTGTTCCACATCAGAGTTTACTTCATCTGTATCAGTTGATTTATTCATATGATCAGGGAGGAGGTTATATGAATGAAGCTTACAACGCATTCAGGTGGATAAATTGCCAGGAACTGATTGAACGAGAAGATAATGGGGAAAAAAAATCGCAGGAGTTCTTTTGGAGCTAATTGTTTCATCGTTGGTTGCTGGTGAAATTCCCAAAGGCTGGAAGGGGGCTAAACCTGTCCCATTGTTTAAGAAGTGTAGTAAAGATAAGACGAGGAATTACAGAACCATCAGCCTGCCATGAGTAGTGGGGAAGTTACCGGAGGGAATTTTGAGGGATAGGATTTATCAGGAGCTGGACAGATTAGGAGGAGTCAACATGGCCTTACGCATGCAAAGTTGTGCTTGATGAAAATTTTCAAGTTTTTTGAAGAGGTAACCAAAAAGTCAAGTGAGTGAAGGCAGTGGACCTTAACAAGACGTTAGACAAGGTCCTCCATGGTAGGCTAGTCTGGAAAGTTAGATCTCCTTGAATCCAGGGAGCAATGGGGCTGGCTGGTGGCACAACAACATCAGCGCCAGATCCGGGAGCGGAGGTTCCCGGGTTCGAAACTAGTCGCGTCTGCTCCCAAGTACGCTTTCCATCCGTGCCAGGTTGAGTGTCGCGGTCGCAACTCGACCTCGTAAAATAAAGCAAAAAATGTCTGTGTGAGGAATGGCGCGCCACACAGTCTCTCTATCTCGCTTGTAAAGGCCAAGAAAAAGACATCATCACGCACACGCACAGACTCGCACGCACGCAGGCACACGCCAAAAAAAAAGAATCTAGGGGGCAATAGTTTGGTAGATTTAAAATTGGCTTTGAGGAAGCAGAATCGATGGGCACCCTGGTTGGCATGGTCTAGTTGGGCCAATGCATCTGCGTTGTATGGCTCGTTGGCTAGGATTGTGCCATTTGGTCCAAGAACAGAATGGTTGAGAGGAAGGAGCTGTTCTTGAACCTGGTGGCATGGGACTTCAGGCCTCTGTATCTTCTGTTCAGTGGTATCTGCAACATGATGGCATTCCAAAGAATTTATTTTTGTAGCTTCCATTGTGTAAAACTTTCTAATATTTGTCCAATCAGTTACACTGAATCCAATTTAATTATTCCCTCTAATACTCATGATATGGTTTCCTTTACACAATATGTATTTGGTTTCTCCTTTGCACTCACCTCTCAAAGCATTACTGTGCAATATATAAGTCTGAACCTAAGCTTCTGATTACCAGTTACATTAGTTCTCTACCACACTCCTATTCTGTCTTTGGCATCCAACACTGTTCCAGTAAAGCCCACTGTAAGATCGCAGGAACACAACCTCATCTTCCTCATCAATATATTGTAGCCCTTGAACACAATATTGAATTCAAGACTTTTAAATAATTGGTTCTTACTGTCTGAAGCAGAACTGTCCAATTTTGTCCAGCGTGGTAAGAGACTCTTCTCGCCCAAGGAGCTCATGCCACCCAATTACACCCATGTGACCAATTAACCTGCTAACTGGTACGTCTTTGGACTGTGGGAGGAAACTGAAGCCCCCAGAGGAAACCCACATGGTCATGAGGAGAACATACACATTTCTTAAAGACAGCAGCAGAACTGAACCCAGCTTGGAAGAATTTTCATAGTGTTATGATAACTGCTGCTCAACCATGCCACCTCAATGTCATTGTAAGTTGTTTGACACATTTCCTGTCTCCACAGATGCTGCCTGACTATCTCCAGCATTCTCTTATTTTTCTGTTTTCCTGCAAACGTTGTATTCTGCCTTTTACAGTTTTGGCAAATTATATAGAACATGGAACATTTGGAGTACATAGGCCTCTCCTTCACATGTTCTACCAGCCTGTTGTCATCAGTACAATCTTCTATGCGGTGCTGTGCTGGGGACAATGGCATCAACATCAGTGATTTCAACAGGCTCAATAAGCTGATTAGAAAGGCTGGCTGTGTTACAGGAGTCAAAATGGAGACATAGGAAGCTGTGGTAGAACAAAGGACCCTACGGAAAATCCTGGCGATTCTGGACAATGTTTCTCACCCTGCTTGGCTGAAAAGGGGTGCACTTTTAGTAACAGACTAAGACATTTGCGCTGCTCCAAAGAGTGCTATATGAGGTCATTCTTACCCTTGGCCGATAGGCTCTATAATGAGTCAACCTACAGCCGGGGAAGTAATGAACCCCTCCTATTAGCCTAATGTTTGAAGTAACTTACTTATTATTCTTTCTAACTTCTCTTCTAGTCATTGTATATTTGTATATCTGTGCACTTGTAATGCTACTGTGGCACTGTAATTTCCACTGGAATCAATAAATTATCTATTTATTTATTACGGCACAGTATAGGCCCTTTGCTCCACAATGCTGTGTTGACATTTAACCTACCCTAAGATCAACCCAACCCTTCTCTCCTACATATCATTCAAGTGCCTATCTAAGAGTTTCTTAAAAGCTCCTAATGTATCTGCCTCTAGCACCACCCTGTCAGGGCTTTCTGTGCACTCATCACTCTCCATGAAAAGAACTAACCTCTAACATACCCCCTACACTTTCCTCTAATCACTGTAAATTATACACCCTCATATTATCCATTTCCATCCTGGGAAAACGTCTCTGGCTGTCCACTCTATCTGTACCTCCTATCATCCTGTACGCATCCATCTGGTCACCTCCCATTCTCATTCACTCCAAAGAGAAAAGTCCTAACTCACTCAACTTATCCTCATAAAGGATGTCTCTAAGCCAAGCACCATCTGATAAATCTGATCTTCATCCTCTCTAAAGCTTACACATACTTCCTGTAATGAGATGACAAGAACCAAGTGTCGTCTAACCAGAGGTTGTTAGAGCTACAACATCACCTTGTGGCTCTTGATCTCAATCCCCCACCTAATGAAGACCAGCATGTCTTCTTAACCACCCTATCAACACGCACAGCAGCTTAGAGAGATCTATGGACATGGACCCCAAGGTCCCTCTGCTCCTCCACAGTGCTCAGAATCCTGCTATTAACATTGTATTGTGCCATCAAGCTTGACCTTCCAGAGTGAATCACTTCACACATTTTTGGATTGAATTATTATTATGTAAACTTCTATTTTAATGGCCAGTTTTGGTCATCATTCTTTAAAGAGCGACTGAATGTCCCTGCACCCTCTTTACATCCTTCCTACTATAAGCTAACTAGAACTGAGCACAATTGTCTTTCTGTATTATTATTCTCTCTCTCTCTGAGTTCTCTCATTCATCTATTAACTGGACAGCTCTAAAGGTATTTTTGTCACCCGGTCAAACTTGGCGTCAACCCATCTGTGCTCTCCACCCCTCCCTGTTTCTGTGACTTAAAGCTGCTTGATTTCTCCCTTATCCAACTTGTCCATCCAAAATATTAACTCTTTTTTCTTGCATCAGCTCGTTGCCCAAGTTGCTGAATATTTCCAGCACTTTCAACTTCTATTTCTGACTTGACTCTAAATAGTTAAAACAATAGTGTTACCTGAAGGTCACTGCCACTTTCCCTGTTACTTTGGTCATGGGTTATCTTGTTGTTAGGGTTTCCCGTAATCCATTAATGGATGTTAAACTAAAAGTAAATATTATGTCAGTGGTTACATATTTAGTAGTTTTCAGCCCCTTACAGCTGGGTTATAAACTCCAGCTTACACAATGACCACATTCTTGAGTTAAACCATTGCAAAAAAAAAGCCAGAATGAATACTTTATTTTATATACCAGATTGCTTCATGTAACAAAGATGACATCTTCCTGCACAGAATAGAAGCATATTTCATGAACGTCTGTTTCAGTTCAGTCTTCACGAGTGAATCAAGAACCTAGTGACTAACACCACTGCATGGAACTGTGAGTGGTCAAAGCATAAAAACGAAAAGAAAAGCAGGAATACAGTACAGTACTAAAGTCTTACGCACATATGTATAGTTAGGGTGCTTAAGAGTTTTGCACAGTACAGTAGTAACTTTATGTATTGCACTGTACTGCTGCCACAAAAAAAACAGATTTCATGACATATGTGAGTGAAGATAAACTTGATTCTGATATGAGTCTCTGTTGTGAACTAAGAGTGGGAAGGGTGCAGGGAGAGGGGAATCATGGTTGGGAAATGATGAAGGGAGAGGTGAGGGAGCAGGAAGCACCAGAGAGACATTCTGTAATGATCGATAAACCAATTACTTGAAGTCAAATGCCCTTGCCTGGTGTCTCAGAGTTGGGTGTGTCTGCACCCACATCACCTCCTACCCCAGCACTCCTTCACTGCCCCCTGCCCCACACTACTCAATCCTCACCATTCCCAACATTCTTTGCTCCTGCCACATTCATAAACTCACTTATGCCAAACATAGCATTTAGTCTGATGGCTAAAAAGCTCAATTTGATTTCATCAGGGCATAGAACCTTCTTCTTGCTGACTTCAGAGTCTCCCACAAGCCTTCTGGCAAACTCAAATCGAGCTTTCATGTGATTTTATTTTTTTAGCAGTGGCCTTCTCTTTGCCACTCTCCCAGAAAGCTGCAGCTGGTGAAGCTGCAGGGCAACAGTTTCTGTATACACAGTCTCTCCCATCTCAGCCACTGAAGCCTGTAACTCCTCTAGAGTTGTCATAGGTCTCTTGGTGGCCTCCCTCAGTAGTCCCCTTTTTGCACAGTTTTTGAGGACAGCCTGCCCTAGGCAGATTTACAGCTGTGCCATATTCTTTCCATTTCTTGATGATTGACTTAACTGTACTCCAAGTGATATTCCGTGATCTGGAAATTTTCTAGTATCCATCTCCTGATGTCTTTTTCAATAACCTTCTCGTGGAGCTGCTTGGAATGTTCTTTTGTCTTGATGGTGTAGTTTTTGCCAGGATACTGACTCACTAGCAGTTGGACCTTCCAGATACAGGTGTATTTTTACTATAATCAATTGAAACATCTTGACTGCACACAGTGATCTCCAGTTAAGTAATTATGTGACTTCTAAAACCAATTGGCTGCACCAGTGATGATTTGGTGTGTCATATTAAAAGGGGTGAATTCTTATACAATCAATTATTTTGAGTTTTATATCTGTCATTAATTCAGATCACTTTGTAGAGATCTGTTTTCACTTTGACACAGAAGAGTATTTTTCTGTTGATCAGTGTCAAAAACAGCCAAATTAAATTCATTGTGATTCAATGCTGTAGAACAATAAAACATGAAAACTTCCAGGTGTGGGGATGAATACTTTTTATAGGCACTGTATCTGTAGAAGCCGTGAGGATTCTCCTTCACCTTATCTGCAAGGGCAACCTTATGCCTTCTTTTAGCCCGTCTGATTTCTTTTCGAAGTGTTCTTTTGCATTTTCTAGATTCCTCAAGATCCTCATTTCTTCCTATCTGCTTATACCTGCTATGCACCTCCTTCTTTTTCTTAACCAGGACCTCAATTTCTCTTGGAAACCAAGGTTCACTAAACCTGTTGTCCGAGCATTTTATTCTGATCGCAGCATACAAACTCTGTACTCTCAAATATTCACTTTGAAGACCATCCACTTGTTAAGTACACTTTTGCCAGAAAACAACCTGTCCCAATCCACACTTGCTTGATCCTTTCTAAACCATCAAAATTGGCCTTCCTTCAATATAGAATCTCAGCCCGAGGACCAAACCTATCTTTTTCTATAATTACCTTGAACTAATGGCATTATGCGAAATATTCCCCTACAGAAACTTTTGTCACCTGCCTTGTCTTATTTCCTAATAGCAAAGCTATTATTGCTCTCTCTAGTTGGGACTTCTATGAACTGATTAAGAAAATTTTCCTGAACACATTTGACAAACTCTTTTCCATCCAGCTGTTTTACGATATGGGAGTTCCAGTCAATATGTGGAAAGTTAAAATCACCTACTATCACAACATTATGTTCCATGCAACAGTCTGTGACATCTCTACAAATTTGCATCTCTAAATCCCGCAGGCTGTTGGGTGGTCTATAATATAATCCTATTAACGTGGTCATACATTTCTTCTTCCTCAGTTCTACCCGTTAAGCCTTACTAGATGAACTCTGCAGTCTGTCCTGACTGAACACACCATGACATTTTCCCTGAATAGTAATGTCACCCCTCTTTCTTTAATCCCTACCGCTCTTTCACATCTAAAACAATGGAAACCCGGAACACTGAACTGCCAGTCCCGCCCTCCTGCCAACAAGTCTCACTAATGGCTACAATGCCATAACTCCACATGCTGATCCATGCCCTAAGCCCATCCTCCTTTTGATTCCTGACTTTGTATGTAGGCTTAACAACATCTTTCTCCACAACCACTCCACTATCTGTTCTTTCACATGAGCAAGAAAATCATCACTGATAATCAGTCACATTAGGGGAAAGTAAACCAAAGATGTAGATAAAACATCTTGCACTTTAAAGCTTGTACTGTACTTGTTCAGTTTAACTACAAACCTGGTAGTAATAGTACTTCAGTGCATCTATTCTGAAGGCTTCCTATATGGATTGGCATATTTGTACTATAACTATTACCAGAATAGTATACAATATATTTTTTTCTTCATTATTTCAAACTAAGCTGCGGATTTAACATATAAAATGGGAACAGGAGTAGGTCATGTCCTCCCTTGAATAAGAAATTAAGCTACTATAAATACTCAGCAATACACACAGAATGCTGGAGCAACTCAGCAGACCAGGCAGCATCTATGGAAAAGAGAAAACAGTCAAAGTTTCAGGTTGAGACCCTTCATCAGGCATGCTGAGTTCCTCTTGCATTTTATGTGTGTTGCTTTGGATCTCCTGCATCTACAGGTATTCTTGTGCTGTAAGTACTCAGTAGGTCAGGCAGCATCTGTGGAAACAGAAACAGAGTTAATGTTCTGGTCTAAGACATTTCATCAAAAAAATAATTCTATATCTTTGCCCTCAGGCGCTGAGTGGTTCCTGCATTTTCTATTTTTATTTCAGATTCCTTCCAGGAATTTTCAAGCCTACTTCACCATCCAATAAGATCACGTGCATCAGATCCACTTTCCCATCTGATTCCCAGATCCTGTAAGTGTCCACATTCCCCTCTGCTCTTCCCAAACCTTACTGCTGTTTGATTTTCTGTATTTTTGAGCTCAGAAATTATGAGGCTATTTGTCATAGCAATCGGGGGAACATAATGTTTCTTGAGCCAGAAATAAAAAGATTCCACGTGTCATATTAATTTGGTTCTTGTTAACATTTCAGTTTCCATCTCCAGTTATTTCTCAGTTTGTTGCCTCTCACAGCTTCATATATCAGGTTCAGTTGAGCTACTGATCCACTAATCCCCCATGGTTTACTTCTGAAGGTTCCCAGTGTACTTTCAGAATGACTGCTCCAGGTCCTTGCACCTGATGCTGAATGTGCCATAGTTTAAATCTATTTTCTGCACCTGCCCTTACAAGGTTAGCCTGTCAATGAAAAGCCTTTGAAACTGCAGCTGAACTCCATGATAATGTCATGTGAATTTACTCGCAATGGGTGAGTGGCATTTTATCCTGCTTTTAGTGCACTTTCTATAATAAATGAGGGACAAGTTGTGGACACAACACACTGGAGTATTGTTTAGCTGAAGGACACTTCATCATCATGGGAAGGAAGCGTAGGTGAAATCTTCCACGAACATTAAACTCAAACCACACCATAGAAGTGTGTTTTCCTTGATAAGTCATTTACTGGCAGGTATCTTTTTATTTCTAGCTCAGGAAACATCATGTTCTCTGATTGTTATAAACGGCCACATCGTTGAAGTAATTTCCTACCTCAAAATACAGAAAACCAAAATCCAGTAATGTTTGCGAAGAGTAGAGCCGAGTACACTCTGTAGCCATTTTATTAGGTACCTCCTGTATACCTGCTTGTTAAGGCAAAATTTAATCAGCCAATCATGGGGCAACAACTCATTGCATAAAAGCATGCAGACATGGTCAAGAGTTGTTGTTCAGATCCAACATCAGAATGGGGGAGAAATGTGATCTACGTGACTTTGACTTTCTACGTGAATGATTGTTGGTGCAAAGGTTTGGTGGTTTGTGTATCTCAGAAACCGCCGATCTTCTGGGATTTTCACACACAACAATCTCTAGACATTACAAAGACTAGTGCAAAAAGCAAAAAAAAAATCCATTGAGTAGCAGTTCAGTGGGTGAAAATGCCTTGTTAATGAGAAAGGTCAGAGGAGAATGGCCAGACTGGTTCAAGCTGACAGGAAGGCAACGGTAACTCAAATAACCACACCTTACAACAGTGCTGTGCAGAAGAGCATCTCTGAATGGACAACATGTTGAACTTTGAAGTAGATGGCCTACAGCAGCAGAAGACCATGAACATACACTCTGTAGTCAGTTAATTAGATACAGGAGGTACCTAATAAAGTGGCCAGTGAGTTTATTTTGGTATTGGTTTATTCTGATTTATTTATTAAATGTACATGGAAACATAGTGTGAAATGTGTCAAACAACAGGAATTCTGCAGATGCTGGAAATTCAAGCAACACACATTAAAGTTGCTGGTGAATGCAGCAGGCCAAGCAGCATCTATAGGAAGAGGCGCAGTCAACGTTTCAGGCCGAGACCCTTCGTCAGGACTAACTGAAGGAAGAGTGAGTAAGGGATTTGAAAGCTGGAGGGGGAGGGGGAGATGCAAAATGATAGAAGAAGACAGGAGGGGGAGGGATAGAGCCGAGAGCTGGACAGGTGATAGGCAAAAGGGGATACGAGAGGATCATGGGACAGGAGGCCTAGGGAGAAAGACCGGGGGGGGGGTGACCCAGAGGATGGGCAAGAGGTATATTCAGAGGGACAGAGGGAGAAAAAGGAGAGTGAGAGAAAGAATGTGTGCATAAAAATGAGTAACAGCTGGGGTACGAGGGGGAGGTGGGGCCTAGCGGAAGTTAGAGAAGTCAATGTTCATGCCATCAGGTTGGAGGCTACCCAGACGGAATATAAGGTGTTGTTCCTCCAACCTGAGTGTGGCTTCATTTACATTAACAGCCAACAGAACTAGGAATGTGCTGGGAGCAGTCCGCAAGAGTCACCACACATTCCTGCACCAGCCTAATGTGCTCAAATGCTTGGCAGAACGGCATCGAAAGGAAGAAGCAACACAACAACAACAACAACAGCAAAATAAGCCTTTCTCCTCCCTCTCACCCTCCCACCCACCCACACACACGGACAGTCCTCCAACTCTCGCACTGGCCTCTGCAGCTGGAGTGGAGCCCATATTACGGATACTCAAGTGCAGAGCACAGGTCTGTACTGCAGATGTCCTTGGTCACCTGTCCATGTTGATGAACTTCAAAGGTCAAGTGCAAAGCGAAGTTCTGACATATAACTTCCCACATCGCCAATCCTAAATCCTAATCCAACCCCTATCTCCCCTCTCCATCTCCAAAATCATACCTGCGAACTTAAAAAATAACTAAGTCTGAGTTATGATGGGGAAACCATAGCTCCATGCCTTCACAAATGGAAGGTTTGTTATTGTCATGTGCCAAAATACAGTGAAAAACTTTTTGTTTTGCAAGCTAGCCATGCAGATATTTTCAAAACATAAGTACTTTGAGGTAATACATGAAACAGTACGAATAGAATACAGAATATAACGAGACAGTTACAGAGAAATTGCAGGGCACACAGACAATAACATGCAAGGGCCATGTCACATTGAAAGAAAAATTTATTGAAACATACAGCAACTCTAAAACATAAAATGAATTGAAGGAAAAAGAGTGGAGCCTGGGAGAACGTGTACATTCTGTTTATATTTTAGTGAGGCGCGCACATATGATGTGGTGACATAATAACATGTGCCATTCACGTACTTTTACATATAACCAATAATAATTTATGGAAATAAATGAAGAATGCTTAGTCAAACAATATATTTACAATGTTACTTAAATATTTCTGTAATATTAAATACTCAGCTCCATCCCTTGTAAGCTATAAACTCAACTCATACAGAATACATCTCAACTATATGCACACTATAATATATGGATCTATTTCTTTCAGAACAATGACTCCCCTAGCACACATATTGATCTGTTGTCTATGCATGCGGATTGTTTGCTCTCTTTCTCTCTCTCTCTCTCTCCCTCTCTCTCTCTCTCTCTCTCTCTCTCTCTCTCCCTTGCTTGGGCAATGTGAATACACCAGTGAGAGCATGAATGCATGCTTTTCTTTCATTGATATGCAGTTGCACAGGCACAACCAATTGAAGATGATACGAACCTGAATGCCAGAAAATATCATGAACTGCACTGCCAGTCATGGGACAAAACAGCAAGAGGAAAGAGTTATACAGTACAGAGAAGGATGTTAGCTAACAAAGGGATGAGTGAGTACACTGTATAGTACGCAGTGAAAGACGTACAGCTAGTAAACTTAAAGTGAAAATAAAATGTCTCTGGCTTTAGTGGGGAAAGTTGATGAATTCACTAGTGCTAATGAAGACTGGGAGTCATATATCGACAAGGTGAACAGTATGGTGACTCAAACAATGTGGGGAGCAAAGGAAAGCCCCCACACTTCTTAGCTTAATGGGTGAAAGAACGCACAGTCTCTTTAAGCAATTTAATAACCGCTGAAAAGCCAGGAAGCAAGAAGCTCGACATAATTGTTATGATTTTACAAAATCACTTGAGCCCTAAACTGCTGGTAATAGTTGAGAGGTTTAAATTTTACAAAAGGAACCAGTCAAAGGATGAAAGCATTTCTGAATACATAGCAGAAATGCTTAAACTTTCCCAGTACTGTGAACTTAGAGGTGGACTTTTGATGCATTAAGGACCGGGCTTGTATGTGGCATGCTCTCAAAGCACTCAGAAGAGACTACTGCCAGAAAGAGACTTAACTTTACAATAGGCTTTGACCATTACAATACCATTAGAGACTGCAGCAATGGATGCAGCAGAGCTACGGAAAAAGAGGTTAGAAAGTAAAATGCACAAAATGTCCCTGAATGGAGCAAATAGCCAAAAATGTTATTGATGTAACATATCCTCCCAAGATGCAAATGACTGCTTGGTTTAAAGAAAAAGTTTGCAGAATATCGCAGACAAGGTCACATAGAGTGTGAAAAGCACAACTGAGTGAACATTCTCAAACACAACTCTAAGCAAATGTTTAAAGTGACCGAATGTAAAACAAAATCAAACAACACAGAGCCTGACAAAGGTGAACTGTCATGCCTAGAATTGCGTAGTATTACTGAAGTAGTTCACAATATAATATGGATCATAATAAATGAGTCTGGTGTAAAACTGAAAATAAGTAGCATACGGGGTCAGATTGTCTATAACTTCAGGGGCTGACTACAACAGACAGTTTTCTAAGCAACACTCACAACATGCTGGAGGAACTCAGCAGGTCGGGCAGCGTCCGTGGAAAAGATCGGTCATCGGTTATTTTGTGTTTAGACAGTTTTCTAAGCTACCATTAGAGAAGACAGTGATGCTAAAGACTTACAAAGGCGAAAAAGTGTCTACCAAAGGCAAATGAAAGTAAATGTAACATGTGGAGGCCAAACACAACAGTTAGAGCTTTATGTGTTGAAAAGTGGAGGGCCAGCAACTTTTGGATTTGAATAGTTGAGAAAAATCCAACTAGTCTGGAACTCAATCAAAGCTCTCAGTATGGCATCAACAGGCAATGGCAGCCCAAATGATAGCACTAATCAGGGGCAGCACAGTTCTGGAAACTGAAGAAGAGAAAACTTCATACTGTGACCCGACTGAAGTGTTCCACACAGAATTAGTGAATCAACTGCCAGTAATAAATTCTGAAATACAAAAGAAAATAAGGAACGACGCAACATTGTCAAAAGTCTATGACGTCACCACACAAGGATACCCTGCTCATGGTATCCCTATGTTTCCAGAGTTCTCAGTGAGATGAGACCTAATGTTGGTATGTCAAAGAACCTTGATGTGTGGATCTTGTGTTGTGGTTCCCTCCAAACTGTGCACCTGAGTGTTGGAGAAACTGCATGAAGGACACTTGGGTATAGTCAAGATGAAGAATCTTGTTTGGAGCTACTTGTGGAGGGTGAGAATAGATAAACAGCTTGAACAGTTTGCTAAGAGCTGCTTGGGAAGCTATAAAGTTCAAAATGCACCCCCACAGGCACTGTTACACCCGTGGGAGTGGCCATCTTCACCATGGCAAAGAGTGCATATTGATTTTGCTGGGTCATTCGCGGACTCCATGTTTCCCATTGCTGAGGTTGCTCATTCGAAGTGGCCAATGGTTATACCAATGAAGTCAACCACCTCAGCAAAGACTGTCTCCACTCTGAGGACTATATTCACCAGAAATGGCTTACCTGAACAAACTGAGTGACAACAGACCACAATACACGTCAGAAGAATTCTGACTCTTCATGAAAAAAAATGGCATCAGACATTTCATGCCAACTCCTCACCACCCAGCAACGAATGGGTTAGCTGAAAAGTTTATCCAAGCCTTCAAATAATCTATTAAAGCTCAGGACAAGGAAGATGTTTCTCTACTGCGCAAGGTGGACAATTTCCTTCATGTGTATCAGAACTCTATTCATGTGACAACAAATCAAACACATGCAACGCTGTTCATGAGCAGGAATCTGAAATCTCGCATAGACCTCCTGAGATCAGATCTACAGAGGGAAGTGTAGAATCAACAGTTCAGACAGTTGCCAAGTGAATCAGCAAGGAGCTTTGAGATTGGACGGGAAGTCCTAGTGTGAGATTACCAAGAAGACAAGTGGACACCTGGCAGGATAGCTACCAGAGCGGGACCACTGATGTACACAGTGGATTTTGGAGCTCATACATGGAGGCATCATGTGGACTAGATACTGGATATTGGATGCACAACTAAACACACTTGAGTCAATTGCTTCCAAAAAGCATGACACATTATTGTAACCGGGTGACCATCAGATTTTATCCAGCATCGTTAAAGGTGTACTTAGGCATCCATCCGGGTAATGCTAGAATAGTTGTCTGTGCCTTTAAGGAGATGGTGATGTCATTACGCATGCGTGGGATAGTGGGGAGACCATTTTGCTTTCTGCTGAAGATGAGGTAAGCCGTTGGAATTGGGCATGGTGAGGAAAGGTGAGCATTAATTGACAATATCCATGTGAATTAGTTTATGTTTGTTGGTGGATCGAGAATATCAGTAATTTGACATGTTTTACATATGGATGCTTTAGATTTTCTGGAGTAAGTGACTCAGCGCTGGATTGCGTGGCTTGGGCAAAGTTCCTCACCAGCCAAGTAGGTCAGTCTTCCTGTAATTTAACTACCAGGCAATACCTTGTAAAAGTTGTACCAAAGTGTACCTTTTGTCTAACTTTATTGTATCAGGACTGATTGTGCATGTAACCACGTAGCATAAATGTTTAGACTCTGTTCAGAAGTTCAGCACGTGTGTACATCTTAGATGAGATATATTTGCTTACATTTTTCGCTGTTATGTATAAGATGGAGGGTGGGTGGGATTCTAATGTTGTTTGTATTGTGTTCCTTCAGCATTGCCACTACTGTATTTGTAGCGTCTTTGTACCGTATTGGTTCTGATATTTTTATACTGCATACGCAATTCTGTCCATACACAAGGGTGCGAATCGGAAGTTAAACTGAGATTGTAACGGCAAGAACTGGTTGTAAATTCGTTCGTTTTGTTTCACGACCCTCTTCTGGCACTTAAACATCGAAAACCGATAAAGGAATTAAAACCCGAAGAAGTCTTTGTTGTCCTGAGCGTGTACTTTTCCCCAGGCTACATTATAATCACCGGACTTACCTCTCAGTGATGATCATGACAGCAAAGTGACACCGGGAACTGAGAATACTGTCTTAGACAAGACACCTACCAAACCTGATGCCACTCCTCAGGTCCAGAGGTGCTATGAGAACATTATCGTCGATAAGACACCTGCCAAACCTGAAAGCAAAAGAGCGCACCCCGAAAGATTGAATCTTTAGAACAGTGGAGTTAGTTATGGTCTGTTCTTGTAAAAGCATGTTTATTTGGAATATGGTTTCTGAAAGGGATATTGAATGTTTTGAACATGTACAGTTTTATGTTGCATTAATCTAAAGGGGGAGGAAATGCATTGTATGGATCTTTTTCTTTTAGTGCAATGACTCCCTCAGCACTACCTATTGATCCGTTGTCTACGCATACACATTGTTCTCTCTCTGTCTCTCACTGCAATGTGAGTACACCAGTTAAAGCCATCTCCTGCATGCATGCTTTTGTTTCATTGATATGTAGTTGCACAGACACAACACACAGTATACTATACAATACAACCACTATATAGAATTCCACAGCATTGTAAATTTTGAATTGGCCCATTCAGTCCTAAAGATTTAATTGCTGTGGAGGATTTCTTACTCTTGTGGACCAATGTCTTTCCTGACAAAGTGATGGGGGCATCACTCTGCTTAGCAGGTGAGAATTGCGGCTGTGAACCGATCTCAGGTTTTGGGGTTTCCTCCATGGTGGTTGTAGGAGTTGACCCTGGGACTGCAGGAAGAGGGACAAACAGCTCTGTACAACCAATCTCCCACTTTTGATCATCTCTGTAGTTTCTCAGCTGAACTGCTTGTGTGAAGCGAAACATCCAGCCTCCCTATTTGGGGAGTCTTCAATATGTCTTAGCTGTTGTCCTGCATACTCCTACTGAGATTGCAAGTGTGAATGGAAGGGATGAACCAGGAACAGCATACCTATTGGTTGTGCAGCAAGCTGATTTGCGATATACAAGGAGGAAAATGACAAGCTTCTGATTCAGTGTCAGCACTGTGTATTCTACTGTCGTTGCTCGCAGTGTATTCTTTCAACATTTGGAGAAATCTTTCCGCCACGCCATTTTATCAATGGCTGGTATGGTGCAAATGTAATATATCTTATTCCATTCATTTTCAGGAATGACTTAGACTTCCAGAACAAATTGTGGTCCATTGTCACTGACTAAGTATTCCAGAACACCAGCCCTTGAGATGAAGCTTCTCAACACATCAATAGTGTGAGAAGCTGTAGTGGAGACTATTGGGAACACTTCTGGACATTTTGTAGCTGCATCCACTACTACCAAGAAATTTGTGTCCAAGAATTGTCTGGCAAAATCCATGTGAATCCTTTGGCAGGGCAATGTACCTACAGTATGCCAGTCCCAGGAATGGAGATGCTCTTGGCATGTTCTGGACGTGTTCGCATCTTGAACAGGGCACGGCAAGCTGCTTGATCTGTTGATCGATCCCAGGCCACCAGATAAAGCATCAAGCTAACACTTTCATTTTGACCATGCCTAGATATTCGACATATAGATCCTCCAACACTTCAGCTCTCTGCTTGAATAGTGTAACTCTCATTGCCCATATATGACAACCTACGTCCAGGGCAAGTTCATCACAGCGCTGGTAAAAATGGCGGAACTCGTATTTCTGCTGCACATTCTAGCCATTTTATGTTGCCATGTAGACGTGAGACAGTGTGGAGTCTTTTCTGGTTTCCCTTTGGAGCAACTCTGCAATAACAGGGAGACTTATGATTTGCATTAGGAAGAGTAAATTTTTCAGGTATTTCCTTTTCCAAAGGTAAGCAGGACATTCCACTCATCTTGAATTTGATCTTGTAATTGTGCCCCCAAAGAAACAGAGCCCGCCGTTGCATTTGTGCTTCCACTATTTGTGGAACACCCTTCTGTGGATTGAAAATGGACACTAGTGATTGATGATCAATAATGAGGGTAAACTCATAGAAACATAGAAAACCTACAGCACAATACAGGCCCTTCAGCCTACAATGCTGTGCCGAACATGTACTTACTTTAGAAATTACCTAGGGTTACCCTTAGCTCTCTCTCCCATACAAGTACTCGTTGAAGTGTTTTACACCTTAAACAACTCAAGGCCTCTTTGTCAGCCTGTGCGTAATTTTTCTCTGCAGTGGTAAAGGAATGTGATGCAAAGGCAAAGGGGCATTCTTTTCAATCACCCCTAACATATGACCATGAGATCATAAGACATAGGAGCAGAATGAGGCCATTCATCCCATCGAGACTGCTCCACCGTTTCATCGTGTCTGATCCCGGAACTCATTCAACACCATAGACTTGATCTCTCACCATATCTCTTGATGACATGACTGCACCTATAGCGTATGGTGAGGTGTCCACCAGCAAGCTTCACTGGACAATATGGATTATAATGTGTGAGTACAGTGTCTGATGTTACCACTTCCATTGTCCTTTGGAAAGCTACCTCATACTGCTTTGCCCATTGCCATTTCTTCCTGATCTGTAGTGCTGAATTCATGCGGTGGAGCACAGTGACCAGGTTTGGCAGTATCCTGTTGCAGTAGTTGACAAATCCCAAAAAGGACTGCTAGTGTGACACATCCTTTGATGCTCGGACATCTAATGGTGATTGAATTTTCTCAGCACACTTGTGTAAACTTGTACATCAATGGTGTGACCATAGTAAGTGATGCTTCGTTTAAAGAATTCACACTTGTTGCGCTATGCTCTGTGCCCATAAACTTCTAATTTTCTTAATACTGTCCTGAGATTTTGGAGATGTTTCTTATCCTTCTTGCCAGTAACAGTGATGTCATCTAGGTAACACTATGTGCCTGGTTAGCCTTGCAGCACCTGATCCATAGATTTTTGCCAGTCCAAGTACAAATGCTACTCCAAAAATAAGTCCATAATAGTACTAAAACCCTTTGTGTGTGTTTATGGTGAAAAACACTTTGGACTCTTCTTCTATCTCCATCTGTAGGTAGGCCTCAGCTAAGTCCACTTTGCTGAAGAATTTTCCTCCAGAAAGGTTTGTAAAGACAACTTCAATCCTGAACAGAGGATATTGATTTTATTTCAGTCCTGGGTTGTTGGTAATCTTTAAATCACCACAAATCCATTCATCTTGGCTACTGGGACCATTGGTGTTGCCCATGTGCTCAACTCAAACTTGGAAAGAATGTCTCCATGCAATCAAGCTTACTAGCTACTCTATCATAGATGGTATAAAGAACTAGACAGGCTTTGTAAAACCTGGGTGTGGCATTTTCATTTAACATTATGTAACCCTTGATACGTTTGAGTGTTCCAAAGCCACCCTTGATCACCCAGTACCTTTTGTTTTTCACTTTCATTTGATTCTATTGCAGGGTGTGCGGCATGCAAATGGTGGATGGATCTTTGATCAAATTGTAGTTGTCTCAGCCACTCACAGCGCCACAATGCTATCCCTCCAGTGTTTCCCACATACAAGTCCAATGTGCTTTGTTGGTTCCCAAACAAGAGAAAATCTGCAGATGTTGGAAATCAAAAGCAACACACACAAAATGCTGGAGGAATTCAGCAGGCCTGGCAGCATCCATGGGAAAATGCAAACAGTAGGCATTTCGGGCCAAGATCTTTCGCCAGGACTGGAAGGAAAGAGTCAGTGTAAGAAGGTGCAGGGAGGGGAGGAAGAAGAACAGGATGGGAGATGATAGGTGAAGCCAGGAGAGTGGTAGGGCATGAAGTAATGAGCTGGGAAATTGATTGGTGAAAGAGATAAAGGGCTGGAGAAGACAGAAGCTGATAGGAGAGGATAGAAGACTATGGAAGAAAGGGAAGGAGTAGCACCAGAGGAAGGTGATGGGCAAGTAAGGAGATAAGGTGAGAGAGAGAAACAGGAATGGGGAATGGTAATGGATAGGGGAGGAGTGGCAATTACTGGAAGTTCGAGAAATCAATGTTCAAGGAATCAGGTTGGAAGCTACCCAGATAGAATATAAGATGTTGCTCCTCATGTGTGGCCTCATCGCGGCAGTAATGGAGGCCATGGACTGACATGTCGGAATGGGAATGGGAAGTAGAATTGATGAGGGTGGATACCATTGAGATCTCGCTTATTCTGATGGGTGAAGTGTAACTGCTCAGCAAAGCAGTTTCCTAATCTATGTGTACTCTCACAAACATACAGGAGACCACACCAGGACACCCCGACAGACTCATAAGTGAAGTGTCGCCTTACACCGAATGGCAGTGCGGGAGGAGGTGTAGGGGCAGATGTGACACTTGTTCCGCTTGCAGGGAAAAGTACCAGGAGGGAGATCAGTGGGGAGGGACGAGTGGACGAGGGAGTCACCTAGGGAGTGATCCCTGTGGAAGTTAGAAAGTGAGGTGGGGGGGTGGGGTGGGAGGAAAGGATATGCCTGGTAGTGGGATCCTGTTTGACATGGTGGAATTTATGGAGAATTATGTGCTGGACGCAAAAGCTGGTGAGGTGGTATGTGGCAGAATAGAAGGGATGCCGGTGAGGGCAGCGTTGATGGTGGAGGAAGGGAAGCCCCTTTTTTTGAAGGAGGAAGTCATCTCAGTAGTTCTGGAATGACAAGCCACTTTCTGAGAGCGGATGTGATGGAGACAGAGGAACTGAGAGAAGGGGATGGCATTTTTAGAAGTGACAGGGTGGGAAGAGCGATAGTACAGGTAGCTGTGAGAATCAGTGGGTTTATAAAAGACATCAGTAGATAGACTATCTCCAGAGATAGAGACAGAGAGATTGAGAAAGAGGAGAGAGTGATGGAATTGGACCAGGAAAATCTGAGGGCATAGTGGAAGTTGATGAAGTCAACAAGCTCAGAATGGGTGCAGGAAGCAGCACCAATGCAGTTGTCGATGTAGTGTAGGAACAGTTGGGGAGCGATACCGTAGGCTTGGAATGTGGACTGTTCCACGTAGCTGACAAAAAGGTAGGCATAGCTGGGACCTATGCGAATGCTCATGGCATCACCTTTGGTTTGAAAGGACTGTGAAGAACCAAAGGAGAAATTATTGAGAGTGAAGACCAGTTCCACAAGACGGAGAGTGGTGATGGAGGGGAACTAGTTGGGTCTGCTGTCCAGTAATTATGTGTGTGTGTGTGTGGGGGGGGGGGGTTTGTTGGCTGTTGTATTTCACATTTATGAATGTCATTCCCACAGTAATCTTTTCTCCAGTATAGGTTCTTAGATGGATATCTGCAGCCTTCAGTTAATATCTCTGAAATGTCTATCTTTCTGATATAGCCAGCCATTTCTGTTATTTACTTATTTATTTATTATTATTATCACTGTTTATGAACCCTTGAATTTCATCCATTTTCTGCCCCTTTTTTTTAACTCAAACGTCTCACTCAAATACCTAACTGCTTTTCAACAGGTTAGGGAATTGCCTCTGGTTGATTTTAAATTTTCTTTATTGCCACTGTTATGTTTTGTAACTCCAAAGCCTAAAACTAATTGAAAGGTGAAGATGCGAGCCTGAGAGAACGTGTACATTCCGGTTTTACTTTAGTGGTGACGCACACATATGACATGGTGGCATAATGAGGTGTGCCATTCACGTATATTTATATATAACCTGTAATGAATTATGCAAGCAAAGAATGATTAATCAAACAATATATTGCATGTACAATATTATTCAGATATTACAGAAATATTAAATACACAACAAGGAGGGCTGCATTGAGAGGGAAGATAATCCAAATGCCAAAACACATCTGATGGCCATTAAAAATGCAGTATAAATTCTGGAGAATCAATGTGTGTCAGCAACCAGAAAAATGTGTAATTTGATGTCGTGAGAGATAACGAGGTGATCTGAAGAAAAGCAGTTGGATCTATGGTTAGGTGTGGAAGAAGATCAGGTGGGGTAGAAATTCTAGTATGAACTGTTGGACAGAATGCCTGCTTCCATGCAATAAAACTCTTGCAATTCAACTAGAATGTAGTTATAGAGTCTTACAACATAGAAGCAGGCCCTTTGGGTGGAACTCATTGAGTGACTGAAAAGGAAAATACTATTTTGTCTCTTTCAACCATTACACATATCTTAACTTTCCAGAATCACAGAATCAAAGAAACATAGACACAGAAATAGGTCCATCCCAGCCTACCTTGTCCATTCAATCATGATGCCGATGCATACAGATTCCATTTGCTTACATTTGGCCCAGACCCCTCTACTTCTTTCTTACCCAAGTCCCCGCTCAAATACCTTTTAAATGTTGTCATAGCTTTTGCCAACTCCACCTCATCTGGCAGCTCACTTTTGAGTTTCACCACACTCTGTGTGAAAAATATTCCTCTCAAATCTACTTTAAATATCTCCCTTCACAGGCTGAAATCAGCAGGAGAGGTGAAGCAGCGTGAGGTGTAAAAAGAGCTCGGGAGCTTTCAGTTTCTTGTCAGCAGGCTGAAATCAGTGTGGGGCCAATAAAAAGAAAGGTGTTAGAAGCGGCGTGCCCATTGTTGGAATGAGGCAGTGCTGGGATCATCCAGCTTTGGCTCAATAGGCTTAGGCAAGAACAAGCTTGAGCAAGCACAGGCAGAGGTTATAAGTAAGTAAGAAAGTTTCTAGTAGTTTTCTTTGTTAGTACGTAGCTAGAGTGTTAACCACGGCTCTGGAGGTAGTAGTATGTGCCTTGTGTGAAATATGGGAAATTTGGGAGACCTCCAGTCTCTCTGATAGCTATATCAGCACTGTGTTCGTCCATCGTTGACGTCGATGAGGACCTCGACACCGTGATACTAAGATAGGTGGCGTTGTGGATAACAAAGTAGGCTTTCAAATCTTGCAGAGAGATTTGGGCCAGTTCGAAGAGTGGGCTGAAAGATGGTAGACGGAGTTTAATGCTGATAAGTGTGAGGTGCTACATTTTGGTAGGACTAATCAAAATCGGACATACATGGTAAATGGTAGGGCATTGAGGAATGCAGTAGAACAGAGGGATCTCGGAATAATGGTGCATAGTTCCCTGCAGGTGGAATCTCATGTGGATAGGGTGGTGAAGAAAGCTTTTGGTATGCTGGCCTTTATAAATCAGAGCATTGAGTATAGGAGTTGGGATGTAATGTTAAAATTGTACAAGGCATCGGTGAGGCCAAATTTGGAGTATTGTGTACAGTTCTGGTCACCGAATTATAGGAAAGATGTCAACAAAATAGAGAGAGTACAGAGAAGATTTACTAGAATGTTACCTGGGTTTCAACACCTAAGTTACAGAGAAAGGTTGAACAAGTTGGATCTTTATTCTTTGGAGCGTAGAAGGTTGAGGGGGAACTTGATAGAGGTATTTAAAATTATGATGGGGATAGATAGAGTTGACGTGGATAGGCTTTTTCCATTGACAGTAGGGGAGATTCAAGCAAGAGGACATGAGTTGAGAGTTAGGGGGCAAAAGTTTAGGGGTAACACGAGGGGGAACTTCTTTACTCAGAGAGTGGTAGCTGTGTGGAACGAGCTTCCAGTAGAAGTGGTTGAGGCAGGTTTGATTTTGTCATTTAAAAAAAAATTGGATAGGTATATGGACAAGAAAGGAATGGTAGGTTATGGGCTGAGTGCAGGTAGATGGGACTAGGTGAGAGTAAGCACTCGGCATGGACTAGAAGGGCTGAGATGGCCTGTTTCCATGCTGTAATTATTATATGGTTATATTATGATGGTGTTGAGACTAGCACGTGATTTGGATTTAAGTGAGGGAGAGTTACGCATTAGGGTTCACCTAATGGAGTCAGCCTCACTCTCTCTTCCCAATTCCCCATCTGGATCCAGTGGCAAGACAGAGTCGAGACGGCTGGAGATGGGACTGGATGCAGTAAATGACCAGGATGTATGGGGTGTCAGGGAGGGGTAGCACCTCTGGTGGGGGAACATGTCACGTGCTTTTCAAGGCGGTTAGTCCACTATTGGTCCCCACCTGGCACTCAGCTCTCACCTGTGGCTCCCCGTAGCTGTTTGCATGCGACAGCAGCCACGTCCCAGGCAATGGCTTCGACAAGCCGGCTAAACCAGGTGAGGGTAGCCGACGGGTCTCAAACCCTCGGTGAGATAGGGAGTTGTCTATCCCAGCATGTGAAGACAGACTCCGGTGGATTGAACCAATGGAAGGTCCAATAGTCAACAAGGCTGTCTCTGCAAGCATCGTGGATCGTGTATATCAGCACAAAGTGCACTGAGCTGCAGCTCCTTGGAGACGGGTTAAGGAACTGGACCTACATCTCAGACCTGTATAGGGAGGTGATGGATAGGAGCTAATGGGAGGTAGTCACCTTTAAGTTGTAGGAAGCAGGTCCCTGGTGACTGTCAAGAGAAGGAAAAGGAAAAGGCAGCCAATGCAGAGTAGCCCTGTGGGCCGTTTCTTACAATAATAAGTATTCTACTTTGGATAAAGTTGGGGGAATGACTGACCGGGGGAAGCTGCAGTGATTGGCTCTCTGGCACCGAGTCTAGCTCTGTCACTTAGAAGGCAAGGGGTAAGAAGAGGAGTGAAGTGGTGATAGGGGATACCATTCCATAACTAGAAGAACAGAAAGCAGATTCTGTGGCTGTGAAAGAAACACCAGAATGGAATGTGAACTGCCAGGTGCCAGGGTCACGAATGTCTCAGATTTTGGATCCACAGCATTACAAATGGGGAGGGCGAACACCAGAAGTCAAGCTGCATATTAGCACCGACGACATAGGTAGGGAAAGGGAGGAGGTCCTGAAGAGATCATATTGAGTTAGTCAGAAAGCTGGAAAGCAGCACCTCCAGGGTGGTAATCTCTGGATTGCTGCCTGTGCCACATGCCATTGTGGGTAAAAATAGGATGATTGGTACAGCGGGAAAGATTTCAGATTCCTGGATCATTGGGATCTCTTCTGGAGAAGGTATGACCTATACAAAAAAGACGGGTTACACCTGAACCCAAAGGGAACCAATATCCTTGCAGACAGGTTTGCCAGAACAGTGTGGGGAGGGTTTCAACCTGATGGAAGAGGGGTGGGGTGTGCCAACCAAGGTGATGGGGCTGTGGATGGGACAGTTGGTATACTAGTAGATGCAATCTATAATGAGAGCGTGAGGAAGGACAGGCACATGATAGGGCAAAATTGCAGTGAATCAGATGAGTTAAAGTGTAACGGGGACCAAAATCAAAAAGAGTGATGAATACAGACTGGAAGTGTTATATCTGAATGCACGCAGTATACAGAATAAAGTTGATGATCTTGCGGTACAGTTACTGATTGGCAGGTATGATGCGGGCATCTCTGAGTCATGGTTGAGGGAAGATCATAGTTGGGAGCTTAACATCTAAGGGTACATACTGTATCGAAAGGACAGGCAAGTAGGCAGAAGGGGTGGTTCTGTTGGTAAAAAATGAAATCAAATCCTTAGAAAGAGGCAACATAGGATGGGAAGATACAGAATCCTTATGGGTAGAGTTAGCAAACTGCAAGGGTAAAAAGTCTCTGCAGAGAGTTATATACACACCTTTGAAAAGTAGCCAGACGTGGGTTACAAATTACAATAGGAGATTAAAAAAAAAGGCCTGTAAAAAAGGGTAATGTGATAATCATGGGGCATTTCAATATGTAGGTCGATTGGGAAAATCTGCTTGGTGCTGGATCTCAAGAGAAAGAGTTTGTAAGTGCGTATGAAATGGCTTCTTTGAACAGCTTGTGTTTGAGCCCACTAGAGGAACTGAAATTCTAGATTGGTTGTTGTGTAATGATGCAGATTTGATTAGGAAGTTTAAGATAAACAAACCCCGTTCGAGGCAGTGATCATGATATGATAGAATTCACCCTGCAAGTTGAAAGGGAGAAGATAAAGTCAGAGGTATCAGTATTAGAGTGGAGCAATGGGATGAAAGAGGAGTTGACCAAAGTTAATTGAAAAGGAACACTATCATAGATGACAGTAGAATAGCAATGGCTGGAGTTTCTGGGCGCAATTCAGAAGGCACATGATAGATAAATCCCTAGCTGAAAAATTATTCTAAAGGAAAGATGGGATCAAACAACCATGGCTGACAAAGGAAGTCCAAGACAGCATAAAAGCAAAAGCAAGGGCATGTAATATAGAATAAAATAGTGGGAAGGTAGAGCTTTTAAAAACCACCAGAAGGCAACGAAAAATAGTCTCAAAAAGAGAAAAGATGAAATATGAAGGGAAGATGGCCAATAATACAAAAAAAAGGATACAAAGAGTTTTTTTTCAGATAGACAAAGAGTAAAAGAGAGATGAGAGAGGATATTGAACCACTGGAAAATTACGCTGGAGAGGTAGTAATGGAGGACAAAGAAATGGTGGATGAACTTTAGTATTTTGTGTCAGTCTTCACTGTGGAAGACTGTAGCAGAATGCCAAAAATGAGAAAGTGTCATGGGGCAGAAGTGAGTGTCATTGCTATAACGAGGGAGAAGGTATTTGGGAAGCTGAAAAGCCGGGAGGTAGATAAGTTACCTGGACTAGATGGACTACAGCCTAGGGTTCTGAAAGAGGCAGCTGAAGAGGCTGTCGAGGCATTAGAAATGATCTTTCAAGGATTCTGAAATGATTGCTGAGGACCGAAAAATTACAACTGTCATTTCACTCTTTATGAAGGGAGGGAGGCTGAAGAAAGGAAATTGTAGGCCAGTTAGCCTGACTTCAGTGGTTGGAAAGAAGTTGGAGTCTATTATTAAGAATGAAGTTTGTGGGTACTTGAAGGCACATGATAAAATAGACCGAAGTCATCATCAATTTCTAAAGGGGAAATCTTGCCGGACAAATCTGTTGGAATTCTTTCTGGAAATAACAAGTAGGATAGACAAAGTAGAGTTAGTGATTGTTGTTTATTTGAGTTTTCAGAAGGCCTATGACAAGGTACCACACATGAGGCTGATTAACGCTGGAATTCACCTTCTAAATTTGACCTGTAAATCTTCTATTCCTCCTTTAAGAAGCTTCTTAACAGCTCCTCATCGACCAAGCTGTAGTCAAACACTCTCATATCCCTTTAGGTATTCATGTATGTGATTAATGTAGGTATAGAAATGGAATATGATCTTGTAGAGGATAATTTGCATTATGTTGGTGAACAGAAAATGTCAGGGCATGACAGGGGAGCAGGGTGAGGTGAAGTGGGATATACTGGGATTTCCCCTGTTTAGGGTTAACATGGACTCTGGAGACCATGTGGCCTACTTCTGCTTCGCAGTGAATCTGTGGTTCTGTAATATAGTCACACACATCAGTGACAAGACTGCAAATCTTCTGTGAACTATGTCCAACTTTCTCAGCACATATTCCGCAATGTAACTTGTGGTGAGATACGCCTCAAATGTATCTCAGGTCAGGGTTACACCAGATAAAAGTCTTGCTGCAGTCCAGACAAACAGGATTTTGTTGGTGAATCCATAGTTACAAGCTCTGCTTTGAGCAGAGTTGCTCAGTTAAAAAAAGGTAGGTAATATTTCTGAAACCCTTTGCATGGGCACTGTGCGAAATTGAGAGACGCCTTGTGGAGAAGTTCAACACCTGTTTAAAAGAATAGCATTATACTTATTATATGTAATCATCATAAAACAAATGGAAACTAGAGGGGAGAAGGGAAATGAAAGTGAAGGCTGGAAAACAGAAGATGCAGCTTTAATACCAAAAAAACACTCCTTTTCATTTTTGTGGGAATCATTGCTTTGTCACTACTGTTTTATTAATGAAAGGGAGTTAGGAAATGGTTGTGCAATTGACCAGAAATATTTGGTAGAATCAGAAATTGGCTAATCACATACCTAATGAAAGTGGATGCACTGTCTGTCTTTACAGCTCACTGGGGCATGGGAGTTCATGTAAAATGGTGGCACATTTTATTTTTGAATGTCCTTCAATGCAGCAATATTTTCTTGGCAGTAACGCTTTCCAATTCTAATGGACAGGGTGGCATAGACAGAGTGGACAGCCAGTCGAACACACTGCCAGGGTGGCGGTTAGAGGCAGATACATTAGGGACATTTAAGACAATTAAATATCAAATAAGCACATGGTTTTAAGAAAATTGGAGGCTTATGTGCAGTGTAGAGGAAAGAGTTAAATCGGTCATGGAGTAGGTCTGTGCAATGTTGTGGGCCGAAGGATCTGTGCTGTGCTGTAATATTCCACGTTCCATGTTTGATAGACATTTTTCCTCTCTCTCTGTTCATTTACAGTTTTGAGCTTCGATCACTTGCTGTATTTATGGCATGGTTACAGCACAGAAGAAAGCCATTTGACTCAGTGTACTCACACAGGTTCTCTACCAGAGCAGCTCACTAGTTACTGTACAATCCCAGGCCCCTTGTCTATAACAGTGTTTAATTCCTCACCATATATCTAAAGCAATGTACTGAGATTGTCACAAGTGCGGGCATGGGTGGACCCAAAAGCAGGACACAAACATGTTTTGTAGCGTTAACAAGAATAGAGTTTATGAATTGTTACAAGGAAAGCAGGGAAGCAAGGATTGTTTAGAGGGAGAACAAGGAATGAGCAAAGCAGAATCGGGAATAAGCGAGGCTAGACTCGGACTCGGACTTGGACTTGGAACTCGGGAGCCAGACTTGGAACTCAGAACTTGGAACTTGGGACCTGGACTTGGAACTTGGAACTCGGGACCCAGACTTGGAGCTCGAAACATCAGAGCCTGGACTTGGGACTTGGAACATCAGAGCCTGGACTTGGGACTCGGAACATCAGAAACCTGGGTTTGGAATATCGAAGCCTGGACCTTTCTTAGACACAGGACACGGAACTCTGAGCTGGGGCTCCTCCTTGGATACAGGACATAGAGCCGGGTCTGTTCTTAGGCACAGGACATGCATCACTGAGCCGGGTCTTCTCCTTGGACACAAGACACAGAGCTGGGACTCCTCTTTTAGAAACAGGACATGGAACACTGAGAGACAGGATTCCCCAACTCAGAGTAGCGGCAAATGGCTGGACCCACTCAGTGGAGACGATAACACGAAGAGACAGTTCCCCATTCAGGGTAGCGGCAAACAGCCGGACCTACCCAGTGGAGATGAGGACACGAGGAGACAGTTCCTAACTCAGAGTAGCGGCAAAACGGCCGGAGGTACTCAGCGGAGAAGAGGACATGAAGAGACGGTACCACACAACGATAGACAGTTCAAACCTTGACACAAAATGGCTCCAAGTAGTGGCAAGCCCTTGACGCGGCCCAGGAACTACAGACAGCGGCTCTAGTCTCACTCCGGCATGTTAACCTGACGGACCCGCTCCAGTGAGGTAGTTTAGTGGCTCGATCAGGCAAGGTAACTTAGCAGGCTGGCTCCAGTGAGGCAACCTACTGGTACTCGCTTCGGGGAAAAGACTTGAGTGGCTCCGGCGATGTAACTTGGCTCGTTCTGGCAGGGTGACTTGCTCGCACTCACTTCGGTGGCGTCCGATGATGATCTAGCCCCGAGTAGCTGTAAGCCCGACACTAAATACTGCTCGTTCAGCTGAGACTCAAGTGCCTTTAATTACAGAGCCCAAGAAACACGGGGAAACAATGAATTATGGAAAACAAGGAGTCAACGGTCCTGATCATGACAGAAAGTAAATTTAAAGGGACCCAGGCAATAACCGATCAGGACCGTGACAGTGATATACATCCTTTGGCCAACTGGGTCCACCCAGACCCTCAGCCACCCATTTCAACCAATTCTACACAACAAATAATTGGCTGAGGAACAAAGTAAGTTGAACAATATCTGTGACTGATGCAGAGTTTTGTTTCAAGATATAAACAATTTATTTCTTCCCACAGATGCTGCTCAACCCATTGTTTTCCTGCAGTAGATGATATGTCACTCCAGATTCCAGCTCATGTAGTCTTACATGTCTGCACTATTTCTATATTCATCCAAAGTTTTATTCTTCCAACACATTGATGTCACAGACAAGAAAACTCACCAACACCTCTACTTCTGCAGGAGGCTAAAGAAATTCAGTAGGTCCCCATAGACACTTACCAGTTTTTATCAATGTCCCACAGAAAGCATTCTATCTGGATGCATAATGGCTTGGTATGGCAACTGCTCTGCACACGACCACAAGAAACTTCACATCACAGGAACCAGCCTTCTCTCTCCAGACTTCGTCTATATTTCTTGCTGTCTGACTAAAGCAGCCAGCATAGACCCTACTCACCCCAGATAGTCTCTCTCCTCCCCTCTGCAATCGGGCAGAGATACAAAACCCTGAAAGCATGTACAACTAGGCTCAAGGACAACTTCTATCCCATCATTATCAGACCCTTGAATGGATCTCTGGTATGATACGATGGACTCTTGTTCTCATAATCTACCTCATTATGATCTTGAACTTTATTGTTTCCTTGCACTTCCCTTTAGTTGCTTTTACATTTTATTCTGCATTGTTATTGCTTTACTTTAGCCCAGCTCAAAGTGCGGGGTAATGATTTGATCTGTATAAACAGTATGCACGACGAACTTCTCACTGTATCTGAAGACATGTGGCCACAATAAATCAATGCTAGTACCTCCCATCAGATTTCACAGCACATCTACACACTAGAGGCAATTTTGCAGTGGCCAGCCTGTGTACCTCTGCATGTAGGATCTGGGAGGAAACTGCAGCATCTCGAGGAAGCCCATGTGGCCCTGGTGAGAATGTGTGAACTTAACACAGATATTGAATCTGGTCTCATGAGATGTGAAACAACTGCTTTACCTGTGCTGCCCAGAATCCCCTTCCCTTCAGAAGGCCACATTGGAGCTGCCTCCTCTAAATCTGCAAGAGTTCTTTATGGATTCTAGTCTAGAATCATGCTACCTAATTAGAAATATAGAAACATAGAAAACCTACAGCACAATACAAGCACCTCAGCCCACAATGCTGTGCTAAACATGTACTTACTTTAGAAATTACCAAGGGTTACCTACAGCCATCCATTTTTCTAAGCTCCATGTACCTATCCAGGAGTCTCTGTAAGATCCTATTTTATCCGCCTCCATTACTGTCGCCGGCGGCCCATTCCACGCACTCACCACTCTCTGCGTAAAAAACTTACCCCTGACATCTCCTCTGTACCTTCTAATGGTGATTTAATTGCCACAGGTGCAGCCTGACCTGCTGAATATTCCTGGAGTTCTCTGTTTTTATTTCATATCTCCACCATCTGCGGATTTATGGATATAAATAATCCATGTTTATTTTTGTCTTCGTGAGTGCTTCTTATATGACCATAAGACCATAAGACCATAAGACAAAGGAGCAGAAGTTGGCCATTCAGCCCATCGAGTCTGCTCTGCCATTTTATCATGAGCTGATCCAATCTCCCATTTAATCCCACTCCCCCTCCTTCTCACCATAACCTTTGATGCCCTGGCTACTCAGATACCTATCAATCTCTGCCTTAAATACACCCAATGACTTGGCCTCCACTGCCACCCGAGGCAACAAATTCCATAGATTCACCACCCTCTGGCTAAAAAAGTTTATTTGCATCTCTGTTCAGAATGGTCGCCCTTCAATCCTTAAGTCATGCCCTCTCGTACTGGACTCCCCCATCATGGGAAACAACTTTGCCACATCCACTCTGTCCATGCCTTTCAACATTCAAAATGTTTCTATGAGGTCTCCCCTCATTCTTCTAAATTCCAAGGAATACAGTCCAAGAGCTGACAAACGTTCCTCATATGTTAACCCTCTCATTCCCAGAATCATTCTAGTGAATCTTCTCTGTACCCTCTCCAACATCAGCACGTCCTTTCTTAAATAAGGAGACCAAAACTGCCCACAGTACTCCAAGTGAGGTCTCACCAGCGCCTTATAGAGCCTCAACATCACATCCTTGCTCCTGTACTCTATTCCTCTAGAAATGAATGCCAACATTGCATTTGCCTTCTTCACTACCGACTCAACCTGGAGGTTAACCTTAAGGGTACGAGGACTCCCATGTCCCGTTGCATCTCAGAACTTTGAATTCTTTCCCCATTTAAATAATAATCTGCCTGTTTATTTCTTCTGCCGAAGTGCATACCCATACATTTTCTGACATTGTATTTCATTTGCCACTTCTTTGCCCATTCTTCCAATCTATCCAAGTCTCAGCAGCCTCTCCGTTTCCTCAGCACTACCGGCCCCTCCACCTATCTTCGTATTGTCAGCAAACTTAACCACAAAGCCATCTATTCCATAATCCAAATCGTTGATGTACAATGTAAAAAGAAGTGGCCCCAACACGGACCCCTGTGGAAAACCACTGGTCACCTGCCCCCAACCAGAATAGGATCCCTTTATTCCCACACTCTGTTTCCTGCCAATCAGCCAACATTCTATCCACGTATGTAACTTTCCCGTAATTCCATGGGCTCTTATCTTGTTAAGTAGCCTCATGTGTGGCACCTTGTCAAAGGCCTCCTGAAAATCCAAATATACAATATCCACTACATCTCCCTCGTCTAGCCCACTGGTAATTTCCTCAAAAAATTGTAATGGGTTTGTCAGGCAGGATTTTCCTTTAAGGAATCCATGCTGAGTTCTGCCTATCTTGTCATATGCCTCCAGGTACTCTGTAACCTCATCCTTAACAATCGACTCCAACAACCTCCCAACCACCAATGTCAAGCTAACAGGTCTATAATTTCCTTTTTGCTTCCTTGCCCCCTTCTTAAATAGTGGAGTGACATTTGCAATCTTCCAGTCCTCCGGAACCATGCCAAAATCTATTGACTTTTGAAAGATCATCGCTAATGCCTCCACAATCTCCACAGCTACTTCCTTCAGAACATGAGGGTGCACTCCATCTGGTCCGGGAGATTTATCTACCTTTAGACTATTCAGCTTCCTGAGTACTTCCTCTGTCATAATTGTGACTGCTCACGCTCCTCTTCCCTGCCACCCTTGAGTGTCCGGTATACTGCTGATGTCTTCCTCAGTGAAGACTGATGCAAAATATTTGTTCAGTTCCTCCGCCATCTCCTTATCTCCCATTACAATTTCTCCAGCATCATTTTCTATCGGTCCTATATCTACTCTCACCTGTCTTTTACTCTTTATATACTTGAAAAAGCTTTTAGTATCCTCTTTGATATTCTTTGCTAGCTTCCTTTCATAGTTAATCTTTTCTCTCTTAATGACCTTCTTAGCTCCCTTTGGTAAGCTTTTAAAAACTTCCCAATCCTCTGTCTTCCCACTAATTTTTGCTTCCTTATATGCCCTCTCCTTTGCTTTAACTTTGGCTTTGACTTCTCTTGTCAACCACGGTTGCATCATTTTTCCATTAGAAAATTTCTTCTTTTTTGGAATATACCTGTCTTGCACCTTCCTCACTTCTCGCATAAACTCCAGCCACTGCTGCTCTGCTGTCTTTCCCGCCAGTGTCCTTTTCCAGTCATCTTTGGCCAGTTCCTCTCTCATGCCACTGTAATTTCCTTTACTCCACTGAAATACCGACACATCAGATTTCGGCTTCTCTTTTTCAAATTCAACAGTGAATTCAGTCATGTTATGATCACTGCCTCCTAAGGGTTCCTTCACCTCAATCTCTCTAATCACCTCCGGTTCATTACACAATACCCAATCCAGTACAGCCGATCCCCTAGTGGGCTCAACAACAAGCTGTTCTAAAAAGCCATCTCGCAGACATTCTACAAATTCTCTCCCTTGAGATCCAGTGCCGACCTGATTTTCCCAATCCACTCGCATGTTAAAATCCCCCACAATTATCATAACACCGCCCTTCTGACAAGCCTTTTCTATTTCCTGTTGTAATTTGTAGTCCACATCACTGCAGCTGTTTGGAGGCCTATAAATAACTGCCATCAGCATCCTTTTACCCCTGCTATTTCTTAGCTCAACCCATAAAGATTCTGCACCTTCCGATCCTATATCACCTCTTTCTAATGATTTAATATCATTTCTTACCAATAAAGCCACGCCTCCCCCTCTGCCTACCTTCCTATCCTTCCGAAACACCATGTATCCTTGGACGTTCAGCTCCCAGAGACATGCATCCTTTAGCCAGGTCTCAGTGATGGCCACAATATCATACCTGCCAATCTGTAGCTGTACAACAAGATCATCCACCTTATTCCTTATGCTGTGTGCATTTAAGTATAACAACTTAAGACCAGTATTTGGAACTTTCCGCTTTGATTTCACTGCAACTCATCCCAATGGCTACAACTTTGCCCCATCACCTGCCTGTCTTTCCTGACATCTTTACTGCTCACTATCTTAGATTTATTTCTGTTTTCCCTCTCCTCCGCTCTGTCATTCCGGTTCCCATTCCCCTGCCAAATTAGTTTAAACCCTCCCTAACAGCTCTAATGTGTGAAACTGCTGCAAGTTAGGTTTTTATTGCATCTGTTCATACATGTACTCATGCACATTAATTATAATAAACTTGGCTTTTGGATTAGATTTTGATATCCAAATGCTGCTCTTCTGCCAAAATTGATTACGTGATCATGGCATAGTATCAAGGAGTCATCACTGCTCAGAAATTGGCCATTCCAGTCCATGACAAATTCCTCTGAAGAGGTATCATTATTCCCATTTCCTTAACTTTTCCACGGAGCCCTGCAAAGTATTTTCCCTCAATGTCTTCCCAATTCACTTTTAAATCCCTGATAGACTGATTAGTTAAAACAACTTTCTTTTACCCTTTAAGATATTTTTCTTCCTTACTGATGTTATTGACTCTGTTCTAATACTGTATCATGATCGTTAGAAATCCTTGCTAACTTCGCTCTTTATTTCCCATGAATCAAGGGACCTCAGTCTCTTCTCATCGATAAATCCTCATCAGTATGACCTTTCTTTGTGGAACTACTTTACAAATAGAAATCTATTCTGCTGTCAGTACATTGATTGTAACCTTTTTCCTCAATGTGCTGAAACTTTTAATTACTCAGTGTGGCTAAGTACTAATTAACTTTACCTTCAACCCTTCCAGTGCTATAGTTAATTCCATTTCATCAACCCTAACTATTGCTATTGTGGTTAATAAGAACTACAGTTTTGCTCTGAAATGTGTGAGATTTATTGTATATTTTTATTGTAGAGGATTGATGTTTGTTTATTGTTAAATTTACACTGAAGCCTGTAATTATATATCACTATTGCCATCTGGAGGTAATTTCAAAGCAATGGACCGGTGTACAGTCATATATTGCATTTATTTATATAAATGTACATTTGACAAGATGGAACATCATTAGTGCCCGTAAAGGCTTACAATACATTCCTTTTCACTAACCTCCATTTCGCAATGTAAGCCGTGGAATCTGTTTTATCTGTTCAACCTCAAGTTTTATAGCGTGTGCTAATTGTATCTTTTAATCCTGTTTACTGCTAAGCATAACTTTCCGTCAAGTCCCACGCCAGTTGCAACATTCCCCTGCCAGACAGTGTGAAGAACAGGTTAGGTAGAGAAAGCTTGGCTGATTGATTAATGTTCACCTTCACAATAATAGGAGTCAAAAGGTAGTAATGTTGGGAAGATATTTACTGGGGATTCCAAGACTCACAAGCCGAGGAATGGAAACACAACATTACTGATTTATAAGGCATCAGCTTGGCTCTGAGGGAACTATACAACATAACAACATCATTTTACTGACCGTTCCAGTGGAATCGGAAGGAAATGCAGCACTGGTAAGTCCTCCTCTCTTTAAAGTGAATGAAATCTTAAATTCACTTCAAAGAGTATTTTGCATGGCCAAAACCCAACCACTACACTTTATTCAGCAGGCACTGGAAATGTTTTCCCTGAGAGAATGAGGAGAATATAAACCTTGCAGAGGATGATGCCACTGGCAATGGCCTTAATGAGAGTCTGAAAGAGAAAGAAGCACATGAGGTGTAGGGGAATGAAGGGCTTCCTTGATAGGATGAGATAAAGTAGAATGGAAGAGAGAGATGGATCCCATACCAACTTTTATGACTTTGTTCAAAGTACATTTATTATCAAAGTATGTATATGCTATCCAATCTTGAGATTTGTCTTCTTACAGACAGCCACTAAGCAAAGGAGCACAATAGAGCCCATTAAAAAAACACTCAACAATGACGGTCAAGCACCCAATGTGAGACAAAGAGAGCAAGTCATGCAACCAATTGAAAACATAAATAACACACAAAACATTCACTGCAGAATCCCCAAAGGTGATTCTATTCTGTATTCAGCTCTTTAAAATAATATTTGTGAGCATTATACTGTTATAGCTTCAGTAATCCAGATTTGGATTTACTAAGAAATCTCTTAGCTCATATCCCAGTCAACAGCTCAGTCCTGATAGCAGGCACCTTCTTATGCCCTTGCTACTGGACACCCCGTTCCATTTTGGTTCTTGTAGTCCTCTCTTTCATTCTTCATCATGAATAGTTGCAAAATCATTCTCAGTTTATAATGTCTTACTCTTAGTCAGAATGTGGTGGTGGGATGTTTGCATAGAGTCAAGCCAACTGAGCGTATAATTCATAGGTTGGCCTGTTAGCCATGGGAAAACTATGTTGCAGTTAAATTGATGCCTTATTTCGGTGGCTGTTAGTAGTCATCCTGAGACCTCTGATTCTTACTAATGGAAGCATCCTCTCTATCTCCACTCTATCCAGGCCACAAACCACATCTGCAGTTTTTGATTGTATTTCTGTGGCACAAGTTAAATAGCCCAAATTTTCTGGAATGTATCATAACCCATAAGATGTGGATGATATTGTTTTGCGTAAAGAAAACTAGAAATATTCACCATGCAGAGAGAAACAATTGATGTTTCAGTTTCTGAGTGCAATAAATGTTGGTTTAGATTGAACCAGATAGAGTCTTAGAGCACCACAGCATAGAAATAAGCCCTTCAGCCCATCTAGACCATACCAAACCATTACTCTATCTAGTCCCATCAACCTGCATCTGGATCATAACCTTTCATATCCCTCCCACCCACGTACTTATCCAGATTTATCTTAAATGGTGAATTCAAACCCACATCCATCACTTCCACCGGCAGATGCCTTGCCAGTCCACTCTGCAATAGAGTCATAGAGTTCTACAGCTGTGCACTATGTAAAATAGGCCCTTAGTTCCAATTTGTCCCTGCTGCCCAAATAACCAAACTGTGCAACTCTATTTGCTTGAAGTTTGTCTAAATCCCTCTAAGTATTTTCAATCCACTGTGGATATTTCATATCTTTAAGGAGGTTTTGAGGTCAACCTTGATGTTTTTTTCTTCTGTCCACTTCCTCCAAATTTTTTCTTAGGGGGAACGTCGACTCAGACTACGAGAGGCCTGCGTCGGACATTTTCATGCCTTACAAGGCGCAGATTGGAAGTCTGTGTGGGGCGCCACTCCTCGCATAGACACCAGAGCAATGTGTGATTAAGTGCCTTGCTCAAGGACACTAACACACTGCCACAGCTGAGGCTCGAACTAGCGACCTTGAGATCACTAGACAAACACCTTAACCACTTGGCCACATGCCCAACACTTAGATAGAAGTCTAAAATGAGTGTTTTTTTTTTGCGAGTCAACGATTTGCCTAATGCAAGTAAATGAGTGTAACTAGGGCCTCATTATTGAGGATGGTAGCCTAGGAGAGGGCACAGGGGTTGGTTTGCTCATCTTTCCAATGAATTTGGAGAAATTTGCAGTAGGTGATACGTAGCTTTCCAATCTCTTGACATGCTCGCTGCAGGGATCCCAGGTCTCAGAAATATGCAGGAGGGCAAGGCTCACTGCTTGCCTGGTACACCGCGAGTTTTGTACCAGATCTGAGGTCTTGATTTTCCAACGCAATGAATTCTGTCATCAAAGTCTGCCTTCCTCCGAGAGGAAATTTACAAGATATGAGAGACGGTCTGTTCTTTCAAGGATCTTGGTGTGATCCTTTATTGGCAGAAGGCAGTTTCTTTGAAAAGGAGAAGATTAGCAGAGGACAGATGTTTATCTGTTTATGATTATGATTATCTTACAGTTGTTCTCTGCCCATCCTCTTCGGTATGAATGAATAGTTGATAATTCCTCAGAGCAACATGAGTAAAAATGCCATCTGCTCAATCACTGTCTTACAGGTGATCTTGGTTTTGGAATGGAATCACCAGATGATTGAATAGTTTCCCATTAGTTCTGAAGATTAGGTCTAGTCCCATGGAAAGATTGTTGGAGGTGTGGGACTAACATTTTATTAATCTATCGACTCCCACATCTATCTTAACTATACCTCTTCCCACCCATCTCCTGTAAAAATGTCACTCCCTTTCCTAACTTTCTTCATTTCCACCATATTTGTTCCCAAGATGAGGCTTTTCTTTCCAGATTTCAGAGACATCTTCCTTCTTCAAGGAACGGTGTTCTCTTTCCTCTACCATTGATGCTGCCCTCACCCACATCGCCTCAACTTCTCAATATTCTCCTGCTCCCCGTCTTCCCACTGCTTTAACAAGGATACAGCTCCTCTTGTCTTCAACTATCACCCCATGAGCTTCTGCATCCAACACATCATTCTCCACAACTTCCGCCATCTTCAACAGGATACTACTGCCGAACATGTCTTTACCTCCCGACGACTTTCTGCTTTCTGCAAGTATCGTTCCCTCTGTGGTTCTCTTGTTAATTCATCTCCATCATTGCTCTTATCCCTGCAAGTAGCAGAAGTGGTATCCCTGGAATTCACCTCCTCACTTACCTCCTTTCTAGTCCCCAAACAGTCCTTCCAGGTGGATGTACACTTTGCCTGGGGTTGTGTACTGTATCTGGTGCTCCCGATGCAGCCTCCTGTACATTGGTGAGGCCCTGTATAGAATAGGGAGCTGCTTTGTCGAGTACCTTTACTCTGTCTGCAAACAGCAGTAATTCCCAGTAGCCAACCATTTTAATTCCAGCCCTCGTTCCCATTCCGATATGTTGGTCCGTGGTCTTCTCTACTACTTCGATAAGGCCACTCTCAGGTTGGAAGAGCAATACCTCATATTTGGATAGCCTCCAACCTAATGTCATGAACATCATTGACTCCAACTTCTGGTAATTTTCCCCATCCCCCTTCCCTCTCCTTCCATTCCCCACTCTGGCATCCCTCTTATATCTTCTCTTTTTTCTCACCTGCCTATCACATCCCCCTGGAGCTCCTCCTTCTTCCCTTTCTCCCATGGTCCAGCCCTTCACCTTTTCTGCCTATCACCTCCCAGGCTCTTACTCCATTCCCCCTTCCCCACTGATGTGGCCTCACCTACCATCTACTATCTTCTAGGTTGTACTCCTTCCCCTCCCCTCCCTTCTTATTCCAGCTTCTTCCCCATTCTTTTCCAGTCCTGATGAAGGGTCTCAGCCTGAAATGTCAACTATATATTACTTTCCATAGATGCTGCCTGACCTGTTGAATTCCTCCAACATTTTGTGTGGGTTGCATCGAGTTCTGGGGCAAGACATGTCTTGGTTTGACTCCAGTCTTCATTGAGAACGACTCTTCTGTGGAGTTGTTCCATAATTAACTGCCTGACATGTTGCCTACTTATAGTGTTCACTGTTTTACTGCAGGGTTCAGCACCTGCAGTATTTTGCTTTTGAGCTAAACATATTTTCCAATAAATTCTAATTCTTGGATTTACTGAAATTTATAGAATAATCATAATGTTGAGCATTATATTATTTTTAATCAAATCTCATAAACACATGGTTTATGCATGGCGACCATTCAAATTACAGAACAAAGATAAACTGACAACTGCATAGATGGTAAATGGAAAACATGATTCACCTTTAATATCATCCGGACAATGGTAACTGCAATGAAAACCTTTACAAGATTTTTTAATCTTGTAATTTTTTACATCACGAACAAATAGATGACAGATGGTTAAATTTGACAAGCAGAGTAGAGAGCAGTCTCACTGAACCATATGATTTAATCACTCTAGAGCTAATGTCAAGCCGATAGGAAGCTGTTAAAGAAGTGTAAAATCAGCCAGCAATTTCCTTGAAACTGTTCTCACTCCTATGCCAGCTCATCATGTTTTATTTGTAATTAAGCTGTGGATGTCAATGGCAAGGGCAGAATTCACTTTCTAATTAGTCCTTGAAATGAGGTGAATTCCTAGCTCTTCAATGGGAGGAGTTAACTACACCACTGTTGGTTTGAGAGGGTCACAAAGACAACCAAGGAAGGCAGATTTCCTGAAACAGCAGATCAATTGTACATCTAGTTTCTCCGCATTTAAAAACATTCTGTTATTTCTGACAAAATGAATGAACTCACACTTCTGCCACATTATCCTCTGTCTCCCACCTTCTTACCCACACACCCACCAACCCATAAGCCCTTGCAAATAGATGATTCAGAAGCAGGAAAAGGCCAGGCAGTACCTTGAGTCAGATTGACCATTCACACATATCTCAAGTTCTATCAGCGGAACCAGATAAGGGCAGGACGTCAGGTTGATGGAGCCAGGTGGGGGAGGGTTACAAATCTAAGTATCTAGGAGGCAGGAGGAGCTGGAAAAGATGAACAAAAGGGAAGAGACTTTGATGAACTGGTGCAAAACGCACAAAATGCTGGAGGAACTCAGCAGGTCAGACATCATCTATGGAGTGGGAAAGAAAACAATTGATATTTCATCAGGACATGAAAGGAAAGGGGCAGAAGCCGGAATAAAAGCATTCAAAATACATTTATTATCAAGGTATGTATAAATTATACAACATTGAGATTTGTCTCCTTACAAGCAGCCACAAAACAGAAACCCAAAATAGCCATTAAAAAAAGACCAACAAACACATAATGTGCACAGAGAGAATAAAAAGACACAAATCCTACAAACAATAAGAGCAAGCAACAGCATTCAGAATGAAAGTGAGTGCCTAGACACAAAGCCCAGAGCAGGCCCTCAGCCTCAGTTCATCGCAGAGCAGAGCAAAATGGCTGGGGGGTGTAGGGAAGGAGTTCAAGTTGGCTTATAATAGATGAGACCGGGGAGGAAGGAGGTGGGTGGGTGGGGGAGGGGGGAGTGAAGTGAGAAGCTGGGGGGGGGGGATTGTTGGAAGAGAGAAAGGGCCAAAGAAGAAGGAATCTAATAAGAGAGTCCAGCAGATTTCACAACATATGCCGATTATGATCCCACTTGCTTTAAAAAGGCAACAATTATACCAGTGCCTAAGAAGAATAATGTGAGCTGCTCTAATGACTATTATCCAGTAGCACTCACATCTACAGTGATGAAATGCTTTGAGAAGTTACTCATGACTAGACTGAACTCCTGCCTCAGCAAGGACCTGGACCCATTGCAATTTGCCTAGCGTCACAATAGGACAATGGCAGATGCAATCTCAATGGCTCTTCACACGGCCTTACACCACCTGGACAACACAAACACCTATGTCAGGATGCTGTTCATTGACTATAGCTCAGCATTTCACACCATCATTCCCACAATACCCATTAATAAGTTGCAGAACCTGGGCCTCTGTACCTCCCTCTGCAATTGGATCCTCATCTTCCTAACCGGAAGACCACAATCTGTATGGATTGGTGATAATATCTCCTCCGCGCTGTTGATCAACACTGATGCACCTCAGGGGTGTGTGCTTAGCCCACTGCTCTACTCTCTCTATATACGTGACTGTGTGGCTAGGCATAGCTCGAATGCCATCTATAAATTTGCTGATGATACAACCTTTGTTGGTAGAATCTCAGATGGAGACGAGAGGGTGTACAGGAGTGAGAAATGCCAACTAGTGGAATGGTGTCACAGCAACAACCTGGCACTCAACGTCAATAAGATGAAAGAGCTGATTGTGGACTTTAAGGAGGGTAAGACGAAGGAACACATACCAATCCTCATAGAGGGATCAGAAGTGGAGAGAGTGAGCAGCTTCAAGTTCCTGGGTGTCAAGAGCTCTGATGTCTTAACCTGGCCCCAACGTATTGTTTCAGCCATAAAGAAGGCAAGATAGTAACTATACTTCATTCAGAGTTTGAAGAGATTTGGTAGCAACAAAATCACTCAAAAACTTCTACAGATATTATTGCACAGGACCAAAAGAAGCTGCAGCGTCGTAAATTTAGTCGGCTCCATCTTGGGTATGAGCCTACAAAGTACCCAGGTCATCTTCAAGGAGCGGTGTCTCAGAAAGGCAGCGTCCTTTATTAAGGACATCCAGCACCCAGGGCATGCCCTTTTCTCACTGTTACCATCAGGCAGGAGACACAGAAGCCTGAAGGCACACACTCAGCAATGCAAGAACAGCTTCTTCCCCTCTGCCATCCGATTCCTAAATGAACATTGAACCCATGAACACCACCTCACCTTTTTTAAGATTTTTTTGCACTATTTTGATCTATTCAATATAGATTCAATCAATGTATTTATTATATTATATTCATTATATTCAATCAATGTAATTGATTGATTGATTTTCTTCTGTATTCTTCTGCATTGAACTTTCGCTCTACCCTCAAAAGTGCACTGTGGTGGGTAAGGAAAAACATTTTTTTATGCAGGGTGGTGGTGATTTGGATCCCATTAAGTGCATTAGAAACACAGCCAGCCAAAGCTTCTGAGAGTCGATTGAGTAGGCACAAGCACGGAGAAAAATGCTGTATGAATTTCTGTACATAGAGCTAAGTTGGATGATATCCTCTTCCTCTGATTAATGATTGTATGATTCAGGAGTTTTTCTTGAATGAAATCTACTATTCATCATGCTTTTCCTCTAACCTTTCTATATGTCAAAATCAAAATCTAAAATAAATAGATCCATACATTACACCCCCCCACCCCCCACTTTTGCCTCACTGTTTTGTACCATAACTCATTTTGAGAAATGTGGAAGTACAGCACAGGAGCAGATCATTCAACCTGCCGTGTATTTTCCACATTTCTAACCTCGTCTCCTGTGATACTTTTGCAATGTTTCCAGGTCTAATGCAGCATTCTATACCATATACAGCAGCAGTTGTTCAAATTGCTCCAGTCCTGCACTCAAAACTTGGCCCCCTATCCCTTCCTAATCCACTCCACGCATTACAATGCCTTTTCAAAGCACACCACTTTGAGCTCATCTCTGATTATTCCTCCGGTATCACAGCTAGGGTTTGGTAAATGCCTTGCTTGGTTTTTGTCATTTCTTTGGGACACTCAGAAAAGTGATACCACCAACTCGTGGGAGATATAGACATCTTCAATAGCTGCAATAGAAGAGATTTTATGAGCATAGGTTTGGAAGTAGCAATTGTTGGAAGTTTAAACCTAGATTATGTGTTACTGGGAAGAATGATTTGCCAAGCATAAAATGTTACATTCCACAGTGCTGATACCTCTTATCTGTTAAGTACATTCATTTATCAGCCCAAATGCCAAGCGGTGTAATCCAGAATACTTCCGGCTGGAAAGACACAATTTAGTGCTGCTGTAGGGTACCATAATGGGTGGAAACATATGCATAATTCACAATTGAGTTCACAATGAAATTGAGTTGGGGTTCACTTTACATCATGTGATGACATAATGATGTGAAGTTTTTAACTGCACGTTATGTTCTGTCTTTGGTTGACTGTAAAGGAATTGTTACCGGTTCCCTTAAACTTTAATCACTTCTGCCATTTTATTTATGGAAACCTACACCACAACATGTCTGTAAAGTGAGGAATAATGCAGTATGAAAGATAAAATTATTGGAACGTGGGATAATTCTACTTCAACAAACTTTGAACTGAATTTGCAACACAACGTTGCAGATATGTGGCTGCCCTTATGACAGGTGGGAACATGAAACATTGCTTGTCTATCAGTTGTCTCCACTTTGGTATGCTCTGCATCCTGCATTACCTTCGAGTCTTCACAAGTGAATGGAATACGCTCTTTATATTTTCCAATAAAAATTCCCTTTAAACCATCAGTATTATAAACTTCTGCATTATTTTCACACTACATTGATATATCTAAAATATTTGCCTTTTTTAATGAGGCTGACAACCTTAGCTATTACTAGGTCTCTTTACAACTCATGCTCTCAGTACTACTTTTTAGTTGCACAATTTGTCTGCTTTTGCACATTGGTCATTTGTCAGTCTTTGTTTATGTATAGTTTTTCATAAGTTCTATTGCATTTCCTTATTTTCCTATGTAAGGGTCTTTGCCCCACTGACACCCATTGCCTAGGGTGAATGGCGGTCAACCCCACCAAACAGTGCAATTGCTTTGGTGCAGATAAGGTGTGATTCACCCAATGATCAGCCACGACACAAATATTAAACAATATTCAAAGTGCGAGTAAAGAATTATACTTTATAGCAAATTTTTGGTGTTGGGTTAGTAGAAACAACTACAGGAAAAGGCGCCACATAAGTAACTTATCAGTCTTGTGCACATAATGTTTTAATACGTTGGAACTCACGCCTCCAATTCCATCCACAACGTCCTTCCGAGACTCCGGCCACCCTCCGAACCCCCGCGGTCCGGTGTCCGCTGCCTGGGAACTGCCATCCGTTCCTCACACGTCCGTCCTCCCTGCTCACCTCCCGAAAAATCCCGTGCTCCTCAACTCAGCACACATATACAAGATAACAGAACATGACTTCCATTGGCGAACAAATGAATACGATTTCCATTATCTCCCTGTATAACCCAAACATTGCAGTTACAGAGAACCCCTTGTTTAGCAGTTAACATTACGAGAAGCCATTTTAATATAACACTTCAGAGAAGCCATTTTGGTAATAAGCGATCAACAGTTAACAGTCAATCTAGTATAGTGAGAGCCCTACACCTATAAATGCCTACAAGAAAATGAATCTCAAGGTAAAATATGAGGCCTGAGAGTGATAAATGAACTGGTGTTTAGCTCCAGTACTCTGTGCCGATTAAAGCGCCGAGCCAGATTAAAACATCGATGCCCAAGAGTGGAAACAGCCTGAGAGCAGAAAATGCTCTGTGCCGATTAAAGCATTGAGGCCCGAGAGAGGAAAATGAACCGGTCTTCTCTATGCCAACCAAGATCCCCCACCTGACCCCGTTCCTTCTGCCTGTGTTTGACCCATCTCCCTCTCTTCTCGCTACTACCATCGGGCAGGAGGTGCAGGAACCTTGAGTTCCACACCGCCAGCTTCGAGAGCAGTTATTGCCCAGCTGCCACTGGGCTCCTGGACTGGCTTCTCTCCCCTCAGCACAGAACTGACTATGCAGCCTGTGGACTCACTTTAGGGAACTCTGCAGTTCAAGTTCTGTGTATGATTTGTTTACTTTTTAACTATTCACACAATTTGTTCACACATTGGATGTTTGTCAGACTTTGGTTTGTGGGTGCTTTAATGGATTCTGTTGTGTTTCTTTGTTTTGTGGGTGCCTGCAAGAAAATGAATCTCAAAGTTGTATAAGGTATACATACTTAGATAATAAATTTACTTTGAACTTTGAACAGTGGTGGTGGCATCCGTTAGTCTCATGAGACCATGGATCTGCGCCTGGAAGTTTCCAGGGCGTAGGCCTGGGCAAGGTTGTATGGAAGGCCGGCAGCTGCCCATGCTGCAAGTCTCCCCTCTCCATGCCACCGATGTTGTCCAAGGGAAGGGCAAGGGCCGATACAGTTTGGCACCGGTGTTGTCGCAGGAGTTGCCAGAACGAGGTTGAAGGCAACGTCAGACTGCCTTAGGGAATCCAGCTCTGGATTTATCCTCAGGGTTTACTCCCGAAGCCTTTCCCATGAGTGGGTATGGCCACAAGGCAGCGGAGGTTTGAAATCAGTTTCCCTCTCTTGGATGGACTGCCTTCCCAGGCTGACGAGCTCCATCTACCCGAAACACTGGTTTTAAGGCGCCAGGACCTGCCTTTGCCCCTTCTCCTGTCAGTAGAAACTGTTCCGCCGGGCTTAGAGGCTAAGCCACACGAGAAGGCCAGGAGTTGGACTTGGTTGTCAGAGGCCATTTGAGGCGCGTGCCGTGAGGAGCTCTTTTAGGTCGTGGGAGCTTATCCTCACTACCACTCCTCGGCTTGACAACCTTGAAACAGTGAACTTTATTAATACAGTACTAAGTTAGCCAAAGGTTCCATCTTTGTTTATGTTATCAACTTCAATGTTATGTGAATTGCCATCCTTTCATTGAAAAAGTGCACCTGTTTACATTTCACTTCCTGTACTTCCAATTTCAGGATTTACAATTTCTGTTCAGTAATGTCAAGCTCTTATTCTTGTGGACTTTGTGGTCTTTCATGTATGTGAAGAATAGTTCATCTGGAAGTCAGGAATGAGGTGAAATATTTAGACATTCCATAGATTACTCATTCACCACAGCACGTGTACACAGGGTATAAATGTGGCTGGTCTAGTTAAGCTCCTTGTTAAAACTGATCACCCCTGACTACCTCCTCCTGGATACCAGTACTTGGACCATAATGTAGTAGAATGGCTAGTGTAGGTGAAACATGAGATACGGCAGACGCTGAAGATCTTGAGCAATACATACAACATGCTGGAGGAACTCAGTATGCCAGGCAGAGTGTATGGAGGGAAATAAACAGTTGTTGGTTGTTGTTTTGAGCTGAGACCCTTCATCAGATTTGAGTCGATAAGAGAGGAGTGGAAGGGGAGAGAAATGGTTGTCTGACAGAGAGAGAGGCGTGTGTGTGTGTGTGTGAGAGAGAGAGAGAGAGAAAGGGAGACAGATGAGAGAGAAATGTCATAGATTATTCTCCACGCCAATACCTCCATCTTACACTGCCTTTGAAACCCTGTCTTAAAATATGGATATGTCATTTAGGATGAAAAAAAGTTCAAAGGTGTAAGTTCAAAGTAAATTTATTATCAAAGTACCTATATGTCACCATATACAACTCTGAGATTCATTTTCTTGTGGGCATACTCAATAAATCCAAGAACTATAATTGAATTAATGAAAGTCAGGTGGACAGAGAACCAATATGCAAAAGACAACAATGTGCAAATACAATAGAGAGAAATAATAATAGTAATAATAACATACAGTGCAATGGCTCCAAAATACAGGCACCCATTAATAGAAACTCAAAACTGAGTAATGTAATGAGAACACTGAATTGGCAGAAGAGATTAATAAATAAAATTTGAAACTTTAACAACAGAAATAGCCCACCTAATGGTGTAGAAGAAGGATACCATGAGCAAGAAAGTTAAGAGAAAAGCTAAGGAAATACTAAGAAAATATAAGATACGATCAGCCTAACAAAAGTTTATAGATTCACTGAAGCAAAAGCTTGGAGCATACAAAACCAGACTAGATTAGATACTTGAAATGTACCAGATGAAGAAAAGAGAATTATCAGTTCAGAAACAATGAAAAAGGTCATTGAAACTAAAGGACATTGAAACGAAAGGCTATTAAAACTAAATTTGACACAACAATATGTCACGAACCCCAGCACAGAATTACCGACAAACAGAGAGATAATTAAATTTTGGTTATAATATCTGATCAAACCGGGTGATGCACAATCAAGAAGCAAACTGGATTAGGGAGGAAGAAGAACGCACACACATGATTGAAGAAATGCAAATACCTGAAGTTACAGTGGATATGCTGAAAGAGGTTATAAAAAACACCCACAACCAGAAAAGTACTGGAAATGATAATATTTATAATTATTGGCATAAAAAGCTCACTTGCCTTCATCTGTACCTATTAATGCTTATCAACAACTTTCTTAAAAATCCTGAATAAGTGCCTGAATTTTTGACAGAGGTACAACATATCTTTTACCTAAAGGGGAAATCACAAAAGATCCACCAAAATATCATCCTTTTAAGCAACACACATCAAAGTTGCTGGTGAACGCAGCAGGCCAGGGGCAGCATCTCTAGGAAAATGCCTAACTCTTCCTTCAGTTAGTCCTGACGAAGTGTCTCGGCCTGAAACGTTGAATGTACCTCTTCCTAGAGATGCTGCCTGGTCTGCTGCGTTCACCAGCAACTTTGATGTGTGTTGCTTGAATTTCCAGCATCTGCAGAATTCCTCATGTATATCGTCCTTTTACTTGTTTACAAACTATATATAAAATTGTAACATCATATATCTCACAACTAAGCACCACTCACTTAGATAACCACAATATACTTACAGAAAAGCAGAAAGGGTGCATAAGGGTATGAAGGGATGTAAAGAATAACTGTTAATAGATTCTGTAATTCTAAATCAAGCAAAGCAATAATCATTCATATTGCTATATTGACGACTAAAAGGCATTTGACTCTGTTCCACAATCATGGTTAATAGAAGTTCTTAATATATATACACTGTATCCAATAATTGTGAAATTCCTGCAACATCTGATGAAGCATTGGCATACTGTAATCACCCTATCGATTAACAACCAAAAAAGAACATCCACTGTTATCAAAAAAAACCGAAGCATTTTCCAAGGTGACTCTCTAAGTCCACTATGGTTTAGTCTAGCTTTAAACATGCTCTCTAATTTACAGAATTGATGAAAATTGCATATCAAATCAGAAGCAATGAAATCAGCTATACCTTTAAACTCTATTTATTCACGGATGATTTGAAATTGTATGTTCCTTCATCAGTTAAGTTAGAATAATTAATTCAAATAGTAGAACTACCTTTGAAAGATATAATCATGAACTTTGGACTGGATAAATTCAGAACATTAAACGTGAAGAAAGGTGCAATAGAGCTAATAGAATACAAAACAGAGCAGCAGGATACAGTACAACCGATGGATGAATATGAGACATATAATTATCTGGGATATCAACAAGCAAAGAAAATAGATCATAGTGCGATAAAGGAAAAAACTTTTGAAAGAATTTATTTCAAGGCTAAAGAAAATCTGCCAAACGGAGCTCAACAGTAAAATTATAACTAGGGCAATAAACACTTTCACTGTACCTATATTAATTTATTCTTTTGGCATAATATCTTGGCCAAACTGATCTGGAAAATTTACAATGAAAAATAAGAACTGAAATGACAAATTTCAAAAAACATTATGTACAATTGAATGTGCTAGATTAACACTACCTAGGACAGAAGGCGGAAGAGGAATAACAGACATTAAGTATCTACACAACAGTCCGATAAAAGTTCTAAGCATATACTTTCATCAACGAAAACAGGAATCAGCAATTCCCATAAGTATACACCATTAAACTTAAATGACAGCACAACCCAGAAAAATGAAGACATTGTCACTATTGAGGAAAAAGTTAACCGCAAAATGGCAGAATAGTCCTAAAGTTCCTAGCAATTGACAAATGTGCATGCTTGGTTATGCCCTTACCTCAGGTTTTACCAGGTTGAGCTGACATTAAAAAAAATAACAATGACATTTTCACCCTCTCACTGCTACAGTTGGAAGTTTCCACCTACTTCAAAAAGGCAACAATTATACCAGTGTCCAAGAAGCACAGGGTGAGTTGCCTTAATGACTATCATGCAGTAGCACCTACATCTGCAGTGATGAAGTGCTTTGAGAGGTTGGTCATGGGTAGAATCAACTCCTGTCTCATTAAGGACCTGGACCTTCTGCAATTTGCCTATCGCCACAATAGGTCTGCGACAGACACAATCTCAATGGCTCCCCACGCTGCCTTGGATCACCTGGACAATAGAAATTCCTATATCAAGATGCAGTTTATTTACTATAGCTCAGGGCTCAACACCATCATTCCTACAATCCTGATCAAAAAGCTACAGAACCTGGGCCTCTGTACCTCCCTCTGCAACTGAATCCTCAGCTTCCTAACCAGAAGACCACAATCAGTGCAAATTGGAAATAACATCTCCACCTCGCTGGCAATCAGCACTGGCACACCTCAGTGCTTTGCCCACTGCTTCTCTCTCTCTTTGCCCATGACTGTGTGGCTAGGTATAGCTCTATAAATTTGCTGATGATACAATCGTTGTTAGCAGAATCTCAGATGGTGATATACCTGCTGGTTGAGTGATGTCACACCAACAACCTTGCGCACAACCTTTGTAAGTCCAAAGAGCTGACTGTGAAGTTAAGAAAGAGTAGAACAAGGGAACAAAAGCTAATCCTTATAGTGAAATCAGAAGTGGAGGGAGTGAGTAATTTCAAGTTCCTGGGTGTCAATATCTCTGAGAACCTAACCTGGTCACAACATATTGATGCAGCTATAAAGAAGGCTATATTTCATTAGAAGTTTGAAGAGGGTTGGCTTGTCACCTAAATAATCTAAAACGTTTACAGATGTACTGTAGAGAGCATTCTGACTGGCTGCATCACCCATCTGGAATGGGGGCTACTACACAGGATCAAAGTAAATTGCAGAAAGTAATAAAATTAGTCAGCTCCATCATGGGTACTGTTTTTTTACACAACCTATTTTAACTGAACTATTTAATATACATATATATAATTGCTGTAATTCAGTTTTTTCTATAATTATCATGTATTACATTGTACTGCTGTTGCAAAGTTAATAAATTTCACGACATATGCTGATGATATTAAAACTGATACATAAGTAATAAACATAGAGGACTTGAGATGAAGAGTCCATGAAAGTGAATCCTTAGATTGCGGGAATGGTTCAGTGATGGGTCATATGAAGTTGAATGAAGTTATCCCCACTCATTCAAAAGCTTGATGGTTGAGGGGCAATAACTATTCCTGAACCTGGAAGTGTGTGTCCTTAGACTCCTGTACCTTCATCCCGATGGCAGCAACGAGAAGAGAACATGAGCAGGGTGGTGGGAGGCCCTGATGATAGATGCTGCTTTCCTGTGACAGTCCCAGGTGGTGAGGGTCTTTGATGATGGATGCCACCTTCTTTGAGGTACTGTCTCTTGAAGATGCCCAATATGGCAGGGAACATTGTGACCGTGATGGAATTGGCGAGGTCTACAGCCTCAGGTCGACATTGATCGTTGATTGTCAGAGTGGAGTGAATGGATATATAGGCCTGCTCTGCTAATGTCTCCCACTTTTTAAAAAAGGAGGGAGAGAGAAACCGGGGAATTATAGGCCGGTTAGCCTAACGTCGGTGGTGGGGAAACTGCTGGAGTCAGTTATCAAGGATGTGATAACAGCACATTTGGAAAGCGGTGAAATGATCAGACAAAGTCAGCATGGATTTGTGAAAGGAAAATCATGTCTGATGAATCTCATAGAATTTTTTGAGGATGTAACTAGTAGAGTGGATAGGGGAGAACCAGTGGATGTGGTATATTTGGATTTTCAAAAGGCTTTTGACAAGGTCCCACACAGGAGATTAGTGTGCAAACTTAAAGCACACGGTATTGGGGGTAAGGTATTGGTGTGGGTGGAGAATTGGTTAGCAGACAGGAAGCAAAGAGTGGGAATAAACGGGACCTTTTCAGAATGGCAGGCGGTGACTAGTGGGGTACCGCAAGGCTCAGTGCTGGGACCCCAGTTGTTTACAATATATATTAATGACTTGGATGAGGGAATTAAATGCAGCATCTCCAAGTTTGCAGATGACACAAAGCTGGGTGGCAGTGTTAGCAGTGAGGAGGATGCTAAGAGGATGCAGGGTGACTTGGATAGGTTAGGCGAGTGGGCAAACTCATGGCAGATGCAATTTAATGTGGATAAATGTGAAGTTATCCACTTTGGTGGCAAAAATAGGAAAACAGATTATTATCTGAATGGTGGCCGATTAGGAAAAGGGGAGGTGCAACGAGACCTGGGTGTCATTATACACCAGTCATTGAAAGTGGGCATGCAGGTACAGCAGGCGGTGAAAAAGGCGAACGGTATGCTGGCATTTATAGCGAGAGGATTCGAGTACAGGAGCAGGGAGGTACTACTGCAGTTGTACAAGGCCTTGGTGAGACCACACCTGGAGTATTGTGTGCAGTTTTGGTCCCCTAATCTGAGGAAAGACATCTTTGCCATAGAGGGAGTACAAAGAAGGTTCACCAGATTGATTCCTGGGATGGCAGGTCTTTCATATGAAGAAAGACTGGATGAACTGGGCTTGTACTCGTTGGAATTTAGAAGATTGAGGGGGGATCTGATTGAAACGTATAAGATCCTAAAGGGATTGGACAGGCTAGATGCGGGAAGATTGTTCCCGATGTTGGGGAGGTCTAGAACGAGGGGTCACAGTTTGAGGATAGAGGGGAAGCCTTTTAGGACCGAGGTTAGGAAAAACTTCTTCACACAGAGAGTGGTGAATCTGTGGAATTCTCTGCCACAGCAAACTGTTGAGGCCAGTTCATTAGCTATGTTTAAAAGGAAGTTAGATATGGCCCTTGTGGCTACAGGGGTCAGGGGGTATGGAGGGAAGGCTGGGTTCTGAGTTGGATGATCAGCCATGATCATAATAAATGGCGGTGCAGGCTCGAAGGGCCGAATGGCCTACTCCTGCACCTATTTTCTATGTTTCTATGTTTCTATGAGATAGTGGAGAGAGAGGAACATGATGAAATGGTTAAGAACTAGAGACACAGAATGAAGGTGATTATTACCAAAATGAAAACAAACAGTAACAAAAGATTTTTTAATCCGGTAAATAGCTTGGGTCTGTATTTCACTTCTGGGATTGCGGTGGAGGCTGATTCAGTTGTAGTGTTCAAAAAAGATCTGGATAAATACCTGAAAAGAAAAACAAATGCATATCTAATGAGTCACGGCAGGGAAGTGAAATTAGCTTGATTAATCTTACTTTGGGTGTAAATTTGTTGGGCCAAATGGCCCCCCTTCCTGTTGCAATGCTCTGTGGTCAGTAATCGGATATTATTAAGTCATTACTCTCAAAAACACTTTGAATTTTGTTTTAAATTTCATTCATACCGTGTTCCATGTTGTTTTATTACAAGTAAACATGCTGGGGAATTGTTAACAAAGCAATATAAATAGGTTTGACAGATGAATGGATAAACAATAGTTGTAAATAGTGCTAACTTCCTTTTTAGCACATCCACTTCTCTTTTAGGAATGTATTCTTAACTATTTGGTTACTTCTTCAAAAGCCTAGATTGTGTTTAAAATCTTTCGCACACCAGATGGGTTCTATTCAGAGGAATGCCAACACAGGAAAGTGATGTCTCTCACTTCAGTAACATCAGTGGCTTGAGAAAAAGTCAAAGTTGAAACCAGCTGTAGCAATATAAGAAGTTATGTAAACATAAACACCACCTTCATAATATTGCATTGTTTAAGTGCAATACGGGATATTGTCAAAGTGATCCAACTGACCATCTCAGTCCTTGGACACCATTAGTTAACTTTTATACCTTTGAAAAGATAAAACAGTTTGAAAGCACAACTAATCAACCATTTAAGTTTATGTGTTGGATAAATAACTCAAACTAAACTAACTTATTTGGTTTACTTTGGGGTCTAGCGAAAGGGTCTTGGCCCAAGATGTCAACTGAACTCTTTACCATAGATGTTGCCAGGCCTGCTGAGTTCCTCCAGCATTTTGTGTGTGTTACTTGAATTTCCAGCATCTGCAGATTTTCTCTTGTTTGTGATTTGCTTTACATGTTCTTTTTTCTCTTTTCCTATTTTCTTTTTTTTGCCTTTTTCTTTCACTATCTTTCCATCTGAATCTCGCATGTTCTGTTATTAATTTCTTCTCTCCTGCCGATGATTACATTACTACATGGAAACAGTGCAGCAAATGACTGAAAACAGTTATCTCTGAGTTAAATTGGAATATTGTGTTTCGTTCTGGTTGCCTCCTTATAGAAGGAATATGGAACCTTTAGAGAGAGTGCAGAAGAGATTTACCAGGATCCTGCCTGGATTAGAGAGCAACCCTTAGAAAGGTGGGTTGAGCAAACTAAAGCTTTTCTCCTCGCTTTGAAGGAAGATGAGCGATGACTGATTAGAGGTGCACAAGATAATAAGAGGCACAGATCAAGTGGATAGCCAAAGATGTTTTCCTACGATGGAAATGGCTAATATGAATGGGCATAATTTTAAGGTGATTGAAAGTAAGTATAACGGGGGATGTCAGAGGTAAATATTTTTAACACAATGAGTGGTGGGTGCATTTTACACCTTGCCAGGGGTGGTGGTAGTGTAGTGTATCGCAAATGAAACAAAGTGAGGCGTTTCATGTTTAATGAAACCCATAATATATTTTATTGAACTCCAAATCCTAAACACAAAAGCACACTGAAAATCCTTGCATAGCAATGTCAGCGCATCAGAGCAGCCGCTTAAGGTGAAACCCCAAATCATGACAGGGGTTGTGAATTATGTACATTTCTCCCAATTACGTTGCCCTACAACAGAGGCTGAGACATCAGGGACATCAGAAAAAAAGATTTAGATTGATTTTAGAGGAGATTAAAAGTTTGGCACAATATTGGGGCCAAAGGGCTTGTACGGTTCTATGTTCTTGGTTCTAAATTAGTTGTTAATTAATTAATTTATTTATTGAGACACAGCACAGAATAGGCCCTTTTGGGTCTTCGAGCCACACCAACCAACAATCCCCCAACTTAACCCTAGCCTAATCACAAGACAATTTACAATGATCAATTAACCTACTAACAAGTACGACTTTGGACTAGGGAGAGAGTTCAGATGAGGTTTCATAAGGATGATTCTGGGAATGAAAGGGTATCATACGAGGACAGTTTAATGGCTTTGGGTCTGTACTTGCTGGAATTTAGAAGGATGAGGGGGTAATCTCATTGAAATCTTTTCAATGTTGAAAGGCCTAGACAGAATAGATGTGGAAAGGAAGTTTCCCATGGTGAGGGAGTCTAGGACAAGAGGACACAGTCTCAGGAAAGAGAAGCAGAGCAATTTCTTTAGCCAGAGAGAGGTAAATTTGTGGAATTTCTTACCACAGGCTGCTGTGTGGGTCAGGTCATTGGGTGTATTTAAGATAGAGCTTGATAGGTTCTTGATTGGACACAGCATCAAAAGTTATGGGGAGAAGGCCAGGAAGTGGGGCTGAGGAGGGGGAACAAAGGATCAGCTATGATTGAATGGCGGAGTAGACTCGATGGGCCAAATGGCCTAATTCTGCTCCTATGTCTTATGGTCTGTGAGAAGAAATTTCTACAAACCTCAGTTTTAAATGACTGGTTCCCTCATTTTGTAGCTATGCCCCCTTGTTCATGACGCTCTCACTGATCACTCCCCGATGTGGAAACACATCAACATCTACTCTGTCATAGTGTTCACAGCTCTCTGCAATTTTTCGAAGTCTCAGGCACAGCAGTTATCCTATCAAGCCATGATACATCCAGACATTTGCTTTCAGTCGTGAGTTTATAAAGGTTGGTGAGAGTCAATGGGGCACGCCAGATTTCATTAGACTTGTCTGGTAGGTGGGGTTTCCACATTCTCAATGCAAGGATTTCCTCTGGGTGCTCAAAATTCATCCCAAAATACTGGGCTATATGTTAGTATAAATTAACCCTTGTGCAGAAGATCACAGGGTCAGAGGTCAGTGCAAGCAGGAGAAACAAAGGCCAGTAAGTCTGGAGTTTAAATCCTGAAGTTGAGCTCCCATCCTGGATTCTATAATGAAGGTTGAAGCCCGAAGGTTGATTAAAAGTCTGGAGGTTGATGCTCAATTGCTGATGTCCTGGTTCGGCAAGTTTCTGAGTTCACTGGGGAAGTCAGGGGCCTGATGTCTGCGAATCCGTAAAGCACATCTTTAGGGTGTACGCACACGACGCATTTCACTGTATGTTTCAATGCCTATGTGATAAAAAAGTGAATCTGAAGATACAGCAGAATTGGGAGGAGGGATTGATAGAGATGTGAGAGGGAGCAGATTGCACAGAAATAAGTGGTGGTTATTGACAGAAATGTTCTGAGAGCTACTGTAGTCTTGATTATAAAGGAGACCAGGCAGCTCGTCTCTTTGGCATGTTTCATATTTCTAAATTATTGTCAACCATAAGAATATCAAAGCAGAAATAACTCCCAATGAGTGCTACTTATATGTAGTTTTTTCAGGATCTCAGTCAGAACAGACAGGATAAAGGTATGAGCTCTCCAGTAGAAAGTGACCAAGTATCCATTTGCTCATCAGGAGAAAATAGAGCAAACACACTAGGCACCTTGGCACCTGATAAACTCTCTGCCTCTTCAGGTGTGGCGACATGAGTTGGTGGGAGTGGGAAAATTTGATAAGCACAAGAAAGAGAAGTTGATGTGGACATGCTGATCTCTACAGAGAGCTTAGCAATGCAACACAATGACTTTGTTATTGCCATCCAGCACATCAGAAGCTCAGTATTCTGGTGTATCTCCTGTCTAACCTGAAGTGTTGGACTCCAAAATGGAAAAGTCAGCAAAACTAATAAGGAATAGTGTTCAGTCTGGCTTTAGAAGACTTGTTCCATCCTCTGTTGCCACGACTACAACATTACAACTGTAACAGGGCTCTGAACTTGGCACTGATAGATTCTCCATCAGCTTTCCAGCGAATGTCCCACTGTTTACCACAGCAGTTCAAGCCTTTTTATCCCAAATATTCTTCAGCATGCTTCCCAGCTGAACTTTTGAACTCAGAGCCTTTATGTTTTTCATGGCGCAACGAAAATCTTCATATTTAGCAAGCTTTTGGATGCTTGTTTAGATATCTTATGGAAGTGCTTACATTCCGAAAAGATTGACCAGATTAAAGCACTTTTAGCCTCTTGTGGACTTGGATTTAAAAATGAAATTCATTACTTTCCTTTTTTAGTATGATCTGGAGTAATTAAAAGAACAGAAATTAATATAAGGAAAGGAAGGCAGTATAAATTACCTTGAATTTTAATTTTAATTCTGTACAAGCTGTGAAAGTATTTGGGCTCATGTTCACAGTGGTGATCTTATTTTATTTTTAAACCAGGCCTTCTCACTATTGTTTCTGTTCCAATTTATTTTCAATTCCTGTCTTCATCCTCTTCTTCCAATCTACTGAGGTGACTGCTGACAAGATATCTATTCTCACAATCAAGAAAGGATTGCAGCTTTTTTTAGCTTTCTTAAATTCACATTGTGTCTGCTAGGAATTAGGGTGAGAGAGAAATTTTCAGTTATAGGTCTTCTATACATTTTTGCTACTCATTAAATCTGTTTTTTTTACTCCAACCTTACAACTGTGCAAGATTGCCCAAATGGGATTCAAGTTCAGATGATTTGCTTTTCTGTGTTTGTATCAGAACAGGGCAGTTCACAAGCTATCCAAGTGTAAAATTAACTCTACTTTGAAGTCATGGAGTCATACAGCATGGAAGCAAGTCCTTTGGTGCAACTGTTCCATGTCAACCAAGATGTCCTTCCAAGTTAGTCCTATTTGTCCATGTTTGGCCCATATCACTCGAAACACTTATCTCTGTACCTGTCTGAGTACACAGCTCCATCATGGGTACCAGCCTCCTCAGCACCAAGGCCATTCAAAAGGTGATGCCTCAAATAAGCGGAATTCGTCTTCAATGACCCGCTTCATTCGTCTTCAATGACCCGCTTCATGCAGGACATGCTCTTTTTGCCACTATCAGAGCGGAGGTACAGGAGCCTGAAAATACACACTCAATGTTTTAGGAGCAGCTTCTCTTTCCCCAATCACCAACAGATTTCCGAACACTACCTCACTATTGTTGCCCTCTTTTGCACTACTAATTAATTTAATATATATATATATTTCTTATTGTAACATGTAGCATTTTTATGCATTGCTTTGCACTGCTGCCACAGGACAACAGATTTCATGACATACTGTATGTCAGTGATATTAAACCTGACTAGTGGGCACGTGGCCAAGTGGTTAAGGCATTCGACTAGCTACCTGAAGGCCATGAGTTCAAGCCCCAGCCGAGACAGCGTGTTGTGTCCTTGAGCAAGGCACTTAATCACACATTGCTCTGCGACTACACTGGTGCCAAGCTGTATGGGTCCTAATGCCCTTCCCTTGGACAACATCAGTGTCGTGAAGAGGGGAGACTTGCAGCATGGGCAACTGCTGGTCTTCCATACAACCTTGCCCAGGCCTGCGCCCTGGAGAGTGAAGACTTTCCAGGCGCAGATCCATGGTCTCGCAAGACTAACGGATGCCTTATTTATTTAAACCTGACTGTGATTGTAATTCTGATTCTTATACTTTTAAAGGTTGTTAAATACCCATCTCAACCACTTCCTCGGGCGCTTTCTCTGCTGATATTGCCTGAACTTCTGGGCATTTCCTGCAGGTGTGAATTTCACAGCTTTTGCTTGTGTCCTCTCTCTCTAACTGCCTACATTAACCCATCAACCATAAGAATTCATCAACACCTTATCTTCGTCAATTCACTTTATTTTACAAGAGGAACTTCATTTGCACAGTGATAAGCACATCACATAGTCATAGTCAGAGTCATACTTTATTGATCCTGGGGGAAATTGGTTTTCGTTACAGTTGCACCATAAATAATAAATAGTAATAGAACCATAAATGGTTAAATAGTAATATGTAAATTATGCCAGGAAATAAGTCCAGGACCAGCCTATTGGCTCAGGGTGTCTGACCCTCCAAGGGAGGAGTTGTAAAGTTTGATGGCCACAGGCAGGAATGACTTCCTATGACGCTCTGTGTTGCATCTCAGTGGAATGAGTCTCTGGCTGAATGTACTCCTGTGCCCACCCAGTACATTATGTAGTGGATGGGAGACATTGTCCAAGATGGTATGCAACTTGGACAGCATCCTCTTTTCAGATACCGCCGTCAGAGAGTCCAGTTCCATCCCCACAACATCACTGGCCTTACGAATGAGTTCCTTGATTCTGTTGGTGTCTGCTACCCTCAGCCTGCTGCCCCAGCACACAACAGCAAACATAATAGCACTGGCCACCACAGACTCGTAGAACATCCTCAGCATCGTCCGGCAGATGTTAAAGGACCCCAGTCTCCTCAGGAAATAGAGATGGCTCTGACCCTTCTTGTAGACAGCCTCAGTGTTCTTTGACCAGTCCAGTTTATTGTCAATTCATATCCCCAGGTATTTGTAATCCTCCACCATGTCCACACTGACCCCCTGGATGGAAACAGTGGTCACCGGTACCTTAGCTCTCCTCAGGTCTACCACCAGCTCCTTAGTCTTTTTCACATTAAGCTGCAGATAATTCTGCTCACACCATGTGACAAAGTTTCCTACCGTAGCCCTGTACTCAGCCTCATCACCATTGCTGATGCATCCAACTATGGCAGAGTCATCCAAAAACTTCTGAAGATGACAGGACTCTGTGCAGTAGATGAAGTCCGAGGTGTAAATGGTAAAGAGAAAGGGAGACAAGACAGTCCCCTGTGGAGCCCCAGTGCTGCTGATCACTCTGTCGGACACACAGTGTTGCAAGCACACGTACTGTGGTCTGCCAGTCAGGTGATCAAAAATCCATGTCACCAGGGAAGCATCCACCTGCATTGGTGTCAGCTTCTCCCCCAGCAGAGCAGGGTGGATGGTGTTGAATGCACTGGAGAAGTCAAAAAACATGACCCTCACAGTGCTCGCTGGCTTGTCCAGGTGGGCGTAAACACGGTTCAGCAGGAAGACGATGGCATCCTCAACTAGTCGGGGCTGGTAGGCAAACTGGAGGGGATCTAAGTGTGGCCTGACCATAGGCTGGAGCAGAAATTAAGATACACAACACCACACTACATATAGTTAAATACAATATAAAATGTTCACAATAAATAATAAAAACTAAAAATTAATATATACAAATTGAAAAAAAACAAATACAGATAATATAAACGACTGTCTTTACTGTCAAAGGTGCTATGCATACTATATATTCAAAATTAGGTGTTAAGGGGGCAAATGAAGGAAGGCACAAAACAGGATAAGGCTCTTCTGGTGCTGATGGGTAGGGATCTGTAGCGGTACCCAGATAGCATGAAAGTGTAGTATATGTGAAGTGTATGTGTAACGTCCTCTACTATTTGTTGAGCTTTCTTTACTGTCCATCTCTTATGGACACTGCTGAGTGATTCTTGTTCCTGGCCAATGATTTTGCTACTTATTCTAACAACTCTGTTGAGTGGGCTGAGGTTGATCGTGCTCATCGCTCCGAATCACACCGTGATGTTGCAGGTTAATATTGATTCAATGAAGCATTTATAAAAGGTCTGGAGAATTGGTGGCTGGACCTGAAGTCTCCACATCTTCCTTCAGAAAAATAGCTGTTGTTGGCACTTAGAGATCATCAGCCCACCACTGGTCTTAAAGGTGATTTTGTTATCTATAGTTGTGCCGAGGTACTTGTATTCTCCAACACGCTCTATCGACTGGCCGCTTATTTCCAGGGTTTTGACAGTGTACTGGTGTTTTCTAAAGTCCGCTACCATTTTCCTTAGTTTTCCTGGGGTTCAGGTCCAGATAGTGGTTTGTGCACCATCCAGCAAATGTATCGATTTCCTCATTGAGGCAGTCATCAGAGTTGGTAGTGTCAATGTTGACTGTGTCATCTGAGTACTTGATGCAGGGCATGTCTGGGTGTGAGCTTCTGCAGTCGTCTGTGTACAGTGTGAACAAGACTGGTGAGATAACCGAGCCCTGTGGTGCTCCAGTTGATATTTGCCTGTTGGTGTTCAGTTAACAATTATATCTCACTTTTTGATGTCTGTCTGTGAGGAAGGAGAAGATGAGGTGTACAAGATGGGGGTTTACCTTCATTCACTGGAGGTTGTGTCCCATGAGATGGGGATTCACGGTGTTAAATGCACAGGAGAAGTCCACAAACAACATCCTAAACAATGATCCAAGCCTGTCCAAGTGTGTGTAGGTATGGTGAAGTAACATTAGTACTTCATTACCTAGGCCTCTTTTTGTCCGATAAGCTAACTGGAGTAGGTCAGTGAGCCCACATACCATCACCTGTAGCTGTGGCAGAAGGAGCCTTTCATAGGCCTTCATTACCAGCAATGTTAGAGCTCAAGGACAGTGGTCATTATTACAGGTGGGATTTCTCTTCTTGGCAATTGAGCATATGATGGTGGCTTTCCAAATGGTTGGTATGGAATGTTCAGACAGACAGCGACAGAAGAGAAGACAGAAAACCTCAGATGGTTGTCTACAGCAGAGTTTCAGTAACCATCCACTGATGTTGTCTGGACCTGGTGCTTTACTGGGGTTTGTTCTCTTGAGTACTCCTCCAGCTTTCTCAGATGTTGCCTTCACCTCCTACCCTTCTGGTGACTGAGAACTTGTTAATTTTCATTCCCAGTTCTGACAAAGGAAGAACTCTGCTCCTCTTTCCACAGGTGCTGCCCAAACCTGTACCGAGCATTCTGTTTTTATTTAAACACAAAATACTCTGCAGAAGCTGGGGTCAAAGCTACACTCACAACACGCTGGAGGAAATCAGCAGGTCGGGCAGCATCCGTGGAAACGATCAGTCAACGTTTCGGGTTGGAACCCTTCGTCAGGACTCATCCACTGGAGTCATGGAGTCCTGTCGAAGGGTTCTGGCCCGAAATGTTTACTGATCATTTCCACGGATGCTGCCCGACCTGCTGAGTTCCTCCAGCATGTTGTGAGTGCTGTTTTTACTTAGACAGTCAAGGTATTTCCCTCTGTATAGTTATGGTTTCTTGCGCACCTGCACTATTGGTGGTTGTACTTGTCAAGGGTTTAAGGTTCAACTTTATTTGCCGTTTACATTTATATGTATTAGGAATTTGCTGTGGTATGTTGGTGTGACATGCAATAGAAAACAACATTCTACAATTATAACGAATAAAGAATGATATAAAATTTAAGTGAAGTATGAAAATGGAATAAAATGTGTATAAATACATATAAATACCAGCATGTGTTTTCAACGTTGTTGGTTGTTGGTGGCATCCGTCTTGCGAGACCATGGGTCTGCGCCTGGAAAGTCTTGCTTCAGTCTGTGTTAGAGCAGCATCTGTTGTGGCTATAGAGGCCCACACGGGAGTGACAGTCTCAGCTGCAGCGACTGCACTTGAAGGCGCTGTCCTCTGGTGTTGTCTTGGTGCTGTTTTTCTGACGAGTGCGCTTTTCTTCAGCAGCAAGCTTCAGCTTCTCTTCTCCTCTTTTTAGACCTCTGCGTAGTTCCAGCCTCCAACATAGGTAGCATTAAAAAAGTGGTTTGAAGTGTTTACAGTGCAAGACAGTGCGGGGTAGTAGATAGATGGGGTTGGGGTTGTCTAACTAGAATGGTTGATCACGTTAACTGCCTGGGTGAAGAGACTTTTAAGATGGCATAAAATGTTTCTTTTTATAGCCCAATAGCACTTTGCAGAAGGGTGCTTTTGGAAAAGGTAGCCTGCTGGGTGGGTAGTTTCTTCAGTGATTTTTCCTGCCTGCTTCTCTGCCTGGGCACATAGAAGACCTACAGTGATGGGAAACTGCAGCCACTGACCTTTTCAGCTAATCTGACAGTTCGCAGTAGATTTCATGTATTCTGAGAGGACAGTGCACCAACCCAGACAATAATGGTTGGTAGTCTCTGGACACCTTACAATAAACCATTCCAGTGCACTAACTCTCTGTCCTCCTTGAATACATTTCTTGTGTCTTGATATCTCCTTATGCATCTTGGAGCCATAGTCTATTTATCAAGGCTTCCCAGAATATTTTAAACAAATTGTACTTATTAGTGAATTCCACATCCTATTTCAGGTTGTGCTGAAGTATTTTATGATCAATGAAGCATTTTATTTGTGAGTCATTGTTATACTGCAGGAATGTTAAGGGCATAACAGTAGTTTTGAATATGAAAACAGTTTAATGAGACATTTTCCCAACTTCATTTCACATGGTTCCTTACTTTCTTTGTTCTTTTGCCAAAATACACTGCATTATAATTCCTTGCAATGAAATAAATCCAACTTATCTTCATAGTTTCCCTGCAGTCTCCTGACTCTTCTTCACAAGTTTCCTAGTCTCGTCATCATCAATAGTATTCCAATTCATAAATTCCTTTTAACGGAAAGATCCAATGTAAAAAAAGTTACAAAGAGTTCCATGTGGAATCAAACCATCAAAAATTTAAGATTAAAAACTGATGAGTTCAATCAACTAGCATTCATTAAACCATTCGGAATCAGAATCAGGTTTAATATTACTGATACATGTCATGATATTTGTTGTTTTGTGGCAGCAGTACAGTCAGGGTCATTCCTCAGAGGCCACACGAGGTTTACAGAGAGGATAGTATTCCTTCCAGTTGATTGCTTATTTGATGATAATATCGCATACTTTCATTTCTATCTGTGCTCTGTAGAGGTTGTGGCTCAGTTGTTTTTTTAAGTAAGTAGGGATGGTTTGGGGAATAGATCAGAGAGTTAGAGACCAGGCTGGAGTCCAGGGCAGAACGCCCTGTGGCTCAAAGGCCACTGATCCCCGTGGATGGATTTTGGCCAAGCACAGTGAATGAAAGCCAGAAAGGACAAGGGCTGGTGGCCCCCAGGTTGGTGACTCCCCCAATGTCGGCGGATGCATGCAGACGGGATGCACAAGAGCCAGCAATCCCCTAGGTCAGTGAGTCGGAGAGTCCAGAGTTCAAGGCTTAGGGTTCGTGATCCCATCATCAATGAGCCCTGGGGCCGATTACAAAGACCAAAGTTTGACAGTCAAAAGCTAAATCGGCAAGTTTGGAAGATGAGGCCCGAGGGCCAAAGCTCTAGATCTGTGAGTATGCAAGTCCACTGGGAAAGTCAGAGGCCTGATGTCTGCAAATATCTGAGTTCACTGGAGGCTGTAGGCTTGGATGTGGCCTGTCCTCTGTGTGTGTGTGTGTTTATTTTGCTGTTTTTGTTTCATTCTCATTGTTGATGCATGTGTTCTTCTGCTGAACATCGTGGGCATGCTATGGTGGTGTTAGAACACGTGATACACACAAAATGCTGGAGGAACTCAGCAGGACAGGCAGCACTTATGGAAAAATGTACAGTAGATGTTTCAGCTCAAAACATCGACTGTACTTTTTCCATAGATTTTGCCTGGCCTGCTGAGTTCCTTCAGCATTTTGTATGTGTTGCTCGGATTTCGAGCATCTGCAGATTTTCTGTTGTTTGTGGTTATAATGTATGATGATCCTTGTGGTCTGCCTTCAGAAACATAGAAAACCTACAGTACAATACAGGCCCTTTGGCCCACAATGCTGTGTTGAACATATACTTACTTTAGAAATTACCTGGGTTACCCATAGCCCTTTATTTTTCTAAGCTCCATGTACCTATCCAGGAGTCTCTTAAAAGACCCTATTGTATCCGCCTCCACCACCGCCGCCAGCAGCCCATTCCACGCACTCACCACTCTCTGCGTAAAAAACTTACCCCTGACATCTGCTCTGTACCTGTTTCCAGGCACCTTAAAACTGTAACCTCTCGTATTAGTCATTTCAGCCCTGGGAAAAAGCCTCTGACACAATCAATGCCTCTCACCATCCTATACACTTCTATTAGGTCACATCTCATCCTCATCACTCCAAGGAGAAAAGACCAAGTTCACTCATCCTTAGCTTGCGTTGGTTGTAATCGTGAATGCTGTATTTCACTGTATTTTTTGATGCAAATGTGATAAATAAGTGAATCTGAATCTGACTGTTCTTGGAGGAGATTGAAGGGGTATTTGCAGGTGGTAACGTTCCCTATCAGAACGAGCTATTCAAGTGCAAGAAGATTTGTTTGTTTGTTTTAGCAACTACACAAAAGCATTTGGTAAAGTGAAATACAATAAGTTATTCAAAATATTACAGGACACTCTAGATCTAGATTTGAAAGACCTCCGCCTAATCAGAAATCTGTACTGGGAGCAAACTGCAGCTGTAATAATAGATGGAGAAGTGAGTCAGTTTACGAAAATCAAGAGAGGCGTTAGACAAGGGTGTGTTTTCTCCCCTGATTTGTTTGATGTGTACAGTGAAACAATATTACAAAAAATAAGAGAGATCTTGGGAATCAAAGTTGGCGGTGAAAACATCAGTAATTTTAGATATGTGGATGACACTGTGTTAATTGCAAGTACGGAGGAAGAACTACAAAACTTAATTGATATAATTGTTGAAGAAAGTGCAAAAATGGGTCTATCTATCAATTGCAAAAAGACAGAATGTATGGTGATATCCAAAAAGAAGGAGAATCCTATCTGTAGGCTGAGAATAAATGGGGAAGACATAAAACAAGTACAGAACTTTTGCTACTTAGGAAGCTGGGTGATATCAGATGGCAGGTGCGACATTGACATCAAAATAAGAATAGGGATGGCAAAAGACACCTTTACGAGAATGAAGAGTATACTGACCAACACTAAACTAGGCATGACAACCCACCTCAGAGCACTGAAATGTTACATTTATCCAGTTATGTTATATGGCTCAAAATGTTGGACAATATCTAGTAACATGAGGAAATGAATTTAAGCAGCAGAAATGTGGTTTTTGAGGAGGATGCAAAGAATATCATGGACGAAACAAATATCTAACGAGGATGTCATGAACAAAGCAAGCACAAAAAGAGAAATAATGTATGAGATCATGAAAAGGCAACGTGACTTCATTGGACATGCGATTAGGAAAGATGAGTTAGAATGCATGGTAATTATGGGAAAGATTGAAGGGAAGAAAGCAAGAGGAAGGCAAAGACAAATGATGATGGAGACAGCAGCCAGAGAACTGGAAATGAATACCAATGAATTGATCCAGTTGATCCGAAACAGGAGTGTGTGGGCCATGGCAGTCAAAGCTCAAAATGGGCATGGCACCTGATGATGATGATGAATGTTTCCTTGTGCCTGCTGCCCTTGTCCTTAATGGGAAGCAAGGATCAAGAATCAAATTTATTCACTATATACATACACATGAATTAGGAATTTGCTGTGGTGTGTTGGTCAGAGTGCAACTTGCAACAGTAAAAGCAGTATTCAACAATTATAAAGAATTATATAAAAATAAATTTAAAAGTTAAAGTATGGATATGGAATAAAATGTGCATAAATACATAATACCAGTTTGTATTTACAATGCAAACATAATTATAAAAATTGTTTGAAATGTGTTTACAGTGCATTGCAATGATGAGAGTAATAGACAGAGAGACTAGGGATGAAACTAGAATAGTTGATCAGATGAACAGCTGGGGGGAAGAAACTTTTAAGATAGCGTAAAGTTTTTGTTTTCATAGCCCCATGATAAATCCTGAATTGATGAGGCGCTGTTGGAATAGCCATGAAAGTAATAAAAATGTAGCACATGAATGCAGTACACTGTAGACACAGTTAGAGAAACAAGTGAATGAAATGAGGTGGTGCTTGGCTGTCAGTTTAAGATTTGTCCTGTTGTGCGTTAATGTTTTTGGAGTACTCATCAGGGCAAGAGGATTGCGTTCCATCACACTTCTCCCTTGTACTTTGTTGACGTGCCAGGTGAGTGCACTCCAATTGGTAAACTGGCTTATTATTGTTAGTGAAAATACTGTTCTTATAAGACTGTTCTTCCCCATAGTGACACTCGAGACACACACTCATTCTCCACACAAGATCTTCCCCCACTAATACTGACTCCATACACCCAGTCCTGACTATGACTCTCATCCTCCACTGAAACACAGCCCGTCCCAGATCTAGCCCTCACAGTTCAACCTCAAACACCTTCTGTACAAAAGTTTTCAGTCTTATTTCTCACTTAGTCTCAACTCACTGACCTTAACCATACATCTTTGAAATATGGGAGGAAAGTAGAGCACCCATAATCACGGGGAGAATATGGGGCCCCAATAACCCTGATTAACCCTAACCTATTTCTGGGACAATTTACTATGACTAATTAACCAATGCAGTACGTCTTTGGACTGTAGAAGGAAACTAGAGTAGTGGGGAAGACCCATGCATTCCACTGGGTGGAAGTGAAGAAACTCCTAACAGACGGTGCCGGAATTGAACTCCAAAATCCGATGCCCTGACCTGTAATAGAGTCACGCTAACCGTTTGCGATACCATAGCAACTTGCCCAGTACATGTGGGTATCTGCAGATGCTGGAAATTCAGGCAACACACACAAAGTGCTGTTGAACGCAGCAGGCCAGGCAGCATCTCTAGGGAGAGGTACAGTCGACGTTTCGGGCCGAGACCCTTCGTCAGGACTAACTGAAAGAAGGGCTAGTAAGAGATTTGAAAGTGGGAGGGGGAGGGGGAGATCCGAAATGATAGGAGAAGACAGGAGGGGGAGGGATGGAGCCAAGAGCTGGACAGGTGATTGGCAAAAGGGATATGAGAGGATCATGGGACAGGAGGCCCAGGGAGAAAGAAAGGGGGAGGGGAGCCCAGAGGATGGAGAGCAGGCAAGGAGTTATAGTGAGAGGGACAGAGGGAGAAAAAAGAGAGAGTGAAAAAAAAGGGGGAAAAATTTAAAAAATTTAAAAAATTAAAAACAATTTAAATAAATAAATACGGGATGGGGCATGAAGGGGAGGAGGGGCATTAACAGAAGTTAGAGAAGTTAATATTCATGCCATCAGGTTGGAGGCTACCCAAACGGAATATAAGGTGTTTTTCCTCCAACCTGAGTGTGGCTTCATCTTTACAGTAGAGGAGGCCGTGGATAAACATGTGAGAATGGGAATGGGATGTGGAATTAAAATGTGTGGTGACTGGGAGATCCTGCTTTCTTTGGCGGACAGAGCGTAGGTGTTCAGTGAAACGGTCTCCCAGTCTGCGTTGGGTCTCACCAATATATAAAAGGCCACATCGGGAGCACCTGTTGCAGTACATCACCCCAGCCGACTCACAGGTGAAGCGTCGCCTCATCTGGAAGGACTGTCTGGGGACCTTATTTATTTATTTATTATTATTTTTCTCCCTTTTTTCTCTCGCTCTCTTTTTGTCTCCCTCTGTCCCTCTCTCTATAACTCCTTGCCTGCTCTCCATCCTCTGGGCTCCCCTCCCCGTTTCTTTCTCCCTCGGCTTCCCGTCCCATGATCCTCTCCCTTCTCCAGCCTCATATCCCTTTTGCCAATCAACTTTCCAGCTCTTAGCTCCATCCCTCCCCCTCCTGTCTTCTCCTAACATTTTGGATCTCCCCTTCCCCCTCCAACTTTCAAATCCCTTACTCACTCTTCCTTCAGTTAGTCCTGACGAAGAATCCCGGCCTGAAACGTTGACTGTACCTCGCCTGGCCTGCTGCGTTCACCAGCATCTTTTGTGTGTGTTGCCCAGTACACATTCACTCTCTGCCTACAGCCTTTATTTTGTTTAGTTAGAGGCATAGCACAGCAACAGGACCTACCAGCCCAGCAAGCCCACACTGCCCAATAACACCCTACAAACCTGTACATCTTTGGAATGTGGGACGAAACTTGTAATAATGCTGAGCTAACAGCTAAGTGACTGTACTGCCCTGATAAAGAGTTACAAAATACACGTGGACTAAGATGTTAACTGCTCTGCGCTATCACCAGTGGGATCGTCAGTTGATCTGCCACCTGTCTTCAGGAGTTTCGGCCCACTTATGATCAAGACTCCCTCGAGGTGGCGGGCCAGCAGTGCTAAAGCACCACCTCCCACTGGTGAGCTTAAAAACTTGGCATCTGCCTCTATCAGTCACTTCCATCCAACAGATAGTCTGCCCTTCAGGTGTCTATGCAACTACTGAAGGGTTTGCAAGATATGTATACACTGTCTGACTATCTGCCCCTCTGGACATACTTGGTCCACACCCATGCTGACCCTTTCTCTGCTGCCTCGGCTACAGCCCTGCTGGGTAACTTGATCTCTCTTCTAGTGAAGCCAAGGTCACGCAGCCACTTCGGGAAAGTGAACGCAATAAACCCACGGCAGCCTACTTTGAATGGATAGCATGAGACCTTCCACCCTCTGTCTGTGCACTCTGATCTTAATTCTGCATACTTGGTTAACTCGCGCTCATGGGCTTCATGGATGTTGTCTTCCCAGGGGACTGTGAGTTCACCAATAACCACTTCTCTACTGGTGTCAGATCATATGATTATATCTGGACACAATGTGGTGAAAGCTACTTGCTCCGGAAAACTGCCTTTCCCGTCCAGGTTGGCCTTGACAAACCAATCATTGGCTGAAGAAAGTATATATATATATACACACACACTTTGTCCCCCCATACACATTTACTGCACAAAACCTCAGGTTTATCCCCTCAGACACAAGTCCCCACACACATGCTGCAGAGTTCACCACATATACAGGCATGTGCAGAATTCAATTTAATGAAGAAATTAATGTTGTAAAAATAAGCTCCTTAATAGTGTTATAATACTGCCATGTAAGCTTATTAGTGAAAGTTGATTTCTTGGACATAGATCACTCAAGGTTTATTATTGTTCAGCTTTTTATCAGTAGAAAAACAGTCAATTAATTTAGATCAAAGGAGACATTGCAGATTGACTTTCCAATTAACACAAACACATATACTCTTCTCTTCATGACCCTTTGATGACTTTATCAAGTTACATTTAAATTGCTAATTCAATATTTCACTGGCAATATTCCCCTGTTCCATATCTGCTATTGGAGCCAGATGTCCAGCAGTTTGAACCAGCAGACTTATTTGTGTTGAACGTTCTCTTCAGACTGCCATGTTTTCCCAATGATGTAATATTTATCTCTAGGAGGACTATCTTTTCTATATAAATTCATGCCTTTGGGTTTATTTCTTCCAGTCTCTGTTAAATCTTTGCTGTCTCCTTTCTAACTCTCAGGAATTGTGCAAGGCAGCAATTGTAATACTTTAGCCTTTCTAATTACATTTCAATCCAGTGAAAGTTCCTCATTTGTCAAAGCAGTTTCCCCAGTTATATTTGGTTTTCGATGTTCACGCAGGTTTGCTGAAATGAAAAGTAAAGTGGATTATTAGATCCGATTTCACCCAAGCAGTACATCTCCACCACGTCTGCTGTGAGTTAGATTTCATAAGTTTCGATTTTGATTCATTTCTCAACATTGTTGTAAGTGCCAACATCATCGTGATGGGAAAAGATACCTGGAACTTACCTGTGCCTCCTTATCCAGCCAGATCAAGGGACTGTCAATTCAATATTGCACCACCTGAAGATAAATTGCAGCCTGGGCGAATTTAATGTCATCAGGTATATAGAAAGAAATAATTAATCAAGAGGAAGATAAACAAGAAAGTCAAATGAAAAGTTAAAGGAAAAAATACATCTTATTTCTTAAAATTGTCCTGTAACAGATTATGAGGGAAGTGATTGTAACTGATTGAAGCCCATGCCTGAGAGATTAACTACTTTTAGTTATTGTGATCTTGTGTGTGCTTACTGTGTGTGATTGCTGGTGACGTATTTGCACCGTGACCCCATAGTAACAGTCTCGTTTGGTTGTATTCATGAGTATTCATAGATGGTTAAATGACAATTGAACTTCAATTGAATTGAAATCATATTTATCCAATTGTTAACAGCCTACAAGTTTAACTGTAAATCAAAGTCTCATCAATGTGAGGCTGCAAGGGGCATAAATATTATACAGGCGTGTACAATCTGAAACAATCTGCTCACTCAGTTTATAGTGTAATGGATATTCACTTTCCTGGGCCCAAGAGGCTTATTGCTAACCTCAGCTTTCTAGCACAGCATGATCTTTCCAAAGGTAAACTTCTAACAAGTATTTCTTGCTCAGCTTTGTGTTGTAAACAAAAATCAGTCTTCAGTTCTAAATGTACATTGCAAGCAGTAATCAGCTTGAAGTTAAAAGGACAGCTGAACTGGCTGCTGAGAGATGAGGTTGACAAGGTGACATGACTATGAGATTTCTTGTCTGCATTAGCTAAGCCCAAGATATAGAAACATACAAACATAGAAAACATACAGCACAATACAAGCCCTTCGGCCCACAAACCTGTGCCGAACATGTCCTTACCTTAGAACTACCTAGGCTTACCCGTACATAGCCCTCTATTTTTTTAAGCTCCATGTATCCATCCAGGCATCTCTTAAAAGACCCTATCGTGTCCGCCTCCACCAATGCCACTGGCAGCCTGTTCCATGCACTCACTACTCTCTGCTTAAAAGACCTATCCTTGACATCTCCTCTGTACCTACTTCCAAGCACCTTAAAAATATGCCCTCTTGTGCTAGCCATTTCAGCCCTGGGAAAAGATCTCTCACTATCCACTTGATCAATGCCTCTCATTATCTTGTACACCTCTGTCAGCTCACCTCTCATCCCCCGTCACTCCAAGGAGAAAAGACGGAGCTCACTCAACCTGTTCTCATAAGGCATGCTCCCCAATCCAGGCAACATCCTTGTAAATCTCCTCTGCACCCTTTCTATGGTTTCCACATCCTTCCTGTAGTGAGGCGACCAGAATTGAACACAGTACTCCAAGTGGGGTCTGACCAGGGTCCTATATAGCTGCAACATTATCTCTCAGCTCTTAAACTCAATTCCACGATTGATGAAGGCCAATACACCATATGCTTTCTTAACCACAGAGTCAACCTGTGCAGCAGCTTTGAGTGTCCTATGGACTCGGACCCCAAGATCCCTCTGATCCTTCACACTGCCAAGAGTCTTGCCATTAATACTATATTCTGCCATCATAGTTGACCTACCAAAATGAACCACCTCACACTTATCTGGGTTGAACTCCATCTGCCGCTTCTTAGTCCAGTTTTGCATCCTATCAACATCCTGCTGTAACCTCTGACAACCCTCCACACTATCCACAATACCCCCATCCTTTGTGTCATCAGCAAACTTACTAACCCATCCCTCCACTTCCTCATCCAGGTCATTTATTAAAATCACAAAGAGTAAGGGTCCCAGAACAGGTCCCTGAGGCACTCCACTGGTCACCGGCCTCCATGCAGAATATGACCCGTCTACAACCACACTTTGCCTTCTGTGGGCAAGCCAGTTCTGGATCCACAAAGCAATGTTCCCTTGGATCCCATGCCTCCTTACTTTCTTAATTAGCCTTGCATGGGGTTCCTTATCAAATGCCTTTCTGAAATCCATATACAAACCATCTGGTCTACCTTCATCAATGTGTTAAGTCACATCCTCAAAAAATTCAATCAGGCTCGTAAGGCACGACCTGCCTTTGATAAAGCCATGCTGACTATTCCTAATCATTCATAAGATAAACTCCTTGAGAAAGGGGAGTCTTATGAACAGGTTGGTCCAATATTCATTGGAGTTTAGAAGAATAAGAAGGAATCTTAATAAAACATGTAATATGAAAGTAGGATATTGACAGGGTGGATACAGAAATAGTGTTTCCTCACTTTTTAAGGAGCAGAAGAAATCACCTATTTAAGACTGACATCTTTAGCGAGCGGTGTCTCAGAAAGGCAGTGTCTATTATTAAGGACCTCCAGCAGCCAGGGCATGCCTTTTTCTCACTGTTACCATCAGGCAGGAGGTACACTGAAGGCACACACTCAGTGATTCAGCAACAGTTTCTTCCCCTCTGCCATCCGATTCCTAAATGGACATTGAAGCTTTGGACACTACCTCACTTTATTTTTAATATACAGTATTTCCATTTTTTGCACCTTTTTTAATCTATTCAATATACATATACACTTTTTAAAATCTATTCAATATACGTATACAGTAATTGATCGATTGATTTATTTTTTATTGTTATTTCTTCTGTATTATGTATTGCATTGAACTGCTGCTCCCCAAGTTAACAAATTTCACGTCACATGCCAATGATAATAAATCTGATTCTGAAATGAGGACAAATTCCTTTTCTTACAGAGTATGGAATCTTTGGAAATCCATAGCCTAGAGATCTACTAAGGCGAAGTCACATAAAATTCTGGGGTGGATTTTTGAACTACGGAGATATCAATGGCTGTGGATATCTAGTCAGAAATTAGAAATAAGACCAAGAATAGATCAGATCAACACACACAAAATGCTGAACTCAGCAAGTCAGGCAAGTCTATGAAAGTGGATAAACAGTCGAGCTCTGGAGCTCTGATGAAGGGTGTCGGGCCAAAATATCGACTGTTAGTTCATTTTTAGAGATGCTGCCGTGATCTGCTGAGTTCCTCCAGCAGTTTGTGTGTGATTTCCAGCATCTACAGAATCTCTTGTGTTTGACATTAGATCAGATTTTATGGCTTAAGAAGGTGTTATGACAGACTTCTGCTCTTGATATTTTATGGTAGCATGTTTATAGTGTAACACGCTGTAAGGTTTCACTGCTGATGTAATGGCCTCTCTGTAATGTTTCACTGCTAAGTTAATGGTTTCTCTGTAGCAGCAATGTTTGTAGAAATAACGGGGCTTTGGAATGTGTGCTAGCTAATGAGAGGCTTGTTGTTCTTTCTTGTGGGTCTGGGAGCAGGATTTTGCAGTCTTTTGTCGGCGAGAGATGAGGAGAGGAGACGCAAGTGGAGGGAGTTGGTAGACTGCCAGACAGAGTGAACTCGGAGCGAGGGTCCAAAGGTAAGTGACACTCGGAGGAGGTCGATGGGGATTGAATGGATGATTCCGTGAGCTCCAACGTGCGCATTAGGCTGTTTCATTAAAATGGCCCCTTTTTCTTTTCATTTTCTTTACTAACCCTATAGCCAGATTACGATTTATATAGTTCAGTCGTTTAATTGCATATAGTGTGCTATCTGATATTGTAACCGGACAACACATCACGCAGTATCCACACGAACGAGATTTCTCAGCTGGGCCAGAGCCTCTCTTCCCCCGGACAAACATGTGCTGGCCAAACCTAAGGATTACAATAACAAAGCTGTTCTGTGAATTGCAAACTACCTTTCAGATTCAGGATCAGAATCAGGTATATTGTCAAAGGCATTAGTCATGAAATTTGTTATTTTGTGGCAGCAGTACAGTGCAGGCATAACAATTTGGTATAAGTTCAATAAAAATAAATAAGTAAATATTGCAAAAGAGGAATTGTGAAGTAGTGTTCATGGGTTCATGGACAGTTCAGATATCTGATGGTGGAGGGGAATAAGGTCAATCTCTCTCTTACTCTCCCTCTCCCTCTCTCCCTCTCTCTCTTCCTCTCTCTCTCTCTCTCTCTCCATCCCTCCATCCCTCCCTCTCCTTCTCTCCCTCACCCCCCAAATTTTTTAAATAATTGAAAATAAATGTTGTATTCCTGTATTAAAGTAAGTGCCGAAGGTAGGAATAATTTTAATCTACAACTTTTGAAAACTTCTCATTTTTCCTACAAACTAATGCTGCCATTCCCACCACCAGCCCCTTTTTCTTTACCTCTATAAACTTCTACCTCACTATCCATAAGGAACATAGAACATAGAACAGTACAGCGCAGTACAGGCTCTTTGGCCCACAATGTTGTGCTGACACTCAAACCCTGCCTCCCATATAACCCACCACCTTAAATTCCTCCATATACCTGTCTAGTAGCCTCTTAAATTTCACTAGTGTATCTGCCTCCACCATTGACTCAGGCAGTGCATTCCACGCACCAACCACTCTCTGAGTAAAAATCCTTCCTCTAATATCCCCCTTGAACTTCCTACCCCTTACCTTAAAGCCATGTCCTCTTATATTGAGCAGTGGTGCCCTGAGGAAGAGGTACTGGCTGTCCACTCTATCTATTCCTCTTAATATCTTGTACACCTCTATCATGTCTCTTCTCATCCTCCTTCTCTCCAGAGAGTAAGGCCCTAGCACCCTTAATCTCTGATCATAATGCATACTCTCTAAACCAGGCAGCATCCTGGTAAATCTCCTCTGTACCCTTTCCTCCCACATCCTTCCTATAGTGAGGCGACCAGAACTGGACACAGTGCTCCAAGTGTGACCTAACCAGAGTTTTATAGAGCTGCATCATTACCCCGTGACTCTTAAACTCTATCCCTCAACTTATGAAAGCTAACACTCCATAAGCTTTCTTAACTACCCTATCCACCTGTGAGGCAACTTTCAGGGATCTGTGGACATGTACCCCCCAGATCCCTCTGCCCCTCCACACTTCCAAGTATCCTGCCATTTACTTTGTAAAACCTGCGTTCCTTCTGCTTTGGTCACCTGAAAATCCCAAATCCCTCTGCTTTTTCATTGACCGTCACATCTTCATCAAGCTATGGCTCTCTTTCCCCTCCCACCCCACATCCTTTCAGAATGCCTGAAAATCCACCATATTTTTTAAGCGTTTGCTCTACGCTCCTAATGCCAATGATCCTTGGTGTCATATTTTTGGGTAGAATCCTGAGAAGTCCCTTTGGTTTGTAACATTACAGACAGTAAATAAATACCCTCCAAGAAGAACAGAACCTTGTCCTGGTTTGGAGGCTTGTATGCCTCAATAACCCAGAGGGCTATGTTGCCTAGAATCAAAGCCTTGTTCTTTGGCTCCTGATAGGGTCACCCATGCCAAACAGGTCAAAGGGTAGAGGCCAGACTAAGAGTGGTCCACTGATCCTTCAGGTCAGAGAGTTCAACTCAGTGCTAACAACACTGTCTGGTAAAACAAAATTATTATGGAAACAGCAATGAAGAATCCTTCTACATCTGAGTGCAGAGGTATTCCTGAATCTCCACCCAGGACTTGCATGACTGACAAATGTGAAAACCAAGAGGAAGCTACTGACATGGTAAAGGAAGCTGTGAACATTGCCAGATATGGAGGATATTTTTTACTGTCCTAAACACCAGAGATGTAATGGACAAAAGAGCTGACATTCCATATATGCAGGTTTGTTTTTCAAAGCTAACTAATGCTTTTCTTTCAAGGGATGGAATATCACTCTCAGATATGCATGTTGCAGGAGTGTCAAAACATTGCATTCTGATCCCAAGGTTCAGTTCTAGTGCAGATAATAGAACCAAATTTCAAACTAAAATGTATGTGCCTAGTCATATGCACCCACCACACAACATAATCTGGTTCCTTTAGCATAATCAATCGTTATCTTAACTAGAGTCATGTAGCCCTCGTGCTTTGGTTTAATCTTCTCTACTTAATTGTGGCTGGCACATGTTTCCTGCATTCCACAATTATTTAAAGAGGTCTCTCGTTCAATGCCTCAGAGGAGTCATTGTGTTGGAGAGAATGAATTGTCTCGCAGTGTTGCTCAGTCGTTCCTTCGAGGCCCTGTTGGTATTCCTACATCTAACCTCTTGTTTCCATCTCCTCCTGAGAATCCTGCTGTTCCTCCACTCCTGGTTCAAGTCGTGAGCCTGCTGTCCACAGCTCCTGGGTTGAGTCAGTGCCAGCGATCTCTGTGACTGAGATAGTCTGTCATTCCCTTGCACCTGGGTCTTGTCCTCCAAGAGCACAACGTAACACCATTTCCAGTAGCTTACATTTGGTCCATATCCCTCTGTAACCTCCTCTCTGTGTACGTGTCTAACCATCTTTTACATGTTGTTCGTCTACCTGCCTTAACCATTTTCTGTGGTGGCTCTTTTCCTATATGAACTACCCTTTGACTGAAATAGTTATCCATTTGATCCCTATTAAATCTCTTCCCCTCACCTTCCAGTCAAGAGGGCGCCAGCAAATAATGCTTTCTCAGCCAACATCTTCCAGGTAGTCCACAAAACTCAGTAACTGTTAGAGCCTGCGATTTACAGATTGGAGATCGATTGAGTGATCTAGCGCTTTGCTGTCTCCGAGGAGATTCCAGGCGACTCTATTTCACCAATTAAAGCTTGCAATAATCGCCGATTGAGGCTTGGAGGAAGATTGAAACACTGAGGCAAATGTGGAAGGTGAATGAGGGCTCGGCACCGACTACTGCGTCTCGGTTGCTGCTGTGATGGATCTCTTTCTGCTTTCAGAGCAGGAGTCTATGTGGCAGCCCTTCACTCGCTGTTGTCGGAGGGAACTCCTCTGAGTCTGAGTGGTCACTCTTTCTCCCTTGATGCTCTCTGAGCACGCTACCGACGTTCAGTGACTTATGGATTGGACAATGGACTGTGGACTTGCAGTTTTATGGTTTTTATATTCTGTGTTTTCACCTGTTCTTTCTTGTTGCTGTTTGGCGAGTTTGTTATTTTCTTGTGCAGAGGTGTTGGCGTTGATGTTCTTGTTGCCCTTTGGTAAGTTTATTGTTTCTTTTGTGTGGGAGAGGGTGGGTTTGGAGTTTGATGATCATGTTACTGTTCTTTTTTTGTAGGGGGAATAGGTTTGGTCCTATGGCAGTCCATGGCTTTCTTTGCTTCATTGGCTATCTGAAGAAGACAAATCTCAGAATTGTATACTGCACACATTCCTTGATAATAAACCTTTATATCTAAGCCCTCTAGTTCTTGATTCCTCAACCCTGAGATAAAAGACTGTATGCATTCACCACACAACTACGCTCCTCATGATGTTCTACACCACTGAAAGATTTACTCCTCATTCTTCTACACTGCAATCAATAAAATAAAGATAAATAATAGCTTTATTTGTAACATGTGCATTGAAACATTGAAACATGCAGTGAATCGATAAGCACAAGAGATTCTGCAGATTGTGTTTGCTATGAAATGCATCGTTTTGCTTCAACCAGTCTGAAGATTGCATTAAGAAATGAAACATTGTATCATTGTATCATTTCTTAATGCATGTATGCATTTCTAAATGACAATAAAAGAGGACTGAGTGTTCTCATAATCTAAAAAAGATTGTGCTGGAGCAGCTCCAAGTGTTGCCACGTTTCTGGCGCCAACATATCATGTCTGTAACTCACTAACTGTATGCCTTTTAACTGTGGGGGGTGGGGGGGGGCGAACAGGAGCACCCAGAGAAAACCCATGTGGTCATGGGGAGAATGTACAAGTTCCTTACAAACAGCAGCGGGAATCGGAGGCCAATTGGTAATGACTAGTGCTGTAAATCATTTGCACTAACCGCTCCGCCACCATACCACCCACAAAACAAAAATACGGACTGCTCACGCTATCTCCATAACTCAGTCTCTCAAGCCCCAGCAATATCCCAATAAATCTTCTCTGCGTGCTTTCCAGTATATTGGCAGTGTGACTAATAGTGAACACAATATTCTAAATGTAACTTGACTAATATCTTGTACAAAGATGATGTACGACTTAACCATTTCAGCAGAACCAAATTTTGGAACCAGAATACATTGTGCAGCTGCATCTACAGTGTAACATAAACATGAGAAAATCTGTGCCTGCAGGAAATACAAAGCAACACACACAAAATGCTGCAGGAACTCAGCAGGTCAGGCAGCATCCATGGAATGAATAAAAATCTGATTTTTCTGCCCAAGACCCTCCTTCAGGACTGGAAAGGAAGGGGGAAGACACCAGAGTAAAAAGGTGGGGAGAGGGGAAGGGGGATAGTTAGAAGATGATGGGTGAAGACAGGTAGATAGGAAAGATACAGGACTGGAGGAGAAGGAATCTGCAGTATTTTGTGTAGGACAAGTAACCGAGAGCAAATTTCCACAAAGCTGGTTTAATAGATTAATAGTTTTTTCTAATCAAGTGGTTTCCTGCAACTCAAAAAATAAACTGCATTAAATTGCCAAATAGACTGCAACATGGTCCTTCCCACATTGCAAAATGAATACATTGAGATTGTTGTGAGTGTAGCAAGGCCTCTACATGTTCACACCCCTTTCATTTACCCTCTAAACTGTGGAATCTAACACAATAGGCCATCTACTCAACCGTAGCCTAATCGGAGGACAAATTACAATGACCAGTCGGTACATTTTTGTTCTGTGGGAGGAAACTGGACTACCTGAAGGAAACTCAAGCAGTCAAGGGCAGTACGTTTAAAATTAGAGGATGCCGGAATTGAACTCCGAACGCTGAACACCCTGAGTTGTAATAGCATCGTGCTGACCACTACACTACCGTGGCATCCCACGTAAAACCTAAAGGGAAGCAGGAAATTAAATTTCTGTCGCAGCAATGCAAGCAATTGGAAGTCTGAGTTAGTGTGTTCCAGCGTTAAAAAGAAACACAGTCAAATTAAAACTGTGGCTCATCTAAAAGATCATGGCCTATTTGTTCTTGTTTATATCTGTCTGTAGGATGCAGTTTGCAGAAGTTGCTCTTTCTATATACAGACCACCCACTGCTTCACAATTAGTGTCACTGTCCAACCATGCGGACTTCTTCAAATGGAGAACAATGTGTGAAGTGACAAATGGAATTCTTCAAGGTGTTGACTTCCATTCCGCTTTTTAAATGAAATTTTAAATGTGTGTAGCAATGTTCATTGACGTTTAACACCATCACTTAGGGGCACTGTTATCAAAGGTTATTTCATCTGAAGAGCACTGCAGCATGAAATAAAAGCAGGAAGCGCAGGAAACACTCAGCGAGTCAGACAACACCTGTGTAATGATATACATCTGGTGTTTCAGATCCAGGACCCTTCAAGAAAGAGAAGCCAGGTACAAACTGCATCAGAACTCTCAGCTCAGGAACCTAAAGAACACTCACGGACTCATCATTGAATGCAGAGGTACTGCAAGAGATCCAGTGTGTTCTTTCCCTACTCTTAGACCTGAAACATTCAGTTTCTCTTTAAAACATGATTAAAAATGAATGTAGCTGTCAGACGAGAGCAACAACAGCTATGCCTCTAGTCCAGAAGAAACTATGCGCATGTCTTCGATCATTTACATAAATTTTTGAATTTAATTTTGTTAACTTTTTTTGGAGTTACATAATGCAGACATAAACTTGATCCCAATTATATTGTATGAACCCAGAGCCAAATTCATTTTGGAAATGAAATATTGGCTTTTCTTAATAGCATGGGTTGTTGACATGGTGCTGAGCAGAGAAAGCTGCCTTTCACAAACCTGACAAAAACAGTTGTAATTGCCAAGTTTATTTAGCTTGCCATTCCCGTTCTGCTACTTTCATGCCTGCATTTAGGATTCCACAAAACTGGTCACGATCTTCAAGGGCTTGGAGACAATTCAAGCAAGTGACATGTACAAGGGCAGTTTCCAAAATTCAGGGAAATGTGCAGAAGATAATATATATAGTATGTCCTTATCAAAGTGGTGAGCTGGAAATTGTCATGTATGTGTAAAAGTCGTAATAAAGTGGTGTCATGGGAGTGAACAAAGTTGGTTTAGTGTGAACATCTGTGTTCCAAATTGCAAAGGCTGCAAATTGCATTGTGATAGAGCATAAGCCTTATATATACATGACTACATAGAGTTCACTCTTCTGCAACCGTAGAGAGTGGAGAAAACAGAAAAAGCAAACTGGAGCGGTGGACTCTCAGTGCCATCAATCAGTCAGTAATGAATGGGGAGACGTAGGTGGAGAGGCTTTCATGCTGAGTATAAGGGATTAACAGGATGAGTGAAGAAGACGGCAGTGGTAATTTGAGGTGTGGTAGGGGGACCACTGGGAATTTTATCCAGAAGGTTGCAAGACAGACTGATTTAGTTGATTCTGGAAGGACTTCCGGTGTGATGGTGCAGGTACTGAAAGTGGCAGATCCACCGCTGCAACAATTGGAGATGTTGAGGGGGCAATTAGAGCAGGTAAGAATGTGCTGGTGCCTTTGACGTGATCTGGGCTGGCAGAGTAGCGTAACGATTCACACGACACTTTACAATGCCAGCGACACGGGTTAGTTCCTGTCCCTTCCTATAAGGAGTTCGTCCATTCTCTCCGTGACCATATGGCCTCTCCTCCAGGTGCTCTGGTTTTCTACAACAGTCCAAACACGTACCGGTTTGTAGGTTAATTGGTCTTTTTTAAATTGTCCCGTGATTAGGCTAGGATTAAATTGGGGGTTGCCAAGCAGTGCGACTCGAAGGGCCGGAAGGGCCTATTCCGTACTGTATCTCAACACATAAATAAATGATTAGGGAGGGGTTCAGGACCTACTCCGTAATGGTGCCGGTATCTGGCGACTCTGCAGATGCTCTCCCGAGCAAGCTGCTCTCCACACTATCCTGTACCCGAGAAACCGTTCTAAACCCCCAATCTGCTACATCTAGCAAGATCAACAACACCCTGGTGAAGCTATTGACCCAGCTGGAGATCACCGGCACGCCAGAATTGCTTCTTCAACTCTGGACCACACCTGGACCCAATCAGCGAAGCCTGGTCCGAGGCCCACCATGTTCCCGGAGACCCGCAGCCAGCTATCGTGTCAGAGCGCTTGGAGACGTGGCCCATTCCGACCAGCACCTTTCCAGAGCAGACGAGCACACAGAAGAGACGTCGAAGACCTCAAGGTGCCCCAGATGCTTCCCTGGAGAGACCACCATAGAGCCCCATTGGTGGCCATCCATAGCTGCTGGAAGTGAGGCCTCCGCCGCCGAACTCGGAAATTGAGCCCGAGGCTCGGCTGGAGCAGAGGCCTCCGCAACCGTGACTCAGCTCACGGACCTGTTTCAGCTGGCAGCCCGTCCCCCCGGGGCTGAGAGTCGGCTCTGGGGTCCAGTTCAGCTGGCTGCCAGATCATCCGGGACCCAGTTCAGCTGGTAGCCCGACCCTCCGGGGCTGAGAGTCGGTTCCGGGACCCGATCCAGCTGGCAGCCAGATCATCCGGGGCTGAGAGTTGGTTCTGGGGCCCGGTTCAGCCGGCAGCCTGGTCCTCCGGGATTAAATGTCGGCTTTGGGGCCCGAACCGATTGACAGCCCGGGCACCCGGCAGCTGGAAGTGGCAGTGGAGCCTTGCCCGTCACTTGGCCTGACCCAGAGCGCCCGACGATGTGACCCGCCGATTGATCACCACGGGACGCATCCACCAACTTCAAAGAGCTGCCAACAACACACTGCATCGATGGAAACCTGGAAAGATGCACTATTTACCGAGGAAGCGTGGGGAAAGAGCTGGGATGCTGGTCAGATTGAAGCTGAGGGACATCAGGGTCCCTGTGCCCACCATCCTACTAGCTAATGTGCAAGCCATAGAGAACAAGGTGGATGATCTTAAAGGGAGACTCACCTACTGCAGGGAGATGCAGAACTGCTGTGTATTCTGTTTCACCAAGACCTGGCTCTCCCCTGCCACCCCCGACTGTGCCATCCGACCGGGGGGATTTTCGATCCATCGGATGGACCGCATGGCATCTTTGGGCAAGACAAGGGGAGGTGGTGTCTGCCTACTGATCAACACTGAGTGGTGCTCGGACACAGTGGCACTGACAAGTTCCTGCAGCCCGGGCCTGGAACACTTGTCGGTGAAGTGTCGTCCCTACTACCTGCCACGGGAATTTACCTCGGTCATACTGACAGCGGTCTACATTCCCCCCCAGGCGGACGTGGAGTGTGCTCTGAACATACTGTATGCCAACATCAGTGAACTTGAGACCAGGTATCCGGAGGCTTTGCTCATTACAGCCGGGGACTTTAACCAGGCCAACCTCAGACAGGTGCTGCCAAAGTTATACCAACATGTCTCCTGGCCCACTAGAGGCCCGAATACTCTTGACCACTACTACACAGCAGTCAAGGATGCCTACCATTCCATCTCATGACCTCACTTCAGAAAATCAGACCATCAAGCCGTACTCCTCCTCCCGGCTTACAAACAGAAACTGAAGCGAGAGGTCACTGTGTTAAAAATAGTGTCACGTTGAACAGAGGAAACAGATGAGGTCCTCTGTGACTGCTTTGAATTTGTGGACTAGTTGGTATTCAAGGACTCGGCAACTAACCTCGATGAGTATGCCTCATCTGTCACGGACTTTATTTGGAAATGCACAGAGGATTGTGTGTCTCTCAAGACAATCCGGGTAGTCCCTAACCGAAAACCTTGGATGAATTATGAGGTCAAGTCCCTTTCGAAGGCTAGAGATGCGGCTTTTAGGTCCGGTGATACCAGTCGCTACACGGAATCCAGGCGTGAACTCTGGAAAGCCATTTAGGGTGCCAAGAGGCAATATCCAGCCAAATTGGAAGCCCAGGCTAACCAGAGTGATGCCAGTAGACTATGGCAGGGTCTAAATGAGATCACTGGGCGCAAAGAAAAGGCTGGGAATATCAATAACTGACGAACTTAACGTATTCTACGCAAGATTCGAACAGAAGAGGAGTGTCCCGCCCCCTCCGGATGAACCGGACCTGGTGGCGTCGAGATTCATCGTCACCGAGGAGGACATTAGAAAGGCCTTCCTGAAGATAAATCCAAGGACGGCGATGAATCCAGCTGGCGTCCCGGGATGGGCTCTCTGGGCCTGTGCAAGCCAGCTAGCTGGAGTGTTTGCTGACATCTTCTGCTCCCTGCTTCAGTCTAAGATCCCCTCGTGTTTTAAGAAGGCAATGATAATCCCAGTGCCGAAGAAGAGCAAGATAGCATGCCTGAATGACTATCGACCTGTGGCTCTGACATCAATTGCTATGAAGTGCTTCGAGAGATTGGTTATGACACACATCAACCACAGCCTACCGGTCAACCTCGACGCTTTGCAATTTGCCTACCGGAGCAACAGGTCAATGGCAGATGCCATCTCTCTGGCTCTACATTCCTCCTCGGAACACCTGGAGAATAAAGACACATATGTAAGGCTCCTTTTCATTGACTACAGCTTTGCCTTTAATACCATCATTCCAAATAAACTGATTCCTGAGCTCCGGAACCTGGGCCTTAGCACTCAGATCTGCAGCTAGATCTTCAACTTCCTCACAGACAGGACCCAGGCTGTAAAAATAGGGGACAAGTTCTCCTCTACAATCACTCTGAGCACCGGTGCCCCACAAGGCTGTGTACTCAGCCCCCTGCTGTACTCACTGTACACCATGATTGTGTAGCCAAGTTTCCATCAAACTCAATATATAAGTTTGCTGATGACGCATAATTGTAGGCCGTATATCGGGTAATGATGAGTTTGAGTACAGAGAGGAAATTAAGAACCTGGTGGCATGGTGCGAAGACAATAATCTATCCCTGAACATCAGCAAGACGAAGGAATTGGTTGTTGACTTCAGAAGGAGTAGCGGACCGCAAGACCCCATCTACTTCAGTGGTGCACAGGTGGAACAGGTCAGAAGCTTTAAATTCCTCGGGGTCAATATCACAAATGATCTGACTTGGTCCAAACAACCAGTGCCAAGAAGGCCCACCAGCGCCTTTACTTCCTGAGAAAGCTAGAGAAATTTGGTCTGTCCTCTAAAACCCTCAATAACTTTCATAGCTTCACCGTAGAAAGCATTCTTCTAGGGTGCGTCACAACCTGGTATGGAAGTTGTCCTGTCCAAGACCAGAAGAAGCTGCAGAAGATCATGAACACAGCCCAGCACATCACACAAACCAATCTTCCATCCTTGGACTCACTTTACACCGCATGCTGTCGGAGCAGTGCTGCCAGGATAATCAAGGACACGACCCACCCAGCCAACACACTTTTTGTCCCTCTTCCCTCCGGGAGATGGCTCAGGAGCTTGAAGACTCGTATGGCCAGATTTGGGAACAGCTTCTTTCCAACTGCTGAACGGATCCTGACCCGGATCAGGGCCATACCCTCCAAATATCCGGACCTGTCTCTTGGTTTTTTTGCACTACCTTACTTACCCATTTCTACTTTCTATTTATGATTTATAATTTAAATTTTTATTATATTTACTATCAACTTGCACTCCAGGGAGCGCGAAGCGCAGAATCAAATATCGCTGTGATAATTGTATGCTCTAGTATCAATTGTTTGGCGACAATAAAGTAATAATAATAATAAATAAATATTGGGGTGTTAGGAAAACAGAAAATCTGGCAAACCTGAGAAATAACCATCTGGGAATGCAGGGAGGCTTCCAGTGTCCCTGACGATGACACGTGCAAGAAGTGCATTCAGCTACAGCTTCTAACAGACTGAGGTAAGGAGTCGGAGCTGAAACTTTCTTTGCTTTTCCTTGGTGCTTTACTTTCCACTCTGAAGTTCAAATTCAAGTTTATTGTCATCTGACCAAACAAAACAATGTTGCTCTAGACTATGGTGCACTCACAAAACATATATCACACACTGCGCATAAAACAAAATATCACTATAAATAAAGTATAATTTAAAGTGCATATAGTGTACTGTAAACAGTAAACATCTCACTGTCCTAGTGATGAGACCTCAGTGGTATTCATTAGTCATATCTACAATGATATAACATTGGCAATCCCATACACAAAATGCTGGAGGAACTCAGCAGGCCAGGCAGTATCTATTTTAAAGACAAAACGGTCGATGTTTTGGGTCAAATCCTTCATCAGGACTGGAAAAAAAGAGAATTCAGCGTAAGAAGGTGGGCGAGGGGTGGAAACTTTTTCTTGCTTTTAAACACTAAAAAGACATCTTCAAGGCAGATGATTTTTATGAAAAGAAATTGTTTTTGCTTACAGGAATCTATACAAACCTTAAATGTAAACTACACACAACTAAAATTTCAGTTCACTTTATTCCCACTAGCTCACACAAGCTGCATACCAGTCTCATAGCTTGTAGAAGCATGAGTCAATGCATTGGTATCCAAATAGGCCATGTAAATTTGAACAAGTTGTATGACTTTGAATGTATATATACTGTTATTAATACTGTTTTCTTTTTGTTATTTCATAAGTATCACAGATATACATTTCTTGAAAAGTTGCTTAATTTTAACCATTCCAACATGTGTTGATCACTAACGAAAAGCAATCAAAAAAATCCCTTAAATGAAGCAAACATTTTAAAAGTTGAGCAATTAGAGCACTAAATTGAAGTGAGCCTTATGTAATCTTGCAAACTAGAACAGTTTTCTGCTGAGTGTGAGCCAGACTGGTGAATTAGATTCAGCAAACCATCTGCTGTAGGAACTCACCTGGTCGAGCAGCTTCTGTGAGGAGAAAGGAACTGTCGGCCATTTGAGTCAAAGCTTTGCATCATTCTTGACAATTCCTGTACCACCCAATAATGCTTCAGGACCAGCTGAGTCCCTCTGACAGACTGTTTGTTGTGTCACGTTCCGGCGTCCGCAATCCCTTGTGCCTCCATATCTAAATGCCCTTCCTCACACAAATGAGTGATAGGACTATTATTACACACCAAGCCTGTTATGTTTTGTAACTCCAAGACATAAAAACTAATTGAACTAAAAGCAAGGGAGCCCAGAATAATGTATCTAACTTCGTGTTTACTTGAAATGAGGCGCGCATGCAGTAGATCACATTGTAGCGTCATGACATATGCAATTCACTTAATTATTTATATGACCCATAATGAATTATTTAAATGAACAAGAATGCCTAATCAAACGATATATTTACAACATCGCTCAAACACTACTGAAATATTAAATACACATCAAAGCCAATTTAGGATTTAAGGTCAGATTTCCTCTTTTTCTTTTCCAATCCCAATAAAGGGTCTCAGCCCAAAGCATTGACTTCCATAGATACTGCCTGGCCTGCTGAGTTCCTCCAGCATTTTGTATGTGTTGCTCTGGATTCCCAACATCTGCATTTAAGAGATTGATTAGGGAGGTGGCATAATACTTCCAGTGCTCTTTGGAAATATACAGGCGAACTCCATAGGAAATAGTAAATGTGAGAAATTCAGCAGATGCTGTAAATCCAAAGCAACACACACAAAATGCTGGAGGAACTCAGCAGGCAAATGAATAAACAGTCAATGTTTCAGGCCGAGACCCTTCCTCAGGACTGGAAAAAAAATGGGGAAGATGCTAGAATAAAAAGGTAGGGAGAGGGGAAGGAGGATAGGTGGCATTTTGGATAATGAAGTAGGCTTTCAAAGCTTGCAGAGAGATTTAGGCCAGTTTAGAAGAGTGGGCTGAAAGATCGCAGATGGAGTTTAATGCTGATAAGTGTGAGGTGCTACATTCCGGTAGGACTAGTCAAAATAGGACATACATGGTAAATGGTAGGGCATTGAAGAATGCAGTAGAACAGAGGGATCTAGGAATACTGGTGCATGGTTCCCTGAAGGTGGAATCTCATGTGGATAGGGTGGTGAAGAAAGCTTTCGGTATGCTGGCCTTTATTAATCAAAGCATTGAGTATAGAAGTTGGGATGTAATGTTAAAATTGTGCAAGGCATTGGTAATGCCAAATTTGGAGTATTGTGTACTGTTCTGGTCACTGAATTATAGGAAAGATGTCAACAAAATAGAGAGAGTACAGAGAAGATTTACTAGAATGTTACCTGCGTTTCAGCGCCTAAGTTACAGAGAAAGGTTGAACAAGTTGGGTCTTTATTCTTTGGAGCATAGAAGCTTGACAGAGGTATTTAAAATTATGAGGGGGATAGATAGAGTTGACATGGATAGGCCTTTTCCATTGAGAGTAGGGGAGATTCAAACAAGAGGGCATGAGTTGAGAGTTAGGGGGCAAAAGTTTAGGGGTAACACAAGGGAGAACTTCTTTACTCAGAGAGTGGTAGCTGTGTGGAACGAGCTTCCAGTAGAAGTGGTAGAGGCAGGTTCGATATTGTTAATTTAAAGTAAAATTGGATAGCTATATGGACAGGAAAGGAATGGAGGGTTATGGGCGGAGTGCAGGTCGGTGGGACTAGGTGAGAGTAAGCGTTTGGCACTGTTACGTACCCCGTAACTGGGTTGCCAAACCAGCAGAAATGGACCACTTAGTTGGAGTCTGGTTTAACAGAAACTAATAAAGTTTTATTAAAGAAATAAGTAACACAGTACTCTAATCGTAAGGATATAAATGCAACAGGTTGGCAATGATAAAACACACATGTACACAGAACTAGGGTAATAGGAATCAATGAAGCTCTATCTCAGTCTAGGGGTAAAATGATCAGTCTCAAGTGACGCAGAGTTCAGTTCAGCTTAGTACAGTTTGCAGTAATCGCTGTTGTGCCATTGGAGAGAGAGAGGGAGAGATAGATATGCAAAGCTGATTCAGCAGAGCTTTGTTGCTCTTGGCAGTTGGCTTTCAGGTGGACCCTTTTTTATGTCTTCTGTGGTCACCGACTGTGACCCCTCTGTTCCGGATACGACCGTTCTTCTGCAGTGAACCCAGCACCCAGGCAAGGGTGGACACACACACCAGGTTCCCGCCGATCGTACTTTTTTACCCTGTGCGTCTATGGCTGGTTCCCGCGACCTGACCTCCAAACTGCCACCAACTTGTGGGGGCACACCGCTCTTCCAGGGTCTCGTTATCTCGTGATCTCGTGGTGTGTGTCGTGCCTTAGCGAACCTGTTCTTTTTATCCCCCTGCTGGGGTATCGCCTGTCCATCAAACTTCAAACAGTTCAGGTTCAAAGCAACCGGTCTGTCAATATTCTGAAATATGTTTCTTTCTCGTTAATCTCGCTCTTCTCTCTTATTAGCATTTTGAATGTTTCTCCATTGTCTCTCTCATCAGCATCAATCTTCTGATCACTTGGTTTGTCGTCACAGCACGGACTAGAAGGGCCGAGCTGGCCTGTTTCCATGCTGTAATTGCTATATGGTTATATGGTTATAAACACATAGAGACTAGTGTAAGTCACAATTTACAAGTAAATAGTTAGACTAATAGATGGATAGATAGAGCAAAAAAGGAATAACAACATAGTGTCTGTGGGTTCATGAACTGTTCAGAAATCTGATCTCAGAGGATGAAAAGTTGTTAAAAACAAAATCTGGATGTTTATGTCATCTTCTCTGCCAACTATGTTTGTAAGACTGAACTCATCACTGAGTTCAGATCAACAGCATCACTTTAACTCCAATGCTCTATCCTTGTTCTCCAGACTTACTCAAGACTCTAGTGCCAGGTCAAAACAGAAATTAATATTTTTAAAAATATTGTCTAACTGGAAGGGAATGGCTATAAAAGATTTGGACAAATGTGTATTGACATAAGAAGATCTAGATGTAGACTTTTAATACAATAGCTTCCCGAAAGAAATTGCTATTGTTATAACAAATCCCTAGTGGATTGTTAATTGCATTTTTATAATGATTAAAACTATTTAGAAATACTTTGTCTTTTGCTTTGGATGTTTCAGTTTGAAGTCTTTCAGCTTTTCCTTAATTGTTTGAGAATTTTGAATATTTTGAAATGTTTGAGCAATATTTTAGAAAAATTTAGAGCATTTTAAGTATTGATTATCTTTGGTAAGACTGACTCTGGGGCAGTGACAGGATATTGTTAGTGGCAGAGCTTTGGTTGGTTGTGGAACTGGAACTGGTTTAGTATTGCGGTAGGTACAGAGAAATGCTTTGGTTTATGCACCATCCAGGCAGATCAGTTCATACATAAGTACATCAAGGTGAAGCAGAATGCAGAATATAGTGTTGCAGTTACAGAACAAGTGCACGCAGGTAGGTAAATGAAGTCCAAGTGCCGACGAGATAGATTGAAAAACCAAGAGTTAATTTCTGGAGTATAGGAAGTCCATTCAAAAATCAGGCAATTAATTAATTAATTGATTTTTGAGATATAGCAGGAACAGGCTCTCCCGGCACTTTGAGCCACGCCGCGCCGCCCAGCAGCCCCCGATTTAACCCTATCCTAATCATGGACAAGTTACAATGACCAATTAACCTACCAACCAGTACGTCTTTGGACTGTGGGAGGAAACCGGAACTGTCACAAGTAGAATGTAGAAGCCCCTTAGAATTGGACCGAAGTCGCTGGTACTGTAAAGCATTGGGCTAACCACTCTGCTGCTGTGTCACCCCATAACGGCTCAGTCCAGCTTCCCCTCCATCAACTCTGTCTACAGCTCCCATTGCCTTGAGAATGGAGCTGACTTATTTAAAGAGCCCTTCCACCAATCGAGGGAACCTTCAAGATGTGGTGCCTCAGGAGGGTGGCATCCATCACTAAGGACCCTTACCACCAGGACATGCACACTTCTTGTCATTAGGGAGGAGGTACAGGAGTCTGAAGATCCAAAGTTAATGATTTACAAACAGCTGCTTCCCTTTCCTATTATATTTCCAAACAGTTCATAAACTCATAAACACTAACTCAATATTCCTTTTTTTGCATGATTTATTTAGTTTGATATTTAGTTCCCTTGGGTCCCCTCCTCCTTCCCTTTCTCCTATGGTCCACTCTCCTCTCCTATCAGATTCTGTCTTCTCCAGCCTTTGACCTTCCCCACCCACCTATAACCTTCCAGCTAGCCTATTTCCCCTCCTCTCACTTTTTTAAACTGGCATCTTCCCCTTCCTTAATCCCGAAGAAGGGTCTTGGCCCAAAACAACAACCATCTATTCATTTCCATAGATGCTGCTGGCCTGCTGAGTTCCTCCAGCATTTTGTGTGTGTTGCTCTGGATTTCCAGCACCAGCAGACTTTCTCATGCTTGTGATCTAGTTCTGCATTTTGTAACAACTTTGTGTCTTTGCACTGTACTGTTGCTACTGCAAAACAACAGATTTCACATTCTATAAGTCAATGATATTAAGAATGGTTCTGATTCTCGTTCTGATGTTCCTTCATCTCCTCCACTTCATCAGACAGAATATATAAAAGCTTGAAAGATGCACCACCAAGCTTAAGGACATCTTCTTTTTGATGTTGTACTAAGACTCTTGAAAGAACCTGTTGTCTTATCATAGCCCCTGCTCTTCATGTGTCTACCCGCTCTGCACTTTCTCTCCCTTTGCATTGACTGAAATGAGCTGACTGAATGGCATACAAAACACGCTGTATCTCACTGGGTCTTATTTCTAGTGGTGACAAGACAGCCTACAGAGGAGAGGTTAACACCCCTGACACAGTGGTGCAAGATTACAACCCCTCCCTCAACGTCCAAAAAACAAAAGAACAGATTGAGGATTACAGGAGGAATGGAGGCAGGCTCGCCCTGATCACCATCAATGGGACTGTAGTTGAGATGGTGAGTAGTTTCAAGTTCCTCGGTATACACATCACTGAAGATCTCTCCTGGACTGTATACACCGGCTTTGTGGTGAAAAAACCACAACAGCGTCTCTTCCACCTCACGGAACTGAAGAAGTTTGGCATGAGTCCTCAAATCCTTAAGGCTTTATACAGGGGCACCATTGAGAGCATACTGACTGGCTGTATCACTGCCTGGTACGGGAACTGCACCAACCTTGATCGCTGGGTACTGCAGAAAGTGGTACGCACATCCAGCGCATTTGTGGAAATGAACTTCCCTCCATTGAGGACACTTACAACAGCAGGTGCATAAAGGAGGCTTGGAAAAGCATTGGGGATACCAGTCACCCAAAACATAAACTGTTTCAGCTGCTTCCATCTGGCAAACAGTAACGCAGCATTAAAGCCAGGACCAACAAGCTATGGTACAACTTCTTTCTACAAACCGTTAGCCTTACAAATTCACTTGTCTGCACATTGTGACGGAATCATAATGCAAAGATATTTACTCACTCAAGTTGTGGGATGAATGTAAGATTTAAATAAATTCAAATTCAATTCAATAGTTACAGTATTCTGCAAATATCTTAGGCACATATATATAGTTAGGATGCCGAAGACTTTTGCACAGCACTGTAGTTACTTCATGTATTGCACTGTACTGCTGCCACAAAAAGAAACAATCTTTCAAGAATCGATAGATTCTGGCATTTTACCGGATGACTGGAAAGTTGCAAATGTTACTCCGTTATTTAAGAAGGGTGGGAGGCAGCAGAAAGGAAACTATAGACCTGTTAGCCTGACATCAGCTGTTGGGAAGTTGTTCGAATCGATTGTTAGGGATAAGATTACGGAATACTTGGAGGCACATGACAAGATAGGCCAAAGCCGGTATGGTTCACTGAAAGGAAAGTCCTGCCTGAGTAACCTACTGCAATTTTCTGAGGAAATTACAAGCTGTGTAGACAAAGGAGATACAGTAGATATGGTGTACTTGGATTTTCAGAAGGTGCCTCACATGAGGCTGCTTAGCAAGATAAGGGCCCATGGAATTACGGGAAAGGTACTAGTATAGGTGGAGTATTGGTTGATCGGCAGAAAACAGAGGGTGGGAATAAAGGGATCCTATTCTGGCTGGCTGCCGGTTACCAGTGGATGTTGGGACCGCTGCTTTTTACGATGTATATCAATAATTTGATCTACGGGATTAATGGATTTGTGGCTAATTTTGCCGATGATACAAATATAGGTGGAGAAGCGGGTAGTGTTGAGGAAACAGAGAGCCTGCAGAGAGACTTAGATAGTTTTGGGGAATGAGCAAAGAAGTGGCAAATGAAATACTATGTTGGAAAGTGTATGGTCATGCACTTTGGTGGAAGAAATAAACGGGCAGACTATTATTTAGATGGGGAGAGAATTCAAAATGCAGAGATGCAAAGGGACTCGGGAGTCCTCGTGCAGGATACCCTAAAGGTTAACCTCCAGGTTGAGTCGGTGGTGAAGAAGGCAAATGCAATGTTGGCATTCATTTCTAGAGGTATAGAATATAAGAGCAGGGATGTGATGTTGAGGCTGTATAAGACACTCGTGAGACCACACTTGAAGTATTGTGTGCAGTTTTGGGCTCCTTATTTTAGAAAGGATATACTGACATTGGAGAGGGTTTAGAGAAGATTCACGAGAATGATTTCAGGAATGAAGGGGTTACCGTATGATGAGTGTCTGGCAGCTCTTGGGCTGAATTCCCTGGAGTTCAGGAGAATGAGGGGGGATCTCATAGAAACATTCCAAATGTTAAAAGAACTGAACAGATTAGATATGGCAAAGTTATTTTCCATGATGGGGGGGGGGGGTTCTAGGACAAGAGGGAACAACTTCAGGACTGAAGGACGTCCATTTAGAACAGAGATGCAGAGAAATTACTTTAGTCAGAGGGTGGTAAATCTGTGGAATTTGTTGCCACAAGCGGCTGTCGAGGCCAAGTTATTGGGTGTATTTAAGACAGAGATAGATAGGTTCTTGATTAGCCAAGGCATCAACGGGTATGGGGAGAAGGCAGGAGAGTGGGGATGACTGGAATAATCGGATCAGCCCATGACTGAATGGCGGAGCAGACTTGATCGGCCAAATAGCCTACTTCTGCTCTTATATCTTATGGTTTTATGTGAGTGATGATAAACCTGATTCTGATATGGGTCTCTATTGTGGACTGAGAGTGGGAAGAGAGAGGGGAATCATGGTTAGGAAAAGGGAGAGGGAGAAGGAAGGGAGCAGGAAGCACCAGAGAGACATTCTGTAATGAGTAATAAACCAATTGCTTGGAATCAAATGACCTTGACTGATTACTTAGGGCTGAGTGAGTCTGCATCTGCGCCACTCCTACCCCCACCCCTGACACTCCTTCTCTGCTACCTGTCCCACACCCTTCCTGTAGTGCTTCACTCTCACCATTCTCAACATCCTCTTTCTTCCAGTCACCCCACTCCCCTGCCTTCTCCCCATACCCTTTGATGCCCTGGCTAATCGAGAGCCTATCTATCTCTGCCTTAAATACATCCTATATATATACTGCACTAAAGACTTTTGTGCAGTACTGTATAACAATAAGGAAACAATTACCAGTTACCAGGTTAGCTCCCCAACGTCCAGTTCCACTGGGAGGATCTCTTCAGATAAAATGGTGAGGACAGCGAGCTTATCACTGACCGTAATTTAACTTCATGAAGAAAAGCGATGGAAAATGTAACTTGCAACCACATTGAAATAGAAATGTTGGAAATACTCAAGTTGTTGAAAAAGAATCACAGCTGACATTGTGAGTCGGGATTTAGATAGGAAAACCGATTTTAATTGTCATTGACGATGGTACATGTATCCTGCAGGGAAAATAGCCTCAAAACTGACCCACTGCTTATCTTCCTTTATTTTCTGGAAAATTCTGGTTTTGTCCATATTTTGTAGTTTATGGTACATCAGGTTTCAGGAGAAGTTGGTGTAAACCCTGGATCATAGAAACTCGAAGATCCGCCCATAAAGATACCCTAATTGTAGCTTTTGACTTGTAACAGAAAACATGAAACTCAAAATGTCAGCAGTCAGGTCAAGCAAGGTTAATGGAATTTTTGCCTTTCTGGTAAGGAGCATATAGAATAAAATTTGGAAGTTTTAATATAAATTAACAGAGTGCTTGCATGAAGGCACCTGGATTATTGAGAACAACTTTGAACGCCATACATAATGTAGGACACACGTGCATTGTAAGCAGTGATGAGAATGATTACTGCATTGCTACCTGAGAAGAAGTAGATAACTGAAGAAAGACTGAGCAGGTCAGACTTATACTACTCAGTGGAGCAGATAAGAATGAGAGGAGATCTTATTGAAGACTACAATATTCTGAGGGGAATTTAAAGGATAGGTGGTGAGAGTTTGTTTCTTCTGGTAGGGATACCTCCAACTAAAGTGTGTCTTAACAGAATAAGGGACAGCACATTTAAGAAGAAGATGGTGGAAAGTCTTCTCTCAGAGGGTTATGATTCTTTGAATTTTCTGCCCTGAGGGTGGTGGGGTGGAGTTGCTGAATGTGTTTGAGGGGAGTATGGCAGATGTTTTGGGAATGGAGGCAGCATGAAATAGAAAGAACATAGAAATGATGCAGTCAAGATTGAATCAGTTACAACCTCATTGAATGAAGAGTCTCAGGAGGCAAACTAGCATAATCGTGCTCTTGTTTCTTATGGTACTGAATTTATACAAGTTCTTATGATTCACTATATGCCAAGGCTCCCAAGTGTACTCATTGTGCCTGACCACAGTGCCACAGTGTGCAACATCAAAACAGCGAACTGTTGCTCTCCCCCTCACTGTGGCATGAGTGATACCTCTCTCTCCCTCACTAGTGACAGAGAGAGCCGCTGGCACGTCGAACTGTTGGGATGAACAGTGATCTTCGATAGACTCTAGGTCATGGTTTCTTTAGGGATTTGCTATTGCTTGCAAGCTAAAGGTGGGGGGCTGATGCCTTTTGCTGAGGCAGGTGGGGGGAGGTGAAGGGAGAGGGTTGATGCTTTGCTGCTGCTTGTGCATGGAACCTACCGCACACAAACCTTTACCTACCACGGGAGTTCTCTGGGGTCACTCTGGTAGCAGTTTACATTCCACCTCAGGGCAATGTCAAGCAGGCTCTAGGTGATCTGAGTAATGGGATCAACATGCACGAAACAGTGCACCCTAATCCCTTCACCATCATTTTGGGCGATTTTAACAAGGCCAGTCTGAAAAAATCACTAAGCAACCACCATCAACAGATCACTTGCAATACCAGAGGAAACAACACACTGGACCATTGCTACATCACCATCAAGAATGCCTACCGTGCTGTTCCACGCCCTCACTTCCATCTGATCACTTATACTCCCTGAGTATAGGCAGAGACTGAAGACCGCAGCACCAGTAGTGAGGACCAAGAAGGTTTGGACACGGGAAGCACAAGAGCACCTACAGGACTGCTTTGAATCAGTGGACTGGACTGTATTCAGGGATTCATCTTTGAATCTGGATGAGTATGCTGCAGTTGTTATCGACTTCATTAAAACCTGTGTGGGTGAGTGTGCGCCTACAAAGACTTACTGTACATTCCCAAGCCAAAGGCCATGAATGAACCAGGAGGTACATCGTCTGCTGAAGGCTAGATCTGTGGCATTCAAGTCTGGCAACCCAGGCCTGTACCAGAAAACCAGGTATGATTTTCAAGGGTGAAGACACAATTTCGAATAAGGTTGGAGGCGATACCAGACTCACGGCAACTCCGGCAGAATCTGCAGGACATTACTTTCTACAAAGCAAAACCTGGTAGTATGAATAGCAGCGATGCTTCACTACCAGAAGAACTCATTCTATACACACTTTGAAAGGGTGAACACAACTACAGCTGTGAAGATCCCTGCTGCACCTGATGACCCTGTGATCTCCGTCTCAGAGGCTGAAGTTAGGCTGTCTTTAAAGAGAGTGAACCCTCACTAGATGGAAGGTCCCAATGGAGTACCTGGTAAGGCTCTGAAAACCTGTGCCAACCAACTAGTGGGAGTATTCAAGGACATTTTCAATCTCTCATTGCTATGGGCAGATGTTCATACAGGTCCACAATCCCTTATCTGAAATCCTTGGGGCCAGTTGCATTTCGGAATTCAGAATTTTTTGGATTTCAGACCCCCCCCCCCACCCGATACCAAACAACATGTATGCTCAAGTCCTTATTTAACCTGTCGCAGTATGGTGGACTTTAGGACCCGGCAGCACACCAAACCTACGCACATCCTCCCATATACTTGAGATCATCTCTAGATTACCTAATACAATGTAAATGCTATGTAAGTAGCTATTATTCTGTATTGTTTAGGGAATAATGACAAGAAAAAAATTATTTCCAACAAAAACATTCAATAAAATATAAAAATATACAGCTTCAAATGAACCGTATCAAACACATGGTAAATGACTTATTGGAATAAATGTCATTTATAAACGTCACTGTCACTGTCACTATAAAACTTCAGTAACTTGTCTTTCTGTTTACTTAAATCATATACACTGGTAGTTCCAACACTAATTTCTTCAGTAAGACACCGCACAGACACACCACGATCGAACTTCTACAATAACTTCACTTTCTGCGTTATTGATAATGATAGATGCTTCCTTCTCTTTTTCTCATTGTTACCCATAGGGGTATCTGCAGCTCTTTTTGACATTTTCACAGTGAAATTAAACGCAAAGTCAACAGTGCACACAAAATATCAGCGAACAGCAAATGCACGTGTAACCAGTACGAGCGCTGAGCCACAGCTGATGTCTGGCGGCCTCTGCTAGTGCTGCCATGTCACACCTGAGTGACGTCAGCTGTTGGCGAAAAAAAACTTCAGTTTTCGGAGCTTTTTGGATTTCAGAATTTTGGATAAAAGAATGTGCACCTGTACTTGCTTCAAAAAGGCAACAATTATACCAGTACCTAAGAAGAATAATGGGGGCTGCCTTAATGACTATCACCCAGTAACACTCACATCGACAATGATGAAATGCTTTGAGAGGTGGGTTACGACTAGACTGAACTCCTGTCTCAGCAAGGACCTGGACCCATTGCAATTTGCCTATCATCAAATGACTCTCCACATGGCTTTAGACCACCTGGACAACACAAACACCTACGTCAGGATGATGTTCATCGACTATAGCTCAGCATTTAATACCACCATTCCCACAATCCTGATTGAGAAGTTGCAGAACCTGAACCTCTATACCTCCCTCTGCAATTGGATCCTCGACTTTCTAACTGGAAGACCACAGCCTGTGAGGATTGGTGATAACATATCCTCCTCGTTGATGATCAACACTGGTGCACCTCAGGGGTGTGTGCTTAGCTCACTGCTCTACTCTCTATATACACATGACTGTGTGGCTAGGCATAATTGAAATACCGTCGATAAATTTGCTGATGATACAACCATTGTTGGTAGAATCTCAGGCAGTCACGAGAGGGCGTACAAGGGTGAGAGGAGTGAGATATGCCAACTAGTGGAGTGGTGTCGCAGCAAAAACCTGGCACTCAACGTCAGTAAGACGAAAGAGCTGATTGTGGACTTCAGGAAGGGTAAGAAGAAGGAATACATACCAATCCTCATAGAGGGATCAGAAGTGGAGAGAGTGAGCAGCTTCAAGTCCCTGGGTGTCAAGATCATTGAGGATTGAACCTGGTCCCCACACATCTATGTAGTTATAAAGAAAGCAAGACAGTGGCTATATTTTATGAGGAGTTTGAAGAGATTTGGAATGTCAACAAATACACTCAAAACCTTCTATAGTTGTACCGTGGAGAGCATTGACAGGCTGCATCACTGTCTGGTATGGAGGGGCTACTGCACAGGACCAAAAGAAGCTGCAGAAGATTGTAAATCTAGTCAATTCCATCTTGGGCACTAGCCTACAAAGTATCCAGGACACCTTAGGGGAACAGTGTCTCAGAAAGGCAGCATCCATTATTTAGGACATCCAACACCCAGGGCATGCCCTTTACTCACTGTTACCATCAGGCAGGAGGTACAGAAGCCTGAGGGCACACACTCAGTGATTCAGGAACAGCTTCTTCCCCTCTGCCATCCGATTCCTAAATGGACATTGAGGCTTTGGACACTACCTCACTTTTTTTAATATACAGTATTTCTGTTTTTGCACATTTTTTAATCTATTCAATATACGTAATTGATTGACCTGGTTACTTATTATTATATTTTATTTTACTTTTTTTTACCTCTCTGCTAGATTATCAATTGCATTGAACTGCTGCTGCTAAGTTAACAAATTTCGCGTCACATGCCAGTGATAATAAACCTGATTCTGATTCTGATTCTGAAGGGGCCGAGAGGTGCTTTGGAGTTTTAATGTTTTCCTGTCGTTCATTCTTTGGGGTTTTTATTCTGTTTCATGGATGTCTGTGAGGAGTAAGAATTTTATGTTGCCTACTGTATACATTCTCTGATTTGGAATGGAACCATTGAACCACTGAATCAGAATCATACCATGGGTCTTCTGGCCTCCCTCCTCACTCCAGATATTCTAGTCCTGACGAAGGGTCTCGGCCTGAAACGTCGACTGCGCCTCTTCCTATAGGTGCTGCCTGGCCTGCTGCGTTCACCAGCAACTTTGATGTATGTTGCTTGAATTTCCAGCATCTGCAGAATTCCTGTTGTTTCCAGATATTCATGTTGGGTTATTATTGGTTTATTATTCTCACAAGTTCCAAGCTACATGAGACAATATACCAAGTGACAAGCTCTTGTTCTGCATGCCATCCAGTCAGATTATTTCAGGCATAATTAGACTGAGGTTAGTGAAAAACAAACAAAATACAGTGTCACAGTTATGGAGAAAATGCACTTTAGGTAGACAAGAGCTATGACAATGTAAACCGGAAGATCAATAGTTCAAAAGTTCACCTTTTATCTTGTGAGGGATCCATTCAAAAGTCAGATAACAGAGGCATAGAGGTTTTCCTTGTGTCTGGAGCTTCATGCTCATTGGCGTTCATATCTTCTGCCTGATCGGAGAGGGTAGACCACAGAACACGTTAAGTAGGAGGTCCTTGATTATGTTAGCTTCTTTCCCAAGACAGTGGGAAGTGTAGGTAGAGTCCATGGAGGGAGGATGGTTTGTGTGACTGATTGAGCTGCGTTCACAACTTGGCAACTTTCTGCGGTCATGGAAAAGCAACTGCCACATTAAGTTGTGATGCATCCAAATAGGATGCTCTGCGGCACATCTGTGATTGAGAGACGATGCAATCGTCACTGCTCTATATACCGTCCTTGCACATCTGGAGAAGAAGGATAATTATGTGAGAATTCTGTTCTTGGACTATAGTAAAAGTTGCCTGAGAGACGATGAGTTTCCTTCTCAAGAAGGTGCTGGCCAGACAAGGGAAAAAATGTTTGTGATATTGAAGCTCTGAATCACCCAATAAAGCTCTGAAACCTTCACTGTGGTCAGTGTACTAGTCCAAACTGGAATTGTTCTCCTCCATATTACATTGTTCTGGCAGGAAATGGAATCTGACTCACTCTCCCTGAATTTGCTTTCATAATATTTACATGATCTCAATTGATAGTAACATGTCAAGCATCAAGCTCTCCACATGATTAACAAACTGCATCAATATTTAAAAAGAATCTGACAAATGTTACAGAAACATTTTTTTAATTTTTCATCTTGGACCCAATTCTGCTTTATAATTGGGAATGACAAGGTAAGTTCAGAAGCTTCTAGAAAAGATGGCAGGCTTGCTGCTCCCTGAGCTCAAACTGTGCCATGAGTTGGAGTACAGAGAGGAAGTGAAACATCTAGGTGACTGGTGAGAGAACAACAACCTAAGTTTAAACGTGGAGAAGACCAGGGAAATGACTGTGGACTTCAGGAAGGAGCAGATGAACCATCCCTCTTCTGCTCACACATGGCTCCTCCATAGACAGAGTTCCTGAGGGGGATTGAGGCAAGCGAGGTTCACCCAGCTACCCCAAACCTCCACCACTAATCTTAACTCAAATTTACAGGAGGATCATTGAGACTGCCCTGACAAGCTGCATTTGAATTGAATTAAATTGAATTGACTTTATTTCTTACATCCTTCACATACGAGTAAAAATCTTTACATTGTCTCCATCTAAATATGCAATGTGCAATCATAGTTATCTATAATATTTTATAATAAATAGAACATCTCGGATCGGGTCCAGAATATTCTGAAGGGAGAGGGCGCGCAGCCAGTCGTCTTGGAACATATTGGTACCAGTGACATAGATAGGATAAGGGAGGAGGTCCTGAAGAGAGATTTCCGGGAGTTAGGAAGGAAGCTGAGAAGCAGGACCACCAGAGTAGTAATCTTGGGATTTCTACCTGTGCCACGTGCTAGCAAGTCAAAGATAGTAGGATCAGGCAGATGAATGTGTGGCTGAGAGACTGGTGCAGGGGGCAAGGCTTCAGATTCTTGGATCATTGGGATCTCTCCTGGGGGAAGTATGACCTGTTCAAAATGGACAGGTTACACCCGAACCCAAAGGGGACCAATACCCTGGCGGGAAGGTTTAATAGAGCTGTTAGGGAGGGTTTAAACTAATTTGGCAGGGGGATGGGAACTGGAATGATAGAGCAGAGGAAGGGGAAAACAGAAGTAAATCTAAGATAGTGAGCAGTAAAGATGTCAGGAAAGACAGGCAGGTGATGGGACAAATTTGTAGCCATTGGGATGAGTTGCAGTGCAATAAAGTTGCAGTGAAATCAAAGCGAGAAGTACCAAATACTGGTCTTAAGGTGTTATACTTAAATGCACGCAGCATAAGGAATAAGGTGGATGATCTTGTCGTACAGCTACAGATTGGCAGGTATGATATTGTGGCCATCACTGAGACCTGGCTAAAGGATGCATGTCTCTGGGAGCTGAACGTCCAAGGATACATGGTGTATCGGAAGGATAGGAAGGTAGGCAGAGGGGGAGGCGTGGCTTTATTGGTAAGAAATTATATCAAATCATTAGAAAGAGGTGACATAGGATCAGAAGGTGAAGAATCTTTATGGGTTGAGCTGAGAAATCGCAGGGGTAAAAGGACCCTGATCGCAGTTACATACAGGCCTCCAAACAGCTGCAGTGATGTGGACTACAAATTACAACAGGAAATAGAAAAGGCTTGTCAGAAGGGCAGTGTTATGATAATTGTGGGGGATTTTAACATGCGAGTGGATTGGGAAAATCAGGTCGGCACTGGATCTCAAGAGAGAGAATTTGTAGAATGTCTGCGAGATGGCTTTTTAGAACAGCTTGTTGTTGAGCCCACTAGGGGATCGACTGTACTGGATTGGGTATTGTGTAATGAACCGGAGGTGATTAGAGAGATTGAGGTGAAGGAACCATTAGGAGACAGTGATCATAACATGATTGAATTCACTGTGAAATTTGCAAAAGAGAAGCCAAAATCTGATGTGTCAGTATTTCAGTGGAGTAAAGGAAATTATACTGGCATGAGAGAGGAACTAGGCAAAGTAGACTGGAAAGGGACACTGGCAGGAAGGACAGCAGAGCAGCAGGGGCTGGAGTTTACGTTGGAAGTGTGGAAGGTCAAGACAGGTATATTCCAAAAAAGAAGAAATTTTCGAATGGAAAAAGGATGCAACCGTGGTTGACAAGAGAAGTCAAAGCCAAAGTTAAAGCAAAGCAGAGGGCATACAAGGAAGCAAAAATTAGTGGGAAGACAAAGGATTGGGAAGTTTTTAAAAGCTTACAAAAGGAAACTAAGAAGGTCATTAAGAGGGAAAAGATGAACTATGAAAGGAAGCTAGCAAATAACATCAAAGAGGATACTAAAAGCTTTTTCCAAGTATTTAAAGAGTAAAAGACAGGTGAGGGTAGATATAGGACCGATAGAAAATGATGCTGGAGAAATGGTAATGGCAGATAAGGAGATGGTGGAGGAACTGAACGAGTATTTTTCATTAGTCTTCACTGAGGAAGGCATCAGCAGTATACCGGACACTCAAGGGTGGCAGGGAAGAGAAGTGTGCACAGTCACAATTACGACAGAGAAAGTACTCAGGAAGCTGAATAGTCTAAAGGTAGGTAAATCTCCCGGACCAGATGGAATGCACCCTCTTGTTCTGAAGGAAGTAGCTGTGGAGATTGCGGAGGCATTAGCAATAATTTTTCAAAAGTCGATAGATTCTGTCATGGTTCCGGAGGACTGGAAGATTGCAAATGTCACTCCGCTATTTAAGAAGGGGGCAAGGAAGCAAAAAGGAAATTATAGCCCTGTTAGCTTGACATTGGTGGTTAGGAAGTTGTTGGCGTCGATTCTCAAGGATGAGGTTACAGAGTACCTGGAGGCATATGACAAGATAGGCAGAACTCAGCATGGATTCCTTAAAGGAAAATCTTGCCTGACAAACCTATTAGATTTTTTTGAGGAAATTACCAGTAGGCTAGACAAGGGAGATGCAGTGGATGTTGTATATTTGGATTTTCAGAAGGCCTTTGACAAGGTGCCACACATGAGGCTGCTTAACAAGATAAGAGCCCATGGAATTACGGGAAAGTTATATACGTGGATAGAGCGTTGGCTGATTGGCAGGAAACAGAGAGTGGGAATAAAGGGCTCCTATTCTGGTTGGCTGCCGGTTACCAGTGGTGTTCCACAGGGTCCGTGTTGGGGCCGCTTCTTTTTACATTGTACATCAATGATTTGGATTATGGAATAGATGGCATTGTGGCTAAGCTAGGTGGAGGGGCCGGTAGTGCTGAGGAAACGGAGAATCTGCAGAGAGATTTGGATAGATTGGAAGAATGGGCAAAGAAGTGGCAAATGAAATACAATGTTGGAAAGTGTATGGTTATGCACTTTGGCAGAAGAAATAAACTGACAGACTATTATTTAAATGGGGAGAGAATTCAAAGTTCTGAGATGCAACGGGACTTGGGGGTCCTCGTACAGGATACCCTTAAGGTTAACCTCCAGGTTGAGTCGGTGGTGAAGAAGGCAAATGTAATGTTGGCATTCATTTCTAGAGGAATAGAGTATAGGAGCAGGGATGTGATGTTGAGACTCTATAAGGCGCTGGTGAGACCTCACTTGACTGTGGGCAGTTTTGGTGTCCTTATTTAAGAAAGGATATGCTGATGTTGGAGAGGATACAGAGAAGATTCACTAGAATGATTCTGGGAATGAGAGGGTTAGCATATGAGGAACGTTTGTCCGCTCTTGGACTGTGTTCCTTGGAGTTTAGAAGAATGAGGGGGGACCTCATAGAAACATTTCGAATGTTGAAAGGCATGGACAGAGTGGATGTGGCAAGGTTGTTTCCCATGATGGGGGAGTCTAGTATGAGAGGGCATAAGTTAAGGATTGAAGGGCGCTCATTCAGAACAGAGATGCAAAGAAAATTTTTTAGCCAGAGGGTAATGAATCTATGGAATTTGTTGCCACGGGCGGCAGTGGAGGCCAAGTCATTGGGTGTACTTAAGGCAGAGATTGATAGGTATCTGAGTAGCCATGGCATCAAAGGTTATGGTGAGAAGGCGGGGAGTGGGACTCAATGGCGGAGCAGACTCGATGGCCAACTTCTGCTCCTTTGTCTTATGGTCTTATGCTCTAACAGTCAATGTAATGTAGAAGTACACTCAAATCAACATGAGTTAATCAGTCTAATGTCCTGGTGGAAGAAGCTGTCCTAGAGCCTATTGGTCCTACCTTTTATGCTGTGGTACCGTTTCCTGGATGGTAGCAGATGGAATAGATTGTGGTTGAGGTGACCCGGGTCCCCAATGATCTTTCGGGCCCTTTTTTCACACCTGTCTTTGTAAATTTTCTGAATCATGGGAAGTTCACAACTACAGATGCGCTGGGCTGTCCGCACCACTCTCTGCAGAATCCTGCGATTAAGGGAGGTACAGTTCCCATACCTCGCAGTGATGCAGCCAGTCAGGATGCTCTCAATTGAGACCCTGTAGAAAGTTCTTAGGATTTGGTGGCCTGTACCAAACTTCCTCAACTGTCTGAGGTGAAAGAGGCACTGTTGTGCCTTTTTTCACCACACAGCTGGTATGTACAGACCACGTGAGGTCTTCGGTGATGTAGATGCCTAGGAACTTAAAGCTGTTTACCCTTTCAAACCCAGATCCATTGATATCAATAGGGGTATGCCCATCTCCATTCCTCCTGTAATCCACAACCTGCTCTTTTGTTTTTTGCGACATTGAGGGAGAGGTTGTTTTCCTGACACCATTGTGTCAGAAAGATGACTTCTTCCCTGTAGGCCACCTCATTATTGTTTGAGATAAAGCCAATCAATGTAATGTCGTCAGCAAATTTAATTAGCATATGAGAGCTGTGGGTGGCGACACTCATGGGTATACAGGGAGTAAAGGAGGGGAACTTAGTGCACAGCCCTGAGGGCTCCTGTATTGAGTGTCAGAGGGGTGGAGGTGAGGGAGCCCACTCTTACCACCTGCAGGCGATCTGACAGGAATTCCAGGATCCAGCTGTACAAGGCAGGGTCAAGGCCAAGGTTTCTGAGCTTCCTGTTGAGCCTGGATGGAATTATGGTGTTGAATGCTGAACTGTAGTCCAAGAACAGCATTCTCAATAGATATCCTTCTTCTCCAAATGTGTAAGGACGGTATATAGAGCAGTGACTATTGCATCGTCTCTCAATCAGTTGGGTCCAGTTTGAATGGTAGCAAGTTACAGATGTAATCCTTGACCAGCCCCACAAAGCATTTCCTTATTATTGAAGTGAGTGCGACAGGATGCCAGTCGTTCAGACATGTTTCCTTGGTCTTCTTTGGTACAGGGACAATGGTGGATAATTTGAAGCAAGAGGGTACTGTACACTGGGAGAGGGAGAGATTAAAAATGTCTGTAAACATACCTGCCAGTTGTGCTGCGCACATCCAGAGTACTTGCCCTGGGACGCCGTCTGGTCCCTCAGCCTTGAGACTGTCCACTTGTTGGAAACATCTGCATACCTCAGCCTCAGAGATGACCAGGTTGCAGGTTGAAGCGGTGACTTTCCCTGGAAGCTCAGAGTTAGCGTAAAAGTGATTGAGCTCATTTGGGAGGGAGGCCGCGATGTTGTTGGCACCATTATGTTTGGCTTTGAAGTCTGCAATAGCCTGCAACCCTCACCACAATTCACGTGAGCTATTCGTTGTGAATCTTGACTCAATCTTGTCCCTGTATTATTGCTTTGCAGCCTTGATAACTTTGCGCAGATCATAGATGCTTTTCTTGAGCTCCTGCTGAATGCCGGCAATGTAAGCTCTACGCCACGCAGTAAGCGCTGCTCACATGGCCTATTGATCCAGGGTTTCTGGACTCCGGCACGTGACTCCATCCGTGAACTTGGAGACATCCTCATCATGGAAGACGTTCCAGTTGACGTCATCGAAACAGTCCTGCAGCATGGAGACCGATTGGTCAGGCCAACAGTGGACGGTTTTAACTATGGTCACCTCTTGTTTCATCTTCTGCCTGTACAGCGGCAAAAGCAGGATCAAGAAGTGGTCTGATTTTCCAAAAGCAGGGCGAAGGAGAGTTTTGTAAGCATTGCGGAAGGCAGTGTAGCAGTTGTCAAATGTCTTATCTCTATGAGTGCTCACCTGGATAGAGTGACAAAATTTCGGAGAGACTTTCATCAGCAATACTCGATTAAAGTCACTGGCAACGATGAAGGTAGCCTTTGGGTGGGTAGTCTCCAGCATGTTGATACAGTTCCTTGAGACCCAGGTCAGTATCACCCTGTGGCAGAATGTACACCGCTGTGATGATAATAGCCATGAACTCCCTGGGCAGCCAGTAGGGTCTGAACAGTAGTATCAGGTATTCCAGGTCTAGGGAACGAAAGGATTTGAGGGCATGCACATTCCGGGGGTCGTACCAAGCATTGTTGACCATGAAGCATACTCCATTTTCTTTACTCTTCCCAGAGAGGTTTTAGTCAAAGTCATAGTATAGTCATAGTCATACTTTATTGATCCTGGGGGAAATTGGTTTTCGTTACAGTTGCACCATAAATAATTAAATAGTAATAAAACCATAAATAGTTAAATAGTAATATATAAATTATGCCAGGAAATTAGTCCAGGACCAGCCTATTGGTTCAGGGTGTCTGACCCTACAAGGGAGGAGTTGTGAAGTTTGATGGCCACAGGCAGGAATGACTTCCTATGACGCTCTGTGTTGCATCTCTGGCTGAATGTACTCCTGTGCCCAACCAGTACATTATGTAGTGGATGGGAGACATTGTCCAAGATGGCATGCAACTTGGACAGCATCCTCTTTTCAGACACCACCGTCAGAGAGTCCAGTTCCATCCCTACAACATCACTGGCCTTACGAATGAGTTTGTTGATTCTGTTGGTGTCTGCTACCCTCAGCCTGCTGCCCCAGCACACAACAGCAAACATGATCGCACTGGCCACCACAGACTCGTAGAACATCCGGCAGATGTTAAAGGACCTCAGTCTCCTCAGGAAATAGAGACGGCTCTGGCCCTTCTTGTAGACAGCCTCAGTGTTCTTTGACCAGTCCAGTTTATTGTCAATCTGTATCCCCAGGTATTTGTAATCCTCCACCATGTCCACACTGACCCCCTGGATGGAAACAGGGGTCGCCAGTACCTTAGCCCTTCTCAGGTCTACCACCAGCTCCTTAGTCTTTTTCACATTAAGCTGCAGATAATTCTGCTCACACCATGTGACGAAGTTTCCTACCGTAGCCTGACTTGCGGTGGACTGAAAAGCTTGAGCATGTAGATATTACGAAAGAGGATGTGCTGGAGCTTTTGGAAAGATCAAGTTGGATAAGTCATCGGGACTGGATGAGATGTTCCCCAGGCTACTGTGGGAGGCGAGGGAGGAGATTGCTGAGCCTCTGGTGATGATCTTTGCATCATCAATGGGGACGGGAGACGTTCCGGAGGATTGGAGGATTGCGGATGTTATTCCTTTATTCAAGAAAGGGAGTAGAGATAGCCCAGGAAATTATAGACCAGTGAGTCTTACTTCAGTGGTTGGTAAGCTGATGGATAAGATCCTGAGAGGCAAGATTTGTGAACATTTGGAGAGGTATAATATGATTAGGAATAGTCAGCATGGCTTTGTCAAGGGCACGTCGTGCCTTATGAGCCTGATTGAATTTTTTGAGGACGTGACTAAACACATTGATGAAGGTAGAGCAGTAGATGTAGTGTGTATGGATTTCAGCAAGGCATTTGATAAGGTATCCATACAAGGCTTATTTAGAAAGTAAGAAAGCATGGGATCCAAGGGGACATTGCTTTGTGGATCCACAACTGGCTTGCCCACAGAAGGCAAAGAGTGGTTGTAGACGGGTCATATTCTGCATGGAGGTTGGTGACCAGTGGTGTGCCTCAGGGATCTGTTCTGGGACCCTTACTCTTTGTGATTTTTATAAATTACCTGGATGAGGAAGTGGAGGGATGGGTTAGTAAGTTTGCTGATGACACAAAGGTTGGAAGTGTTGTGGATAGTGTGGAGAGCTGTCAGGTGTTACAGCGGGACGTTGATAGGATGCAAAACTGGGCTGAGAAGTGGCAGATGGAGTTCAACCCAGATAAGTATGAAGTGGTTCATTGTGATAGGTCAAATATGATGGCAGAATATAGTATTAATGGTAAGACTCTTGGCAGTGTGGAGGATCAGAGGGATCTTGGGGTCCGAGTCCATAGGATGCTCAAAGCAGCTGCGCAGGTTGAATCTGTGGTTAAGAAGATATATGGTGTATTGGCCTTCATCAATCATGGAATTGAATTTAGGAGCCGAGAGGTAATGTTACAGCTCTGTAGGACCCTGGTCAGACCCCACTTGGAGTACTGTGCCCAGTTCTGGTCACCTCACTACAGGAAGGATGTGGAAACCATAGAAAGGGTGCAGAGGAGATTTACGAGGATGTTGCCTGGATTGGGGAGCATGCCTTATGAAAACAGGTTGAGTGAACTCGGCCTTTTCTCCTTGGAGCGACGGAGGATGAGAGGTGACCTGATAGAGGTGTATAAGATGATGAGAGGCATTGATCATGTGGACAGTCAGAGGCTTTTTCCCAGGGCTGAAATGGTTGCCACAAAAGGACACAGGTTTAAGGTGCTGGGGCTGTAGGTACAGAGGAGATGTCAGGGGTAAGTTTTTTATGCAGAGAGTGGTGACTGTGTGGAATGGGCTGCCAGCAACGGTGGTGGAGGCGGATACGATAGGGTCTTTTAAGAGACTTTTGGATAGGTGCATGGAGCTTAGAAAAATAGAGGGCTATTGGTAAGCCTAGTAATTTCTAAGATAGGGATGTGTTTGGCACAACTTTGTGGGCCGAAGTGCCTGTATTGAGCTGTAGGTTTTCTATGTTTCTATGTTTCTGAACTCCCTGCTGCATCGCATTCAAAGTGTCACTAGATAATTTGTTCTGCAACCTACAATATTTAATTTATGCAGTTTATTTTGTTTATCTGTGCATCATTCGTTTGTAAGTTTAATCTTACTTTCCTAAGCTATTGTCTGTTATATGTGTGTTCTGTGTACAACTGTGTTTTACACCCTGGACGGGAGAAACATTGGCTTATTTGACGGTATACATGCATATAGTTAAATGACAATAGACTTGACTTTATTCTTTGCTGAATTTTAATTGCTGTGATACTTTGACAAGTCAGTGGCTTTATCCAGAGACAAGGACCAGTGATAGTTGTTGTTCGCAGTGGGGTTGAGGGTGGGGAGGTGTCCGTCAGGGTGAGCCAATAAGAACCAACGGTGATTAACTGGGGATAAGCAGTGAATCAGTACAGGTCATGTGTTTTTGGTTATTTGTTTGTTAGCTGCAGCTAATGCAGTTGATTACTGCCCCTTCCCAGTTGTCTGGGCTGTAAAGAATCAGCCGTATTCGAATAGTAGGTTAATTAGCCACTATAAATGAGTGAGTGGATCTGGAGGGAGTCGGTATTATAAATTGGTTCCATCAGTTCAGGGAGGTGCCTTGTTATTGAGATTCTCTTAGTGTTGTTTAGAGTACGGAAGATAGGTTGTGCAGTTAGATTTTCATGGATACCTGGACATGCTGGGGTGGAGGGAAATGAAATTGTGGATGGCATTGCAAAGTCTTCCTTACAGAGCAGGCAAGTAGAAATTAGAGTTCCCTTAGGCAGAGCAGAATTGAGAAGTAGGATTAAAAAAGGCATAGAGAAGAATTGGCAGGAGGATTGGAAAAATGAATTAAGTGGCAGGCATTATTTTTCTAGTCACCCACTAGTTAAAAAGGTCTCAGACTGGTACCTCTTAAGTCGTAGAGATATGGTGAAATTTACAAGACTTAGGTTGAGGCATTGTGGACTAAGCTATTATTTAAAGATAATAGGAAAACATCCTCCTGGATTATGTGACTGTTATAGTCCAGAGACAGTCCAGCATGTTTTGCTGAGCTGTAATCGATACAAAATTGAAAGAAGCATAACCATAGAAAACCATAGAAACTACAGCACAGAAACAGGCCTTTTGGCCCTTCTTGGCTGTGCCGAACCATTTTCTGCCTAGTCCCACTAACCTGCACACGGACCATATCCCTCCATACACCTCCCATCCATGTATCTGTCCAATTTATTCTTAAATGTTAAAAAAGAACCCGCATTTACCACCTCATCTGGCAGCTCATTCCATACTCCCACCACTCTCTGTGTGAAGAAGCTCCCCCTAATGTTCCCTTTAAACTTTTCCTCCCTCACCCTTAACCCATGTCCTCTGGTTTTTTTCTCCCCTTGCCTCAGTGGAAAAAACCTGCTTGCATTCACTCTATCTATACCCATCGTAATTTTATATACCTCCATCAAATCTGCCCTCATTCTTCTACGCTCCAGGGAATAAAGTTCTAACTTATTCAACCTTTCTCTGTAACTGAGTTTCTCAAGTCCCAGCAACATCCTTGTAAACCTTCTCTGCACTCTTTCAACCTTATTTATATCCTTCCTGTAACTTGGTGACCAAAACTGAACACAATACTCTAGATTCGGCCTCACCAATGCCTTATACAACCTCATCATAACATTCCAGCTCTTATACTCAATACTTCGATTAATAAAGGCCAATGTACCAAAAGCTCTCTTTATGACCCTATCTACCTGTGACGACACTATTAGGGAATTTTATATCTGTACTCCCAGATCCCTCTGTTCCACTGCACTCCTCAGTGCCTTACCATTAACCTTGTATGTTCTACGTTGGTTTGTCCTTCCAACGTGCAATACCTCACACTTGTCAGTATTAAACTCCATCTGTCATTTTTCAGCCCATTTTTCCAGCTGGTCCAAGTCCCTCTGCAGGCTCTGAAAACCTTCCTCACTGTCTACTACACCTCCAATCTTTGTATCATCAGCAAACTTGCTGATCCAATTTACCACATTATCATCCAGATCATTGATATAGATGACAAATAACAATGGACCCAGCACTGATCCCTGTGGCACACCACTAGTCACAGGCCTCCACTCAGAGAAGCAATTCTCTACCACCACTCTCTGGCTTCTTCCATCGAGCCAATGTCTAATCCAATTTACCACCTCTCCATGTATACCTAGCGATTGAATTTTCCTAACTAACCTCCCATGCGGGACCTTGTCAAAGGCCTTACTGAAGTCCATGTAGACAATATCCACTGCCTTCCCTTCATCCACTTTCCTGGTAACCTCCTCGAAAAACTCCAACAGATTGGTCAAACATGACCTACCACGCACAAAGCCAAGTTGACTCTCCCTAATAAGCCCCTGTCTATCCAAATGCTTGTAGATTCTGTCTCTTAGTACTCCCTCCAATAACTTACCTACTACTGACGTTAAACTCACCGGCCTATAATTTCCCGGATTACTTTTCGATCCTTTTTTAAAGAACGGAACAACATGAGCCACTCTCCAATCCTTCGGCACTTCACCCGTAGACGGCGACATTTTAAATATTTCTGCCAGGGCCCCCGCAATTTCAACACTAGTCTCCTTCAAGGTCCGAGGGAACACTCTGTCAGGTCCCGGGGATTTATCCACTTTAATTTTCCTCAAGACAGCAAGCACCTCCTCCTTTTCAATCTGTACAGTTTCCATGGTCTCACTACTTGATTCCCTCAATTCCATAGATTTCATGCCAGCTTCCTTAGTAAATACAGATGCAAAAAACCTATTTAAGATCTCTCCCATTTCCTTTGGTTCCGCACAAAATCGACCACTCTGATCTTCAAGAGGACCAATTTTATCCCTTACAATCCTTTTGCTCTTAATATACTTGTAAAAGCTCTTTGGATTATCCTTCACTTTGACTGCCAAGGCAACCTCATGTCTTCTTTTAGCCTTCCTGATTTCTTTCTTAAGTATTTTCTTGCACTTTTTATACTCCTCAAGCACCTGATTTACCCCCTGTTTCCTATACATTTCATACAACTCCCTCTTCTTCTTTATCAGAGTTGCAATATCCCTTGAGAACCAAGGTTCCTTATTCCTATTCAATTTGCATGTTGTTCAAGAGGCTATCTGGCTTAAATTTATTTTGGTTTTCTATTAAATCTTTGTTTGGCCATCAAGGGAATCAACATCTGATTGAAGAGTCTATTATTCAGTTTATATGTGAGACTAGGTTGTATTCGAGAATTTGAGTTCCTTGAAGTTCTATAATTAATTATACATCCTGCGGAGGGCTGTAATATGCCTAGATGTGTCTAAACAGCTGGAAATAGAAGAAGAATAGCACGTTCTTCAGGACATTCTGGAGTGGGAAGTTGCACATAGGTACCAACGATATAAATAAAAAACGGGATGAGGTCCTACAAGGTGAATTTAGGGAGTTAGGAGATAAACTAAAAAGTAGGACCACAAAGGTAATAATCTCTGGATTACTACATGCTAGTCAGAGTAGAAATAGGAGGATATATCAGATGAATACGTGGCCTGAAAAATGGTGCAAGGGGGAGGGATTCAAATTTCTGGGGCATTGGAACCAGTTCTGGAGGAGGTGGGACGGTACAAACAGGATGGTCTGCACCTGGGCTGGACTGGAACCAATGTCCTGGGTGAGCGTTTGCTACTGTTGTTCAGGAGGATTTAAACTAATGTGGCAGGGGGATGGGAACAAGTGCAGAGAGACAGAGGGGTGTAAAATGAGGGTAGAAGCAAAAAGTAGTAAGGTGAAAAGTAAAAGTGGCAGGCAGGCAAATCCAGGGCAAAAATCAAAAAGGGCCACTTTTCAACATAATTGTATAAGGGCTAAGAGTGTTGCAAAAGCGAGCCTGAAGGCTTTGTTGGTCAATGCAAGGAGGATTCGTAACAAGGTGGATGAATTGAATGTGAAGATAGTTATTAATGAATATGATATAGTTGGGATCACGGAGACATGGCTCCAGGGTGACCAAGGATGGGAGCTCAACATTCAGGGATATTCAATATTCAGGAGGGATAGACATGAAAGAAAAGGAGGTGGGGTAGCATTGCTGGTTAGAGAGGAGATTAACGCAATAGAAAGGAAGGACATTAGCCGGGAGGTTGTGGAATCGATATGGGTAGAGCTGCATAACACTAAGGGAAAGAAAACGCTGGTGGGAGTTGTGTACAGGCCACCTAACAGTAGTACTGAGGTTGGGGATGGCATTAAACAGGAAATTAGAAATGTGTGCAATAAAGGAACAGTAGTTATAATGGATGACTTCAATCTACATATCGATTGGGTGAACCAAATTGGTAAGGGTGCTGAGGAAGAGGATTTCTTGGAATGTATGCGGGATGGTTTTTTGAACCAACATGTCGAGGAGCCAACTAGAGAGCAGGCCATTCTAGACTGAGTATTGAGCAATGAGGAAGGGTTAGTTAGCAATCTTGTAGTGCAAGGCCCCTTGGGTAAGAGTGACCATAATATGGTGGAATTCTTCATTAAGATGGAGAATGACATAGTTAGTTCAGAAACAAAGGTTCTGAACTTAAAGAAGGATAACTTTGAAGGTATGAGACATGAATTAGCTAAGATAGACTGGCAAATGATATTTAAAGGGTTGACAGTGGATCTGCAATGGCAAGCATTTAAAGATCGCATGGATAAACTACAACAATTGATCATCCCAGTTTGGCAAAAGAATAAACCAGGGAAGGTAGTGCACCCGTGGCTGACAAGGGAAATTAGGGATAGTATCAATTCCAAAGGAGAAACATACAAATTAGCCAGAAAAAGTGGCTCACCTGAGGACTGGGAGAAATTCAGAGTCCAGCAGAGGAGGACAAAGGGCTTAATTAGGAAAGGGAAAAAAGATTATGAGAGAAAGCTGGCAGGGAACTTAAAAACTGACTGTAAAAACTTTTATAGATTTGTGAAAAGAAAAAGATTGGTTAAGACAAATGTAGGTCCCTTGCAGTCAGAAACAGGTGAATTGATCATGGGGAACAAGGACATGGCAGACCAATTGAATAACTACTTTGGTTCTGTCTTCACTGAGGAGGACGTAAATAATCTTCCGGAAATGGTAGGGTCCAAGGGTCTAGTGAGATGGAGGAATTGAGGGAAATACATGTTAGTAGGGAAGTGGTGTTAGGTAAATTGAAGGGATTAAAGGCAGATAAATCCCCAGGGCCAGATGGTCTGCATCCTAGAGTGCTTAAGGAAGTAATCCAAGAAATAGTGGCTGCGTTAGTGATAATTTTTCAAAACTCTTTAGATTCTGGATTACTTCCTGAGGATTGGAGGGTGGCTTATGTAACCCCGCTTTTTAAAAAAGGAGGGAGAGAGAAACCGGGGAATTATAGACCAGTTAGCCTGACATCGGTGGTGGGGAAAATGCTAGAGTCAGTTATCAAAGATGTGATAACAGCACATTTGGAAAGTGGTGAAATCATCGGACAAAGTCAGCATGGATTTGTGAAAGGAAAATCATGTCTGACGAATCTCATACAATTTTTTGAGGATGTAACTAGTAGAGTGGATAGGGGAGAACCGGTGGATGTGGTATATTTGGATTTTCAGAAGGCTTTTGACAAGGTCCCACACAGGAGATTAGTGTGCAACCTTAAGGCATACGGTATTGGGGGTAAGGTATTGATGTGGATAGAGAATTAGTTGGCAGACAGGAAGCAAAGAGTGGGAATAAACGGGACCTTTTCAGAATGGCAGGCAGTGACTAGTGGGGTACTGCAAGGCTCAGTGCTGGGACCCCAGTTGTTTACAATATATATTAATGACTTAGACGAGGGAATTAAATGCAACATCTCCAAGCTTGCGGATGACACGAAGCTGGGCGGCAGTGTCAGCTGTGAGGAGGATGCTAAGAGAAAGCAGGGTGACTTGGATAGGTTAGGCGAGTGGGCAAATTCATGGCAGATGCAATTTAAAGTGGATAAATGTGAGGTTATCCACTTTGGTGGCAAGAACAGGAAAACAGACTATTATCTGAATGGTGGCCGATTAGGAAAAGGGGAGGTGCAACGAGACCTGGGTGTCATTATACACCAGTCATTGAAAGTGGGCATGCAGGTACAGCAGGCGGTGAAAAAGGCGAATGGTATGCTGGCATTTATAGCAAGAGGATTCGAGTACAGGAGCAGGGACGTACTACTGCAGTTGTACAAGGCCTTGGTGAGACCACACCTGGAGTATTGTGTGCAGTTTTGGTCCCCTAATCTGAGGAAAGACATCCTTGTCATAGAGGGAGTACAAAGAAGGTTCACCAGATTGATTCCTGGGATGGCAGGATTTTCATATGAAGAAAGACTGGATGAACTGGGCTTGTACTCGTTGGAATTTAGAAGATTGAGGGGGGATCTGATTGAAACGTATAAGATCCTAAAGGGATTGGACAGGCTAGATGCAGGAAGATTGTTCCCAATGTTGGGGAAGTCCAGAACGAGGGGCCACAGTCTGAGGATAGAGGGGAAGCCTTTTAGGACCGAGATTAGGAAAAACTTCTTCACACAGAGAGTGGTGAATCTGTGGAATTCTCTGCCACAGGAAACAGTTGAGGCCAGTTCATTGGCTATATTTAAGAGGGAGTTAGATATGGCCCTTGTGGCTAAAGGGATCAGGGGGTATGGAGAGAAGGCAGGTACAGGGTTCTGAGTTGGATGATCAGCCATGATCATACTGAATGGCGGTGCAGGCTCAAAGGGTCGAATGGCCTACTCCTGCACCTATTTTCTATGTTTCTAAGAAGAAGAAGAGAGGTGCCTTTTGAGAAGGAGTTGGTGGGTGAGATTGAGATTGGGACATGTGGGTTTGCACTCCACTTTGGAACTTGTTGGTAAACATGGGAATGCATGGGTGGTGTGACTTTTGTAAGGTAGCAGACACAGTGGAATGTATGATCATGGTGGGTAGATCTGGGGTGCTTAGGTTGCTGAAAGTTCTGGCTCCCAAAGAGTGTTGGTTAAGTAATGTCGGACCCTGGTGATCTTTTCAATTAAAATAGATTTGGGAGGCAGGATCTGATCCCTGTTATGGCTCCTGTCATACTCCATTCCAGTAGGTGGCGGTAATGTGCTTCCTGATAGGTGCCAACACCATTAGCACAGAAGAAGAAGAGAGAGAGTTGATGAGAACCTGAGCAGAGTAAAGTGGGTAAGGCTCAAGTTATGGGTGCTGGATGGTGGGTCTGGATGCAGTGAGCATAGGTTCATACTGTACAACTCTGACACATTAGTAAGTCTGAGTCAGGCACAGGTATTCCAGGTTATGATAGAGTTCCATTCCTGAGAATTGTTCAGAGATGAATACAAAGTTGAAAAGAGCAAAAACTGTGTTGAGGATTGGACTGGTACAGAAAAAGATGTTGCCTGCTGTCCTCACTGACTCCGTAGGCCAGCTCTGCTCAGCTTGACCCAGCCCAAAATTATAATCGTAACACATGGAAACAGGCCCTTTGGCCCAGTATGCTGATCTGCAGTTGGTCCATATCCCTCTAATCCTTTCTTATCCATGTGCATGTCTGAGTATCTTTTAAATGTTGTAAATATACTTCCTTCAACTATTTCCTCTGGCTGCTCATTCTATATGCTGGCCACCTTGTAAGTAAAAAGGATTCCCTTCCTGCTTCTTCCTATTAAACCTCTTCCCTTTCATTTTAAACCTATGCCCTATTGCATTACGACAGAGAGATGGCTCAAATATCCCCAGTTCTATTTCTTACAAGTGAAAAGTTTGCACATGTTTAAAACTTGAAATAAAAACAGAGAAAAGTTCAAATGAATGAATTTCAAAGAAATATAACAAGCAAATTATCACATTATAACTGCAATTTACTACGTTTCAATGCAGGAATATAGAAGCAAAGTGATTTTATTACTGGGATCAAACATCCAGAAGCTTGGACTAATAGTATAGAAGATAGAGGTGAGGAGGAATTTCTTTAGCCAGAGGGTGGTGTATGTGTGGAGTTTGTTGCCGCAAGTGACCATGGATGCCAGGTCACTGCGTGCATTTAAGGTGAAACTTCATAGGTTCCTGATTAGACAGGCTGTGAAAGGTTTTGGGGAGAAGGCAGGAGAGTGGGTTAAGAGGGAAATGGATCAGCCATGTTGGAATGGCGGAGCAGACTCAATTGGCCAAATGGCCTAATTCTACTATGTCTTATGGTCTTATGATCTAAAATATGATTTCTATTATATCAGCATTAGAAATGGACTTCATTGACACAGCCTGACATAGAGCTTCCAAAGCACAGCATTGCAAAAGTGTTGTAGGATTAGGCACAACCCTCCATGCCATTGAGAACACCTTCAGGCCACGATGCTTCAAGAAGGCAGCATCCTTCATTAAGGACCTTCACCATCTGAAAAATGTTTCTTCATGTTACTGCCATTGGGAAGGAAGTACAGGAGCCTCAGGACTCACCCCAGCAGGTTCATGAACAGTTATTACCCCTCAACCATTCGGCTCTTGAACTAAACTGGATAACTTCACTCAACTTCACTTGGCTATCACTGAACTCTTGCCATAACCTGTGGACTCATTTTCACAGACTCCTGGTCTCATGTTCTTGATATTTATTGTTTATGTATTTGTTATTATTATTCTTTTTCTTTTGTCTTTCGACAGTTTGTTGTCTTTTGCACATTGATTGTTAGTCCGCCCTGTTGGTCACAATCTTTTGTGGGTTCTATTATGGTTCTTCAATTTACTGAGTATGCTGTAAGAAAACAAATCTCAGGGTTGTATATGGTGAGATACATTCACCTTGATAATAAAGTTACTTTGAACTTGAACATCTTAAGAACAGCTTTTCCCCCTCCACAAACAGAATCCTGAACAGTCCGTGAACTCACAAACACACCTCCTGAGTCTTTTGTACTTTTATATTTATTTTTGTAACTTACAGCAAATTTTATGTCTTGCACTGTATTGCAACAGCAAATTTCACGTTTTATGATAGGGGTAGCACAGTAGTAATTAGCACAATGCTTTACAGTACCAACAACCCGGGTCAATTCCTGACACTGCCTGTAAGAAGTTTGTACGTTTTAAACATGACCATGTGAGTTTCCTCCAAGTGCTTCTTTTCACTATCCAGAGACGTACATTTTGGTAGCTTAACTGGTCATTGGAAATTAGGCTATGAATAGATCAGGGGATTGCTGGGTATCTCGGCTCAAAGGGCCAGAAGGGACTACTCTAGGCTGTATCTCAATAAATAAATATCTGTGATAATAAATCTGATTCTGAACAAATAGTGTAATTAAAATTCACCATGAAATAAAGCCTGGCAACCTAACCTCACCCAGGAGAATCCAACTAGATATGGAATGCTGTATATGCTCGAAATCTGAGACAGATACAGTAAATGCTAGAAGTTGTTTAGCAGGTCAACAGAATCTGTGGAGAGTTTGCCTGTACTAGAAAAATGATAACACAAGCACGGTTTATGTTGCAGGTAGGAGTTGATGAGAGCATAGAAGAAATACCTGAGATAGGATGCATGCAAAAGTCATCAAGGTAGCTATTACTTTAAAAACTACCAGTTGGAGCAAAATGAAGCAGAGACAAATTGAAGAATAGAAAGAGGGAAGTTATTCTTCTCAAAAACCTTGAACATCACAATGTGCTAAGATAGCAATTTGATAGATAAGTGCAAGATCTTGACTGGGTTACATGGGGTATGTTGTGGGAAACTCAGATTGTTATTGTATGATCAATACACACAAAAAGTAGCCTCCAACCTTATAGCATGAACACTGATTTCTCTAACTTCTGGTAATCTCCCTCCCACCCTCCTTCTCTCTTTTTTCCACTCCCTGTTCTGGATACCCGCTCACCTGCTCATCACCTCCCTCTGGTACCCCTCTTCCTTCCCTTTCTCCCATGGTGCACTGGCCTCTGCAATTAGATTCTTTCTTTTTCAGCCTTTACCTCTTCTACCTATCTCCTCCCAGCTTCTATGTCACTCCCTTCCCCACCCACTCACCTTCCCCCTCACTAGCTCTCACCTATCACCTACCACTCGTTCCCCTCCCCCTACCTTCTTACTCTGGCTTCTACCCCTTTTCTCTCCAGACCTGATGAAGGGTCTGAGCCTGCAATGTCAACTGTTTATTTCCTCTCCCTGGATGCTACCTGACTTGTTGAGCTCCTCCAGTTGAAAAATCACTCATTCAGAGCCATCTTAGACTCATTGGCATCCATTTGTGCTGTAGTGATTTCTTGAAACTACAGTATGTCTAACAGTCAGTGAAGTAGTCCTGAAATGCACAATTGCTGCAGTGCAGGAATCTTGACAGCAAAGTTAAGAATTAAAAATCCCCATGAATGGCAATAAAATTAAGGAGAATTTACAATGACACCGAGAACCTCTGGTCTCTTCATTGACGTGAAGCAGAAGCACACAGTACAAATGGTGGGAGAAAGATGTCATTTCCTAAACTATCCATATGCCCACCCCATCAATCATCTCCTTCCCCATCTATAACAGAGCCTGCAGGCTCCACACTGGCCTCGTAAACCTCCTCAGAAACTTCCTGGAGTGTAAGCAAGTCATCCTTGACCGCAAGCGACTGTCAAAGAAGAAGAAATAAAGGAACAGATTTTATTTGTGGCATAAGTAATTTTATTAAGGGATCAATATTAACAAGGACTCAACAGAGGACTTAGTTCAGGCCTCAGTATCTGCAGTCTTTAATGTCTCTGTGATGCCATGTATCTTCCTAATCGTTTTCTGTTCCAGCATGTTATCTTTCAGTGGTTTTTACAAGGGTATCTATATCAATATTACCCAAAATGTCACCATTTTAAAAATAAACTGCTTTTCGTATTTTGTACATCAAGATGGAAATCCTCATATATTAGAGTTATAGATTCATAATATACCACAGCAGAGAGGGAGGCCATTCAGCCCATCTAGTCTGTGGCAAACTATTAATCTGCCAAGTCCCATCGACATGGATCTGGACCATAGTCCCTTTTACCTCTCCCATCCATGCAGCTATCCAATCTTCTCTTAAATTTTGAAATTGAACCTGCATCTATCACTTCTGCTTTACACTCTTAACACCCCCTAGTGGTAAGAGTACCACTCCCTAGTACCACTCCCCCTAGGGGAGTGAAGAAGTTCCCCCTCATGTTCCCCTTAAACATTCCACATTTCACCATTAACCCTTGACCTCTAGATCTAGTTTAACCCAATTCTAACCACGGGGCTCCCATCTGCTCTCTTAGGTCAACTTCACAGGCCGAAATGGTCAAAGTTCAAAGTAAAATTTATTATCAGAGTACATATATGTCACCTCATACAGTCCAGCGATTCTTTTATTCTGCGGCCATACTTAGCATATCTATAGAACATTAACTGTAAATTGTAAGCAAACTGCGCAAATGCAGATATAGATAAATAGCTATAAACAACTAACATGAAATAACAATATAACAGTGTCCTTAAATGAGTGTAGGTATCACCTTTGGATTAAATTATAACAGAGCAATGGACCAAGACATTATCATATTGTGTAAGGTCTGGGACACACCACCCTAGCATCCTGAACAACAGAAACAGGGAAGTTGTGGTATATATAGTCAAAGAAATAGCTCAATGGTGAACCTAAAGAAATCACCTTCATTATATTTTGACAGGGAAGAGATTAATTTTTCTTTTGACATCCAATCAAAACTGTATTCATGAGGAAGGATTGAGGTTCAAAGTCATAAGCAGCTATTGAACAATGGAAGCAAAATGAAAGGGAGCTTGCCAATGAGGTATAGAAAACTTAATGGGCTGAATGGCGTAATTCTGCTAAAATGTCTTATGTTGTTCCAGTGATTCAAAACTGAATCTGCCTGATAACCTTCTGCAATTCAGCTTTTCCTCAGGAAACAAAGGCACATCTACATTGAAGCAATAGGTAAAAAAGTGTCCATTACTGTTATATTTAGTAATAAAGGTGATCCACATTCTAGCAGGTTGTATTCCGAGGAAATTGACCTTTACACAGATCTAATTCACCTGTGCATGCGTCAAGAAATGTGAGTTAAGAAATTAAGTTTACTGTTTACCTTTTTACACATAAATTTCATAGAAATGAAATTTTATTCTGTAATCCAGATTCTTTGACAAAACAAGTGAGGTTATAACGTAATTTGTATGTACATTATATAACATATATAATGTATATAGAAATGAGACAATGTTTCTCCAAACCAGGGTGTAAGGCACAGTAGTACATATAACACAGATACAACAGAATAACGTATGAAGGTTGGGATAAAATCTACAGATGAATCGCACATAGATAACAAACTAAAGTGCATTAATATTAAATATTGTAAGGCATGGAACAGACTAACCAGTGACACTTTGAATATGATGTGGCCAGGAATTAAGAAGCCTGACCACCCTGACCATTCTTGTTTTTATGCATCGACGTCTCCTGCCTGATGGTAGAAAGTCGAAGAGGATACTGGATGGTGTTTGAGAATTCCATGAGAGTGAATTTCTGTTACCCACACAGCATGTGGAATGTGATCATTATTCTACCAAAAAAATAGGATGTATCCTTTGGTAATTTGACCTGATACGAATGATATACATAATTTGAATAAACAGTCAACGTTTCAGGCCAAGATCCTTCACTGGAAATGGAAAGGAGAAGAAGGAGCAGAAGAAGGGGGAGAAGCCAGAATTAAAAAGGTGGGGGTGGGTAGTGGAGTATAACCTGGCAGGTGATAAGTGAGAACAGATGAGGGGGAAGCTAACAGGTGGGGGAGAGGGAATGAAGTAAGAAGCTGAGAGGTGATAGGTAGAAGAGACAAAAAGCTGCAGAAGAAGGAACCTAAAAGGGGAGGACAGTGAACCATGGAAAAAGGGGAAGGAGATGGTTACCAGAAAGGGGAATGGAAAAAGAGGGAAGGGTAGGAAATGAGTTATTACTGGAAGTTAGAGAAATAGATGTTCTCCAGGCCATCAGATTGGAGGCTACCCAGACGGAATATGATGTGTCGGTTCTCCAACCTGAGTTTGACCTCGTCATGACAGTAGAGGAAGCCATGGACTGGCATGACGGAATGGGAAGTTGAATTGAAGCAGGTTGCCACTAGGAGATACCTGCCTTTTGTGAAAGGCACAGCAAAGGTGCTCGATGAAGCAGTCCCGATATGCCTTAATTCAGTGATTCTTCCACGATTTGCTCTGGTTGACTGAACTCACACAAGCTAAAAGTGGTGAAGTAAACGAGAACAAACTGGCCCAGCGAACTGGTAAAGATTACAAGTATTTCCACTTCTGTGATAATTGACAATGGGTGTGGTAATGCCAGACTGATAGAAGACTATAACACAGTGAAGCTGGCTCAAAATAGCACAGTGATTCAAATTGGCAAGGAGTTCACACTGCCTTCTCTTTCTATCAGGCAAGTTAACTAGCAGTACAAACCTGTCCGGAACTGTGATTTGTTTCCAAAATACAATATGAAATTACTGATTTTATAAGATAGTTTACAACATAGGCTGAGAATTGCTCCTAACTCAGTGGAAGTCCTGTGTTTGCATTTCCTGAAATCCTCCTACCAAGATGTGGAATGGAGATATCATTCTGGCCCCATCACTCAAGAATGCTTATCAGATTCTTCAATGTGTAAGCTTATTGTTTCTGCTTTTATCTGGTAAAGAATTTTTGCAAGTTAAGACGGCAGCTTGGTATCAACAAGCACACAAACAGGGGCATTTTCACTGTGCTTGTGGGTTCAAACAGATATTAAAGAATATATTACTCTCAACATTTCAGCTTCTTCTCCCTCGCCATCAGATTTCTGAATGGAAAATGAACCCCTGTACACTACTTCACTATAGAAAATTACTGTAGTAATTTTATGTACTACTGTCAAAAACAAAGAAATTTCAGGTCGTTTGTGAGTGATGATAAACCTGATTCTGACATGGGTCTGTATTGTGGATTGAGAGTGAGAAGGGGGTAGGGAGAGGGGAATCATGGTTAGGGAAAGAGGGAAGGGAATGAGAAGCACCAGGGAGACATTCTGTATTGATCAATAAATCAATTATTTACAATCAAATGACCTTGTCTGTTGTCTCAGGGCTGGATGTGTCTGCACCCACACAGTCCTTCCCACACCTCTCCCATGACACTCCACCCTCATCATTCCCAGTATACTTTTCTCCTGCCAGATCTACAAACTCATTCTGTCATGGTCCCTTCTGGCAATCCCCCACCATACTATTTACCTCAGGAATTGGGCCTCAACCCTCACATTTAATTTCCAATCATTCCCAGGTTCCACTAACTACACATACCTGCTTTCCATCAGAAAATGCAGGATAAAGACCCTGTGATCACAACAAGGAGCTGCCAGTTCGTTGGTCGACTCCGGTGTGAGTAACCTCGTTTCATGGTTCTTAGGACTGTTAGTTCTAAGTCTAGCATCGCTCCTGGATTCTCTCCAAACCCAAGACTTTGGTTAAAGACTCTCCTAGAAACCAATTCTACGCTCGCGATGGCAATAACGCCTCCCGACTCTGTCCCCGCGCCCGTGTTCTGCACTTGGGGTCGTCCACTGCCACGCTCATGTAACAGAACGAACTGGCCATAACGAACCCAGCGGACACGGATCCCGTACAACAGACTCACGCCAGCCAGGGCTACCTACTGGGCGCCCACGACCAACTACTTAGGGAGGTCACGGAAAACCTTCGGATGTTATCCATGAATGTTCGGAAGATCATTGAACAGGTGGACAGAGTTTCAGCTTCTCTTTCTCCATCCCCTGCAAGAACCCTGACTACCCAAACCGCACCGCTCGGGATGGTGCCGCCCCTGGGATCAGCAACACAGTCCCCTCGAGAGCCATACATACCTGAGCCCGAACCCTACGCTGGGGACCCAGGGAGGTGCCGGGCCGTCCTCTTACAATGCTCTCTGGTCTCTGAGCTACAGCTACGTACCTACACTTCAGATAAATCCAAGATTGTGTACATCTTGGGGCTGTTACGAGGGGATGCCTTGGCTTGGGCAACCGTGATATGGGATAACTGACCAGAGGTTTGTTCCTCCTTCCCCTCCTTTGTTGCTGAAATGAGGAAGATCTTCGAACAACCCATTCGTGGTAAGGACACCATTAAACGCTTGCTGACTCTTTGTCAGGGTCTGCGAAGCGTAGCAAGGTATTCCATCGAGTTCCAGACCTTAGCCGCAGACTCAGGGTGGAATGACGAGGCCCTACAACAGGTGTTTCAACAGGGTCTCTCGGACGAGATAAAGGATGAACTAGCAGCGAGGGATGAACTGGACTGTCTGGACTCTCTGATCTCGCTAGCCACTAGATTAGATAATCGACTTCAAGAGCGGCTGAGAGAAAGAATCAGTCGCCCCGCTCCTCGGGGAATCCCGCAGTCCACCTCATCAGTCTCAGTCAGCCTCCCTTCCCCAGCCGCTCCCAGTGTGGCTCCTGCTCCGACCGTCCCCACTACCCTGGGGGAGGAACCGATGCAGCTGGGACGGAACCGTCTCTCCCCGGCCAAACAACTTCGGATTGGAGAGCTGGGGATTGTTACTATTGTGGCCAGACAGGACATTTCTGGGATACCTGCCCTCAGCGGCCAAAAGGGAAGGCTCACCAGTGAAAAGGGGGGCCCTGGTGAGCCGGACGATACTCTCTTCAGCACCCCAGACTCGGATGCAGATCCTGGCCACCGTGAATTACCAATGACAGTCCCTGTCCCTATCCACTTTGGTGGATTCCGGTGCCGAGGGCAAACTGCTGGACGAAGGGATGGCCTCCCAGGATGGAATACCTCGTGAGCTGCTAACTAACCCCCTGGAGGCCCAGGCCCTGGACAGAAAACTGCTGGCTCGGGTGACCCACTGTACGCCAGCCCTGACCTTGATCCTATCTGGCAACCATCGGGAGGAGGTATGATTCAGTCTCATTCATTCACCTCAAGCCCCGGTAGTTCTAGGGTATCCATGGCTGACCCAACACAATCCCCACATTGACTGGTCTACCGGGAGGATAGCCGAATGGAGCCAGTCTTGCCATGTCAACTGTCTGTGGTCAAACTCATCTCCCAGGGAAGCCACCACGACTCCGCCTGTCCCGGAACCCCTCAACTTGTCCCGTGTGCCCACAGAGTACCATGACCTGGGACAGGTATTTGGTAAACAACAGGCCCTTTCCCTGCCTCCGCACTGCCCATCAACCTTCTCCCCGGGGTCTTGCTACCCACCAGTTGCCTTTTTAACCTATCCCAACCGGAGAGAGAGGCCACGGAGAAGTACATTAGCGAGTCCCTCGCGGCGGGCACTATCAGGCCTTCATCCTCCCCGGTAGGCGCAGGTTTCTTCTTTGTAGAAAAGAAGGACGGGTCACTTCATCCACGGCCTCCTCTACTGTCAAGATGAAGCCACACTCAGGTTGGAGGAACAACACCTTATATTCCATCTGGGTAGCCTCCAACCTGGTGGTATGAACATTGACTTCTCTAACTTCCGTTAATGCCCCACCTCCCCCTTGTACCCCATCTGTTATTTATCTTTATACACACACATTCTTTCTCTCACTCTCCTTTTTCTCCCTCTGTCCCTCTGAATACACCCCTTGCCCATCCTCCGGGTTCCCCCCCCCTTGTCTTTCTCCCTGGGCCTCCTGTCTCATGATCCTCTCGTATCCCTTTTGCCAATCATCTGTCCAGCCCTTGGCTCCATCCCTCCCCCTCCTGTCTTCTCCTATCATTTTGGATCTCCCCCTCCCACTTTCAAATCTCTTACTAACTCTTCCTTCAGTTAGTCCTGACAAAGGGTCTCATCCCAAAATGTTGACTGTACCTCTTCCTAGAGATGCTGCCTGGCCTGCTGCGTTCACCAGCGTTTTTTTGCGTGTGTTGCTTGAAATTCCAGCATCTACAGATTTCCTCGGGTCAACCAAGACCTGGAGGCGATGCTACATTGTGTAACGGCAAACAACCCGTCAACCTGGAGCGACCACCTCCCGTGGGTTGAGTACGCCCACAACTCTCTGGTGAGTTCTGCCATTGGAAGGTCTCCATTCGAGTGCTCCCTTGGGTACAAACCTCCACTGTTCCCCGTGCAAGAAGAGGAGATTGCAGTACGTATGCAGGAGACACTCAGCATCCTACTCAGATCAGCAAATCGCAATAAAAAGACGACTGACCGACCGACACCCGACTCCGGCGCCGGAGTACCGGCAGATGGTGTGGCTTTCATCCAAGGACATCCCGCTCAAGAACTAGCAGAGGAAACTTGCCCCTCACTTCCTGGGAACATTCAAGGTTGAAAGGGTTATCAATCCCACAGCGGTCTGACTAAAACTGCCAAGATCTATGCGCGTCCACCAGACTTTTCATGTTTCCCAGTTAAGGCCAGTTTCCGTTAGCCCCTTGTGTCCCCCAGCTGAGACTCCCCCACCTGCCCATATCATCGACAACCATCCAGCATACACCGTCCGACGACTACTGGATGTGCACCGTTGGGGCAGGTGTTTCCAATATCTGGTAGACTGGGAAGGGTAAGGTCCAGCAGAGCATTCCAGGGTCCTCCACTCCTTCATCCTAGACACTTCCCTCATCCAGGACTTTCATCGGGACCATCCAGACAGGCCTGGAGGCTCCCATTGATGGGGAGGTACTGTCATGGTCCCTTCTGGCAATCCCCCACCTTGCTATTTACCACAGGAATTGGGCCTCAATCACTGCATTTAAATTCCAATCATTTCCAGGTGCCACTAACTACACACACCTGCTTCCCATCAGAAACTGCAGGATAAAGACCCTGTGATCACAACAAGGAGCTGCCAGTTTGTTGGTTGATTCTGGTGTGAGTAACCTTGTTTCATGGTTCTTAGGGTTGTTAGTTCTAAGTCCAGCATTGCTCTTGGATTCTCTCCAAACCCAAGACTTTGGATAAAGACTCTCCTGGAAACTGATTCCACACTCGCGATGGCAATAACACCTCCCAGCTCTGCCCCCACGCCTGTGTTCTGTACTTGGGTTCGTCCACCACCCAGCTCGTGTAACACACTCTCCACCCCACATTGACAAATACAGTACTGTGCAGAAGTCTAAGGCATCCTAGCTATATAATATATATATAAAGACTTTTGCATAGCACTGTATATTTTTATAAATGTAAATATACAGTGACATGCAAAAGTTTGGGCACCCTTGATCAAAACTTCTGTTACTATACACCAGGTTCCTAACTCCTCCCAAGAGCCCAACCACTCATTAATTCAAGCCTCTGTTAAGATTGTGATTAAACTAGAAGGGTTTCAGAAAGATATTGTCAGCACGAGTGCTCATGTTATAGGATGCGATTGGATAGATGGGACTGTATTCTGTGGACCGAGAGGTTTATAAATCACAAAGAGCATTGATAAGGTAGAAAGTCACAGTCTTTTTCCTGGGTTAGGGAAGTCTAAAACAAAATACATGGGTTTAAACTGCAAGAGGCAGGTTTTTCCACACAGAGGGTGGTGTACGTATGAATGAACAGCTAGAGAAAATGGGAGGGGCATGAAAATAATTACAATGTTTAAGACATGTAGATGTTCTTGGATAAGGAAGAATTAGAAGGGATGGGCAATGCACATGAAATGCTGGAAGAACTCAGCAGTTCAGGCAGCATCTATGGAGGGGAATAAACAGCCGATGTTTTGGGCTAAGATTCTTCATTAGCACCTGATGAAGAACCTCAGGCCGAAACCTCAACTATTTATTACTGAGTTCTTCCAGCATATTGTGTGTTGCTGAAGGTTATCAGCATCTCCAGTATCTCTTGCGTTTAGAAGGATATGAACCAAGTTCAGGTAAATGGGATCAGCTTATATCGGCATCTTGGTCAACATGGATGTTGAGCTGAAGGGCCTATTTCCTTGCTGTATAACTCTATGAATCTCAATGAACTTCTAGGCTATTCAGTCAGTAGCACAAACAAAAGGCTACTGCATCCTGATCTAGTCTAGCTTTGACTTTACTCTGGCATCATAAAGAAAAGAAATATGTCTCTGTATAAGCAGGTGAGTTATTCTATTGGATGAAATTTCTCAGTAGGATGTCTTGGTGTGTCTTGCCAATTGATGGAATCAGACTTGCATTTTTTGTGTTGTATCAGACGTTCAGTTACTCCTGGAGAAGAGGCAATAATTCTCGAAGTTCAATATTCAGAATCAGGTTTAATATCACTGGCCTATGTTGTGAAATTTTGTTTTGCAGCAGCAGTACAATGCAATATATAATAAACAAACTATATATGATGCCAGAGTAAAGTCAGAGCTAGAATAGCCTAGAAGTTCATTGAGATTCATAGAGTTATACAGCAAGGAAATAGGCCCTTCAGCTCAACATCCATGTTGACCAAGATGCCGATATAAACTAATCCCATTTACCTGAACTTGGTTCATATCCTTCTAAACGCATGAGATACTGCAGATGCTGATAATCTTCAGCAACACACAATATGCTGGAAGAACTCAGTAATAAACAGTTGAGGTTTCGGCCTGAGGTTCTTCATCAGGTGCTAATGAAGAATCTCAGCCCAAAACGTTGGCTGTTTATTCCCCTCCATAGATGCTACCTGACCTGCTGAGTTCTTCCAGCACTTTGTGTGCATTGCCCATCCCTTCTAATTCTTCCTTATCCAAGTATGTCCATATGTCTTAAACATTGTAATTATTTTCATGCCGTTACCAATTTCTCTAGTTGTTCATTCATACGTACATCACCGTCTGTGTGGAAAAACTGCCTCTTGCAGCTTAACCCCATGTCATTTTGCTTTAGACTCCCCTAACCCAGGAGAAAGACTGTGACTTTCTACCTTATCTATGCTCTTTGTGATTAATAAACCTCTCGGTCCACAGAACACAGTCCCATCTATCCAATCGCATCCTATAACATAAGCACTCATGTGCTGGCAATATCTTTGTGAAACCCTTCTAGTTTAATCACAATCTTAACAGAGGCTTGAATTAACGAGTGGTTGGGCTCTTGGGAGGAGTTAGGAACCCGGTGCACAAAGCCCCAGGATTCTTAAACATGATAGTATAGCTCAATATGTTGGTGAAGAAAGGTATTCATCTTCATGAAGGCTGCTCTTGCCTTTGAGGTTTACGTTCTCTGAATGAATTAAGAATCTTGAGAGCTATGCGCACCAAGCCTATCATAGTGGAACCACAGGTGGTCAGTGGCATAGCTACTGGAACTCCTGTCTTACAACAATAAAAAGGAAGGTATACTCCTGATCTTGGACAATCCTGATTGAGAAGTTGCAGCAACTGGGCTTCTGTACCTTCCTCTGCAATTGGATCCGCGACTTCCTAACCGGAAGACCACAATCTGTGCAGATTGGTGATATCTCCTCCTCATCAGGTCTGTCTCTGTATAACACTGGGGTACAGTACTGGTTGGGACATCTACTACAACAGCATGATTCTCACTGTCCTGATTGATGAATAACTTTCCAATTCTTGTATCCAATGCCCTGACTGCCCACGACTCTCTGCTTCATAAGGGAACACTTGGAACTCTCCTCCCATTCGTTCAGCCAAATGACCATAAACATAGGCCATACAGTCTATTGAGTGTGCTCCACCATGCCATAGACTGACGTGTCGGAACTGGAATGGGAATTGGAACTTCTGGTGGATGAAGTAGAGATACTCGACGATGTCTCGCCAATGTAGAGAAGGATGCGTTGGGAGCATCGGACACAATAGACAACCTCAGCAGGTCCACAGGTGACCTTACCTGGAAAGACTGTTTGGGGCCCGAAATGGACGTGATGGAAGAGATGAATGGGCAGGTGTAGCACTTAGGCCACTTTCAGGAATAACTGTCGGGAGGGAGATTAATGGATAGGGATGAATGGATGAGGGAATCAAGGATGGATGCTGCTTTACTGCAACAACACTGTGTGTAAATATGCTGAATGGTGGGTAGGGCTTTACACACGATGAGCTGGGCTGTATCCACTACTTTTTCTATTCTTTTCCATTCAAAGTATTTGTTTTTTCATAACAGACAATGATGCAACCAGTCAATATACTCTCCATCACACATCTATAGCAGTTTGTCAAAGTTTTAGATGACATGCCACATCTTCTCAAACTTCTAAGAAGGTAGAGGCTCTGCCATGCCTTCTTCATAATGGCACTTGCACAGATGCTCTGAAATGATAACACTGAAGAATTTAGAGTTACTGCCCTCTACACCTCTGATACCCTGATAAGAACTGGCTCATGGTCCTCCAGTTTCCTCCTCCTGCAGTCAATACTGTCGCACAGCCGCTGAGCGACAAGACCTGCATCGCGTGGTGAAGGCGGCCCAGCGAATTGTCAGGATGGAGCTCCCAGGACTGGACACCATCTATTCCAGCAGACTCAGGAGGAAAGCAATCAGCATAACCAGAGACACCACTCACCCCGGCCACTCCCTGTTTGACCCACTGCCGTCCAGCAAATGTTTCAGGACACTAAAAGCCAGAACAAATAGACTGAGGAACAGTTCCTATACCAGAGCTGTGGCCTCCATCACACCACTCCCACAAAACAATGACTGAAACTGTTTTCTGCTACTTATCTATTTAATACTGTTTTTCTATTACTGTCTTGTTTTTATCTACCGCTTTATTTAACTGCCTGAGAGGAAGCCAAACAGAGTTTCATTGTACCTATGTATAATGACAAGGAAGATCATTCAATTCAATTCAATAATCATCTCTTTAGTCTTGTTAACATTGAGCGAGAGATTGTTGTTGTGACACCACTCAGTCAGATTCTCCTGCCTTTTCCCTGTAACCTCTGATGTGCTACCTAATCAGTGTTGGGCATGCGGCCAAGCGGTTAAAGCATTGGACGAGCGATCTGAAGGTCGTGAGTTTGTGCCCCAGCTGAGGCAGCGTGTTGTGTCCTTGAGCAAGGCACTTAACCACACATTGCTCTGCGACGACACTGGTGCCAAGCTATATTGGCCCTAGTGCCCATCCTTTGGACAACATCGGTGTCGTGGAGAGGGGAGACTTGCAGCATGGGCAACTGCTGGTCTTCCAAACAACCTTGCCCAGGCCTGCGCCCTGGAGGGTGAAGACTTTCCAGGCGCAGATCCATGGTCTCGCAAGACTAATGGAAGCTACCTAATCAAGAACGTATCCACTTCAGATTGAAATATACCCAATGACCTTGTCACTATAGGTATCTGTGGCAATGAATTCTACAGATTCACCACCCTCTGGCTTAACAGGCAGCATGGTAATGCAGTGGTCAACAGTACCAGTGACCCGGGTTCAATTCCTGCTGCTGCCTGTGAAGAGTGTGTATGTTCTCCCCATGACTGCGTGGGCTGCCTCCGGTTTCCTCCCACAGTCCAAAGACGTACTGGTTGGTAGGTGAATTGATCATTGTAAATTGCCGCACGATTAGGACAAGGTTAAATCAGGGGTTGGTGGGCTGTTTGGCTTGAAGGGCCAGAAGGCCTTGTCTGCTCTGTGTCTCAATAAATAAATAAATAGACAGATCGGTAGATAGATAAATAAATTCTTCATCTGTTCTGAAGAGACATCCTATTCTGGCATTGTGCCCTCTAGTCCTAGACTCCCCCAGTATAGGAAACATCTTTTTCCATGTCCAAAATATATACATTCAAAGTTACTGGAAAAGTGCTGCACATATTATGACATGCCCCTTTAAAGTATAGTTGGAAACACCATTCCGGCTAAATACCATCAACTGCAAGAACTCATCAGTATTGGACACTAATCTGGTTCATCATTGTGTTATACAGAAAATCTCAATAATGATGTATAAATATCACAGGAAGTTCTGGTCTTTATGCGAATTTTACAAACAGTGTTGGATGCCCCATACTACAGCTTTAATATTATTTAAAGATAGTAATCAACGTTTAAGGCCCCATACATTTAATCAATAAATCATTCATATTGGTGTCGCCGAAAGTGACTACGGTATTTGAAAATGCGATGATTGCTTTTTCCTTCAGTTTATTTCTATTCCATACTCAGCCATACTACTCCCCATCCATCCTGCATGTCCAGCAGCCTTATTGGACTGATTAGCCCAAGACAACCACCAGCACACATTTGGAAAATGAAATAAATGTTACGCCCAGAAAGCATTCTCATGAAACACACAAAGCCCAATGGAGAAATGCACATTGGATTGCTTCCACACATTTAATATACACTAACTCTAACCATGCTGAGGCTTGAACTCAGCGGGTGCTCTGTGAGATAGTGTTAAATTGAAGATGCTACCACAAGGAAACCAAATGTTTCTGTCCAAGATTGTGCAATGGTATTAATTATACTGGATTAGCTCAGTTCTTTAATTACATCCAGGTTGTTTCTGTTGGCAGCTGGGACAATTTTGGATCTGTCTTAATTTAAGTTTATAACATTACTCATTGTCCCATTCTTCCCAACTACTTGACGTGAACAAAATAAGCATTGTTGGAAAATTGGGAAAAGCTCCACTGTGTGGGTCCTTCACCTGTCCGCACACCTCGTGTTCAGTCAGCATGATGCATATCTCGTTGGCCGTTCCCTGAATTTCTGCTGCTTCCCTGTTATTTCTGCTTCCTACCTGATCCAGAGCAAGAGCCAAAGTGTGCCACGGAACTGAGCAGATGAAAGAAGGATTTCTACAACTGCTCTGCTAAAGCCAAAAGATTAAAACCTCTTCCTGATAAGTTTTGGCCATTTTAATTATATCTCTGTTGCTGTTCATATTTACCTTTTGACATTCTCCAAAGTAACATGCTTTGGATAAGGTTAAGATAGTATGCAGTTTCACAGTCTGGGTGGCTGCAAATTAAATGGCTCTATTTTATTAATTTTCTAAACCATTTGCACTTTATCCCGTACTAATGCTCTTTGAACTACATCGCCTGTATGAAAAGTTTTCTTTAAATAAATTAATATGCTTATTATTGTTATGGTTTTAGTAAAGTCATCAGGCATGAGATACAGGAGCCTTAGGTTCCGCATTACCAGGTTCAGGAGCAGTTATAACCCTTCAACCATCAGGCTCCTGAACTGGAGTTGTTAGCTTCACTCATCTCAACACCAAATTGATTCCACAATTACAAACTCACTTTCAGGGACTCTTCAACTCATGCTCCCAGTATTATTTATAATTCCTTATTTTCACAATTTAATTTCTTTTTCACATTGGTTGTCACTTCATTTCTGTACAGTTTTCCACAAATTCTATTGTATTACTTTATCTTCCTGTAAATGCCCGCAAGAAAATGATCCTCAAGGTAGAATGCATTATTGTGACACACAGTATATGTACTTTGATAACAAATTTACTTTGACTTCCAAGGTTTCATTTGAAGTTTCCTCTTTAAAGTAGACGTGGAAGAATGCATGTTGCTCCTTCAGAGGAGGATGTTATCCTCAGTGTCCTGGGTAATATTTATTCATAAATCAGTACTGCCATATTTCCATATTTTCATATTTCATATAACAGAATAAAGCTGTTCTGCCCATCAAGTTCATTTTGGCGATCAGAGATTTTGGCTATTACAGATGCGCTGTAAAGAGTATCCTGATGGAATGAAATTCAGCCTGGGTTGGCAGCTGCTCTGTTCTGGACCATTGCAACCTGCAGAAGGTGGTAAATACGGCCCAGTCCAACACATGCTCATCAAGTCCATCTTCATAGTATGATGATTCAGGAAGGCAAACAACTTGGCCATGTATCACTACCACACTGGCAATTCACTTTTCTTTCCTCTGTCTTCTGGGAGAAGATACAGATTCAAAGTTCCAGGTAATTTTTTTTATCAAGCTATGTATATGTCATGATATAATCCCTGAGATTCATTTGCTTGCAGGCATTCACTGTTGAGAAAAGAAATACATTAGAATAAATTAAAAACTACACACGAAGACTGACAATCAATGTGCAAAAGAAGACAAAGTGTGAAAACACAGAAAAACAACAATAATAACAAATAAATTATATCGAGAACATGAGTTCTAAAGTCCTTGAATAAGAGTGCATAGGTTGTGGAGTCAGTTCAGTGTTGAGGTGAGTGAAGTCATCCACATGAGTTCAGGAGCCTAATGTTTGAAGAGTCACAACTGTTCCAGAACCTGGTGGTGCGGAACCTAAGGCTCGTGTACCTGCTTCCAAGTTGCAGCTCAAAAAGAGGGCATGACCTGGATGGTGGGGCTCCTTGATGATGGATGCTGCTTCAGAATCAGAGTCAGACTCAGGTTTATTAGTATTCAGATGCTGTACGTCGTGAATTTTGTTGGTTTGTGGCAGCAGTACTGTGCAAGACATCAAACATTACTATAATACATTAAAATAAAAAATAAAATAAAAAAAACAGTGCTAAAGAGGAATGTTCATGAGTACATTGACCATTCATAAATCTGATGGCAGAGGAGAAGAAGCTGTTCCTTAAACATTAGTCTTCGGGCTCCTATACCTTCTACTTGATGGTAATAAACAGAAGAGGGCATGTCCTGGGTGGTGCCCAGATGCCCAGATGACCAGACACATACAGCTTCTTCCTCCTCTTTTACTTGCTATGCATAAGGATCATTTCAAAATATAAGCATATTGAAGTAGTACACAGGGAAGATTGATAACAGAATGCAGAGTATATTATTACAGTTACAAAGAAAATGAATTGTAAGCAGGCAATAATCTGCAAGAACCATGACAAGCTAGATCGTCAGGTCAAGAGTTAACCTTTATAAAAAGGAATGGGGGGATACATACAAGATCCTGATTAGACCGCAACTGCAGTATTAAATACCATTCTGGTACTGCAGGTCAGAAAATATTTTTACTGGCCTTGGAAAGAATGCAGTACAGTCTCACTAATGACCAGGACTTCAAGGGGCAGAGTATGAAGTGAGATTATGTTATCCAGGCTTGTCTCTGCTGGAAAAAGGGTTAAGAAGAATTACAATGAAGTATTTGTCTTTTAAAAGAAGAGGAATTTTTTTTTTCATTTGTTAAGAGTCTCTGGGATGAGGGGAACCAAGGTATTCAGCAGGGAATTTTGAAAACATTAATTCACTCCACAGATTAGGTTTGGAAACTCACTTTAAATTTGAGATCAATAGAATTTTATTAACCAATGACATTAACATATATGGAGACAAGTCTGGATGCAGTTAAGGTACAGATCATCAATAATGTCCACTGGGAAAACAAGCTTGTGGAACTAATTAGCTCTTTATTATTGTCCTGCCTGAATGCATGCAATTTTGAGTTGCTAATAGGCAAGGATATATGTCTAAAGGCAACAGGGGAAAAGGAATTAGGGCCTCTGTTAACTCAGTTTAAAGTGACGCTCACTGGAATTTCTGGTGAAGGCTCTTCAAACCACAACTGAGCCAAGGGAAAGTCTTATCACAGAGCCATAGAGTACTACAGCACAAAAAACAGGCCAGTTGGCCCATCTGGTTCATTCCAAACTATTAATCTGGCCAGTCCCATCAGCCTGCACCTAGACCATAGCTTTTTCGGTTTTTTTTCCAAAATACTAGCATTCTTCAAACCCTCCTCAAAGTTCTTCCTTCAGTCCTGACGAAGGGTTTCGGCCCGAAACGTCGACTAATCTTTTCAACTGATGCTGACTGACCTGCTGAGTTCCTCCAGTGCATTGTGAGTGTTCCATTGCTTTCCATATTCCTCCTATCCAATTTTCTCTTAAATGTTGTAATCAACCTCTCATCCACCTGTTCCACTGGCAGCTATTTCCACACTCTCAGCACCCTCTGAGTGAAGAAGTTCCCCTTCATGTTCCCCTTAAACATTTCACCTTTCACCCTAACCAGGGACCTTTAGCTCCAGTCTCAACCAACTACAGTGCAAAAAGTCTGCTTGCTTTTACCCTATCTATAACCCTCGTATTTATGTTTACTAATGTCCATTAGCACTCACATTTACAGTGATGGATTGCTTTGAGAGGTTGGTTGTGGCTAGAATCAACTCCTGTCTAAGCAAGGACCTGGACCCATTGCAATCTGTCTATTTTTTTGAAGGAAAAAGGGATTGGACTGGTTTCCTTTCTAAGTCAATTATGGATTTGATAATATCATAAATAATTCAGCAAATTAAACAATAAACAGGACTAACTCTAATTTTAATATGGTCCATCTTTGTCTGATTCTTTCTTGACTTCTCCAATGCCCTTTTGCATCATGGCAAAGCTTGCGAATCGCTGCCTTACAGCACCAGAGATGTGGGGTCAGTCCTGACCACAGGTGCCATCCGTGTGGAGTTTGCACGTTCTCCACATGGATTTCTTCTTGGTGCTCTGGTTTCCTCCCACATACCGAAGATGTGTGGGTGAGTAGGAAAATTGTCAAACTGTAACTTGTCTCTTGCTTGTACCTGAGTGGTAAAATGAGAGGAGATTGATAGCATGGGGGGGGGGGGAATAATAAGAGAGGAATTAGTGTGGTATCCCTATGAATGATATATAAATGGATTGGTGTCTTGGATCCATCAGTTTGAAGAGCCTGTTTCAATATAATAGCTCCCGGCAACTGTTTGATGAAGAAAGTTATAAAGGCTGTTAGTCCACTAGCAGGGAAAAATACTTCGTCTCTCTAAATGGGGGGGCGCTTTATTTTTAAATGGTAAACCTTAGTTCTAGATTCTTCCACAAGAGAAAATATTTTCTCCTCTGAATTTTCAGTTGCCTGCCACTTGGTTTATTTAACTCACTCCCATTCTGACCTCTTGAGCTTTAGGCTTGTATGCTGCAGCATGAAGAGCATCCCATCATCCAACCAAACACCCTAAAGCTCTTTGGGATTAACAGTGAATTCAACAGTGTAAGATAACCAGACAGTCTGTTTTATACTAGGATTATCTTCTTCTGTTGAATCAACCTGTAAAGTTGATTCTACATTTCCCTCTCCACAGATGCTGCCTGATCTGTTGAGTATTTCCAACATTTACTGCCTTTATTTCTGATTTTCAACTTTTGAAGTAATTTTGATTTATTTTCATGAAAGCCACTTTGTTCCTTGGTTGTTCCCATGGGAAAGTCACTTTGCAAAGAAAACCCAGTCTTATATGCTGTCAGTGCATGCTTCAGCTCATAGTCTGATGTTTCTATGGTTCTGCGGAAGATTAAACAGAGGGAAAGAATAAATCACCAGCAATTATGTGAGTAATCACTGAGCTCCCTTGTGTGCAATGCAGTAAAAGCATAAATACGCCAGCAGTTTGGAATGAACAAAGACTTGTAGAAATTACTATAGAAAAGTAAATTTCAATCATCTTATGGATATGAATTATGTTACCAAGGTTCTAACATAACTTAAACACAAGAGATTCTGCAGATGTTGGAAATCCAGAGGAACACAGGCAATTGCTGGAGAAACTCAGCAAGTCAGGCAGCATCTATAGAAATGAATAAGCAGTCAATGATTCAAGCCAAGACACTTCATCAGGACCCTTCATCAAGTTCTAACATAGCTTGAAATGATTTGATTCAAAATTCAAGATTCAAGGTTGCTTAATGTCATTTCCAGTACACGAGTGTAAAGAAGAACAAAATAATTGTGACTTCAGACCTGATGTAGCATGTAAAAAGCACACTGAGACAAAGAACACAATATTAAAAAAAAAACACAATACATATAAATATTGTATTTATTGTAAATATAATTGATTAGAGTTACAAAAACATGTGGCTTCTTGCTGAACTTGATGTCCATGTTTTCCAGGAACCTGCTGTGAACAATAGTTGCCAAAGGGCAGCTGTTTGAGAACCATAGTGTCATGGATGTTGAGCATAAGGCCCAGACTTTAATATCCTCAGGCAATGATGGCTTGGCGCTGAGCCTCGGAGTGTGCAAAAGCACATGTTTTGTGAGTGGACAGTGACTATCAGCCTTGAAAAAAAATGTGATGGAGAGCCACCCTGTGGTCGACTTTGTTTTTGAGTGTTTGACATCATTTGGACAAACTTGATGACTGAGACGCATCATTAGTGAACACTAAATGATCACCCAGAAATGAACATACAATACTGAGGATTTATCCAGAAACACTTCAAAGCATGCACAAAATTGCTTCATGGTGAAATAAAATTCAACCACACTAACTATATTTATGCTGTTGTGAAAATAATTTCTAGCTCAATGAATAATTTAGCAATCATCTCTAGTCACAACTTGCTGTTCTGATTACTTGTGCATTATCCTTTTGTCTGCTTCATACTGCCTAGCCTCTTTTCTAACCAGGTCAACAAATTCTCTTTGATTCTCCAATCTTCTACTTTATTTAACAACCTTCACTCACCTCATTGCAGAATTGACTCCACAACCTATAGACCCACTTTCAAGTACTCAGTATTAATTATTTACTTTATTTTATTATTTCCATGATTTGCCTTCTTTTGCACGTTGGTTGTTTGTCAGTCTTTTTCTATTTATAGTTTTTCATAAATTCTATTGTATTTCTTTATGTTCAATGGTTCCACTTAATTTCAGAGAATGTATGCAGTATACAATCTGAAACTCTAATTCTTCACAGACATCCACGAAACAGAAGAAAACCTCAAAGAGTGAATGACAGAAAATAATGTTAGAACCTCAAAGGCATGACATTCCTGGAAATGTCTGCAAGCAAACAAATCTCAAGGTAGTATATGGTGACATATACTACCATTTTGCTGAACACCTATGCTCTGTCCGCCAGAGAAAGCAGGATCTCCCAGTGGCCACACATTTTAATTCCACGTCCCATTCCCATTCTGATATGTCTATCCATGGCCTCCTCTACTGTAAAGATGAAGCCACACTCAGGTTGGAGGAACAACACCTTCTATTTCGGCTGGGTAGCCTCCAACCTAATGGCATGAACCTTGACTTCTCTAACTTCAGTTAATGCCCCACCTCCCCCTCGTATCCCATCCGTTATTGCCCATCCTCTGGGCTTTCCCCCTCCCCCTTTCTTTCTCCATAGGCCTCCTGTCCCATGATCCTCTCATATCCCTTTTGCCAATCAACTGTCCAGCTCTTGGCTCCATCCCTGCTCCTCCTGTCTTCTCCTATCATTTTGGATCTCCCCCTCCCCCTCCCACTTTCAAATCTCCTACTGTCTCTTCTTTCAGTTAGTCCTGACGAAGGGTCTCGGCCCGAAACGTCGACTGTACCTCTTCCTAGAGATGCTGCCTGGTCTGCTGCGTTCACAAGCAATTTTTATGTGTGTTGCTTGAAATCCCAGCATCTGCAGATTTCCTCGTGTGCGTGTGTGTATATGGTGACATATACTTACTTTGATAATAAATTTACTTTGATTTTTGAATTTTCATCCACTGTCTATTGGAAAACCATATAAATAAAATAGCCTGACATTTTTCTTGCCACTACTGTAGCCATCATTCAAATTTCAATTAGCTTCATCAGGCCTGATATTTTCTGACCAAATGATAATTTTCAGGACGTTAAATCATTCTGTCTACAACTGTAGATTCTAGTATCCAAATAGCTCACGCTGCACTAGCTTAACTTTGGTTTCTTTCTTTCGCGGTTACTTGAAAGCAAACCAAAACCACTCAAGAACAGAGCATGAGGATTTGACACTGTATGATGCGCTATCCACAATAACTAAGTTCTAAAAGTCATACAAAATACGTACAATGGTTCAATGGTTCAAGATAGTATCAGAGAATCTATACACCATACAACCTGAATCCTTCCCTTCACAGACATCCACAGAAACCGAAGAATGAATGATAGATAGACGTTAGAACCCCAAAGCCCCCATCCCCCTCCCACGCAGCAGCATCAGCAAAGCATCGACCCTCCCTGCGCTTGTTCCAGCAGAAAGCGTCATTACCTCCCCACCACCCACCAAGCAACAGGAAACCCCCAGAGATCATTATATACAGTCCTACAAAAACTACTGTTTATCCCGACAACTCAACATCCCATAGGCCCTCTCTCTCAGTAATGAGGGAGAGAGAGATATCGCTCCTGTAACACAACAGGAAAAGGCAACATCTCACTGTTTCAATGTTATCGTCTTCAGCATCGCTTATTTTGAGTTCCCTTGACTTGAGAATCAGCAGCAAGCGTTTCATCCTTTGTTATGAAACTGGCAAAGATGAACAATCATAGTTCATTAAAAGACTAATGAAACTAAAAGTACTAATATAACGAAATAAGTAGGAATTGGTGGTCAACAAAAAAATATAATTCCTCTGATTTACCTCTTGCTCTTACCTAGACTAAACCAAACTGAACACACATCATGAATACATAACTAAACTCTTTGCTTCTACTATATCCCAACCCACGTGACAAATTACCCATAATAAATGCGCAACACAAAATACAATATAGATGGACAGAAAGTAGATACATGGCTCATACACCTTCTATCATCTTTGTTGAATAGCAGAAAGTCATGTACAGTTTTCCTATCAGAATCAAATGTCATGGTCCCTTCTGGCAATCCCCCACCTTGCTATTTACCACAGGAATTGGGCCTCAATCACCTCATTTAATTTCCAATCATTCCCAGGTTCCACTAACTACACACACCTGCTTCCTATCAGAAACTGCAGGATAAAAACCCTGTGATCGCAACAAGGAGTTGCCAGTTTAGGAACTTGTGTATGAGTAACCTTGTTCCATGGTTCTTAGGACTATCAGTTCTAGGTCTAGCATTGTTCCTGAATTTGCTACTAAAACCAAGACTCCTGGTAAAGACTCTCTTGGACACCAATTCCACATTCGCTATGACTGTAATGCCTCCTGACTCGGCCTCCACTCCCATGTCAGCTTTTGGGTTCGTTCCACCACTACATCCTTGTAACAGAACAAACTGGCCACGACGAACCTAGCGGAGACGGATCCTGTACAACAGGCCCTGGCCAGCCAGAGCTACCTATTGGGCGCCCATGACCAACTACTTTGGGAAATCACGGAAAAACTTCAGACACTATCCATGAATGTGCAGCAGGTCAGTGAGCAAGTGGACCTGGTCTCTGCTTCCTTTTCTCTGTCCCCTCCTAGAACCCCGGCTACCCAAACTGTACCGCTCGGGATGGCCTCACCCCTGGAATCAGCAACCCCATCCTCTCGAGAGCCGTATGTATTGGACCTAGGGAGGTGCTGGGCCTTCCTGTTACAATGCTCTCTGGTCTCTGAGCTACAGCTATGGACCTACACTTCTGATAAATCAAAGATTGTGTACATCATGGGGCTGCTACGAGGGGATGCCTTGGCTTGGGCAACCATGATATGTGATAACCGACCAGAGGTTTGTTCCTCTTACTCCTCCTTTGTCGCTGAAATGAGGAAAGTTTTTGAACAATCCATTCGCGATAGGGATGCCACGAAATGGTTGCTTACTCCTTGTCAGGCTTTGCAAAGTGTGGCCAGGTATTCCATTGAGTTCCAAACCTTAGCCGCAGACTCTGGGTGGAATGACGAGGCCTTACAGGAGGTATTTTGACAGGGCCTCTCGGACAAGATAAAGGATGAGTTGGCTGCGAGGGACGATGCTGACTGTCTGGACTCTCTGATCTCGTTAACCATTCGATTAGATTATAGACTTCTAGAGCGTCAGAGAGAGAACCAGTCGCCCCGCTCCTCGGAGAAGCCCACAGTCCACCTTACCAGTCTCAGCCAGCCCACCTTCCCCAGCCGCTCCCAGTGTGGCTCCTGCTCCGATCGTCCCCACCCCCCTGGGGGAGGAACCGATGCAGCTGGGACGGAACCGTCTCTCCCCGACCAAACAAATTCGGAGGTGGAGAGCTGGGGATTGTTACTATTGTGGCCAGCCAGGTCATTTCCGGGGTACCTGCCCTCAGCAGCCCAAAATGAAGGCTCACCAGTGAAAAGGGGGTCCAGGTGAGCTGGACGGTACTCCCTTCAGCACCCCAGACTCAAATGCAGATCCCGGCAACCGTGAATTACCAACGGTCCCAGTCCCTGTCCCTATCCACTTTGGTGGATTCTGGTGCCGAGGGCAAACTGCTGGACAAAGAGATGGCCTCCCAGGCTGGAATACCTTGTGAGCTGCTAACTAACCCCCTGGAGGCCTGGGCCCTGGACGGAAAACTGCTGGCTCGGGTGACCCACTGTACGCTGCCCCTGACCTTGATCCTATCCGGCAACCATCGGGAGGAGGTACGATTCAGTCTCATCCATTCACCTCAAGCCCCAGTAGTTCTAGGGAATCCATGGCCGACCCAACACAATCCCCACATTGATTGGTCTACTAGGCGGATAGCTAAATGGAGCCAGTCTTGCCATGCCAACTGTCTGCAGTCAGCCCCATCTGCCAGGGAAGCTACCGCGACCTTGCCTGTCCCAGAACCCCTCGACTTGTCCCGTGTCCCCACAGTACCATGACCTGGGACAGATATTCAGTAAACAGCAGGCCCATTCCCTGCCTCTGCACCGCCCATATGTTTGTGCCATCGACCTTCTCCCCGGGGCCTCGCTACGCACCAGTGGCCTTTTTAACCTATCCTGACCAGAGCGAGAGGTAACGGAGAAATTCTTTAGTGAGTCCCTCACGGCGGACATACTCAGGCCTTTATCCTCCCAGGTAGGTGCTGGTTTCTTTTTTGTAGAAAAGAAGGATGGGACGCTTCACCCTTGTATTGACTACTTGGGCCTAAATAATATAACAGTTAAGAACAATTACCCTCTACCCCTCATTAGTTCAGCATTTGAACCACTGCATGGAGCCACCATCTTCTCAAAGCTGGACCTTCGCAACGCCTACCACTTAGTCAGGATGAGGGAGGGAGGGGGGACAAATGGAAGACTACCTTCAATACACCTCTGGGCCACTTTGAATATTTGGTCATGCTGTTTGGCCTCACCAATGCTCCTGCTGTTTTCCAAACCCTGATCAATGACATACTGAGGTACTTTATCAATCAGTTCGTATTTGTTTACCTTGATGATATCCTGATATTTTCTAGCAGCCCCCAAGAACATGTACACCATGTCCGTCAAGTCCTCCAGAGACTGTGGGAAATCCAGTCATTTGCAAAGGTGGAGAAATGCGAATTCTACGTTCCTTCGGTCAGCTTCCTAGGCTATATCATTGAAAGCGGGCAGGTAAAAGCAGACCCCGAGAAGATCCGGGCAGTGAAGGAATGGCCTAGACATATGACACACAAACAACTTCTTTCTTTTTCAATATTTTTATTGATTTCTATATAGAAGAATAGAGTTCAAGAGAATATATATATTATAAAACAAAAGACAAAATATAATAATACCAGATACAGTATATTGAATCTCATTAACAAACTCCTTACTCTATATTCATATGGATTAGATTAATTTGTATATTACAATATAAACATTTTTATTAAGAAAAAAGATCTACACCCACTACCAAAGTCAGCTGTCTGGGGGGGGGGGGGAAGCAAAAAAGAAACTTGCCAGATAATAAATTGTACTATTAACCAACTTCTGTACTTTAACAAGAAGTTAAAGATTATGAAAATAATTTAAAAACAGCCCTCACTAATTTTGAAAAGCTTGGTTAGATTCAGAAATTGAACAACGAATCTTTTCAAAATTTAGGCATGCCATAACATCTTGTAACCACTGAACGTGATTAGGCAGAAGAGCATCCTTCCATTTAAACAAAAGTGCCCTCCTAGCCATAAGAGGGATAAAAGCCAGAATGTGCAGATCAGATGTCTTCAAAATGATATCTTTCCTTCCAACAATACCAAATAGGGCAGTCAAAGGATTAGGCTTAAAATTTACTTTAAATAGTACAGAAAAAGTTTGGAATATTTCCTTCCAATATTTTCCAAGACTTGGACATGTCCAAAACATATGAATAAGTGAAGCTTTTCCATTGTTACACCTATCACAGTAGGGAGATATATCCCTATAAAAATGAGATAATTTATCCTTGGTCATATAAGCCCTATGAACCACTTTAAATTGTAGGAGGGAACGACAAGCACATAGCGATGAAGTATTAACCAATTTAAAAATCTCATTCCAAGTTTCTTCAGAAATTGAGGTCTGTAAATCTTGTTCCCAAAGATTTTTAGCCTTGTCTAAAGAATCATTTCTCATTCCCAACAACATATCATAAATATTGGATATTGAACCATTATAGAATGGTTTCATATTAAGATTTTCATCTAATATGTTCTTGTCAAGTCTATTAGGAAATATATATAATTGAGATCACAGAAAATCTCTAATTTGTAAGTACTGAAAAAAATGGGTTTTTGGTAAACTATATTTTGTTGGCAATTGTTCAAACGAAGAAAGGCTTCTTCCCATGAACAGATCCCGGAAGCATGTAATGCCCAATCCTTCCCATTGCATGAAGACTACATCAGACATAGAAGGCTTAAAAAAATTTTTTTTAAAAAACGGGACTAGAAAAGGAGAATCTCAATAAACCAAAGTGTTTTCTAAGTTGTATCCAAATCCTTGAAGTATGTTTGACGACCATATTTTCAGTTATCTTGCTTAAGGATAAAGGAAGTGAAGATCCCAATAGGGAGATAATAGAAAATTTATTAACCAAGTTAGCTTCTAAAGAAACTCACCCGGGACAGTCCTCGTGGTTGATATAGTATAACCCAAACATGAGATTCTGTATATTAGCTACCCAGTAATAAAACCTAAAATTTGGTAAAGCTAAACCTCCATTCTTTTTAACTTTCTGGAGATGGACTTTATTCAGTCGAGGACGTTTATTTTTCCATATGTAAGAGGGTAAAATAGAGTCCAGAGAGTCAAAAAAGGATTTAGGAATAAAAATGGGTAATGCCTGAAAGAGGTATATAAATTTAGGTAAAACATTCATTTTAATAGAATTAATTCAGCCAATCAATGAATAACGAAAAGGGTGATCAATTTGATAATGTTTTTATATAATTTAATAAAGTAAGAAAATTTTCTTTAAATAAGTATTTATAATTCTCAGTAATTGTTACACCCAAATAAGTGAATTGGTTTCTTACAATTTTGAAAGGATGGTTAATATCAGTTAATAGTAAATTATTCAAAGGAAAAAGTTCACTTATGTGTAGGTTCAGTTTATATCTAGAAAATTGACTAAAACAAGAGAGTAAAGAAAGCACAGAAGGTAATGAAGTTTCGACATTAGAAATGTAAAGCAATAAATCATTCACATAAAGTGAAACTTTGTGGATAGTACCCTTCTGTAAAATACCAGTGATATTGTTAGATTCTTGAAAAGCAATAGCTAAAGGTTCTAAAGTCAGGTCAAAGAGCAAAGGACTCAAAGGGCAACCTTGTCTGGTTCCACGTTGAGGTTTAAATAGTTTAGAATTTTGAGAATTAGTAAGAACCCGAGAAAAAGGGGATAAATACAGTAGTTTAATCCATTGAATAAAGTTGGACCCAAAATTCAATTTATCTAAAACTTTAAATAAATAATGCCATTCAACCCAATCAAAAGCCTTCTCAGTGTCTAAGGATATCACATGCTCCGATATCTCCTTAGAAGGAGAATAAACATTTAATAATCGATTTTTAATAAAAACCAATCTGATCGTCAGAAGTGATAGATGGCAAGATATTTTCCATCCTACCGGCCAGAACTTTAGATAAAATTTTAGCATCAACATTAAGTAAAGAAATTGGTCTATATGAAGAACATTCAGTTAGATTCTTATTCCTTTTAAGAATAAGCAAAATAGAAGCTTCGTAAAAGGATTGCGGTAACATACTTGACTTAAAGAATCTGAAAAGATCAGAGCTATAAAGTTTAGAATAATATTCTCTAAAAGTATCATTTATTTCTAAATGATCATTTGTCCTAGTACCGTTAGCTTTATAAATTTCTTTAATCTGTCATTTAGCACCAGAAGTTTTAATTTTGGTTAGCCAATAATTTACCTGTTTTATCTCCATGGATATAAAATTAATTTTTGTGCTTTAGGAGTTGAGTTTCAATAGAATATGTTAATAAAAAAAATCATATTTAGCTTTAGTTTCAACCTGTCTTTTATATACAGGAGGATCTGAGGTCAAAGCATATTTTTCATCTAATTGTTTCAGCTGATTGGCTAAATTAATTCTCTCTTTATTAGCTTTTTTTCTTAACACTTGCAGTATAAGAAATGATTTGTCCTCTAATATATGCTTTAAAGGCATCCCATATGACAAAGCTAGAAGTCTCCTCCACTGTAATCTCTTCAAAAAAAAAGTAATTTGCCTCTCCAAGAACTTTAAGAAATCCTTGTCAGATAACAGAGTTAAATTAAAACACCAGTATCTATTTGTCTGAGGAAAACCAGAAAGGTTTATGGATAAAAGCACAGGAGCATGGTCACAGATCAATCTCTTTATATTCACAAGATCGAATTAATAGAATCATTTGGGTATCAATAAAAAAAAAATAGTCAATTCTGGAATATGTATGATGAACATGAGAGAAAAATGAGTAATCTCTATCTGTTGGATTTAAGAAACACCATATATCAACAATACCACATTTCATTAAAAATGAATGGATAAGCGAAGCTGATATATTAAGTGTCGCTGGTTTAGAGGAGGACCGATCTAAAACTGGGTCTAACCAGCAATTAAAGTCTCCTGCCATCACCAATGAATACACACTCAGGTCAGGCAAAAATAAATAAAATCGCTCAAAATTCTGGATCATCTATATTTAGGGCATAAATATTGGCAAATACCAACAATTTATTCTATAATTTTCCTGAAACTATAACAAATCGTCCATTAGTATCAGAAGCAACCTTGTGTTGAACAAAAGGAACTGTATTTTCTATAAAAATCGAGACGTCTCTAGCTTTGGCCTGAAAACTTGAGTGAAAGTGCAATCCTCTCCATCGGCTAAAAAGGCATGAATTATCAGAATTACGTACATGTGTTTCTTGCAAGAAAATAATTGGGACCTTAAATTTTTTAATATAGGCAAAAATCTTATTTCATTTCAAAGGATGATTTAATCCTTTCACGTTAAGACCAAGTAATTTAGTATTATAATCCATTTTATTATTATTTTTAAAATGTTAAAAGGATAATCCTTAAGATGATTAATAAAACTAAATAATGACCTATGCGGTAAGAAAACCAAACAACAGGTTTGGCTAAAAATCCCAAACAGCTTCCAAGAAAAAAAACCCAAACACCATCCCCCCTCCCAAAGAGAGAAAGTCGACCAAAGAAAGTCAACACCTACAATTAATGACGACCGCCCCCCCCCCAAAAAAATCCTGCTGGCTTAGCTCCAGATCAATTACAAGGTTAGAATATTCCAACCTAGTCAAAACAACAGATAATAAAGAGGCAGTTAATTCTGGTATCAAGAAAAAAACTCTAGAAAAGTAAGTATAATATACAATAATATAGAGACACAATATTGACTCATTAAAATCTTAATCTCAAAGTAAAACCTTAAAAGGTTCTGAAAGAAAATTGACTACAAGATTCACCAGAGGCAAAATACACAATTATTCATGTAAGTTGTTGTTAAACAGATCTAACATGACGCTTTAAACTTAACAAAGTAATAGCATATTAAAGACTTATTCTCAAAATAAATCCTTAGTCCAAAAGGAAAGAATTAAGTACAAAAGTTTAGCAAAGGTGAAATAAACAGTTATTCATATAGCAAACAATAAGCAGTCACTTTATTGACTCTAAATGTTCCTGAGCCTGGAGACTGGAATGGAACCATTTTTGCGATCCATCTTGCAGTGTAATTCTGAGCTTCGCCGGGTACAGTAGAGAAGGTTTAAAATCTTTTTTGTGGAACTCTGACATGACATTTTTGAACTTAACCCGTTCCCTCATAACATCCGCTGAGAAATCTTCAACGATTCTAATCTTTTTTCCATTAAAGACAATCATACCTTTCCGACGAGATTCACAAATTATACGGTCCTTTGTTTGAAACTCATGAAAAGCGATTAGCGCTGAACGAGGTTTGCTTGTAAACATTCTGTTCCCAGACTCGGTCGATCATTGGTGTTGATTTTAAAATATCAGGAACTAGCTGAACCAGGTTTGCAAAAGGTTCCGTAGGACGATCGCCTTCAGTCAACTCTTCAAGACCAAGAATTCGTACGTTATTCCTTCTACTTCTGTTTTCTAAATCAATAATCTTCTGTCTTAGTTCATCGTTAACCTTGGATTGTTTTTCATAACACTTTTGCAGGTCGTCCATTTTCTCATCCAAAATCAACAGGGTTTCCTCATTCTCTTTTATTTATTTATCGTGCTCAGTTAGGGTTTCTTGAATAGAATTCAGTTTTGTGCATAATTGCTTAGTTTCAAAGCCAAGTTGTTGAAACTCTTCGGAGGATTCCTTCCTGAATCGCTGAAATTCCTCAGAGGATTCTTTTCTGGATTGCTGCAACTCCTCAGACGCTTCCTTTCTGTGGTTTTGCATCAATTCAATAATAGAATCCAAAGATGTAGAAGAATCTTCTTCTTTTTTACCTTTTGAAGTTCTCGTAGTCATAGTGTCAGATCAGGTTGGAAAGTAGGAAGAGTAAACTAGGAGCGGCTGTAAAAAGCTGTTATTCCATCCACTACCAACAGGAAGTCCCGCAAACAACTTCAGCGATTCCTGGGGTTTGCAAACTTCTACCGCAGATTCATCAGAGACTACAGTCGAGTGGCAGCCCCCCTTACCTGGCTTACCTCGCCTACCACACCATTTTGCTGGGACTCCGAAGCGGACTCAGCATTCACCAACCTGAAGAGGCGTTTCACCACGGCTCCCATCCTGGTCCATCCGGACACAACCCGTCAATTCATCGTTGCGGTGGACGCCTCTGACTCCAGGGTATGAACGGTCCTATCCCAACGGTCAAGTTCGGATGAAAACCTTCACCCTTGTGCCTTCCATTCTCGTCGACTGTCCCCCGCCGAGCAGAATTACGACGTGGGGAATCGGGAATTGCTGGCAGTCAAACTAACACTGGAAGAATGGAGGCACTGGTTGTAGGGGGCAGAACACCCCGTTTGTGGTGCGGACTGATCGTAAGAACCTGCGGTATATTCAGACCGCCAAACGATTGAATTCCCGCCGGGCCCGTTGGGCATTGTTTTTTGGATGGTTCAAGTTTACCCTCTCGTACCATCCAGGACCCAAGAACGGGAAGCCGGGTGCACTATCCCGCCAGCATGACTCCAAGGATGACACCTCCAGTCCCGAGACTATCCTCCCACCATCCTGCATCGTTGCCATCCTCACTTGGGTGATCGAGTCTAAAGTAAAGGAAGCCCAGCAGGACGACCCCAACCCTGGCAATGAACCCAGCAATCGCCTGCACGTGCCCGTCTCCGTCAGGTCTCAGGTTCTCCAGTAGGGGCACACATCCTGGTTCGCCTACCACCCCGGGAGTGATCGGACCCTGGCTCTCCTGAGGAAGCAGTTTTGGTGGCCGTCCTTGGAGGGGAACACCCGCTCTTATGTCTTGGCTTGTTCCATCTGTGCCTGGGGAAAGGTCTCTCAACAACCGTCTGTGGGTCTACTTCGTCCTCTACCCATCTCTGGTCACACATCACCCTAGACTTCATCACCAGTCTACCCCCTTCCTGCGGAAACACCACTGTCCTCACTGTGGTAGACCAATTCTCCAAGGCGATGCACTTTGTGGCCCTCCCTAAACTCCCTTCTCAAGAAACCGCAGATCTTCTCGTCCGCCACGTCTTCCGCCTCCACGGAATCCCCACGGACATCGTCTCCAATCGAGGTCCCTAGTTCGTCTCGCAGGTATGGAAGGCCTTCTGTCAAGCCTTAGGTGCATCAGTCAGCCTGTCATCCAGCTTCCACCCCCAGACAAAGGGGCAGACGGAACGGGTCAACCAAGACCTGGAGGCAATGCTAAGTTGCGTAACGGCAAACAACCTGTCGACCTGGAGCGACCACCTCCCATGGGTTGACTATGCCCACAACTCTCTGGTGAGCTCTGCCATTGGAAGCTCTCTGTTCGAGTGTTCCCTTGGGTACCAACCCCTACTGTTCCCCGTGCAAGAAGAAGAGATTGCAGTACTGTCGGTTCAGGACCATATCGGTCGGTGCCTTAAGATCTGGGAGGAGACATGCACGCCCCTACTCAGATCAACAAATTGAAATAAGAAGACAGCTGACAAACACTGGACTCTGGTGCCGGAGTACCAACCTGGGCAGATGGAGTGACTTTCCTCCAAGGACATCCCACTCAAAAACAAACATAGGAAACTCGCCCCTCGCTTCCTGGGACCATTCAAAGTTGAAAGGGTTATCAATCCCACAGCGGTCCACCTAAAGCTGCCAAGATCCATGCGCGTCCACCCAACTTTTCATGTGTCTCAGTTAAAGCCAGTTTCCATCAGCCCCTTGTGCCCCCCAGCTGAGACTCCCCCACTTGCCCATATCATCGACAACCACCTGGCATACACCATCCGACGACTACTAGATGTGCGCTGTCGGGGCAGGTGTTTCCAATACCTGGTGGACTGGGAAGGGTACGGTCCAGAAGAGCATTCCTGGGTCCCCTGCTCCTTCATCCTAGACCCTTCCCTCATCCAGGACTTTCATTGGGACCATCCAGACAGGCCTGGAGTATCGCCTGGAGGCTCCGGTTGAGGGAGGGTTACTGTCATGGTCCCTTCTGGCAATCCCCACCTTGCTATTTACCACAGGAATTGGGCCTCAATCACCTCATTTAATTTCCAATCATTCTCAGGTTTCACTAACTACACACACCTGCTTCCCATCAGAAAGTGCACGATAAAGATCCTGTGATCACAACAAGGAGCTGCCAGTTCGTTGGTCGACTCGTGTATGAGTAACTTCGTTCCATGGTTCTTAGGACTATCAGTCCTAAGTCTAGCATCGTTCCTGAATTCGCTGCTAAAACCAAAATTCCTGGTAAAGACTCTCTTGAACACCAATTCCATGCTCGCTACGACCGTAATGCCTGCCGACTCGGCCTCCGCGCCCGTGTTCAGCACTTGGGTTCGTTCCACTGCCACGTCCTTGCAACATCAAAATCCTTTACTCCTCTGTCTGGTGAATTTCCTTATATACAAAAAGAATGCAGTCTGGGATTACATCTCTGTGCTGCTTCAAAAACAATTCTGATTTAATGAGATCCCTCAAATAATTAAAATCCAATATAAGTAGCCATAATAAGCTTCGTATCTGATACTGAAGAAATTAGAGCCAGTGTTTTGCTGTTTGAGGTCAAAGTATCTTAAACCTCAAACTATCTCTCATGTTAGACTGTAAGTTAAGAAACTGCTTTGTGCATAACAATGCAATAAATTGCTTAGCAACATTGGCAGTGTCATGGAACAATGAGTTAGCAATGTTTCGTACAGTAAATATTGGTATTCTGGGAAACGGCATACGCCTGGATTCAATTTGTTTTTCCGATTTTTTTTTTTATGTGGGCATGGGTGGGATTCGATTGGAGATTACACAAGTGTTAGCCATGTGTTATTTTGAGATTCATTAATCATGCTCTTTGGATCACCCCATTTGGGCGTGATGACTTTATCCATTATATAGTTAAATATGGGGGAGAAGGAAGGAGCCATATTCGATCCCAGAATCTGACAGACTTGGCAAAACATCAGTGGACATAAGGCAGAGAAAGAAGGAAGTTATCCATTCCTCCCACTCCTGATCAAGATCAAGTAATTCAGCTGGAAAATGCTCAGATTGAAAGCAAGTTAGTTACAATGCTCCCCATCAGTTTTAAACTTCAGCCATCAATCAAGGAGCTGTCAACAACAACTCCTGAAAATGAGTTACTCACCTGTTTTACTAATAGTCACTGTGTTTGCCAACCACACCCCAATACCAGAAGATAACCTGGAAAATAAGACTGCTGGTCAGAACCAGCAAGGTGCATCAATGATCTCATTAAATTTTAATTTCTGGAGTTATTTTGACCAGTTCAAATACAGGAGTTGAGTTATTGGATAATATTGAAGCAAATATTTCTAATCATAAAGACGCAAATAAATAAAACCCACCTAGAAATATACCATATATATTTCTGCAACATTGCAACATCTCCGTCATTTCTTCGGCAGTTGAACGGGGCACGACTGCGCAAGCGCATGGAAGTCGAACCGTGAGGCAGCAGGAGTGTTTAAAAGCAAGAAGATAAATGGAGCAGGTGACGGAGTAGTGGGAGACAGAGTATGAAGACTTTGGCTCGAGAGGCTTTGGTGAGAAGAGGCTGAGGACGAGCTTCACTCCAAGTGAGGTAAGGCCGGGTAAGTTCCTTTAATTAATCTAATTACCTTAGGAGTAGGTAATGGAGGCAGCAGTTAGGGCAGTTGAGTGCTCCGTTTGTAGTATGTGGGAAGTCAGGATGAGCATAATTGTCCCTGATGACTACACCTGTAAAAGGTGCATCCAGCTGCAGCTCCTGACAAACCGAGTTAGGGAACTGGTGCTGGAGCTGGATGAACATCGGATCATTCGGGAGGCAGAGGCAGAAATAAACAGGAGCTACGGGGAGATAGTCACCCCTAAGAGTCAGGAGACAGGTAGCTGAGTGACTGTCAGGAGAGGGAAGGGGAATAGACAGAATGAGCAGTGCACCCCTATGGCCATTCCCACCAATTGTCATGGTCCGGTCCGTGAAGTCCGCTTTCCGGTTCACAGTCCGGTCCATGGACTCAGGACTCCGGGTCTTCCAGCTGTCCCTTGTTTTGGTTGGGTTAGTCATAGGCACCTGATTCCCATCTTGGGGCTTGGAATATAAGTATCCTTGGGGTTGAGTGTGGGCTGCTGGTTTGTCTTGTCAAGATTTCCTTGGAGCTACCTGCTGGTTGAAGGCTAGAGCGGCCACTTGCCGTCTTTGGGCCGCATTGGAGAACCATCATTTCATGGAGCCTTGCTGTCGGTAGTTGGAGCTGTCTTTGCAGTATGGATTCAGCCGTTTCCTGAGCCAGCTGAGTGGCCAACAGCCACTCCGAGCTAGGTAGGGATCCATCTGTTTCTGTAGCCATCCGAGGTTGCTGGCTGTAACTGTGACTTGGAGCAACCCCAATGCAGAGATGGAACTGTCTGTTGTTCTTCGGTTTTGTTCTCTTCTTGTCCTCGCCTCCGTGGGGTAAGTCAGGCTGTTCTGTTGCCCTGCAGGGGGATCTGCCTTGTCTTTTCTTGTCTTTGCCTCTGTTGGGTAAGTCTGGCCATTCTGCTGTTACCCGACGGATGGATCTGTCCCACCTTGGTGTGGAGATGAAGTTGAGTCCTGGCTTGTCTAAGGATAAGTCCCGGCTCTATGTTTATGTACTGTCCAGTCTCATGTTAGTGTTGTGTTAAAGATGATTCCCAGCTATTTGAAGGATAAGTCCCAGCTCTGTGTTGATGTACAGTTCCCAGTCTGTCTCCAAGCTCCAACTTTCGGGTTATCAGCCTCCACAGCCTCAGGCCCCGAGATCCCAGATTCGATGTTTGTTGTTTAAAGTTAAATTGGACAGCAATATGAACAGGAAAGGAATGGAGGGTTATGTCACTTCCATACTAGTAAAGTAGAGATGATCATTGAATAATGAATAAGTAACAATAACCATGGACTTATTTTTCTTTTTAATGTGGGGAGGGTTGATATCTTTTCGTTCAACAACATCCATGGTTTTTTTGTATTTCATGGCTGTCTGGAAAAGATGAATCTCAGAGCTATATTCTGCATACATACTTTAATAGTAAAATGAACCTTTAAACCTTTGAACTTCTGTGTCTTTTTGCTTATTTATGTACATTGATTGTTTTACTATTAATAAAAAAAACTGAGGCTGAAATAAATGAAACATTTTTGAAAACCTGATCAAAATTATTAATAGTAATATTTTAAAATAAGAATAGAAAAATAACCTAATTTTTAAGTAGTATTACTTTTCTACCTCGTATAAAGCACAATAAATGTGAACACGAAATAAAAAGCTTTGGTGCATATACATAAAAGATCAAGGGAAGGAAAGTAAACACACTTAACTCTTGGTGAGATTTTTATTGCTGCAGTAACGATGACAAACACTATACATCAGATTGTATTTAGTTGTTTTGAGAGATACGCACGTAGTACTAGCTTAATTGCTTATGCAAACAAAATTTTTATGCATGTCACCTTGGGCACATATGCCACACGTTCACCAACACTGACAGTGTTTCTTGAGGTACTGTTCTCATCACAAGATTCCACATGCTCTTTCAATGATAATACTCTATATCTTTGTCTACATTTCCACTTTATCCTTGTTGAATTTGGTGTGCAACAGGTTGCTTCTTTAACAAGATTCCACCATCCACAAATATTCCTTCCATCCAAAGAATCCCTAAGGGACCATGCTCTTTGTGACTTTGTGGTACCTTCTTCCATCTCCACCAAAAACTCCCATTCTCATGGTACTTTCCCACACAGCTGCAGGGTTCAAGGCTCCAGATGAAGCAGGAATTCATTTGCATTTCTGCTAGTCAAAGTTCGTGAATTTGATGTTCACAAATGGTCTTGTCTACTTTGCATAAACTAGATTGGATATTAGATTTGGGAAAATCTGTGTCCAACCCTAACTTAATTTGTGGATTTATTTGTGGAGTTCTACACTGTTGTAATGTAGCCCAACACAAATTCTAGGAATAGCAGCACATCTGGGGACCTTATGGACTCAATATTGACTTCAACAATTTCACATAATGGGTCATTTTTGTGGTAAGCTCATCCATCTGTAATATAAATTCAGTATGATTTCAGTCCGCAGACATTGCCTGATCTTCTGAATACAGCCAACATTCTCTTTTATGTTTTCTGCCCCAATAACTGCTCTGACCTGCATTTCCATGAGACACAGGAGCAGAGTTAGGCCATTCAAAGATTGAGTCAGCTCAGTTATTTGATCATGGCTGATTTATTTTCTCTTTCAAACCCATTCTCCTTGCCTTCCCTCTGTAATATTTGACACCCTTGCTAATCAAGAATCTATTGACCTCCGCTTTAAATAAACCCAATGACTTGGCCTCCACAGCTGTCTATGGCAATGAATTCCACAGATTCACCATTGTCTGGCTAAATAAATTCCTCCTCATCTCTCTTCTAAAGGATTGTCCTTTTATTCTGAGGCTATGCCCTCTGTTTCTGGACTCTCCCAGTTTTTTAAACATCTGCTAAACATTCACTCTATCCAGGCCTTTCAATGGCTTTTATGAGTCACTTAATTTATTTTCTTTATCTCTAACTTCTCTCCTTAACCTATGAACCCACACAGTTATACAAACAGCAAAATCACCTTGGCAAGTTCAGTTTCATCATATCAATGATATTCCCTTTACCCACACATTCTTTGCCACCTCTCCCCCATCATGCCAACCCTCTCTGCAACTTTGATCTGGCTTGTTTTCCTACTTACCAGTCCTGATAAAAGTTCTCTGATTTGAAATTTTAACTTTTTTTTAATCCCCACAGATGCTGTCTAACCTGCTGAATGTTTCCAGAACTTTTTTTTCATTCAGGTTTTCGGCAATTATAGTTTGTTTGATTTTCAGTGTTGTCCACCATGGGAAAGGCTTACTGTGACCTATGTTCTGTGCTTTTACTGTATATTCAAGTGTTCTTTGGCTGCCTAGGTAGTGTATACCCCAATGGCATGAGCATTGAGTTTCCCAGTGCTGGAAGGGAGGGTGGGGAGAAAGGAGGAAAACCTCTCCTCTGATGGGATTTTCCTCCTTTTCCCCTTCCCTCCACCATTCTCTCCCCCACCCCCCTTCCAATCTTCCTCCAATACTTCCATTTTTGTTTCTTTTCCCACAAAATCCCACTCCCAGTTCATCACTCTTCACCAATCTTCACCCTCCTCCTGCTTCTGTCCAGCCACTATGCACTTGCTAGGCCCACAGTCACTCTGTTCCCTACCCCTCCTCCCCTATCTGATTTGATTTCATCTGACTTCTCCTGCAATAACCTCCTTTACTTATCCCATTGCAGCCCTGTGTGTTCCTGCCTATGACTTCCCAGCACCTATTTCGTACTTTCACACTCTCCTCCACATCACTCTATCTTTTTGTGCCTTTGTCTACGCCTATCCATCATCCACCTGTCACTGCCTCCCAATTCCACCCTCCCCTCCCCCCCCCCAAAATACCACTGCCTTCCACCCTGTCTCAGTTCTTCAATAATCATCTCCAACTCTTGTCTCATCACTTCCATGCTCCTTCTCCTCTTTATCCTGGCCAAATTCTTTCTCCACTCTTTATGCTAATGCAATATTTTGACCTGAAATATTGACTGTTGCATTCCTCCCACAGCTGCTGCTTGACCCCTGAGTTCTCCCAGCAGATGCTCTCCTGCTTCAGATTTCAGCATCTGCAATCTCTTGTGTCTTTTTGGTTGGCGGTTGCTTGAAAGAGTCATAGTTACTCGGGGAGTTAGTACTGGAACATCCACAGATGATCAGGAAACTGGGAAAACAGCTACCAGCCTTTTGCTAAAGGCAGGCACATGTTTTCTTTTGAAACTACACATATCATAATTATCTTCAGACAGATCCTCAATGATCAATTCTGTAGTGTTAATCAGCACTGTTATGAATTGAATGGATGTGAATTTGTATGACACATCAAAGTTGCTGGTGAACGCAGCAGACCAGGCAGCATCTCTAGGAAGAGGTACAGTCGACGCTTCGGGCTGAGACCCTTCGTCAGTTAGTCCTGACGAAGGGTCTCGGCCCGAAGCGTCAACTGTACCTCTTCCTAGAGATGCTGCCTGGTCTGCTGCGTTCACCAGCAACTTTGATGTGTGTTGCTTGAATTTCCAGCATCTGCAGAATTCCTCGTGTGTGCATTTGTATGAGTATGTTTTGGCAGTATTTCTGATAATTGGCAAAACAATAGAAGATTCTTAGATGACTGGGAGTGCCCTGGAGATTAATTTGTTTCATTCTGGCCCTCTTTTCAATTTACAGTGCTCTCTGTCCAATGTTTAAAAAAGATTGTAAATCCTCCCTAATACAGAAGAGATGATGGAGCCTGGGGCAGATCAGCCACAAACATATTGAAGAGTTGGGTACATTTGAGAAGCCAGCAGGTTTATGCTTGTTCCTTTGTCCCTCTGTTGTTGTCTGCCAATGGTGATTATATGTTGGATTGCAAAGCAGACAGGAGCACAACATGAGCTTGAAGTTCAACTTGTCCTCCAGCTGTAGCTAGATAGAGGTAAGTAATAGGGTTGAGGGGGAAGAGGAATCAGGCTTAATCAAATAGCAGAGCAGACTTGATTGGCCAAGTGGCCTAATTCTGTCTTGCGTTGTTAAAGTGGTAGAAAATGGAGTTCGGGGGATATGTCCTCCCCAGGCAATGAAAAAAGCCTCAAAATGGGTAAGTAACAGGCAACCAGTCTGTTACCAACCATTTTAATCATCTCTGGAACAGAAGATCGACACCACAAGATCTAATAGAGCAGAATTATTGTTCTAGCCAAGTGAGGTCATTGATCTTAGTAGGTCTTTGCCAGTATGCTAACATCTGTCAGTATTTTATCATCATTCCTGATCTTTTGTGCTTTCCCCAAAGCCCAACATTTTACGCAACACACACAAAATGCTGAAGGAAATCCGCAGATCAGGCAGCATCTATGGAGAGAAATAAACAGTTGACGTTTTGGGCTGAGACACTTCAACAGATCTGGTCACGGTGAATCCTGATGAAATCCTGTTTGAACCAAGTGCTGATGAAGAGCCCCAGCCTGGATTGCTGACTTGCCATTTCCCTCCAGAGACGTCATCTTTCTGGCTGAGGTCTCCCAGCATACTATGACTGTAGCTCTAGATTTACTAGCATCTGCAGTCCCTCATGAGGCACAACACTGTATTTTCCCTCAGATTTTATTGAGTTTTCATTTGATAGTTGGCCTTTTGAGAGTGACTTTTTTTCTGCATTCACTACTATATTTCGAAGCAATTAATTTCAGATCATGGTCATTGGTTCTGTCTAATGATTTTCCCTTAATTCACGTCTGGATCCATTACCAAATACTATTCTCAGTAATTTCTGCTTCATTTTAAATGAGGTAAGGCTTTCCAAATGGAAACATAAGAGACTGCAGGTACTGGAATCTGGAGTAACAAACAATCTGCTGAAAAATAAATAAGAAAGGAGTGAGACTAACTGTTCAGAATAAATAAGTAAAGATAACTAAAGCCAATGTAAAGTACTTGCCCATATGCCCATTCCTGCATTCAAGGACAAACTTTGCACCCAAAATTTCATGAGCTACTTTGGTACTGGTGAGCCATACCACATTAGCTATTCCTAACTCTTTAGCAATATACACCCAGTGGTCACCTGTACAACTGCTCATTAATGCAAATATCTAATCAGCCAATCGGCGGCAGAGTGGAGTGATGATGGCACTGAACAGCGACTCATTCACTTGCATCTTCGGAGCTCTATTTCCATTTTTAATATCTTTATTTTCCCCTTTCAGTGCTCTTTTGAAGACCCTGACCTGGAGTTACATGTTGACTATGGTTCTTTGTGGGAATGGGACCCGCTTTCGGGGTTTCATAACTGGCCATTGTTTGGCACACCAAGGGTTTGGCCTCAGAGTCTGGCTTGGCTTTGGAGGCCTAGGATCTCGGGCCTCTTGAGATGGATGGATCGAAGTTTGCTGTCATGGTAGGAGACCTGTGTGTTGTCGGGAGAGTTGGAATAATTATGGCTGTGTGCCCAGATCTTCGGGCACAGACCGCGTAAAAAGTGATGTAATGGACTTTTTTTGTAATTTTTTTTTATTCAAGTTCATCAAACAAACATTTCCATAAGATGTATTTCAGATATTGTACGTATATACAGGTTTCCCCCACCATCCGAAGGTACAGCGTTTCTATGAAACGGTTCATAAGCCGAAATGTCGTAAAGCGAAGAAGCAATTACCATTTATTTATATGGGAAAATTTTGAGCGTTCGCAGACCCATAAATAACCTACCAAATCATGACAAATGACACATAAAACCTAAAGTAACAGTAACATATAGTAAAAGCAGGAATGATATGATAAATACACAGCCTATATAAAGTAGAAATACTTTTCCACAATCATTACTGAACTGTTCTCTGTAGCGAAAATCTCACGCAAGTGCTGTTGGCAAAAACGCGGCGCAAGCGCTCTCCAGTAACCTTTAAGCTATGAAGCTGCCAAATCATACCAAATAACACTTAAAAATACACAGCCTATATAAAATAGAAATAATGTACATACAGTGTAGTATCACTTACTGGAATCCGGAAGACAGCGCCGAGCACACTGATGGTGTGTTAGGCTGAGTCATCGCAGGTTGGGTGGTGCAGTGGCCCCCATCCTCCAGGCCGCCAAGCGATACATTGCCGCGAAGCATGCAGGGGTGCAGCGGTAGCCGGGAGGCACACAGCACATCTTTAAGAAAATAGCCAAAACAAACATGCTAATTAATTAGGTGCCGCCCGGCACATAATTGTTGGCCCAGATCAGTGCCGATTTCCGATTGCGCCGTCTCTGATCTGGCTGACAGTTACGTGTCGGCAGCACCTGATTAATTAGCATGTTTATTTCGGCTTTTTTCTTAAAGATGTGTTGTGTGCCTCCTGGCTACTGTTGCATTCTCCGCGAATCAGTATCTGTCCGTGGCCTGGGGGTTGGGGTGGTGGGACACTGGGGTGTCATCTCGTCGTCTGTTTCCATTAGACCAGGCAGCTCATCTTTTCCTATGACTGCTCGCCTCGATGTCGAAGGTCGAGGTTCGTCATCTGCTGTGGCTGATGTGGAAGGCTTGCTTGACTGCTGAGCCTCGTGCATTTTTCTATCACACAGTTCTTTGTAAGGACTCAAACCATCCTGCAAATATCCCCTAAACCGAAGCACCCTTTCAAAATTAAAGTCGTACTTTATCATTACTCATTCGGTTTTGATTGCTATCCTTTTTCCTTCCAATTGCATCAGCTCTTCATTTGTCAGTTCTTGGTCGTGGGATGCCAAAACCTCTTCAACATCATCATCTTCAGCTTCCACAAGCCAAACTCACTTTGTCCTTACTTTGTTCACCACCAATTATGTCTAGTTTTACGCTAAATGTAACACCCTTACGGGCTCTTTTAGGCTTTTCCGATACCATAGGACTCATTTTGCAAACGGCTGTTCACAGGCACGTGTTAAAGCAATGCTGTTCTGAATCCGGGGAGAGCGGCTGCTCAGGGAGCACGGTGCCTTTTATCGCACGCTGATTTTTTCGCGTGCTGATTTTTTATCGCACGCTGCTTTTTTTTCGTAACAGTGAAAACACCTTCTGAAAGTGAAAACAGGGTACTAATGTAGGTCTTTTGTAACAGTGAGGTTTCGTAAAGCGAACGTTCAAAAAGCGGGGGACACCTGTATCGTATAATCATATTTGCCACAAATCTCTGCATAATATTTATCTGAGGCATACACCTGTTTTTTTGCAACATATTCATTGATTTGTGAGAATAAAATCAGGCCTATGAAGTGTTATGTAGTTGAACCATTTTTCCTAGTATGAATCAAATTGTTCCAACTTATGATTAACAGATGCTGTTATCTTCTCCATTTTGTAAACGTCCATTGTAATTTCCATCCATGCATTTAAAGTTGGGCTCTCCTGTGATAACCATTTCCTGGTAAGAGTCTTTTTACCAGCCACCAGCAGTATATTCATTAAATATTTATCTCTTTTCAACCATTCTTGAGGTACATACCCAAAATATATGGTCTTACTTTCTAAGGGTATTCCACATTTAAAAATATCTTGTAGGGCATTGTGTATCCCACTCCAATAGTCTTTGATAACAGGGCAATCCCAGAAAATATGATAATAGTTTGCATTTTGATTTCCACAATTTCTCCAGGAAACAGGGTGGTTACTATCATAATGGGATTTCTGAGCGGGTGTAATAAAATATCTTATCAAGTTTTTCCGTCCAAACTCCCTCCATTTCTGTGGACTGGTACATTTCCATTGAAACCTCCATATTATTGTCCATTCTTCCTTGGATATAATTATCCCTCCTTCCTTCTAACAGACTTTTAACATCATAAACCAGCGAGTTGTTTTTTATGTCTCCCCGTTGGCTGTGAAAATGGAGACACCTCTTTCTACTTTATTAGGGAGGGAGAGAGCCTGTGGTATGTCGAATACTGGGTGAAACGCAAAGTCTTTGTGGTACTGCAAGTCTGTCTTTACTGTTGCTTTGCTCATGCTTGAAGTGATTGGTGGTGTGTATCAATGCTTTTTTTGTCAGTGGGAGAAGGAAGGGTTGTTGCTTTCTGCCACTTACGTGCGGGAGGGAGAGGAGTTGGGGGGGACTTTGGGGTTCTAACATTTAACTGTCGTTCATTCTTTGGGACTCTCCTCCGTTTTCGTGGATGCTTGTGAAGAAGAAGCATTTCAGGATGTATATTGTATACATTTCTCTGACAGTAAATGTACCTTTGTAACCTTTGAAACAATCATGTGGCAACAACTCAATGCATAACAGTATACTGGCAAGACGCTGTGTTCTAGTAACGATGGCAGTGTGGATAGTTGCAGTAGCCTCTCTGGGCCCAACCAAAGATGTAATTGTTCATACTTTGTGTCTTTCTTGTGATCAGAGACACTGCTGCATACTAGGAACATCATGTACTGCAGGTCTATCCTGCTAGTGAGTTGCTTGACAACAGAGGAGCTGGACTTGTTGTGGACCATGTTGGTGCCTCTACAGCAAGGTGCTGGAGTCAGTGCACGGAGGTGCTGCGTGGTCGAGCAAACGGTGTGATTGATAGTCCTGGAAGTTTTGCTTGTGATCAGAAGACCCTGTCGGACATTGGTAACATAGATTGGTAACATTTTACGATCGAAGAACATGTTAGTAGACCAGATATTGAACTTTTTGCTGTTGGACTTCGGCCATATTCCACCAAGATACAACACTGGGAGGCATGGGAGGTCGTTCCTGCCTGTGGCCATCGAACTTGCAGATCGTCCCGTGGAGGGTCAGACACCCTGAGCCAATAGGGCTGGTCCTGGACTTATTTTCCATCTGGCATAGTTTTCATTTTGTTGTTTGATTGTTTGGATTTTGTATTGCTATATTTATGCTCTATTCTTGGTTGGTGCGGCTGTAACGAAACCCAATTTCCCTCGGGATCAATAAAGTATATCTATCTATCTAGACTACTGCAAGTCTGGTTCACTGGTTTATTGGTGAGACCGATGACAAGGGAGCGGCATGGCCTCAGTATGCAAACCAGCTCATCATGCCACAGGGTCGCCCATTGCAGCCGCCTAGGGAAGGAGACTCTGGAGGTGATGTGGCACGGCAGCGTCCATGCCTGGTTGGGGACCTGACCCTCCATCGATGGTGCCCTCCCGTGTTTGCTTGGTGGAAGACCAGCTGGATTGCATTCATCTGTGGCTGTATTAGTGCATAATGATCAGAGCGCTGCAGGCTTGTTCTTGCCGACAATATCACATGCACCATCAGTCTATAGGATATGGCACTCAGGGGATTGGACTATTGTTTTTTGCGATTGTATGTTTACTGCTATAGTAATTATGTATGCCACATGAGCCTTGTGCTGTGTATAACTGTTGATAATGTGCTTTTCACCTTGGCACTGGAGTAATGCTGTTTCATTTCGCTGTATTCATGGGCATTCATGATGGTTGACTAACAATCGAACTTGAACTTGAAAAGCATGCAGACATGGTCAAAGATTCAGTTGTTGTTCAGACCAACATCAGAATGGGGAAGAAATGTGATCTAAGGCTACATCCTCACTACGCCGGATAATTTTGAAAACAAAGCTTTTTCTCTTCATTTTAACTCTCTGTCCACACTAAAACGGCATTTTCATCCCCCGAAAACGGAGATTTTCAGAAACAGTCTCCAGAGTGAATAAATCTGAAAACGCCTAATATCTGTTGTAGTGTGTACGGGGTAACCAGAGCTTTTTAAAACTGCTGCCCTGACGTGCCGGAACAGATGGCGACAGCACAGCACTTCATTGTTTTCTTCTTATTATTATTACTAGTCTATTGCCGCCAAACAATTGATATTAGAGCGTACAATCATCACAGCGATATTTGATTCTGCGCTTCCAGAACCTAACAATTTCAGAACAGACGGCAACAAGACTGAAGCCAGAAGAGTTAGAAATGTACTCACCAAATACTTTGACCCACAGCTTACTGAATAAATAAGTATACTCACTTTGCCCTGTTTTCTGTCCTTGCTTGTATGAAGGTAAGGAGAGAAAACGCCCTCCGCCACCTCCAGTTTAAATTCCATGTGAAATATTTTGGGGGACCAAGAACCAAGGTGGTTTACCTATTTATGCAAGTACTTCTCTGACAATAGATGTGTAACAGCCTAATGTAACATTGTATGGAAATCCAAGATAACACTGATGCAGACATGTTTTATAAATTTAACAAGGTGCTTTATTAATGCAACAGTCAGTCAATTTTTCAATGTTCATCATCAGCAGGTCATACTGTCCGTGAACTCCCTGTCAGTTGCCTCTATACGCTCCAGTGTTTGTTTTTTTTTTAAGTTTTAAGTCCTCCTGCGCGAGAGCCAAGAGCAATTCCTTTTAAGTTTTTCTAATCTGTAACTGGACAAATGTGCACCAATATACCTTCGTTTCTCCTCCGCTTGTTTTCTGTGTGTCCTGCACCTGCCCAGTTTGAGGAGATTCACCCAAATATCCGCCTAATGTGGACAGAGATATTTTCAAAAATGCTTAGTGTGGACACCTGTTGTTTTTACTCGAAACCGGTGTTTTCAAAATTATCCGGTCTCATGTGGACGTAGCCTAAGTGACTTTGACCGTGGTGGCAGGCGGGCGGTTCGAGTATCTCTGAATAATTTCCTGGGATTTTTGCACACGACAGCCTCTAGAATTTACAAGGAATGATGTGAAAAACAAATGAAAATCTGGTAGTTCTCTGGGTGAAAACGAGGCGTTAATAAGAGGGGTCAGAGGAGAATGGCTGGACTGATTCAATCCAAAAAGATGGGGACAGTAACTCAAATAACCACACGTTATAACAGTGGTATGCAGAAGAGATAAAGCATACTGAATGCACAATATGTCAACCATTCAAGTGGTTGGACTACAGCAGCAGAAGACCACAAACATACATTGAGTGGTCACTTTATTAGGTACAGGAGATGCCTAATAAAATGGCCACTGAGTGCATTATAACTGTGAATTCCATATCGGCATATAAGGGCATTACAAGTTAGGGAATGAATAATCACAATCAATTTCAACTGGATCAGTCAGACTCGGCTTGGAAGACCTAATGCCTCTTTTTCTAAAATCCAAAGATACTGTGGGTGTGTAAACTCTGAAATAAAAACATAAAATACTCCAGTCATTGAACAAAAATGTTCACTCTGTTTCTAGTTCTGCAATCTCCACAGATTTTGTAGCTGTCGAATCAAGGTGGCAGGGCCTAGGCACGAGACCGAGGGACAAGCCAATGTTTGGCATTTGCTGGAGCAGGTTTGGAGCTGATTCAAAGTGATTGATCTGAAGCAAAACGAGGCAGAGTCAAGGCAGCATGAACCAGGCCCAAAAGCAAATAACAAGCCAATGTTTGACTGATTTAAGTGCCGGGCCAGATTGGAAAAGTTGGATATGGGCCAAATTGAGGTGACAGGGCCTGGGCCAGATAGAAGAATGAGCTAATGTTTGGCCGTAGCTGGGCCGGCTTTGGAGCCTATTCGAAGTGGCAGATCTGAGGTGAGGCGAGGCAGCAGGGCCCGGGCCAAGGAACAAGCCGATGTTTTGCCAATTTAAGCACCAGGTCAGGGTGTTGGGGCTGGAGGCAAGGGACGGGCCAATGTTCAACTCGCTACTCAGCAAGGTTAACTTGTCTCTGTATAGAACTTAGGCTTTGGCCTGCAAATACTGAGCAACACTCACAACGCGCTGGAGGAACTCAGCAGGTCGGGCAGCATCCGTGGAAACGATCAATCAACATTTCAGTCCGGAACCCTTCATCAGGACTGAGCTCCTGGACTGGCTGCAGTGATGATTGGCTTCATGGCTGTGGACCCTCTTTCGTTATGAATGTTATTCACTTGCTTTTTATTGTTTGTATGATACATTGTATTTTTTGCACACTGGCTGTTTGATAGTCTTTTTTATGTAGTCTATAGAGTTTCTTTAATTTGTGGTTGTATACAGAATATATACTATGATAAGTTACTTTAAAATTTGAACTTTGAATTTCTCTTTATCTTCCTGAAGCCGAATTTATTTCCCCAGCCAGTGTATCCCATATGTTCTGCACTCCTCAGCCTGCTAAGTATGTCCAGCATTTTCAGTTTTTATTTTACATTTGCACTGATTTTTCTCCACTCTTTGTGTTAGGTGGTTTTTCTCCCTCTTCCTCCTGATCACAAGGTTTTTTCTCCCAAACTCACAACCTGTATTGTATGAGACGATGAGGTTTATGTAGAAATTACTAAGACCCTCAGTGCTTCTTTATTCCAGGATAAACATGCCTAGATTTCATTCTCTTTGTGTTATCATTGTTTTTGAGATGCAGGAAGTTACTAATTAAATATTAATCCGTTCAAATTGCCCAAAAATCATTAAATGACAGCTACTCTCCAGGCATCCATGCAAAATCATCAGTGTAATTACCTTCCTCATTCTCTGTTCTCTCTCTGAAGCTGGGATATCCACAAAAATGTCCAAAGGTTTTCAAGCCCTGTTCGTCAAGCTGTTCAAGTGGGCTTTGACCCCAGCTTTGTCCCAGAGGATTCTCTACTGTCTAACTCAATCCTCCTTTTCCTGCTTATCTTTAGTTAACACTTGCGAGGGGTCAGAGGTGGTTTACAGGAATGTTTTCCAGAATAGAGAAGTTCATAGGAAAACTCAACTATGCCATTTTGCTTTCTTTGGAATGGAGAAGTCTAAAGGGAGAGTTTATGAAAGAGCGCATTCTTTTCTTTTTTATGTCTCAGAAACGTTGGTCATTTCTCTTTTCTTGACTGAAACTGAACATATTGACACCGCCTCTACTATTTCCCCATTCAACTCCATTTTCCCAGCAGAATAAAATCCTAATCTGTGCAATGCCTCCTCGTAACTAGGATCCCATCCTGAAAAATCTTTTCTGCACTAGGTTAATAACATCTTTCCCTTATGAAATTGGCCAAAACTATATGTAATACTTGAAGAGGCCACAGAAATGTCTTGTGTAACTAATACTTCTGAATGCTAGTACATAGAACATTACAGCAGAGAAAATAGGCCCTTTGGTCCATAAATTTGTGCCAACCTTTCAACCTATTACAAGGTCAATCTAACTATTTCCTCCTACATAGCCCTCCATTTTACTTTTATCCGTATGTCTATCTAAGAGGCCAGAGAATGTGCAAGCTAATTAAACTAATGATTTTGCATGGATGCCTGGAGAGTAGCTGTCATTTAAATGGAGGCCCCTGACGTATCTGCCTTAACCATTATTCCTCTATAAAGCATTCACATCCTTCCTATAATAAAGTGATCAGAACTGAACACAATTTTCCAAAAGGTGGTCCCACAAAGGTTTTATTGTTCGGCAGAGATTTTCACAGCTTTAACAGCCAGTTCAGCTAAATATTTGGCTGAAGCTGTTATGTGGGCTTTACAATAAGACCATAAGATATAGGAGCAGAATTAGGCCATATGGCCCATCAAGTCTGCATGCCATTTCATTATGGCTGATCCAATTTTCCTTGTAGCCCCAATCTCCTGCCTTCTCCTTGTATCCTTCATGCCCTGATCAATCAAGTATTGTTCAACATCTGCCTTTAATGCACATAAAGACTTGGCCTCCACAGCTGCCAGTGGCAAAGAATTCCACAGATTCGCCACTCTCTGGCTAAAGAAATTCTTCCTCTTCTCCAGTATAAAAGGACGGCCTCTATTCTGTGGCTGCATCCCCTGGTTTTAGACTCTCCCACCATAGGAAACAACCTCCCCACATCCACTCTGAAAGCCTTTCACCATTCAATAGGTTTCAATAAGGCCACCCAGCGTTCTTCTGAATGCTAGTGAATACAGGCCCAGAGCCATCAGACGCTCTTCATACAACAAGCCATTCAATCCTGGAAGCATTTTTGTGAACCACTTTTGAACTTTCTCCAGTTTCAGCACATCCTTTCTAAGATAAAGAGCCCAAACCTGCTCACAATACTCCCAGTAAGACCTCACCAGTGCTTCATAAAGTCTCAACATTACATCCTTGCTTTTATATTCTAGTCCTCTTGAAGTGAATGCGAACATCACATTTGCCTTCCTCACCAGAGACTCAACCTGCAAATTAACCTTTAGGGAATTCTGCACAAGGGCTTCCAAGTGCCTTTGTACCTCAGTTTTTGTATTTTTTCTCAATTAGACCATACACTTCCTGATACTGTATTCTATCTGCCACTGTGCACATTTTTCAAATCTGTCTAAGTTCTTCTGTGCCTTTTCTACTTCCTCAAAACTACCTACCTATCTTCATATCATCTGAAAACTTCGCAAAAAAACCATCAATTCCATCATCCAAATCATTGACATGTAATGTAAAAAAAATTGATCCCAATACAGACCCCTGTAGAACACCACTAGTCACTGGCAGCCAACCAGAAAAGGCTCCCTTTATTCCCACTCTTTGCCTCCTGCAAATCAGTCACTGTTTTATCCATGCTGGAATCTTGCCTGTAATACTATGGGCTTGTAGCTTGTTAAGCTGCCTTATGTGTGGCACCTTGTCAAAGGCCTTCTGAAAATCCAACTACACAACATCAACCAATTCTCCTTTGTCTACCTTGCTTGATATTTCTTCAAAGAATTTCAACAGATTTAATATGTCCTCAGTTTCCTTGTCCCCCATTACTACCACTCCAGCATCAATTTCCCTTGAGGAAACTATGCTGACTATGGCCTATTTTATCATGTGCCTTTAAATATCCCAAAACCACATCCTTAATAATCAACTCCAACATCTTCCCAACCATTAAAGTCAGACTAACTGGTCCATAATTTCCTTTCTGCTGCCTCCCTCCTTTCTTGAAGAGTGGAGTAACATTTGCAATTCTCCATTTTCCAGAACCATTCCAGAATCCAGTGATCCTTGAACAAATATTACTAATGCCTCCACATCTCTTCAGCCACCTCTCCCAGAACTCTGGGATGTACACCATCTGGTTGAGGTGACTTATCTACCCACAGACCTGTCAGTTTAAAAATAACTTCTTTCTAGTAATGGTAACTTCACACCCTTCAAGACTCCTGACACCTTGACCTTCCACCATACTGCTAGTGTCTTTTACAGTGAAGACTGTGATTTAGTTCACTGTTATTTAGTTCATCCTCAATTTCCTTGTCCCCCATTACTACCTCTCCAGCATCAATTTCCAGTGATCTGATATTCACTCTTGCTTGTCTTTTACACTTTATGTATCTTAAGAGACTTCTGGTATCCTCTTTAAGATTATTGGCTAGCTTACTTTCATTTTCCATCTTTACCTTAATGACTTTTTTGGTTGCTTTCTGTTGGTTTTTAAAAGATTCCCAATCATCTAACTTCCCAATAACTTTTGCTCTATTATATGCCCTTTCTTTGGCTTTTAGGTTGGCTTTAGAATACTTCTTCCTCTTTGGGATGTGCCTTCCAAATTGCTTCCAAAAATTCCAGTCTTTGCTGTTTCTCACTCATCCCTGCCAGTGTTCTTTCCCAATCAATTTTCTGGCCAACTCCTCTCACAAACCTTGGTAATTCCCTTTTACTCCATTGTAATTCTGATACATCTGACTTTAGCTGCTGCTTCTCGAATCTCAGGGTGAATTCAGTCATATTATGATCACTTTCCTCTTAGGGTTCTTTTACCTTAAGCTCTCTAATTAATTCTGGTTCATTGTACAATGCCCAATCCAGAATACTGATCCCCTAGTGGGTTTAATCACCAGCTGTTCATAGGAATTGTAGAAATTCCTCTTCTTGGAATCCAGCACCAACCTGATTTTCCCAATCTACCTACATATTGAAATCCCCTATGACTATTGTAATATTGCCCCTTTGGCATGCACTTTCTTGCTCCCATTGTAAATTGTGGGCCACATCTTTACTACTGTTTGGGGGTCTGTATACAACTCCCATCAGGGTCTTTTTACCCTTGCAGTTCCTTACCACTATCTGCAATGATTCAACACCTTCTGACCCTATGTCACCTCTTTCTAATGATTTGATTTTATTTTTTACCAACAGAGCAACACTGCCCCCTCTGCCTTCCTGCCTGTCCTTTCAATATAATGTGTATCCCTGGACATTAAGCTCCCAGCTATAATCTTCTTTCAGCCATTATTCAGTGATGGCTACAACATAATACATATCAAACTATAACTGTACTACAAGTTCCTCTACCATATTTTGTATACTGTGCACGTTCAAATATAACACCTTCAGTCTTATATTTACCCTTTTTGATTTTGTCCGCCTTTTACTTTGCAGCTCATCCTGTTGACTGCAATTTTACTCTATCAGCAGCTTCTCCTCACTACTCTGTAAACCAGCTATCTCATCTTTAGCACATCACTCCGGTTCCCATTCCGCGGCCAAATTATTTTAAATGCTCCCGAACAACTCTAGACAACCTTGCCACAAGGATATTGGGCCCACTCTGGTTCAGGTGTAACCCGTCTCTTTTGTACAAGTCATGCCTTCCACAGAAAGATACCAATGATCCATAAATCTGAACCCCTGTCCCCTACACCTTGCACCAGTTCCTCAGCTATGCATTCACCTGCCAACTCATCCTATTCCTACCCTCTCAAGCACATGGTACAGGCAGCAATCCAGAGATTAATAGTCTGGAGGTCCTGTTTCTCAGCTTTCTACCTAGCTCCTAAAATTACTCTTCAGGACCTCCTCACCATGTCTGTCTACATCATTGGTGCCAATATGTATCAAGACTTCTGGCTGCTCACTCTCTCCCTTGAGAATGCCAAGGACCCAATCTGAGACATCTTCTGCTCCAGGGAGACAACATACCATCCAGGTGTCTCCATCGTGCCCATAGAACTTCATCTCTGTTCCTCTGACTAGGGAATCTCCTATCAACATTGCAATCCTCTAGCTAATCTTACCTTAATGTGAATAAAAAATGTGTCAGGCCTGTGTATTTACTTTGGAGGAAGCAAATGGGAAGGTAAAGAATAAAGATGACAGCATGGTAACAACAAAAGCCTTCTATAATGCCGCATAATATTATATACTACAGTGATGAAATGCTTTGAGAGGTTGGTTATGACTAGACTGAACTCCTGCCTCGGCAAGAACCTTGACCCATTGCAATTTGCCTATCACCACAATAGGTAAAGGCAGGCTCAATCTCAATGGCTCCTCACATGGCTTTAGACCACCTGGACAACACAAACACCTATGTCAGGATGCTGTTCATCGACTATAGCTCAGCATTTAACACCATCATTCCCATAATCCTGATTGAGAAGTTACAGAACCTGGACCTCTGTACCTCCCTCTGCAATTAGATCCTTGACTTACTAATTGGAAGACTTCAAACTGTACCGTTAGGAGGTACAGAAGCCTAAAGGCACACACCCAGTGGTTCAGGAATAGCTGCTTCCCTTCTGCCATCCAATTCGTAAATGGACATTGAAACCTACTTCACTTTTTAAATATATATTATTTCTGCTTTTTTTGCATGATTTTTAATCTATTCAATAGATTAGTGTACTGTATACTGTATACTGCAATTGATTTATTTATTGTTATTATTTTTTTTCTTCTATATTATGCATTGCATTGAACTGCTGCTGCAAAGTTAACAAATTTCACAACACATGCTGGTAATAATAAACCTAAATTCTGAATTCTGAATAATATTAAAAAATAAAGTATAGAAAATGAGAATTGAAGGAGACTGGACTGGTCAAAGAACACTGAGGCTGTCTACAAGAAGGGTCAGAGCCGTCTGTATTTCCTAAGGAGACTGAGGTCCTTTAACAACTGCCGGACGATGCTGAGGATGTTCTACGAGTCTGTGGTGGCCAGTGCTATCATGTTTGCTATTGTGTGCTGGGGCAGCAGGCTGAGGGTAGCAGACACCAACAGAATCAACAAACTCATTCGTAAGGCCAGTGATGGTGTAGGGATGGAACTGGACTCTCTGACAGTGGTGTCTGAAAAGAGGATGCCGTCCAAGTTGCATGCCATCTTGGACAATGTTTCCCATCCACTACATAATGTACTGGTTGGGCACAGGAGTACATTCAGCCAGAGACTCATTCCATCGAGATGCAACACAAAGCATTCCTGCCTGTGGCCATCAAACTTCACAACTCCTCCCTTGGAGGGTCAGACACTCTGAGCCAATAGGCTGGTCCTGGACTTATTTTCTGGCATAATTTACATATTACTATTTAACTATTTATGGTTTATTACTATTTATTATTTATGGTGCAACTGTAACGAAAACAAATTTCCCCCGGGATCAATGAAGTATGACTATGACTATGACTGTGATATGGTTTGGAGGAAGTTAGAAATAGGACCAGGGTTCTCTTTTAGCAGAATGCTATGCTAATCCACCATCGCCAGAAGAGTTCAGAATAGATCATTGAAATCAACAAGCAATCATTTGAAATGCCCCTCAACCAAAAGCGTTGAACCATGTAATGCTGATGAATGTGAGAAGAAGAAACACTGACAATGAATGGAAAAACATATATTTGACACACAATATGAGGCCATAAAAGACCACCGCCCAGTGATTAACAGAACAGAGTTTAGTATGCTGCTCTTCTTTTGTTATGCTGCTAATTTGTCCAGACTAGTATTAAAGCCAAGAAACATAAGGCACAAAGCCACATATTGCTTATCAGTCCTCATTTGAAAGTTGGACCCACAATTGCAGTAATGTTGTTTTTGGAAGCTGTGAACAGCTATGTGAAAATCCAGGGCATTTGTTTGGACCTGACTAAGGGGTCATAACATTAATAATCCATAACATATATAATTACTCAATTTTTTATGATTGATTATTTGCTCAAACTTGTTGCAATTAATTAATCCATTAGTAACCTCTTTTTCAGAAAATTGTTTTGAATTTTTTGTCAAATTTGCTTTCATTAAGCTGAGACAAGTTTGCTATATCCAAGCACTCTTACGATCAGCTGTAGGATTTTAGATACAGGGTAATATCTTTTCTACCTTCTCCACTTGGTATGCTTTCTCCCCACTTTCAAGAATGTGACCTTCAGCATTCCTTTTCCTTCTTTTCCTATGTGAAAGGTTGATGCAACGTGACCCATTCTAGGATCTGCAGTCTTGGCACATGGCAAAAGCATGTCTCACTCCTGATTGCAAAGGAACCACATTGCCCAGAATTGGGAATGAAATGTAAAGGGGGAGAAAGCCAAATAAGCATAAGGAAGCTCCCTTTTCAACAGAATGTGACGTACCCAGAATAAAATGAAATAAAGTCAGGTGGCAGATACTTCAGATTCCAATGCATGGCTTCTCTACAGCTTTACACTTTCTTTTAAATTCCTCATTTAGGACCAGGGAAGGCAGTAGTATATATGGTGGCGATCTGTCATCTTGAACACTGCAAGTCCTCTTGCTGAATATCTTCCCACAAGAGGAAGGGATTTCCAGAATTTAGACCCAGTGATAGTGAAGGAACATGTCTCGGTTTGTAGATCAGGATGATGTATGGCTTTAGAGGCAATAGTGTTCCCGTGTACTTGCTCCCTTTATCCTTCTTGGCAGGGAGAAGTACTGGGCTTGGGAGGTGCTGCTGAAGTAGCTTGGATGAGTAAGTACAGAATCAGAATCCGGTTTATTATCCCTGACGAACCTTGTGAAATCTGTTGTTTTACAGCGGCAGTACAGTGCAATACATACAAAAATACCTCAAATTCCAATGAGAAATATATATATATTAAATAAGTTGTGCAAAAGGAGATCAAAATTAATGAGGTAGTGTTAATGGGTTCATTATCTGTTCAGAAATCTGATAGCAGAGTGATTAAGGCTGTTCCTAAAACATTGAGGAAAGTATGTCTTCAGCCCCTCTATTTCCTCACTGAAGGTAGCAATGAGAAGAGAGCATGTCCTGGATGGTGGAGGTCCATAATGATGGATTCCATATTTTTAGGCATTGCCTTTTGAAGATGTCCTCAGCTGGGAAGGTGAGAGCCCATGATGGGCTTAACAAGTGCTGAACTTTCCTTTCCTTCTTTTGCTGGGGGAAATCAGTTTTTGCACCTCCAATACTCAGTATTAGCTGGAAAAGAACACATCTTTCCACAATATATCATCAGGCATTTCCACTCGAAAGAATTCTTCCCTAATAAAATTACAAGGCTATAAGTAAAACAAATTGTACTTATTACGGAAACTTATTTCACCCATGGGGCAAGCTTACATAACTCAGCCTGAAAGAAGTACCCTGGCCCTGACTGATGCTTTACTTTGTCCTAGTGCTGCAACTATAAATCACTGAGATGCTTCATTTGTCAGAGTTTCACAGTTACTTTCCTTCACTTGAAGGATCTGAGTTAATGCAGAGTTTCTGCTGTTTCTCTGTACCTTGTTTGGGCAGCCTCTTCCTGGAATCTATCTAATGGCTGGTATTGAATGTGTCTTCACTTGTCCTTCTGCTACCCAGAGGGTTCCTCTTTCCAAGAGTCACTTGGTCGCTTTGTCATCTCACCTTATGTGCAAATACTCCAGCACTTAGTATTACTTTATGTATGGTACTGAGCAAAAGCCTTGGGCGCATACAAGGCCTATAAAAAGTATTCCCCCCCCCCATTGGAAGTTTTCATGATTTATTGTTTTAAAACATTGAATCACAGTTGACTTAACTTGGGGTTTTTGACACTGCTCAACAGAGAAAGACCTTTCCCTGTCAAATTGAAAACAGATCTCTCCAACGTGATTTAAATTAATTGCAAATATAAAACACAAGATAATTGATTGCACAAGTATTCACTCCCTTCAAGTCAGTATTTAGTAGACACACCTTTGGCAGCAATTACAGCCTTGAGTCTGTGTGGATAGGTCTCTATCAGCTTTGCGTATTTGGACGCTGCAATTTTTCCTTATTCCTCTTTACAAACTGCTCAAGCTCTATCAGATTGCATGGAAATCCTGAGTGAACAGCCCTTTTCAAGTCTAGCCACAAATTCTTAATTGAATTGAGATCTGGACTCTGACTTGACCTCTCCAGAACATTAACTGTGTTGTTTTTAAGCCATTCCTGTGTAGCTTTGGCTTTATGCTTGGGGTCATTGTCTTGCTGGAAAACAAATTTTCCCCCTAAGTCACAGTTCTCTTGCAGACTGCATCAGATTTTCCTCCAGGATTTCTCTGTATTTGCTGAATTCCTTTTACCTTCTACCTTCACAAGCCTTCCAGGGCCTGCTGAAGTGAAGCATCCCCACAGCATGATGCATCCACTACCATGCTTCACAGTAGGGATGGTATGTTTTTGATTATGTGCGATGTTTAGTCTGAGAACAAAAAGCTCAATTTTGGTTTCATTAGATTATAAAACCTTCTTCCAGCTGACTTCAGAGTCTTCCACATGCCTTCTGGCAATCTCTAGCTAAGATTTCATGTAAGTTTTCTTTCAATAATGGCTTTCTCTTTGCCATTCTCCCATAAAGCTTTGACTGGTAAGGAAGCCGGCCAACACTTGTTGTATGAGCATTCTCTCCCATCTCAGCTGCTGAAGCTTGTAACTCCTACAGAGTTGTCATAGGTCTCTTGGTGGCTTCCCTCAGTAGTCCCCTTCTTGCACAGTCACTCAGATTTTGAGAACAACCTGTTCTATGCAGATTTACAGCTAGGCGATAGTCTTTCCACCCTTTGATGATTGACTTAAACTGTACTCCAAGGGATATTCAGTGACTTGGAAATTTTCTTGTATCCAGGCTTGTGCTTTTCAATAACCTTTTCATGGAGTTGCTTGGAATGTTCTTTTGTCTTCATGGTGTAGTTTTTGACAGGATACTGACTCACCAGCAGTTGGACCTTCCAGACACAAGTGTATTAAACACCCCTAACTGGACACAGGTCTCCAAAACATATCTACATTTAACTAATTATGCAACTTCTAAAACAAATTGGCTTCATCACTGACAATTAGGTATGTCATTTTATGTAATCGATTATTTAGAGTTTTATATTTGTAATTAATTTAGATCACTTTGTAGAGATCTGCTTTCACTTTGACACAAAAGAGTCTTTTTCTGTTGATCAGTGTCAAGAAGCCCAAATCAAATCCACTGTGATTCAATGTTGTAAAACAATAAAACGTGAAAATTTCCAAGGGCAGGGACTACTTTTTATAGGTACTGTATATGTAGCTAGGGTGCCTAAAAATTTGCACAGTATTGTAGTAGTTTAATGTATTGCACTGTACTGCTGCCACAAAAAAATACAAATCAAATTTCATGACATATATGAGTAATGATAATCCTGATTCTGATATGGTCTCTGTTGTGGACTGAGAATGGGAAGGAGGCAGAAAGAGGGGAATCATGGTTGGGAAAAAGGGGAGGGAATGGGAAGCACCAGAAGGATGTTCTGTAATGATCAATAAACCAATTATTTGGAATGAAATGACCTCTGCCTGGTGTCTCAGGGCTGTGTGTGAAATATCATTGCTGCCACTCATCCAGCGCTTGGCACTCTTTCTTTGTCACCTGTCCCACATCCCTCACCATTCCTAATATCCTTTGCTCCCACCAAATTTTCACACCCATTCTCTGTTCCAGATTGACAAATATAATACACCTGAGCTACATATATATATATATATATATATATATATACTAAGACTTTTGAACAGTAATGTACATACAATCATTCTATATAAATAGTCTAATCATATGTATTTATGGCCATACTCAAATAGTTCCTTGTACATTGTGTTTTATAGGATTGCTTTTACATTTCAGATCTGGAGTAGTAATCATTTTGTTCTCTTTTACACATGTACTGAAGAATGACAAAGAATAATATTGAATCTTGAATTTTGTAGACTGCTTAAAGCACAGCTAACTTCTAAATCAAGTCACATTTTTCTTTCTAAACTTACGACCTGTCAGTGCTCGTCCGAGCTGATGGTGGTCCTTAATGTTAGATGTTTCCTTCTTGAGGCATCATCTTTTGAAGGTGTCTTCGATGCTCGGGAGGCTAGTGCCCATGATGGAGCTAGATGTGTTTTCCACTTTCTGAAGCTTTTTTGGGTGCTGTGCAGAAGCCCCTCTACAGCAGATAGAATGCTCTCCACAGTACATCTCCAGAAGTTTGTGAGCCCCACCATCCTCACCATCAAGGCCATGCCATCTTCTTGTAACTATTATCAGGCAGGAGTCACAGAAGCCAATGGTTCTACACCACCACTTTCTAGAACAACTATATCTCTTCGTTTGGTTCTTGAGCCATCTTGCACAATCACACTGCGCAAAAAACATGAATCACTACCTCACTATACCAACACATAACCACTTTACACTACAATGGACTTTTTTTGTTCTACTTGTGTTTGTTCTTGTAAAATTTTGTATAATTTATGTTTAATTTATGTTTTGCTTATAAATGTTGTACCTCTGATGCTCTGAGCCTGTAATGCTGCTCCAGGTACGATTCTCATTCCATCTATGCACACGTGATAAAAGGCATTGATCAAGTGCATAACCAGAGACTTTTCCCAGGGCAGAAATGGTTAATACCAAGGAGTGTAATTATAAAGTGATTGGAGGAATGTACGGGGGAAATGCCAGAGTTTCATTCTTTACACAGAGAGTGGTGAGTGCATGGAATGCCCTGCCTGGGGTGGTGGTAGAGTCAGATACATTAGGGGCATTTAAGAGACTCTTAGACAGGCCTAAGATGATAGAAAAATGTAGTAGAGAAGGGTTAGATTGATTTTAGCATTCGGTAAAAGGTCAGCACAACATTGTGGGCTGAACAGCCTGTATTGTGCTATGTTCTAAGTTCTATGTACTTGTGTATTTGCTTATTAACTCAACTTTAACTTTCATTTTACAATATGACCTGATGGATCAAGCTGAAGCCCTTGCTGAACTTAATGTCCCAGCAGTTAATGTGATTGCACTTCAAATGCATTTTCTTCCAGAAGAAACACTGCAATACAACCTGCAGTGAACAGTTGCATTAGTGCTGGGAGGTATCCACTTCTATCTCTCTATCAAAGTTTATTAAAGTTGAGTTTATTCTCATTTATAGCAGTACATGTATGCATAATTGCAATGTGCATCACAGGCACATAGCAGTGTATAAGCAGCATTCGCAAGAAAGACGTACGTAAATTAAACATAAATAATACATAATTTACAAAAGGAAACACAATTAAAACAGAGCTATTTGGTGGTCAAAGTAGTTGTAGTGCTCCTAAACTGTAGTGATTAAAGTTTTTCCATTTGGTTCAGGAATTGAATGGTTGAACCAATCACGGATGACCTCATCTGGTGCCTTAATATCACCTCCCTGAACAAGAAGGCACAGTCACATGTCAGACCTGATGTCTCTACAAAGGACCATGAGAACAGCTGAGAGGATCACAGGGGTCTCCCTACCATCCATTGTGGACATTTATCAGTAGTGCTGCATTTACAGGACCCTTAGAATCTCATCCATCCATCCAGCATCCTCTTTGACTTTTTACCATCAGGCAGGAGACTACGATACATAAAAACAAGAACAGTCAGGATGAGAAACAGTTTCTTCCCCCAGGCCATTAGGCTTCTGAACTCCCTGCCACTTTATATTTGGTGTCACTGGTCAATCTGTTCCATAAATTAAAACATTTAATATTGATGTACTTCAGTTTGTTATTTATGTGTGATTCATCAGCAGATTTTGTCCTTACCTTCATAAGTTATGTGTGTTATGTGTACTACTGTGCTTCACACCCTGGTTCAGAGAAAATTTGTCTCGTTTCTCTGGTTATATACATTACATACATGTATATAGTTAAATAACAATGAACTTGAAATGTTTTTTTAGCGTGTCGCACCAGACAGTCAGCCATTCTTGTCCGGCGCGTGGTGTCAGGGTTGCCCTCCTTTCGGATTAACCGGGTCACGATATGAATTGACTTGAAGGGTTCTTGAACCTGGTGGTGCAGAACTTCAGGATTCTGTATCTTCTGCCTGATAGTAGCTGCGAACAGATGGCGTGGCCCAGAAGGTGGGGATCATTGATGAAAGATATTACCTTCCTGAAGCAGCGTCTCTTGTAGATCAGAATAAGAATCAAAATGAGATCTATTATCGATGACTTCATACGACATGAAATTAAATGCTTTATAGAAGCAGTACAGCGCAAAGTCATAAAATTTTTTAAAGCTACAAAAATAAATCATCAAAACACACAGGAATAGTAAGGTAGTGTTCGTGAGTTCATGACCCATTCAGAAATCTGTGGTGGCGGGAAAGAAACTGTTCCTAAATTGTTGAGTATGGGTCTTCAGGCTCCTGCTCCTCTAATGGCAGCAACAATAAAGGGGAATATCACAGATGGCGAGGTTCCTTAACGATGAATGCAATTTTCTAAAGGCAATTCTCAATGGTGCGAGGATTGTGCCCATGATGGAAATGGCCAAGGCTACAACCCACTGCAGCTTCTTGTGATCCAATGCATTGGAGTCTCCATACCAAACTGTGATCCAACCAGTCAGAATGCTCTTCATTGTACATCTATAGAAATTTGTAGGAGTCTTTGATGACATACCAAATCTCCTCAAACTCCTAACAAAGTAGAACTGCTGGTTTCTTCATGATTGCATCAATGTCTTGGACCCAGGATAAAGAATGATGCCCAGGAACTTGAAGATGGTCACCCTTTTGTACTGCTGACTTAGGACTAGTGTTAGTTCACCCAACCTTTCCTTCCTGAAGCCCATAAGCAATCCCTTGGTCTTGCTGATACTAAGTGTGAGGTTGTTGTTGAGACATTATTCAGCCAGCCAATCTATCTCACGCCTGCATGTCTCTTTGTTGTCATCTGAGATTCTATCAACAGTGGTGCAATCACCAAATTTATAAATGGCATTTCAGCCACCCAGTCATGATGCAGAGAGAACAGAGCAGTGGAATAAGCACGCATACATAATTTGCATTGACATTTGGTGCAGAGGAGATCCACATGGACAGTGATCTCCCAATAAGGATCCAGTTGCAGAGGCCAAAGTTTTGAAACCTGGTTATTAGAACTGAGGAACTGTTGGTGTTGAATTCAGGGCTAGAATCAATACATAGTAACCTGACATATGTTTTGCAGTTGACTAGATGCTCCAAAACAGAGTAGAGACCCAAAATGCTGGAGGAACTCAACAGGTCAGGCAGCATCTATGGAAACGATTAAACAGTTGACTTTTTGGGCTGAGACCCTACTCTCTTCCAGTTAGCTTCTGGTAAGATAGTGGCACGAGTAAGTATGCTTTTTCCTTTGTAAAATATGTTTTTTTTTTATAATCCAAAGGCAATTCTACTCCAAGAAACTTGGGTACTGCAGGGCTACTCCGTCAGTGAGCTGCCTGGTGATTGGAGTAGCTGGATTGGTGTCGAAGGGGCCAGCCGGGACGTCAGAGAAGGAGCCATTCAGAATATTGGGAAAGGAGATGGTCGAGGTATCGGAGGAGCCCACCAGGATGTCAGAGGAGATGGTTTGGGTATGGAAGAGCTGACCTGGCTGCAGACCAAATTGCTACCTACTACTTGGAAGCATCAAAGTTGGTGCACTTAAAAGCATGGGAGATTGTCTTGGACACTTCACTTGTGGTCATAAGACTCTGTTGGACAGTAATAATGTAAGTTGCAGCAGGCCTGTCACCCTTGTCTGCTAGACATTGAGGTAGCTCACCCTAATCTTATTGGGCACACAAATGATTGCTGCCCTACTGAGGCAATCATTACCTCAATGTGTCCATGATGTATTGTCTGCCAATAAACCCATTAATCACAGATCACCTTGACCCCCAGTGTTGCCCAAACGCACTGCCCCTATCAGTGATCACTAACACCGAAAGCAACTGCACTAACCACTACGTTACCATGCCACACTGGTTACATACACTTGCACTTCCCTTCTCCACAATGTGTGAATCATTTTTAATGCCTACCTGGATTAAAGCTAATGATTGAGTTTTTAAGTGCATCCAGTGCCTCTTTTCAGCATTTGAGCACTCCATCACTGGATTCAAATGCGAATCCATGGTATTTCACCTTCAGTGTGACTTGGACATTGGGTCCTACATATATGCATGACCAAAATATCTTGAAGGGCAATGGTTAGTAGTAGGGAACTGCCACCAATCAACCACCCCAGTGAATTTAGAGTCTCAATAAGTGTGATTACACTCCAGTGAAAGGTCATTCAAAGGATGTGGTTTAAGATGACTTGTATTAACGAATGAATGTCACTGTACAATCAGCAGTGAACAAACTCAGTTAAGTTGTGCTCTGACCCACAGCCCTTAACCTAGAAAGGAACTTCAGCAAGCGTTTCCTTCCCTAATTGCCATAATGGGTTCTCAGCAGAAATATTTGAGTTGGATGATACCATGAGGTTTTTATGGCTAATGCAGTAGGTAATTTCCTCTTCATACCGCTGCTCAGGTAAGTTCATTTAGATCATTCTCAACTGAGTCAAGTGCAGGCAGAGTAAAAGTAATTTATCCCAAGTAGGCTTCCACCCTTCCTCTTAAAATTAGCTTCCATCATTGTGCAAAATAAAAGGAGTGCACCAACTCTAGCTGAGATGTGAGGGAATGTGGAAACAGTGGAAGTGAAAAGAGTTGAGATACAGGATAACCATGATCTGGTTAAATCGTCGAGCACGTCTGAGGATATGGACAGTCTATACTTGTCCTTACATTGATCCTAACTATTTAAAATTAAATGAGAATAATCCATTCAAGGCAGGGCACACCAACGGTTCTTTGGCGAGGAAGTTCCAGGATGTTTTGCATTAACAATGATGAAGGAATGGAATATTAATATGATTCATCATGGATTTACAGTAATTGAATAAACAACAGACCTTCAGGAAAGATTAACGTTATTGCTAACCCAGCCTTAACTCATGCTTTCCTTTATCGCAGGATTTAATAAACATGTTTTCAAACTTATTACTGAACTAAAATCATTTTCCACTTACAGGAATGTGGTTTTGTAGCAAAAGTAGGATGTTGACAAACGAGGAAATAGTGACGGATGAATTAATAAAATTTCGATCTGGGTAAAAAAAAATCATGTTCTTTTTGATGAGATTTTAATCTGAATTCCCCTCTGAAGTGAACGTATAAGATTCCATGCCAGAGTTATCTTCACTGTCCTGGACAATGTCTGTACCACAAACCAACCAAATAGATTGTCTGGTATTCATCTTGCTACAGCATGTGGGATCTGATTGTTCTCCATACACCATTAAATATATTAATGAAATAATCCTTGGTGAAAAATACTAACCCATGTTATGGAATCCTTCCTGAATCTTTCTATTTCTCTCAATCTCTTTCTTCTTTAAACTGTTCTTTTAAACCACTTATGATATTATCTTCATTACTTCACACCATCAACATGAACAAAGAGGTGACAACTCATAAGTTACATACAGTACTGTGGAAAAGTCTCAGGCGTATATTTATAGCTAAGGTGCCCAAGACTTTTGCACAGTACTGTAGTAATTCTATGTATTGCACTGTACTGCTACCACAAAAAAAAACAAATTTCATGACATATGTGATTGATGATAAACCCAATTCTAATTTGGGTCTGTTTTGCGGACTGAGAGTGGGAAGGGGGCAGGGAGAGGGGAATCATGCCTGGGAAAGGGGGAATGGAGAGGAAAGGGAGCAGGAAGTACCAGAGAAACATTCTGCAGTGATCAGTAAACCATTTGTTTGGAATCAAATCGCACTGCCTGAGGTCTCGGGGCTGGGTGTGTCTGCACCCATGCCAAACGCCCAATCCCAGCTCTCCTTCTCTGTCATCTGTCCCACTCCACTCCAGCGGTCCTCCACCCTTGTCAGTCCCAAAGTCCTTTGCTCCTGCCAGATTTACAAACTTGCTCTAAGACTTTTGGACAGTAATGCACATGTTGCATCTTTAACCCTTTGGTGCCATCTCAGTGTCTGTGACAATGTTCCACTGTTGTGAGGGTAGCAGATCACATGACTCTTTTGTCCAATAGGATTACAATATGAACACATGGGTAGATACAGAAAGACCATCATGTGACAAAAAGATTTACCACACTGATCACCTTACCTAATTCTTTCCATTTTGGCTTGGTGTTCTTATTATCAGAATCAGAACCAGACTTATTATCACTGTCTTACATGATGTGAAATTTGTTGTTTTGTGGAAGCAGTACAGTGCAAAGACATAAAACCACTATAAATTACAAAATAAACAAATAGTACAAGAGAAAGAAATAATGAGGTGATGTCCGTGGCTTCATTAATATACAGAACTCTGATGCCAGAGGGGAAGATGATGTCTCTAAATCATTAAGTGTGGGTTTTCAGTCTCATCAATGATAGTTCAACGTGCCAGTAGTGACTGTATTTCATTAAGAGTTTGAGGAGATTTGGTGTGTTACCAAAGTTTCTTACAAATTTATACAGATATACAGTGGAGGTCATTCTACCTGGTTGCATCACCATCTGGTATGAAGGTACTAATGCACAGGGTTGGAAAAAGCTGCAGAGGGTTATAAACTCAGCCAGTTCCATCGTGGGTAGCCGCCTCCTCACTATAATGAGAGTCAGAATCAGGTTTAATATCATTGGCATATGTTGTGAAATGTGTTGTTTTGCAGCAGCAGTATATTGCAATAAGTAATAACTTTTTAAAACTAAAAATATGTAATTAAATTAAGTAAGTAGTGCAAAAAGAGAGCAAGAAAAGAGTGAGGTAATGTTCATGAGTTCATTGTCTATTCAAAAATCTGATGGAGGAAAGGAAGAAACTGTTCCTGAAACGTTTTCTCTTCAGGCTCCTGTATCTCCTCCTTGATGGTAGCAATGAAAAGAAGGTATGTCCTGGGTGATGGGGATCCTTAATGTTAGGGGTCTTTAACCATAAGACCATAAGATATAGGAGCAGAAGTAGGCCATTTGGCCCATAAAGATTACTCCACCCTTCACTCATGGGCTGATCCAATTCTTCCCGTCATCCCCACTCCCCTCCCTTCTCCCCATACCCTGGCTAATCAAAAACCTATCTATCTCTGCCTTAAGTACACCCAATGACTTGGCTTCCACAGCCACTCGTGGCAATAAATTCCACAGATTTACAACCCTCTGACTAAAGTAATTTCTCCGCATCTCTGTTCTAAATGGACATCCTTCAATCCTGAAGTTGTGCCCTTTTGTCCTAGACTCCCCTGCCATGGGAAGTAACTTTGCCATATCTACTCTGTTCAGGCCTTTTAACAACTCCCTTCATTCTCCTAATCTCCAGGGAATACAGCCCAAGAGCTGCCAGACATACCTCATACGGTAACCCTTTCATTCCTGGAATCATTCTTGTGAATCTTCTTTGAACCCTCTACAATGTCAGTATATCCTTCCTAAAATAAGGAGCCCAAAACTGCACACAATACTCCAAGTGTGGTTTGAGGAGTGCCTTATAGAGCCTCAACATCACATCCCTGCTCTTGTATTCTATACCTCTAGAAATGAATGCCAACATTGCATTCGCCTTCTTCACCACTGACTCTACCTAGAGGTTAACCTTTAGGGTATCCTGCACAAGGATTCCCAAGTCCCTTTGTATCTCTGCACTTTGCATTCTCTCCCCATATAAATAGTAGTTTACCCATTTATTTCTTCCACCAAAGTGCATAAGCGTACACTTTCCAACATTGTATTTCATTTGCCACTTCTTTGCCCATTCCCCCAAACTATCTAAGTCTCTCTGCAGGCTCTCTGTTTCCTCAACACTACCCACTCCTCCACCTATCTTTGTATCAACGGCAAATTTAGCCACAAATCCATTAATCCCATCGTCCAAATCATTGATATACATCGTAAAGCAGTGGTCCCGACAACAACCCCAGTGGAACTCCACTGATAATCGGCAGCCGGCCAGAATAGGATCCCTTTATTCCCACTCTCTGTTTTCTGCCAATCAGCCAATGCTCCACCCATGCTAGTAACTACCCTGTAATTTCATGGGCTCTTATCTTGCTAAGCAGCCTCATGTGCAGCACCTTGTCAAAGACCTTCTGAAAATCCAAGTATTCCACATCTACTGCATCTCCTTTGTCTACCCTGCTTGTAATTTCCTCAAAAAAATTGCAGTAGGTTACTCAGGCAGGATTTTCCTTTTAGGAAACCATGCTGGCTTGGGCCTATCTTGTCATGTGTCTCTGGGTATTCCGTAATCTCATCCCTGACAATCAATTCCAACAACTTCCCAACCACTGATGTCAGGCTAACAGGTCTATAGTTTTTTTTCTGCTATCCCCCACCCTTCTTAAAGACAGATGCTGACTTTTTGAGGCATCACCTTTTGAGTGTGTCCCCAGTGCTGTGGAGGCCAGTGCCTATGATAGAGCTGGCTAAGTTTAAAACTTCCTGCAGCTTTTTCCAGTCCTGTGCAGTGGCCCCTAAATTACAAACAGTGATTCAGCCAGTTAGAATGCTCTCCACAGTTCACCTGTTGAAAATTTGAGATTGTTTGTTGAAATATCCATTCTCCTCAAACTCCCAATGAAATAAAGCCATTGTCATGCCTTCATTGTAATTCATAAATATGTTGGACCCAGGATAGATCTTCAGAGATGTTGAAACCCAAGAACTTGGAACTGATCCCTCAATGAAGATGTATATGTGTTCCTGGACTTCCTCTTCCTAAAGTCCACAATCAATTCCTTGGTCTTACTGATGTTGAGTGCAAGGTTGTTGTTGAGATACCACTCAATCAGCTGACCTCTCTCACTCTTGCATGCTTCCTCATCAACATCTGACATACTGTCAACAATAGTTGTATCATCCGTAAATTTATAGATTGAATTTGAGCTGTGTCGAACAGTGGGCAAAGCATGCTTTCTTAAAGTGCACCAGTGTTGACTTTCAGTGAGGAGGAGATGTTAATTCTAATCTGCATTGACTGTGGTCTGTCTCCCAGTGACAAAATCAAGGATCCAGCTGCAGAAGGAAATGCAGAGTCCAGGTTATGGATCTTGCTGATTAGGATTGAGAGTATGATTATGTTGAACGCTGAGTTGTAATCAATAAACAGCAGCCTGAGGTAGGTATTGCCATTGTCCAGGTGATTCAAGGCAGAGTGAAGACCCAGTGAGACTGCATCTGCTGTAGACTCACTGTGGCGATAGGCAAACTGCAGCAGGTCCAGGTCCTTGCTTAGGCACGAGTTGATTCTGGCCATGGACAACCTCTCAAAGCACTTTATCACAGTAGATGTGAGTGCCACTGGGCAATAGTCATTAAGGCAGCTCACCGAGGTCTTGTTGGGTGCTGGTATAATTGTCACCCTTTTGAAGTAGGTGTGAATCTCTGAATGCAGCAGTGAGAGATTGAAGATGTCATTGAACACTTCCGCCAATTGGTTGCACAGGTTTTCAAGCTCCACCAGGTACACCATCAGGGCTTAATGCCTTGCAAGGGTTCTCCCTCTTGAAACACATTCTGACACCAGTCTCCGAGACAGAGACCACACTGTTACCAGATGCTGCAGGGATTCTCACAAATGTAGTCATATTCTGCCTTTCAAAGTGTGCATAAAAGGTGTTGAGCTCATTTGGGTGTGAACCATCGCAGTCATTCTTGATGTTAGCTTTAATCCTGTAGGAAGCAATAGACTGTAAATCCTGCCAGAGCTGACATACATCTGATTCTGGCATCTGTCATTAAGGACCCCCATTATCCGGGGCATACCCTCTTCTCATTACGACCATTGGAGAAGAGGTACAGGACATAAAAGACACACACCCAACATTTTAGGAACAGCTCCTTCCCCTCTGCCATAAGATTTCCAAACAGTCGACGAAACCAAGAACAGTACTCCACTATTTCACTCTTTTTTTTGCGCTACTTAAGTTATTTTTTAGATTTTTCCATTCTTATTGTAACCCTAGTAGTTTTTGATGCTTGTATTGCCCTGCTTTCTCAAAACAAATTTCAGGATGCCTGTCAGTGATAATAAATTTGATTTTGATTTGACCCAGTGCCCTGTCAGATTAAAATAAGTGTGCTCTATACCTTCTTCACCTCTTTTTCTACCTGCATTGCCACTTTAAGGGAACTATGTGCTTGTCCCCTTAGGTTTCTCTGTTCTACAATTCTCCCCACAGCCTGCTTCACTGTGGTGGAAGTACCGTAGTCGGCAGACTGTTTGGCAGCAGGAAGCACAGGGTCACTTTTGTGGACTGAATGCAGGTATCCCAAGATACTGCAGATCTGATGCTAGTCCCTTGAGGCATAAGAACGGAAGAAGTAGGAGCAGCAGTAGGTCACTTTTCCCCTTCAAATAACAGTGTTTTTCTTCTTGATTTCCAAGATCCCTTGATTCCCCTAATATCTATAGAGCTGTCAAGCTTCAGTAAGTGTGCTTCCACAGCTTTCAGGGCTTCAGATTTCCAAAGTCCAGTTGTTTATTGTCATGTGCACACATGCAAGTACTGGAGCAGCTACAGTGAAAAGCTTACCTGCAAGGACCACCACAAGCACATAGATACGGGCAATACAGGGATATAAGTTATTCATAGATTATACAGTACTATGCAAAAGTCTTAGACATATATATATATATAGGACGTCAAATGTATTTGTCAACATGGAGAGGAGAGTGAGTTTGTAAATCTGATGGGAGCAAAGGATGTTGAAAATGGTGAAGGTGAAGGTGGAATCAGGAAGGTGAGAGACAACTGGCAGAGAAGGAGTGCCAGGGCAGCCAGTGGCATAGATGAAGTCACACTCAGCCCTGAGACATCAGGCAAGTTCATTCGAATCCAGACAATTGGCTTATTGATGATTGCAGACTCTCATCTCCGTGCTTCCCATTCCCTCCCCTCTCCCTTCTACTTTCCCTACCATGATTCCCCTCCCTCTGCCCCAATCCCACTCTCCGTCCACAATAGAGATCTATATCAAAATCATGTTTATCATCACTCACATATGTCATGAAATTTGTTTGTGTTTTGTGGCAGCAGTACAGTGCAATACATAAAATTACTACAGTACTGTTCAAAACTCTTGGGCAGCCTAGCTGTTTGTGCCTACGAAGTTTTCAGAGTACAAGATAGTGAAGAAAAAAAAGTTGTTCCAAAAACAAGACCTTGGTGCAAAAAAAAAGTCACAAACAGAAATAGATCTACAATGTTCCATTGCTGAGGTGTGCAGATTGTTTAAGAATACTGATGGTTATTGTTAAGTATTGTTCCTGAGCCTGGTGGTGTGGCACTTTTCTACTCGCTGCCCAACAGTCGCAGAGAAAAAGGGGCATGGCACAAACGATGGAGATCCTTGATAATTGATGCCACCTTATTTCGTGGAGCCTCTTGTAGACGCTGTAATTAGTGGAGTAGTAATGATTAGTAATGTCACCCACTCCTGTTTAATCACTCCCACTCTATCACTTCTAAAACAATGGTACCCCAGAACACTAAACAGCCAGACCTGCTTGTCCTGCAATCAAGTCTCACTAATGGCTACAATATCATAATTCTACATGCTGATCCATGCACTAAATTCATCTGCCATTCGATCAATACGAGAATTGAAATATACACAGCTCAGAACATTAGTCCCATCATGCTCAACCTTCATGGTTACCTTATCTGGAGAATGCACCCTAGCAAGTTGATTTTTGACTTTGTATGTTGGCATAACAACAACTTTTTCCATTACCACTCTGTTGTGTATATAATATTTGAGTAATATTGTAAATATATTGTTTGATTAAGCATTCTTAAATAATTCATTATGGGTTATGTGTAGAAGTACAGGAATGGCAAGTATCATTACGCCACCATGTCATATGTGCACGCTTAGCTAAAAGTAAAAATGAAGTACACGCATTATCCTGACCTACTGTGTTTTTCTTTCATCTGTTTCGCAGTTACAACGCACAACAGTGGGGACAAAGATGGAAATTAAAACAACTCAAAGATGACTATCTACCTGTTGATGCACAGCTCAATTTTATTCTTTGCAAAGGGAAAAGAGACATTCAAGTGTAAAAATGTACAGTGAGTCAATCGAATTTTTTTTAAAGTACAGCATGTTTTTTTTAATTTTGCAAAGGGAAAAGTGATATTCGAGTTAAAAATGGTGAGTACTAGATAAAATTAATCATAAGTTTAAGAAAAGAGCAGAAATGGCTGGCTATATCAGAAAGTTAGACAAGTTCGATTGCACAAGATATTGTATACTGAGCAAATTGATCTGTGTTTTGAAGTGAATAGCTAATGATGTCATAGTCATCGTCATACTTTATTGATCCCGGGGGAAATAATTAAATAGTAATAAAACCATAAGTAATTAAATAGTAATATGTAAATTATGCCAGGAAATAAGTCCAGGAGCAGCCTATATCATGAATGCAATACAGGAACATCTAGAAAAATGGCTCCTAACTGAAGCACAACTCACATGTAAAACAGCAGTTGAAATCACTGTATCAATGGAAGCAGCAGCCAGGGATGCATTTGAGTTGCAGTCAGGAATGAAAGTAGACAGGAACAAATTTGCAATATCTAAAGAGAAACCTGGCTGGATGAACAAAATGTTGTACTGTTGAGACAGGGACTCATATACACCAGACCAATACAAGTTTAAAGGCAAAACTTGCAGAAAATGCAGCAGAGTATGACACATACGAACAGCAAGTCGGACAGACAAAAATAAATGGAGAAAGGTAGGTACAAGAAGAGAAAAAGTTAAAAAGTCAAGTAGCTGTTTCAAAAAGAGAACTTCTCTGCATGCAGTTGGTAAAAAATCTGATAATGATGAGAGTGACACGGGGCTGTGTAAGCCTTGTGAAACCTAACAATAGGCAAGCAATATGGGGCATGCCAGAAGTGAACAGCAAGTTAATTAAAATGGATTTGGACACTGGCTTGGCTGCATCAGTCATTCCACAAAATGAATTTGAATGGTATTTTAAAGATACTGAACTGAAGCCTGCAGGTATCCAACTAGGAATTTATATTGGAGAAAAGGTAACTCCTGAGGGAATGGAATGGCATTTGTAACCATGAAATACAACAACTCAAAAAGCCAAACTGGACTTGTATGTGGTCAAAACAGGAGAACCGGCATTGTGGGAACATGATTGTCTGAGATAACTACAACTTGATTGGAGATCTATCCATAATTTGCATGGCACATCCCCTGCAATAGAGAGAAAGGTACTGGATGCAGCAGTGTTCAAGGATGGTATTGGAAAACTGAAACATAACGGTAAAATTTTCAGAATCAATGGTGATTTTAAGGTCACCATCAACCCCTTACTCAATGTAGATCAATGCCCTCATTCCAGGATAGAAGACATCTTTGCAAACCTTTCTGGAGAAAAACATTTTGGCATAGTGATGGAAGTGAACACCCTGAGCCTTTGCATCATGTACCCTTTCTGCTGCTGAGAAAAATATGCACAGATTGGCAGAGAGGTCTTGAGTCTGGTTTGGAGTGTAAAACACTTCAACTAGTCCCTGTATGGGGGAGAGTTTACTGTCGTTACTGATCATCAACCACGAGTGTTCATTTTCAATCCACAGAAGGGTGGTAGCAGAACAAATGCAGAGATGGGCTCTGTTTGTTGAAAGACACAATTACAAGACCAAATTCAGAATGACAACTAATTGTGGAAGTGCTGATGTATTGTCCCATTTACTCTAGGAAAAGGAAATGCATGGAAAATTTACAAAAGAGGACACTCCTCTTAATGTATTCTCCCTTAGGCAAATCAAAAGTCTCCCTATTACAGCAGAGATGATCCAAAGAGATGAAATCAGAAAAGACCCCATACTGTCTCACATCTGCATGACCCTCCAAAATGGCTGGAAGGTGCAGCTGTAATTCTAGTTTCTTCATTTTTATCTGTGCCATGATGAACTTGCCTTTGATGGGAGTTGCCTTATGTGAGAATTAAGAGTTGTTGTATCATCCAAGCTGAGAGCTAAAGAGTTGGAGGAGCTACTCTAGGCATGGTCAAAATGAAAGTGATGGCTCAAAGCTTTGTCTAGTGGCCTGTGATAGATCAATAGACCTAGCAGCTGGCCACGTACAGATCACGATGGCATAAGACTGCAAGATATAGGCCATTTAGCCCATCGAGTCTGCTCCACTATTTCATCATAGCTGATCCAATTTTCCTCTTAGTTACAATCTCCTGCCTTCCCCCTGTATCCCATCATGCCCTGAGCAATCAAGAACCTATCAACCTCTGCCTTAAATATTCATAATTACTTGGCCTCCACAGCTGCCTGTGGTAAAGAATTCCACACATTCACCACTCTCTGGCTAGAGAAATTCCTCCTCATCTCCATTCTAGAAGGACACCACTCCATTCTGAGTCTGGGTCTTCTGGTCTTAGACTCTCCCACAATAGAAAACAAGAGCAGCACGTCTCTATCCCTAGGAATGGCCTGAATAGACCTGGCAGAGGGTTCATGTAGATTTTGCTAGTTCATTCATGGGCACAAATTTCTTGGTAGTAGGAGATGCAGCTACAAAGTGGCCAGAAGTGTTCCCAAGAGCCTCCACTATAGCTTCATGCACTGCTGATGTCCTGAGAAGCCTCTTCTCAAGGACTGGTGTTCTTAAGGGCATTCTTATGAGAATGCAGGGTAACTTGGACAGGTTGGGTGAGTGGGCAGATACATGGCAGATGCAGTTTAATGTGGATAAATGTGAGGTTATCCACTTTGGTAGCAAGAACAGGAAGGCAGATTACTATCTGAATGGTGTCAAGTTAGGAAAAAGGGAAGTACAACGAGATCTAGGTGTTCTTGTACATCAGTCACTGAAAGCAAGCATGCAGGTACAGCAGGCAGTGAAGAACGCTAATGGCATGCTGGTCTGTATAACAAGGGGAATTGAGTATAGGAGCAAAGAGATCCTTCTGCAGTTGTACAGGGCCCCGGTGAGACCACACTTGGAATATTGTGTACAGTTTTGGTCTCCAAATTTGAGGAAGGACATTCTAGCTATTGAGGGAGTGCAGCGTAGGTTCACGAGGTTAGTTCTTGGGATGGAGGGACTGTCATATGTTGAAAGATTGGAGCGACTAGGGTTGTATACACTGGAATTTAGAAGGATGAGAGGGGATCTGATTGAAACATATAAGATTATTAAGGGATTGGACACGCTAGAGGCAGGAAACATGTTCCCGATGTTGGGGGAGTCCAGAACCAGAGGCCACAGTTTAAGAATAAGGGGTAGACAATTTAGAACGGAGTTGAGGAAAAACTTTTTCACACAGAAGGTTGTGGTTCTGTGGAATGCTCTGCCTCAGAAGGCAGTGGAGGCCAATACTCTGGATTCTTTCAAGAAAGTGTTAGATAGAGTTCTTAAAGATAGCGGAGTGAAGGGATATGGGGAGAAGGCAGGAAAAGGGTACTGATTGCCATGATCACAGTGAATGGTGGTGCTGGCTCGAAGAGCTGAATGGCCTACTCCTGCATCTATTGTCTATTGTCTTAAGCACTTAATCAGTGCAATAGACAACAGTCTGTTATGGAACAGTTTCAATCATTCCTGAAAATGAATGGAATAAGACATAGAACATCTGCACAGTACTGAGCTGTGGAGGCCAAGTCATTATGAAGATTTAAGGCAGAGGTTGATAGATTCTTGATTGGTCAGGGCATGACGGGATACAGGGAGAAGGCAGGAGATTAGGACTATGAGGGAAATTGGATCAGCCATGATGAAATGGTGCAATGCAGTTTCTATTCCATGCAATTATGCAGCTTGTCAGGATGCTCTCCACAATGTATCTCTAGAATAGATGTGCGTAGTCATCTCCCTACAGCCTCCTCAGAAAGTAGAGTAATGGGCAAGCTTTCCTGATTGTGTAAAACGTGTTCTGGGACCTTGAGAGGTTGTTCAAGATGTGGTCTTCCCAGGCATTTGAAACTGCTCGCCGTCTGCACGGCTGCGCCGCTGATGTAAAGAGTCATTGCATCTTTACACTGTAAAGACAATTATAAATCATAATGAATTGTATAAAAAATAAAGTTAGAGAATAAATTAATGATATAGAATAAAGTATGCATAAATACATAAATAACAGAAGTATTTACCATGTTAACAGCTTTATATAAAGTAGTTAAAAAGGTTTTACTGTACAGTACACTGCTCTGCAGCCTCTTGTGGGTTGAAATTTCCTTACCAGTCCATTATGCAACCTGTCAGGATACTTTCAACAATGCATTGATTCACCACCACACAATGAGTGAAGAAGTTCCTCCTCACTTCAGTTGTAAACGGTGTACCTCTGTGACCTCTAGTTTTGGTTCCCTGAATTTATACTAACAGACTTACTAATAACTTTAATGACCCAGGCACACTTCCTCTGGGACTTGAGTATGGTTCATCTCACTGCTCTGCAATTCTGCTACAGGCGAATTGAAAATGATGGAAGTATAGCCAAGCGCTCACAATTTCCCCTAATACTGAAGAGGCCAGAATTCAAAGTAAGGATTTGCTGGCTGGAATTAAAGTGTGAAGAGTAACTCATAGTTGATGCCAACCTGAGCACATACTTGGTTTCTTAATCCACTTAATGACATTGTTATTAAAACTAAGGGTCTGATATCCACCAAAGGCCCTGTTGGATCTCTGCTCAACATCTGGAATGTCTACCCACAGCTTCCATATATCCTGGTGTTAGCACTGAAGTGTTTTGTTTGTTCAAGTTTCTGCACCAATTCAATGCCAATTGTAAAGTGGAAGAAATATGATCCGTCATAGCAGCTGAAGAGTTTAGAACAAGCTGAAAAAATATAGAATTGATTTTATATGGAAGTAGTTTAAAGACTTGGTGGCAACACCAGCTTACAGTCACCATGTTTATCTTTATCAAAAAGGGGCCTTTACAAATATGTGCCAAATCATTAAATGAGAGCACAGCTGACCCAGAGGAAGCTTGTTAGTAGTGTAAACTGTGCATTGAAGAAATGTCTTTGATTAGTATGTTGCTTTTCAGCAGCTCGGGGGAAAACGAAATGTAATCATTGCTCAGAAACGTGACAGCCCCATCTGTGCACAACAAGATCCCACAAGCTGCAATGGGATAACAATTGTTTAAATGAGGATGATTGAGGGATTATCACTGGCCAAGACCCTTGGAGAAAATCTCCTGTGACAATCAGAATCAGAATTGGGTTTATGTTCACATTGTGAAATTTGTTGCTTTGCAAGAGATAAAAATACCGTAAATTACAATAAGAAATATATAAAGAATACATACATTGTGCAAAAAGGGAGCTAAGTAGAGAGGTGGTGTTCATAGGTTCATAGACCATTCAGAAATCTGATAGCAGAGGGAAGAAGGCCATGTCCTGGACGGCGAGGGTCCTTAATGATGGGTGGTGCCTTCTTGAGGCACTGCCTGATGAAGATGCTCTCCATGGTAGGAAGACTAGTGTCCATGATGCAGTTGGATGAGTCTACAGCCCTCTGCAGATTTCTACGATCCTATGCAATAGAGCACAGCTGACCCAGAAGGAAACTTACTAGTGGTGCAAAATATGCATTGAACAAAAAATATATTAAAATATAAATAAATAGGGGGAAAAGGGAGCAAGATAGTGAGGTAGTGTTTATGGACCATACAGAAAGCTGATGGTGGAGGCAAAGAATCTGTCCCTAAAATGTTGCCTCTTCAGGCTCCTGTACCTCCTCCCCGAAGGTAGTAAGGAGAAGAGGCCATGTCCCGGTTGGTGAGGGTTCTTAATGATGGATGCAACCTTCTTGAGTCATAGCGCTTAGAAGATATCCTGGATGGTGGGGAAGTTAGTGCCATGATGGAGCTGGCTGAGTTAAAAGCCCTCTACAGCTTTTTATGATCCTGTGCATTGGATCCTCCAAACTAGGTAGTGATGCAACCACTCAGAATGCTCTTCACTGTGCAATTGTAGAAATTTGCTAGGGTCTTTGATGACATATCAAGTATCCTCAATCTCCTCATGAAATGTAGCCATTAGTGAGCTTTTTTTTGTCCGATTACCTCAATATGTTGGGCTGAGGATAGCTCCTCTGACATGTTGCACCCAGAAACTTGAAGCCGCTTACCCTTTCCACTGCTGATCTCGCAATGAGGACTGATGTGTGTTTTCCCAATTTCCCCTTCCCTGAAGTCCACAATCAATTCCTTATTCTTACTGATGTTGACTGCAGAGTTGTTGTTGTGACAGTATTTGACCAGCCAATCTATCTCACTCTGTACACCTCCTCGTCCCCATCTGATATTCTGCCAACAACTGTGTTGTCGTTGACAAATTTATAGATAGCATTTGAGCTGTATCTAGCCACACAATCATGAGTGTAGAGAGGGCAGAGCAGTGGGTGAAGCACACATCTTTGAGATGTGACTCTAGTTGATTGTCAGCAAGCAAGGGGGAGGAGATTGTCTCCATCCTTGACGAGTCCACATCTAAATGATGCATCTGAAGAATAACATTTCAGCAGTAAGGCCCTCCCTCGGAATTGGAAAAGGAGCATGGATACAGGAGAATCGGTCTGATTGGTTGTTTACCTTTGATACTAGCTCAGCTCGTTTGATTATTTTTCTCTGTAGTAGTGGAGAATATCTCTATCCTGACCTGCCCAGCATGTCCTCCCATTTTCCATTTCACAACTCCCACATACTTGCTTCCATGTCCTTTTCAGAATCATAATCGGGTTTAATATCACCTGCATGTTGTGAAATCTGTTGTCTTTATGGTAGCAGTACAATGCAATACATAATAATAGAAAAAACCTGAAATACAGTAAATATATATATTAGACAGTTAAATGAGTAGTGCAAAACTAGAAATAAAAAGTAGTGAGGTAGAGTTCATGGGTTCAATGTCCATTCAGAAATCAGATGGTAGAGGGATAGAAGCTGTTCCTGAATCATTGAGTGTGTGCCTTCAGGCTTCTGTACCTCCTACCTGAGGGTAGCAATGAGAACAAGGTATGACCTGAGTGATAGGGGTCTTTAGTGATGGACGCCACCTTCATCAGGCAGCGCCTGAATACTACGGAGGCTAGTGCCCACGATGGAGATAATTAAATTTACAACTCTCTGCAGCTTATTTTGATCCTGTGCAGTAGCCTGCACCCTCCCCCCCCCCATACTAGACAGTGATGCAGCCAGTTAGAATTCCCTCCATGGAAGAAATTTGCGAGTGTCTTTGGTGACATACCAAATTTCCTCAAACTCCAAATGAAAATAGCCATTGTAGTGCCTTCTTTGGACTCTGTTGATGTATTGGATCCAGGATAGATGCTCAGACATATTGACAACCAGGAACTTGAAATGATCACTCCTTCCACTTCTGATTCTTCTATGAGGACTGTTATGTATTCCCTTGATTTACCCTTTTTGTCTACATTCTCAATCTCTAACTGCTCCCAGTCACTCATTGACCAGTTACAATTGTTTACAGCTTAACCTCATGCTCTCCTCCAAGGATTGTCACCTTGTCATGGTGGAGAAGCCTGTGAACTCCAAGAACGATGAGGTCCTCAGGTTAACTCCTGGTAGGACCACCCATAGTGGTAAGGTCAAGGAGGAGGCTCCAAACAAAGAATGTTCAAACCAAAACCTTGGTGGTGGAGCTGATGGAAGATGGTGACACATCACAACAGTGGTGAAGGTGAAGAAAGGCCCTAGTTGTCTAGCATTCCACATCACTGAACCCTGACACTAATTTGTCAAGGACCATGTGGTGGCTGTTTGTGCATTGGTCTCCCCACATGAAACAAAGTCGCACACAGGGGTACTTCATTAAGGGAATCTACCCTCACATCCCAGATCAAGTTGCATGGTGATCCCAGATCAATGAAATCGTATGTTGCAACTATGAAAATAGCAATTAAAACAAAGTGTATGCATTATTTGGATCTCTGCAGCAGGGCAATTAAGTGCTCTTGTTTCGAGCACTTTAAACAAAATAAGAATATGTGCCCTCTACTTATGTTAATAACCTAATTCTAACATTCCCTGTCTGTCATGGGATATGACAGGGCTCTAGATGCTCTGCTGAACAAAAGGGTCACTCCATTATAGGAAGGATGACAAGACTTTGGAGTTGGTGCAGGGGAGGTTTACCAGGATGTTAGCTGGATGACAGGACGTGTTATAAGAAGTGGCTGGACAAATTTGGGTTATTTTGTCTGGAGCAGTGGAGGCTGAGAGCATATCTGATTGTGATTTATAAGGTTATGAGAGGTGTGCATAGAGTAGACACTCAGGATCTTTATCGCAAGGTTGAAATGCCCAATTCTTGAGGGCATACATTTAAGGTGAGGGGGGTAAATTTAAGGGAGATGAGGGAGGATTCTTCTTTTTATTTTTACAGAGTGGTGGGTGCCTAGAAATCACTGCCAGGGGTGTTGGTGGAGGTAAATATGGCAGAAGCTATTAAGTGGCTCTTAGATAGACACATCAATATGCAGAGAATGGAGGGATATAGACATTGTACAGCAGAAGGGATTAGTTTAGTTAGGCATTTGATTGCCAGTTTAATTAGTACAGCATTGTGGGCTAAAAACCCAGTTCTTGTGTTGTGATGTACTATACTCTAAGTAATATCGTGAAATGGTGGATGGACTTAATTTGGAAAATAGTAGCTAGGGCAACTGTTGAACTGTCACCACAAAGTTTCAGTTGTGGGATCTCGAGCACAAAATGAAATTGCAGTGGAGACTTAATTGGCAAATGCTTACCATTTTGTACTGAGCTGCTACCATTTTCCAACTGATCTGTAGTTAAATTTTTGGTATTGCTGCATAATTGCCCTCCCAGACTTTTTGGTTGAGCTCTGCCTGGTATTTCTGAACTGGTGTCCACCATTGGCATTGGAATCCGTATTGCCTTAGAAATTGAAGAGAAAATGAATAAGATTTTTTTAAAAAGTGGTTCACTCATCCAAATGGACTAAAGCAGTAGATTTTCTGTGCACCCAAAATGTGCAGCATGCATATAGTGTTACTTGCATCCCCAGATATTCATCCAAATTAAAAGTTCACCCGATGTCTGCAAAACGTCAATAGATGGTGCTGAAAAGTCATGGTGAGAGTGATTTTGGCCTAATTGCCAGGCCTGAATCTTGAGGAATTTAAGGGCCTCTTCATGTTTATATATTTTAAAACAACCATACTTTTAGACATTTTACAATGTATACCATTGCTTTTTCCAAAAGAAGATGCTCCAAAGGACCAAACAAAATGAACTCCAGTAATTTAAATTAACTTATGATTTGGCTTTTGCTTATCAAATGATCAAAGTAAAAAATTGTTTATAGAATCAAGATAGAGCCTTGTTTGATTATTTATAATCTCAATTTTATTCTGATTGTTTGGAAGGGCCAAATACTTCAATAAAAACACATTCAAGATGCCGCTGCTTTATATAAACTTTGCAATAAGCTTTGGAGAAACAAGAATGAGTTTCCATTTCAGCCTTTAGCTTTTAAAAGTGGATTTCTTTTCATGTTTAGGGGTGTTATGACTAGTTGTGCAACAGTACAGTGAACTGCTCTGGAAGAATGTTCTTTGAGAGGCTAATCCATACAAGGAAAGCGATCAGTGATTACTTTGGCCTGGACCAAGTCTCTGCTTTTACATTTTGTGTTGCAGCTTTGTGAATGAGTGGCCATTAATACAAGCCAGATCTAATGAATGCTATAACTTTATTTTGCTTCCACTTGAAACAGATGTCAAAATAGAATTGGACACCGACAGTTAAAATACACAACAAACACTACTTAAATCAAAATTATGCAGCAGGAACCTCCTGAAGGTGTGTTTGGTTTGGCAACCAGATTAAGAGTTCTATCCAGAAAACCACATTATTTGCCTTTGGTGTTTCAATTGTATCCCAACAGCCTGTCAACATGACTGAATAGATTGCTCTGGCTTACTTTTGATCCTTCTGATATCATGCTAAGAAGTATGAAAAATGCTCTGCACCATCATCCAATGTACTAACAACCTGGAAACCCTTGGGATGGTGCCAACTTTTTATGTGTTACATTAGTGCTACATGGGAATGGTTTACTTGCTTTTGTGCTGGGTGCAGCATTTAAAATCAAGAAGTCCAGATTCACAATGGAGCTCAGTATATTTTCACTGCCTTGGAGAGCCAAGCATGGACCAAATCTCCATGGCGACTTCACCCACCTGTTCTACAACCAATCATCTATCTGGGTTTGAGGATTGTCTCAGGCAATCTGCATCCTGTTCCACACAATCTCAAGAGGTTCATTGTACAACATCCAAAATGGGATCTCTCGATGTCTCCCCTACCCTCTACCCTAAGGTCAAATGTAGCACAACTTCTGCTAAAGGTTTAAGGATATGGGTCAAATACAGGCAAAACAAAACAAAAAGCAAATAACAAAATAAGAAAGTCATACAATACCGAAGCAAACCCTATGACTATAATCAAGCCATGATCTACCAAACCTGGAGAAGGCTGAGTATTTGAGCCCGACTCACAAGCTGTGACTTTGATTTGAAACATTTTTTCAGGATTACACAGCTACTCTATCTTCTCTTTTCTTGTACACTCTTAATTCCATGATGGTGTTTTGAAGTTCTCTCCATTTGTGGAGGGGAAGTGCAGCATGCAAGTGTTCGCAGTGTGACCGGGAACCTTATGTCAATGCAACACATGCACAAAGTTCTGGAGGGACTCAGCAGATCAGTCAGTTTTGTGTTGTTCTGGATTTCCAGCATCTGCAACACTTTGGATGTGTTGCTTTGGTTTTCCGGTATCTGCAGAATCTCTTGAGCTTTTATCAACGGCTCTGTCTCTCAGGCAGGCAGTTCCCAAGGACTCTGAGCCTTCAAGTCTTCTGTTAAGGTTAGAAAATGTTCAGTAGTTTCACTGGATTAACTAACTGACAACTTGAATAGAACATTAACACTCAACTTCTCCACAGTTGTAAAATGGCAACCAACACCCCTCAATCACAGCAAATGATGGCATAGGACTTTAAGATGTTTGAATGAAGTTTGTTTGCATGACAACAGAAATGCTCAGCCGGCTAGGAAACAACCATGGAGACAGAAGCAGAGTTAGTGGTTCGGGTCAATAAACTGTCAGCAGAATGTGATAGATTCGGTTGTGAGGCACAGAGGTGCTAGTCATTGAGAAGCTGTGTAGATAGACGAGGTTACACAGAAAGGAAATAAGGAAGACAATGATGATAATAACATCTCAACATAAATGCTAACATGCCCTCTGCGCTTAGAACTGTAACACTACAACATGATTTAGCAACTTTAGCAACCAGCAACTTTTGTGTGTGACATGATTTAATCAACTGAATTCAGTGATTGTGGAAGATAAACTACTTTTAGAGATTAAACTTCAAGCGGTGGTACCTTTATTCATCATGATATCACAGAGAGCATGCAGCGGAGTGCAAGGCTCGAAGTACAGACCAGTTTCAGTATATATTTATACTTCTAAACAGGCAAATGTACGCGACTACTGGAATGCAAGTTATTCTGTTACACATGTAACCAGGAGCAATAAGTTACATCTGTAGCACAAGGTATTTTTAATTATAGAACAAACAGTAACTAAGTCATATGAATACATGTTCCTCTCTTCTACACTCAGTGCTGCATCCTGATTATGAAACACTGTCTGCTATAAATCTAATTTCAGGCATTACGTCTCAAAGGTTCATTAGGTTACAAAGTTCAAATAGAAAAATGCAAGTTAGCTATTTAGTTCACTAACCCTTTTGCTGACCCTTCTTCCATATTGATACAACAGAAATACAACCAAAACCTTACCACAGCAATGGAATATTACTGACCACCTCTTGCACTGCCACAAACTTGTCTTTGATTGTATCTGTATGTCTTTTTATTGCACTAAGATCTTGTCTTTGCACAGACTTTCTTTTCATTAAGTGGTATAATTTTTATGTACTGTATAATTTATTTTCTGCATGTTTTCTGTAACTGTGATACTGCTGCAAGTTTTTCGTTGCACTGTACCCCACCATATTTCTGCACATGGTAATAAACTCAACTTAACTTGGTCCTCAAGTTCTCAGCATTTCCGATCTGATGCTTTTCTGGCTGCTACAATTGATTCATTAAAGCTTTTAGAAAACACTTATCATTTACCCATATTCTGCCCTAGTGTCCAATCGCAAGATAATTAGTGTCTCTTGCAGGGCTCGGGAAGCAGAAATTTAAAGAACACATCAGTCCCATCACACTGACAGAATCAATAGTATATGGTTGAAATAAGCACAGAGCTAATTTATCACAGTATTGACAGGTGGAAATATGTACAGCTTGGGTACTAATTCAAGCAATCTTCAAATTTAGTCCTGATGTAACAGTAGTTCTTTTAGTAAGTAGTTCAGTAGTAATTTTGCATTCTCCAAAACAGGAACACTCTAAATATAAATCAAGAAATAACAGGCCATGTGTACACTGGAATGTTAACTTTCAACAAGTCTGAAAGATAGTCCAGATGTTCATGGGTAGTGTACTGCTAAAACACAAAAAGATTCCTTTCTAAATGCCAGCACAACTTGTTATAACTTCTGCTTTGCTCTTGTTGTTACAAGCACTTTGTTTAATGTAACATCACATGAAGGAAAACTATCTTCTATTCATTTTGGTGTGTTAACTGGTTCATTTACTAATCGTGTTCACTGATATTCTCAGTATTATCTCACTTAGTAAAACATGAGTGCAGCCCATGCAGCATTGGTGGATACAAGGTGGTCATTTCTTGTGTACACATTGCCACCCAGGAATTTTGACTGACTATTAGAGGTAAACCGTGGATAAAGATTTCCCAATCGGTTCTACTGGAAGACATGGTACTACATGGTACTGAGGAGGATACATGGGGTGGGAGCTCACCACCCAGGACACACTCTCTTCTCGCTGCTGCCATCAGGAAAAAGGTACAGGAGCCTCAAGACTCACACTACCAGGTTTATTAAACCCTCAATCATCACGGTCTTGAACCAGCGAGGATAACTTCATTCAGCCTCACCTACCCCATCTGTGAACTGTTTGCACAGCTGATGGAGTCACTTTCAAGGGCTCTTCATTTTATGTTCTCGATATTTATTGCATATTTATCATTATTATTATGTTTTTCTCTTTTGTATTTGCACTTTTGCACACTAGTTAGTTTTCACTCTGTTGGAAGCAGTCTTTCACTGATTCTATTATGGTTCTTAGATTTATTGAGTATGCCCACAAGAAAATGAATCTCAGGGTTGTATATGGTGACATCTATGTACTTTGTTAATAAACTTAATTTGAACTTTGAACTACAATGGTGCAACCAATTGTTAAGATACACTTCTAAACTTAAAATGGGAGAAGGTCATCAATAAGCTGTTAAGAATAGTTGGGACTTTGATGATGCAGTCTCAGCGTGAAAATTTTGACTGTTTAGTCCCCTCCATAGATGCTGTTTAACTTGCTGAGTTCCTCCAGCATTTTGTGTATGTTGCTCAAGATTTCCAGTACTTAGTGGAAAGCTTATACTTAATTTCTATTGACTTCCAATATCTTTTTTTAAAAAGTTAATTCTGAGTTACTCACACGTGCTTATTTGGTAATGTTCTTGATTCCTAATTCACCTCATCGTGGCCCTTGTACTGTGCTTGTTTACCTGCACTGGACTTGCTTTTCAACAGTAACATACTCTGCATTGTTTTCCACTTAACTACTTCAATGTCATTATGTATGCAGTGATCCGTCTGGATGGCAAGCAAGCAAAAGCTTTGCACTGTTTCTTAGTACACGAGATAAAAAATGAGGCAACTCCAATTGAGTTTTAATTCCAAGAACTGTCTGAACTGGAAATACTAATGATTACATTCACTGCATTTCCATAGAGTAGCAAGAAATGAGAGCATTGCTCTTGCCGCCCTTCCCTTTACAGTTGTTTAAGAGTATTTTGGTACAATGTTTACTACAGTAGGGAGTACTTACTCCCAGTGTTACAATAAACCCAGATTAATTTACATGCATTTATGTCAATGCAGTTTAAATTCTCTCTTTGCATTGACAACAGGGCAGCACAGGATCACAGCTGGTAGAGCTGCTGCCTAGATCCAGGTTCATTTTGGAACTTGTGTGCTGTCTGTGAGGAGTTTGTATACTTTCCCTGTGACTGAATGGGTTTTCTCCAGGTGCCCTGGGGTCCTCCATGGAGAAAACTATCCACAAGAATCCAAGAACATCAACTGGCAGTAAACAGGCATGACTAACTCTCTCTATTCTCTACCTATGGGAGATTGAGCGGGGCACAAATTCAAAACTGGGCATCAGTGGAAGTCATGGCACAAGTAAACATGCAGCATGTAAGAGATTTCCTAGAAGCATGGTTTTCTGTAAATATTTCTATAAATAGGCATGTAGACCTCAATCCCATTTATAAGCCAATACGGGCAAAATTCCAGACAATGCAGAGTTCACCACACAACCAATCAGCGATAAGACCACTCCCTTCGTCGCGATCGAGTTTTCATAATGACGACCAATCAACTGATTAATAAGTATATAAAAGCCGAGCATTTGGAGGACACAAGTGAACAGTACACTGAAGATGTCTCTTTGTACGGTAATGAAATGTTTGCAAGTGGATTGCCAAGATCAGAGAACAGCTCAACCATCAACCATCCAAACTACACAGTTTCAGAGATATTACCAACCTAACAATATATTTGCATTTGCCAGGAATCTGAGCTAATACCTGTGTGGGATTGACATTTGAGTGTGGACAGTGCAGCAACAATGTATTGTAAATTAATTCCCATTAGCAATTAACTTCAAAGCAAATTGTTGGATGTTGTCTATACCTATCATTTTAAATAGTGGGAAACTGAGCCTTAATCTTGTCAATGATGGCTGAAAATATTGTTGAATTATACTCCTTTATACTTAAAGGTTCAAAGGTTCCTTTATCATCAAAGTATACAACTTCGAAATTTTTCAATTCTCCTGGTAGCCGTGAAACCAAGAAAGAAAAGAAAAAGAAAGGCAGCTCGATCATCAACCCCCAAATCCCACTCTTCTGCAAAAAAAACTGAACAAAAAACAGAACAGGCATATCAACTCCCAAATCCCTCCTCCGCACAAAAACCGAGCAAAGTAGATCAGACACATTGACCCCAAATCCTTCCTCACAAAAAACAAATCAGGCATATTGACCCCTAAATTCCACTGCTCACACAAAAGAAACCCCTGAGAAGACCAGGGGGAAAGACACAGAATATAAAAAAATGTAAGACTGAAAAATAGATTTTATAGACCAAAGTCCAAATCGAACCGCAGAAAAAACTTGGATAATACTCCTAGCAGTGGCACACTCTCCCCTCTCCAGTACAAAGCAACCAATCAAAAGCTCACCCTCTGCACCCACTTTGATGCTTCAATCTCCCTTGTTGCTTCAATTGGGGAAATGGAGCCAGACATCGGCTTGCAGCCTGCCCGCTCTGAGGTTCATGCTGAGGGCCTCCCAGAATCCTCTTGGAGACTGCAGAGCACTGAAACACCCAAACGATCTCCAAATTTCTGCGCTCACCTTGATGTTTCAATCACCCTCATTGCTTTAATCAATGAACAACGGAAGCTAGAGTTGGTGAAATGGGGTCAAACCTCGGCCTGCATGCTATCCCGCAGCTTTCTCACCACAAGATTTGTTCACACTGCCTCTGCCTCCCAGAATCCTCTCGAAGACTGCAGAGAGCCAAAGCACCTAAATTACCTCCAAACAGCAAAACACGGGTTCCAATAGTTCCAGAAAAACATTCAATATGAGAAACCAATGTAAAAGACATAAAGGAAGTGAAAAAAGGGTTCATGATCTATCCAGAAGATGCAGACCAAAGGAGCATTGCAAGCAGGCGCCATCTTGACCGGAAGCATATCCTCCTATATGTGGATGGGTCAGCAAAGGCTTCCAACAGAGATGGTCAGCAGCTGGATTGACGTGTTTGGACCGGGGTCAGCGGCATTCAGAACCAGGGTCAATGGTCACTCTTTACGGAAGAACTGAGTTCGTGGAGCTACTCTCCTTGTATATTGTAAGAGTGCTGTGATTATTGGACTATATTATATATTGGTTTTCTTCAGTTTCTCAGTATTTTCATTCTTATGGAGAATTGGCAGGTGGGTGATCTGTTAATATTTTTTGTAAGGTGGGTTGGGGGTTTGGTGCTATTGTTGCTGTTCCTTTCTGCAAGTGAGGGAGTTGAGGATTGGTACGTGTAGGGGGTCGGTGGTTGTTATTGTGGCTGTTTTTTTGCTGCGGGAAGGGGGTATTTTATGGTCTGTGAGTTTTGTTTCTTCTCTTTTTCATGCGACGGGCAGTCAATGTCTTTTCTTTCATCAATATTCATGGTCTTTCTGCATTTAATGGCTATCTGGAGTGGAGAAATATCAGATTTGTATTGTACATGCATGCTTTAAGAAAAGAAAATGAACTTTTGAAACTTTGAAGACCTCCTCTCATTCTCCTGGGTTCTGAACAATAAAGCCTAAGCTTTCCAATCTCTTTTGTCCCTTGACTATTGGTAGCATTATTGTAAATCTTCAAGACTTGCTTTCATGACATATGACAGTGTGACTCTAAATAAAACTATTTTCTGTAAGACTTAATTGGCAACAACCAATGCATTTCAAATTATGTTATTGTAAATTGCTTTTATGTGGTGGGTGATCATGAAAGCTTGAAAGTTATTATAGAAATGCCTCTCATTTCTTTCTCATATCATTTGCATATGTTTAGGCTTATAAAATTGTAAATACAGCACTGTGCAAAAGACTTAGGCATATATACGGCCAGATTTGGGAACAGCTTCTTTCCAACTGTGATAAGACTGCTGAACGGATCCTGACCCGGATCTGTGCCGTACCCTCCAAATATCCAGACCTGCCTCTCGTTTTTTTTTTGCACTACCTTACTTTCCATTTTTCTATTTTCTATTTATGATTTATAATTTAAATTTTTAATACTTACTATAGATTTGTAATCCAGGGAGCGGGAAGCATAGAATCAAATATCGCTGTGATGATTGTACGTTCTAGTATCAATTGTTTGGCGACAATAAAGTATAAAGCATATATATAGCTAGGGTGCCTAAGACTTGTGCACAGTGCTGTAGTAACTTCATGCTTTGCACCATACTGTTGCCTCAAAATAAATCATGACATATGCCAGTGATGATAAACTTGATTCTGATATGGGTTTCTTTAGTGGACTGAGAGTGGGAAGGGGCAGGCAAGGGGGAATCATGGTTGGGAAAAGGGGAAGGGAGAGGGAGAGCATGGGAAGCACCAGAGACATTCTGTAATGACCAATAAACTAATTGTTTAGAAGCAAAAGACCTTGCCTGGTGGTCTCAGTACTGGGGGTGCCTGCATCCGTGCCACCGCTTGTCCCTGGCATTCCTTATCTACCAGCTGTCGCACATTCCATCCGCGATGCTTCACCCTTGTCATTCCCAGCATCCCTTGTTCCTGGCAGATTTACAAACTCGCTCTCTGATTCATGTTGACAAATACAGTACTGTGCAAAAGTCTTAGGCATTCTAGTTATATATACATATATGTGCCCCAGACTTTTACACAGTACTGTAATATCTGGAACTTAGAGTACAAATTTGAAAACAATGCTGAAACTTTCTCACAAAATGTTTCTGATTTGAAACCTGATGTCCTACTGCTTTCGAATCAGAAACTATTCGTTTTGATGCCAGACGTTCTTCTCATTTTTGGTTTCCATCATTTTGCTCTTGTCATAAGCATAATGATATATCCATATGGCAAGACTCCACTTTATGGATTAGGATGTTTTTTAGGCTGTTGCATGGATGTTTGATTGAGTACAGAAGCTGCACTGTGAAATGACAACATTAATGGGGTCAGTAAATGGTCTGTGAAGTGAAATGTAGGAAAGAGGGAGGAATGGATGGTAGAATGATAATGTAAATAACATATTAGCCTTCCGTTGCTGAGTTCACCCCGGGTCTTTCTCAGTCTCAGGCAAACTTTGAAGTCATGGGTACAACCTCGTTCTTGATTTTCCCACTGGCGGTAGCAATGACTGATAGCAGCAACTTCATTTTTCACATGACAGTAGTTAAGAAGAGTTGTGTCTATTCACAATTTCCCCAACTTATGGATATTAACTAGACTATTTTAATTGCTTCTGGTCAGAGGTGATGGCTGAGAAGGGGTAACCTCGGGATATTTTGAGATTTGCTGTTTCCAGCTGGATAATTTTCCCCATTTGTTGTGTTGCTGTCCTGTGATCTTTTTAAAAACTGGTTCTGATATAACTTTCTTCCAGAATAATTCACCGGGCCAAGATATTCAGAAGTATAAAATTGACTAATGCAGAATGCAATCAATCACTGTCTTTAATCTGTCAGTATAAAGTTGCTGCAATTGCATTTTTATGATTGCATCTGGGCACATTCTGTGAAAAACCAATCCACAGCTAGGTATAATAATGAACATTTATTTAGCTCAATGATTGTTAGGCTGTGGCAAGATTAGTTTCCATCTGCTGTGTCTGGTCCCAGTGGCCTCCTTCGCCAACTGCATTCATGACCGTACTCTTCTGATTACTTACAAGAAGGATAAAATATGATTCACTTCACATGGAGTCTTCTTATTTTATGATCTACACAATCTATCCTGGTTATTCATGTGTAAATATTTCATAATCTTTATTCCAGGCAATTTTATACTGCCTGTCGTTCCAATTAAAATGTTAAAACACAGTTCAGAAGCAGGCCTCAAGAAGCAAAATGAAATGTAATTAGAATCATATACTACGTCACTGTTATTTTGCTCTCTGTTTGCACTAATTTAATGAAATTTCTATTTCTATATATTTCTTACTGTAACTTACAGTTTTCGTTGTTATGTATTGCATTGTATTGCTGTCACAAAATGACAAAGTTCAGGACATATGCCAATGATATTAAACCTGATTCTAATTCATAGTCATGTAGCAGAGAAGCAGATCACCGTGTCATGATAACCCTCACATGCCTATCTATACCAATCCCATTTGCTCCAGAGCCAACCATGCTCTAATGTTTGTTCTGAGGGCACTTCCTTCCACGACTTCCTTAGATAATGCATTCCAGATTGCAACCACCTTCTGGGTGAAAAGGAATTCTTCTTAGAACCATTCTAAACCTCTTACTCATCACCTTAAATCTATTCCCTTTGCATGGAGAAACTTCAGAAAGTTGTGGACACAGCTCAGCACATCATGGGAACCGGCCTCTCCTCCAATGGACTCTGTCTATGCTTCTCGCGGTCTTGGTAAAGCAGCCAATATAAGCAAAGACGCCAGCCACTGCAGAATTTCTCGCTTCTCCCCCTTTCTATCAGCAGAAGATACAAAAGCCTGATGGGAAAGGTCGGGGGGAGAGGGAAGAGAGACTGCCTGTGGTGGGAGGGGTCTTTTGTTATGTTAGCTGATTTACTGAGGCAGTGAGAAATTACAATAATAAAATAATTTACCAATTTCTGGTCTTTAACACTTCAATCAATTTTCAACCTTTATTTCTTTGCAGTCTCTGTCAATTTGAGCCAGTATCTGGCGCCATTGCCTCTATTGGGTTCTCAGCCAAGCAATCCTTTCTGTACCACACTGTCCGCTAAAAATAAAAGTGAGGTCACATCTTCAGAGCCTCCGCCCGGCAATGGCAGAGGCAGATGATGAAATTTATCTTTGCCTTCAGTGCACTTCCACAACCTCTGGTTGATTGAGGAAGAGTGTATTCAAACATCAGGAAATCAGGATTGGCACAGCTTTTGAGTTTTAACATGCACTAGTCTCTCATACAATTCTCAGTCCTGGACTACCTACATGCAGACCTCATATACACCAACTCTGTTTCCTGCAAATTCAACAGAAGGATAGGGAAACAAACATCAGTGGCTTCTCCCAGGTCAACATCCGCAGTGTTTGGGGCATAGCTACACTCATACTTGGTCAAGTGACCGGGCCACGTAGTTTTTGTGCTTGACATCAGATTCGCAGATCAGACAAGCTCTGTCATGTGAAGAAAGCATCAGGTGAAAAGAGAAAAAGATTCAAGGCTCAGACTCCTTGTAGAAATGTAACGTTTCCATTAAAGCTGGAACCTCATGAATGGACCTTTTCTCCAATGAAGATGAATTCTTGATCTCCTAGTTGACCTTGTCACCGCTTTTGCTCTTTATTTGTCGACCTGCGCTACACTTTCTGGGCAACCATAACTCCAAATTCTGTTTGTTTGTTCCTTTTGTACTACCTTAATGTATTTATGTGTGAAATGACCTCTATGAATGACATGCAAACTAAAGATACTCACTGTGCCTCAGTACACATGACAATAATAAGCCCATTAACATTTACAAGTATCCATTTGAAGAGGACAAGAAGCATTTGGCACAGTATTGAGAACCTTCAGTTAATGCACTTTGAACACACAGAGGTCCTATTGAAAGAGCAGATCTCCTCACAAACATACACTTCCCTGTCCCACTGGACCACCAGTAGTCCCAGTCATGGAACGGGCTGCAGTTCCTACATTGGCTTTCGTGGTGACCTCAAAACACCCAAAGACCAAATGACAGTAAACCATCCATTATGCCAAATGACAGTTTAAGAAGAAAGAGGATTCCATGCAGACTATTGAAAGTGCAGGTTAGTTGCGCTGGATATTTTCCCTCATTCTGCATAAGACCATAAGTTAGAGGAGCAGAATTAAGCCATTTGACCCATTGAGTTTTCTACGCCATTTCAACATGGCTGATCCACTTTTTCTCTCAGCCCCAATCTCCTGACTTCTCCCAGTATTCCTTCATGCCCTGATCAAATAAGAATCTATCAAACTTTGCATTAAATATACATAAAGACTTGGTCTTCACAGCCTCCTGTGGCAAAGAATTCCAGACTTACCACTCTCTGGCTAAAGAATTTCCTCCTCATCTCTGTTCTAAAAGGATATCCCTCTATACTGAGGCTGTGTCCTCTGGTCTTAGACTCTCCCACCATAGGAAACATCCTTTCCACATCCACTCTGTCAAAGCCTTTCACTATTTGATAGGTTTCAATAAGGTGATCCCTCATTCTTCTGAAGCCCAGAACCATCAAACACTCTTCATATGACAAACCATTCAATCCTGGAATCATTTTTGTGAACTTCCTTTGAACCCTCTCCAGTTTCATCACATCCTTTCTAAGATAAGGGGCCTAAAACTGCTCATAATACTCCAAGTGAGGCCTCGGCAGTGATTTGTAAAGTCTCAATGTTACATCCTTGCTTTTATATTCTAGTCCTCTTGAAATGAATGCTAACATTGCATTTGCCGTCCTCACCACAGAATAAACCTACAAATTAATGTTTAGGGAATTCTGCATAAGGACTCCAAAGTCCCTTTGCACTTCAATTTTTTGTGTTTTCTCTCCATTTAGAAAATTGTCAACACTTTAATTTCTTCCACCAAAGTGCATGACCATATAGTTTCCAATACTGTACTCCATCTGCCATTTCTTTGCCCATTCCCCTAATGTCTAAGTCCTTCCATTCATCAAAACTACCTGCTCCTCAACCCGTCTTCATATCATCCGCAAACTTTGCGAAAAGTCATCAATTTCATCATCCAAATCATTGATATGCTCTGGGCTCATAGCTTGTTAAGCAGCCTCAGGTGTGGCACCTTGTCAAAGGCCTTATGAAAATCCATGTGCACAACATCAACCAACTCTCCTTTGTCTATATTGCTTATTTTTTCAAAGAATTACAACAGATTTGTCATGCAAGATTTTCACTTGTGAACAATATGCTGACTATGACTTATTTTATCATGTGCCTCCAAGTACCTTGAGACCTCATACTTAATAGTTGACTCCAACATCTTTTCAACCACTGAGGTCAGACTAACTGGCCCCTCTGCCTTCCTGCCTATCCTTTCAATACAATGTGTATCCTTTGACATTAAGCTCCTAGCTATATTCTTCTTTCAGCCATGACTCAGTGATGCCTACAGTACCATACCTGCCAATCTGCAACTGTTCTACACGTTCATGTTCTGTATACCACGTGCATTCACATTTAATACCTTCAGTCCTGTATTCACCCTTTTCGATTTTGTCCACTTTTTACATTGCAACTCACCCTGTTGACTGCAACTTTGCCCTATCAACAGCTTCTCCTCACTACACATTGCTTCTGTTTATAAACCAGCTCTCTCATCTTCCTAGTTCTAGCCTCACTAGCACATGGCACGGGTAGAAATCCTGACATCACAACCCTGGAAGTCCTGCCCTTTAACTTAGCATCTAACTTTATGAACTCCCTATGCAATACCCCGTCATTTTTTCCAACCATGTCATTGGTACCTACATGGACCATGACTTCTGGCTGTTCACCTTCCCACTTAAGAATGCTGAAGACTCAGTCCAAGATATCCCAGACCCTGGCACCCAGAAGGCAACATACCATCCGGGAATCTCATTCTTGCCTACACAACCTCCCGTCTGTTCCCCTAACTAACAAATCACCACAGTGTGCCTCTTCATCCCCCCTTCCACTTAATATGGTGACACGCGAGTACCTATCCTATCTCAAGTCTGTTTTACAGTCATGTAATCCATTGAGAGGTAAAATCCCTCTTTGCCAACCATGAGAGTGCACAATAAACTAAATCAAACATAAACCCACATGTGTTACATTTGTAACAGAATAGTTTACTTTCTATTCTCATTGTTCAAATGTAAATAAATAGAAGAGTGTAATTAAATACCACTTAAGAAAACAATAGCACCAATAAATACTTGAAATGTTTTGACACTATCTTTGGCAGAACAAGTGTTTTTTTTTGCCTGAACATTATGTGGGACATTCAATAGGCTGCTGATACTGAAGACAAAGTGCAGCTGCACAAACACCCTCAGCATGAGGCAAAAATCACGGACCACTGTGGCAAAACAAAGTTTTTCCAAATAACTTATTTGATACCTGCTATAATTTTCCATCCATATTCACATTTATTTGAAGTCGTCATCGTCATGGTGGCTATCCCTCGAGGTCGAGGATGATGGTCTTCGTTCTGAAGAAGTGGCCCACAGAGTGAAGACGCCTATGCATGTATTTGTTTAACGTGTACTTGATGTTGCACTCCAAGAAGCACACGATACTTCACAAATCAACCAACTGATTCCAATGGCATGGAAACCACGACGATTGGAGCTGATGGATTTGTTGCAGCCTTCATCCGCCTTCACAGCCGTTGAGTTCAAAGTAACTTCGTCCGCCTGTTCCACCATTGAGGTCTTGGTTGGATTGTTCTTTGTCAGGGACCTCACCCTCGACCTTACTGCCATGGGTGACCCTACCAGGAGCATAGCTCCAGACGGCATTGCTCTCGGGATCACAGGACCACACAAGCTTCTCCACCACGACAAGGTGACAATCCATGGAGAAGATTATTTGAAGTGCTCTGATATAAATCTGGGAAGCCTCCGAAACTAGGAACAACAGCTAATTTCAAATTATTTCCAAGCTTGCTTATTTCTTGGCCTTATGTGAGAGTGTGATTTGCAAATTTGCAAATGAAAGACCTGTATCATCAAGAAACATTGGTCAGTTTAGTAGTTCCCTCAAAGCAGCATCCACTATGCAAGGAAAGGAGGGAAGGACAAGGTTGTTTTTTTCCACAATGATATAGTGAAGACATGATGTCATTGGTGCACCAAAATCCAATTCAGTAATTTACTAAGAGATTGACACAAATTTCTTTCCCTTGAGCACTGGAGGTTGAGGGCTGACATTATAAAGATATACGAAATCATGAGAATTGATGAGATGGACTTTTCTTCCTTTTCTTTTCCCAGGGTAGGCGACCTGAAAACTGGAGGACATACAGGATTATGCAAAAGCCTTAAGCACACATATATAGCCAGGGTGCCTAAGATTTTTGCAAGGTACTGTAGTAATTTTATGTATTGCACTGTACTGGTGCCACAAAAAAAAACATGTCATAATAAACCCGATTCTGATTTGGGTCTTTGTTGTGGACTGAGAGTGGGAAGGGGACAAGGAGTGGGGAATCAAGATTGGGAAAAGGGGAAGGAAGAGGGGAGGGAGCAGGAAACTCCCAAGAGACATTCTGTAATGATCAATAAACCATTTGTTTGGAATCAAATTACCTTGCCTGGTGTCTCAAGGATGGGTGTGTCTGCACCCGCACTAACCTCTGCCCTGGAACTCCTCTGCCACCTGTCCCATGCCCCTCCTGTGGCATACCTTTGCCATTCCCAATATCCTTTGCTCCTGCAGAGTTACAAACTTGTTCTCTGCTCCAACGTTGACAAATACAGTATTCTGCAGAAGTCTCAGTCACCCTTGCAACACATATATATGCACCTAAGACTTTTGCACAGCACTGTATATTTAAGATGAGAAGCGAAGCATTGAGAAGAGAGCTGGGAGGTTGCTTTTTCACACCAAGGGAGGTGGGTATATGGAATGAACTGCAGAGGAAGCTTTCATAAGGTACAATTACAATGGTTAAAGACACTTAGATGAATACATGGACAGAAAAGGCCTGTAGGGATTTAAGATAAACACAAGCAAGTGAGTCGATCTCATGTAGACATTTTGAAATGGCGGATAGGACTGAAGTATCTGTTTTTGTGCTGTATAACTTTAAGGTACTCCAAGTAAGTGTTGTTACTCAAGATTTGATGCCAAGCTTCAAAATGCAATATCAGGGCAACTGAACAAGGCTTCATTAAAGGGGTAGGATTAGAGCACATTCTGAAGGGGAATAGAGAGAAGGAAAAGCAGAATGGATTGGGAAGGTCAATCACAAACAAGAGAAAATCTGCAGATGCTGGTGCAGCAGAGGGAGGGAGGTGATAGGCTGGTGAGATGAGGTGAGAGGGGAATGGGTAGGGGGAACGGTGACATCGTGACAGTAGAGGAGGACATGAACTGACATGTTGGAATGGGAAAGGGCAGTGGAATTAAAATGGCTGGCCACAGGGATAATCTACTTTTTCCTTGTATATGGAGTGTAGATGCTTGGTGAAGCAGTCTCCCAAACTGCGTCAGGTCTCACTGATACACAAGAGGCCATACCGGGAGCACCAGATATGGCAGATGACGCCTACAGACTCACAGGTGAAGTGGCGCCTCACCTGGAAGGGCTGTGAAGGGCTCTGAATGATAGTGAGGGAAGGGGGTGTAGGAGGAGGTGTAGCACTTGTTCCACTTGCAAAGATAAGAGCCATGGAGCTCAGAAAAATTGAGGGCTATGGGTAACCCTAAGTAATTTCTAAGGACATGTTCGGCACTGCTTTGTGGGTCAAAGGGCCAATATTGTGCTGTAAGTTTTGTATGTTTCCATGAGGGAGATCACTGGGGAAGAATGAATGGACAAGGGAGTCCCATGGGGTGTGATCCCTGCAGAAAACAGGAAGTGGGGTGGGGGAGGGAAAGATGTGCTTGGAGGTGCGATCCTGCTGGAGATGGCGGAAGTTACAGAGACTTATGTGCTGTACCGGAAGCTGGTGGGGTGATGACGTAGATAGGGAGACAGGTTAACTGAGCACCTATGCTCCATCCATCAGTAAAAGAGGGATCTCCCAGTGTCACTGATTGTAATTAACTCCACTTCCCATTCTAATTCCAACATGTCCATCCATGATCTCCTCTACTGTTGTGATGAGGCCACACTCAGGATGGAGAGCAACACCTTACATTTTGTCTGGGTAGCTTCCAAACCGATGGCATGAACATTGAATTCTTGAGCTTCTGGAAATGCCCCCCCTTCTCCATTCCATATTCCCATTTCCCTCTCTCACCTCATCTCCTTGCCTGCCCATCGCCTTCCTCCATCTGGTGCTCCTCCTCTTTTTCCTCTCTTCCATAGATTAATCTTATCAGATTACCCCTTCCCCAGCCCTGCATCTCTTTCACCAATCAACTTCCCAGTTCTTTCTTCACTCTTCACTCCCCTCCAAGTTTAAACTATCACCTTATAGTTCTTCCTCCTCTCCCCCACCCCCAACTTTCTTATTCTGACTCCTCATCTTCTTTTCCAGTCCTGATGAAGAGTCGCAGCCCAAAATGTCACCTGAACTCTTTTCCATAGATATAGTTTGGCCTGCTGAGTTCCTCCTGCATTTTGTGTGTGGTACAAGGACTGGGAAGGGACTCCCAGAGTTTAGGGACTTGGCAGATGAAGGCAAGACTGTCAGTAGTTGTGATTATATTTGAGGATTATAAATGACCTGCCCTGGGCCAGGAACACAGATGCAATCACAAGGAAGGCATGTCAGAGTTTTTACTTTCTTGGAAGGTTAAGGAAGTTCTGTGAGTCACTAATCACTCTAACAAACTTCCACAGATGTTCTGTTGAAAGTATTGTGACTAGTCCGATACTGTAATTTAAATGAACAGGGATGTAAGAAGCTGCAGAAAGGACTCCATCATTGGTATTATCTACATGAGACACTGCCTTAAAAAACAGCTCCTACCATCACAGATCCCCACCATCTAACCCATGCCATCTTCTCTCAGCTATTATTAGGTAGGAAGTACAGAAGCCTGCAGTCTTAAACCACTAGGTGTGAAAACAACTTCTTCCCTTCAACCATTCAGCTCCTAAATCAACCTGCACAAACCTAATCAACACCTCAGTATGGTAACACTCGAACCACTTTGTCCATTACAATGCAATGGGCTTTTGTTTTCGTTTTGTTCTATTGTGCTGTCTCTTGTATAATTTACGTTAAATTCATGTGTTTCTCATGAATATTGTCTCTGAAGTTAATTAATTAATTTATTTTTATTGATTTACAGTGTGGAACAAGCCCTTCTGGCCCTTCAAGCCACACCAGCTAACGACTCCCGATTTACTCCTAAGCCTAATCATGGGACAATTGACAATGATCAATTAACACCCAGAGGAAACCCACCTGGTCTCAGGGGAAAACACACAAACTTCTTTCAGAGAGCGGTGGGAATTGAACGCAGGTTGTTGGTACTATACAGCCTTGTGCTAACCAGTGCACTACGGTGCTGCCCCGATCGCCTGTGATACTGCTGCAGGTTGGGTTTTCATTGCACCTGCGTATTCATGCACATCAAAGCTCAAAGTTCGAAGTAAATTTATAATCAAACTCACTATATACCACCCTGAGGTTCACTTTCTTGTGGGCATTCACAGTGAATATGAAGAAATATAATAGCATCAATGAAAGACTGTACACAACAAAGATGGGTAAACAACCAATGTGCAAAAGACAACAAACTATGCAAATGCAAAAAGAAAAAAAGATAAATAAGCAAACAAACAAATAAATAAATATCGAGAACTTGAGTTGAAGAATCCTTGAAAAGTAAGTCCATAGGTAGTAGGAAAAGTTCAGTGCTGGAGTAAGTGAATTTATCCCCTCTGGTTCAAAAGTCTGACGGTTGAGAGATAATAACTGTTCCTGAACCTGGTGGTGTGAGACATGAGGCTTCTGCACCTCCTTCCTGATGGCAACAGTGAGAAGAGAGCATGGACCGGATGATGGGAGTCTTGTCACAACCACAGACTCGGCTGCGCAGCAGATTCAGCAATTGCGCTCGTGAATGTGCACATGTCAGCTAATTATTATTTCATTATGGTGGTATTTAACTCACTTTTTTCATTGTAGCACTTGTCGAGATTTGAGCAAAGCATAGCAATGTTATGCTGCCTGCTTGCATTTGGCCTGGTCTGAGAAAATGAACTATTGAGTCGATTGACATTGAAGACTAGCAGTATTCATTTTATCAACACACACAAAATGCTGGTGGAACGCAGCAGGCCAGGCAGCATCTATAGGAAGAAATACAGTCGGCGTTTCGGGCCGAGACCCTTCGTCAGGACTCACAAAGGATCTCGGCCGGAAACGTCGACTGTACTTCTTCCTATAGATTCTGCCTGGCCTGCTGCGTTCCACCAGCATTTTGTGTGTGTTGATAAAATGAATACTGCTAGTCTTCAATGTCAATCAACACACACAAAATGCTGGTGGAACGCAGCAGGCCAGGCAGAATCTATAGGAAGAAGTACAGTCGACGTTTCCGGCCGAGATCCTTTGTGAGTCCTGACGAAGGGTCTCGGCCCGAAACGCCGACTGTATTTCTTCCTATAGATGCTGCCTGGCCTGCTGCGTTCCACTAGCATTTTGTGTGTGTTGCTTGAATTTCCAGCATCTGCAGATTTCCTCGTGTTTGCATATTCATTTTATACTTAGATATTCCTTTCAGCCACGATGTTGGCATCTAGTTTTCCATTTGAGAGTTTTAGTTAGCAACCCTTTTTGGCCTTGCACTTATTGTTTTCTTTTCCCTTAAAATACTGTTCGCATTAAAGTCTGTGAACGATCGACCCACTTCAGTGTCACTCTCTCTCTCTCAGCACTTGGGACATATCTGAATATACTGACAGCAAGTATCTGACCACACGCAGATGGACCCAACAGAAAGAGACTAGCTGACCTTGGCCCTGAGAAGCATTAGTCAGGTAGGGAACAAGCTACAGGCAATTGAATCTGTTTTGGATGAAGTTACTGAAGCAACGAGACAGATAATCTTGTGCCAACAAGCCTGGTCTCATCTAGAGGATAGGTATCATCCATCACATCATCTGCTCCGCAACTCATCATAGACAGTTGGAGTCAGGTGTCTGCAATTTCTGCTACCACAGCTGCCATTCACAAACTCGCTGCAGACAGCTGGTGTCAGCTAACAGCAATTAGTGTTCTCACCCATGCAATTCAGCAGCCTCTGTCCGTCTCAGTCCCACTCCCAGTATCTCACAAGCCCTCCTTTTCTGCTGCCCTGGCAACTTCCGCCAGTACTGCTCCCACACCCATGCCGGGTCTCTTTGGTGACACTCTCTTTCGGACCATCACAGACTCCCGTGTCTGTACAAGAACAGAGTATTCCACCATGAAGCAGATCTCTGGTGATCCCGATGGCTGCAGAAGTTTTATTACCCAAGGCCAGCCGACCTTCCAAGCCCAGCCTGCTCGTTTTGGTGATGATGCATGAAAACTGGCGTACATGGTCAATCTGCTAGATGGACCTCCAATCAGTCTGTTCAACGCTTTATGGGAACAAGGATACCCTGCAGCCCAGTTGTTCCAACATGTTGTTCTAGAGTTAAGGAGGGTTTTTGACCTTCCAGTATGGGATCAGGAAGCTGCCCACCAACTCCTGGACCCACGCCAAGGCCGAGCCATGGTGAAGGCCTGTACAATCAGATTCCACATGCTTGCAGTAGAGACAGGATGGAATGAGAGATTTCTCATCACTGCCTTCCAGCATGGTCTGAACACAGGGGTCTGGCACAAGATCGCTGTCCGTGATGAGCAGGATAGTCTAGATGATCTGATTAATCTGGCTATTCAAGTTGACAACGGGGTAACTGAGTGGCACAGGGAAAGAGTATTGCAAGCTTCCTACGCTGTCTAGTCACTGTCTTTCCTCACCCTCTTCCTCATCACCCATCAGACGGTCCATGCAGGAGCCTATGCAAGTGAGGCGCATGTGCCTGTCTCAGGAGGAATGAGAGCAGCACAGGAGGACATATTCCTGCCTGTATTGTGGAGATCCAGGGCTTTTCTGGGTGGCATGTCCCGAGAGTCCAGTAAAAGAGGATACCGGTCAGCAGGGGAAAGGAGTCCTGATGGGTTGATTCACTCTGCAGTCAGCTACCCCTCGTTGTATTATGCCTACAGCTTCCTTGTTGTGTGGATTCGAACCCATGTACTTAAAGCATTTATTGACTCTGGTGCAAGCAGGAATCTCATTGACAACTCTCTAGCTCAAAGGTGGAAATTTCCAAATCAGGATTTGAGAGAAAAGATCAATGTCAAGGCCCTAGATGACAGACCTGTGGACATTGGCCAGATCCACCTTTCCATTGAACCAGTCAAACTCGTGCTCGAATGCAACCATAGTGAAGAACTCTCCTTCTATCTGGTTGATTCACTGAATTGCCACTGGTGCTTGGCTCCCCTGGTTATCCCTACGTAACCCATAGATCAATTGGTCTCTTAAAGCACTCCAAGAGTGGGGACCAACACGCCTGTCTACCTGTCAAGGTCCAGTTCAAGTTCCGTTCTACGAATCCCCTCCTGTGTCAACTAAGGATGTGGATCTGTTGGCGATTCTGGCTGAATATGCTGATCTTGAGGTCTCCAGTCAAGACGACCACATCCCTGCCTCTTCACTGGGCATATGACTGCGCCCTAGACCTCCTACCTGGCATTATTCCTCCCCAGGGCTAGCTCTTTTCCCTACTTCATCTTGAAATGGTGGCCAGAGAAGAGTACATCAAAGAGGCATTGGCCTAGGGTTTATCCATCTGTCAACCTCTCCCATAGGAGCAGGCTTCTTTTTTGTGAGCAAGAGAGATGGCAAGCTCCATCACTGAATCAATTTATTATTGTTTTGTATGGCAGGTGATTTTAGAAACAGGGAAACATAGAAAACCTACAGCACAATACATGTCCTACGGCCCACAATGCTGTACCAAACATGTACTTACTTTAGAAATTACCGAGGGTTAACCACAGCCCTCTATTACTCTAAGCTGCATGTACCCATCCAAGAGTCTCTTAAAAGAACCTATTGTATCCGCCTCCACCTACGTTGCATGAAGCCCATTCCACACTCACCACTCTCTGCATAAAAAACTCACCCCTGACATCTCCTCTGTATCTACTTACAAGCACCTTAAAACTGTGCCCTCTCATGTTAGCCATTTCAGCCCTAGGAAAAAAGCCTTTCACTATCTACACAATCAACACCTCTCATTATATTGTACACCTCTATCAGGTCACCTCTCATCCTCCATCGCTCCAAGGAGAAAAGGCCAAGTTCACTCAATCTATTCTCATAAGACATGTTCCCCAATCCAGGCAACATCCCTTGTATATCTCCTCTGCACCTTTTCTATAGTTTCCACATTCTTCCTGTAGTGAGGTGACCAGAACTGAGCACAGTACTCCAAGGGGGACTTGACCAGGGTCCTATAGAGCTGTAACATTACCTCTCAGCTCTTGAACATGGTTGATGAAGGCCAATGCACCGTATGCCTTCTTAACCACACAGTCAACCTGCACAGCAGCTTTGAGTGCCCTATGGACTTGGACCCCAAGATCCGTCTAATCCTCCACACTTACAAGAGTCTTACCATTAATACGATATTCTGCCATGATATTTGGCCTACCAAAATGAACCACCTCACACCTATCTGGGTTGAACTCCACATGCCACTTCTCAGACAATTTTGCATCATATCGATGTCCCACTGTTACCTCTGACAGCCCTCCACACTATCTACAACAACCCCAACTTTTGTGTCATCAGCAAATTTACTAACTCATCCCTCAACTTCCTCACCCAGGTAATTTATTTTAAAAAAATGAAGAGAAGGGGGTCCCAAAACAGATCCCTGAGGCACACCACTGGTCACTAACCTCCATGCAGAATATGACCCATCTGCAACCACAATTTGCCTTCTGTGGGCAAGCCAATTCTGGATCCACAAAGCAGGATCCCCTTGGATCCCATGCCTCCTTACTTTCTCAATAAGCCTTTCATGGGGTACCTTATCAAATGCCTTGCTGAAATCCATATACACTACACCTACTGCTCTACTTTCATCAATGTGTTTAGTCACATCCTCAAAAAATTCAATCAGGCTCTTAAGGCACGACCTGCCTTTGACAACGCCATGCTGACTATTCCTAATCATATTATGCCTCTCCAAATGTTCATAAGCTGGTGGGAAGATGGCAGCGCGACGCAGCTCGCAGCGGCCTCACTGGTGGTGATGTCTGTTATTTGTCAAGTAGGGTGCCGTGCACAATCCTGATTTGATGGAGACGGACGTGAGAGCACAGAGGAACATTTGGTGAAATTTCTGAAATGTCCGTTTCGCTGCTGCTGCTACTCTGTGGTCCGGAATCTCCGGAGGAGAAGGCACAGAGTCCTCGGCTTTGCTTGTCGCTCGGCGGCCGGGACGGGGTCGAAGCACTCAGCAGAGGATGGTGCTTGGTGTCGGAGGGGCTGGTTGGAGGCTCGAAGTTTTCGGACGGACTCAGAGTCCGCTGCGGTCAGGTGCTTCTAATGGTGCTGCATCGGTGAGTTGGCGGTGCTTGGAGGTTTATGGCGGGGAGAGTTCCTCCCTTCTGCCGCCTGCGTGGGATGATGAGGCTATTGGGACTTTAAGACTTTTTTTTTTACCGTGCCCATGGTCTGCTCTTTATCAAATTATGGTATTGCTTTGCACTGTTTTAACTATATGTTATAATTATGTGGTTTTGTCAGTTTTAGTCTTGGTCTGTCCTGTGTTTTCCTGTGATATCATTCTGGAGGAACGTTGTATCATTTTTTAATGCTTACATTTCTAAATGTCAATAAACGAAAACTGAACAGAAATGATAAATCCTGCCTCTCAGAATTTTCTACATCAACTTATCAACCACTGAAGTGAAGACTCACTGGTCTATAATTTCCAGGGCTATCTCTACTCCCTTTCTTGAATGAGGGAACAAAATCTGTACCCTCCAATCCTCTGGAACCTCTTCCATCTCCATTGATGATGCAAAGATCATTGCCAGAGGCTCAGCAATCTCCTCCTTCGCATCCCACAGTAGCTTGGGATACATCTCGTCTGGTCCCGGTGACTTATCCAACTTGATGCTTTCTAAAAGCTTCAGCACGTCCTCTTCCTTAATATCTATATGCTCAAGCTTCTCAGTCCACTGTAAGTCATCCCTACAATCACCAAGGTCCTTTTCCGTAGTGAATACTGACGTATTCATTAAGTATCTCTGCTATCTCCTCTGGTTCTGTTCACACTTTTCCACTGTCACACTTGATTGTTCCTATTCTCTCATGTCTTATCCACTTGCTCTTCACATACTTGTAGAATGCCCTAGGGTGTTCCTTAATCCTGCTCATCAAGGCCTTCTCATGGCCCCTTCTGGCTCTCCTAATTTCATTCTTAAACTCCTTCCTGCTAGCCTTATAATTTACTAGATCTCTATCATTACCTAGTTGTTTTGAACCTTTTGTAAGCTTTTCTTTACTTCTTCACTAGATTTTCTACAGCCTTTGTACACCATGGTTCCTGTACCCTACCATACTTTCCCTGTCTGATTGGAACATATGTATGCAGAATGCCACACAAATATCCCCTGATCATTTGCCACATTTCTGCCGTACATTACCCTGAGAACACCTGTTCCCAATTTATGCTTTCAAGTTCCTGCCTGATAGCCTCATATTTCCCCTTACTCCAATTAAACGCTTTCCTAACTTGTCTGTTCTTATCCCTCTCCAATACTATGGTAAAGGAGATAGAATTGTGATCACTGTCTCCAAAATGCTCTTTCTACTGAGAGACCAGACACCTGACCTGGTTCATTTCCCAATACCAGATCAAGTACAGCCTCTCCCCTGTAGACCTATCTATATATTGTGTCAGGAAACCTTCCTGAACACACCTAACAAACTCCACCCCATCTAAACCCCTTGCTCTAGGGAGATGCCAATCAATATATAGGAAATTAAAATCTCCCACCACGACAACCGTGTTATTATTGCACCTTTCTAGAATTTGTTTCTCTATCTCCTCCTCGATGTCCCTGTTACTATTGGGTGGTCTATAAAAAAAAAGGAGAATTATTGATCCCTTCCTGCTCCTAACCTCCTCCTACAGAGACTCAGTAGACAATCCCTCTATGACTTACTCCTTTTCTGCAGCCGTGACACTGTCTCTGATCAGCAGTGCCATGCCCCACCTCTTTTTCCTCCCTCGCTGTCCTTTCAGCAACATCTAAAGCCTGGCACTCTAAGTCGCCATTCCTTCCCCTGAGCCATCCAAGTCTCTGCAATGGCCGCAACATCATAGCTCCAAGTACTGATCCATGCTCTAAGCTCATCCACTTTGTTCATGATATTCCTTGCATTAAAATATACACATCTCAAACCATCAGTCTCAGCACATCTCTTCTCTATCACCTGCCTATCCTCCCTTTCACACTGTCTACAAGCTTTCTTGATTTGTGAGCCAACCGCGCTTTTCTCTGTCTCTTCAGTTTGTTTCTCACCCCCCAGCAATTCTAGTTTAAACTCTTCCCCAATAACCTTAGCAAACCTCCCTGCCAGGATCTTGGTCCCCCTTGGATTCAAGTGCAACCCATCCTTTTTGTGCAGGCCACACTTGCCCCAGAAGAGGTCCCAGTAATCCAGAAATCTGAATCCCTGTCCCCTGCTCCAATTCCTCAGCCACGCATTTATCCTCCACCTTACTTTATTGCAATACTCACAGTCGCGTGGCACAGGCAGTAATCCCGAGATTACTACCTTTGAGGTCTTGCTTCTCAACTTTCTTCCCAACTCCCTGTAGTCTGTTTTCAGGACCTCCTCTCTTTTCCTGCCTATGTCGTTGGTACCAATATGTTCCACAACCTCTGGCTGTTCACCTTCTCACTTCAGGATATCATGCACACAGTCAGAAACATCCCAGACCCTGGCACCTGGGAGGCAAACTACCATCCGTGTTTCTTTCCTGCATCCACAGAATCACCTGTCTGACCCCCTAACTCTAGAGCCCCCTGCCACAGCTGACGTCTTCTTCCTTTCCCTACCCTTTGAGCCACAGGGCCAGACTCTGTGCCAGAGGCACATCCACTGTTGCTTCCCCCAGGTAGGCTGTCCCACCCAACAGTATTCAAACCGGAGTACTTACTGTTAAGGGGGACAGCTACAGGGGTACTCTCTCGTATTTGTCTCTTTCCCTTCCTTCTCCTGACTGTTACCCACTTATCTGTCTCCTGAGGCTTCTTGCCTATAGCTCCTATCTATCACCTCCTCACTTTCCCTGACCAGATGAAGGTCATCGCACTGCATCTCTAGTTCCCTAACCCAGTCCCTAAGCAGCTGTATCTCGACGCACCTGGCGCAGATGTGGCTGTCTGGGAGGCTGGGACTCTCCCAGACATTCCACATCCGACATCCAGTACAGAACAGCGACCTCACAGACATACTTCCTATTCCTATTCTTCACTTACCTTGCCTTGACCCGTTATTACCCAAGCCCTATTGGGCCAAAGCCCTCCTTCTCTGACTCCCTCCACTCTGTCACCCACTCCTCTGATGCCCGCTCTTTAAAGCTGTCTTCTTTTTAAATTCTTCCCATCGGTCTAACTCGCTGACATCCACATGCTTGTGCAGTCACGCCTCGATCAAACCGCTGAAGAAAAAATGGCCTCCGTTTAAATTCTTCCCGCTGGTCTACCTCGCTGACACCCACGCGCCTGCTCAGTTGTGCCTCTTCACACTTCGTATTGGGTTTTGTCAAGCCGCTCCTCCAGCTCTTGGCCACATTGATGGACTACGGCAAAGCCCTCTTGTATCTCGGTGAGAGAGCACGTTTGGAAGAGGTGGAGGGACCCTGGGTTGAGGCACCACAGGGGCAAGCTGGAGTTTGTCAGGGGCCTCATCGGTGTAGTGTTTACACTGCTTTTGGCATGTCAGCTTCTGAGTTTATTTGCTGCTGTCCATTTTTTTCCTGGTAGCTGGAGTAAAGCCTGGGAGGAGCAAGGTAGGGTCCCTGATCAAATTTCCACCAGAGGGTGGAGGGGGCGTGTTAGTGCGCCAGTATTGTCACCATTCAGTGTTTTTGTCACAGGAGTTGAGGTTTTTAAAGTTGCCGAAAGACTTTCGGGATTTGCGTCAGGCAGTTGAAGGAGCATTTCCGATTCGTTTACGAACTGGAATGTTGTTGGGCACATTTTGGATACACTTGTAGAATTTTGCTGAAGCTGCTCTTCTACGGGTCTCTGGGGATGCTATTTCACTCACTGTTGGGAGCCATTGGACTGCTGTGGATTTCAGGGCACCTGAGATTGATGATGTTTGTGTGAGCGCTTCTCTCCCAAGTGGCAATACTCGGTGACTGGGAAACAGTGTTAGGCTAGATGTTCGCAGGACTGTATCGACTATCGGCCCCCCGAATAAAATCAATGTGTAGAACAGCTACCTTCTTCCCCTGCTGGCATCTACATTCGAACATCTCCAAGGAGCAACCATATTTTCCAAAATTGATCCGCCCAGTGCTTACAATCTGGATCATATGAGAGAAGGAGATGAGTAGAAGGTGGCTTTCAACACCTCTAATGGCAACTATGAGTACCTTGTGAAGCCCTTTAGTCTCGCCAACGCCCCACCCCCCACTGTTTTCCAGGCCTTAGTTAACGATATGCTCAGGGACACGTTCTCCCAGTTTGTTTTTGTGTAATTAGACGATATGCTTATCTATTCCCGCTCTCACCAAGAACACATCCAACATGTCCACAGGGTTCTTGTACAGCTCCTTGAAAATAACCTGGTGTCATTTTTGGGCTATATGCATACATTATCCAGTGTTCAACTGGACCCTAGTAAGAGGTAGTTAAAGAGTGGCCCAAACCATCTACAGTCAAACAGGTATGGCACTTCATGGGGTTTGCAAACTTTTATTGTCGCTTCATCTGGAATTTCAGCTCTACTGCGGTTTCCACACACGTACTCACCAGGAGGGCCTCTGCGGGATTCCATCTGACAGATGATGCTCACCAAGCATTCTCGGAGTTGAAGTGACGTTTCACCACTGCCCACTGCTGCAACACTCAGACCCATCATGGTCGCGGTGGATACATCGATGTCAGCATTGGAGCCATCCTCTCTCAGCGCTCTTCAGTAGATAGCTGGCTGCACCCTTGTGCTTTTCTTTCCTGGTGCTTGTCTCTGGCTAGCTGAGAGTAATTATGACGTAGGCCCTACATTGTAGGGAACTGGGAACTTCAGTCTGTCGAGGAGGCCCTGGAGTAAAGGCAACGTTAGCTGAAGGGGGCAGAGCATCCTTCCTTGGTTTGGACAGATTACAAGAACCCCTCCTACATTCAGGACGCAAATAGACTCAAATCCCATCACGCCAGGTGGGTTGGCTTCTTCACTTAGTTTAACTTCATCCTCACCCATCATCCTGGCAGCAAGAATACCAAGGCTAAAACTTTCTCCCAGCAATTCAATGGATCTGAGGATAATGGTGATCCAGAGCTCATTGTCCCTTGCTCGTGTATTGCTGCTCCAGTAATCTGGGGAATAGAGGCGGAGGTGAGGGCCACCTAACAGACGGACCCAGGCCCGTGTGGGGTCCTCCCAACCTGCTGCTCGTCCCTGCCATGGTGCGCTCCAAACAGTTGGAATGGGTCACTCCTAACATCTGGCTGGCCATTCGGAATTTCAACGGAACCAGGAGTTTATTATTTTCTTTTCCCTTAAAATACTGTTCGCATTAAAGTCTGTGAACTATCGATCTGCTTCAGTGTCTCTCTCTCTCTCCACACATGGAATGCACTGACAGGCCTTGATGATGAATGCTGCTTCCCTGCGACAATGCTCCTTGTAGATGTTCTCAATGGTGGGAAGGGCTTTACCATTAAGAACTGAACTGTATCCACTACTTTTTACAGACTTTTCCATTTAATGGCATTGGTGCTTCCAAATTAGTCCATGTTGCAACCAGTCAGTCTACTCTCCACCATGCATATATACAATTTATCAACGTCTCACATGACCTGCCAAATCTTTGTAAACTTCTAAGAACATAGAGGTACTGCTGTGCCTTCTCACTTGCTGGAGCCAGGACAAATCCTCTGAAATGATAACGCCAAGAAATTTAAAGCCATTCACCCTCTTCCCCTCTGATCCCCTGATGAGGACTCGTTCATGGACCTCTAGTTTCCTTCTCCTGTAGTCATAATATATGACAATAAACTCAACTTTGACTGTGGCAAATAAGCCAGAAGTGGAGGAGCCAGTGATTTGAAAAGAAGTTTGGATACTTTAAGACTGAAGTATTGCTCATTGAGAATCATCTGGAGTCAGTAAGCACGATAATGAATGAATGAGACTTGGGGCAAGTTAAGGCATGCACTGCAGGGATTTAGTGATCTCTGATTTACAGAGTGAATTCAGACAAATGTCAAATACAAGAGGTAAGTGTACAATAGAAGTGGAATGTTTTGGAGCATTGACCTATGGATGGATCTTAGGGTGCAAGTCGCTAGCTCACTGAAAGTGGCTGCACAAGTAGAAAGGGTAGTAAAAAAAAGGTGTGTGGTATACCTGCCTTCAGCAGTTGGGTCACTGAGTACAAAAGTTAGCAAGAGCATATGTTAGAACAGGCAACAGCAGATTGAGGAATTTCACATGCATATAGGAGCAGAGCTCATTTTAAATAATGATAGCAATTTAAAGGAAATATGAGAAATATTCCAGTAAGAAGATATCCATCTAAACAAGAAACCCAGAGACCCAAATAGATTGTGAATGAAAAAGCAAATGAGGTGAATAAATAGCAACCACAAAAATCAACAACAACATTTGTTTGTCCATCAAGTCAGTGCTGGCCCTTTAGATCCTCTTCCCCGCATATTTCCCTCTGGACTATTCCATACTTACAAGCCCAAAAGTGGCAAACACATCAGAGAATCTGGGAGTAAGTTCGCAGATTGGTGGGGTCACTGAACCTGAGGCAAGACAAACTCATTAAAAGTTGTGTTTGAATGTGACATTGGGAAAACATCATGTGGCAGACCACAGTACATGGGCTTGCAACACTGTGTGTCCAACAGAGTGATCAGCAGCACTGGGGCTCCACAGGGGACTGTCTTGTCTCCCTTTCTCTTCACCATTTACACATCGGACTTCAACTACTGCACAGAGTCTTGTCATCTTCAGAGGTTTTCGGATGACTCTGCCATAGTTGGATGCATCAGCAAGGGAGATGAGGTTGAGTACAGGGCTACGGTAGGAAACTTTGTCACATGGTGTGAGCAGAATTATCTGCAGCTTAATGTGAAAAAGACTAAGGAACTGGTGGTAGACCTGAAGAGAGCTAAGGTACCGGTGACCCCTGTTTCCATCCAGGAGGTCAGTGTGGACATGGTGGAGGATTACAAATACCTAGGGATACGAATTGACAATAAACTGGATTGGTCTAAGAACACTGAGGCTGTCTACAAGAAGGGTCAGAGCCGTCTCTATTTCCTGAGGAGACTGAGGTCCTTTAACATCTGCCGGACGATGCTGAGGATATTCTACGAGTCTGTGGTGGCCAGTGCTATCATGCTTGCTGTTGTGTGCTGGGGCAGCAGGCTGAGGGTAGCAGACACCAACAGAATCAACACTCATTCATGAGGCCAGTGATGTTGTAGGGATGGAACTGGACTCTCTCACGGTGGTGTCTGAAAAGAGGATGCTGTCTAAGTTGCATGCCATCTTGGTCAATGTCTCCCATCCACTACATAATGTACTGGGTGGGCACAGGAGTACATTCAGCCAGAGACTCATTCCTCCGAGATGCAGCACAGAGCGTCATAGGAAGTCATTCCTGCCTGTGGTCATCAAACTTTACAACTCCTCCCTTGGAGGGTCAGACACCCTGAGCCGATAGGCTGGTCCTGGACTTATTTCATAATTTACTGGCATAATTTACATATTACTATTTAACTATTTATGGCTCTATTACTATTTCTTATTTATGGTGCAACTGTAACGAAAACCAATTTCCCCCGGGATCAATAAAGTATGACTATGACTATGTGATAGAGATGCATAGTTATTTACAAAGTTAGAAATGAGAAATGACAAATAGTATGTTGAATGGGAAAATACTGTCAATAACAATATGGCAATGTGCTTCCCTTTCATGGGAAAATATGAAAAGTAGATACGAGTTGATGCTAAATATGGCACACATGCAATTTTAATGATACAAATATGAACAGAATATGCTGAAAACACTGAGCAGATCAGGCAGCATCTGCAGTTTTTCTGTTTTCATTTACAAACTGAGGAAGCAGTTAATTTTTTGGATCCAGACCCTTTTGTCAGAATCATGATGAAAGGTCCTGGAACCGTATGTCAATTCTTTTCACAGATGCTGACAGACTTGCTCACTGCTTCCAGCATTTTCTGTTTATATTACTGTGGCCCTAATGTAACTGGGAATGGGTCCGATTTTTATTTTAAACCCAAATGCATTAGAGAAACAACGTGAACTGAGCTGTTAATGTGTAATAATGCTTCAGATATTCCTTATCGCTGTTCCCTGAGCTTAAGCAGGCCGTCAGAGTGCCGGGAAAGGAATAAAGTCGATTAAAGGACTGATTAAAATTCAGGTAAGAAACGTTGCAGACAATTGAAGCAGTTGGTCTTATACCTGTGAGCAACTCACCTGCTCATACATGTATGGAAGAGAAGTATGTTGGGTAGGGGGAAAAGTTTACTAGAAACAGGAGACTAAATCAATGAATGAAGATAGTCGGATAAAGGACTGGTTATTGGCTATCAAGGGGGAGGTAAAGATTGTTCTGATTAAATTAGGATCTTCATCAGTAACTGATGAATCAACATAATTAAGAGCACAAATAAGCATTCCTTTCCTCAATGTGGTTTTGACATGATGGCCCTATTTAAATTAATTTTTCAAGGTGTGGGTGTCATTGAAAGCCCAGGATTCATAAATGCCCTTGAGAAAGAGCAGATGAACCGCCTTCTTGAACTGCTCCAGCCTTTCTGGTAAAGCTATTCCCATAGTGTCGTTGAATTGCGAGTCCAAGATTTAGATCCAGCAATTTGAAAATTTTTTAAAAATTTTATTTTGTTTATAATTAGTTTGTTTCTCCCTCAGGAGAGGTGTGATAAATTACTGCTAGCCCCATCTGTGTTCTTGGAACGAAATTCCTGGCGGTTCATGATAAACAGACTAAATGAACCAGATGCCAGTTCAGACAATGTCCAGAATATAACATGGAATCTCAGAGATACAGAAAAAGGTTTGGTAATTTGCAAAATCTTTATCTTAGCAGTGTTTGAGAGAAATTAAAAGTGGACAAAACGCTGTTGTTTTTATGTGGATTTTCAAAATCTTCCGATTAATACATTTTTGAACACCCAAACACACACAATGGACTTATATATCATTTTCTGTGTTCTGTAATTACTTTAGATCTGTCAAGATCTGTCATCTCTGTAATTGTCTCTGAACCCTTTTTGGCTTACACATCTTAATAAGCTGTGATTACTACTGTAATTCTTTGAAAAGCACACCATTGCTGCGTGTTCACATGGTTGTAGAAGATAAAATAAGGTGGAAAGAGCCACATGTTACTTTTAAAATTAGTCAGCTCACAGATAAGTTATAGAAGCAGCTCCTGTCTATCAAACATAAACAACACAGTATTACAGAAGGGATAAGAAATTACCATGATAACATCAACTTGCATGGATAAAGCAACTTAAGAGTTAAAATAAAATCACAAGATATTTTATAGTGACTCAAAATCACAACAATTCTCCAGGGCAGAAAAGTAGAAAAATCAGGTTCAAGTTTATTGCCACCCAACCATATACATATATAACACCAAATAAAACAACAATGTTCCTCCTAAGCATGGTGTATACCAGAACATATAACTCACACACAACCCAAAGGTAATATTACCACAAATAAATTACAGATAGAGTGCATTTACAACACAGGTCAAAAAGTAAACAATGGTAGATAGATCAAGGCATTTGGGGGCCAAGTGCAAGATGTTAGGATCTGCCTAGTAAAACAATGCCTACCAATGGTGGGACAAGTAAAATTAGGGATAACTAGGAGGCTAGAGATGGAAGAAAAGAAGAGTCATGAAAGATTGTGGAGATGAATGAAAATACAGGGGATGGACTTGGAGGGAAATGCAAACAAGAACGAGAATGCAATCAAAAACTATTACCTCCTCTCCATGGAGCATGATGGCAAGAGAACTTGTGTTATTGTTTCATATTTAATTAAATGTTAATTTAATGCAAAAGAAAGACTGCACACCTCATAATACAATGCAGACTGAAACAAATTTCATCTTACCACTGACTGCTAATTAAGGTTTGGCATCATTTCACGAGTTTATATGAATAGAGACAATTTTAAATAAGTTTGAAATTACTTCATATTCATCCAAAGGATGTGACTCAGTGCGTCTGTGCCTGAATTTATTCAGCTCTGGGATACTGCTTGTTTCTCAAGGGATGGAGGAATTTGAAAAGATGTCAAGGTGCCTACTCATTCCCTGTTACTGTGAGAAAATTAATACAAGCTGGCTGGTATTGAAACGTGCACCTACAAGATTAGTGCTCAGCCAGGAAGCCAAACCCCAGTCAGAGAGTATGTGAATACTGATGGTTAGGAGGGGAACCATAACCAATTATCCCTTAAAAGCAAATTAACAGGTAGCTTTGATGTTGATAGTCATTATTTGAGAGCGAACGTAATTATATAATGGATGCAACAACATTAATCACAAGTTTGTGAATGGCCTTAGGGCAGTTCAACTATGTGAAGGGTGTGAAAGGAAGGTCATTGTTGTTGCATGTAAAGAATTTTAAAAGTTTTCTGAATGCATAGTTGATCATATTCATTTGCCTTTACTATGGGAAAATTAAGCAGGCTGACTGGTATTTGAAACATGCAAATACAGTTCCCAGCCATAGCAAACCTCAATCAGAATCTTAAAACTGCAGTCGTCCCGTAATTTTTTTCTAGGTAGTAATTTTCTTAAAAATGTTATACTCCGTTGTATTAAGTGGTGACAGACTTCTGAAAGAAGGATTGAAGCAAAAGATCATATTTTCCTCTACTCAAATGGTTATAAACTTTAAGATCATTATCTTCAGAAACAGCCTCAGATGAATATCCACGCCCCCCCCCACCATTTTCCAAAATCATATCTTGTGGTATCTGCAGCCCTTCTGGTTATAAAGGAGAATAATAAGAATACTTGCTGTAATTCATTAATTTCTAAGTATTTGCACAGAAACATGATTAAGAAAACAATTGCATAAAATTTCTTAAAACTACTGAAAATGATTCATGAATGGTTCATGCAGATATAGCTACAGCTGGTATAACTACTGTCCCTCAACTTTAATGATCTGGGTTCAATTCTGTCCTTCAGTGTTCTCTGTACAGTATTTACATAACCTCCCTGCAAGAAATTCCTCTGGATGCTACCGTTCCTAACGTGCCAAAGAGGTGCAATCTGATTGGGTAGTTGGCCAGAGTAAATTGTCCATAGTTAAGGTGGTATGGGAATGTGTGAGGAATAGATTACCACTCGAAAATGCGATAGATCTATCAGTTGGCAAAGACTCAAGTGCTGAACAGGCACCGTGGTAGCATCGTGGTTAGTGCAATGCTATTACAGCTTGGGGCGTCCTAGAGTTCAGAGTTCAATTCCGGTACCTCATAAGGAAACTCTGTATGTCTTTCCCATGGATTGCGTGGGTTTTCTCTGGGTCCCCCAGTTTCCTCCCGCAGTCCAAAGACATACCAGGTAGGTTAATTGGTCATAATAAATTGTTCTGTGAATAGGTTCGGGTTAATTGGGGTTGTAGGACTGTTGCTGGGGTGGCATTGCTCAAAGGGCCTGAAGGGTCTTCTCCCCGCTGTATCACTAAAATAAAAAATAAATAAACCAGTCTCCTTGATGCTGTTTGGAAATCATAATGCATGGGCTCAACTCAAACAGGAACTGTTGACAATTCCTTTCCACCCCACAGATGCTCTTGTCCTAATGAGATCCTCCAGCAGGTTGTTTGCCATTGACCAACACCTGCATAATAAAGATAGGGGCAGATGTTCAAATGATATGGCCCTTAATTTATAATATTTACTTCACACTTAATAAAGCTAGCCATGTGAAAACAGAACACATCTCTGTGTCTGAAGGGAGAAGGGAAATCCCTTTTTAAATGTGGCCAATGTGTATGACTTCATTTAATAAATACTGTTGTTGTTGTCAGTGAGATCACATGAAAGGAGTACTTTATTCACTTTGTTCCATGGAGTTATTGGGCATTCCTTTGTGAAAGCAGTGAACAAAACAATCAGAAGAATGCCTGACTCCCTGACTTTTACATCAGATTTGAAATGACTAGAGCAAAAGTTCAAAATCTACTGCCATGTAAATTGAATCCATAATGCAGATTTAAGAAAAAATAACATCAGTAATGAAGTTATTAAAAATCCATCTGATTCACTAATGTCTCTTCTCTTAGTAGAGGAAGTCCGCCACCATTTTATTGTTTGTAACTGCAGATACAGCAACGTACTTAACTCTGAACCGCTCTTTGAAACAACTTTGCAAGCCAATTGGGAATGGAAATTAAATTCCCGTGACTTCTAGATCCCGAAAGAAAAAGGACTCCTATTTTACACTGCACTCTTAAGCTTACAAAAGTTCTCCATACTGGAATCAAAAGCATGCCTTTTAATGGATTATATAAATGAATACACAAGCTTGATCATCAAAGCATTCTTTGATAAACATAGTATTTAAAATTATTGTATAAAGTTGAAGGACCTAATATGGGTCCAAATGCTCCAAGATGAATTAAACATTTTCAAGGATCTAATGGCCCACTCTGCCATTCGTTGGAAAATTAAGCTTTTGATTCCACAATGTATTAACGTTCACATGCATGCATCATTGTAGGTAATTCCAAGCTTGAGTTTGCGATAAAACACTCAAGATCTTATATATTTTTCAACTGACTTCTAAAGGAAGTACACTTCATTTATCTTTAAATTTTCCATTTGAGTCTGTTCTCTGCTGACAGCTGACACAAAACATTACAAGTTTTATCCCCGCTGCTAAAAATAACCAAATAAAATAAAATATCCTCCAGATGAAATATCATTTGTACAGGCTTCCCAAATGAGTCTGTCTCTTTGCCGTGGGCTATTCTTTCACTTGTAATATTTACTGCACCTGTAAGATCATTAGGGCATCATGTGCTGTCGGTTGAGGCAAATGATTTGTTTCACTTTCAGAGAACTGGGATCCTCTGTGCAGGTGGTCTAGCAGAGTAATGCTCCAAGCAGTGTAAAAACAGAAATAATTAATACTGTGTGCCTTACATGTATATTTACAGGGTGGGGTGATCAAGGAGAGACCGAGAAAGCAGAATCACACACAGTTTCCCGCCCTCCTATGGTCGTTTCCCAACATTCTCCAAGACAGGAGACTAACTTACTTTGCACTCAATCCTCAGACAAGAGAAAATTTGCAGATGTTAGAAATTGAAGCAACACACACAAAATGCTGAAGGAGCTGAGCAGATCAGGCAGCATCAACAGAAAAAAGTACTGTTGATGTTTCAGGCCAAGACTCCTCATCAGGACTGGAGGGAAAAAGGGATGAGGAGTAGGTTTAAAAGGTGGGGGACGGATCGGGAGAAACATAAAGTGATAGGTGAAAGCAGGAGGGGGAGGTATGAAGTAAACAGCTGGGAAGTTGATTGGTGAAAGAGACACAGGGCTGAAGACAGGGAGTCCAACAGGAGAGAACAGAAGGCCGTGGAAGAAAGAAAAGCGGGGAGGAGCACCAGAGGGAGCCGATGAGCAGGGAAGGAGATAAGGTGAGAGAGGGAAAAGAGGATAAGCGGAACAAGTGCTACACCTGCCCCTACACCTTCTCCCTCACTACCATTCAGGGCCCCAAACAGTCCTTCCGGGTGAGGCGACACATCACCTGTGAGCCTGTTGGGGTCATACACTGTGTCCGATGCTTCCGGTGTGGGCCCGTCTATCGGTGAGACCCAGCGAAGATTGGGAGACTATTTCATGGAGCACCTATGCTCTGTCCACCAGAACAAGTGGGATCTCCCAGTGGCCACCCATTTTAATTCCACTTTCCATTCCCATTCCAATGTCAAACCATGGCCTCCTTTACTATTGTGATGAGACCACACTCACGTTGGAGGAACAAAACCTTATATACCGCTTGGGTAGCCTCCAACCTGATGGCATGAACATCAATTTCTCAAACTTCTGGTAATGCCCCCCCCCCCCACCCCGCCCCATCCATCACCATTCCCCATCCCCTTTTCCCACTCTCACCTTATCTCCTTGCCTGCGGATGTACAACAACTCTGGCAGGTTTGCAAGACATCATTTCCTACAAAGCAAAACCCAATAGCATGAATTGCAGCGATGCTTCACTACCAGATGAACTCAGCACCTTCTATGCCCGCTTTGAAAGGGAGAACACAACTACGGCTGTGAAGATCCCTGCTGCACCTGATGACCCCGTGATCTGCATCTCAGAGGCCAATGTCAGGCTGTCTTTAAAGAGAGTGAACCCTCACAAGGCAGAAGGTCCAGATAGAGTATCTGGTAACGCTCTGAAAACCTGTCCCAACCAACTAGCGGGACTATTCAAGGACATTTTCAACCTCTCACTGCTATGGGCAGAATTTCCCATTTGCTTCAAAAAGACAACAATTATACCAGTGCCTAAGAGGAATAATGTGAGCTGCCTTAATGACTATCACCCGGTAGCACTCACATCTACAGTGATGAAATGCATTGAGAGGTTGGTCATGACTAGACTTAACTCCTGCCTCAGCAAGAACCTGGATCCATTGCAATTTGTCTATCGCCACAATAGGTAAAGGCAGACTCCATCTCAATGGCTCTCCACACGGCTTTAGACCACCTGGACAACATGTTCATCAACTCTAGCTCAGCATTTAACACCATTATTTCCACAAACCTGATTAAGAAGTTGCAGAACCTGGGCCTCTGTACCTCCCTCTATAATTGAATCCTCGAATTCCTAACCGGAAGACCACAATCTGTGCAGATTGGTGATAACATCTCCTCCTCACTGACAATCAACGCTGGAGCACCTCAAGGGTGTGTGCTTAGCCCACTGCTCTACAGTCTATATATACACGATTGTGTGGCTAGGCATAGTTCAAGTATCATCTATAAATTTGCTGATGATAGAACCATTGTTGGTAGAATCTCAGGTGGTGATGAGAGGGCGTATAGGAGTGAAATATGCCATCTAGTGGAGTGGTGCCGCAGCAACAAACTGACACTCAACAACACTAAGACGAAAGAGCTGATTGTGGACTTCAGAAAGGGTAAGATGAAGGAACACATACCAACTCTCCAAGGGATCAGAAGTGGAGAGAGTAAGCAGCTTCAAGTTTCTGGGTGTCAAGATCTCCGAGTTCCTAACCTGGTCCCAACATATTGATGAACGCAGCAGGCCAAGCAGCATCTATAGGAAGAGGTGCAGTCGACGTTTCAGGCCGAGACCCTTCGTCAGGACTAACTGAAGGAAGAGTGAATAAGGGATTTGAAAGCTGGAGGGGGAGGGGGAGATCCAAAATGATAGGAGAAGACAGGAGGGGGGGGGGGATAGAGCCGAGAGCTGGACAGGTGATAGGCAAAAGGGGATACGAGAGGATCATGGGACAGGAGGTCCGGGAAGAAAGACAAGGAGGTGGGGGTTGACTCAGAGGATGGGCAAGAGGTATATTCAGAGGGACAGAGGGAGAAAAAGGAGAGTGAGAGAAAGAATGTGTGCATAAAAATGAGTAACAGATGGGGTACGAGGGGGAGGTGGGGCCTTAGCAGAAGTTAGAGAAGTCGACGTTCATGCCATCAGGTTGGAGGCTACCCAGACGGAATATAAGGTGTTGTTCCTCCAACCTGAGTGTGGCTTCATCTTTACAGTAGAGGAAGCCGTGGATAGACATGTCAGAATGGGAATGGGATGTGGAATTAAAATGTGTGGCCACTGGGAGATCCTGCTTTCTCTGGCGGACAGAGCGTAGATGTTCAGCAAAGCGGTCTCCCAGTCTGCGTCGGGTCTCACCAATATATAAAAGGTCACATCGGGAGCACCGGACGCAGTATGTCACCCCAGTCGACTCACAGGTGAAGTGATGCGTCACCTGGAAGGACTGTCTGGGGCCCTGAATGGTGGCAAGGGAGGAAGTGTAAGGGCATGTGTAGCACTTGTTCCGCTTACACGGATAAGTGCCACGAGGGAGATCAGTGGGGAGGGATGGGGGGGACGAATGGACAAGGGAGTTGTGTAGGGAGCGATCCCTGCGGAATGCAGAGAGAGGCGGGGAGGGAAAGATGTGCTTAGTGGTGGGATTCCGTTGGAGGTGGCGGAAGTTACGGAGAATAATATGTTGGACCCGGAGGCTGGTGGGGTGGTAGGTGAGGACCAGGGGAACCCTATTCCTAGTGGGGTGGTGGGAGGATGGAGTGAGAGCAGATGTACGTGAAATGGGGGAGATGCGTTTAAGAGCAGAGTTGATAGTGGAGGAAGGGAAGCCCCTTTCTTTAAAAAAGGAAGACATCTCCCTCATCCTGGAATGAAAAGCCTCATCCTGAGAGCAGATGCGGCGGAGACGGAGGAATTGCGAGAAGGGGATGGCGTTTTTGCAAGAGACAGGGTGAGAAGAGGAATAGTCCAGATAGCTGTGAGAGTCAGTAGGCTTATAGTAGACATCAGTGGATAAGCTGTCTCCAGAGACAGAGACAACACCTTATATTCCGTCTGGGTAGCCTCCAACCTGATGGCATGAACATCAACTTCTCTAACTTCCGCTAAGACCTCCCCCTCGTACCCCATCTGTTACTCATTTTTACGCACACATTCTTTCTCTCACTCTCCTTTTTCTCCCTCTGTCCCTCTGAATATACCTCTTGCCCATCCTCTGGGTCAACCCCCCCTCCTTGTCTTTCTTCCCGGACCTCCTGTCCCATGATCCTCTCGTATCCCCTTTTGCCTATCACCTGTCCAGCTCTCGGCTCTATCCCTCCCCCTCCTGTCTTCTCCTATCATTTTGGATCTCCCCCTCCCCCTCTCAAATCCCTTACTCACTCTTCCTTCAGTTAGTCCTGACGAAGGGTCTCGGCCTGAAACGTCGACTGCACCTCTTCCTATAGATGCTGCTTGGCCTGCTGCGTTCACCAGCAACTTTGATGTATGTTGCTTGAATTGCCAGCATCTGCAGAATTCCTGTTGTTCCCAACATATTGATGCAGTTATAAAGAAGGCAAGACAGTGGCTATACCTCATTAGGAGTTCGGAGAGATTTGGCATGTATATAGATGTAATGCGGAGAGCATTCTGTCAGGTTGCATCACTGTCTGGTATGGGGGGGAGGGGCTACTGCACAGGACCGAAAGAAGCTGCAGAAGGTTATAAATCTAGTCAGCTCCACCTTGGATTCTAACCTACAAAGTACCCTGGCCATCTTCAGGGAGTGGTGTCTCAGAAAGGCAGCGTCCATTATTAAGGACCTCCAGCACCCAGGACATGCCTTTTCCTCACTGTTACCATCAGGTAGGAGGTACAGAAGCCTGAAGGCACATACTTAGCAATTCAGGAACATCTTCTTCCCCGCTGCCATCTGATTCCTAAATGTACATTGAACCTTTGGATACTAACTCACTTTTTTTAAAAAATACATAGTATTTCTGGTTTTGCACGATTTTTAATCTATTCAATACTGTACTGTAATTTATTTATTCTTCTTCTATATTATGTATTGCATTGAACTGCTGTTGCTAAGTTAACAAATTTCACGTCACATGCCGTTGATAATAAACCTGATTCTGATTCATCTCCTTGCCTGCCCATCGCCTCCCTCTGGTGCTACTCGTCCCTTTTTCTTTCTTCTGTGGCCTCTGTTCTCTCATGTCAGACCCCCCCCCCCCCCGCCAGCCTTGAATCTCTTTCATCAATCAACTTGCTAGCTCTTTACTTCATCCCTCCCCCTCCCAGTTTCACCTATCACCTTGTGTTTCTTTCTGCCCTCCCCCACTTTCTAAATCTACTCCTCAGCTTTTTTTCCTCCAGTCCTGCTGAAGGGTTTCAGTCCAAAATGTTGATGGTACTCTTTTCCATGGATGCTGCCTTGCCTGCTGAGTTCCTCCAGCATTTTGTGTGCGTTGCTTGTGCTCTATCCTACTAGTTTGTTCACCACTTTTTACTATGCACCCCCTTCTCTGAAATATCTATTTTCCACTTCAGCATCTAAATAAATTTTGATAAAGTCTGGAACCTGGGACAAAAACATAGGCATAAATTCAGTCTTCATTTAACATGGTACACTCAACATCATTTAGATCAAGTAACTGATTGTGGACTTCAGGAAGGGGAAGTCATAAAAACACATCCCAGTTGTCATCAAGCACTCAGCAGTGGAAAGGGTGAGTACCTTCAAGTTCCTGGGTGTCAATATCTCTGAAGATCTATCCTGGACCCAACATATTGATGTAATTGTGAAGAAGGCATTACAGCGCTATATTTCAGTCGGAGTTTGAAGTGATTTGGTAGGTCATCAAATACTCTATGAAATTTTTACAAGTGTACCGTGAAGATCATTCTGACTGGTTACATCACTGTCCGGTACGAAGATGCAAGTGCACAGGATGCAAAAAAGTTGCAGAGGGTTGTAAACTCAGTTAGCTCCGTCACGGATACTAGAATGAACCATGAACCCTACCTCACATTTTTCTCTCCTTTAGCACTACCTATATATTTTTAATATATTTATCATTGCAACTGATAGCATTTTTATTGTATTGCAGAGTATGGCTAATTTAATGACAAAGCAACAGTGTAATTCCCAGTCAGTGCAGAGATGACCAGGCAGAAATACTTCACCTTTGGTAACGTCCTTGTAGCTCTTCCTTGCCTGTTCCTGGCTCTCCAAATTATGGTTGCTCCTTATTACCAGATTATATATCCCTGAGGTATTCATACAAGTGCAGAAGAGCTTAATATCTAAATCACAAGATGATCAATCCAGAGGTCAAATCACTGATGCAGAAAATATGCTCAAATTCCCTCTGAGACTGTGGAAATTATATTCAAGTACTTTATTGAATCTATATTAAAAATCACCATTAATCATAATGATCAAGAAATGACAGGATTGGCATTAAAACACATCCACTTCACTAATGTTCTTCAGAGATGGAAATGTGCTGCCATTGACTTTAGCTTGCTTTTGTAGCTGTCTCTTCAGTTGACTGACATTTAGCGACAGACAAGATATGTTGGCATCAGCAATGAGGTACGTGTGTTGTGAAAAAAATTAAAAACTTTTAATGTTATTATTAGGGGATTATGGAAAAGTGTTAAACATTGACCTACCAGCATTACATTGGATACAAAGCAAGTCTACATGTTGATTCTCTCCACCACCCTGCCACTCCAACAATTTTAGCATCATTGCTCTGTGTGGGCAGCAATTTACTGATTTACTGGGTTGTGCATGACATCTTCATACTCAAGACACAGTCAACAGTCCTTCAGTTTTGGTCTTCTCAAGCTTTGCAGTGGCTTTTGGTACAATGTGTTGCAAAGTCTTCTCTGCATGTATAGCAGGGAGGATTTTCAAGATGGCACTGAGCTGCGTTGTCCATCGGGTTTGTGACTCAGACTTAGTTTATTAGGTTTGTGGGGATGGTTTTGCGAACAGCATTCAAATAAACGGTTCATATGAGCTGAGTGAAAGGTCAGGGGCAGTAAATGAATTGGTGGAAGGACCGGTGGTTAAACTCAGGTCAGTGCTGAGAATGAAGGCCAGTGGTCCCCAAAGACAAAGGTTTGAGGTCCAATGACTCCGAGAATATCGGCTGATAATTCCCAAAGTCAGCAAATCTCAGGGATTGGAACCCCAAGGTGAGTTGGCGGGCCCTGAGATCAGAAGTTCATGTTTGATAAGTCCTGGAGTCAAAGCCTGAGGTTCACAAGTTCAGAGGTTGAAGCCTGAAGGTCGAAGCCCCTAGGCTGGCAAGCTGGGTGGCATGAGGCCTGATGTCCAAGAGTTTGGGGCCACGGTCTGGAAGTCAAAGACCAAAAGTGGCTTATCCTGGGGTTGGAGGTCCAACTGCTTGTGTGGGTAGGAAAGGGTTTGTTCTGTTGTTGTTGATTGTTGTACGTTGATTACATGTTGTTCTGCTGAACATTGCGGGCACCTTATGTTGGCACCAGAATGCATGCCAACACCTGCAGGCTGCCCCCAGCATTCCCAGATTGTTTAATTTTTTTTAAACACAAGTGACACATTTCAGTGTATTTTTTGATGTACATGTGATTAATAAATAAAATATGAAATGTGTGGCATTTAACAATGTGAAAAAAACATGGGTTAGATTTTACTGGAGCAAGTTATCTTCCATGTGATCTATCAGATAAGTGGTTAAGTTACAGGACCAGCATCTATGAAGCCTGGAAAATTGATCCAGAGATGAGTTCAAACCTTACTATGTGAGGTGGGGAATTTAAATTCAAATAATTAAATATCAAACAACAGGAATTCTGCAGATGCTGGAAATTCAAGCAACACACATCAAAGTTGCTGGTGAACGCAGCAGGCCAGGCAGCATCTCTAGGAAGAGGTAATTGATTAAATATCAATTTCGTGACATAACACTACTGTATTGTCAAAAATAACTGGCTTATTAATGTCCTCAGAGTTCTGACATTCTTATTCAAACTGCTCCATCTGTGAGTCTAAGCCTACTAACGTGGTTCACTGTTTACTGCTTCCCCATTTGAAAATTAGAGATGGACAATATGAACAAATAAGTCAGTTAACTTAGCATATTCATAATTTCTTCCAAAAGCTATAGCATAAAATTTAACGATTTGTGATATCCTTATATTTTCTGTACAAAGGGTGAAGCGTCAGTTTAAAAACAGAGACACCACCAAATTCTATTATTTTCTTTGAATAGCTAATCTTGCTAACAGTCATGAGTTATTTTTAAATTCTGATGATAAATGAATGCTGAAAACTGAGAAACTGTATCTGAGAAGCATCATAGCAACACAGATTAATGAGGGAAGTATAATGAGAGCAATTTTAACAAAAACTATGAAAGTCATAGTTTTCCTGAGAGCATTTTGTTTTTTGTGCTTAATCATATTACGAATCTTATCTTCTGTTTTAATGCTCAGTTAATACAAAGCTATAGGTACAAGCCAAGTGAGTGCCAAATCCATTGTGAATGATCAAATTGTCTGCTTTCTGTTTTATACAGCTGATGGCCTGTTTTGATTTGGAGTTAATATGAATTTTATACTTTGTGTTTATCATTTATAGAAATATAGAGGCAGAGTATTGAAGAAGGGCCTTAGTGTATAAAACAGATACCCTGGGAATGCCTTCATGTGAAAGAGTTAGAGAGGTTGAAATTTTCAAAGTGCATTCAAGAAGGCTTTTGGAAGCAGAATATGAACACTCCTACTACAGAACAGGCAGTACTGTACCTACTCATGGGAAGGTATCCATGCAAGTTGTTGGAGTGTCAGCATGAGAACATTTCGGCAATGGTAACAAAGATTCTAGGTAGTTTTGCAGATGCTGGAAATCCAGAGTAACACATACAACATGCTAGAGGAATTCGGGAGGTTAGGCAGCATCATGGAGAGGAATAAACAGCCTATATATTTAATGGGATCTTACAACCAATCATATCTTAGCCTTACCTCCCTCACACCTCTCCACTTTCAACCCTCCCCACTAATCTCCCTTCTGGCACTTATCCCTGAAGATGAAAGAAGTGCTACATGTGCCTATTCACTTCCTCCATCAACTCCTTTCAGAGCCCTAAACAGTCCTTCCAGGTGAGGTAAGACTTCACCTGCAAATCTGTTGGGGTTGTCTACTATACCTGGTGCTCCTGATGCAGTCTCCTCTACATTCATGGGACCAAGCATAGATTGGGAGACCACCCTGTTGAGCACCTTTGTTCCATCCACAATCATTTTAATTACAATCTCCATTCCAACATATTGGTCCATGACCTCGTCTATTGCCACAATGAAGCCAGACTCGGGGCAAAGGAGAAACACCTCATATTCCGTCTGGGTAGCCTTCAACCTGATGACATGAGCATTGATTTCTCTAACTTCTACAATTTTTCTACCTCCTCCTTCCCTCTTCTTCCATTCCCAACTTTGGCTCCCCTCTTACCTCTTCTCTTTTTCCTCACCTGCTTATCACCTACCATGTCTCCACGATCCACTCTCCTTTCCTATCAGATCCTTCCTTACTTAGCCCCTTACCTTTTCCACCTACCACCTCCCAGCTTCGCACTTCAACCTCCTGTCTCCACACACCCAGCTTCATCTATCAACTTCTAGCTTGTACTCCTCCCCCCCCCCATCTTCTTATTGTCTTCTTCCTCCTTCCTTTCCTGTCATGATGAAAGGTCTCGGCCCGAAACATCGACTGTTTAATCCTTTACTTACATGCTGCGTGACTTCCTCCAGCATGTTGAATGTGCCACTTGTAAGTGAATCCACATCTGACTTGTGTGAGTCATTTAAGAATGAAATAGTGACTGTTTTGAGTCAAAGTTTTAGGCTTTCCTACACTGGGAAGATGACTCTGACTGATAATCTTATCTCATCATTCCTTTCCTTTACACAATTTACTTAATTTTTTAATTTATAGTTATTTTAAATAATTTCACTGTACTGGTTCTTTAAGGCTGTTGTAGCTAGGGGTGTAATGGGGATAAGCTCCCACTACCTATTAAATTCCCCCTATGGCGTGCCTCTCAAATAGCCTCTGATAACCAAGTTCAACTCCTGGCCTTCACTAATGGCTTAGCTACTAAGCCCTGTGGTACTGTTTCTATTGGCTGGAGAAAGGGCAAAGACAGACGACTGGTTCTGGGCAGATGGGGCCCAGCAGCCATGGTTGGTAGCTCATCTAGGAGAAGGAAAACTCTGATCTCAATCCTCCGCTGCCTTTTGACTATATTCACTCATGGGAAGGCTTCAGGAGTAAACCCCGAGGAAACATCTGGAGCTGGAATCCCCTAGGCAGTCCTGCAACTTCTGAATGGCAATTCCTTCAAACAATGCTGGTACCAAATTATATCAGTCTCTCTCATTCCTTTGGATTCACCTGCTCCGTAGAGATGGGCAGCCTGCTGCATGGATAAGTTTGCTCTCCATATCATACTGCCCTGGCTTGCATATTGATTTTGACAGCTAGAACACAACATCCACAGTCAACCCTGACCAACAAAGGGGCATCATCACCACTACAAAGCAACAAACTTCATGATAAATAAGTCAGTGATAATAATCCAATCCCGATGTTCCTCACGATTTGATAAAGGTTACCCCTCAGCTTCCTACTCTCACACACACAACACATAAAGTATACCGCCAAACAAAACAACGTTCCTCCGGACCAAGGTGCACAACACAGTACGTATAACTCTCTCTCTCTCACACACACACACACACACACACACACACAACTCAAAGTATAGCACCAAACAGCCCGAGCCTATCCAATCCCTGCTTATAACTCAAGCCCTCCAGTCCCAGTAACATCTTTGTGAATGGAACCACAAGACATAGCAGCAGAATTGAACTATCTGGCACACTGAGTCTGCTGCGCAATACGTACATCTTTCTCACTGCAATGTACCCTGTACTAACTTAGTGGCCTTCAGAGTTGCTGTTATTTATGACAATTATACTCTTTAGTACCTTGTTAAGGAGAGATAAAACACCTCTGTGTTGTGCAAGTTGCCACCTTAATCAAATTCTAATTCAATTTATCCACCATATTTCCTTACTTCTTATTGCCATTTAGCAACCTCATTTAGTTTCCCAGTTACCATTCAGCTTTAGCAGTGGCTTGGAGGGATGAAGCTCCATACTGTTATTAATGCAAGGAAGTGCTTCAGTCTGAAGATGGAAGCAGCTGCACCCTGTTAATGTTGGGAAAATGCAGCCAGCAACTCTGATCCAAATATTCCACAGGCGAACACAGTAGAGTGATAACATGCTGCTGTGTTTTACATCCAAACAAGTTTCCCTGCCCTTTACAATTAACAGAGAGGCTGCTTAAATCCAATTTGCGAAGTTCTGGGAAAATTTAAGTTCCTTGCCAAGGCCCTCTTCTGGCTCCCAAGTGCAGCAGTAAAAGAAAAATATATCTCACAATGGGAAAGGATCTGTTTGTTTGTTATCAAACAGATGGTGGGTAAAGACAGGTCAGGAATCAGATTGTTCTTACACACATAATTTTGAACTGCACTTATATTTGAGAGAAAGTAATGTTCTCCTTTCAAAAAAGTATTTCAAAATATACAAGTGGATACTGTTTGGTATCTTGTATGAAATCAAAGTGGGGTGGCAGGGTAGTGTAATGATCAGCGTAGTGCTCTACGGTAGCAGCAATCCAGGCTCATTTCCCACTGATGCCTGAAAGGAGATTATACATTCTTCCCATGACTGTGTGGGTTTCCTTTGGGTGTTCAGGTTATCTCTTACAGTCCAAAGAGGTAGCAGTTGGTAGGTTAATTGGTCTTTGTTCATGGGTTTTTTATTGTCACACATGAAGAGTTAGTGAAAATTTTATTTAGTGTGCCATTTATATAGATCATTTCATCACATCAGTACATTGAGGTAGCAGAAAGGAAAAACAATTAAAAATGCAAAATACAGTACAGGTATTAGTTACAGGGAAAGTGCACTGCAGGCACACAAGGTGCAAGTCCATAAAGAAGTCAATTGTGAAGTCATGAGTCCATCTGATTGTGTATGAGGTCTGTTCAATAGCCTAGCAGCAATGAGATAGAAATTGTCCTTGAACCTAGTAGTAAATGATTTCAGCATTTGCACCTTACTGAAATCTGGTTATCGTACACGAATCAAAATGAATGGGTCTTTTAAAACTCGAAGTGTGTAACTAGTAGAGTACCCCAAGAATCAGTTCTGAGCCCTCAGTTATTTATTATCTATAAGACCATAAGATATAAGAGCAGAAGTAGGCCATTCAGCCCATCGAGTCTGCTCTGCCATTCAATCATGGGCTGCTCCAATTCTTCTAGTCATCCCCTCTACACTGGCTTCTCTCCATACCCTTTGATGCCCTGGCTAATCAAGAACCTATCTATCTCTGCCTTAAATGCACCCAATGACTTGACCTCCATAGCCACTCGTTGCAAAAAATTCCACAGATTTACCACCCTCTGACTAAAGTAATTTCTCTGTATCTCAGTTCTAAATGGACGTCCTTCAATCCTGAAGTCTTGCCCTCTTATCCTAGAATCCCCTACCACGGGAAATAACTTTGCCATATCTAATCTGTTCAGGCCTCTTAACATTCAGAATGTTTCTATGAGATCCCCCCTCATTCTCCTGAACTCCAGGAAATACATCCCAAGAGCTTCCGGACGTTCCTCATATGGTAACCCTTCCGTTCCTGGAATCATTCTTGTGAATCTTCTCTGAACCCTCTCCAATGTCAGTATATCCTTTCTAAAATAAGGAGCCCAAAACTGCACACAATACTCCCAAGTGTGGTCTCACGAGTGCCTTATAGAGCCTCAACATCATATCCCTGCTCTTGTATTCTACACCTCTAGAAATGAATGCCAAATGATGGAGGTTAATCTTTAGGGTATCTTGCACAAGGACTCCCAAGTCCCTTTGCATCTCTGCATTTTGAATTCTCTCCCCATCTAAATAATAGCCTGCACGCTTACTTCTTCCACCAAAGAGCATGACCACACACTTTCCAACATTGTATATCATTTGCCACTCCTTTGCTCATTCTCCTAAACTATCTAAGTCTCTCTGCAGGCTCTCTGTTTCCTCAACAATATCCACTCGTCCACCTATCTTTGTATCATCGGCAAATTTAGCCACAAATCCATTAATACCATAGTCCAAATCATTGACCTACATTGTAAAAAGCAGTGGTCTCAACACTGACCCCTGTGGACTGCTTGGCCTGCTGCGTTCACCAGCAACTTTGATGTATGTTGCTTGAATTTCCAGCATCTGCAGAATTCCTGTTGTTTACCCTTTATTCCCACTCTGTTTTCTGCCGGCCAGCCAATACTCCACCCATGCTAGTAACGTCCCTGTAATTCCATGGGCTCTTATCTTGCTAAGCACCCTATGTGTGACACCTTGTCAAAGGCCTTCTGAAAATCCAAGTACACCATGTGTACTGCATCTCCTTCGTCTATCCTTCTTGTAATTTCCTCAAAGAATTACAGTAGGTTTGTCAGGCAGGATTTTCCTTTCAGGAAACCATGCTGGCTTTGGCCTATCTCGTCAAGTGCCTCCAGGTATTCCATAATCTCATCCCTAACAATCGATTCCAACAACTTCCCATCCACTGATGTCAGGCTAACAAGTCTATAGTTTCCTTTCTGCTGCCTCCCACCCTTCTTAAATAGTGGAGTAACATTTTCAATTTTCCAGTCATCTGGTACAATGTCAGAATCAATTCTTGAAAGATCATTGTCAATGGCTCTGCAATCTCTCCAGCTACTTCCTTCAGAACCCAAGGGTGCATTCCATCAGGTCCAGGAGATTTATCCACCCTCAGACCATTAAGCTTTCTGAGGACCTTCTCAATCGTAATTTTCACTTCACAAACTTCACTTCCCTCATACACTTGAATGTCCAGTATACTGCAGGTGTCTTCCACAGTGAAGACTAATGCAGAATACACATTCAGTTTCTCTGCCATTTCTGCATCTCTCATTACAATATCTCCAGTGTCATTTTGTATTGGTCCTTTGTCTACCCTCGACTCTTTTACCCTTTATGTACTAAAAAAGCTTTCAGTATCTTCTTTGATATTAGTCGCCAGCTATCTTTCATAATTCATCTTTTCCTTCCTAATGACCTTCTTAGTTTCCTTCTGCAAGTTTTTAAAAGCTTCCCAATCCTCTATCTTCACACTAGCTCTGGCTTCCTTGTATGCCCTCCCTGTTGCTTTTACTTTGGCTCTGACTTCACTTGTCAGCCACGGTAGTGTCCTTCTTCACTTTGAAGATTTCTTCTTATTTGGAATATATCTGTCTTGCACTTCCCTCAGAAGCCTTGAAGGATGTATCACCACACTCAAAGACAGCTTCTACCCTGCTGTTATAAGATTATTAAATAGTACCTAGTACAATGAGTTGGACTCTTGACCTCACAAGCTATCTCGTTATGATCTTGTACCTTAATTTTTTATCAGTACTGCACTTTCTCTGTACCTACTCCACTTTATTCTGCAATGTATTGTTTTATCTTGCTCTACATTTCTTTGAAGTCGTGAATCAGAGAGCAACATCATAGCAAGCAAGAGCTATTTGAAAGGCAAGTCTCATGGGGAGTCACTCATTCTTTGAGTAGCGAGTGAGAGAGCAGGACAGGAGCAATTTGAAATGAACAAGTTTCATTGGAAGTGAGTTTAAATTGAGCTAATGAGAAAAAGGGGTGTAATCAGTGCAGCAGTTGTGGGAATAGCCATTGTGTGAGTGGGCCAGTGTTAGAGTGGTCAGCCTTTGGCTAGTACAGGTGGAAACTAGGGGGCTGAGTTGTTATCATTTTTTTTTTTGATTGTGGAACTCGGACTTGAGAACATGGAGCCAAAGGTATAAGAATTTTGGGGAAAAGAGGCTGAGTAAGTGATCTAGGTGAGTGTGAAACTCAAAGGTTTCAGACAGAATGCACAGGTAAGAATAGATAAGCTGTTTTTTAATTGCTTGTAAACCCTTAGTCATTAGTTCAGTATAGGGACGATGGTTAAGGCAGTAGAATGCTCCTCCTGTGAGATGTGGGTTTTCAAGGTACCTAACAGTCTCCCTGATGACATTTGTAGGAGATGCACCAAACTACAGTTCCTGACTGATAAGGTCAGGGAACTGGAGCTGGAGCTGAATGTACTCAGGACCATCCGGAATGCTGAAAAACTCATAGGTGTACTGCACTCAGAGCAGACATAATGTAAGGCCTGTCCACTGAATCTATCTAGGTAGAACTCAAAAATAGGAAGGGTGCAATCACTCTGATGGGATTGTACTACAGATCACCCAGTCACCACCGGGACATTAAGAAACAGATATGTAGGAAGATTAAGGAAAGGTATAAAAGCAATAGGGTTGTTGTCATTGGTGTCTTCAACTTCCCTAATATAAACTGGGCCCTTCTTAGTGCAAGAGGTTTAGATGGGGCAGAATTTGTTAGATGCATCCAGTAGGGTTTTTAAAATCAGTTTGTAGATAGTCCAACAAGAAGAGGGGCTGGACTGGATTTGGTGTTAGGTAATGAGCCTGGCCAGATGACCAACTTCACTGGGCGAGCAGTTACGGAACAGTGACCACAATTATTTAAGTTTTAAGATAGCTATAGATAAGGATCAGTATGGAACTTGCAGGAGAGTATTAAACTGAAGCAGGGCAAATTACAAAAGCATTTGTCAGGAATTAGGGAGAGTTAATTAGGAAGAGCTGTTTATGGGCACGCCCACATCCGATACGTGGAGGGTGTTTATACCATCTGCATATACTACAGGGCAGGTATGTTCCAGTCAGAAGGAAGAACAAGTATAGCAAGGTAATAGAACCTTTGATGGAGGTGACCCTGGCAGACTTACCTTGTGTTTATAAACAATAAATTACCTTGCCAGCACTTCTGACAAAGCTTGAATGGATTTTGTTATTGTGCTGAACCTGGCTCACCACTTGTATTACAAAGCCCAATCACAAGTATCTGGCCTGGGTACAGAGGACTGATCTTACTGATCCTCTACAGCTGGAGATGGGTGGCAAGATGAGTTGCAGCTCAACAGCAAATAGGTCTCAGGTGACTGAGTCCCAAGACCATGACCTTGACAGCCTTTAAGAGGAGACAAAGTTTGGGGTGAATTTTCAGAAACAGAATCAGGTTTAATATCACCAGCATATGTCATGAGACTTGTTAACTTAGCAGCAGCAGTACAATGCAATACATGATAATATAGAAAAAATAAAAAAAAATTAAATCACTAGCAGTAAGTATACATATGCACATCAAATAGTTACACTAAAAATAGTACAAGAGCAGAAATAATAAAAATGAGGTAGTGTTCAATGGATTCCATTTAGGAATCGTATGGCAGAGAGGGAAGAAACTGTTCCTGAATCACTGAATGTGTGCCTTCAGGCTTCTGTAACTCCTTCCTGAGGTAATAATGAGAAGAGGGCATGTCCTGGGTGATTGGGGTCCTTAATGATGGATGCCACTTTTCTAAGGCACCGCTCCTTGAAGATGTCTTGGATACTATGGAGGCTAGTACCCAAGATGGAGCCGACTAATTTTACAACTTTCTGTAGCTTCTTTTAATCCTGTCCAGTAACCCAACCCCCCATACCAGACAGTGATGCAACCTGTCAGAATGCTCTCCATAGGATATCTGTAGAAGTTTGAGTGTCTTAGGTGACAAACCAACTTTCCTCATACTGCTAATGAAATATAGCCACTGTCTTGCCTTCTTTATAGCTGCATTAATATGTTAGGACCAGGTTGGATCCTCAGAGATCTTCACACGCAGGAAATTGAAATTGCTCACTCTCCACTTCTGATCCCTCTATGAGGATTGGTTTGTGTTCCTATCCTTTTTGGAGTCCACACTCAGCTCTTTGGTCTTACTGATGTTTAGTGCAATGTTGTTGCGGCAACACTACCCAACTAGCTGGTATATCTCGCTCCTGTACGCCCTCTCATCTCCATCTGAAAATCTGCCAACAATGGTTGTATCATCATCAAATTTATAGATGGTATTTGAGTTATGTCTAGCAACACAGTCATACATATAGAGTAGAGCAGTGGGCTAATCACACATTCCTGAAGTGTGCCAGTGTTGATCGTTAGCAAGGGGATATTAATACCAATCCACACAGATTGTGTCTTCCGATTAAGATCCCATTGCAGATGGAGCTACAGAGGCCCAGGTTCGTAGCTTGTTGATCAGGAATGTAGGAATGATGGTGTTAGATGCTGAGCTATAGTCAATGAACAGCATCCTGACATAGGCGTTTGTATTGTTCAGATGATCTAAGGCCGTATGAAGAGCCATTGAGAATGTGTCTGTCGTAGACCTATTGGGACAATAGACACATTGCAGTAGGTCCAGGTCCTTGCTGAGGCAGGAGTTAATTCTGGCCACGACCAATCTCTCAAAGCATTTCATCACTGTACATGTGAATGCTACTGGATGATAGTCATTAAGACAGCTCACACTACTCTTCTTGGCACTGGTATAATTGTTGCCCTTTTGAAGCAGGTGGAAACATCCGACTGTAGCAATGAGAAGTTGAAGATGATCTTCAATATACACACCAGTTGGTTGGCACAAATTTTCAGAACCTTACCAGGTTTGCCTCATCAGGGCCTGCCGTCTTGTGCATGTTCACCCTCCTGAACAATAACCTGACGTAGCCTCCGAGACAGAGATCACAGGGTCACCAGGTGCAGCAGGGATCTTCACAGCTGTAATTATATTCTCCCTTTCAAAGCAGGCATAGAAGGTGTAGAGCTCATCTGGTAGTGAAACATTGCTGCCATTCACGCTATTGGTTTTAATCTGTGTTTTAAACACCCATGTAGCATTTTTTTTATTCATAAAGCTAAAAATAATTAGTGTCATAAAATTACTCAACACAGAAACAGGTCCTATGGCCCACCTTGTCAACCATGCCGACCATTAAAATCAATGCAAAAAGTGAAAAAAAAATTAAATGAAAACACGCTGATTCTTGCAAATTAGAGTAAACTTTAAATTAAATAAAATAATCTGTAAATTTAGCACATGCGTTTCTTAATCATCATGGGAAAAAGGCCATTGAACTGAATTGAGTCTCCAATTCCCTGTCTTATCTGACTGGTTTAGGACTGGAGACTTGTGATTCATAATAATGGGAAATCTGTCACAACTTAGCTTTGTAATTGGAGTCCATGCACGGTCCAGCAATAGCGCCAGTGATCGATGCTTTCTATCACATGGTAAGAATTAAACTTAGAATGGGTCAGAATCTTTAAACCACCACTGTGCCCAGATGACAAGAGGATAGACTTCTAGATGGCCCTGTTTGAGGGCCGGGCAAATGGCAGAATGAATAAATGTTAAGAGCTCCCTTCAGAACTTTTGATCACAACTAGCACAATTTAGCCTAACAGGCCTCCAGAGATTTGTATACAGGGAAAGGGTGAATAATGAGATAAGTAAATGGCCTGCTATGTTGTCAGAGGTGAGGGAACTACATGGCATTGTACTTCTCTGGCGCCTCTTGTCTTACAGCTGGTCTTGTGTGTTGATTTTAGTGTGCATGAGTGACATTCTACCTTAAACAGCTATTCAGTCTTACGAGAAATGAGACTGAAGAATACACGGAAATATTGGGAAAAAGGAAAAGGTGGAAGTTTCCACAAATCCAATGAATCCATTTCATTTTAGAATGTGCATTCCATGAATTTTAGGGGAGTGAATAATGATTATGGCTATTTCTTCCTGATGTTGTGCCAAATGCTGACACACCCTTCTCTGTCGGTCCCAAATTTAATGACATTGAATGTGTCTTTTAACTGTTAAAGCTTTCTGATCCTATATCGATAACACAAATGGTATTTATGATGACAAGTCTCGTTGCAGTTATGTCAAAATACAAAAATCAAATTATGTAGATGAACTTAACTCCAAACTGAAACTAAAGAAATAAACAGAGCATATCCCTAAATATTGGCTGAGGAATAAGTGTTGGCCAGAATATCATAAGATATAGAAGCAGAATTAGTCCATCTGGCTCATTAAATCTGCTCCTTCATACCATCATTGCTGATCCATTTTCCCTTTCAACTCCATTCTCCTGCCTTTCCCCATAACCTTTCACTCATTGACTAATCCAGAACCAATCCACCTCTGCCTTAAATACACACAATGACCAGGCCACTCACCCGCTATAAGAAACATCCTCTTCACATCCACTCTTTCTAGGCCTTTCAATATTTGATAGGTTTTAATGAGATCCTCTCATGAATACTGCAAGACCTCCACATTCTTATTTAAGAATGACATAAGATCTCTTAAAACTGTCATAGCAGATATTAGAAGTGGCACTAGTGAAAGATGGCAACATCTTTATTCTATCATCAATCAAATAGTTCACAATCATCAATGAATTACTCAGGTTTTAGGAATGGGACTTAAACCCTTGCCAACTTCGAGCCTAAACAAAACTCATAGAATAAATAACAGCAATAATTCGAAGCAAAGAATCTGGATAGTGAGGTTTCTGAGTGCCAGCAGCATGCATTGCAGATCTTAAAGACGTGTGAATTTGTTTCTGGGACAAGATATGCGGCAATGCTTAAAGTTTACCCTAGTGCATTATTAGGCCCTACTCTGTGACTGTGTTATTCGGTATGTTGTTCATCTGAAAACAAATGCTTGCATATGCAACCTTATAATGTCATTGAACTTTAGGAAAAGCTCCTTTAGAAGCCTTAGTCATGGTCAGTTATGTCCTTCCATCTAGTATGTGATGAATTTTCTAACTTTTTAATTATAAATTTAAGCCCCATCTTTAACTTCAGTCATCTCTTTTATCTAAATATTTACTCAGCCTTTAGAATTTACAATCCTCGTTCTCTCTTATTCTCTCATCGGCTCTTCGATGTCAACAATATTTGAATGAGCTGCCCTTGATTTTTACAGCAGTGTCCTTCTCTGATGTGACCGACCAGTTACAATGCATCCTAACCTATTTATACAGGTAGATTAGGTACCCCTGAGTTAATAGGCTCATAAAGATTATCAAGGTAACAATAAACCCAATACAATTTTTTTAAAAGTTTAATCTGCTGTTTGAATATGCAACAGTTTCAGGGTGCAGGAAGCAGAATCCATAATGGCTTTTAATTAGGAAGTGGACAAATATTTGGAAATGAAAACTTTGCAATGCTATTGGAAAAACAAAGAATTAAAACTTAATTGTTTCTAGATATCTACAATTTATCAGCTGGATATTACACTTCATTGAGCAATATCCTGTAGAGAAGTATTTTCAGGAAATAGTGGGTTTTCTTGTACTACGTTAGACCCTTTGCTTTGGTTCATTTAATTAATTCATTTGTCTGTGAGGATTTTTCCAAATGACATCAATATTATTTCTAATCTATCTGAAAACTTTTACAAGGCTTTGGAAAACCTCCGAACATTTTGATGTTATTCAATTCCTGTCGATGTTTTTAATTGGAAAATAGAACTGAATCCATGAAGGTACATAGATGTGGTTATTCACAATTTTGCTAGGCAAAAGCTGCACTCCACACCCTGAATGCACAATATATATTTCATTTCGTTTCAAGTTAATTTTTCTGTGGGAATGTAAAATTTGCTAATACTTATGTTAACCTTAATAGCAAAACAGGATCTTAAAATTTGTCATAACACCGAAAGCATTTCCTTCAATTCACTGGATTGTCTGTTAAAACCAAGATAAGAAAGGAACTAAAACAGTAATTCTGTATTCACACAGAATGCTTATTTGTCTTTCTTATAGGAGTTGATGATATTCTGCTGAAGTTCAAAGTGACATTGCATGAACTTTGTTATTATCTGTTTTTATACTTTCAGAATCCAACCTACATAGAGTCATTGAAAAGTACAGCACAGAAACAGGTTCTTGGATCCATCTCATCCATGCCAAACTATTTAAACTGCCTATTCCCATCAACCTGCACCGGGACCATATCCCTTCATTCCTCTACCATCCATGTACCTATCTAAACTTCTTTTAAATGTTGAAATTGAGTTTGCATGCATCACTTGCGCTGGCAGGTCGTTCCATGCTCTCACAATCCTCTGAGTGAAGAATTTTACCCCATTTTCCCCTTAAACCTTTTACGCTTAACCTAGTTGTATTCCCATCCAATGTCAGTAGAAAAAGCCTGCTTGCATTTACCTTAACTATAGCCCTCATAATTTTGTATGAAGAAGAAGAAAGCCCATAACTCAAAGTGGAGTCATCGGGACGCGGTCATGATGGCGTTTTTTTTAAGCAGGCTTTCTTATTTTTATGAGACCGAGTTGCTAGCTCGACGCTCAACCCTGCATGGATGGAAAGCATGCAAGGGAGTCGGCTGGATTCGAACTCTGGAGCCTTCGCTCCGAAGTCCGGCGCTGATGCCACTACACCACCAGCCGGCTTCATAATTTTGTATACCCCTATCAAATCTCCCTTCAATCGTCTACATTCCAAGAAATAAAGTCTGGACCTATTCAATCTTTCCTTGTAACACAGGTCCTCTAGTTCCAGCAATATCCATGTAAGTTTCCTCTGTGCCCTTTCAACCTTATTTACATCTTTCCTGTATGTAGGTGACCAAAACTGCACATAGCTCTCCAGATTAGGCCTCACCAACATCTTATACAATTTCAATATAATATCCCATCTCCTGCACTCAATTTGTTGATTTACATAAATCTTGGATAAAGATTGACTTTTCTGGACTCTATTACAAGCCTAATATATTTTCTCTCTCTATCTCTCTCATATACTGTATATATATTATGAATCCTCCTCAACGGAACACAGAAATTCAAAGTGAAGCCCCAAAAGCACCAGATTAACCATGGTAAAAATCAGAGATTAGTAAAAATCCACAAAGAGCAATTCAGCACCTTTTTGAACAGCTGCAGCTTGTGAGGAAGGGACTTTTATAATGTTTACTGAACACCAATGAAAAAGTAAGTAAGGATGCTGTGCAAGGATGGGGATTTACAAGTCATGATGTTCCCTGTTCTTGTCCCTTCTACCATCTAGGTGGTAAGTTCACGGGTTAGGCGAATAGGGGTTATCAAAGTACGTATTTTTCATATGGGCATACTCAATAAATCCATGATAGAATAACCATCGTAGAATCAATGAAAGACCGCACCAACTAGGTGTTCCACCAATGTGCAAAATAACAAACTGTGCAAATACAAAAAGAAAGAAACAATAATAAAAATAAATCAGCAATATATAGTCCTGAAAGTGAATCCATAGGTCATGGGGTCAGCCCAATGATGGGGCAAATTAAGCGAGTAAAGTTATCCCCTTTGGTTCAAGAATTATGGTTGAGGGGTAGTAACTGTTCCTGAACCTGGTGGTGTGAGTCCTGAGGCTCCTGTACCTTCTTCCTGATGGCAGCTGCAAGAAGAGAGCATGGTCTGGATAGCGGGAGATCCCTGATGATCGATGCTGCTTCCCTCCACATGTGTTCAATGGTGGGGAAGGCTTTACCCCTGATGGTCTGGGCCGTATCCACTACCTTTTTGAGGATTTTCTGTTCAAGGGCATTGGTGTTTCCATACCAGGCTGTGATGCAGCAGATCAGTATTCTCTCCACTACACATGACAGAAGTTTGTCAAAGTCATGCTGAATCACACAAATTCCTAAGGAAGAACAGGCACTAATTGGCTAAAGCAGTGACTCAACACAAAGACAAACACCATTCTGCAATGTATAAAGGGAGCTAGATAAGCAACACACCTCACTCAAGTACATATGGTCACTAAAATAAATCAACCAAAAGAATCAGCAATGATACCACTTACCTCCCTTTCTGGACTAAACAATGGCCGAAGTACAAGTGAAGGTATGCTTTTAAGGCCACCTGGGGAGGATGGTCCTACGCTACTTCCCATCCTGCCGGAAACAATAGTCACACTTCTCTGCCCCACCTGGCTATATTATGACACCACTCTACACTAAAATTAGACTAGTAAAGATTACTGCAAGTATTGACCAGAGGAAATTGAACAAGCGGTTTGATATTAAATCATACAACAAAATAAATGAATTTCTGAATATTTCTGGCTACGAGCAAATATTTAGTGAAAAAATATGTGCCGTGGTAAAGGTAAGGGAGCAGTAAGGGGTTAACTGTTATCAAATATACTTTATGGAAAGTTTCAGTCTGAGAAGGATAAAGGAAAATGTGAATACTCTGTTAGTTATATTCCAACTTCTTAATATCATGTTGATCTTTCCTTCCAAGACTTTAAAAAGTAGAAACAATTTTTGTTAGGAAGCTGATACACTCTTATGCAATGTAGAGTTCATTGCTCTGCTTAATAGTTTCCTCCTTGGGATACTAATGAAAAGATATAAAGAAAAGCCAGCTGGCTTGTAAACTAGTAAACTAACGCTGAAGCAATGACAGATAATAAGTTGTCCACGGTCTTCCCTTTCTTGCCTCAGGACCTTGCAATATAACTCCCCTTCAAGTTATATGACACATTTTTCAAAACATTTTAAAAATGTTGAATATTTGATGGAGCAGTTAAACTGTAACGTGCATGTTGATTTATATACTAGGTGTAACTATCTGGAAGGCAAAAAGAGAAAGAACGCAATATTTTAACCATAAGAGAGATCGAGACAGACAGGGAGTTCGAAGCATTAACTGCTCCCAATGTGGTCCCCTCTACATCAGCAAGACTGAGCACAAACTAGATAATCAGTTGGCAACGCAGGCCTGAGTTCCTGGTTGCATGCTATTTCAAATCCACTTCTCATTCATAGTCATAGTCATACTTTATTGATCCCAGGTGAAATTGGTTCCCACACTGACCTCTCTATCCTCAGTCATCTCTACAACCAACATGAGGCACAAAGTACACTAGAAGATTGACACAGTGTGTTCCACCTGAGTAGTGGCACGAACATCACATTTTACAATTTCAGTAACCCTCCTACATTCTGCTGACTCTCTTCTTCCAATCCATCTGTGGTCCTCCCATTTTTTGCTCCTTTGCAATACTCCCACCCCACACCAATAGCTCACCATCACAATTTTTGTCCCTTTCGATTCCTGCTTCCATCTACCTACTACCCACACACTTTATGCACCGGATCACCCAACCCCACTCCCGCCCCCAAGCATTGATTCATTTTGATTCATTTAATTATTTTATTATGGCTATTATTCTAATATGGATTTATTGAGAATGACTGCAAAAAATGCCTATCAGTGTTAAGTTCACCTAGCAGTTGGCTTTTTTACACTCAATCCTATTTTTCAGTCCCCTGCCACTCTGAGATGCTCAGTTTACAATCTAAGCCTAAACAGAGGTTATTTGTAGTAAGTCATGAGTTTAACTAGGAGCGTTTCGTAGTAGATAAAACTAGAGCTGGAGATACAGAAACATTTTGGACAAAAATACATAGCAAAAGTAAGGGCACAGCTTATTTTGTGATACCAATATTTTCTTTTGTGCTAAAAAAAATACATGATCTCAGCTTATAACAATAAACTTACTTCATTCAATAGTTCAAAATCCTATTCTAAGATCCTAAAAAATCTCGCACCATGAGCCACACAAATGCATTTTGTGCCTGACTCTGGAGCTACACAGGTATTTTTATACCGCAGTGAAACTTAATTCTTTTTACAAAAGAAGAAATTAATAACCTACGCTGAAATGTCTTTAATTATTTTTAAGACAGTGAAATTTAAGGCAGTATACACTTTCTTTAAAATATGGCCTTTCAAATTAAAATTATCATTTTTCTACTTTAATTTAATTGAATATACACATTATATATACAAAGATACGCTAAAATCTCAAAAATTCAGAATAAAAATGCTTGAATAATAATCAAGTTAGCAGGACAACTCTTCCAACCTCCAAATTCAGGAAATAGACCAATAAAAGACTATAAAAACATTACTGGGTTGATAGAATCTTCTTGTAGATAAGGTAAGGTTAAAATATACAAAGTATATTTGATAGGTATTGGTGCAATGCACCTGTTCAAATGAATTCTCACCAAGATTGACTGATGGTCGAGCACCCAGATCAGGTTTGCCTGGAAACATGGTGGTATGGTTAATACTACATCCTCAGCAACAGAAAGAGGAATAGCATAGCATGAGGCAAAACATATTGTATTATTGAGTTTGTGGTACGTTAAAAGAAAATCTGCTTTTGTAGTTTTTAACATTTTGAAGAAGACTTCTTAAAAGAAGTATGTGGAGCTTAGAAAAAATAGAGGGCTATGCGGTAGGGAAATTCTAGGCAGCTTCTAGAGTAGTTTACATGTCGGTACAACATTGAGGGCTAAACAGCCTGTAATGTGCTGTAGATTTTCTATGCTCTATGTTCTATCTGTTGGGATTTTCAAAGTGTTCTTCACTCTTTTTCCTTCCAGCTAAGTCAATACACACCGGTAAAATTAATCATATTTCCCATCTGTGTTGGATGTGGTACAGGATCAAAGCCATTATGAGTTGATCCACATTAATGATGTGTTATTCCGTGTTTGGAAACACAATGAGGACAACAAACGTGGAAAAGTATGTCTGCAGCTCCCTCTACAGTCACAATTCAGCCTTTCTATCAGGACAATCCTCTGTTTTGGTAAGTCAATATCAACCTTCATCATATAGTGGATACAATGGATTACAGAAACATTGATGAATTTCAACCATGCCATTGACTTTGGACGATGGAGGCAGGAGATCATTAATGGCCTATGCTCCATGGGGAGCTAAGGGCCCGAGAAAAAAAAATTAGTGTTTATACTCTTTCAATTTACACCACAATACCTGGAATTAATTTTTCACACAGCGTTGCAGCTACAGAACAGTTGTCTCATAGCTCAAGTTGTCCAGGTTCAATCCTAACCTCTGCTGCTGTCCACGAGAAATTTGTACATCGGTATTGATTACTGTCACAAGTACTGAGATACCTGTATAGGGAAAAGCTTTTGCTAGCATACCATCCAGTCAGACTATGCCATAAATATGTGCATCAAGGAATTTTTTAAAATGTAGAATATAGTGTTGTTGCTAATGAGAAATTGTTGCACAGATAAAGATATAAAGCGCAAGGGCTCATATTCTTGCTGAACACATTGGCTTCCATCCATATCCAAAAACTCTGCAGATCTGTAAGTTAATTTAACACTGTAAAATGCCCCAACTGTGCAGATAAGAGGTAGAATATGAGCAGAGAGGTAGGAGTTGAAAGAAATATGAGATGGGTAAAATGGGTTAGAGTAGTATTATTGTATTAAGGATCAATATGGATCTTCTGGGCAGAGGGTCTGTACTGTGCTGTTTTAAAGTTATACAAATGTTATTTGGAGGAGAAAAAACTTAACAAAGCCATTGGATTTTGATGCATTTTCTCAGAATACCATGAATTTATTTAACCTATATCTACTGTCATGGTAAGCAGAAGGAACATTCTCCAAGCGATGCCTCACTAATAAACATATGAGTCTTTAATATTATAAGGACGTTTGAAACTAGAACAGAAAATTTCAGAAATGATCAGATTAGGCAATATCTGTGGAGAGAGAAGCAGTTCCTACTTCAGGTTGATGATTTGAATGATCATTGACTTATTACCTATTCCGCAAATATTGAGTGCTCTGCTGACTGTTTTCAACATTTTTTTTATTTCAGATTTCTAGCATCGACAGCATTTTATTTCTAAATTAATGCTCATGATTTATTTATTGATAGGATTGGTTGGACTACAGCGAAAAATAAGGTAGTTATTACTTTTTGAATTATTTGTAGCTTTCTTTATTTTATTACTTTTGTAGAAAACCTTGTATGTTTCTGAAACTCTGGCAGGAAGAGAGAGAGCAGAGCACCGCGCGTGCACAGCCCTCCAGTGAAAAATGATATTGTATCCGTTAAATAGGGGCCGTGGACAATTCTGATTTGATGAAGACGGACGTGAAAGCACAGAGGAACACCTGGAGATATTTCTGAAACGCTCGTTCGCTGCTGTCGTTACTGTGCAGTTGGGAATCTTCTGGAGGGAAGGCCTCAAAATCCCCGGCTTTGCCTGTTGTTGGCGACCGAGATTGAGGTCGAATTGTTCGGACAGAGATGGCGCTCAGTACTCGGTGTCGGAGAGCTGAATCGGAGGCTCGAAGTTTTCGGATGACTCAGAGTCGGACTGTGGTCAGCATGGCAGGGAGAGTTTTTCTTCCTTCTCCCGTCTGCGTGAGACGTGGGACATTTGAGAGACTTTGAACTTTTTACTGTGCTTATGGACTTCTTCATCAAGTTATGGTATTGTTCCACTGTTGTAACTATATGTTATAATTATGTGGTTTCGTTAAGTTTTTTCAGTCTTGGTCTGTCCTGTGTTTTGTGATATCACACCGGAGGAAATATTGTATCATTTCTTAATGCATGCATTACTAAATGACAATAAAAGAGGACTGTGTGTCTTCATAATCTAAAAACTTCCTACTGAAGACGTTAGGTTTAAGAAAAAACTGCCATTGTCTCAATTTTATTGAATGTTGCCAGTTTTTATGGAAATTGGGCCTAAATATTAAGACACAAGACTGGCGACTGTCTATGCACTCTGCATACATGAATCTATCCTAGCCAAATTTGAAAAGCTCGTCTCGCCTGATCAGGTGGTACCAGATTGGAATAATAAGAATAATATCAACATTTAAAAGATTTTTGAACAGGGGCATGGATAGGAAAGGTTTAGAGAGATATGTCTCAAACACGGACAAAAATGAGTAACTTAGATGGGATTCTTGAAGGACATGGGTGATTTGAGCTGTAAGACCTGCTTCCATCCTATGGGACACCATGACTCTATTAACTTAAGTGACAGCAAGGCCTCGAGTGTCAGAGCAAGTTATCTTATAACCATAGAATAGCACAAAAGGAGACCATTCAGCCCATTACACTTACACCAGCCCAAGACTTGTGAGTTCTGAGTTCATGTGTTTTAAAGCATGTTAAAACACCTTGATTAAAATAATAAACAAAACAAGTATTTCAAAAAGCAGTAATTACCTTATTTTTCATTTTAGCACTACAATCCCTTTTGAAATCAATGATCCCAAGGAAACTATGCTAGATCTTCTTGGCAATTCCCAAGCTGCACGCTGGCTGGCAAATCTCAGCCAGTAAATTCAGAATTTATTAGAAATATTGGTAGTTGTGTACGGAACTATTAACATTTGTCAATAAAGTCCTGCGCACTTTGTCTTTACCTTTTAATAACTTAAAATCAGGAAATAATGCAGCATCGTGAGGAAAGCAATTTTTCACTCCAAAACAAATTGGTTAAGGATCACTAAAGTTGATTCTAATTCACGTCAGCTTCTGTTTCCTTGTTTTATAAAGGAGGAACAATTCAGAGATGCAAAAATTAGACTCCAAAACCAAAGAATTCATTAAAAGTCACCTTCATTTTAAACATTGTTTAAACTCTTAAAAGCAAACAATGAACTTTAAATAGACAGTCAGGCTAAATGCTAAAATACAATGGCTTATACAAGTCTAGATGTATTAGGACACTGCCTGGATTAGAGGGCATGTGCTATGAGGAGCAGTTGGACAAACTTGGGTTGTTTTCTCTGAAGTGACAGAGGCTGAGGGGAAACCAGACAGGAGTTTATAAAATTATGAGAGGCATGAACAGATAGCCACAAGATCAAACCTTCCCTGGTAATGCTCCCCATCTCTTCCTGTGCTAAATTGGCAACTGCATTGACGTTGCTTTATGCACCCATGCTGATCTCATAGATTTAATCAACGGTGCTTCCTACTTCCACCCTGCCCTTAAATTCACTTGGTCCATTTCTGATACCTCTTTCCTCTTTCTCGATCTCTCAATCTCCGTCTCTGAAGACAAACTGTCTAGCAACATCTTTTATCAACTACTGACTCCCATGCTATCTTGATTATACCTCTTCCCATCCTGTCTCCTGTAAAATTGCTATTCACTTTTCTCAGTTTCTTTGTCTGCACCGCATGTAATCCCAGGATGAGCCTTTCCTTTCCAGGACATCAGAGATGTTCTCCTTCTATGAAGAACAGGTTTTCCCTTCCTCCACCATTGATGCTTTCATTTCCCAGACATCCGTGTTCACCCCATCTTCCCGCCACATTAACAGGGATAGAGTTCCTCTTGTCCTCACATACCGCACCATGAGTCTCCGCATCAAACACATCTTTCTCCATCTTCAATGGAACCTTACCGCCAAACACATCTTTATCTCCTCCCCCACCCCCCCGCCACTCTCTGCGTTCTGCAGGAATCGCTCCTTTTGTGATTCCCTTGTTCATTCATCCCTCCCCACTAATCTCCCTCCTGGCAAATATCCCTGCAAGTGACAGCAGTGCAACTCTTGCCCATCCACCTCCTCCCTCAACTCCATTCAGTGCTCCTCTGCCTCCTCATTAGTACTGCCACATGTTTCCACCAATGCACTGCCACAAATTGTTACACGTGTAACTATGGTGTAACTGATGTATAACATGATTATTGAATTATATTCTTGTTTCCAGTCCTTGTCCAGCAAATAAAAGCAAGTGTCCTGAGGTCTTAATCATCTTTTTCACTGTCTTCAGTGGTCATTTAGACATGCATGCTAAAAATCCAATGTTCTTGTACACTTGGTAATCTACCATTTATTATCCATTTCCTAATGCCACCCCTCCCCCCCCCCACCCCACTGGTTCCTTAAGGTTGTCATAGCTGGGGGAGTTAGTAGGAATAAGCTCCTACTACCCACTATATACTCCCAAAGGCATGCACCTCAGATCGCCTCTGACAACCAAGTCCAGCTCCTGGCCTTCACGTGTGGCTTAGCTATTAAGCCTGGTGGAACCATTTCTACTGACAGGAGAAGGAGCTATTTGCACCTTAAAACCAGTCACTTCAGGCAAATAGAGTTTGTTAGCCATGGTTGGCAGCTCATCTAGAACAAAAACTCCGATCTCAAACTTCCGCTACCTTGCAGCTATACTGTAAAAGCTTTTATAGATATGTGAAAAGAAAAAGATTGGTTAAGACAAATGTAGGTCTCTTACAGTCAGAAACAGTTGAATTGATCATGGGGAACAAGGACATGGCAGACCAATTGAATAACTACTTTGGTTCTGTCTTCACTAAGGAGGACATAAATAATCTTCCGGAAGTAGTAGGGGATCGAGAGTCTAGTGAGATGGAGGAACTGAGGGAAATACATGTTAGTAGGGAAGTGGTGTTAGGTAAATTGAAGGGATTGAAGGCAGATAAATCCCCAGGGCCAGGTGGTCTGCATCCCAGACTGCTTAAGGAAGTAGCCCAAAAATAGTGGATGCATTAGTGATAATTTTTCAAAACTCTTTAGATTCTAGATTAGTTCCTGAGGATTGGAGGGTGGCTTATGTAACCCCGCTTTTTAAAAAAAGAGGGAGAGAGAAACCGGGGAATTATAGACCGGTAAGCCTGACATCTGTGGTGGGGAAAATGTTAGAGTCAGTTATCAAAGATGTGATAACAGCACATTTGGAAAGTGGTGAAATCATCGAACAAAGTCAGCATGGATTTGTGAAAGGAAAATCATGTCTGACGAATTTCACAGAATCTTTCGAGGATGTAACTAGTAGAGTGGATAGGGGAGAACCAGTGGATGTGGTATATTTGGATTTTCAAAAGGCTTTTGACAAGGTCCCACACAGGAGATTAGTGTGCAAACTTAAAGCACATGGTATTGGGGGTATGGTATTGATGTGGATAGAGAATTGGTTGGAAGACAGGAAACAAAGAGTGGGAATAAACGGGACCTTTTCAGAATGGCAAGCAGTGACTAGTGGGGTACCGCAAGGCTCAGCGCTGGGACCCCAGCTGTTTACAATATAGGAGCAGGGAGGTACTACTGCAGATTGTACAAGGCCTTGGTGAGACCACACCTGGAGTAGTGTGTGCAGTTTTGGTCCCCTAATCTGAGGAAAGACATTCTTGCCTTAGAGGGAGTACAAAGAAGGTTCACCAGATTGATTCCTGGGATGGCAGGACTTTCATATGATGAAAGACTGGATCGACTAGGCTTACATTCTCTGGGATTTCGAAGATTGAGGGGGGATCTGATTGAAACGTATAAAATTCAAAAGGGATTGGACAGGCCAGATGCAGGAAGATTGTTCCCGATGTTGGAGAAGTCCAGAACAAGGGGTCACAGTTTGAGGATAAAGGGGAAGCCTTTTAGGACCGAGATGAGGAAAAACTTCTTCACACAGAGAGTGGTGAATCTGTGGAATTCTCTGCCACAGGAAACAGTTGAGGCCAGTTCATTGGCTATATTTAAGAGGGAGTTAGATATGGCCCTTGCAGCTAAAGGGATCGGGGGGTATGGAGAGAAGGCAGGTATAGGGTTCTTGGATGATCTGCCATGATCGTACTGAATGGCAGTGCAGGCTCGAAGGGCTGAATGGCCTACTCCTGCACCTATTTTCTATGTTTCTACGTCACTCAATCATGGAGAAGGCTTCAGGAGTAAACTCCAAGGAAAATCCAGAGCTGAATCCCTCAGACAATCCTAAGTCAATCTCAGTGCTAACTGAAACACCTGTAACAACGTTGGTGCCAAACTGTATCAGTCTCTGCTGTTCCTTTGGATTCATCACCTGCGTGGAGAGGGGCAACAGCTTGCTCTCCATATTGTACAGCCCTGGCTTGCATATCATGTAGAAAGCTAGGACGAAATATCCATGGTCAACCCCGACCAGTGGAGGGCTTCAATGCCACATCTTCATATTCAAATCTCCAACTGTCCCAGCACACTCATGAACTTTTCATTGACTCATGCAACATGGAAGGTAATTGGTAATTAGTTTATTGTCACATGTACCAAAATACAGTGAAAAGTTGTATTTGCATGCCACGCAGACAGATCATTCCATATATAAGTATGTCAAGGTAGTACAAAGAGGAAAACAAACAGAATGCACAATATTGTGTTAAAGTTACACAGGTAGTGCACAGCACACTCCACAATGAGGTAAATTGATAGGTCAAGAACTCATCTTTGTCATATACAAGGTCCATTCTGAAGTTTAATGACTGTGGGTTAGAAACTCTCTTCGAGTACAGTTGTACACATTCTTAAGCATTCGTAGCTTCTGCCAGATGGGAGAGAAGAAAGAATTACTTGCGTGAGAGGGTCCCTGAATTTGTTGGCTGCATTCCTGAGGCAGAAGATAGTATAGAAAGTGTTAATGGAGGGGAGACTTGTTTTATGATCAACAGCTTGGGGCATTTTGGAGTTCAGAGTTCAATTCTGGTGTCGTCTATTAGGACTTTGTACATTCTACTTGTCAATTGTGTGGATTTCCTCCAGGTGCTCTAGTTTATCCCAGTCCAAAGACATACTGGTTAGTACTAATTATAAATTGTTCTGTCATGAGGCTAGTGGGTTGTTGGGCCGGAAGGGCCTGTTCTGTTCTATTTCTCTAAATGTTAAATTAATTACCATATAATCAATCCACTTTCAAACAGAATTGAATTGCCTTTATTTCTTACATCCTTCACATGCATGAGGAGTAAAAATTGTTATGCTACGTCTCTGTCTAAATGTGCAATGTGCAATCATAGTAATTTATAATAAATAGAACAGTCCATGTAACATAGAGTACACTCAAATCAGCGTGAGTTAATCAGTCTGATGGCCTGGTGAAAGAAGCTGTCCCGGAGCCTGTTGGTCCTGGCTTTTATGTTGTGGTACCATTTCCCAGATGGTAGCAACTGGAATAGATTGTGGTTGGAGTGACTCGGGTACCCAATGATCCTACGGGCCCTTTTTACACGTCTTTGTAAATGTCCTGAATCATGGGAAGTTCACAACTACAGATGCGCTGGGCCTGCGATTGAGGGAAGTACAGCTCCCATACCAGGCAGTGATGCAGCCAGTCAGAATGCTCTCAGTTGTGCCCCTGTAGAAAGGTCTTAGGATTTGGAAGCCCATATCAAACTCTCTCAACCATTTGAGATGAAAGAGGCACTGTTGTGCCTTCTTCACCGCACAGCTGGTGTGTACAGACCACATGAGGCCCTTGGTGATGTGGATGCTGAGGAACTTAAAGCTGTTTACTCTCTCAACCCCAGATCCATTGATGTCAATAGGAGTTAGACCGTCTCCATTCCTCCTGTAATCCACAACCAGCTCCTTTGTTTTTGAGACATTGAGGGATTGTTTTCTTGACACCACTGTGTCAGAGAGATGACTTCTTCTCTGTAGGCCACCTCGTTATTGTTTGAGATAAGGCCAATCAATGTAGTGTCACCGGCAAATTTTATTAGCAGATTAGAGCTGTGGGTGGCAACACAGTCATGGGTATACAGGGAGTAAAGGAGGAGACTTAGTGCACAGTGCTGAGGGCTCCTGAATTGAGAGTCAGAGGGGTGGAGGTGAGGGACCCCACTCTTACCACCTGCCAGCCAGGATCCAGCTGCACAAAGCAGGGTCAAGGCCGAGGTCTCTGAGCTTCTTGTCAAGCCTGGATGGAACTATGGTGTTGAATGCTGAAAAGTAGGCCAAGAACAGCATTCTCACATAAGCATCCTTCTTCTCCAGATGTGTAAGGACAGTATGTCGAGCAGTAGCTATTGTGTCGTCTGTTGATCGGTTGTGATGGAAGCAAAGTGATGGAAGAACCCTAACCCTAACCCTAATATATCAATGAGTAATTTCTCCTTGAAAACATTATCTTGGCCTAGTTTGGGTTAGGACTATTTGGCTTCAAATTTTATCTCTGCTTTGATCCAAAAAAAGACCAAGGAACTGAATTCTAGATCCCTGACATCAACGCATCTTTTGACTGAATGCATCAACAAGGATCAGACTAAAACTAAAATCAATGGGCAACAAGAAGAAAATATTTCAAGAACGGAAGTCATATCCCACGCAAAGGAAAATGTTTGTGAACATTGAGGGTAGATCATCAAAGCCACAGTTTACCACAGCAGGAGATCTCTAGTTCAGCATCCAAGACCAAACCATCTTAAGCTGCTTCACGATGATCTTCCTTCCGTCGGAAGTGGAGTGGTTGATGCTGGTTGCACAGTATTCTATTTTGTCTGCAAATCTTCAATATAAGAACTGGTCAATGCAAAAATACAGCAACATCTAGGCAATATTTAGACATGGTAAATAACACTTTCTCCACAAAAGTGTTAGGGGTGACCATTTCCAACAAGCTTACCTTTGCATTCAATGATATTATTCATCATTGGCTTCACCACCATCAACTACCATTAACCAGAAATTCATTTGGCTAACCACACAAATGCCCCGCAAGAGCAGAGGCTCTTAGTCACAAGACACTGCTCCCATGAATGACTCAATTTAGACACCTCAAAACCTTTCCAACATCTACAACCATGTTAGATTTATGACAGAACATTTTTCATTTACCTGGATTGATGTAGATTTAACAACTCTCCACAAGATTTATGACAGAACATTTTTCATTTGCCTGGATTGATGTAGCTCTAACAACTCTCCACAAGCTCAATATTATCTAGGATAAAGCAGCACATTTGATAGCATTCCACCGTCCCCCCCATTCTATTCATTAATTATTTCCACCACCAATGTGCTTTGGCATCACTGTATACCATCTAGAAAAGGCAGTGCGATTGCTCTCCTAGACTACTCCAGCGGCACCTCCCAAACTCCAATATCAAAACCTCTAATAGCAAAAAATTACCTAAAGCATCAAGCACATGGGAAAGCCAATATTTGCTTTTTACTGCTCCAAGTCATACAGTATATTGACTTGAAAGTTTATTTCTGGCCTATACATTGTGGAAATCATGGCGCTCCCTCGCTACTGGGAAAGCCATGAACAAGGACCACAAAATAAGGGGCCAATCATTTAAAACTGGTGTATGTAGTAATTTGTTCTTTAAGAGGTAGTCAGTCTCTGGAAATCCTCTGCATCTAAGGCTGGTGAACGTCAGATCATTACTTAAGGTGGAGATAGATAAATATTCAAGATAAATAGAGGTATTGATGATAATGGAAGAGAAATTGAGGCCAGCATTAATCAGCCATGTTCAATGAATGTCAGGGCAGGCTAGAGGGGCCTGCTGGCCAAGTGTTGCTACTGTTTTTTTTTTGAGTTTTTGACAGTACTGTAGGAGCATTCAGCAGCAAACTAGACTAATTCAAGAAGCAGCATATCACTCAAGGACAATTAGGAATGCCAAGAAACATTGGTCTTGCTAAAGACACAGAGATCCTGATGGATAATCGACTAAAATGTTCTCCATAAAATCTGCACATCAATAAATATCAATCTCCAGTTACATCCATTTTCTGACATTTGGTTTCATTGCCTTCAGGGAGCCAAATGATGTTCTGGCCGCAGTTTGAGCATGGAAAACATAAATAATCATTCTCTCTTCACCCTTTCCACACACAGGATGGCCAGTCTGGAAAATGTAATGTTATTCCAATATTTTGAACAGAGTTGAGACAAAACTGCTGATATATTGGCTCTGGATTCATTCCAGCTTGACCTGATGCTCATGTTAGGTTCTGACAGTCACATATTTTCCAGAATCAAACATCCTCTCTGTAGTTAAGCATTTTGTCACAGAAAGTACAAAAATGGTTCCAATTATGCCCCAGTAAAACGTATTAATTCAAAACATTGATGCAGAACTGAGAAAAACACTGGTGTGGTACAGAATGAAGTGGAAAGAAGCCAGTCTGACATTAAGCAATATGTGAAATGTTTTAAACAATTGATATAAACAACACTAATTGAAAGTAAATCACTGGAAATCTAATTCTTTAAAATATAATCTTGATTTATGAAACAGCAATAGAAGCATAGATCCAAAGCAAATGTTTTTGTTACCAACTGAAAGACCTACATCCTGATGCATGGACAATGTTATCCTCAAATTGACAAAAACTATTTAATATATTTCAATTTATTTTGTTTGCTGTGAGGTAACTTTAGCTAAGTTCCTGAAAAAAAAACTTAGTAACACATATTGAGGGCTGAAGATGGAGAAAAATAAAAATAAAAGAATTAATTGGCATATATATAATTTGCCAGTTTTCGCAGTAAAATTAAAAATGTAGCTAAAACACTTGCAATTTACATAAAGTAAGTTTACATAAAGTAAGACAACAAAGAGATGGGACTATTTACGTGAGCCGAACAGTTTTTAGCTGGACACAATTTTAGTTCCTAATGACTAGAATATTTTTTAAAAAAGCACAAAAACTATTTAATTTCCATATAAAAATACAAAAAATACATAGCAAGTGCTTTGAAAATGATTCTAATGCATCCCAATTATTTCAGAGTTTGAATATAAATTTGTTAAAATACAATAGTGCAGATAAAATACTCAAAAACATATTTAGAGATTTAACACAAAGTGATCTTGTTCACTTTGCTGCAGGTGTCCTAATTGTTATCAAGGCGGTTTTGCCCTTGTTCTCACTGATCTACTTTGAACCTTAAATTTAAAACCTTAACAATTTAAAAATTGTTATCCTTGCCTTCAACTCCTCAAAGGCCCTGTCTCACCTTTGCCACAGATGCTAATTTGCAATTCTCCTGAATCTCACATTTCATCCAACTCTGTACGCTTATTTCCAAATGTAATTGCTCCATTATTACTAGCTATGCTTTGAGCTGTCAAGCGCCCAAGTATCGAAATTCCCTTCCTAACCAACACCAAAGCCATCATATAAAGATCTCTGCCAAGGTCCCAGAAACCTCTCTTGTCCCTGTAGATAATCTAGGATAAATCCCATCAGAAGTTGGAATGAATCCTACTTAATATTCTTCAGAAATTCAACCTTTCCTCCTTGACTTGAGATATCAGCATACCTCTCCCTGATGTCACTATCCCTATGTCCTTCTCCTAAGTGAATATCTATGCAAAGTACTCATTTAGTATCTCACCCTCCTTCTTTGGCTCCAGCCAAATTCTCTCCTTTGTCTTTGTGATCAAAATCAGAATTATTATCAGATTTATTGTCACTGACTTACATTATGTGAAATTTGTTGTTTTGCAGCAGCAGTACAATGCAAAGTCATAAAAATACTATAAATTATAAAAATATGCATTTAAAAAAAGGAACAAGGTTTATGGACCATTCAGAAATCTGATGGCAGAGAGGAAGGGGTTGGTTCTGAATCAGTGAGTGTGGGTCTTCAGTGTGCTACCCTCTCCCTGGCTAGCCTGTTGTGTTTTGTACATGTGTAAAATGCCTGCGGGTCTCCTTAATCCCAATCACTAATGATATTTCATGGCCTCTTTTAAAAACTTCCAGCTTGGTTTGGCAACATCTCCTCCATCAGCACATGTGCGGCACCTGGTTGTGTGCTTAGCCCGCTGCTCTACTTGTTTTACACTGGCTGTGTGACTACACACAGCTCCAATGGCATTTTCAAGCTTACTGATGACACCACAGTCATAGGTCAAATCAACGTTGGTGACCAATTAGCACATTAAAAATCTGGCTGAGCGATGCCATAACCTCTTACTCATCTCAGCAAGATCAAGGAGCTAATTATTAACTTCAGAAGGAGGGGACCAAAGGTTCATGACAATCCTCACCAGAGGATCAGAGGCGGAGAGGGTCAGCAGCTTTAATTCCTTGGTGTTATTATTTATTCCGAAAAGATTCTATTTTATATTTCTATTTGAAGTCTGCCTTCAAATCTCTTACTATCTCTTCTTTCAGTTAGTCCTGACAAAGGGTCTCGGCCCGATACGTCAACTGTACCTCTTCCTATAGATGCTGCCTGGCCTGCTGCATTCACCAGCAATTTTTATGTGTGTTGCTTGAAATTCCAGCATCTGCAGATTTCCTCATGTTTGCGTTTATAACTCTTCCCAATCTGTCTCATGTAGAAATATCATTCCATTTTGTCTGATCCTTTGTCTCCACCATATCTGTTCCCAGGATGAGGCTTTCCTTTTCAGAACATTCTTTGTCCTTCTTCAAAGAATGGGATTTACCTTCCTGCACCACTGATCCTGCCTTCACCCTCATCCCAGGCATCCACACTCACCCCATCTTCCTGATTGTCTTTATAGAGATAGCATTCTTCTTGTCCTCACCACATCCAACACATCAATCTCCACAACTTCCTCCATCTTCAACAGAACCTACCACCAAACACATCTTCACCTACTCCCCTTCCTCTCTCCACTTTCCACAGGGGATCGTTCTCTCCATGATTCCCTTGTCCACTTGTCCCTCCCTACTATCTCCCTCCTGGCATATCCTTCCTCACCTCCATTCAAGGCCCCAAATAGTCCTTCCTGGTGAAGCAGCATTTTACTTGTGAATCTGTTGGAGTCGTTTACTATATCTGGTGCATTGGTAAGCACCAATGTAGAATGGGGGTCTTCTTTGTCGAGCATCTTTGCCCCATCCTTACTAAGCAGGATTTCCTGGCAGTAAACCATTTCAATTTCAATTCCCATTCCGACAATTCTGCCACAACGAGGCAACTCTCAGAAGGAGCAACACCTTATATTTCATGGGTAATAATGGCATGAACATCCATTTCTCCAACTTCCATTAATTTCCTTCCCCTCCTTATTCACTCATTCCCCATTCTCTTCTCTGCTGCCCTAACGTGTTCCTTATCTCCCATGGTCCACTTTCCTCTCCGATCAGATTCCTTCTTCTTTGCTTTTTACCTCTTCCATCGCCACCCAGTTTCTCACTTTACCCCTTTCCTCATCACCTAGACTCACTGCTCACCTGCCAGCTTGTACTCTTTCCCCTCCGCCACATTCCTATTTTGCCTTCTTCCCCTGAAGAAGGGATTCGGCCCGATACGTCGACTGTTTATTTCTCTCCACAGCTGCTGCTGAGACCCCTCAGAATTATGTATGTGCGCGTTAACAGCCGAGAGTCTCGGTTCCGCCGCCGACTCTGCCGAGCCGTGACTGCGCCTGCGCAGCGGTTGAACAAATTTGGCGGGTTCCGCACCTGCTCCGCCTCCGGTTGTTCCGCCGCTGCTGACGCCGGCATCGCCATGGTGGAGGGACCCGGGTGTGCGCTGAATGGGGAGAAGATCCGGAGCCGTGTCCGGACGGGACAGCGGGTGGTGGGGCTGCGAGGGAGCGCGGTGAGTGGCCGCCCGGCGAGGCCCGGGTGTTCGCGGTCGGTCGAATGCTGAGGGAGACAGGAAAACGGGAGCAGGCAGACTGGGGACACGGGCTCCGGGAAATGACAGGAGCCACAACAGGCAGAGAATGGTTACTGGAAGTTAGAGAAGTCGGCGTTCGCGCTCTCACGTTAGCGGTCCAGGTCGCATAGATTCTTTCGGTGCTGGCCACTTGTTCATGGCTGGTCTGCCTTTGAGTGTAAATAGAGAAAGAGACAAAACATTTCTCTTTCTCCGGCAGCTCAACAGTTTTTTTTTAAAAACTTAACATTTCTAGTTTTATAGAGGGTTATCAATCTGAAATGTTAATTCCGTTTCTCCCAAACAGGCAGTGGGTGATGACAAGAAGCAGGTCCACGGACAGTTTTGACAGCAGGTACAGGCGGTGCATAAGACAATCAAGATGTACATAAAGTGGTTAGCTACTTTTACAAAAAAAAATCATGTATGCTCCACAAGTACATTACTATGAGCAGAAAATTGCAAATAGAGTAATGTAAGTAGAGAAAGTTATATTTTGGCTGTGTGCTTTATAGAGTGAAGACAATGAAATCTAAGAAATGGAGTACTGCTATAATAACATTTAGAATATTACAGTAAAGTGAGTTCACTTTGTTTATTGCACCTTTGATTTCACTTACACCATTGACAAAACCAGCATTTATTGGCCTTTATTTTCACCTGATAAATCCTGTCTTCCTCTATGTACAATGGCTGGAATGGTTGGCCCCTAGGGAGTATTGAAGAACTACTGGTCCTTTGGTGTACCAGTCCAAGGGTCCCTGAAGGCAATAGCATTACTAGATATGGTGGTGAAGAGGGCATATAGGATACTTGCATTATGTAGATCTGGTATAGTATATAAGAACAAGAAGGTTGTGGTGCAACGTTAAAACATTGCGCAAGGCACAGCTGGAGTATTATATACATTTTGCTGGCTATGCTTAGAAGAATGTGATTTCATTAGAAAGGATGCAGTAATTATTCACTGAGACATTGCTTGAAATGGAGTGTTAGTTAAGAAGAGACTGAATTAGGTGGTTTTATTTTCCTTTGAGTGCAGGAGCTGAGAGGGACCTGATAGAGGTACCTAGGATTTGGACTTGGGGTTGATAGTAGGAAACTTCTCCCTATAGCAGAGGGTACATGTTTCAATTGCAGTCTTAGAGGTTTAGAGAAGACCTGAGGAAGAATTTCTTAATCCAGAGGGTGGTTGAAACCTGAGCTCTTATTTTGTGTGGGTAGTGGAGACAAGTATGCTAACAATATTTTTAAAAAGTATCTGGATGATAATTTGAAACTGCTGGGACATTGAAGGCTATGGCCCTAAGACTGGTAAATAGGATTAAATTGAGGGAGAAGTTGTTTTCTTGACACCACTGTGCCGGGGTGATGATATCTTCTCTGTAGGCTGCCTCGTTATTATTTGAGATAAGGCTTATCAATGTAGTATCGTCTGCAAATTTAATTAGCAGATTGGAGCTGTGGGTGCTGACATAGTCATGGGTGTACACACAGTAAAGGAGGGGGCTTAGACACAGCCTTGGGAGGGCTCCTTTGTTAAAGGTTAGAAAAGCAGAGGTGAGGGAGCCCACTCTTACCACCTGCCGGCGATCTGACAGGCAGGGTGAAGGCCAAGGTCACTGAGCTTGTCAAGCTTGGAAGGAATTATGGTGTTGAATGTTGAGCTGAAGTCCAAGACATAAACATCCCTCCTCTCCAGGTGTGCAAGGACGGTGTGCAGACCTGTGGCTATTGCGACCTCTGTCAATCGGTTGTGTCGGTGGGCAAATTGTAGCGGATCTACTGTGGGTGGTAGCATGCTTCAGATGTAGTTCTTGAACAGCCTCTCAAAGAACTTGCTTATTATTGAGGTGAGTGCGACAGGACGCCAGTCATTCAGTCATGTTACCTTGGTCTTCGGGCTTTTTTAGGTACAGGGACAATAGTGTATGTTCTGAAGCAGGAGGGCACTCTCCACTGGGAGAGGGAGAGGTTAAAAATGTCTGCAAACACACCAGCCAGTTGTGCTGCACACACTCTGAGTACCCGCCCTGGGATGCCGTCCAGTCCTGCAGCCTTGCGGCTGTTCACTCATTGGAAACACCTGTGTACTTCAGCTTCAGAGAAGACCAAAGTGCAGGTCGCATCGGCGACTTTCCTTAGGGGCTCAGTGTTGGCTACATCGAACCAAACATAAAAAAGGTTTAGCTCATCTGGGAGAGAGGCAGCGATGTTAGAAACACCACTGCACTTAGCTTTGAAGTCTGCGATGGTGTGCAGACCTTGTCGTGAGCTGCTTGTGTTGTTGCTGGAGAGTTGTATCTAGATCTTGTCCTTTTATTATTTCGCTGCATCGATGACCGCATAGATCGTAGCTGCATTTCTTGAGTTTCCGGTAGTTTCCGGTGAGGAAAACTCTGTGTTGTGCGGTGAGTGCAGCATGCATGGAACTGCTGATCCAGGGTTTCTGGTTTGCATAGACCCTGATTGAGTTTTGGGGGACAATGTCCTCGATGCACTTCTGGATGAAGCTCGTCACCCCATCATCATATCGTACAGGACATCCATTCAATAGTCTTATAACTGAGGTAGAAGCTGTCCTTAAGCCTGGTGGTATGTATTTTTAGGCTTTTGTATCTTCTACTCAATGGGTGAGTGTGAAGAGAGAATGTCTGGGTTGGGGTTGGGTTGGGTGGGGTCTTTGATTATGTGGCCTGCTTTTATGAGGCAGTGAGAAGAGTTAACAGAATCCATGGGATGAAGGCTGTAGTTTTGTGATGTGCATAGATGTGTAGCAATTAGTATACATGTGTACATGATTTACATGGACATAATGGACGTTTGTTATCTTATCCAATTGCTTCAGCAACAGAGTGTAACTTGCTAGATCATTTTTGGGAGATTCACTCAGTCAATTGTATTTCTGTGGGTCTGGGGTCATCCCACAAGGTGGACCAAGTAAGTGTGGCAGTTTAGTAAACCAGACGGGTTTTTTTTTAATAACATCCTGATAGTTTCATGGTCAAAATTATTATTTTTTTAAAATTCCATTTAACTTAAATTACTAACCTGCTATTTGTCTGGTGTGATAGAGGTGTGTCTCTGCCAAAGAAGGTGTAAGGCGCTCCTACTCTCAACTAGCCTGCAGGTCACCCATGGGCAAGGTGTAGCAGTTGCTTAGCCCCTGGTAAAGGTCGTGAGCAAGTGGTGGATGCTGTTATGAGCTGCTGGTGCATATCACAAGTCCTGGTTATATGACCACTGATACAACGCAGATAATCTCTGAAGAGTATTGATAATGGTTGAGGTCACCTGTCTTGTAAATACACTAACCAGAAGATGGTAATGGCAAACCACTTCTGTAGAAAAATTTGCCAAGAACAATCAGCATCATTGAAAGACCATGATCATCCAATTCATTTGACATGAACATAACAAATGACCCTGCTGCAGTGGTATTTAAATTCATGCCTCTAGATCTGTTGTCCAGCCCTCAGCATTACTGGTACAATAATTATACTCTATTCGTGGTTGGTGCAACTGTAACGAAAACCAATTTCCCTTGGGATCAATAAAGTATGACTATGACTAATTTAACCAAGGTGCATTGGTTTCCAGTGCTGGGATTAATTGGGATTGACAAAATCAGTCTTGCTCCTCTTTTTCCTCCTCAGCTTGTCACTATTTAGTCAAGTTTGAGCTAAGGAACAGAGTGTTTCATATCAAGACTGCAAGTAAGCTGGCATAGTAATCATGTTAGATGGCAGTACGGAGCTTCAGGCAGCAGAAAGGCTAAGTGAGGGGTTGACTGGTTTACTGTGTTTCTATATCTCCAAATTTGATATTTGGCTTTAAGTTACTTGTGGCTAAAATGAGAAATGATAGGTGGCTTTGTGGGATGATTCATGCCTTTTAACCACCACATTGAATATAAAATATATGTTTGCTTTGAAAAAAAGCAATAAATGCTAGAAATATTCCACAGGCAGTATTTCAAAGTTCAAAGTAAAATTTATTATTAGACTATGTACGTGTAACCACATACAAGCCGGAGATTCTTTTTCTGTGGGCATACTTGTAGAGCAGTAACTGTAAACAGGATCAATGGACAACAAATTCTAGCAAGAGAAACAGTTTCCTTTTGTTGCCCTTCATCAGAACTGGAAAAGTCCCCCTTCCCCTTACCCCTTCTTTCCCCTCCCCAACTTGCCTACCACTTTTACTTTCCTTCCTCTAGTACCGCACCTCCACCCTTTGTTCCATGGTCTACTGTCCTCTCTGGCAGATTCCTCCTTCAGCCTTTTGCCTCTTTTCCCAGCTTCTCAATTTCTTCCCTTTTATTACCCCTTCCTCCATACACCTACTGTTTCCCCCCCCCAACCTAGATTCACCTATCATCTACCAGCTTCTGTTCTCTTCCTTTCAATCCTGATGAAAGGTGTCGGCCCAAAATGTTGACTGTTCATTTCCCGCAGTAGATGGTAGTTGACCCTCTGAGTTCCTTCAGCATTTTGTGTGTGGTGCATTACCTTTATTGTTTCTTTCAGGTTACTCAGCTAAGTGGACGGAATGATTCCTGTTTGCAAGCAATCGAATTGCTGAAAGGCAAGATTTACACTGGTGTGAAGACACTGGGAAAGGAGCTGTTCATATATTTTGAGAAAACTGCATTAAGGTTGTGTATCTGTTGCAATTTCCTTCTGCCAAATTGGTGGGGGGGGGGGAGATCTGAACTTTTGATTAAAATCTTGGGCAGTTATGAAAAGTAGATTATCTTCATGTGTTTCCCAACCTTTTTTGGTTCAACGCTCCTTCCAAAAACACTTTCATACTTGCGAATGCCCCACTAAAGCACTATCATATTTGCCAACGCCTCTCTTAGATACAATATACTTTCTGGCCCCCCCATAGTGGAAAAACAGGTCTATCACTTGCTAACATGAGAAAAATGATTCTGCTTTAAATTTTTATTTGTCTTTAAACCTAGCTTACACAATACCTGTGTGCTGATATCAAAGCCGCTGTACAATGTGATACTTCAGCTTGATGGTTTTTAGCAAGAGTTGAAATACCTGATTCAAGTGGTGACAGCAAAAGCCTTGAGTCCCCATGCGTAACATTGTCCAAACGGTTTCTCTTTTTTGTGAGTATGTGGTTCACTGCACTGAAGCCTCTTTCATCAAGGTTGGAGGATGGAAATGCAATGAAGAGCAGTTTTTCTCTTCTCCAAAGAGTAGAAAACTTTGTGTGACACTGTAGCCACATACCAATTGTATACCACAAATCCCAACATTTTTGAAAAGCATTTTTGCTGCTTTATCATTCTGAATTTTGATCCTTTCTTCTTGCAAGCTCTCTTCCTTTCTTCTACCTTGCCAAGAAATGGCATAATTACATAGTCAGGAATTTCAAGCTCGTTCAAATTCTTGGATCTATTCTGAAAATCCTTCTTCATTGACTGCAGGTATAAGCAGTACTCTTGCAAATCACCATCTATGAAAAATGCCATGCTTTCCGTGCAGGGAAACTGAAAACATTCTCCTCCCAATGTTTTGCATATATATTTCCAATCTTCTGATAAAAGTGGATTCTGCACTTTTTGCCTGGATTAAATTGAAATTCTCACCTTGTAGTTTCATATTTAAAATATTCATTTTGTCATACAGATCGACTAGGTATGCCACATCTCCATGTGGAATTTCAATCATCTTACCTTGTCGACTTTGAGGAAAAATTCAACCACGGTGTCAAAAAGACCAATGAAACATTGTAAGCAGCAGCCTTTTAACAGCCAACGCTCTTCAATGTGAAGAAGCAAGCATTCAAACTCTTCATTATCTTGGCATAACTGGCAAAATATTCTACTATTTAATGGCTTTGCCTTAATTTTCTTGATAACAGATTACAAGAGTCATGCTTGAAAAAAGTCACTGGCTGAGGTTTTTGGCTGCGGGATGTTAACAATGAATTGCACAATTGATTGAAACAGGCTTGGAATGCCACTAAACCAGTATGGTGGCCTGTCATATATGGTGCTCCGCTGTGTACGTACATCTATTGATGCCTCTGGACACATCTTCAGTGATGTTCCTGGAATCATCAGGTGTTTCGGGTCTTTCAACATCATACAACCTCCTCCAGGTGACCCAGCCCGGGCTGATCAGACCCCAGCTTGTGTCTAGATGGCTAGCTACTTACGACTCCATGGCTCCCCTCTTTTGAGCCAAAGCCATCTTGAGGCCCTCTCTGCCACATCGGTGGTACTGCGGATGGCTCTCCTCTTCCTCTCTCCCTCGATGCCCAAAATGCTGAAGGCTCTAACTAAAGAACAGACTACGAATCCCCTACAACCAACCTCCACTGGGATACTGACAATAATTGTTGTCGTGGCTTGCAGATTCCTATCAACCCCTCCCTTCGCAGTTGCCTCCAGAATTTGGTTAACATCATAATCAAACTGCTTCCACAGTGAAGTCATGTTAGCTGCAGGCCATTTGATCCGCCTCCTGTTAGACTTCATGTTAGAGGGATTAGTTTACAACACTTGGAGGTTCCGGGCACTATGGGGTGACTCCGGGCCTGGCCCCTCCTTCGTCTCACCAGTTTGGATACTTCCACGTTGTGTTGCTCCTGCTCCCGCCAAACACTTCATCCTCGCTTGGTGGATCTTCAAGCCGTGATCGTTCTTGCAGATTTTGCCACATGCACACTGCTTCCTCATCGCCGTTTCTTCATTGCCTAGGTCTGATGTCGTTGTGTCCATCCCAAATGTTGCACAACAAATTATGTTCCTAATTGGAATACTTTTATCCTCAATATACATTTTGAGCTCATTGTAGATTAATTCTCTATTGATATTTGTTTAGCTTTTTACAAAAGAGAACCTCTTGATAAACTTTTCCGTTTTTGACAAACCATACATGTGCCTTTAGTAATACCTTGTTGTCTCGCACAGTTGTCTCATCCAATTGTATCCCAAATTTTGTTTTTTTGTAGCTCTGTGCATAGGTAGTACTCAATGTCTTCACTCATTTTGTCAATACAACAAACTACAGAGTTATTACTCAGAGGAATTGATTTTAAAATACTGGTATCCATTTTGAGAACACTTCTGATGCAGCAGGCATTATTAATCTTTTACCAATTTTATAAGATTTTCCACACATTGCTATCATTTTGGAAATGTTACAAGAAGCTATGACACCACTATCAAAGTCATTTTTAGCTTTCTTGGCAAATGACTTGAGTGTGTAACACTTTTCAAGTGCTTTTACTGTATCTTCTGAACCTGAGTAATACTATAAGTAGCCTTTACAGGGTGTCTTATATGGAAGTGTTCCTGCAACCGTAATGGTTACATGGCTTCATTAGACAGCACAATATCACAAATAAGATACATGGGTATTGCTGATCTGATAGGAATGGAATAAAACCATATTTCAGGTAAGTAACATTGCATTGTTTCTGTTCCTTAGCACGATTAGAATTTCAAGGCTTCTCCGCTTTCAGACTCACGGAGGTTGCGCCGTACATATTTATCCACCATTAAAATAAAAAAAACTAACACAACTGGGAATGCCTATCAGATGTTGACGTCAACAGCAAGTTAACACAGAACAACGGTAGTGGGACACAAAGGAATGGCGAGGCAAAAATGAAGATGACCACAACAGCGAAAATCACATTGACAATGACTCAGATTGGAATCTGAATGTTAGTTGGGAAAGAGCTGGTGTTCGGCAAGCTACCTTTATACTATTCCTGTTGGTGCGTTTGACCGATCATGTAAGGTCTCGTAATCCCCAAAGATAGTTCTTGACTGCATATATGCGGCTAAGGTCACTTCGAACACCTCGAAGAAGCCTCGGGGCTGGCAAGTTCATTGATAGGCTCTATTTCACCATTTTGTTCCAGCCAGTGCTGTATCATTGTGCGACCTGTTTTCTGTAGATCCGTAGAGAAAGTTGAGATGGTGTACCTGACTTGCCATTTGTTAAATTGTATGAACTCGTTCCGTGCTATGAGTCAAGAGGAACTGTTGGGCATCCTGGTTGCTAATTCCAAATAATGTCTGTTGGTTGGATAGTCGGATGAGATTGCCAAGTTTCAGAAGCATTGTGATGACAAGTGCTCACCACCTGCAGAGCTATAGTTATTCTTGTATTCCAGTTGGGCATCACTGATCTACATCCAGACTGACTATATTGATGACATAGTCTGAGATCCCTGAAAACCATTGGTAGCTGTGCCCTAGGTTGTTATTCTTTTACATCTCTTAATTTTTAAGAGGTGTCGCAAATAAAATGAGGACACTTGGAAATTAAGCCATCTACCGAAATACATTAAAACTATGATAACTTGGCCCCCTCAACTTGGGTGCTAGATTGGTATACTTTCTGGACTACCAACACACCTTCTTTTGATATATGTGTCACTGAGTAAAATTTATTTTCCAGTGAACAAAGTGAATTTAAAGCGAACATTGAGAAGGAAGCCATGGTGAGTTTAAACAGGGCATTGGGAGCAGGTCCCAGTGAATTTAAATAGAGCATAGGGAACAGGATCCAAGTGCATTTAAAAAATGAGTAGGAAATGGGGACTTTCTGAGTTTAAAGGGACTGCAGGGAACAGAGCCATGGTGAGTTTAAGAATACATGAAACAATGCCCAGTAAGTGTTGGGGGGAAAGCAGGCAAGTCAAATAGAGAGCCATTGGGTTTTCCAAACTATAAAATAGGAAATTATGGCTGTTTTACTGTAAATGTTAGCTCTTAAAGGAACTTTCATCATTTTGTAGGTACTGGGTGAGACAAAGAATTTCTCTTAGATTTTCATCCTTCAGACGAAATTCCCTTTCTTCCACCATCACCTTCTGCCCATTTTCTCTGTTAGTTTGACTAACTTTTTTCCCATCGGAACTGAGAAAGAAAGAATCTTTCCAAAGATTTTGCCTGAGTTTTCCCACATCTATTTTTGTTTGGGTATTGTTCAATGTTTAGCGTTATGACTCATTCAATGTGAACTTTTAGAATAAGCTTTGTCTTTTTTTGTGCTTCAGACGTCAAATGCTGTTTTAGATTTCTGAAATACAGGAATACTCAATTGGCGTGCGTTCAACTTTCAACTAATTGAGAATCGGACATCAGTCTTTGCTCAGTGGCAGTAACTACATTCAAGTGCTGGGCTGGGTGGGACAAGGCAAGAGGACAAGATCTATAAATCTAATAATCCATGTAGTGTTCTGTTGAAAACTAAACATTTTATATTGAAGAGAGCACCGTTTGCTTAGTGATTGACAAGTACTTTATATTTGATTTTAAAACTCATATATAATATGCAAGAAGATATCTGGTGCATTCTTGATTTGAAGTATCAATTATATATCATTGCAGGATACATTTTGGAATGAATGGTTCAATGCGGATCAATTCATCTGAGAGAAAACACAGCAGTCGAGCCCCAGCAGTCTTGGAGATTCAGCTAACCAGTGATTTTATTTGTTTCTTTGAGTCTACGTTCGATATCAGGTAAGTTATTGGGTATAAGATTTGTGTTTACGTTTATTTTCATGCTTTTAGATTTTGCTCATGATAATCTATTTTGCATTGATCGCTGATAGAAGTGAGTTTCATATGTCATTTCCAGATTAGTTAAAACTTAAAAATAGAATTACATTTACTGTGTACATAATGCACATTTTGAAGCTATTTAGTCAATTGGAACATTGGTTAATCAGGGCAGCTGCTTATCTGGAACAACGTTTAAAGACTGAAAACTAATTGAGAAAATATCTGAGATTCCCTTTGTTTATTTGGGACACTATCCCGTTTAATTGGACTGGAGACTTGCCAAACAGTTTCTAACTAATATCAGTCGTGTGCACCTACGTGGCTGTTAGACACTGTACCGTGCTTAGAGTGAACAGTTATGAAATGGCATCAGTTACATATGTTTGTGTTCAAAAAGCAGTGATTTTCACTGATAGTTGGTGAGAAATAAGCAGCAAGACAATTCAAAACTGTTTTGCGCACTGCAGTTTCAAATATTCAGGCTTGGAGATGCCAGAAACGGCCAGGAGTGAAAAATGAAACTATTTCACTACTTCAACAAGTAGAACTACAAAGTATTTGAAGATATTGGCAATCATCTTGTATGTTACAATAAAAATGAATATTTGGAAGACTCAATTGTCAAAAGCAGTCCATTATCTGCACTGGAAGGGCACTACGAAGACAGTCCATTATCTGCATTGATTTTGTTCATTTACAGTCAATCAACAGTCATGGCAGCGTAACTGGATGAATTTGTCTGTTGATAACTATTAGAAACCAATACACAGTTTTATACCACACAGTATTCGTAATCTTCTAATTTGTTCTGCATTTCATTTAAATTCATTATTTGTAACTCAGTTAAATGGTAGTTTGTCTTTTTATGCCTTTATAATTATATCAATGAGACTGGCTAATTGGGACATCTGCTTAATTGGGCCAAAATGTACTGTTTGTGATGTAGCCCAATTGACTGGAATCCACTGTATTGCATAAATAGAAATGTCATGGGTATTCAGTTAAGTTGCTTTTAGGTGTTGGTTAAGGACTATTTGTTTGGAAACCTACTTTTTTTTTGAAAGTGTTCCAAAAAAGTTGTAACTATTTGAACATCTGATATTTAAGAAAACTGACAACACAGTATTTTTTTCAATGCTGCATGGTATCTGGCCTGGATATTGTCATTAATTCCATAAAATTAATGATCTTTGTAAGATTCAGTTTTAAAATTTGCTTTTCAAAATTGAAATTACTATATACTATCTTTGTCTTAACAATTTGCATATCTCAAAGCTTGCAAAAATCACGTTGTCATTTATTATCAAAGGCTATTTTTGTTGCCTTGCACCTTAGATTAATTAAGTTTTTGAAAGCTGATACAAATCTCTCCCCATTAACGAGGGCAGGGTGGGGTGGGTTAGGTTCCTAGAGAACCCTTGGTTATGCACTAACTTGCGCAGCAGGCAGTTAACTTTTGTGGAGGATAGCATTTGCCCAGCGTAATAAGTCAGAAATGAGTCCGTCCTCTCCCACTTAAGATGCAGTAAATTAAACTTCCTTTTTTTGACCAGCTGAAATGTCCAAATTGAAACTTACTTGTTCATTCATCCAGTGACTATTGTTGCCAGATGGAAGTTCCCAGTTGTCTTTTTTTTCACCCATTTCAACTAATTTATTTCACATTCGTTCCCATCAACCAGGTTAAATGTTGGTGCTTTTCATGAATCTGTATTTTATACGTTTTCCAAATATGTTCTTTATGTTGCTATGTTGAAAATATTTGTTACGTAACAACTGAAATGAAATAAAGCCCTTTCTTATACACTTCTTTAAGTGAATGTTTGCTAATTGGAAGAGAATTTTATTAGGAAATGGTTTGGAGTACATAGTCTTTGGATAAAAATAAAAAATGGTTATAAAAATAAATGTGAAGAGAATTTTGAACATTACTGCTGTTATATTTCTGCTTTTAATCTGAATATTGAGAATTACAGCATTAGTTGCAACCAAATTATGTGTTTTCCTTAAAGTCATATCCAGTTTCTCTGATAACTTGACTGGTTCAAATAAGTTTCTTCTCGGAGGGTCAGACAAACTTTACAATTAAAACAAAAGCATTGCTGCCTAGCTGAGTTTTGAAATTTTGTAAGTTGAATGCTTCATAATAAACATTTTCAACATAATAGGAATATTTTTGTATTACCTGCTAGGAGTACTTCAGAATGTGAGGAGAAAGTAAAAATGATGGAAGAACTGGATATTTGCTCAGTAAAATTTAGTTTTTCCCGAGCTGAGGAAGAGCTAAAGCGACATGGTGCCCGCATGATATGTGACGTTCTGTTGGACCAGGCTGTGCTGCCGGGAGTGGGAAACATCATCAAAAATGAATCAATATTTGACAGTTGCCTTCATCCTGCTATAAAGGTAAAATCCTTGTGTAGCAGATTCCATTTTCTTACTTTTTATTATTTACTCCTAGTCCAATTTCCCTCCTGATTCTGTTGAAAGTTCTTACGAACACACTGTACTTTCACCTCAGCTCAGTCTAGCTGTCTAAGGAAGAAAGTGAGCCATTTGACCAGGACCCTCATGGTAGGCTGATCGACATAATAAAAATGCATGCTATCCACAAAGACTTGGAAATGACAGAGGATCATGGTGCAAGGGTGATATTCTCGCTGGAGGTCCATGATCCGTGATGTTCTGCAGAGATAGGAGCTATGAGTCATAAAATTATAGAGCATTACAACACAGGAACAGGTCCTTTGGCTCATCGAGTCTGCCAATAAATAAATATATATTAATTACTTGGTGGAAAATGTGAACAGGTGATTTAGTAAGTTTGCAAACAAGACAGATGGAGTTGTGGACAGCATAGAGGGCTATCAAAGAATACGGCAGGTTGCAGATATGGGCAGAGAAATGGAGTTTAATCTGAACATTGTGAAGTGTTGCATGTTGGGAGGTCAAATATAAGGGGGAAAGTACTGTATGCAATTAATGGTGGGACTTTTAACAGCATTGTTGTTCTCTGTAAAGGTGCTGCCTGATCTACTGATTGTTCAAATTATTTTAGTTTTCAGATTTCCAGTTGCATTTGTGACGAATCTTTAATTTTCCTATTATCCTATTTATACTATTTTACTATTTATTCAAGTTTCCCCTACCATAACTTCCTTTCCTCATATCTTTTGGCTTGTTTTTTTTTTACTGTGCCTCAATACTATATTTAGAATGTGAATGGATTAAAATGAGAGGTATTTTCCATTTGGTGTGAGAAATACAGAATTGGATTAATTTCTAACAGGTCTAAAGCTATACAACTGATGTTGAATTGATGGTTATTGAATGGAGTGTATATAGTTATAAAATCAATAAACAGTGAATAAGTTATTTTGATTTACTGTATAAAAATAGAATCAAATACTGATATTTTAGTATGACTTCTCGTCCATTAGAATTGGTCCCTGGCACCAATTATTCAGTGCTTCAGAATCTTTCTTGTACTGATTTATTGTGACCCCTGTTAAATTTTACATTTCAACAGAAGATTGTTATTTCTATTTCTTGTGCAATTTTTGTTTTAAGGCTGTGCAAGGACTCTAAAATGGTACAGCATCTTGTTTACACTGTACTAATTTGAGATGATGCAAGAGCGAAGCATCTTTGTGCTGTCTACTATTAATTACCACAGTTTCTTCAGAAGGAATTACTAGAAGGACTAATAATCGGGTCTGTGACCACAGCTTAATAACTAGTGTACACCTTTTGAAGGGAAATTCCACAGTGGTAGAACAGATGCCAGACCATCTGTGTGAGCTGATTTGACCTAGGAAAGTATCAAAATGATTGAAGGTGGGAGAGTGTGAGGACTTCTTACTTCTGATGACACCCTGGTTATTGTAAGTGAAAAAGATGGAATAGTTTTTTAATTAAGCAAGAATTGTAAGTACTTAAATAATAGCATTTCATTAGCAGCTAAAAGGGAGAATTTTGTAGCCAAAGTGTCCATTGTTCATCTTTTTAAATAAAGTGGATTTGAGCAGAATGGAGAATGGATGTCCAAGTACAAGATGACTTTTTCTTTTACTTCACCAACTGACTTTTTATGTCATTTCTATGGCTATCAATTGCACTTTAAGTTGAACTGTTTAGTTATTACCAGGTATTATTTTAAAAAAAACTTAAATTGTAATGCCATTTAGTGGTTTCTAATAAGTTTAACATGAAATATTTGGACTTTATTAAGTAAATCATTAACTGGGATGATTGTTCTTTCTTGCAGATTTGTCAGTTATCAGCTGAGCAAATACGTCACCTTGTAAGAGTAGTTCGAGACTTCACAATTCTCTTTTGTAAGGTAAGAGTATGTATATTTCAAGAAATTATATTGTTTTCTAATTATTTGAAAAGGGTATAATATGTAGTTCCATAGTTGAGCACTTAGTGTAGAAGATGAGGGATGGTTCACAGTTAGAGCTTTCTATACATTTGCCAGAGAATTTGGATCAAAATGCACCATTTTAAAATTATACACTGCATATAAATTATTTTAACAAAAACTTTTTTGGTATTAAAGTACACTAGTGCTTTATATTTTTAAAAACAATCATTAATTAGATTTCCAGAATAAAATAGAAGTAGAGATTTGGTCATTTTTGTTCACTTTTTTTCCCCTTGAACAGCATTACTGCTCTAATATTCCAGAAATGGTTGAGTTTAGTGAAATCAAAACTGTTATTGTTATGAGGTAACACACAAAATTCTGGAGGAACTCAGCAAGTCAGGCAGTATCGATGGAGGGGAATAAACAGCCGATGTTTATTCATCAGGACTGGCAAGGAAGGAGACAGAAGCCAGATGGAGGGAGGAGAAGGGATACAAACTGGCAGATAATGGTTGTACTTCTGCTTTAATAAAAAAGCAATATTTTCTCTGAAACCATCATGTGATTTATGACTTCAGAACCATTATTAATATAATACAATTTGATCTTGCACTGGACATGCGTATTTTGCTTGTCTGCTTTTTTAGAAAAAAAATCCCAACGTGTGCCTCAGTGCCATCTTCTACCATTCAGACAAAGCTCTGTGCGGGCTCATCATCTTTAGCTCTTTTCAATTCAGTGCAGTGCTGTAGTTAGTGTTTTTCCTTTTGTCTTTTGAAAAAGCCACCAATTCCTGAGATAAAACTATACGCATAATGCATGTATAGAAATAATATCTGAATGTGTCCTTCGTCTTTTTCTTTAGTTTTCTTCAAGATCTTGTCCTTGCAGCATTAAATTTCTAACCACATTCAAAGTTCCTTCCAAAGTTTGGAACTCAAAGTTTCAAATGAACACTCCTGCTTCACTTATTTAAAAACTTCAAGCAGTTTTCATAGCTTTAAACTGATGATAATCTTATTTAAGCAAGGATTATGAAAGGCTTTTTAAATATGTCCTATACTGATACAAAAACAATGCATTAAAATTTGCAAAAGCCATTGAACGTGTACCACCAGGCTTAAGATCAGCTTCTATCCTGTTGTATATTAGAATCTTTGACGGATATCTCGTACTCCAAAGATGAGTTCTTGATCTTTCAATCTACCTCCATAAATGGCCCTTGCACTTTATTTGTCTACCTGCACCATACTTTCTTTGTAACTAACACTTTCTGTATTGTGTTTTTCACCTTTTGTGCTACATCAATGTACTTGTATATGGAATGATCTCTGTGGAATGCATGCAAACATTTTTTTTTACTGTACATGGGTAAATGTGAAAATAAACTAATTATCAATTCAGTTAAAAGTTTGCTAAAGAAGATCTTTGCATATTAACAAGTTAAAGCAAAGGTAAGGAAGGTTTGTTGATCACTAAACATTAGGGCAACTCAGAGTTGGCTATTTAGCTTGGGATATCTTGTTCAGACTCTGGAAAAACAATGAGCGGATACAAATTTAAATGGAACATGTGATTTTTTTTAAATATTTGGAGATGCAGTATGCTAACAGGCCATTCCGGCTCAATGAGTCCCCACTGCCCAGTTACACTAATGTGACCACTTAACCTGCTAACCTGTATCTCTTTGGATGTGGAGGGTGGTGGGAACAAGGGCATGATGCGGAAACCCATGTGGTCATGGGGAGAAGGTACAAACTCCTACTTGTAGACAGCAGTGGAATTGAACCTGGATTACTGGCTTTGTTAAGAGCATTATGCTAACTGCTAGACTACAATCCTGCCCCACCATTCTTGAACTTAATTGGTTAAAATGAACAACAAGCTGTTTTGATTTGAGAGGGCAAAGAGAAACTCAAAAAATCATGTTTTTAAATTCAAGCAAACATGGTAAGATTGAAAAATATATTGATTGGAGTCAACTTGGCTAAATTGTTATTGTATGAAACTATAGTGCAGATTGGAAAAAGACTGCAAAGAAAATTGAAAAGGAGGAGTGGTGCTGTTAGTTAAGTGCCAGGTACAATGCAGAGAAATGATCTATATTCAGGAAACAAGGATTATCATTCTTAATTTTTGGATTTCCTTTTACAATTATTAGTGGTTTATTATGTTTATATTAGAGTAAAAGTTTAATTAATGCTCTTGTCAGTTTTAGTCTTAACATTTACTTCCTGTCTGAAGTCCCAACTTTTCCACATGGTATCAAAATTTTCTCTTTGGCGCCAGGACAACTATTGAGGGACAAACCAGAAATCTGCAAGTTATTGGCACAATTTGAGCTCTTATTTTAAACATTGGAAGATGTTTGTTTCTCTCAATCAGTCTGACCAATCTTCTGTTATGGTTTATTTCATTTTCTGTTATTTTAGTGTCAGAAGATTGGGTCTGCCTTGTATAAACACTTCAGAGTTTACAAGCGTTCCACGTGCAGACAGTGCAATGGTAAAATTATTGTCTGCCGCCTTGGTGAGAATAATCGAATGACATATTTCTGCTCGCACTGTCAGACGGAAGATCCCAGCCAAGTTAACAATGGGTATTGAAAATATATATTTTGTAGTAAAATACAACTTTTACCAGACTGAGAGCTGAACTGGGCTGATGTGATTTTATGTTTTTTTAAATATTCTTTCATCAATTTAATTCTGAGGTACAACTTTTATTTTAACTTGGGATGACTTAAATTTTATTGCAAACTTATTTTTCACATGGGATTTTGAATTTACAAACCCCAAAGCAATCTTTTGATTTAGCATCCCTCCATTTGCTTCATCAATATTTTTTCTTTCAGTATAAGATGAGAAGTGAGGATGTTTGCTGATGTTGCATAATGTTCCATTCTATTCACATCTCCTCAACAGATCTATCTGTCCATGCCTGCATACTGCATGACTTGGACAACATTCAAGCATAAGCCTCTACAGCAATGGCTCTACCAAAGTGCCAGGCAATAATCATCAACTTCAAAAAAAATATAACAACTTTGTCTTGACACTCAAAGGTATTATCATGACTGAGTCCATCCATCAATATTTGAGGGGGTTACTAGTGAGCAGAGCATCAACCTCTTATTAGGAAAGCAGTAAGAACAAGTCAGAGTTTGGGTATCCTGTAGCAAGTGACACCCTAAGGTCGCTCTACCTTATACAAGGCTCAAGTCAAGTGCATGATCGAATACTATCCACTTACCTGGTTGAGTTCTGTGCCAATAACTCAAGAAGTCTGAGACATCCCATGATAAAATGGACCACTTAATTGAAACCCCATCAAACTGCCTTAAATGTTCATTCCCTCCAGCATTACTGTACTATGGCTGCCATGTGAACTGTATAGAAGGTTCACTGCAGTTACCTGTCCAGGCTAGTTTGACAGCATCTCCCAAACCTTTACTGTACCTCTATCACCAATAAAGGCAAGGACAACAGACAACTGGGAAAATCTGTACTATCTTGGTCTTGAATTATATTTCACTGTTCTTCATAATTTTCTGGACCTGAATCCTAGAATTCCCTTTCTGAATAACATTGTGGGAGACCTTCACCTGAGATAATGCAGCGATACAGCTCACCATCACTATCCCAACAAAAATAATAGATGGACAGCAATTGGTGGACATAGTCCAATGATGTCCAGATGCCAAAGATGAACATTTAAAAAAAACTAAGTTGTGTAATGGTTTTCAAACTCGTTTCCGTCCTTATTTGTGGTACACACTTTGCTGCATTGACTTACCTTGTTTATGCTAGATGTTTCCTGTCACACTTAGTCTTACAGTGTTGTGGGCGTAGATCTGAGGAAAAAGGCCTGACGTTATTGAGCATTTATCTTGGTGGTTTGTGGTTGGTCTGAGTGTTGCAAGTCTCATTTCCTGAACTAAAAATGTGATTATGATACACCTGAGGAATCAGTTACCCGAAGTCTGACCTAATCATCTTCTGGTCTTTGTCAATTGCTTCCCCAACCCCCACTTTCCCTCTCAAATTCCTCATAGCTATTTTTTTTTAATCTTGGTGTTGAACGATATTGAGCCATAGGATCGAGTGCTGTGTGTATTTTTGGTTTCATTTTCTAGTTGTGACATGATCAATACATCATTCCTGAGCTTACTTTAGGAAGGTTCTAAATCACTGCTGTCCATCTGATGAAAACATTCCCTCTGTGAAGGAGTTGTATAATTTGACCCCATACTTATGTAAATCTAAGTCGTGATGGTGTGAACATTGAAGGAGAACTGGCAAATTAGCCCCTGGTTCCTTTTGACTTTGAAGAAAAGATGGTATTGAAGAGGCCTGGGTGTGTTGCTGTAGTACATCCAGTAGCAAAAGATATGTCATAGTGTTGAGATTAATTGCTTTGACTTGTTTTTCATCTAGATATTTCCCATCCTGCATAGTCCTTAAATTTATGCTTGGTTTTGAGGGGCAATACTCTATGGAGCATTTATCTTGGTGCTTTCTGATAGTAATTTATGGTTTGTCTAAGTGTTGAAGTCACAAGAAAATAGGAGTAGGACACCAAGCCCCTGAAACTTGGTCTGCCGTTCAATGTGATTATGGTTGATCTACACAGGTCTCCATAGAAACATAGAAAACCTACAGAACAATATAGGTCCTTCGGCCCACAAAGCTGTGCCAAACATGGCCTTACCTTAGAAATTACCTAGGATTACCCATAGCCCTCTATTTTTCTGAGCTCCATGTACCTGTCCAGGAGTCTCTTAAAAGACCCTATCGTGTCCGCCTCCACCACTGTCACTGGCAGCCCATTCCATGCACTCACTACTCTCTGTGTTTAATAAAATAAAAACTTACCCCTGACATGTCCTCTGTATCTACTTCCAAGCACCTTAAAACTGTGCCCTCTCATGCTAGCCATTTCAGCCCTGGGGAAAAAGCTTCTGACTATCCACATGATCACTGCATCTCATTATCTTGTACAGCTCTATCAGGTCACCTCTCATCCTCCGTCGCTCCAAGGAAAAATGGCTGAGTTCATTCAACCTATTCTCATAAGGCATGCTCCCCAATCCAGGCAACATCCTTGTAAACCCCCACTGCACCCTTTCTATGGTTTCCATATCTTTCCTATAGTGAGGCGACCAGAACTGAGCACAGTACTTCAAATGTGGTCTGATCAGGGTCCTATATAGCTGCAACATTACCTCTCAGCTCCTAAACTCATTCCCACGATTAATGGAGGTCAATGCATAGTATACTTTCTTAACCACAGAGTCAACCTGCACAGCAGCTTCGAGTGTCCTACCGACTTGGACCCCAAGATCCCTCTGATCCTCCACACTGTCAAGAGTCTTGCCATTAATACTAAATTCTGTCATCATATTTGACCTACCAAAATTAACCACTTCACACTTATCTGAGTTGAACTCCACCTGCCACTTTTCGGCCCAGTTTTGCATACTATCAATGTCTCGCTGTAACCTCTGACAGCCCTCCACACTATTCACAACACCTCCAACCTTTGTGTCACCAGCAAATTTACTAACCCATCCCTCCACTTCCTCATCCAGGTCATTTATAAAAATCACGAAGAGTAGGGGTTCCAGAACAGATCCCTGAGGCACACCACTGGTCACCGACCTCCATGCCAAATATGACCTGTCTAGAACCACTCTTTGCCTTCTGTGGGCAAGCCAGTTCTGGATCCACAAAGTAATATTCTCTTGGATCCCATGCTTCCTTACTTTCTCAAGAAGCCTTGCATGGGGTACCTTGTCAAATGCCTTTCTGAAATTCATATACATACCATCTGGTCTACCTTCATCAATGTGTTAAGTCACATCCTCAAAAAAAATTCAATTAGGCTTGTAAGGCACAGCCTGCCTTTGACAAAGCCATGCTTACTGTTCCTCATCATATTATGCCTCCAAACGTTCATAAATCCTGCATCTCAGGATCTTCTCCATCCACTTACCAACCACTGAAGTAAGAACTCCACTTTCATTTTATGTGAGTTCCTTGTAACCCTTTATCCCTTAAACTCTCAAAGGTATTTCAATCTCCACTCTATATACTGTATATCGATTGATCTGGACTCCGCCACCCCAAAGGTCTTAGAATTCCAGATGTTCATTCTCCTCTAAAAGAAGAAATTTCTACACACTTCTATTTTTAAATGACAAGCCCCATAGTTTTAGTTACTTCCCCTTTGTTTGTGACTTTTCCATTGGTGAAAACATTTCAACATCAATCTGTCAATTCCCTTTAGGGCTGGTGAATGGTCTTACCATTCAAAATGACTTTCCTGAATGCTATTTGGTTTCTTGACAATTACAACTGTAGTCATTCGGAAAGATGGAAAGTTCTCATAGTTTCCTCTTCCCATTCTCTGTCTTTGTCTCGGAGATCGACGTGATTTATCTCAGAAGCTGATGTTACAGCATCTTACAAGAGGGTGAACCCTCGCAAGGCATTACCTTTGTACCTCGTAGGGTTCTGAAAACCTGTGCCAACCAGCTGGCGGGAGTGTTGAAGGACATCTTCAATCGCTCACTGCTGCAATTGGAGGTTCTCACCTGCTTCAAAAGGGTGACAATCTTACCAGTGTCCAAAAAGAGATGGGTGAGCTGCCTCAAGAACAATCACCCAGTGGCACTCACATCTACTGTGATGAAGTGCTTTGAGAAGTTGGTCCTGATTAGAATCAACTCTTGCAAGGACCTGGACCCACCGCAATTTGCCTATCGCCACAGTTGGTCTACAGTGGATGCATTCTCACTGGCTTCCCACTTGACCTTCAATCACCTGGACAATAGTAAAACTTAAGTCAGGCTGCTGTTTATTGACTACAGCTCAGCATTCAACCTAATCATAACCTCAGTTCTAATCAAAAAGCTCTAAAAGCTGGTCCTCTTGAACCTCGCTCTGTCAATGGGTCCTTGACTTGCTCACCTGGAGAGCATAGTCTGCAATTAGAAATATCATCTCCTTGCTGACAGTCAACACTGGCACACCTCAAGCATGTGTGCTTAGCCCATTGCTCTACTCTCTCTAAATCCGTGACCATATGCTTAGGCACAGCTCAAACACCAAGTATAAATTTGCTGTTGCCACAATTATTGTTGGCAGAATTTCAGATGGCGACGAGGAAGTGTACGGGAGTGAGATAGATCAGCTGGTTGAGTGTTGTTGCAACAACAGGCTTGCACTCAAAATCAGTAAGACCAAGGATTTGATTGTGGAGTTAAGGAAGGGTAAGTCGAGAGAACACAGAACAGTCCTCATCAAGGGATCAGAAGCAGAAAGGGTGAACAAGTTCCTGTCGTTAACATCTCTGTGGATCTATCCTGGGTCGAACGTATTGGTGGAATTACAAAGAAGGTATGACAGCAGCTATATTTCATCAGGAGTTTGAGGAGAATTGGTATGTTGTCGGACAAATTTCTACACGTGTACTATGGGGAGCCTTCTAACCAGTTGCATCACTGTCTCATGTGGTGGGGCCACTGTACAGGATCTGAAAAAAGCTGCAGGAAGTTCTAAACTCAGCCAGCCCCACCATGGCCACTCCCCCCCCCCCACCCCATCCAAGACACCCTCAAAGACTATGCCTCAAGAAGGTGACATCTATTGTTAAGGACTTCCATCACCCAGGAGATAACCTCTTATTGCTACCATCAAGGAAGAGATGCAGGAATCTGAAGACACACGCTCAGCATTTCAGAAATAGTTTCTTCCCTTCAGCCATCAGATTTCTGAATGGAGAATGAACTCAGGAACACTTCCCTAGTACTTTTCTCTCTTTTTGCAGTAATTATTTTTTAATATATACTTATATTTTATATTTTAAATTTATATTTTATCAATATATATTTCTATCGCAAAACAACAAATTCACGACAGAAGCCAGTGATATTAAATCTGATTCAATTCGATGTATGAAGAGCCTCATTAAATCATCTTGGCTGGAGCACAGACCATTACACATGTAAATCTTTATTTTAAACTCTTTTTTAATTGCTTTGTCTGTAAATCCAATATACATTAAGTACAATCTGCTAGTGGAGCAGCATTGAGTGGGAGTTAAGGAACTGTCGAAATTTCATTTTGAAACTCTTCATTTTTCATCTCTCAATCCAGCAATCACCTTGGATTAGTGCCTCATTACTGTCCTTGTAGTGACCTTCTTATAGTGACCATCTTGCTTCTCTAATCTCAAAGCTAATGCAAAGTTTTGAACCAAAATGTCAACAATTCCTTTTCTTCCACAGATGCTGCTCAACCCACTAAGTTCTTCCAGCTCCAGTCACTAACATCTGAAGTCTCTTGTATATGCATTAAGCACATTGCATTTGTTAAAGAAAATTGTTGTTCTGACATTTTTCCAATAAGGTGATGGGGGTGGGGTGTGGGCAATATTATTCAGAACAGATTTATTTTAATAACAATGGCACTATTTGGATTTTGAATATCTATTTCTAAACAGTAATTTCCCTAAACGGAATAGCCTGATTAGTTGGACCCAGGGCTCTCGAGATCAATCTATTGATGATACCATTGCCAAGAAAGAAGAAGAGGAATGGACATGTCCACTTTGCACTTTAGTAAATGCACCATCGTCCAAATCATGCGATGCCTGTTTGACGCAGAGACTTGTCAGTAAGTACATGCTGTATTGTGGACTAAACCAATTTTAATCATTATTATTGATTTAACTTCAGTAAAATTTATTTAATGCCTTACCATTCTGTGGCTTTTAGAGAGAGGATTTACTGCTAAGAATGTAACATTATTGGAAATTTCAAGTGAAGTTTCAATTATAGTTTTCATGCTGGATTTTATGTTGCACTATTTATATGGAGAGTGAAGTATTAATGATTATCTGATAATGACAATTTCAATATTTCACCCATAATAGTTTGTAGAGATTATGATAGTCTTAACATTGGTTTCAGCGATTGTTTGGGGAGAAAAGATTTTTTTTAACGTGAAAATGACTTCTGTTATTACATTTTTATTGAGCAGGTGAGACTCTGAACTTTCAGTTTGCAGTGCTTCTTGCTACAACAATAAACAATCTGTTGGAGGAACTCTGGTTCGAGCAGCATCTGTGGGCATGGGGGGGGGGCACTGTTGACATTTCAAATAGAAACCTTGCATTGGACTGCTTGTTAAGCGGTCTACGGCAGCTAAATCAATTAAAATATTTTAAAATCTCCATAAGAAAATTAAAGTTTTACATCAAGTAGGAATAGTAAAATCTAGCTTCATTGCGGTTTTGCAAATTAATTATATTGAATAATATTAACTGTTTTCTACTTTTAGAGGCAGCATCACCTCAGAAGTCTGGTTTTGATACTAATCTCATAAAGTACCAATGTAATAGTTTTGGTAAACCCCTCATAGAATGGAAGCTCAATCGGAAAGCAGCATTTGGCACAACTACACTGGTTCTCACGTCACAAAGGAGTTCTCAAAAGAGTCCTACATTCTGTTTCTCTGCAGACAATGAAGTGAAAGAGAACCCACTATTAACAGATGGGGATCCTTCTTCTTCAGCCTTAGTTAAGAAGTGTCCTGCAAGTGCATTGAACTCTAACATTTTGATAAAAAGCCCCTTTAATAATTATGCCGATCAACCAACCAATAACTCAACGTTATTTAGTTACACCAACCAAAGTTTATTTTTTCACCCTCCTAAAAGACTGAAGAAGGACCATAGTTCTTTTGATTCCAACACAAATACTGCAGTTTCTGTCTTCAGGTATGTCCATTATTCTAACTTTTAAAGTTAAACCTTATGTGCATGAAAGCATCGTAGCAATGTCAGTATTAAAGTTAATTGCTTTTTTTAAAAAAAAAATGGAATGGTATTTAGTATATTTGCAATTTTTGAAAGACAATCCCATCTTTCCTAATATAACTCATCGTCTTAAGCTCCTCTGAATGATGCGCTTGATGCATTATTACATTCATCACTTCACAACCCTATTTTTGGGGAATGCAAATCCATTTAATGTTCTTAGTCAGTGAACTGCTTAATTGACCTCTGAGTAGCTCTTAAAAATTTAAATAGCAAGCAATTTTTCTTCTATGGAAAATAAAGTTTTCACAAATTGTAATTGGTTTGTATTATACAAATAGATGTTGATGTAGTTCTAATTGTGGATTTAGTGTTTTACATGCTGGCATTCAGGTGACAGAATATTTAAAGAATTATTAGAACATGACAGTTTAAAAGATGATGAGTGAAGTAGTAGAATCAGAAACTAGGTAATGGGTGGTGGTGGTGGTACAACAACACTGAAATCTTCATACCTAGCACATAATTAAGTTGGGAAAGAAATCTCAACCATTAGGTGTACAAAGAATATTAGGTGCAGTATTACATCCAAAGAGGAGCAAGCCTGAAAGTTGGAAGCAGTTAGTAATTAAGCAAGTGAGAGCAAGTAAGCTTGAGTGAGTTTATGGAGAATATTTAAAAAAGAAACACAAAAGCATCTATTAATACTTGAGGAAAAAGATTAGTGAACTCCATTCCCATTAGGAGCAAGCCAGATTATAATTTGAAATGAAGACATGGCAGAATGATTGAAAAGGTCAATAGAGACAAGCCTGACATTGAAGGATGATGAATGGTAGTGACATTATTAGTGAAGATTCTTGGGATTAGGATTTACAAACGTTTGTACTTACAACTGGAAAAGAATGGGTATTAGGAATAGTTAAGCATGACTTTGTGTGGGGAAGTCATGTTTTACAAATTTGATTGAATTCCTTGAGGGATGACAAAGGTGATTGGTAAGAATAGGCCAATGAATATTGTCTACACAGATTTAAATGAAACTTTTGACAAGGTCTCTCATGGTAGGCTGATCCAAATATTACGGTACATGGATCCATTGGGACTTGATAGATTGGATTCAAAATTGATTTGGTGATAGAAAACAGAGGGCAATGGTAGAGGTATGTTATTCTAGGTGGAGTTCCCTGCTCAGTAGTCTTCCACAAAGAGCAGTGTTCAAAATATATTAACATTATTTGGATAGAAATGTAGTTAGGCTGATAGTGAGTTTGAGGAGGGCACAAAAATTGGTAGTTAGGAAGGTTGTCAAAAGATTCAGCAGGATATACACCTGTTGATAGTATGGGTAGAGAAATGGCAGATACTTCAATCTGGGGAAGTGTGTGGTGTTGAACTTTTATAGGTCAAATATAAGAAGAAATTAAACAGCAAACAGCAGGACCATAAGGTGCACTGGTACAGAATGGATCTTGGGTGGAAGTGTATAATTCCCTGAAAATTGCAACATAAGCACATAGATACAGATGATTTGCGTAAAAGTCAGGAAGCTGCCTTTCAGCTGTGTAAAGCTCTGGTTAAGCTATGTTTGCAGTCTGGTTGCAGCTTTATGGGAAGGATATGGAGGCTCAGGAGAGGGCGCAGAAGAGATTCACCAGGATATTGTCTGAAATAGAATTGGCTACAAGGTTGGACCACCACATCTTTCCCTCCGCCCCACTGATCTCCCTCCTGGCACTTAACCTTGCAAGCAGAACAAGTGCAACACCTGGCCCTACACGTCCTACCTTTCTACCATTCAGGGCCCCAAACAGTTCTTCCAGGTGAGACGACACTTCACCTGTGAGTCCGTTGAGGTCGTCTATTGTACCTGGTGCTCCCAGTGTGGCCTCCTGTATATTTTGTGTATCGGTGAGATCTGATGTAGATTGGGAGTCCGTCAGAAAAAGCAAGATCTCCCAGTGGCCATCAATTTTAATTCCACTTCCCATTCCAATTCTGACATGTTAGTCCACGGCCTCCTCTCCTGTTGCGATGAGACTACACTCAAGTTGGAGGAGCAACATTTTATAGTCCATCTGGATAGCCTCCAACCCAATGGCACGAACGTCGATTTCTCAAAACTTCCGGTAAAGGAACACCATCCCACACTCTCAATTCCCTATCCCCTTTTCCCTCTAACCTGCCCATCGCCTTCCTCTTTTTATTATTTCTCCCTCTTGGTGCGTCTCTCCCTTTTTCTTCTATGGCCTTCTGTCCTTTTCCATTAGATTCCCCCTTCTCCAGCCCTGTATCTCTTTACTTCAGTCCTCCCTCCCAGTTTCACCTGTCACCTTGTGTTTCTCCCTCCCCTCACTTCACCCTCGAACTCTGACTCCTCATCTCTTTTTCTCCAGTACTGCTGAAGGGTCTCGACCCAAAATGTTAACTGTATTCTTTTCCATAGATGCTGCATAGCCGACTGAGTTCCTCCAGCATTTTGTGTGTGTGTGTGTGTGCTTGGATTGTTTTCTCTCGAGTGTTGAAGACTGACTGACCTTGTGTAGAAGTACATAAAATTATAATGGGCAGATGTACAGTCTTTTAACAAGGGTGGAAATGGTCACGTACTTTAGGGTATAGTTTTAAGGTGAGAGATAGAATGTTTAAAGGAGATTCATGAGGCAGTTTTTCTTTACACAGTGTGAGGTGCTCTCGGAAAGTAGTAGAAACATTGTCTGAGATTGGGAATTTGCAGAATCCGTCAAGGAAAGCAATGGAGGCAAAGTCTTTTAAATGCATTCAAGGAAGAGGTAGATATATTTCCTAATGCTAATGGGATATGGAGTGAAAACAACAACAGTGCTGATGTGAATGTTTGATCATGGTCATATTGTGTATTGGAGACGAGCGGATTAGCCTATTGTTTTCTATGCTAAGAGCAATTATTCTCAATTGTACTATTGTTATAGCAGTGTATTCAAATACACTTAAAATGGATTGTTCTGATAGGATTGTTGGATAGATGATCTTTTATGGTTGACTGACTGACATAAGTTTATTTTCACAATCTTGGAGTGTTCCAAGTATTTCATGGAATATGAAGTTAAATTAGTTCAAAATTTAAGCTGCTGTTGGTTAATTTGGGAAAGGTTTGCTTAACAGCTTCCATCATACAAATATACATTTGTAGGCACAGCTGATCATCTTTTTGTGTGGGCATCTGATATCATTGTGCAGAAATCAAAAAAGAATTTTGACTTGGATAATCTGGAGAAAAACGTATTGAACAAGTGTGAAATCTAGCGGATGGAAGGTTGATGTGGATGTGTTATGCATAATATATCTGAGTTTGTGTTGATGGGTCAAGAAAACTTGATGGGTTTCAAAATATCAGGCAATCTATTGTCAATTAGTGGGATTTAGAAAGAGGATTGCTTACTAGGTCCATTGGCCACTGAGCCACTTGGTGTATAAAAATTGAGTTCCAGCTTTTGATTACTATGTTTTGATCTCTTGATATATGTAGTCATTGATTACTTACATATTACTTAAGTTCATATTTGAGGTTCTAATGGTGCAAGCTTTTTGCTGTTTTTGTTATTGATTTACTAATCTAAAACAATAAAATTTCTACTCCTATAAATATGTAAGTCTACTTCACTTCGGAATCATTTGTAATCCAGGAACTTCTTGCTGCAAAATGGTGATTATCTCTTGCTCTTCAGTCCTACTGGCTGGTTGATATGCAGGCACTACAGTTCCTTAGGTCTAGCTTTATTTCATAGTTTTGATTAAAAAGTAAATTGATATTTAAAAAATCTTCTGTTCCTAGGGACTCTAATAATGTCAATGGTGGTAATGGTCCTGCTTCAAGTCCTAAAATCCCATGTTGTCAAAAACACGGTCATCCCTGTACAGTGAGAGTAGTCAGAAAAGAAGGTGACAACAAGGGGAGGCAATTCTATGCTTGCTCAATGGCTCAAGCTCAACAGTGTAACTACTTTCAGGTGCGTATACTTGTGCACTCCTAAGAAATCTAAATTACCTGCTATCATGAAAGTGTTGTGGCAGTTTAATCATTTGATAACCATAAATATACTGCTTATGCTATGGTGTGTATTAAATCTGCAGTCACTATTCACTTTTGCATTCATGTGCTCTTATCAAAAATGCTGAGTCAAATCCTCACACATATCTGGTGGGTTTTTTTTTGCTGGTCTTGCTGTTGATGAATTGAATGAAGGCCGAAGCGGTTTGCACAATAACAATAGCAAGACCTCCATTTTCAAAGTGTACTGAATGTCTTGTATTTCCAGATATGTATTCATTTTCAGTATTTGGTTGTTACCTGGAAGCCCAGAATTTATTGCCTATACCTAATTGTCCTTGACAAAGTGATAACAGACACACAAGAGACTGCAGATGCTGGAATCTGAAGGTTCATTACTTGCTCCAACAACTCATCCCTCACAATATCTGAGGACCTATACAGATTTTAAGTTGAGGCAAAGATTCCCATGCACCTCCTCTAACATTCAGTGCTTCCAATGTGGTCTCTACTTCATCAGTGAGACCCAGTGTAGACTAGGCAACTGATTTTCAAAGCACCAGTGTTTTGTCTGTCACGAATATCTCAATCTCCCAGTTGCATGCCACTTCAACACTTCCCATTCCCACGTTGACCCATCTATCCTCCGCCTTTCCCACTGCAAGGGTGAGGCCAAACACAAGCTTAAAGAACAACACCTTGTCTTCTGCCTTGATAGTTAATAACCCAATATAATGTAGAATTTTCAAGTTAAACTTTCCTCCCTTTCTCACTTTCTAACCCATCTCTGATCTTTCCATTTTTCTTCCCTTTTCCACACCATGTACCACATCTTGTCGTGAGAGGCCCCTTGGGTAAGAGTGACCATAATATGGTGGATTTTTTCATTAAGATGGAGAGTGACATAGTTAATTCGGAAACAAAGGTTCTGAACTTAAAGAAGGGTGACTTTGAAGGTATGAGACATGAATTAGCTCAGATAGACTGGCAAATGACACTTAAAGGGTTGACGGTGGATATGCAATGGCAAGCATTTAAAGATCGCATGGATGAACTACAATTGTTCATTCCAGTTTGGCAAAAGAATAAATCAAGGAAGGTAGTGCACCCGTGGCTGACAAGGGAAATTAGGGATAGTATCAATTCCAAAGAAGAAGCAGACAAATTAGCCAGAAAAAATGGCTCACCTGAGGACTGGGAGAAATTCAGAGTCCAGCAGAGGAGGACAAAGGGCTTAATTAGGAAAGGGAAAAAAGATTATGAGAGAAAATTGGCAGGGAACATAAAAACTGACTGTAAAAGCTTTTATAGATATGTGAAAAAAAAAAGACTGGTTAAGACAAATGTAGGTTCCTTACAGACAGAAACAGGTGAATTGATTATGGGGAGCAATGACATGGCAGACCAATTGAATAACTACTCTGGTACTGTCTTCACTAAGGAGGACATAAGTAATCTTCCGGAAATAGTAGCGGACAGAGGGTCCAGTGAGATGGAGGAACTGAGGGAAGTACATGTTAGTAGGGAAGTGGTGTTAGGTAAATTGAAGGGATTAAAGGCAGATAAATCCCCAGGGCCAGATGGTCTGCATCCCAGAGTGCTTAAGGAAGTAGCCCAAGAAATAGTGGATGCATTAGTGATAATTTTTCAAAACTCTTTAGATTCTGGACTAGTTCCTGAGGATTGGAGGGTGGCTAATGTAACCCCACTTTTTAAAAAAGGAGGGAGAGAGAAACCGGAGAATTATAGACCGGTTAGCCTAACATCGGTGGTGGGGAAAATGCTAGAGTCAGTTATCAAAGATGTGATAACAGCACATTTGGAAAGTGGTGAAGTCATCAGACAAAGTCAGCATGGATTTGTGAAAGGAAAATCATGTCTGACGAATCTCATAGAATTTTTTGAGGATGTAACTAGTAGAGTGGATAGGGGAGAACCAGTGGATGTGGTATATTTGGATTTTCAAAAGGCTTTTGACAAGGTCCCACACAAGAGATTAGTGCGCAAGCTTAAAGCATACGGTACTGGGGGTAAGGTATTGATGTGAATAGAGAATTTGTTGGCAGACAGGAAGCAAAGAGTGGGAATAAACGGGACCTTTTCAGAATGGCAGGCAGTGACTAGTGGGGTACTGCAAGTCTCAGTGCTGGGACCCCAGTTGTTTACAATATATATTAATGACTTGGATGAGGGAATTAAATGCAGCATCTCCAAGTTTGCGGATGACACGAAGCTGGGCGGCAGTGTTAGCTGTGAGGAGGATGCAGGGTAACTTGGATAGGTTAGGGGAGTGGGCAAATTCATGACAGATGCAATTTAATGTGGATAAATGTGAGGTTATCCACTTTGGTGGCAAAAACAGGAAAACAGATTATTATCTGAATGGTGGCCGATTAGGAAAAGTGCAGATGCAACGAGACCTGGGTCATTATACACCAGTCATTGAAAGTGGGCATGCAGGTACAGCAGGCGGTGAAAAAGGCGAATGGTATGCTGGCATTCATAGCAAGAGGATTCGAATACAAGAGCAGGGAGGTACTACTGCAGTTGCACAAGGCCTTGGTGAGACCACACCTGGGGTATTGTGTGCAGTTTTGGTCCCCTAATCTGAGGAAAGACATCCTTGCCATAGAGGGAGTACAAAGAAGGTTCATCGTTATGCTGCCTGGCCTGCTGCATTGACTGTACCTCTTCCTAGAGATGCTGCCTGGCCTGCTGCGTTCACCAGCAACTTTGATGTGTGTCACCAGATTGATTCCTGGGATGGCAGGACTTTCATATGATGAAAGACTGGATCGACTAGGCTTACATTCTCTGGAACTTAGAAGATTGAGGGGGTGATCTTATTGAAACGTATAAAATCCTAAAGGGATTGGAGAGGCTAGATGCAGGACGATTGTTCCTGATGTTGGGGAAGTCCAGAACGAAGGGTCACAGTTTGAGGATTAAGGAGAAGCCTTTTAGGACTGAGATGAGGAAAAACTTCTTCACACAGAGAGTGATGAATCTGTGGAATTCTCTGCCACAGGAAACAGTTGAGGCCAGTTCATTGGCTATATTAAAGAGGGTGTTAGATATGGCCCTTGTGGTTAAAGGGATCAGGGGTTATGGAGGGAAGGCTGGTACAGGGTTCTGAGTTGGATGATCAGCCACGATCATACTGAATGGCGGTGCAGGCTCGAAGGACCAAATGGCCTACTCCTGCACCTATTTTGTATGTTTCTATGTTTCTACCTGCCAGGTCCCCCATTACCCATTTTCATCCCCCTCCTCCTAGTTCCATCAATTTATTCCCCATACACTTCACCCACCTAATCGCCCCTTCGCCTCCCAACCTGGTTCCACCTCTTTTTTTTTTTCCTTGCCTGCTTCCACCTAACTAACTGCCTGTCTCAACTCCACTGCACAGGGATCAGTAGACCATAAGACCTGGGAGCAGAATTAGGCTATCTGGCCCATCAAGTCTGCTCTGCCATTCAATGATGGCTAATCCTTTGTTCTTCTCCTCAACCCTATTTCCTAGCCTTCTCTCCATAACCTTTGATGCCAGGTCCAATCAAGAACCTATCAGTCTTTGCCTTAAATACATCTAATGACCTGGCCTCGAGCTATACATGGCAACAAATTCCACAAATTCACCACCCTGTGGCTAAAGAAATTTCTGCACATCTCTGTTTTGAATGAATGCCCCTCTATCCTGAGGCTGTGCCCTCTTGTCCTAGATGCTCCCACCATGGGAAACATCCTTTCCGCATCTAGTCTGTCTAGGCCTTTCAACATTCGATAGGTTTCAATGAGATCTCCCCTCATCCTTCTAAATTTCAGCAAGTATAGTCCCACAGCCATCAAATGTTCCTCATATGATAACTCTTTAATTCCTGGAATCATCCTTGTGACTCTCCTCTGGAGCCTCTCCAATGCCAGCACATCTCTTCTAAGCTAGGAGCCCCAAACTGTACACAATATTCAAGGTGAGGCCTCACCAGTGCCTTATAAAACCTCAGCATTACATCCTTGCTCTTGTATTCTAGACTTCTTGAAATGAATGCTAACATTGTATTTGCCTTCCACATCACTGACTCAACCTGCAAGTTAACCTTTAGGGTGTTCTGCACAAGGACTCCCAAGTCCCTTTGCATCTCAGACTTTTGGATTTTTTTTTTTGCCATTTAGAAAATAGTCCGCACATTTATTTCTACTACCAAAGTGCATGACCATGCATTTTCCAGCATTATATTTCATTTGCCACTTTCTTGCCCTTTCTCCCGATCTGTCTAACTCCTTCTGCGTCCTACCTGTTTCCTGAACACTACCTGCCCTTCCATCAATCTCTGTATCATCTGCAAACTTAGCAACAAGGCCATCTGTTTCATCTAAATTATTTATGTACAGCACGAAAGGAAATGGTCCCAACACTGACCCCTGCGGAACATCACTAGTCACTGGCAGCCAACCAGCAAGGATCCTTTTATTCCTACTTGCTGTGTTCTTCCAATCAGCCAATGCTCTGACCATATTTGTAACTTTCCTGTAACACCACGGGCTCTTAACTTGGTAAGCAGCCTCAAGTGTGGCACCTTGTCAAAGGCCTTCTGAAAGTCCAAATATACAACATCCATATCCTACTTGTAATCTCCCCAAAGAAATTCAACAGGTTCATCAGGTAGGATTTTCCCTTAAGGAAACCATGCTGACTTTGTCCTGTCTTGTCCTGTGTCACTAAGTATTCCATCACCTCATCCTTAACAATTAACTCTAACATCTTCCCAACCACTGAGGTCAGGCTAACTTGTCTATAATTTCCTTTCTGCTGCCTTCCTCCTCTCTTAGTGGAGTGACACTTGCCTATCAGTAGGTGATAGGTATACCAAGAAGGGATAAAGGTTGATAGCGGAAGGAATCACATAGAGAAAGGGTGATTCCTTCTGCTATCATCCTTTATCCCTCCTTGGTATACCTAGCACCAACAGATGCCTGTCTCAGCTGTACCTGTGTCCTCTATATTTTGGCTATCTTCATTCTCCACGTTTAGTCTTTATGCAAGGTCTTAGCCTAGAACTTCAACTTCCCAGTTAGAGGCAATCACACGTGCCTCACCTCTGAAATTCAGCTCTTTGATACGTATTTGAACCAAGGCTGTGAAGAGATCTGGACTTGAGTGATCCTGGCAAAATTCACACTAGCCATCAGTGATTAAATCATGGGTGAGTTAGATATCACTGCCAATAATGGAATCCATCATGTTGCTAATTGGGCAATAATTAGCTGGACTGAAATTTGTCCTGTTTCTGGTGAGTGGACATACCTGGGCAATGTTGAACTTTGGTAGATGCCAAGGCTGAAGCTGCATAGCTTTGATTAGAGGTCTATTTAGTTCTGGAGCATAGAACTTCACCAAAACTACTGGGATGTTTTTGGGTCCTGTGGCTTTTGACTTGTCCAGTGTTTTTTAGCCTTTTCTTATTGCCTGTGGAATAAATCAGATTAGCTGAAGACTGGCTTACGTGATGAGGGGTTATCTGGAAGTAGGAGATAGATCATCTATTGACAATCTTTGGCTGTACATCAGGCTTTACTTGTATGACCACTAAGGACTGTAGATCTTCTCTGCAGGACATTAATGAAACAAAGTAGGCTGGTTAATTAATTTTCAAGTTCGCAGTTTCACTAAGACATGTACTGCAGAGGTTACCAAGAAGATTCCAGAAATTAATGTGCATCTCATTAGTGAACAACTGTTGAACTGATCATCTGTCTTTGGGGTTATATTGTAACAGTAAAATACAGTACTGATGCTCTTGAATTCTACTGGATACCAGTTTCTGCAAAAGTTCTTAGATAATCAAGAAAACAAAAAGATTTTTGGGCTGGAAAATCAACATGATCCCTCCTTTAGTTGAACTATCTACATACTGATTTAACCCTCCTGGATGCACCTAACAAAATCTTCTTGAATTGATAATGGAATAAAGCACAAGTCAAGTCTGCCCAGCTGATTGACCTTTAATTGGGAAAACATTTCAGGCACAGTGACCACAACTCCTTAAATTGGAGGAATTTAATGTGGGGGGTTATATGGGAGGCAGGGTTTAAGGGTGGGCACAACATTGTGGGTCAAAGGGCTTGTACTGTGCTATACTATTCTATGTTAACTTTTAAGATGCCTGTTTATAAGTATGGATCTAGTGGGAGAGTATTAGTGGGGCAAATTATAAGAGTGTTGGGCAGGAAACTGGAGAGTTAATTGGGAACCTCTTTTTCTGGAGAATTTCACATCTGACGAAGTTTTTTTTTAAAGACCAAATATGCAGAGTACAGAATGGGTACGTATGTTCCAGTAAAAAGGAAGGACAAGAATGAGAAAGTAAAGGAACTTTGGATGATAAGTGAGGGGGTAAATTTAGTCAGGAGGAAAAAGGAAGTGTATATAATGTTTAGGAAGCTACGGTCAAAGAGCCATTGAGGATTATAAAGAAACTAGAAAAGAAATCTAGAAGGGAATTAGGAGAGCCTGCAGGGACAATGAAAGATTAAAAAGAATCATTGGTAGGTAGCTAATGTTTCATTATTCAAGAAGAAAAATGGGTATACTCCATAAACAATAGACAGTGGCAGGCCACTCAACAGGATTCTTAGGAATAGGATTTATGATCGTTTGTTAATCCATGGCCTAATTAGGAACAGTCTGTGTTTTTTGTTTGTGTGGGGGAAATTTGTTTATTGAGGTTACAAAGGTCGGAGACTTCCGGTAGCGCTCATGGAGTGAAGTCGCGTTCTTGACTCGCTCCATTACCTCTGAGTTTTTTCTCTCTATGGTCAGCTATACTTTAATTAACTATTAAGGCATCAATTTTTACAATACTTTGAATTAAACTGAATTCTCTGACAATTGGATGGAACTTAGATCTGCTATGTCTAAGAACGGGAAAGACGGCAAGGATGGTAAACCTCCGGTTAAACCGAAAGCTACGGATCTCCCTCCGACTGAATCACCGGTGACTTTGGAAGCTATATCGGAGTTAATTCAGAGGGAAATTTCAACCTCTGTTAGGGAGATGATTCGTACAGAAATTATGGGCTTTGTTAAAGACCTGATTCATATGGAAATCTCAACTAAGTTCCAGAAAATTGCCGATTTAATTGATAAGATGCAAACATGTATTGCGGAACATCAGTCGGCTATATCTGGTCTTCAAAAATCCGCGCAACAAAGTGAGCTTAAGATGGGGAAAGTCGAAGAAACAATTAATGTAATGAAGAAGAAACTTGACTTTTTGACTTTTAAAAACTCTGACTTGGAATCTAGAATGCGACGGCAGAATTTACGAATGATTGGCGTCAGGGAAGCCGTGGAAGCTAACAACCCTATGAAATATTTCTCCCAACTTTTAAAAGATGCATTCCCTACTGTATTTCCTGACCAACCACCGCTACTGGATCGTGTTCACAGAATCCCATCATACTCGTCTAGGTCAGATAGACCTAGGCATGTTATCTTACGTTTTCATTACTTTCAAGATAAGGAGAGACTGTTTCGATTCGCTCGATCTAAAGGTTTCATTGATTTTTCGGATCTTAAGTTCCGATTCGTGGAAGATTTCAGTAAACCAATCTGGGACCAACGGGTCCGTTACAGATCCGTGATGTCGGAATTCTATAAGATGGATTTAAGACCAGCGCTGCTGTACCCTGCACGTCTAAGGATTCGCATGTTAGATGGAGCTCTTCGTTTTTTTGATTCTCCATCGGATGCCCAGAGTTATCTGGATCAACTTTCATCTTCAACATCTTAATTGCCTTTTTTTAATTTTCTCCGTTGATCGGAGGCTGTGAATTGGTTGGTTTTAACTTTTCTGTGCCCTATTTGGGCAGAAAAGTTTACTTTCGATTTCTTAATATGGCTGCTAAACTTTCTTTTTAACTGCGTCATTTCTTTCTTTTCCCAGGGGATTCTGGGTGGTTACTTCCCTTTTGTCATCTTACGTATTTCCTGTGCGGCCTTAAATTTTGTAGTTTTTTTTAAATTTTATTCTGTTTTGCTTTTTATAATCATTTTATGTTAATAATCCTATTTTTTTTGTTGCTGTGTCTATTCATGAGTTTGAGGTTTATTGTGGTTTTTTTTAATATATACTTTCCGGCTTTTGTTCTGTTCTGTGTGTATTTTAATTGAGCTAACTTTTTTTTACTTATTTTTTACTGTTTTACAATTAGCTGATCCTTTTCATATTTATACCTTTTTTTTAGGGAGCGTATACCGGAAGTCATGGGGGTAGTTTTAGCGCTTGCTTCTTTCTGGCGGGTCTGCTTTAGATTTCGCCTTGGGGTCCTGGGGTGGGGGGCGGTGGGAGGGGCTTCACGTTTTAGTTTGTTTCTCTTTGGGCTATATACATTATTGAAGTATTGGTTACGTCCTTTTCCCCGGTATCTTTTGTATGTTCTGTTTCCTCTCCGGGTCTGTGGGTCGCGCCTATTGTCAATCCTCCTTGTTATGGGTTGACTTTAGGATTTATGGAGTCTATTATTAATTTTGTCTCCTGGAATACTAATGGTCTTAATCATCCTATTAAAAGGAAAAAAGTTTTTAAAGTGTTCCGGAGACTTAAAGCACAAATTTTATTTTTACAAGAGACCCATGTACGGAGGGGGGACAGACTACGTTTTTTCAAATTTTGGAAGGGACAACAATTTCATTCGAACTCCAATGCTAAGATTCGAGGCGTCTCTATCTTTATAGACTCCTCAGTTACTTTTATACAACAGGATATTATCTCTGATCCGAATGGTAGATTTTTATTGGTTAGTGGTTTATTATTTAATAAAAAAGTAGTTTTGGTTAATGTTTATGCTCCTAATATGGATTGTCCGGAATTTTATAAATCATTGTTTGATCAGTTTCCGAATTTGAACGAGTTTTCATTGATTTGGGGCGGAGATCTTAATACCTGTTTATCTCCAGCTTTGGACCGTTCGGCTCCTTTACGGACTTTACCTAATAAATCTGCAAATTTGATTAATTTTTTCCTTTCTGATTCTGGGTCGACGGACATTTGGCGTTTTCTGCATCCTCAGGAAAAAGATTTTTCCTTCTTTTCACATGTTCATCATTCCTATTCAAGAATTGATTATTTTTTCATTGATTCTCGTCTCATTTCTTCAGTGATTAAATGTGATTATGATTCTATAACCATTTCGGATCATGCTCCACTTAAGCTTTCTATTAAAATTATGGCCAATATACCAAACAATAGACAATGGCGTTTTAATTCGCTGTTGCTTCAGGACTCGGACTTTGTTAATTTTATGAATGAACAGATTGAGCTTTTTTTTACAATTAACCATACAGAAGATATTTCGGTTAACACTCTTTGGGACACTTTTAAAGCCTATATTCGGGGTCAGATTATTTCGTATTCCGTTGCTTTGAGGAAGAAACAGAAGCAGGAGGAGATGGTAATTGTGGACAAGATTAAAGAAATTGATAAGAAATATGTTATGGCTCCTTCTGAGGAGCTATACAAACAAAGAACTGAACTTCAAATGGAACACAGTTTACTACTCTCGTCCTCGATTGTAAACCAATTAAAGAAAACAAGAAGTGATTTTTATGTTCACAGTGATAAAATTGGCAAGCTGCTGGCTAATCAATTGAAATCTAATTATGTTAAATCTCAAATCAATCAGATTTATAACCAAAATGATCGATTGATATTGGATCATGTGGGGATTAATCAAACCTTTTGTGATTTTTATTCTTCTTTATACCAATCAGAGTCTCCTCGAGATTCTAAATATATGAATGATTTTTTTAGATAAGTTAGACTTCCCTCTGATTTCACAGGATATGTCTTCTTTATTAGATACTTCCATTACAATGGATGAGATTAAGAATGTTATTTTTTCTATGAATCTGGGGAAAGCTCCTGGCCCTGATGGGTTTACCGTTGAATTTTATAAATGTTTTGCTTCTTTATTGATTCCTTGGCTCTATAAGGTTTTTGAGGCTTCTTTGAAACTTGGTAAACTTCCGGAATCTTTTAATAGAGCATCAATTTCTTTAATACTAAAGAAGGATAAAGACCCTGCTCAATGTGCATCTTATAGACCAATATCTTTATTAAATGTTGATTCTAAAGTTTTTTCTAAGTTATTAGCAAATAGACTAGAAAAAGTACTTCCTTCTATTATTTCGGAAGACCAAACGGGTTTTATTAAAGGTCGTTACTCTTTTTATAATATTCGTACATTGTTAAATATCGTTTATACTCCCTCACAAAATGTTCCTGAGTGTGTTATTTCTTTAGATGCCGAGAAAGCTTTTGATAGAGTAGAATGGCCTTATTTATTTAAGGTGCTTGAAATGTTTAATTTTAGCTTGAAATTTATATCCTGGATTAAACTGTTATATTATTCCCCTGTAGCCTCGGTTCGTATTAACTCCTTAAACTCACCTTTTTTTCCTCTCTTTCGTGGTACTCGACAAGGCTGTCCTCTTAGTCCCCTATTATTTGATATTGCATTAGAACCTCTTGCAATTGCTATTCGAGAATCTTTAAATATTACTGGGATAACTCGGGGATTAAAGTCCCATAAATTATCACTCTATGCTGATGATTTACTTTTATATATTTCTAATCCTGAGAGATCCATTCCTGCTGTTTTAGAGTTATTAGCACAATTTGGTCTTTTCTCAGGTTATAAATTAAATCTTAGTAAGAGTGAACTTTTTCCGATTAATAAACATCTTCCCTTATATTATAAATTTCCATTTAAATTGATTAATAATTACTTTTCATATCTTGGGATTAAAATTACTTGTAAACATAAAGATTTATTTAAGACTAACTTTTTACCATTAATAGACCATATTACTCAACTTTCATCTAAATGGTTTCCCTTATATTTAACTTTGATTGGTCGTATTAATGCAGTTAAGATGTTTTTTTTGCCAAAATTTTTATATGTGTTTCAGGCATTACCAATTTTCGTTCCTAAATCTTTTTTTGATAAAGTTGACTCTAAAATTTCTTCATTTATTTGGCAGAACAAGAATCCGAGACTGGGTAAAATACATTTACAGAAAGCTAAGAGAGATGGAGGTTTAGCATTACCTAACTTTAGATTTTATTATTGGGCTATTAATATTCGACATATGAAATTTTGGTTACTTGATCGGGACATACTATTTATTCCTAAATGGGTAGCATTGGAATTACAATCTGTTCAGGGTTATACACTTGGTTCTATTTTAGGTTCCTCTCTTCCTTTTGATTCGAAACGTCTTAAGCAGGTCTCTAACCCGATAGTTAAATATGCTTTGCGCATTTGGTTTCAATTCAGAAAATTTTTTGATCTTAATCAATTCGGGTTAGCGATTCCTATTTTAGGTAACATATTTTTTCCTCCCTCTTTTACGGATCGCGCTTTTCAAACTTGGAAGACTAAGGGTATTTTACGGTTTTTGGATTTATTTTTAGATGGTTCCCTTATGTCTTTTGAACAATTATCTAACAAATATAACTTATCAAGAATACATTTTTTTAGATATTTACAAGTTAGAAATTTCCTAAGTACTATACTTACTTCCTTTCCAATGCTTCCTCCTATATATATTTTAGATTCGATAATTAACCTTAATCCATGTCAGAAAGGTGCATCGGCTATGATTTATAATATTATTATGAAACTTAGGAAAGCTCCATTTGATAAGATTAGGGTAGATTGGGAACAGGAATTGGGGCTTACCATTTCTGTGGATGATTGGGGGCAGATTTTACAATTAGTTAATACTTCCTCTATTTGTGCTAAACATTCCCTAATTCAATTTAAAGTGGTTCATAGAGCACATATGTCCAAAGATAAGTTAGCGCGTTTTTACTCGCATATTAATCCTTTCTGTGATAGATGTTCGGGGCAGATAGCCTCTTTAACTCATATGTTTTGGTCTTGCCCTACTTTGGAAACTTTTTGGAGAGATATTTTCAATATTATTTCTAAGGTATTAAATATAGATATCTCTCCTCACCCTATTACTGCTATCTTTGGACTACCTAAAATTTCTAGTAATCTTTCCCCTTCAGCCCGTAGAATGATTGCATTTCTTACTTTAATGGCGAAAAGATGTATTTTACAACATTGGAAAGAGCTTAATGCTCCAACTACCTTTTTTTGGTTTTCTCAGACGATTTTATGTTTGAATCTGGAGAAAATTAGAAGTAACCTTTATGATTCTTCATTTAAATTTGAACAGATTTGGGGACCTTTTATTCGATATTTTCATTTAATGTAATATTTACCCTTCTTGTTTTCTCTTCACTGTTTTAATGGAGGTCGGGATTGAGGACGTGATTTTAAGTTTAACTCTGTTTGGTTTCAAGTTAGCCCATTGCTTTGCTTTGCTTTTAGTTAGTTGCACGGTGGGTTTTTTTTTGGGGTTTTTTTTTTCTTTTTTTCCATTGATATATATAAAATCTAGTATACTATTATGTTATCTTGGTTTCTTATGCTTAAATTACATTGTTTGTAGTATTTTCTTTTTGGTATTGTTATCTTTTGGAATTTTATTATACTTTAACATTGTATTAATGTTTATATGGCTTACCTTTTTTGTATACTTACTCAATAAAAAGATTTAAAAAGAAAGAAAGAAAGAGGTTACAAAGGTCATTAGTGAAGGTGGAGCTGTGGATCCCTCATATTAGCCTCATGCAGAAGATTAAGATGCATGGGTCCATAGTGACTTGAGCATAGGAAACAGAGGGTAGTAGTTGAAACTTGTTCTGGCTGGAGGTCTGTGACTAGTGGTGGATCTGTACTGTGACCTCCACTGTTTGTGATATATGAAAATAACTTGGATGAAAATATCATTTTCAGTAAGTCTGTGAGTCAGTAAATTTGCAGACAATGCAAAGATTAGTGGCATTGTGGATGGATTACAAGATTAGAGGGCATATGCTTTGAGAGAAATTGGATAAACTTAGGTTATTTTCTCTGAAATTGCAAAGGCTGAGGGGAAACCTGCAGATTTTTTTTTATAAGATTATGGGAATATGTGGATAGACTTTATCCCAGGATTAAAATGTCTAATACTAGAGGGCAAGTATTTAAGGTGAGAGGGGTTAAGTTCAAAGAGGATATGCAAGGGCAAGTTTTATACACAGGTGGGTGTTGGACTGTGGTGCAGAGGTGGTAGTCCTAGAAGACATGATAAAGGCATTTAAAAGGGTTTTAGTTAGACACATGAATATGTAAAAAAGTAGAGAGGTATGGACATTATGTAGGCAGAAAGGATTAGTTTGGTTAGCCATTTAATAGAATCCGCTAAACATCTGTTCATGTGCTGTTCTACATTCTGAAGTCTAATAATTCAAATAACAATGTAACTATAAAATGCCAACAATTTCTAAATTGCCAGTTTTGTTTCATTATAGTAAAGTAGTCCAATCTATTTATTTTAAACAAGATCACATATTGAAGAGAATTATGTGCATCTGTGTTTATTGTAAATTAAGCTTTGTCATTGTATAGCACTACACCAAATGATCTGAAGAGGGCACTTCAGTACTGTTCAAAAGTTTGAGGTACCCAACACCACCAAATCAAACCTCCAGCAGCCCCTTTGCAAGTCTGAATTTTCTGCACAGTTTATGTTAAACATCAGCTGTACTTTGAATATTTGAATTGTTCAAAATGATATTGAAATTATAATGCTTTTTTTTAACTTGTTAATAAATTTCACTTCATAATGGATTGGAGTATATTGTTTAGAGCAGTATTTGACTGTAATTGGATTTGTTCAGCTCAGTACACAATATAACAGACTGGTAAATCTAAAGATTGTTAACAAGCTGAGGACATTAATTAAAATTATGTAGTGAACAACACTTGTATATCAAAAAGTAATAAATTAAATGTCTGTAATGGTCATATAGCTTTTTTCCAAGATGTTAAATTGGAAGTTCAACTATGGGGAAAGTGTTTTTTTTAAGAGAAAAGTTTTCGTTTAAGCTGTTTCAAAAAGATTATGGGACAAGTTTAATAAAAAATGTCCATGAGCAAGTTCTGAAAGTATTTGCCTTGTAGTGGCAAATATGCTATTAGCACCTTATGCTTATTTTGCAATTGTAATTGAATAAAATATTCAAATTGGTGTCATCAGAACATTAAAATATGACATGCAGTCATAAAAATGGATTCTGAAATACAGGTAGGTCCAGGATGACGTAAGGATTACGCTCTTAAGAATGTCAATTAGTTGATTTTAACCTGTCAAAGATTTTTTTTCTGTACCTATTTTGCACATCATATAAATATTGTGTGTGGCGCATGGTCAAGTGGTTAGGGCGTTGGGCTCACAATCTGAAGGTCGTGGGTTCGAGTCTCGGCCAAGGCAGCGTGTTGTGTATTTGAGTAAGGCACTTAACCACACACTGCTCCAGTCCACCCAGCTGAAAATGGATACTAGCAAATGCTGGGGGTTAACCTCGCGATAGACTGGCGTCCTATCCCGGAGGGAGTCCCGTACTCTCAGTTGCTTCACGCCATAGAAACTGGCATAAGCACCAGCCTGATGGGTTACAAGGCTCGGGACAGACTTTAACTCATCTAAATATTTCATTGAATATTCACCCTCGTGCTACCTATTAATAAAACTATTGGAATATACACTATATCTAGTTGTTATATCACAAAACATTTATCATTTATTGCTATCTTGAAATTTTAAGTTTCTGGGAACATTTGTGTAAAGTTTGATTTTGGGTAATTCAGGGAGGCCCTAGCGATACTTTGCTGAGTGAGGTTTCTCAGGGACAAGCAGAGTAATTTAGTGATCTTAAGACAAAAGGTGATGAAGGCTTCTCTGTAATGAAGCAATGAGAAGAAGTGATGTTCAGGGGTCCAAACTGGAAAATAGCTGAGATGTCAAAGGATTATAAAAGATTACGTCAAATACTACACCTTTTTCCCCAGAATGGCAATGGCTAATAGGAGAAGGCATACTTTTAAGGTGAATGGAGAAAAGTATAGGGGTGATGTCAGAAGTAAGTTTTCTTACACAGTGGTAAGTGCATAGAATGCACTACTGTGGGGGAGGGGCCTGCAGATGTAGATACCTTAGGGACATTTAAGAATCTCTTAGATAGGCACATGGATTAAAGAAAAATGGAGGGCTATTCAGAAGATGTATAGATCGGGTGGTTGGCCTTCATATACTTTTCAATCAGCTGATTGGACACCAACTATTTGAAGGATACACCACAATCAACAATGCACTGACAATGTCTTGTCACATAGTGATGGAATGCTTGTATATAAATTGCCAAGATTGGAGAGCAACTCAACCCCAACCATGGAGGGCTATGTGGATTAGATTAATCTTGGTATAGGTTTTTTAAAAAAAGACAGCACAACATTTTGGGCCAAAGGGCCTGTACTATGCTGTACTGTTCTATTAATTTGAAGGAACAGTCATGGAAGAATTTGCAATAATAAAAAATGAGCAATTTATAGTGAGATGTGTTTTTAAAATGGGTGATGGATACTAGATAAACAAGCAAACAAACTTGCTTGTCTCTGTGGTGATAATAAGCATTATAGATGCCTTGATGCTGCTGGCTTTGACCTACAGTAGCTTTTTTCCATGGCAAAGGATTTGCTGTTCTTGCTACCCTACCTCAACAATTTTTGTAGCAGTAACTAGAATTTCAGCAAGCACTCTTGTAAACTCATTTCACAACTTTCAGAACAATACGTTTAGAAATTGTTGTAAGTTTCAAATTTATTGTAAATGCTGATGTGCTTCAGAAGCCAATGAATACAACTGTGCTTTTCTTTTTCCCCTAGTGGGCTGACTTGCATTTTCCAATCTGTAACCATGGAAGGCGATGTATCATGAGGACCGTACTGAAACTTGGTCCTAATAATGGACGCAACTTTTACGTGTGTTCACAAAGCATGGACAAACAGTGTAATTTCTTTCAATGGGCAGAGGGTGGACCAGGTACTAAGATCACTCCAGGCTACTGAAACTTAAGTTGCTGTGTACAAGACTTAACTTGGTCATAATGGTGAAGAGACTTTAGAAATTGGCATCACAAAGCCAAAAGCTGCATTGACAGTTGATGATTGCCATCTGTGGTTATGTTCAATCCACACAGCTGTATATTTGATACAAATGTTTTATTTTGTATATCACCCATGGTTTTATGAAATTTATTGATTCAGTATATGGAAAAAATTTCACAAAGCCACTTTTTCTTTTCTATCATTGTTGTATTGTTTCAGTACCTTTTGTCCCTGATGCTTTGTCAATCTATTGCAAGTAGCTATTAATAAATTTAAAAATCAGTTTTAAATTTCTGACATTACTAGCTTTCTTTATAATACATTTAAGTATAAATGGTTACTCTATGTACTTTCTGTATATTATTATAAATTTTACCCTGCACCGCTGATTTGATTTTCTTTAGAGTTGTAACAATTGAACTCCAGTCTGATCTGTCCAATTAATATCCTATTTCCACTTGCTCATCACAGATTAGAATTGTTTGGGACCAGCTGTGTACTTGAAGCTATAGTCCCAAGAGAGGACTTTCATGGATTTGGTGTGGGTTGATTTCTGATGAGCACTGAAGATAGCTATGGGAATACTACTACTTCCAGGTCCCCTTCCAAAATGCACATCATTCTAGCTTGGGAATATTTCAGTAGACTTTTACCTAGAACCCCCCACCCCACTACTACTACAGCATTGTAGGAGTTCCTTCCTTCACCAGAGAGCTGCAGTGTTTTACCAATTAGGAGAAGGCAATAAATACGGTCCCTGCCAGTGACACCCAGATGAATATGAACTTTCAAAAGTTGTTGGCTAATCTATAGAGTACTAAAACAATGCTTTACAACTGCATTGTTCAGCAGCTTCATCAATTGCCTCCCTCCATTACAGCAGAAGTAGACAGATGCATGCTAAGAAGGCAGTTTCAGTGGTGCAACTCGATGAAGATGATAATTAGAGTTTAAACAATAATTAGCAAGTAACAGTATTCCCACAAGCTTGCCAGGAAAGGATAAACTCCAACAAGTGAGATACTAATCAAAGTTGTCAGCACAATCCCCATTGTCCCCTACTCATGTGACATTAACCCTAACCCAAGGGTCCCAGTTGGTCAGAAACTAGCCACATTGGTACTTTTGCTTAGATATCAGGTTATATAATGCTGTTTATAACTGAAAATATTCTTGCCACAAAATGAAACACCATAACAATCATTCTTATAATGCCGGAAGTTTAAAATTCACTTCTTGGGATGAGTCAAGAGTGCAAGTGATATAATTCCCACAAAGGCATAATATCTTCATTAAAATGAATCTGGGGGATCCTAATTTACTGGGAAGTAAGGACATCAGGACGATGATGGCACTAAGCATGCTTATATGCCACGTTGTGCTGCTGTGTTGCAGTTTTACCATGTGATGAACAACAAATACAACATGCAATGGACACAAAATTCATAAATGGTTCTAAAGTCTTGAAGCTTAGCCCGCAAGTACTTAGTGCACGCAGAACACTGTAGGAACACTAGCAGAATTTTTGATTTATCATTTATATTCACAAGATGATTTGAGTTTCACAAGTTGTAGAATTCTTTAGAAAATGACGAATGGATGACAGCAACTTTAAATGCAGTTCACCATCTTTTCTGAAGCTGTTGAGGGATTGTAAATCATAAAATGAAACTGATCTAATTTTGAAGATTTGCTGCATGCAACACCTAAAAGAAAGAAGAACAATTTCAGAAAAACTCATTTGCAGATAATTTAGTGCAGGGGTCAGCAACCTTTTTGCCTCTGTGGGCCGGATCATGTATTAATGAGCGGACAGTGGGCCAGATAAATGCCATTTTAAAAAAAACTTGAAATATGGGAATTATCCATTTAAATACATCTAGTTATGTTTTGCCTCAAATTAATGAATAACGCATGCTAGAAAATCATTTGTGCTCAAGGTTGCCTACCCCTGATTTATTGCATCTGAACGAGGCTTGAATCACTCTTTTAAAAAAAAAATGTCAAAGGATCTTGAACAGTATATATTTCTAAATTAATAGAATGAACTGCTCTCGGTTTTGCATCACACAAGAAGTAAAATCATGAAACAAAATATCCAGCAGGTCAATCAGTATCAATAGGAAGGAGAGAAGCAGAGTTATTGTTTCAGATCAATGATCTTTCTTCAGTGTTAATGACTCCAAAGTTTCCATCTAGGGATGTACATAGTGTACATATATACACTTCTCACAATGTTTTTAATGTTCCTTTTATTACCTCTTGAAATTTCACAAGATGATACTAAGCTTTCACCAATAATATTGGTCCCAAATTCAGAGAAGCATTCACCTTGTAAGTGGTTATTGATTAGCCTATTGGGTCACATTTTGATAGCCCATATTTTTGCTTACATTCTTAGTTCAGCCTTTATCTGTGGTATGCAACTACTGTTGGGTTAGGTTTTAAATAACTCAAGATAATTAGCTGCAAAGGAGATACAAAAATCCTGCTTAAACTAATACAGTAGTGTCCCTGGTCACTTAAATTTAAGTATGTTCTTGCTGTCCAATCTCCAAGTGTTACCAACCAATTTTCAATGTAAATACTGGTGAAAACTACTTAATTATTGTATCATATTTCACTGTGTAATAATAGATTCATGTATTTACGATTAGCCAGTAGAACAAATTACTGAACACATTATTCAGAAATGGGTTGTCACAGTGCTTTAATAAAACACCAAAGTGCTTCACAGTAGAATTCCTAAATAAACTTTGACACTAAGCCACATAGAAGAAAATGGGCCAGCGGTTACTGGAATATATTGGCAGTTCAGAGTCAAACTAGGTTTCCCACATGAACACTGGTCCAGAACATGGTGGCCTCAGACTAGGACTAAAGACCTTATTGTATCAGATTGGACCCTACACAAGAACAACATTCATTGGTTTCAGTGGAGAAATGGAGATGCAAGGAAGGTAGGCAAGCATCAATACAAAGAAATTGCAAACTTGTTTTTATAAGCCATACCTGGGTACAAATAATTTGAATTTTTATAGATGTCCATTCTTTTATTTTGTCAAGTACACAAAAAAATTGCTCAATCTAATAACTGTACCTCCACAATATTGTAATGAATGGCACCAAAGGCATACAAGACTGATACAAAAGAAAAGTCAGTGTCCAGATGGAAGGGAGAGAATTCCTGCCATTCATAGGAACAGACATATATTGAACAGGACGGATTTGAATGCAAGAACAGATCACTCATGGTTATTTAATTCCTACATGGCTTTAGCATTTCTTCAAAATACAACAATTTCAGATTAACACTATTTCAAAGACTTACCATAATCCCCTTTTGCATTGGCACAAATTAATGCCCCAAAAAATTTTGGGTAATGCTTTTGGATTCTTCTAATAACTCTCTGGCAAGCCGTGGTTGGGTCTATCCCCATTCTCATATATTCAACTGCCTGGTAGCTTATTTGTAGGGCAAAGAAAAATAATCAAATTAAGATCGAGTGAAAGTAGGAAGAAGCCATGAAAGTATTTTCAAACACTGATTTTTTCCCCCCCAGAACAAGCTTACCGTTTATTTCCTGCAAAGTCAGCAGCATTTAGTATAACTAAAGACATACTAGTTAATTGAACATAATAAAAACATTACTCCAAATGTTTGACCTTTGGCGGTGGTGTACTGCAGAAAGATCTACTGGAGATTTGGACCTTGTAGAAACCAATATCTGCTGACGTTAACGGTGAGGTTTTATAATATTTAATCAAATAACTCAATCTCTATTAATGCCATTGCCTGTCAAAGGGTGAGATACAATTCATAAATACTGTATACCCAAAAAACTTAAATTCTGTTCGCTCTGCTTCTTTCATTCCAGAACAAACATTTTTGCTATTTTTTTGTTCTAAGCCTAGACTTTCAATCCCAACTTTTTCAATGTTGAAGTCAACATTTTGCTATTTTTTCCCCCCAAGGAATTTCAAAATAAAGTTGTCTGACTTCCTCACTGATTGCTGCAGTTCTACCTTCTTCCCTATAACTTCAACGAGCATCTCAAACCCAAAATCTATTTACAAACAATTGAGTATCTTGGCTCCTTTAAGAGTTCCTGCTCTTTAACTACCATTCATTAACTAATCTGCTTTCTTGTGTACGGGTACCTGTCAAATAAGGAAAGGTTCAGTTCCAGCTGTGATGCACTCATCATCTAGACTAAAAGGAAGGTGATCAGCCAATGGAAGTAAAAGGCATGAGTTTTTTTAAATTGACACGTGGGCAAGAGGACCTGCATTTTGGCATATGTACTTGAGGAAGTCTATTGAGACTTCAGGGTACTGCAAATAAATGTTATGCTATAATATTTAGAACCTAAACATGCATTTGATTCAATATATTTATGTAATTTATCAAGGAATCAAAGTGGTTTCACTGTAAAACAGTGCTTTGTGCTAGACAAAGCAGAATTTACAGAGAAGACCCGACCCCCAAATCCCAGGCTGGCACTGCCCACAAACACCAAGCCTGATTCTCCTCTCAGGTCAGCTGGATAGAAGAATACAAGGAAAAGTAAACAGAACTCCTTGGCATCATTATCAGATTTGCATATGATATGGGAGTTCCAAGAAGTTACAGCACATGAAGTCAACGATATTGCTAGCAAAACTGGTAATTTTATCTCTTTGCAGTTTAATAAAGTGTAATTGCCATCCCACCCATCCTAAACTTTCACTGATCCACTGCAAACATTTGAAGATGGTATTTGAAGATGATTTAAGATGGTATGATTTATCTCTTGTGCTTGTATTACTATTCCCAGCTCTTGCCTTATTGTAATTCATGATTAGTATAATAAAAAGCATTAAAATCGCTGTTATTCACCTTGTCCTTTGATTAAATGGCAGTCTTTCCTTCCCATGCCAATCTTTATGCAGAAATATGGACACATAATTTTAGATAAAGACTGTCTCTGAGGCAGCTAAAGTCATGTTTTCAAGGAATGTTTCACTTCTTTGATCAAAATTAAGTATTTCAGCTTAACTAATTGTTCACAATACCAAATGCAAATATAGTCAATAATGATATATACCTTGGAAGGAATCGCATCATAATATCACCATTTCCAGTTGCCGCTGCAGCTCCTGCTGTGCTATCGGCATAAGCACCTGCTCCAGCTACTGCTGAATCCCCGACACGGCTGGGGAAGTACAAATAGAACATCCAATAATTGCCATTTTGTACAAATTATTGTTTCTAGATATTGGAGTGCATTGTTGTAAGTGGTAGAGATAGTATCCAGGTTCAACTACACAAGCAATATTAAATTAGGACCAGAATTAGGCTATTTGGCCCATTGAGTCTATTTCAATATTCCATCATGGCAGGTTTATTTCCTCTCTCAACCCTATTCTCCTGCTTTCTCCTTGTAAACTTTGACACCCTTCCTAATCAAGAGCCTGCCAGCCTCCATTTTAAATATACCCAATGACTTGAGCTCCACAGCCATCCGTGACAATGAATTCCACAGATTCACAACCCTCTGGCTAAAGAAATTCTTCCTCATCAGGACTGATTTAGGAATGAATATGCATCAAGATCACCACCACCCAGGCCATGCTCTCTTCTTGCTACTGCCATTAGGTAGAAGGTACAAGTGCCTCAGGACTCACACCACCAGGTTCAAGAACAGTATCTACCCCTCAGCCATTAGCCTCTTGAACAAAAGGGGGTAACTTCACTCACTTTCACAGCCCACCATTGAACTGATCCCACGACCAATAGACTGACTTTCAATAGACTGTTCTCATTAGATATTGCTATTTATTTATATTTACATTTGCACAGGTTTTTGGCTTCTGCACTCTGGTTAAAAGCCCTAGTTGGGCAGTCTTTCATTGACCCTGTTATATTACTATTCTATAGATTTGTTGAGAATGCCCACAAGAAAATAAATCCCAGGGTTGTACATGTTGGCATATGTACTTTGATAATAAAATTTACTTTGAACAGTTTAATTATAGACTAACAATTTAGTAATGCATTTTAGATATACAATTCTTAAAAATATAAAAAGTTGGTCCTGAACTTGGGATGTTCAAGACAACTGCTAAGTGCTCAGGTATATTTAACACTGCCTCAAAACAACCTTTGTCAATTAATTTAAAAGGCAATGGATCTCATCTAATTGTCCTGTAAATTTGCCATAAAGTTCCTATGTGGTGCAGGATCATACCAATTCAGTTGTCTCTCAAAACAGCATTATAGATAGGGTTTGAATCCATTTACTCATTAACCAAAGGGATCTTCATGTATGCACTGGGTACATTTGAGGATATTAATGCACTCGAGTGTCATCCTGTTCTCTAAGTATGTTGAATGAGGCTGCTGCAGCCAGCACCAAGAACAGGCAGCAGGCGGGGAGAGTGCAAAAACTTGAAATTGCTCTGCTCCACCGAGTTTTATCAGGAGTTCAGTATTCCAGCAGAGTGATAGACTCTCAGCACAGAGACCAAACACACCAGCAATTAGGGTGCTTGCAAAGCAGTGTCAAAATTGCAAATGGGGAAAAAAAAAGCGCTTATGTATCAGTAATGCAATTCCAGCTTGGCACTGCAAGCTCTGGTTCAGGATTAATATAGACAAGCATAGTCAAAGATAGTGTAAGTAAGATTAAAAATAGCATTTGGACCAGCAGCTCTATCTATCATAAGACCATAACATGCAGTAAGAGAAGTTGTTTACTTGTCACAAATCATAAATACGTACCCTGGGATTTTATAGATGAGACCATTAGTCGATGCCCCTGCAGCAATAGTTCCATTGCTCTGAATCACAATTATACCTAAATTCAAAATCTGGATTAAAGTGAAATCCTGGATAAATCCCCCCTTTTTTTTAGATCTATACATCTTGAAGTTAAAAATACCAATCATTTTTATATCCACAAAAATAATAAAAGGAATAAGTAAAATTGAAGTAAATGGAGATCAGTTGAGAAACTTTCCATTAGGTAGAATAATACCTTGCACAAATAAAGATGGTTGCATTAACTGAAGGCCAAATCATCTTAGATCCAGGACACTCTTGCAAGAGTTCTTCAAGACAGTGTCCTATTCCGTTGGCTCTGCTTACTTTTCCACCATTCATTATAATTCCAGAAGTGAGGAAATTCACTGATAATTTCAGGTAAAATTGCATGGATCAGGAAGCAGTTTATGTCCAGTGTAGCAAGGAAATGGGTATCATTCAGTCTTATTCTGGTACATGGGAGCTGGCAACTCGGCCTCGTAAACAAAAACCGCGCTGTGAGAAGGACGTGGGGGAACACTCACAGAATTTTTCCTCCAAGACAACCACTTGAAAAAAAGTGGTCGCCGAGGCTCTGGCAGAGTATGGCACACACACAAAAAAAAAATCTGCAATGTAACTCTTTTCCCAGTGCCTGAAGGGCTTGCTACCAACTCAAAAGGTAGAAGTTCGGAGTGCCATGGAATGTTTCCCACTTAACACAAAATACTGGTGGAACTTCTGAAATGCCTGTTTCGCTGCCACTGCTACTGTGTGATCCAGAATCTCAGGAGGGGAAGGCCCCAAGTCCTCGGCTTTGCTTGTTGCTCGGTGGCCGGGGTGGGGTCGAAGTGCACGGTGCTGGAGGGCTGGTCGGAGGCTCGAAGTTTTTGGACAGACTTGGAGTTTGCTGCAGTCGGGTGCTTCCAATGGTGCGGCATCAGCAAGTTTGCGGCGTTTGGAGATTCATGGCAGGGAGAGTTTCTCCCTTCTACCGTCTGCATGAGATGATGAGGCTATCAGAACTTTGAGACTTTTTTTTTAACTGTGCCCATGGTCTGCTCTTTATCAAATTACGGTATTGCTTTGCACTGTTGTAACTGTATGTTACAATTATGTGGTTTTGTCAGTTCCAGTCTTGGTTTGTCTTGTGTTTAAACCATAGAAACCATAGAAAAACTACAGCACAGAAACAGGCCTTTTGGCCCTTCTTGGCTGTGCCGAACCATTTTCTGCCTAGTCCCACTGACCTGCACGCAGACCATATCCCTCCATACACCTCCCATCCATGTATCTGTCCAATTTATTCTTAAATGTTAAAAAGGAACCCGCATTTACCACCTCGTCTGGCAGCTCATTCCATACTCCCATCACCCTCTGTGTGAAGAAGCCCCCCCTAATGTTCCCTTTAAACTCTTCCCCCTTCACCCTTAACCCATGTCCTCTGTTTTTTTTCTCCCCTTGCCTCAGTGGAAAAAGCCTGCTTACATTCACTCTATCTATACCCATCATAATTTTATATACCTCTATCAAATCTCCCCTCATTCTTCTACGCTCCAGGGAATAAAGTCCTAACCTATTCAACCTTTCTCTGTAACTGAGTTTCTCAAGTCCTGGCAACATCCTTGTAAACCCTCTCTGCACTCTTTCAACCTTATTTATATCCTTCCTGTAATCTGGTGACCAAAACTGAACACAATACTCCAGATTCGGCCTCACCAATGCCTTTCAACGTTCCAGCTCTTATACTCAATACTTTGATTAATAAATGCCAATGTACCAAAAGCTGTCTTTACGACCCTATCTACCTGTGACGCCACTTTTAGGGAATTTTGTATCTGTATTCCCAGATCCCTCTGTTCCACTGCACTCCTCAGTGCCTTACCATTAACCTTGTATGTTCTACCTTGGTTTGTCCTTCCAACGTGCAATACCTCACACTTGTCTGTATTAAACTCCATCTGCCATTTTTCAGCCCATTTTTCCAGCTGCTCCAAGTCCCTCTGCAGGCTCTGAAAACCTTCCTCACTGTCTACTACACCTTCAATCTTTATATCATCAGCAAATTTGCTGATCCAATTTACCACATTATCATCCAGATCATTGATATAGATGACAAATAACAATGGACCCAGCACTGATCCCTGTGGCACACCACTAGTCACAAGCCTCCACTTGGAGAAGGAATTCTCTGCTACCACTCTTTGGCTTCTTCCATTGAGCCAATGTCAAATCCAATTTACCACCTCTCCATGTATACCTAGCAACTGAATTTTCCTAACTAACCTCCCATGCGGGACCTTGTCAAAGGCCTTACTGAAGACCATGTAGACAACATCCACTGCCTTCCCTTCATCCACTTTCCTGGTAACCTCCTCGAAAAACTCCAATAGATTGGTCAAACACGACCTACCACACACAAAGCCATGTTGACTCTCCCTAATAAGTCCCTGTCCATCCCTGCTTGTAGATTCTGTCTCTTAGTACTCCCTCCAATAACTTGGCCACTACCGACATCAAATTTACCGGCCTATAATTTCCCAGATTACTTTTCGATCTTTTTTTAAAACAACAGAACAACATGAGCCATTCTCCAATCCTCCGGCACCTCACCCATAGGCACCGACATTTTAAATATATCTGCCAGGGCCCCTGCAATTTCAGCACTAGTCTCCTTCAAGGTCCAAGGGAATACCCTGTCAGGTCCTGGGGATTTATTCACTTTAATTTGCCTCAAGATAGCAAGCACCTCCTCCTTTTCAATCTGTACAGTTTCCATGATCTCACTACTTGTTTCCCTTAATTCCATAGACTTCATGCCAGTTTCCTTAGTAAATACAGACGCAAAAAACCCATTTTAGATCTCCTCCATTTCTTTTGGTTCCTCACATAGCCAACCACTCTGATCTTCAAGAGGACCAATTTTATCCCTTACAATCCTTTTACTCTTAATAGACCTGTAAAAGCTCTTTGGATTATCCTTCACTTTGACTGCCAAGGCAACCTCATATCTTCATTTAGCCCTCCTGATTTCTTTCTTAAGTATTTTCTTGCACTTCTTATACTCCTCAAGCACCTTATTTACTCCCTGTTTCCTATACATGTCATACAACTCCCTCTTCTTCTTCATCAGAGTTGCAATATCCCTTGAGAACCAAGATTCCTTATTCCTGTTCACTTTGCCTTTAATCCTGACAGGAACATACAAGTTCTGCACTCTCAAAATTTCTCCTTTGAAGGCTTCCCACTTACCAAACACATCCTTGCCAGTGAACAACCTGTCCCAATCCATGCTTTTTAGGTTCTTTCTCATTTCTTCAAATTTGGCCTTCTTCCAATTTAGAACCTCAACCCTAGGACCAGATCAATCTTTATCCATGATCAAGTTGAAACTAATGGTATTATGATCACTGGAACCAAAGTGCTCCCCTACACACACTTCCGTCACTTGTCCTAACTTGTTTCCTAATAGGAGATCTAATATTTCATCCTCTCTAGTTGGTTCCTCTATATATTGATTTAGAAAACTTTCCTGAACACATTTTACAAACTCTAACCCATCTAGACCCCTAACAGTATGGGAGTCCCAATCAATATGTGAAAAATTAAAATCCCCTACCACCACAACTTTACGTTTCCTGCAGTTGCCTGCTATCTCTCTGCAGATTTGCTCCTCCAATTCTCGCTGACTATTGGGTGGTCTATAATACAACCCCACTATTGTGGCCATACCTTTCCTGTTTCTCAGCTCCACCCATAAGCACTCAGTAGACAAGCCCTCTAATCTGTCCTGCCTGAGCACAACTGTAACATTTTCCCTGACAAGCAATGCTACCCCCCACCTTTCATTCTTCTGCATCTATCACATCTGAAACATTGGAACCCTGGAATATTAAGTGTTTCTGTGATATCATTCTGGAGGAACGTTGTATCATTTTTAATGCATGCATTTCTAAATGACAATAAACGAGGATTGAGTATCCTCCTAATCTAATCTAATCTAACTCAACAGGTCAGGCAACATCTTTCTGTTGCTCTAGATTTCCAGCATCTGCAGAATCACTTGAGCTTACTAATGCTTTCAACAAAGCTCAAAATCATCAACAACTTTCATATGAAGCGACCTGTTTGATTGGCACTCCATCCACTGGACTATATAATATCACACACTACCAGTGACTAAATAACATGATTCTATTGCGTACCATGTGCAAAACACTGCATTAGCTCACACCTTTGACATTCAGCAGGAACTATATGAGGACCACATTCTCCTGACTTGGAAATGTACCACTGTTTCAGCATCATGCCTGTGTCAAGACCCTGCTACTTCCTTCATTGCGGAAATGGACAAATAACTAAATCACACAGACTGCAATGGGGGCTTACCACCATCTTCCCAAGGGAAATCAGACATAAAAAGCTAGTCATGCCGGTGATAACTAGATACCAATCAATATAGAATAATAAGAATAAATTACCAATGGTGTCATGGCTCTGAAATTTGATATGCGGTGCTAACTTTACAGGTCGTTCTGGTCCTAGATCCTTCACTGGTTTGTAGGGGCCACATGAAGTTTCAGGCTGTGGTGAGACATTCTGTGAAAGTCAATCATTTTCATACAGCAGGTTAGCCGTCAACAGTAGGGATGGACACAATTTAATTTCAATGCTGGCTTCTCGCTTTAAGTTTCTCTAAAATATCAAGCAGCAGTTATCTTTCAAGGAAAATGCCACTTACCCTCCTGAAGTTGGGCTGGCAGTTTTGATTCAACCAGGCTGAGAACAGGGACAAAGACCGGTTTGTTTTCAGATCTTCACTGAGGAAACCCATATTTTGAGCAAAAATTGATGCTGTCAGAAAAATATTATACTTACATTAGACCTGATTTGGTATATATGGAGTGAGGAAAAGTGAGGGTTGACCTGATGATGAGGGGAACAAATAGGATAGATAGTGAGATTTTCTTTCCATTAGCATAGATGTTTATAGCAGAGGATCTAGCTTTAAAGATCTTGAAATTTAGAGAGAGTCTGAGAAAGCACTTCTTCACCTAAAGGGTGATTGAACCCTGGAATACACAGTTGAGGGAATGTGGAGCAGAGGTACTCTCATATTTAGGAAGTATTTAGATGAGCACTTGAACTTTCATGGTAAAGAAGACTGTGGGACAAGTACTATAAGCTAACAGTGCAGCCAGGGACCCATGGTAGCATCGTAGTTAATGCGACACTATTACAGCTCAAGGTGATGGAATTCAGAGTTCAATTCAGGTGTCCAATGTAAGACGTTTATACATCCTTCCAGTGAACATGTCAGTTTTCTCCTACAGTCCAAAGGTGTACTGGTTAGTAGGTTAATTGATCATTATAAATTGTCCTGTGACTAGGCTAGGGTTAAATAGGTGGGTTGATGTGCTGTGGGGTTCGTTAGGTTGGAATGACCTGTTCTGCGCTGTATTTCTAAATAAAATAAAGGTTCTCGATGGTCAGCAGGTCAAGTGGGCTAAAGGGCCTGATTATACTGTTACAAGTACACGTTATTGTTTGAACATTTCAAGTTCACTGCCCTTCAGACACTGAAAATACAATTTTACAAATACAGAAAAGACTTGAAGATTCTCTAGACTGGTTGTTTGAGAGTACTTCCCCACATAGAATCATAAAATTTACAGCACAGAAATGGGCCTTTTAGTCCATCTTGTTCATGCCAGCCATGCTGCCTATCTTGGTTAATCCCATTTATCTGTATTAATAACATAGAATAGTACAGCACAGTACAGGCCCTTCGGCCCACATTGTTGTGCTGACCCTCAAACCCTGCCTCCCATGTAATCCCCCACATTAAATTCCTCCATATACCTGTCTAGAAGTCTCTCAAACTTCACCAGTGAATCTACCTCCACGCACCAACCACTCTCTGAGTAAAAAACCTTTCTCTAATATCCCCCTTGAACTTCCCACCCCTTACCTTAAAGCCATGTCCTCTTGTACTGAGCAGTGGTGCCCTGGGGAAGAGGCGCTGGCTATCTACTCTATCTATTCCTCTTAATATTTTGTATACCTCTATCATGTCTCCTCTCATCCTCATCCTCTCCAAAGCAGTAACTCAAAAAAAAAGACTTTACAATGGCGGGATGCAGACGAGCATCTCTGAACACAAAACATGTCCAACCTCAAAGTGGATGGGCTACAGCAGCAGAAGATCATGAACATATACAGAATGGCCACTTTATTAGATACAGGAGGTACCACTGAGTATATTTTAGGATTTCCCTTAATCTAACCTGCTCGTCACTTAACTCCACCCATACCGCTCCCCTACCTGGTTCCCTCTGCCCATCATTCATCAACATTCCTCCTCCACTATCACCAACTGGCCCGTGCCTCACACCTCCCACTCTTCTCTTTATACCGGCCATCGCCCGTTCCCACTCTCATTCGTGATACAGGGTTTCAATCAGAAATGGTGACAATTCTTTTCCTTTCCATATATACTGTTCAAACTGCTGAGGTACTCTAATAGTTCACATTTACCTCCTGAATCATATTTGCTGAAGTTACTTTATGACTCCTTTCTACCCTCTTCATTATTTTGTTTTAAAAACACCTCCCTCTTGTCAGATTTGTTTTCGTCTTTCTTCATTACAGAAACACACAAAATAGGTGCAGGAGTAGGCCATTCGGCCCTTTGAGCCAGCACCGCCATTCAGTATGATCATGGCTGATCATCCAACTCAAAACCCTGTACCAGCCTTCCCTCCATACCCCCTGATCCCTTTAGCCACAAGGGCCATATCTAACTCCCTCTTAAATATAGCCAATGAACTGGCCTCAACTGTTTCCTGTGGCAGAGAATTCCACAGATTCACCACTCTCTGTGTGAAGAAGTTTTTCCTCATCTCGGTCCTAAAAGGCTTCCCCTTTATCCTCAAACTGTGACCCCTCATTCTGGACTTCCCCAACATCGGGAACAATCTTCCTGCATCCAGCCTGTCCAATCCCTTTAGGATTTCATACATTTCAATAAGATCCCCCCCCCCCCGTCAATCTTCTAAATTCCAACGAGTATAAGCCTAGTCGATCCAGTCTTTCATCATATGAAAGTCCTGCCATCCCAGGAATCAATCTGGTGAACCTTCTTTGTACTCCCTCTATGGCAAGAATGGCTTTCCTCAGATTAGGAGACCAAAACTGCACACAATACTTCAGGTGCGGTCTCACCAAGGCCTTGTACAACTGCAGTAGTGCCTCCCTGCTCCTGTATTCGAATCCTCTTGCTATGAATGCTAGCATACCATTCGCCTTTTTCACCGCCTGTTATACCTGCAAGCCCACTTTCAATGACTGGAGTATAATGACACCCAGGTCTCATTGCACCTCCCCATTTCCTAATCGGCCACCATTCAGATAATAATCTGTTTTCCTGTTTTTGCCACCAAAGTGGATAACCTCACATTTATCCACATTAAATTGCATCTGCCATGAATTTGCCCACTCACCTAACCTATCCAAGTCACCCTGCATCCTCTTAGCATCCTCCTCACAGCTAACACTGCCGCCCAGCTTCGTGTCATCCGCAAACTTGGAGATGCTGCATTTAATTCCCTCATCTAAGTCATTAATATATATTGTAAACAGCTGGGGTCCCAGCACTGAGCCTTGCGGTACCCCACTAGTCACTGCCTGCCATTCTGAAAAGGTTCCATTTATTCCCACTCTTTGCTTCCTGTCTGCCAACCAATTCTCTATCCACATCAATACCTTACCCCCAATACCGTGTGCTTTAAGTTTGCACACTAATCTCCTGTGTGGAACCTTGTCAAAAGCCTTTTGAAAATCCAAATATACCACATCCACTGGTTCTCCCCTATCCACTCTACTAGTTACATCCTCAAAAAATTCTATCAGATTCGTCAGACATGATTTTCCTTTCACAAATCCATGCTGACTTTGTCCGATGATTTCACCACTTTCCAAATGTACTGTTTTCACATCTTTGATAACTGACTCTAGCATTTTCCCCACTACTGATATTAGGCTAACCTGTCTATAATTCCCCGGTTTCTCTCTCCCTCCTTTTTTAAAAAGCGGGGTTACATTAGCCACCCTCCAATCCTCAGGAACTAGTCCAGAATCTAAAGAGTTTTGAAAAATTATCACTAATGCATCCACTATTTCTTGGGCTACTTCCTTAAGCACTCTGGGATGCAGACCATCTGGCCCTGGGGATTTATCTGCCTTTAATCCCTTCAATTTACCTAACACCACTTCCCTACTAACATGTATTTCCCTCAGTTCCTCCATCTCACTAGACCCTCTGTCCTCTACTATTTCCGGAAGATTATTTATGTCCTCCTTAGTGAAGACAGAACCAAAGTAGTTATTCAATTGGTCTGCCACGTCCTTGTTCCCCATAATCAATTCACCTGTTTCTGTCTGTAGGGAACCTACATATGTCTTAACCAATCTTTTTCCTTTCACATATCTATAAAAGCTTTTAGTCAGTTTTTATGTTCCCTGCCAGTTTTCTCTCATAATCTTTTTTCCCTTTCCTAATTAAGCCCTTTGTCCTCCTCTGCTGGACTCTGAATTTCTCCCAGTCCTCAGGTGAGCTGCTTTTTCTGGCTAATTTGTATGCTTCTTCTTTGGAATTGATACTATCCCTAATTTCCCTTGTCAGCCACGGGTGCACTACCTTCCCTGATTTATTCTTTTGCCAAACTGGGATGATCAATTGTTGTAGTTCATCCATGCGATCTTTAAATGCTTGCCATTGCATATCCACCGTCAACCCTTTAAGTGTCATTTGCCAGTCTATCTTAGCTAATTCACGTCTCATACCTTCAAAGTTATCCTTCTTTAAGTTCAGAACCTTTGTTTCTGAATTAACTATGTCACTCTCTATCTTAATGAAGAATTCCACCATATTATGGTCACTCTTACCCAAGGGGCCTCTCACGACAAGATTGCTAATTAACCCTTCCTCATTGCTCAATACCCAGTGTAGAATAGCCTGCTCTCTAGTTGGTTCCTCGACATGTTGGTTCAAAAAACCATCCCACATACATTCCAAGAAATCCTCTTCCTCAGCACCCTTACCAATTTGGTTCACCCAATCTATATGTAGATTGAAGTCACCCATTATAACTGCTGTTCTTTTATTGCACGCATTTCTAATTTCCTGTTTAATGCCATCCGCAACCTCACTACTACTGTTAGGTGGCCTGTACACAACTCCCACCAGCGTTTTCTGCCCCTTAGTGTTATGCAGCTCTGCCCATATCCATTCCACATCCTCCCGGCTAATGTCTTTCCTTTCTATTGCATTAATCTCCTCTCTAACCAGCAATGCTATCCCACCTCATGTTCTTTCATGTCTATCCCTCCTGAAAATTGAACATCCCTGAATGTTGAGCTCCCATCCTTGGTCACCCTGGAGCCATGTCTCTGTGATCCCAACTATATCATATTCATTAATGACAATCTGCACTCTTAATTCATCCACCTTGTTACGAATGCTCCTTGCGTTGACACAAAGCCTTCAGGCTTGCTTTTACAACACTCTTAGCCCTTTTCCAATATTGTTGAAAAGTGGCCCTTTTTGATTTTTGCCCTGGATTTGCCGGCCTGCCACTTTTACTTTTCAACTTACTACTTTTTGCTTCTACCCTCATTTTACACCCCTCTGTCTCTCTGCACTGCTTCCCATCCCCCTGTTGTGAACTAACCTCCTCTCGCCTAGCCTCTTAAATTTGATTCCCACCCCCCCCAACCATTCTAGTTTAAAGTCACCTCAGTAGCCCTCGCAAATCTCCCCACCAGGATATTGGTCCCCCTAGGATTCAAGTGTATCCCGTCCTTTTTGTACAGGTCACGCCTGTGCCAAAAGAGGTCCCAATGATCCAAAAACTTGAATCCCTGCCCCCTGCTCCAATCCCTCAGCCACACATTTATCCTCCACCTCACTGCATTCCTACTCTCACCGTCGCATGGCACAGGCAGTAATCCCGAGATTACTACCTTTGCGGTCCTTTTTCTCAACTTCCTTCCTAACTCCCTATATTCTCCTTTCAGGGCCTCTTCCCTTTTCCTACCTATGTCACTGGTACCTACATGTGCCACGACCTCTGGCTCCTCACCCTCCCACTTCAGGATATCTTGGACATGATCAGAAATACCCCAGACCCTGGCACCAGGGAGGCAAACTACCATCCGGGTCTCTTATTTTTCATGTGTAGCTCAAAATACACAATGAAAGTCTGTCTTTGCTGTTGCTTTGCTACACGCTTAAGTGCTTGGGGGTGGGCACTGATGCTTTTTGTTTTGCTGGTGGAGGGCAGGAAATTGTTGCTTGCTGCCGCATAAGCGTGGAATGGAGGGGAGCTGGGGGTGGGGGGGGGGGACCTCTGTCATTCATTCCAGGTGGGCACTCCTGTTTTTCATGGATGGTTGCAAAGTAAAAGCATTTCAGGATATAGGTTGTATACATTTCTCTGATATTAAATGTACCTTTGAAAACTTTGAAATGTGTCGTTTGTGTAAACAACCAGAAGAATCTAAGGATGCAATAATATGCCCACAATGTTCAGCAGAACAACAACAACAACGGCAAAACAAGCCCCTTTCCTCAATCCCAGACAGACACATACACACCTGGAATAGCTGCTTCCTATCTACCTCTCCCAAGTCTTGTCCTATACCATTAAAATCCACCTTCCCTCAGTTTAGGGCCCCAACTCAAGGGCCAACTTTACCTTCCCAAATGACTGCTTTGAGCTTGACCACACAATGATCATTGTACACAGATACACTTCAATCACTTGCCCATTTTCCTTTCCTAATATAAAGTCAAGCCCCTGCCCTAGTATGTCTCTACATATTATTTGGCACAAACTAGATGGGCTGAATGGCCTGATTCTGTGCTGTAGCACTCAATGACACAGAAATAGGACCTTTAGCTTATCAGTCCATGCCAAACTATTACTCTGCCTAGTGCCATTGACCCATACTTGGATTATAGTTCTCCATACCCTAGAAACAGGACTGATGAAGGATCCTGGTCTGAAAGGGCGACTGTTTACACCTTTCCATAGATGCTGCCTGACCTGCTGAGTTCCTCCAGCATTTTCTGTGTGTGTTGGGTGCAGCCTTTCATTGATTCTATTGTGTTTCTTGTATTTACCGTGAATGCCCACAAGAAAATGAATCTCATAGGCTACGTCCACACTGGACCAGATAAATCCATAACCGAAACTTTTTCTCTTCTTTTTGACTCTCCATCCACACTGAAACAGCACTTTCCTCCCCCGAGAATGGAGCTTTTCTAAAACGCTCTCCAGATTGTTTAAATCTGAAAACGCTGGTTGGGTGTTGTAGTCTGTACGGGGCACCCGGAGGTTTTAAAAAAAACCTGTCGTCCCTTTTATCGGTGAAGAGACTATGGCTGTAGGAAATGTTACCAGGTTGACCCCTCTGTGGGAGTGGGGAAGATGTTGGTGGGGCGACCCGGGGGTCTGTGTGTCTGTATGTGTAGCTATTGTAGTGGCTGTGAGGCTGGTATTGTGGCGGTGGAAAGTACTGGGGGGAGCCATTATATTCCTCATCATTGTAAATCCCTCTGCAACAGAGTTAGTCAGTTTTTCAATGTCCGTCGTCAGCCGGGTCATACTGTCCGTGAACTTCCTGTCGGTTGCCTCCATACGCTCCAGTATTTGTTTTTTTAGTTTTAAGTCCTCCTGCGCGAGAGCCAACAGCTCTCCGTCGTTTGGCAATTTCCTTTTAAGTTTTTCTAGTCTGTAACTGGACAAACGTGCACCAAGTATACAGTTTCCTCTTCGCTTATTTTCTGTAGATGTGTCCTGTGCATGCCGAGGAGAGGATATTCGCCCAAATACCTGTTTTAATGTGGACGGAGGCATTTTAAAAACCAGCGTTTTCACGCGAAACCAGCGTTTTCAAGATTATCCGGTCTAGTGTGGACATAGCCTCAGAGTTGTATATGGTGACATAGATATTATCTGATAGTAAATTTAACATCCTTTAACATCTGCCGGACGATGCTGAGGATGTTCTACGAGTTTGTGGTGGCCAGTGCTATCATGTTTGCTGTTGTGTGCTGGGGCAGCAGGCTGAGGGTAGCAGACACCAACAGAATCAACAAACTTATTTGTAAGGCCAGTGATGTTGTGGGGATGGAACTGGACTCTGTCACGGTGGTGTCTGAAAAGAGGATGCTGTCTAAGTTGCATGCCATCTTGGTCAATGTCTCCCATCCACTACATAATGTACTGGTTGGGCACAGGAGTACATTCAGCCAGAGACTCATTCCACCGAGATGCAGCACAGAGCGTCATAGGAAGTCATTCCTGCCTGTGGCCATCAAACTTTACAACTCCTTCCTTGGAGGGTCAGACACCCTGAGCCGATAGGCTGGTCCTGGACTTATTTCATAATTTACTGGCATAATTTACATATTAATATTTATGGTTTATGGTTCTATTACTATTTATTATTTATGGTGCAACTGTAATGAAAACCAATTTCCCCCGGGATCATTAAAGTATGACTATGACTATTTACTTTGCACTTTGAAAAAAGTTATACATCATCACAAAAGGGGTCTTGTCCAAAGTAAGCTCAACCCCAAGTTGCTGCCAATAAGAATTTTATATGTATGGAATTTGATGTCATGCGATATTTACTAATTTATGGTTTATCACTTTACATCAAATACAAATTCTTTCCAAAATATTATACCTGAAACATTGCTTCAAAAGATCAACAAGGAAACTGCTGGAGGAAATCATTGGTTTGAGCAGCAGCTGTTGGAAGAAAGGAACTCTTACTGTTTCAGGTTGAAACCCAGGATCAGGTCACTCTGCCTCTCACAGAATTATTTATTGCTAGTTAATTCAGAATTCATCTCCTTACAGTACTGCATATTTTTTTTTAAGAGTGGACGCCCAGACATTAATTAATTCTGGAAACCTAAGAAAAAAATCTAAATTCCTTTATAACCAGAAAAATGAAGTTCATGGTCCCAGTGCTTCAATGTTAAAAGCCAATGTAGTTTAAAAAACTGGGTCAAAGAAATTAAAAACACTTTTTTATTTTTAATGCAGACAATTCATCGCTTTAGAGATTAAAAGGATATTAAGTAATTTTTCACTTGAATTTATCTATTTCTGAATTTATCATTTTAAGTGCCTGTCGAGGTGTCAGCCATGGTTAATAAGCAGTGAAGTCAATGAAACAATGAGTCAGTGAATATAATTGGGACAGTACAGTGCAATACTTTGCCTGCCACAGAATAGAAGAAGTGCTGGTATGTTGGAGTGGCTATCAGAATCAAGGCTCAATCTGGAAAACTTAAAAGATCCCAAGGCACCAGTTCAGTGAAAAGCTATTAAGAGTACCAAGCCCTGTCTAACTTTAAAATCCTCAATAAAGGTTACGGGCAAACTGAGTAGTCCTTATCTTACTGCATGCATATCCCACTTTACCTAACAACAATGTGAATGAATAACAGCAAGGCATTACCTGACTCCCCTACCAACAGTGAATGAGTGGTACGTTCCATCACGGCCCGAGCGACGCTGATCGCACTCTTAATCCTTCGAAGGTCTCCAACTCCGCCAACCTCAATGGTGTCACTGGGGATGCAAAACGAAGATGGATCATGATGGTGAGTTGGAACATGAACTTGTGTGGCCTGACCTTTCCTCTGTGGTCAAGTTTGGCTATTGTCCTCCCATTCCGAGCTTTCAAACTTCAAAATGTTGACACAGGCAAGAAGATGATGTAGAAACACAAGAGGCTGCAGATGCTGGAATCTGACAAGAAAGGAAGGCGACAAATGAATCCAGATCAGGGAGCGATGATGGGCAGATGGAGCCAGTTGAGGAAGTGTTTAGGAGACCCAGTGGGTTAAGTGTGTGGATGATAGGCAGATAAAACCAGGTGGAGGAAGGGAATAAAACTGAGTAATGAGGAGTGGCAGGTTTACGGTACAGTATGGGGTGGCATGGTAGTATATTGGTTAGCACAACGCTTTACAGTACAGACGACACAGCTTCATTTCCCACTGCTCGCCTGTAAGGAACTTGAATATTCTCCCCCTGACCACGTGGATTTCCTCTGGGTGATCTGGTTTCTTCTCACAATCCAGATCCCGTTGGTAGGTTAATCGATCATTGTAAATTGTCCCAGGATTAGGCTAGGATTAAATCAGGAAATTGCTGGGCGGTGCAGCTCGAGAGATCGGAAGGGCCTATAATCTCTCTATCTTAATAAATAAATCAATAAACATTCGATAGGGCTTTACAACATTATTAGCCGTAAGAACAAGTTTTAAGTAAGTGTGTCTCACTCTATGCACAACAGCAAATTACATTTCTTACCCATTCATTATCAGTGCGTCCAACGTGGTCTCACCGGTTTCATCGGGACTTCCTCCGTATCCCACAGTGCCACGGCACTGGTCAATCTCACATTGGCTGCCACCTTTCTCCACCGCGTCCAGTGCTGATCCACCACTCATAAGAGTCTTCCATGCTAATCGCAACAAACATGCAATTTATTTCAACCTCTCTAATGAGCAGTAATGACATAAACCAAATTATTAGAAGCATTTACACTTGGAGGTGAGGTTTAGTTGTTTTATGAGAATGTGTGTATCCTTTACAATATTAAGGTAGAAATTAATTTTAAGAATCTGAACAATAAAGAACATGCTGAATATCACTGAAAAAGTACTTCGTGTTAGCAGAACAGATTCAATGGGCCAAATGGCCTAATTATGCTGTTGTCGTACATTCGTATGGTTAGAAAGAAATCAATTTCTAGTCAGTAACATTATACAACAACATCAGCTTGATCTTGATCCAAAAGTCCGATTCGGGTCAATGGAAAGAATTTAGAGCAGAGTACAATGTCCAACTATGCAGCACGTTGAACAAGGGTTTTCTACAAGAGAAACTGATGAGTTGACAAGTTCCTCTCATTCTCCTCCTGACATTCCCTCCAGTGTGGTATTTCAAAGAAGAGAATGTCAGAGAGGAAGGTAGGGAACACTGTGACTGGCAGACACCAACATTTTAGCAAGGAATTGGGAACAGCAGATTTGCAACATCTATTAAGTTTTGTTCAGAAAAAGCCATGGATAATATTTAGCTGTCTTTTTATTTTGAACTCAGGTAGTCAATCTAGAATATAAAGGCAAGGGTGCAATGCTGAGGCTTCATAAGGTATATATCAGGCTGCACTTGGGGGATTGTGAGTAGTTTTAGGGTACTTATCTAAGAAAGGCTGTGCTGGCGTTGGACATGGTCCAGAGGAAGGTCACAATAATCCTAGAAATAAAAAGGTTAGTATATAAGGAGTGTTTGGTGGCTCTGCGCCTGTACTCACCGGGATTTAGAAGAATGAGGGAGGATCTCATTGAAACTTATTGAATATTGAAAGACCAAGATAGAATGAATGTGGAGAGGATGGGGGAGTCTAGGACCAGAGGGCACAGCCACAGAATAGAAGTTGTCCCTTTAGAAGAGGAATTTCTTCAGCTAGATTGTGGTGAACCTGTGGAATTAATTCCAACAGACAGCTGAGGAGACTAAGTTATTGGGTATATTTACAGCAGAAGTTGATAGGTTTTGATTAGTAAAGGCATCAAAGATTATGGAGAGAAGGCAAGGGAATGAGGTTGAGAGGGATAATAAATCAGCCATGTACACTCCCTCACTTTTTTAAAATTTATTTTTGCACTTAATTTTATATATATATTTCTTATTGTAACTCATGTTTTTTTAAAAAAATTATGTATTGTCATGTACTACTGCACCAAAACACCAAGTTCCTCAACATATGCCAGTGATATTAATCCTGATTCTGATTGAGTGGAATTCTCTGCCCTAGAAGACTGCTGGCCTGTTCTTAAACTGGTTAGTTGAAGGTCCTGGAAGGTGTTCTTCATCTTGAATTGGGCTGCAATGGAAGAATGGAAGACATCGGCGGGTGGGGTGGGAGAATGTTGATAGAAGCCATGAGCAAATGCGTGCTCACAAGTCACCCTTGGAATATTGTATTTACCTTATTGAATTTATTCCATTTACCTTTAGGAATGATTGGAACTGTTCCCGCACAAACTGTGGTCCATTGTCACTGACTAGGTGTTCCTGAACATTATTTCTTGCAAGGAGTCTTCTCATCCCATCAGCAGTTCTCAAGGCTTTAGTGGGTGGAGGCTACTGGGAATACTGGCCACTTTGTAGTTGCGTCTACTACTACGAAGAAATATGTACTCAGGATTGTTCCAGCAAAATCAACATGGACCCTCTGCCAGGGCAATGCAGAACATTCCCAGGGATAGAAAGGCTCTGCTCTTGGAATCTTGTGGACATGTTGGCATATCATACGGTGCATTGAAAACTGCTCAATCCACTGATTTATCCCAAAGCTTTCATTTTAACCATGCCTACATGACCAGCATGTAGCTCCTCCAACAGGCTCCTCTCAGCTTGGATGGTACAGTACCTATGAGGCAACCACCATCAAGGGCCAGTTCAAAAAAAAATGATGGATCTTGAGTTTCTGCTGGCAATTCCAGCCACTTTGGGTGACCATGTAGATCTGAAAGAGTGAGGTTTCCCTTTGGATTATCTCTGCCATAATAAGAAGGCTTTTGATTTGTACTGGGGAGTATATGTCAAGAGGAGTGTTTTTTTTTTTGTAAATTTTTCAAGTATTCCCTTTTCTAATGGATAGTCAATCAGCATTTCCACAATTGGTTGTTCTCTAGATTTCAATCTGGCAACAGTGTCCTCCAAGAAACGGAGTCCATTTCTGCATTGGTGCTGCTGCTGGTGGAGGAACATATTTCTGTAGATTGAAAATGACACTAGTGGTTGATGAGCAGAAATGAAGGTAAACACTCTCCCATACAAGTACTGGTTTAATAGGTTTTACACCCCAAACTAGACTCAAGCCCTGTCTGTCAATCTGTATGTAACTTTTCACAGCAGTGGCAAGGGAACGTAATGCAAAGGGTATGGGATGTTCACTTCAATCACTCATAATATGTGACATGACTGTGTAGAATTTTGTAAATAAAATGGCATAAGAATTTTAAGATTATGGAAAACAGTAACAACTCTTTTATCGTCAACCAAACATAGAACATAATGAAGTGAAACTTTTACTGCACTTTATGTCAGACCAGCCTCTTAAAGTGAACCCCAACGCAATGCCAGTGGTTGTGATTACGCACATGTTTCTACCCATTACATTACCCTACACATGCCCCCACCCACCCCCACACCCCAGAATTCACCAAAACCAGTCCTGTGAGCCTGTTCGGAACTCAGCCAAGCCGCCCGGCTCAGGTCCTATGTTCCATGGGTGGAATAACTGCAGGTGCCTCTGGCTCATCCGCGTGTCGACATGCTCATGGTCATGTCATGACACCAGCAGCATGGTAGAGGAATCCTAAATGTCTTGGTGGGCCAGTTTAAAACAATCTTCCAAAATACATTCAGGTTTATCCATTCCAAAACATAGAATGGGCCATCGTAAGGGGGTTTAAGGGGATGTTGGTGTACATCATGGCCCACGAAAATAACAGAGTGTAGGTGAACGGGAACCCAAGAGTGCTGTACGCCTTGACGGGAGGTAGGAATAGCAGCGGAGGAAATGGGTTTACTGAGGAGGGCGAAAGTTGCTGAGGCCAACCAGGTGGTTGTGGCGTCAGGAATAAAATTACTTGGTACTTGTAACAGCTGCCTGTATACCAACTCAACCATGTACAACTTCAGGTCTTCCCTTGGAGCTATTCTGAGCCCCAGCAGGACCCACAGTAGAAGAACATGCCAACACTCCTCCGTCAGGGAAGCCCTCAGAGCAGCCTTTAAGGAGTAGTGAAGCCACCTGCACAGACCATTGGACCTACATGAGGTAGCCCAACACCAAGGTTCTGGGCCATCGCAGCCTAGAGGTCTGATGTGAATTGGGGACCAGAGTCAGAGAAAATATCAGATGGGGTGCCAAAATGAGCAACCCAGGTGTTGATGAACAGAGCCACGTCAGTGGCCGTCGTTGATGCTAGATGGATGATCTCTGTCCACCTGGTGGTACGGCCCACCACGGTAAGGAGGTGCATGAAACCAGGGGAGTGGAGAAAGAGGACCAACCAGGTCCACATTGACATGGTCAAGTCATCGCTCAGGGATCTCAAAAGGCGCCAATGGTGCCCGAACATGATGGTTAATTTTTGCCTGCTGGCATGCCACACAGGTTGCAATCCAATCACACACATCCATCTGAGGCTATGCCACACAAACTTCAGTGTAATCAGCTTCTGTGAGGCCATCCGCCCGTATGTCGAGAGGCCATGAATTGAGTCAAAATAGGCTGTCTCCAGTTTGCAGGCACTATGGGGCAAAAGTGACCGGTTGAGATATTGCACAGGAGAGCAACTTCAGCTTCCCCGACCTTAATACGTGTAAGATGATGAGAGGCATTGATCGTGTGGATAGACAGAGGCTTTTTCCCAGGGTTAAAACGGCTATCACAAGGGTGTACAATTTTAGGGTGCTTGGAAGCAGGTACAGAAGAGATGTCAAAAGTAGGTTTTATTTACGCAGAGAGCGGTGAGTGCATGGAATGGGCTGCCAGTGACGGTGGTGGAGGCGGATACAACAGGGTCTTTTAATAGACTCCTGGATAAGTACATGGAGCTTCAAAAAAATAGAGGGCTATGGGTAACCCTAGGTAATTTTAAAAGTAAGTACACGTTTGGCACTGCATTGTGGGCCGAAGGGCCTGTGTTGTGCTGTAGTTTTTCTATGTTTCTATGTTTTCTAATGTCAGCCAACCGCAGGTCCGTAACTGCTGCTAGGTAAGCCTAGAGTAGTCATAAGCCTAGATAAGTCAGTAGTCATGCCAGCATAATCAACCCCAGTGTGTATGGTCTCATTCTATGGCCACGAGAGGCAATCAGCCACGGCGTTATTTTTCCCCTTGATGTGCCGTACGTCATTCGGGAGCTTGGATATGTAGACCAGGTGGCGTTGCTGCCTTGCAGACCAACGTTCTGATATTCTGACCATTGCGTGCACGAGAGGTTTGTGGTCAATGAACACTGTGAAGTGACGACCCTCTGGTAGAAAACGAAAATGGCGGAGCGCCAAATAGAGACCAAGAAGTTTTCAGTCAAAAACATGCTGTACTTCCTTATGGGGAAAAGGTGCTGCTGGCTGAAGAAGGCAAGCAGCTGCCACACACCTCCGATCAACTGTTTGTGCACAGCACAATGTCAGTAGTGATGACTATAGGTGTGTTGGGGACCAGGTGCACCAGTAGGGTGGTGTTGGAAAGGGCTCGTTTGGTGTCATCAACTGCTCTGCTCATGTCCACTGACCAATCAGGCATGTGATTAGGTGCATTGCCTTTAAGGGCACTATACAAGGGGAGCATAAGTTCAACAGCTCGTGAAATGGTGATAGAAATTCACCATACCTAAAAAGTTTGTGGTGCGGGGTGGTGGAAAATTGATTGGGGGTGGGGGGTTGTAGTTTGCACCTTCTGTGGAGATGTGATGGCTGAGAAAATCAGTGGTTGACAACCCAAACTGGAATTTAGCAGGATTAATAGAAACACAGAAGACCTACAGCACAATACAGGCCCTTTGGCCCACAAAGTTTTGCTGAACATGTCCCTACCTTAGAAATTACTAGGCTTACCCATAGCCCTCTATTTTTCTAAGCTCCATGTACCTATCCAAAAGTCTCTTAAAAGACCCTATCGTATCCGCCTCCACCATCGTTGCCGGCAGCCCATTCCACGCACTCACCACTCTCTGCATAAAAAAAAATCAACCTGTTTTGGCTTAAGTGCTCAAAAAGTGTGCGAAATTGTGATAGGTGTTCGGATTTGGATGCACTGGCAACGACTATGTCATCCAGGTAAACAAAAAGAAAATAAAATGCATTTGAATACAGAGACCATCAGCTGTTGGAAAGTCTGTGCTGCATTTCTCAGCCCAAACATCATGCTCAGAAACTCAAAGAGGCCAAACGAGGTCATCACAGCCATTTTGGGAATGTCCTCCAAGCACACAGGCACCTGATGGTGGCCCCCAATTAAGTCAACGTCAGGAAAAATAATTTTCCTGCTAAACATGTCAAAAAGTGCTGGATGTGTAGTGCCGGATAACGAACGGGGGTGGTGACCTCATTGAGGTGTCAGTAATCGTCATATGGGTGGCAACCACAAATGCGCTTAGGGAACATGTGAGGGGACAAAGCCCAGGGCTATTCGACCTGCATAATAATGGTAAGCCTTTCCATGTTGGCAAATGGCCAGCTTTTCTGGGTCCAGTCTACATGGACCAGCAGGCCAGATGTGGAAATGTGATGCTGGTCCCCATGTTTTGTGACTGTAGCTGAGAACGTGGGCTTGCTGAGGTTTAGGAATTCGCCCAGAAGTCGAGTAAACTCACATGCGGTAGTGGCGCATGGGCTTGACAGAGTCATTGTGGGGAACTTACTGGGGGTGCAGGGTAAAGACCCAAAAGTCCTTGACAGACACAAGCCAGCAGATCGACTAACAGTCCTTGAGCACACAGGAAATAAGTGACAAGCAGAGGTCTAGCCAATTTAGCCAGGACATAGTCCAATGTGGTACGTGGTCTATCAGCTCTGAAGGCCTAGCGTCCCCCAGGCCGAGCAAGGACAGCAATATTTTTTGCGCTCAGACTCCGATAGTCTAATGGTCTGTAATTGGTGAATCTTCAGCGTTCCGTATTTATCACCTTTGTAATGTATTGTGTGAGTATTCGTAGCATTAGAGTGCGTATGACGTCAGGACGTGGAATAAGGGTTTAAAAAAATGGAAGTCTGGTGAATAAACGTTGGTTGTTCAATCTACATCGGTGTCCGAGTCACATCAATATTACATGGTGTCAGAAGAAAACGCGAAAAATAAAAAGGAAGAGAAGACACGTAAAAGATGTCACAGTTACAGCCTCCGTCAAGTTTCAGCCTACAAGGTAATCTTGCTGAAAACTGGAAAATATGGATCCAGAAGTTTGAGCTGTTTTGCACCGCTAGCGGCCTAGCTGAAAAGACGGAGAAAGTGCAATGTGCTACGTTTCTGCACGTAGCGGGAGAAGAGGCAACAAAGGTTTGCAATAAGTTTGTCTTCCAAGATGATGAGCAAAAAAATTGAGGTGCTCAAAAAAAAAGTTTCAAGATTACTGCGAACCGAGAAAAAACTTACCGTTCATCCGACACCGGTTTTTCACGAGGGCTCAAGGACCAATAGAGACCATAGATGCCTACGTAACAGATTTGAAGAGCAAGGCAAAAGACTGTGGGTTCGGATAACTGCATGATTCTTTAATACGTGACAGGATTGTATGCGGCATACGAGACGATCAAGTGAGAGGCAGGCTATTGAGAGAGGCAGATCTTACATTAGAAAAGGCGATTGATGTTTGCCGTGCCAGCGAGATCACGTCAAGTCAGGTTAAAGTGCTCAGTGAAGAGATTGAAGTGCACAAAGTAAAAACTGTGAAAACTAACAAGAGTAGGACAAAGCCAGCTCCACAGGATGATCAAAAGGAAGTTAATTGCAACAGGTGTGGTTATAAACTTGGATACAGAAAATGTCCAGCCTTTGGTCAGACATGCAAGTTATGCCAGAAAAGAAATCACTTTGCAAAGGTGTGCAAATCGAAGGAGCACGCAAGGAAAATGCATGCTGTGGAACAGAGGGAGGGCAACAGTGACATGTTCATTGGCACAGTTGAAGTGGAACAGGAGGTATGCATGAAGAATATTGACAATGCAGAGATGGAGGATGAAGATGATTGGACCCAAGAAAGTGACATTTAAGCTTGACACCGGAGCAAAGTGCAATATAATGTCGGCAGAAACATTCAACTCACTGGACATCAGAGGAAGACTGGAAAAATCCACCTGCAAGCTTGTTGCATATTTCGGCCACAAGACAGCGCCACTGGGCAAACAAGCACTCACCTGTGTGTACAAACGTCAAAAATACAAGATCGAATTGAAATAGTGCAGCAACATGTTCCAGCAATACTGGGCAAAGCAACATGCACAAAGCTAGGCCTGGTGAAGCGAATCTACGGTGTTGAAAAAGAAAATGACATTCTCAAAGACTTTGATGACTTGTTTTCTGGATTACGATGTTTACCAGGGAAACACCATATCCAGATTGATCCAACTATTGCACCAGTCGTGCATGCCACAAGAAAGATTCCAGTAGCTCTCAGGGATTGAGTAGTGGAGGAGCTACACAGAATGGAACAGATGGGGGTCATAACAAGACAAATAGAACCGACCGACTGGGTGAATAGTATGGTGAGTGGTCACAGAAAAAAAGACGAGGATTTGTATGGATCCATAAGATCTCAACCAAGCCATCAAAAGAGAGCACTATCCGCTGCTCACGGTTGAAGAGGTTGTCTCCCGCATGCCTAATGCAAAATACTTTACAGTATTAGACGCAAATCAAGGCTTCTGGCAGATCAAGCTGGATGAAGAAAGTTCCAAATTATAGACTTTTAACACGCCCATAGGGAGATATCGTTTCCTGCGTCTACCCTTTGGGATTTCTTCTGCATCAGAGGTATTCCAGAGTTCCGTGGCACAAATGATTGAAGACCTGGATGGGGTGGACAATATCACTGATGATTTGCTGATATGGGGTGATACAATTGAGGAACATGATCAGAGACTGAGGAAGCTCCTGGAGAGAGCACGTGAGTACAGCCTAAAACTGAACAAAAGTAAATGTAAGATCAGAACTACAGAGATCAAGTACATAGGTCATGTGCTCAGTGCTGATGGGCTAAAACCAGATGATGAAAAGGTCAGAGCTGTGGTACAGCTACCACCACCCGAAGACAAGAAAGAACTATTGAGCTTCATGGGCATTATACAGTATCTTGCCAAGTTCATTCCCAACTTATCAGAAGTAAGCACTCCACTCCGAAAGCTACTAGAGAGCAACACTGAATGGTATTGGGAAGACAAACAAAAGAAAAGTTTTGACACATTGAAGCAGTTGGTTACCAATGCACCAGTACTCAAGTTCTATGATGTCAACAAACCAGTGACGATGTCTGTGGATGCCAGTTCGGAAGGAATAGGAGCTGTTATATTGCAGGATGGGAGGCCTGTGGCGTATGGATCACGAGCACTTACGGACTGCCAACGCCGATTTGGTCAAATCGAGAAGGAATTACTCGCCATAGTTTATGGGTGTGAGAAGTTCCACCAATATGTATATGGCAAAGAAATCCAGGTTGAGAGTGATCACAAACCACTTGAGAGCATCTTCAAAAAGCCACTCCACCAAGCTCCTATGAGGCTGCAAAGGATACTTCTCAGGCTACAGAGGTACACTCTCACAGTCACCTATAAGCCAGGAAAAGAACTGTACATCGCTGATGCTTTGAGCCGTGTTTACCTCAAAGAGCAAAAGGAGGAGTTGCTAGGAAGAGAGCTGGAGGTCAACTGGGTTATACCTCAGCTACCCATCTCTGAGGAGAAGTTGAACATGTTCAGGAAAGCGACTGCAGATGATCCTAAAATGCAAATGCTAAGAGACCTTACAATGAATGGATGGCCAACAGAAAGATGTTCCAAAGGAAATGCAGAAATACTGGACATTTAAAGAAGAAGTCAGCTATGCATCAGGACTAATGTTCAAAACGGCAAAACTCATCGTACCAAACCAAATGAGACAGGAAATGCTCAACAGAATTCATGAGTCACACCTGGGGATAGTGAAATGTAAAGAAAGAGCAAGGGACATTCTCTGTTGGCCAGGCATGTCAACTCAGGTAGAGGACATTGTGTCTCAGTGTGCTGTCTGTAATGAAAACAAAAACAGCAATCCAAGAGAGCCTTTGCTTCCCCACCCACTATCAGGAAGACCATGGGAGAAGATTGGCACAGATCTCTTTCACTACAATGGTACAGAATATCTGCTTTGTGTGGACTACTATTCAAAATATCCAGAGATCACCAAGTTAAGTGACACGTCCAGTCGAGGTGTCATTACCGCAATGAAGTTGACATTCACAAGACATGGTATTCCAGATATTGTCGTTGGTGACAATGGTCCACAATATGCCAGTGGTGAGTTCAGAGGGTTCTCAGAAAGCTGGGAATTTCAACATGTTACTTCCAGTCCAGGGCACGCTCAGTCTAATGGACAAGCAGAGAGAACTGTACAAACTGTCAAGAACATGCTCAAGAAGGCACAGAGCAGCAACGGTGACCCTTACATCGCTCTGCTTGAATACCGCAACACACCGATTGAGGGTGAGGGGTTCTCTCCTGCGCAGCTGTTGATGGGACGTCGTCTGAAGTCCAGACTGCCAACATCCACAACTCTACTGACTCCTGAAGGTAATGCTGAAGTACATGACAAGCAAAAGTACAAGCAAATAAAGCAAAAGAGCGACTATGACAGACGTACAAGATAGTTGCCAGATCTGCATACAGGTGAAAATGTCAGAGTACAGAGAGGGGACACTTGGCAACCAGCTGTGGTCATCAGCAACCAAGATCCTTCGTAGTTCGCACACCAGATGGAGGAGTCTACAGGAGGAACAGGAAGCATCTGCTGAAGACAGGCGAGAATGAGTTCCAACGTACAGATGCACAGGACATTTCCACATATACAGACATACAAACCAACGACACCAAGAGTGATGCAGATCACAAAGACACAGAGGTCTCTCGAGAGACTGACACTGATGAAGGACGAGCACAGTCACAGTTGTATCACACACGGTCTGGGAGACAAGTCAAACTTCCAGCTCGATACAGAGACTAGACATACAGTTTGAGGCAAAGTCACACATGTCATAAGTTCCAAGGTGTGAAATAAAAGGTTTATTAGTCTATGTTAGCAAAAGAAAATACACTGCTGTTAGTATTGTAAAATACAATGCAGAATACAGCACAAGAAGGTAAGATTTTTTTAGTTTATGTCATGGTTGTTGCACTGTAAGAAGGGCACACCTAGAGGCATTGTTTTGGTAATTCACAGTGTTGTAAACAAATCTTGAGAAGGGGGATGTAATGTATTGTGTGAGTATTCGCAGCATCAGAGCGCGTATGATGTCAGGACGTGGAATAAGGGTTTAAAAAAAATGGAAGTCTGGTGAATAAACGTTGGTTGTTCAATCTACAGCGGTGTCCGAGTCACATCAATATTACAACCTTCAGGCGGGTGTACCATGTTCACTGCCACGGAACTACTGTCTGGTGTCGTCCACGGAGACTTCTCGCAGCGCCATTTGGGCCTCGGCTTATACTGACCAAGCGACAGCATTTACCACTCAGGCATCCCAGACAAACTTCATTGTGGATCATAATCTGTTTACAGTGTCTGACATCACTGCTTCCTCTCCCGTTTTAAAAGCCACCTTGCACTGCACTGTCCATTGTCATTTCTTCTGCGGTCATACATATATCCAGTAATTAATTATATAAAGAACAAAAATGATTACTCAAAGGATATATTTCCAATGCTGCTCGGACTACTGAAATATTAAATGCACAGCGGGGCTGTCCACGGACAGCGTGACGGCAGCCCCGGACACTCACCCTGATCCGCAGCGTCGTGGTAGGGCCAAGTAATGAGGACGAGGGGCAGCTGGGCGGCCGCGACCGAACGCCAGAGGCTGAGCAAAAGCACCAGTGGAGCTGTGCCCAGACAACCCATGGCAGTGAGTGCCGACTACCCTCTCCAGCACAACCGGCGTGTGCAAAGCTGCTTCCTTGGTTGGTCACAAGATCTACACGCAAGAAAGGACCACCCCCTGAACTACTTCAAAACCCCGAGCAAGTGTTACCTGCATTATATATTTTATTGCAAACGCAACATTACCAACACAAATGATTTTGCTTTGATTACACTTTTTATATTCGTTTCCATTTGAATCTTTTTCCTCCGCCGTCAAATTTCTGAACGGTGCGTGAATCAATGAACACGATATCGCTATTACGCTTTCGCGCTATGTATTTATTTATTGTAGCTCTTTGTATATTTTATTTCTTGCACAGCACTGCTGCCACAAAACAAATTTCACAATATATGCCAGTGATAGTAAATCCCCTGATTCTGAATCGGGGTTCTCAATGGACATCTAAGATCTTGTTCTAAGCACAAGCACGGGTAGTCCCGTGGAAATGTGAACCTTTGATCTGAGGACTAAAGGTATGATATTTGCCACATTGTTTTCTTACGGCAGAACGGGGCGTGCTAATAACCACAGAAGACTGCACATACCAACTAATCGAAGCAAGAGCGAATTGGTTCTAAAACTTAAGGGAGGGCGGAAACTCTATTGTATTTTTCTACAAAAATCACTGAAAGTTAACAATTGGGTCCAGCCGGCAATTCAGAAGGTAGATTGTATGTAGGTGTTTGATGGGTGGATGGCGTGTGTCTACTGCCTGGAAATGCACCTTCAATTTGCGGGACAGGTCATTCAGAGACTTGGGCAGTATTCATGTGTACTGTATAGTTGAATGATAATTAAACTTGAATTTGATTTGATTTTTGATTTGAGTTTTTCATCGCAGGTGGGATTTGGGTTCAAGAGTCTGCAGATACTGGCATCTGGGACGGCAAACAATCTGCTGGGGAAAGTCAGGAGAGTCTGCAGATGCTGGAAATTTAGAGCGAAACACACTAAACGCCGCTGGAACTCAGCAGGTGAGGCAACGTCTATGGAGGGAAATAAATTGTCCACGTTTCAGGCCGACACCTATCATCAGGACTGGAAAGGAAGACGGTAGAAGCCAGAATTTAAAAAAAATCCTGGTTGGGGGGGGGGTGGAAGAGCACAAGCTGGCAGGTGAGAGATGCAGGTTAGGAAGATGGGGGGAACTTCCGGTAGCGCTCATGGAGTGAAGTCGCGTTCTTGACTCGCTCCATTACCTCTGAGTTTTTTCTCTCTATGGTCAGCTATACTTTAATTAACTATTAAGGCATCAATTTTTACAATACTTTGAATTAAACTGAATTCTCTGACAATTGGATGATACTGAGATCGGCTATGTCTAAGAACGGGAAAGACGGCAAGGATGGTAAACCTCCGGTTAAACCGAAAGCTACGGATCTCCCTCCGACTGAATCACCGGTGACTTTGAAAGCGATATCGGAGTTAATTCAGAGGGAAATTTCAACCTCTGTTAGGGAGATGATTCGTACAGAAATTATGGGCTTTGTTAAAGACCTGATTCATACGGAAATCTCAACTAAGTTCCAGAAAATTGCCGATTTAATTGATAAGATGCAAACATGTATTGCGGAACATCAGTCGGCTATATCTGATCTTCAAAAATCCGCGCAACAAAGTGAGCTTAAGATGGGGAAAGTCGAAGAAACAATTAATGTAATGAAGAAGAAACTTGACTTTTTGACTTTTAAAAACTCTGACTTGGAATCTAGAATGCGACGGCAGAATTTACGAATGATTGGCGTCAGGGAAGCCGTGGAAGCTAACAACCCTATGAAATATTTCTCCCAACTTTTAAAAGATGCATTCCCTACTGTATTTCCTGACCAACCACCGCTACTGGATCGTGTTCACAGAATCCCATTATACTGGTCTAGGTCAGATAGACCTAGGCATGTTATCTTACGTTTTCATTACTTTCAAGACAAGGAGAGACTGTTTCGATTCGCTCGATCTAAAGGTTTCATTGATTTTTCGGATCTTAAGTTCCGATTCGTGGAAGATTTCAGTAAACCAATCTGGGACCAACGGGTCCGTTACAGATCCGTGATGTCGGAATTCTATAAGATGGATTTAAGACCAGCGCTGCTGTACCCTGCACGTCTAAGGATTCGCATGTTAGATGGAGCCCTTCGTTTTTTTGATTCTCCATCGGATGCCCAGAGTTATCTGGATCAACTTTCATCTTCAACATCTTAATTGCCTTTTTTTAATTTTCTCCGTTGATCGGAGGCTGTGAATTGGTTGGTTTTAACTTTTCTGTGCCCTATTTGGGCAGAAAAGTTTACTTTCGATTTCTTAATATGGCTGCTAAACTTTCTTTTTAACTGCGTCATTTCTTTCTTTTCCCAGGGGATTCTGGGTGGTTACTTCCCTTTTGTCATCTTACGTATTTCCTGTGCGGCCTTAAATTTTGTAGTTTTTTTTTAAATTTTATTCTGTTTTGCTTTTTATAATCATTTTATGTTAATAATCCTATTTTTTTTGTTGCTGTGTCTATTCATGAGTTTGAGGTTTATTGTGGTTTTTTTTTAATATATACTTTCCGGCTTTTGTTCTGTTCTGTGTGTATTTTAATTGAGCTAACTTTTTTTTACTTATTTTTTTACTGTTTTACAATTAGCTGATCCTTTTCATATTTATACCTTTTTTTTAGGGAGCGTATACCGGAAGTCATGGGGGTAGTTTTAGCGCTTGCTTCTTTCTGGCGGGTCTGCTTTAGATTTCGCCTTGGGGTCTTGGGGTGGGGGGTGGTGGGAGGGGCTTCACGTTTTAGTTTGTTTCTCTTTGGGCTATATACATTATTGAAGTATTGGTTGCGTCCTTTTCCCTGGTATCTTTTGTATGTTCTGTTTCCTCTCCGGGTTTGTGGGTCGCGCCTATTGTCAATCCTCCTTGTTATGGGTTGACTTTAGGATTTATGGAGTCTATTATTAATTTTGTCTCCTGGAATACTAATGGTCTTAATCATCCTATTAAAAGGAAAAAAGTTTTTAAAGTGTTCCGGAGACTTAAAGCACAAATTTTATTTTTACAAGAGACCCATGTACGGAGGGGGGACAGACTACGTTTTTTCAAATTCTGGAAGGGACAACAATTTCATTCGAACTCCAATGCTAAGATTCGAGGCGTCTCTATTTTTATAGACTCCTCAGTTACTTTTATACAACAGGATATTATCTCTGATCCGAATGGTAGATTTTTATTGGTTAGTGGTTTACTATTTAATAAAAAAGTAGTTTTGGTTAATGTTTATGCTCCTAATATGGATTGTCCGGAATTTTATAAATCATTGTTTGATCAGTTTCCGAATTTGAACGAGTTTTCATTGATTTGGGGCGGAGATCTTAATACCTGTTTATCTCCAGCTTTGGACCGTTCGGCTCCTTTACGGACTTTACCTAATAAATCTGCAAATTTGATTAATTTTTTCCTTTCTGATTCTGGGTCGACGGACATTTGGCGTTTTCTGCATCCTCAGGAAAAAGATTTTTCCTTTTTTTCACATGTTCATCATTCCTATTCAAGAATTGATTATTTTTTCATTGATTCTCGTCTCATTCCTTCAGTGATTAAATGTGATTATGATTCTATAACCATTTCGGATCATGCTCCACTTAAGCTTTCTATTAAAATTATGGCCAATATACCAAACAATAGACAATGGCGTTTTAATTCGCTGTTGCTTCAGGACTCGGACTTTGTTAATTTTATGAATGAACAGATTGAGCTTTTTTTTACAATTAACCATACAGAAGATATTTCGGTTAACACTCTTTGGGACACTTTTAAAGCCTATATTCGGGGTCAGATTATTTCGTATTCCGTTGCTTTGAGGAAGAAACAGAAGCAGGAGGAGATGGCAATTGTGGACAAGATTAAAGAAATTGATAAGAAATATGTTATGGCTCCTTCTGAGGAGCTATACAAACAAAGAACTGAACTTCAAATGGAACACAGTTTACTACTCTCGTCCTCGATTGTAAACCAATTAAAGAAAACAAGAAGTGATTTTTATGTTCACAGTGATAAAATTGGCAAGCTGCTGGCTAATCAATTGAAATCTAATTATGTTAAATCTCAAATCAATCAGATTTATAACCAAAATGATCGATTGATATTGGATCATGTGGGGATTAATCAAACCTTTTGTGATTTTTATTCTTCTTTATATCAATCAGAGTCTCCTCGAGATTCTAAATATATGAATGATTTTTTAGATAAGTTAGACTTCCCTCAGATTTCACAGGATATGTCTTCTTTATTAGATACTTCCATTACAATGGATGAGATTAAGAATGTTATTTTTTCTATGAATCTGGGGAAAGCTCCTGGCCCTGATGGGTTTACCGTTGAATTTTATAAATGTTTTGCTTCTTTATTGATTCCTTGGCTCTATAAGGTTTTTGAGGCTTCTTTGAAACTTGGTAAACTTCCGGAATCTTTTAATAGAGCATCAATTTCTTTAATACTAAAGAAGGATAAAGACCCTGCTCAATGTGCATCTTATAGACCAATATCTTTATTAAATGTTGATTCTAAAGTTTTTTCTAAGTTATTAGCAAATAGACTAGAAAAAGTACTTCCTTCTATTATTTCGGAAGACCAAACGGGTTTTATTAAAGGTCGTTACTCTTTTTATAATATTCGTACATTGTTAAATATCGTTTATACTCCCTCACAAAATGTTCCTGAGTGTGTTATTTCTTTAGATGCCGAGAAAGCTTTTGATAGAGTAGAATGGCCTTATTTATTTAAGGTGCTTGAAATGTTTAATTTTAGCTTGAAATTTATATCCTGGATTAAACTGTTATATCACTCCCCTGTAGCCTCGGTTCGTACTAACTCCTTAAACTCACCTTTTTTTCCTCTCTTTCGTGGTACTCGACAAGGCTGTCCTCTTAGTCCCCTATTATTTGATATTGCATTAGAACCTCTTGCAATTGCTATTCGAGAATCTTTAAATATTACTGGGATAACTCGGGGATTAAAGTCCCATAAATTATCACTCTATGCTGATGATTTACTTTTATATATTTCTAATCCTGAGAGATCCATTCCTGCTGTTTTAGAGTTATTAGCACAATTTGGTCTTTTCTCAGGTTATAAATTAAATCTTAGTAAGAGTGAACTTTTTCCGATTAATAAACATCTTCCCTTATATTATAAATTTCCATTTAAATTGATTAATAATTACTTTTCATATCTTGGGATTAAAATTACTTGTAAACATAAAGATTTATTTAAGACTAACTTTTTACCATTAATAGACCATATTACTCAACTTTCATCTAAATGGTTTCCCTTATATTTAACTTTGATTGGTCGTATTAATGCAGTTAAGATGTTTTTTTTGCCAAAATTTTTATATGTGTTTCAGGCATTACCAATTTTCGTTCCTAAATCTTTTTTTGATAAAGTTGACTCTAAAATTTCTTCATTTATTTGGCAGAATAAGAATCCGAGACTGGGTAAAATACATTTACAGAAAGCTAAGAGAGATGGAGGTTTAGCATTACCTAACTTTAGATTTTATTATTGGGCTATTAATATTCGACATATGAAATTTTGGTTACTTGACCGGGACATACTATCTATTCCTAAATGGGTAGCATTGGAATTACAATCTGTTCAGGGTTATACACTTGGTTCTATTTTAGGTTCCTCTCTTCCTTTTGATTCGAAACGCCTTAAGCAGGTCTCTAACCCGATAGTTAAATATGCTTTGCGCATTTGGTTTCAATTCAGAAAATTTTTTGATCTTAATCAATTCGGGTTAGCGATTCCTATTTTAGGTAACATATTTTTTCCTCCCTCTTTTACGGATCGCGCTTTTCAAACTTGGAAGACTAAGGGTATTTTACGGTTTTTGGATTTATTTTTAGATGGTTCCCTTATGTCTTTTGAACAATTATCTAATAAATATAACTTATCAAGAATACATTTTTTTAGATATTTACAAGTTAGAAATTTCCTAAGTACTATACTTTCTTCCTTTCCAATGCTTCCTCCTATATATATTTTAGATTCGATAATTAACCTTAATCCATGTCAGAAAGGTGCATCGGCTATGATTTATAATATTATTATGAAACTTAGGAAAGCTCCATTTGATAAGATTAGGGTAGATTGGGAACAGGAATTGGGGCTTACCATTTCTGTGGATGATTGGGGGCAGATTTTACAATTAGTTAATACTTCCTCTATTTGTGCTAAACATTCCCTAATTCAATTTAAAGTGGTTCATAGAGCACATATGTCCAAAGATAAGTTAGCGCGTTTTTACTCGCATATTAATCCTTTCTGTGATAGATGTTCGGGGCAGATAGCCTCTTTAACTCATATGTTTTGGTCTTGCCCTACTTTGGAAACTTTTTGGAGAGATATTTTCAATATTATTTCTAAGGTATTAAATATAGATATCTCTCCTCACCCTATTACTGCTATCTTTGGACTACCTAAAATTTCTAGTAATCTTTCCCCTTCAGCCCGTAGAATGATTGCATTTCTTACTTTAATGGCGAAAAGATGTATTTTACAACATTGGAAAGAGCTTAATGCTCCAACTACCTTTTTTTGGTTTTCTCAGACGATTTTATGTTTGAATCTGGAGAAAATTAGAAGTAATCTTTATGATTCTTCATTTAAATTTGAACAGATTTGGGGACCTTTTATTCGATATTTTCATTTAATGTAATATTTACCCTTCTTGTTTTTTTTTCACTGTTTTAATGGAGGTCGGGATTGAGGACGTGATTTTAAGTTTAACTCTGTTTGGTTTCAAGTTAGCCCATTGCTTTGCTTTGCTTTTAGTTAGTTGCACGGTGGGTTTTTTTTTTGGGGTTTTTTTTTCTTTTTTTTTCCATTGATATATATAAAATCTAGTATACTATTATGTTATCTTGCTTTCTTATGCTTAAATTACATTGTTTGTAGTATTTTCTTTTTGGTATTGTTATCTTTTGGAATTTTATTATACTTTAACATTGTATTAATGTTTATATGGCTTACCTTTTTTGTATACTTACTCAATAAAAAGATTTAAAAAGAAAAGAAAGGAAGATGGGGAAGGGAGAAGTAGGAATCCCAATTTTTACAGGAGCACCATCAAGTGTGTTCTGACCAGCTGCATCACCATCTGGTATGTGAATTGCAAGGCATCTGACTCCAAATCAGGACAAAAATTGCAGGACCTGCTAAGAGGATCACCAAGATCTTTCTTCCAGCCATGAGAGATACTTACCATGAGCGTTGCACATGCATGGCCCTTAGCATTGACAGTAATCCCTCCCATCCATCCAACAACCTCTGCCACTCCCTACCAACAGGCAGCAGGCGCTGTAGCATTAGGACAAAAACTGTTAGGAGCTTCTACTCCCAGGCCATAAGACTACTGAACTCCCTGTCACCACCCAGGTCTCATCACATATGAAGTGCCACTAGCGTAATAGTGTTTATTTTTAAACTTGCAGATGCACCTTATACTTCGTTAATTTATTTGTGGTAATATATGTGTGAGTTATATGTACTGTATTGTGCACTTTGATCTGGAGGAACATTGTCTCGTTTAGCAGTAATAAAAATAAACTTGAACTTCATACTGTGAGAAGTTGGGAGGTGACAGGTAAAAGAGGCAAAGGTCTGAAGTGGAAGGTGTTTGTTGGGAGAGGATAATAGACCATGAGTAAAGGAAAGGAGGTGAGAAATATATTGTAGCAAATAAATAAATAATATTGTGAACATGAGGTGTAGAGTGCTTGAAAGTGAGTCTATATGTTGTGGAATCAGTTCAGAGTTGAGGTGAGTGGAGTTATCCAAACTGGTTCAAGAGCCCAATGGTTGTCGGGCACTACTGTTCTCTGTAGATACACGACAGAAAGCTTCCTATCCGAATGCACCGCTGCTTGGTATTGCAACTGTTCTGGCTATGACTGCAAGAAATTACCACGTTATGAACACAAATCAACCATGAAAACCAGCCTCCCTTAATTGATTTTGTGTACAGCTCCCACTGCCAACATAATTAAAGGCCCTTTCCATCCTGGTCATTCTTTTTCTCCCATTCCACTGGGTAGAAGATAACAAAAGTTTTAAGTCTGTTCCACCAGGCTGTTGGAGAGCTTCTATCCAGCAGTTCAAAGTAAATTTATTATCAAAGTATGTGTACCATTTACAACCTTGAGATTCATCTCCTTTCCGGCACCCACAAAACAAAGTAACACAATAGAATTCATTAAAAACCCAACACAATAAAGACTGACAAACATCCACTGTACAAAAAAAAAGCAAATAATAAAAAAAGTAAGCAAATACTACACAGAGCATGAATGGAAAATTTCCTGAAATGAGCCAACAGTCACAGAGCTAGTGCAACACTGAGGCATGCGCGAGAAGCTGGTCCAGGAGCTCGATGGCTACAGGCCACAGTCGTACAGTCCATTCAGTGCTGCAGCGAATGAAGCTGGCCCAGGAGCTCGACAGCTGCAGGACAACTACTGTACTCCAGATTCTGCCATCGAGGACCCAAGCCTCCTGCATCACCCACATCAAATTTGTCAGTAGAAAAAACATCTTCCAGTTTCAACATCTTCTCTATCAACCTCCTCTTCCAACCTCCAACTACCAGGGAGTCCCCAAAGTTGAATGACTCAGTAGTCAACTTTCCTCTTTTCAGAGGGAGTTTTTCCCCAGCTTGTCTCACAGGGACACTAGACATGACCGTCACTGGGAAGATGAACGCCACTGGCATCCCCTGCCTGAGGGTGACCTCCCGCTCCAAAGTGTTCTTGACACTCATTGACATCCTGTTCATCTGTACAACCGAGGGCTTCTGCAGTTCGGGCCTCACTAGTGCCCCAGCGGGTAAGCCTAACTCCTCCTCCTGGTCTTCCTAAGCATCCACCATCTACCTCGGCCTCAGGCATTCTGGGAAATTTGGGGTTTCTTATCACGCTCGCTGCTTTCCCAGGCTGCAGCACGACTGGTGCTGATTGGGTGAACACCACAGTCCCTCGTTTATGCTCATCATCCAGCCCAGTGTGGCCACGCAAGTCCTCAGAAGCAGCCCGGAACACAGGATGAATGGACAATGTTTTCAGAAAGCTCTCTCTAACTTTCTCCTTGCAGGCTCTCACTAGCCTCCTCACAATAGCAGTATTCGTCCCCACAAGAATTGAAGCTTTTCGACTGGATCCGGACAAACCAGCACTAATTTATCAAGGACCTCAGCTACTCCCATATCTGCCTCCAAAACTCCAGCTTAAATGATAAGTAACCATCGTACAGGTAGTGAACCGTAGTAAAACCCCAGATCTCTAGCGCACTGAGTGGCGTCAAGGGTAAATGCGTCAAATACCAGTTGTAAGACAAATGGTACAACAAAGTAACCTGAGAGCTTGAGTCAAATATGGCTCTAGCATAAATATCCTCAATCTGTAGTGATACACTGGAGCTTGGCCCCACTAAGCCTTCAGGAAAAGGTTATTTTGCTTTGGGGTATTCCTTGATATATTGCTGGGAACATGCCCCCCCTGAGATGCCAGACCATTTCTTCACTGGGTCTCTCCACTTAGGTACCTGGGGCTCATTCTCTGAGGGTTTTCCTGTCCTTCACATTCCCGCCTGATGTGTCCCTCTTCTCCACAGTTATAGCAGACAATACTGGTAGCTCCCCTTCTCGCAGGACCCCATTCACTTGCACTCCTCTTCCCAGTCCGTCCCCTCAGGGGGTCTGACTCCCTGTTGGCTTTATGGTGCAGGGTGGTTGCACTCGCCGGTAACAACCAGGACATCTCAGTCCTAAACTCTGCCACAAGCTCCTTCACCACTCCCCAGGATGGGTTAATGTGGTCACCTCAGCCAAAGGGACCCCTGTTCCCTACAGGCGGAGGCCTCACGCGCCTCCATCGCATTCTCCTCCTCTCTTACTTTTCTGGATACCTCGACTAACGACGGAGGGGGCGCTTCTTACGAGACTTTCAGAGACCTCAAGTGATCAGATCCGGCCCCTGGGCGCCTTTCGCCACTTGGTCCATTCTTAACTGATTCACTTCAGCCGTTTGAATGGCCCCTCTACAATTTTGCTGCCTCTCTAGCAGAAAAACGTAGGCGGAAAGCTTCTCCCCATTCTTCTGACACATATTCTGAAACCCCTTCATGAGCTCCATTGGGCTTCCCGTCGCACCAAACACCTTTTCCAGTGCTTGCATGTAAGGGTTCTGTGTCTTTACAGATTTCACTACATCAGCAGCCCAGCCTCCCAAACTCTCAACCAATCGCTATCTTACATCCTCAGAGCACTGCCACTCATCCAGCATCTGAGAGTTCGGCTTTGCCCAAGTCTCATACTCCTCTTCCCCCTTGGGGGTGGGCTTCACCCCGAGAACATTCTCAGCTTTCGATAGCTAGGACCCTCTGCGTGGGCACTGGGCCATTTATCCACCCGGGAGGTAAGGACTGATACCAACTCCGAAGTCCCACTCTTCACTGGAGGACTCATTAATTAGACATTTCATACCAGACCACTCCTTCCCCTCGCTCCACAGGAATGAGAACAAACTGTCTTTGAAATCTCCACCCCCAACTATGGGAGATTCGGCTTGTGATTCAGCCTGTTCACCTACGCTCTCCTCCTCCCAGAAAGTATGGACAACCCATGGCCTCCCCTCTCCCAGGGCCCCAATAGTACCAGGCAGTTCCACTACCGTTACATCAGCGCTAGTCTGAACTAAAACAAATTTTGGACCGCCATTTTATCAAACCGCCACTCCACAATCATAACTGCTCCTACGGCTTTAACGGTACTTAAAGTTCGAGTTAACAATTCGTCAGAAATACAAATGTCTACCCCACTCAATACACACACATTCGTTACCAGTAACCCCGTGAATTCGCACCACCGCTCAACCCCTGCAGCGTCTATAACCACGTATCGTAAACACTTTTCCAAACAATAGACACAGACTTACACACACCACCCACTGGAATAATACTCAGGGCAGTAACACAGCACCCAATGAAATCGTTTCCGGACGATACCCCCACAGTGAAACACCCTGGTTTCCTTGGCAGCGTAAGTCTCGGGAAGACAACCTCCAGCCCAGCCAAGCTCATGAGATTGAGGCGTCCTGGTTTGTGTGGATGCTGTGTAATTTGCTACCCTGTTACAAATTTGTGCCACGAAATAACACAGTACACTGCATATGACTGAAGGAATTATACTTATGAATCTTAACTAAAGGGTCCATTCTAATTAAAGAGTCAAATGTGCACAAGTTGGAGCTCATCTTGAACTTCTCTGTCACTCGCGCTGGGCCCTCGTCATTTGAACGTCCACACCACCTTCCCAATGTCGCTCGCAATCCATCTCAAACGGTCTCCCACCAGATCGTATGCTACGTCCGGTTCTCCCCAGCGTCTTCTCTCTTCATCTCCCACAGAACAAAAGCCCAAGACCAACCTTATTGTCACTCACCATGAAAAGTTCCTGCTAATTGGATGGCGCACATTCCACACCATCCCTTATCTTCAACAGTAACCCAAACAAGCTGAAAACAAGCAGCTCTTACAGAACTGCCAAAATGAAATACATACAGCATAACATCAAAACTATGAACCAGGGCATTACAATACTACGCTTTTTCCATAAATGTAAATGATGTTCTGCATTGTTAATGTACAACCATGATATACCTATGTATGGAATAATATGTATAAATTGCATGCATTTAGCATGGCGCTGTGTGCCTTCGGTTGTGTTGGTTGTTAACACAATGTATGTTTCAATGAAAATGCAAAACAATGTTTTCCCTATAGCTTGGTACATTTTAGAAGAATGATTGCCCAGCTAATATGATGAACGGAGACTGAGGCTTTGGACTTGCTCCGGGGATTTGGATCTAAGGACTGAATTTGGTTCAGAATGCTGTGCTCGCTTCCATCGTTTGCATGATTTGTGTTTTTTTTTCCCTCTTTTTCTGTGCATTTAGTGTCCATTTTTTTAAAGGACATTGTTTTTTTTTTGGAGTTCCTTGCTTTGTGGCTGCCTGGACGCAGACAAATCTCAATGTTGAATAATTTATATATCTTTTGATTATAAATGTGCGTGAATCTTGAATGAACCAATTACAATTTCCAGTTACCATACAAATTTGCATTATTGCACAACTGGTTTGCTTGCTGGTATAACTATGAAAAAGTACATTCAAATTTTCACGTTGCAGCTAGAAAGGAACTCAAATTGGAAGGCCAGAACTACTGCGGGTACAAGAACACATGAGGAAATATAATACCACACTGTGGCTGATGACCCTGTTACACTGTTGGAGGTACATCTTCCTGTAAATCTCATTGCACCTTATTGTGAATTTTCTCTGTCACTTTAACATGATATTGTGCATTCCCTTGTTTTATCTTTGTCCTGATCAATGTACAGTATTGATGTTTGTAATGACCTGTCTAGACGGCATCCAAGTTAAAGTTCCTCACTGCATCTCTGTAAATGTGACAATAGTAAACCAATTATGAAAAATGAATGATGTTTTTCCCCCAGAGACCATTTGCAGGGATAAGGTCACTTAAGACCATAAGACATAGGAACAGAATTAGGCCATTCAGCCCATCAGGTCTGCTCCACCATTCCATCATGGTGGATCCCACTCAACCCTACAGACCTCCTTTCTTGCTATATCCTTTGATACCCTGACTGATCAAGAAATGATCAAATTCCACCTTAAGTATCCGCACGGACTTGTCCTCCACTGTAGTCTGTGGCAGAACATTCCACAGATTCACTAATCACTGGCTAAAAAAATTCCTCCTTACCTCTGTTCTAGTTCTGGATACCCCCACCATAGGAAACATCCTCTCCACATCCATCTTGTCTAGTCCTTTCAACATTCAATAGGCTCCACCCGCATTCTTCTAAATTCCAGTAAGTACAGGCACAACGTTGCCAAATGCTCCTCATCTGTTGCCCCTTCATTCCTGGAATCATCCTTTTGAACTTCCTCTGGACTCTCTTCAATGACAACACATCCTGAGATATGGAGCCCAAAACTCTTGACAATATTCTAAGTACGGCCTGACTAGTGTCTTATAAATGCTCAGCATTATCTCCTTACATTTATATTCTATTCCCCTTGAAATGAATGCTAACTTTCCATTTGCCTTCCTTACCACACTCAACCTGTAAATTAATCTTCTGTGAGTCTTGTACAAGTCCCTCTGCATGTTTGATGTTTGAACCTTCTCCCCATTTAAATAATACTCCACATTATTCTTTTTACCAAAATGCATTATCATTCCCCAAAACTGTATGCCATCTGCCACTATTTTGCCCATTCTTCCAATCTGTCTAAGTCCTGCTGCAATCACATTGCTTCCTCATCACTACCTCACCCTCCACCTATCTTTGCATCATCTGCAAACTTTGCCACAAAGCCATCAATTCCATGATCCAAATCACTGACAAAAAAAAACGTGAAAGGTAGCAGTCCCAATACTGACCCCTGAGGAACACCACTAGTCACTGGCAGCCAACCAGAAAAGGCCCCTATTAGAACATAGAACAGTACAGGCTCTTCGGCCCACAATGTTGTACTGACCCTCAAACCCTGCCTCCCATATAACCCCCACCTTAAATTCCTCCATATACCTGTCCAGTAGTCTCTTAAACTTCACGAGTGTATCTGCCTCCACTGCTGACTCAGGCAGTGCATTCCACGCACCAACCACTCTCTGAGGAAAAAACCTTCCTCTAATATCCCCCTTGAACTTCCCACCCCTTACCTTAAAGCCATGTCCTCTTGTGTTGAGCAGTGGTGCCCTGGGGAAGAGGCGCTGGCTGTCCATTCTATCTATTCCTCTTAATATCTTGTATACCTCTATCATGTCTCCTCTCATCCTCCTTCTCTCCAGAGAGTAAAGTCCTAGCTCCCTTAATCTCTGATCATAATCCATACTCGCTAAACCAGGTAGCATCCTGGTAAATCTCCTCTGTACCCTTTCCAATGCTTCCAAATCCTTCCTATAGTGAGGCAACCAGAACTGGACACAGTACTCCAAGTGTGGCCTAACCAGAGTTTTATAGAGCTGCATCATTACCCCACGACTCTTAAACTCTATCCGTTGACTTATGAAAGGTAACACTCCATAAGCTTTCTTACCTACCCTATCTACCTCTGAGGCAACTTTCAGGGATCTGTGAACTGGTGGGGTCTCTTGATGAGAAAGAAGCAAAGAGCCTTATGGCCTTCTTGTTGGGGTCAGTATTATATAGGGACTGGACATCTATGGTGAAATGAGGTAATCTGGGCCATGCAATTGAAAGTTGAGAGAGAAATATGAGATAGGCACAGTGATGAAAGAAAAATGGAGGACTACGCAAGAGGAAAGCATTAGATTGTTCTAGGAGTAGGTTAAAAGATCAGCACGACATCGTTGGTCAAAGGGCCTGTGTACTGTTCGATATTCTAAACAGAAATAGTGTAGGTAAACCTGAGTTTGATTCAGATCCAAATACGTAGTACAAAGGCTGCATAAAAATTACTGCTACAAGGGTGTAAGCCAACTCCATTGTATTCTCACACACCATCGTGTGGTGATATTTTCAAGGAAATATTTTTACAGTGTAAATATGTATTAACAGAATAGGTAGAGAGAAATTGTTCCCATAGATACAGGAATGAACAAAACATGGATCAACACAATAGCCAAAAGTGACAGGAGGGAGTAATCACTCATACAATTAGGCCCGGTCTGGAATGCACTGGTGAGGAGGTTCACAAACACAAGATGATCTACAGATGCTGGAAATCCAAAGCAACACACAAAAAATGCTGGAGGAACTCAGCAGGTCAGGCAGCATCTATGGAAAGGAATAAACCGTCAATGTTTCAGGCTGAGACCCTTCAACAGGACTGGAAAAAAGAGAAGTCAGCGTAAGAAGGTGGTGGGAGGAGAGGGAGAAGTACAAGGTGGTAGGTGATAGGTGAAACCAGGAAAGGTGGAGGGGGTGAAGTAAAGAGCTGGGAAGTTGATTGGTGAAAGAGAGGAGAGGGAATCTGATAGGGAAGGAATAGAAGACATGAGAGAAAGGGAAGGAGGTGGAGCACCAGAGAGGAGGTGATGGGCATGCAAGGAAAAAGGTGAGAGGGATGGGGAATAGTGAAGTGGGGGGCAATTACTGGAAGCTCGAGAAATCAATGTTCATGCCATCAGGTGGAGGCTAAAAAGATGGAACATAAGGTGTTGCTTCTCCAATCTGTGTGTGGCCTCAATCGCAGCAGTTGAGGTGGTCATGGACTGGCATGTCAGATTAGGAATCCGAAGTAGAACTGAAATCGGTGGCTACCAGGAGATAGGTGAGGAGGAGAGACATGTTCCAGATTACTCAGGGCTTTAAGAGTGACAGGGAGCAGGAGAAGAATGTATCTGAGAGGGATAATAAATCAGACACAATAGAATGGCAGAGCAGACTCAATGGGCCAAATGGCCGAATGATGCTCCTATAGTCTTATGCTACCTGGACCACTGAGGAGAAATTTCTTCAGCCAGAGGGTGGTAAACTCATTGGCACAATTGGCTGTGGAGGCCAAGTCACTGGGTATGTTTAAAGTGGACATTGATAGGTTTTCATGAGTAGGGATGTCAAGTGTTATGGGGGAAAAGCAGAATGGGATTGAGAGGGATAATAAATCAGCTGTTATCAAATGCTGGAGAAGACCTGATGGGCCAAATGGCCTAATTCTGTTCCTATGTCTTACACAAATGTGTGGACCCAGATTTCAATCGTGCTGTTCAAAAGACAGCTGGACTGGTAACACAACAGAAAATACTTGAAGGCCTGGAGAGAGGGTGAAGAAATTGGACTAGCCTTTTAGTTCTTACATAGAACTGGTAGATACCATGGGCTGAATGGCCTCCTTTCTAACTGTAACCTTTCAATGAATTGTGAAATTAACAAATGATTAAACATAAATAAGGCAGAATAAATCTGTACATCTGTAGAACTGTAATTTTTCCAGAAAACACATGATATGAAATGTCACACATTGGTTCTCAATTTTTTCATTACAGGTCTTGGCTCTGTTAAAAAATAAAATCTATAATTTTGTTTGTCTAGAAGCTAATTTTTAAAGTGAAAACAAAATGCTATTTAAGATACTGTAGCAGTGTGCTACACACAGCGCTAAAATAACCACACGTAGTCGGTGAGTTGGAGTTGCAATGAAAGAGATTTATTCAAACTTCGCAGCCTGCTTTAAAGCCTTCCCGTTCCTGCCCTACCCCACACAACCTCCGTTTGGAAGTGTGCTGTCAGTGACAGAAAGGTGTACTCCCCCAGGCCTGAGGAGACACTTGCAAACACCACCCCCAGGAGGCTGATCCAAGTTACGATGGAGAAGGAGACGACAATAAAGCTGGTGATGGCCGAGAAACAACAGAACAATACACGGTACCGCAGTGGAGATGGGTTTACAGTCGAAACGTCCACCTCTATTCGTGCCACCCCCTGGGACAGAGGCACTGGGCCTCCGGGTGCTGTTGGGTGGGGGAGTCGGTCCAGTAGTGTTTGCACCCTCCTGTGTGGAGAGAATATTGTGGGCAGAACTCAACATGATTATGTAGGAGAAGTTGTTACTTAGGCCAAGAATTCAGAATCCGATGATGTTTCTCCAGTAGGTCCTTCGATCCAGCGCGTTCCGGACCCCCGGAACTGCCCTCTCATCGTCCCGACCCTCGCACCGGGGACTGCTGTGGGGAATGCATATTCCCAGACCCTTTCCGTGCGCGGGATTTTCCCCCTGCTGGTGAAGATGGCCTGGCGCCCTTTTTGGGGCCGGCCCGCTGCCTGCGTGCGCTGTTGTGAGCCAGTTCGTGGGTGCTAGAAAGTGGGTCGCCACAATACTGTTGCAATGGCTTTTTCCCGTGTACATGTAGAAACTGTAAACAAAGTAGATGTTTTGCACATGACTAACACCCTTTATACTTAACCTGCACACACATTTAATTAGCAAATCAGAGAAGGCAAGGCTCAATTTCTACAGCTCATTTTTAAAATTTTAGAAGATTGCAGCTGAAATGTAGCTGGTTGGCATTTACATCAAAAATAATTTATTTAGTGCTTTAACAAAGCAGATTATTCTAAGGCTCTTCAAGAAGTGTTTATCAAACAATAGTTAAAACCCAACTACAGTATAAATACCATTGATTGCAAATAATCTGAATCTTAGAAGTCTTCAAAGTATCTTGCAAGTGATGCACCTGCAGAGCATTAAACGCAGTCCACTATTTGTTCAGAGCCTTTCGCACGATTGTAAACCATAAAATGGAATTGATCAAATCCTACAGTTTTACTGCATGCCGCACCTATAAGACAACAATTTTTAAAAAAATCACAATTGACATAATATCTCAGAAGTACAATTGTTAATTTGAATCGGGACTTAGGAACACATAGCAGTCATCAGAGAGGGATCAGAAGTGGCAAGTGTGAGCACCAAAGGCACTCAGAAATTTTTACAGAAGTACCATGGGAGACAGCAGTCTAACGGGATGCATCACTGTCTGGTATGGGTGGAGGGGGGGGAAGATAAGTTGTACAGAGTTGTAAACTTAGTCAGCTTCATCATGGGCACTAGCCTCTGTAGCATCCAGGACATTTTCAAGGAGCAACACCTTAAAAAGGCCATATCCATCATTAAGGACCCCCATTACCCAAGACATGCCCTCTTCTCATTGCTACCATCAGGAAGAGGTTCCTGAAGGCATATACTCAATGATTCAGGAACAACTTCTTCCCCTCTGCCATCCAATTTCTGAATGAACAGTGAACCCACGGACACCACCTCACTACTTTTTAAATTTTCATTATGCACTACTTATTTCATTGAACTATTTTATATATACTTATTGTATTTCACATTTTCCCTCTTTTATTACGTACTGCATTGTACTGCTGCTGCAAATTTCACAACATATGCCAGTGATATTAAACCTGACTGTGATTCTGGTATAACTGTTATTATTGCTGAATGAAAAATCAAAATATTGATGGAATTCAGAAATTAAAACTGATAATATCTGAAACACAGTACAGCTGGGGTCAAATCAATGGTCGTTTTATCAGCTAGAAAGACACGAAGCTGAAACATTAACTCTGCTTCCCTCGGAGGGTGTTACCTGACCAGTTAGTACCTCCATGCCTCCTTGTGCAACTGGATCCTTAATTTCCTCACTTGCAGACCCCAGCCAGTTCAGATTGGCAACAGCATCTCCTCCACAATCTCCATCAGCACAGGTGCACCACAAGGCTGTGTGCTTAGCCCCCAGCTCTATGACCTTGTGACTGTGTAACTAAGCACAGCTCCAATGCCATATTTGAGTTTGCTGATGTCATTGGCAGAATCAAAGGTGGTGATGAATCAGCACATAGGAGGGAGACTGAGATTCTGGCTGAGTAGTGCCACAATAACAGCCCCTCACTCAATGTCAGCAAGACAAAGGAGCTGTCCTCATCAGGGGCTCAGAGGTGGAGAGGGTCAGCAACTTTGATAAAGTCCACAACACTGGTGTCATCAGCAAACTTGTATATGACACTGGAGCAGTACTTAGCCACATAGTCATAGGTGTAATGCGAGTGGAGCAGGGGGCTATGTACACACCCCCAAGGTGCTCCTGTGCTGATGGAGTTTGTAGAGGAGATGTTTTTGCCAATCCGAACTGACTGTGGTCTACAAGTGATCCTGGGGTCTCCAGAATCCAATCACACAAGGGGATATTAGGACCCAGGTCTTGGAGTTTATTGCTTGGTTTTGAGGGGATGATGGTGTGAAGTGCCAAACATTTAGGAGGGAGACTGAAAACTTGGCTGAGTGATGTAATAACAACCTCTCACTCAATGTCAATAAGAACATGGAACTGATTGTAAACTTCAGCAGAGGAAAACCAGAGGTCCATGAGCCAGTAATCATTGGAGGATCAGAGGTGGAGACAGTCAGTAACTTTAAATTCCTGGATGTCTCTATTTCAGAAGACCTGTCCTGGACCCGTCATATAAATATTATTACAAAGAAAGCACGACAGCGCCTCTACTTCCTCAGGAGTCTGCGGGACTTCGGCATATCATTGAAAATCTTGACAAACTTCAATAGTTGTGTGGTGGAAAGTGTGCTGACTGGCTGCATTAGGGCTGGTATGGGACACCAACGCCTTTGAGTGAAAAATCCTACAAAAGGTAGCACATTCGGCCCAGTACATCACCCGTAAAAACCCTCCCAACCATTGAGCGCATCCACATGGAACGTTGCCGGAGAAAAGCAGCATCCATCATCAAAGATCCTCACCACCCCTGGCCATGCTCTTTTCTCGCTGCTGCCATCAGACAGAAGGTCTAAGAGCCTCAGGACTCACACCACCTGGTTCAAGAACAGTTACTACCTCTCAACCATCAGGCTCTTGAACAAAAGGGGATAGGTACACTCATTTAAAGACTCTGTTATATTGTTATCTCATGCTCGTTATTTACTGCTATTTATATAACCTGCATTTGCACAGTTTGTTTACAGTTTATTGTTCCTGATGTTACATTTACAGTTACTGTTCTATAGATTTGCTAAGTATGCCCCCAGAAAAAGAATGCCAGGGTTGTATGTGGTGACATTTATGCACTCTGATAATAAACTTTATTTTGAACTTTGAACTACCCTTAGAAGTTTATTTATTTACACCAAGTAATCATTGTCCAAGGTTATTTAAGAGCCTTTATCTCTTTCCATTCAAGGCAACCACAATAAAATATCCTGTTACTATCAGCCGCTTCACTGTTTCTCTATTGTGTCTATAAAACAGTACAGTTTAGTTAACAGGGAGAGAACCATTGGAAATCGGAGCAGCAGGAGGCCATTCAACCCTGAATCTTGCTTCTTATTCAACATAACCAGTATAACCTATTCCTTGATCCTATCATTCCTCGGAGTAAAACTCAACTCCTTTATAGAATCTTGTTCTTGGACATGCTTTTGGTACTGTTTCTCCTGATCAAAATTGATCTGTCTCCCTTTGATAGCTGTCCCAGTTGTACTCCACCAGAAATGGCACTAATAATATAATGTTAAATAAAGATAAGTCAGAGTGCGAGAAGGAGATAGAGAGCCCAATGGTACGATGTGATGAAACCTTTTCCTCAATGTCAGTATATTCCTTCATGTGGAAGGGAGGTGGAGTACACATGCCTGTCTTTATCAGTGTTGAGGAAGCAATGGTTAAGTTCCTAGGAGCAAATAACAGTCTGCCTGGTAGACGCCATGACCAAGAAAGCTCACCAGTGACTACTTCCTCAAAAGACTAAAGAAATTTAGCATGCTGCCTTTAACCTTCACCAATTTTTATAGATGCACAGTAGAAAGGATCCTATCTACTTGGTTTGGCGACTTCTTGAAATTGTTGCAGAGAGTCGTATACACAGTTCTGCACATCACGAAAGCCAGCCTCCCCTCCATGGACTCAGTCTACACTTCTCACTATTTTGATAAAGCAGCCAAGATAATAAAAAACCCACTCACCCCCAGATTTTCTCCCTTCCCCTTCTCCTCCTTGAGAGCAGAAGATACAAAAGCTTGCATGCATGTATCACCAGGCTCAACGATAACTTCTATAAGACTGAATCGAACTGTCCCCAAATATAAGATAGAACATAGAATAGTACAGCACAGTACAGGCCCTTCGGTCCCCATTGTTGTGCCAACCCTCAAACCCTGCCTCCCATATAACCCCCACCTTAAATTCCTCCATATACCTGTCTAGTAGTCTCTTAAATTTCACTAGTGTATCTGCCTCCACCACTGACTCAGGCAGTGCATTCCATGCACCAACCACTCTCTGAGTAAAAAACCTTCCTCTAATATCCCTCTTGAACTTCCCACCCCTTACCTTAAAGCCACGTCCTCTTGTATTGAGCGGTGGTGCCCTGGGGAAGAGGCGCTGGCTATCCACTCTATCTGTTCCTCTTAATATCTTGTACACCTCTATCATGTATCCTCTCATCCTCCTTCTCTCCAAAGAGTAAAGCCCTAGCTCGCTTAATTTCTGATCATAATACATACTCTCTAAACCAGGTAACATCCTGGTAAATCTCCTCTGTACCCTTTCCAATGCTTCCACATCCTTCCTATAGTGAGGTGACCAGAACTGGACACAGTGCTCCAAGTGTGGCCTAACCAGAGTTTTATAAACTGCATCATTAACCCGCGACTCTTAAACTCTATCCCTCGTCTTAACTACCCTATCTACCTGTCAGGCAACTTTCAGGGATCTGTGGACATGCAGCCCCAGATCCCTCTGCTCCTCTACACTACCAAGTACCCTGCCATTTACTTTGTATTCTGCCTTGGAGTTTGTCTTTCCAAAATGTACCACCTCACACTTCTCCGGGTTGAACTCCATCTGCCACTTCTCAGCCCACTTCTGCATCCTATCAATGTCTCTCTGCAATCTTTGACAATCCTCTGCACTATCTACAACACCACCAACCTTTGTGTCATCTGCAAACTTGCCAACCCACCCTTCTACACCCACATCCAGGTTGTTAATAAAAATCACGAAAAGTAGAGGTCCCAGAACAGATCCTTGTGGGACACCACTAGTCACAATCCTCCAATCTGAATGTACTCCCTCCACCACGACCCTCTGACTTCTGCAGGCAAGCCAATTCTGAATCCACCTGGCCAAACTTCTCTGGATCCCATGCCTTCGGACTTTCTGAATAAGCCTACCGTGTGGAACCTTGTCAAATGCCTTACTAAAATCCATATAGATCACATCCACTGCACTACCCTCATCTATATGCCTGGTCACCTCCTCAAAGAACTCTATCAGGCTTGTTAGACATGATCTGCCCTTCACAAAGCCATGTTGACTGTCCCTGATCAGACCATGATTCTCTAAATGCCCAGAGATCCTATCTCTAAGAATCTTTTCCAGCAGCTTTCCCACCACAGACGTAAGGCTCACTGGTCTATAATTACCCAGACTATCCCTACTAGCTTTTTTGAACAAGGGGACAACATTCACCTCCCTCCAATCCTCCGGTACCATTCCCGTAGACAACGAGGACATAGAGATCCTAGCCAGAGGCTCAGCAATCTCTTCCCTCGCCTCATGGAGCAGCCTGGGGAGTATTCCGTCAGGCCCTGGGGAGTTATCCGTCCTAATGTATTTTAACAACTCCAACACCTCCTTTCCCTTAATATCAACATGCTCCAGAACATCAGCCTCACTCATATTGTCCTCACTGTCATCAAGTTCCCTCTCATTGGTGAATACCGAAGAGAAGTATTCACTGAGGACCTCGCTCACTTCCATAGCCTCCAGGCACATCTTCCCACCTATATCTCTAATCGGTCCTACCTTCACTCCTGTCATCCTTTTGTTCTTCACATAATTGAAGAATGCCTTGGGGTTTTCCTTTACCCTACTCGCCAAGGCCTTCTCACGCCCCCTTCTTGCTCTTCCTCAGCCTTTCTCCCTCTGTCCCTCTCACTATACTCCATATCATTCTCTGGGCTTCCCTCCTCCCCCTTTCTTTCTCCCTGGGCCTCCTGTCCCATGATCCTCTCATATCCCTCTTGCCAATCAACTGTCCAGCTCTTGGCTCCATCCCTCCCCCTCCTGTCTTCTCCTATCATTTCGGATCTCCCCCTCCCCCTCCCACTTTCAAATCTCTTACTAGCTCTTCTTTCAGTTAGTCCTGATGAAGGGTCTCAGCCTGAAACGTCGACTGTACCTCTTCCTAGAGATGCTGCCTGGCCTGCTGCGTTCACCAGCAACTTTCATGTGTGTTTCATGACATATGCAAGTGACATTAACCCTGATTCTGATTCAGTGGCTACTTTATTAGGTGCATTTGTACACCTGCTCATTATCTGATCAACCAATCCTGTGGGAACAACTCAATGAATGAAAGCATGCAGATAATAGTCAAGAGGTTCAGTTTTTGTTCAGACCAAACGTCAGAATGAGACAGAAATACAGAAATGTGATCTAAACACGAGGAATTCTGCAGATGCTGGAAATTCAAACAACACACATCAAAGTTGCTGGTGAACACAGCAGGTCAGGCAGCATCTCCAGATAGAGGTACAGTCAACGTTTCAGGCCGGGTGATCTAAATTAGTTTGACGCTGGAGTGATCGTTGGTGCCAGACAAGGCAGTTCGAGCATCTCAAAAAAATGCTGATCTCCTGGAATTTTCATGACAACAGTCTCAGTGGTTCAAGAAAAAAAAATCATTCAGTGAGCAGCATTTATGTAGATGAAAACACCTTGTCAATGAGAGAGAGAGTAGAGGAGAATGTCCAGACTGATTCATGCTGACAGTAACTCAAATAACCACATATTACAGCAGTGGTGTGCAGCATAGCATCTCTGAGTGCACAACACATCAAACCTTGAAGAGGATGGGCTACAGCAGCAGAAGACCATACTGGGTTCCACTTCTGTACCTAATAAAGTGGCCAATTAGCAGACATTCTACCATATTTATCGAATTCTGTGACATGTTCAGCTAACACCGCAGAACGAACGCTGACACGATACTGGTTAATTTTGCAAACAGCTTCATTCTCTCTTTATTCTCTTTTCTACCAGTGGGTAGAAGATACAATGCCTGAAAATACGTACCACTATGCTCAAGGACAGCATCTAGCCCACTAATATCAGACTCTTGAACGGATATCTTTATGAGATAGACTCTCAACCTCACAATCTACCTTGATATGTACTTCAGAACTTCATCGTTGACCTGTAATGTCCTTTCTCTGTAGGTGTTACACTTTATTCTGTATTGTTATTTTACCTTGTTCTACCTCAGTGCCCTGCGTAATGATTTGATCTGTACGAACAGTATGCAAGGCAAGCTTTTCACAGTATTTCGGTATGGGTGACAATAATAAACCAATACCATTTCCTGGTTGCTGTGCTGATCTGCCACGTGCAGAAAGTATTGGCCCTGCAACAAGTTATTTAATCAGGTGTGTAAAAGGAGATTTTGCCATTGATAGGGAGAATTTGTTTGGATTGGAGTTGGTGCTAAGGACCCTAATCACAGAAGATATGCCTACATTTACACCAGGGCTTTGGAAAAGCTGAAGGGATGTGAGAACTCGTTTGTTTCCTGGATAGACTTTACCTTCAAACTGTAATCATGGACAAGTTATTGAGGACTCTAGTATTTATTGTTGTGAGGAACAGCAGAAGAAGAGACCAAAGAAGTGTTTACTTGATTTGTATAAACCTTTTCAATGTTGTATTAGTAGAGGTGACATAAGATGCTTGAGAGAGTGAAACAAGTGAAGGATAATCTAAAGGTTTGATCTATGTTGGTCCTTGTAGCTAATTGCATAATAAAACAATTTCCTTACATATATTGATTGGATCAGATTCCATTCTCAGGGAGCCCCACCACCCAGGACATGCTCTCTTCTCACTGCTGCCAACAGAAAAGTGGTACAGGAGCCTCGGGACTCACACCACTAGGCTCAGGACCAGTTATTCTTGAACTAGAGGGGATAACTTCACTCAACTTCACTTAACCCATCATCGAAATATTCCCACAACCAACAGACTCACTTTCAAGGACTCTTCGTCTCATGTTCTAGATATTTAAAGCTTATTTATTTATTAGTATTATTTATTTTCATATTTGCACAGTTTGTTGTCTTTTGCATACTGGGTGAATGCCAAAGTTGGAACGGTCCTTCACTGATTTTGTAATGGTTATTATCCTATGGATTTACTAAGTATGCCCGCAAGGAAATGAATCTCAGGGTTGTATAAGGTGACATAAATGTACTTTGATAATAAATGTACTTTGAAGCTTTAGTTTTAAAACTCTATTCTATGCACCAGTGTTTTACAACAGCTGGGGATGGAACAAAATTGTTGAGGTGGAAAGTCACCTTTGTCTCTGCAAAAGTTTTGGAGTTGCACAGCCAGGATCAGTCTCATGGAGAAGTCTTCTTGTTTTGTTTTTAAATGCAGAGCTTAAAATAGCTCTATCATTCCAGGTGGTTCATAACAACCAACAGACCTCTTCATCAAGTTCATTTTAATGTTTATTTAAACCTGGAATCTAGTCATTGAGCTGTCATATTATGCCCATGCTGGCTCTTTGTAGGAAAGAACTGCAGGTCCTATTGTCAGGGAATAGTCCTAGTCTCTATTATATTGATGGCATGGCAGTGTAGCAGTTAGTGCAATCACTTTACAGCATCAGCAATCACTGACTGGGGTTCCTGCCTGTCTGTAAGCTTTTCTGTTCTCCTCACGACTGTGTGAAATTCCGGGTGCTCCAGTTTCCTCCCACATTCCAAAGATGTACGGGTTTGGGTTGGTGAGATGTTGGCTCACTATGTTGGTGGTGGAAGCATGGCGACACTTGCAGGCTGCCCTCCCCCCCCCCCACCGCACAATACTCAGACTGTGTTGGCTGTTGTCACAAAACAACACGTTTCGCTGTATTTTTCGATGTTTCAATGTAGGTGTGACAAATAAAGCTAATTATTAAGACCTTTAAGATCTTAATCCTGTTCCTGCTCCAAGTGGTAGAGATGGGGACTTAATAGTTGGTCTGAACATAATGGACCAGTTTCTCTGCTCTATGACTCCGATTCCTCACAAGCCTATCCAGGTTCTCTTTTGAAAAACTTGATTTATTGTTTCCACCACCCATTTAACCATTAAATTCCATATCAAATTCATGAGACTATAAGACACAGAAGCAGAATCAGGCCATTCGACCATAAGTCTACTCCGCCATCCCATCATGGCTAATTTATTATTCCTCTCAGCCTCCTTCTCCTGCTTTCTTCTCATAATCTTTGATGCCCTTACTAACCATGAACCTATCATCCTCTGCTTTAAATATACCCAACAACTACAACGGTATTGGTGAAAGGCGGTGCTGGCTCGAAGGGCCGAATGGCCTACTCCTGCACCTATTGTCTATTGGCTAACTTAAGACTCCACAGCCATCCATAGCAATGAATTCCACAGGTTCAACACCCACTAACTAAAGGAATTCCTCCTCAACTCTGTAGGGAGATTCTTCTAGTCTGAGGCTGTTCCCTCTGGACCTAGACTCCCCCACCATTGAAAACATCCTCTCCACGTCCACTCTATCTAGGCCTTTCAATATTCAATAGGTTTCAATGAGCTCTACTGTCATTCTAAACTCCAGCAAGTACAGGCTCAGAGCCATTAAGCTCCTCATACATGAACCCTTTCAATCCCAAAATCATTCTCATGAACCACATCTGGACTCTCTCCAATGCTAGCACATCCTTTCTTAGATAAGGAGCCCAAAACACAAAGGTTTTCCTTGTGCTGCATCTCAACTGCTTCTTGCCTCTCACAACTAACCCCCCCCCCCCCCGCCCACCGCCACCATCCCTGTATGGTTCACTTCCTTTGGATATGAGTCCTTGATGCTGAGAGGAACTTTCCTAAACCTGTCTAAATCTTGTACAACTCCAGCTTCTTCCTCTACTGCTCACCGCTTATGCCTGCTCTCTCCAGAACATTCATGTTCTTACTTAAGTTTGGTAACTAGATTTTAATGTTATACTCCAGACATTTAAAATAAAAGTTCAACAGAAGCTCTTTGACATAATGTTATCAGAGATGCTACCCTTTGTCAACATCACCAGTTTCTGAAATAAACTCATACTTCTCATAAAAACTTACTTGTTACAAAATGTCACCTTGAAAGCAAGCTATCATTATATTTGATTTCATATATGGATCCTAAATACTCTATCCCACTAGGTGCCACAGGACATTAATCCACAAATGCGAGGGATTGTTAACAGATTCCCAACACTCCTATCAATTTCCCAGCAGGAGGGGCATAATACAAAATAAAACTAATCTAGACTGCCGTTTAGAAATTCAAATTGTTTCCTTTCCAGCAGGTGCACTTCCCACATATTGTCTTCAGTCCTATATATACTGAATGTATCTCATACAAAATAAAAATCACAGTAGGCTTTCAGTAGTTTATTGAAGGCATTCTGCAGTCCTCTAGAGGCCCTATTACATGTTCTGAATTATGTATTCTTGCAGATCAGAAATCATATTTCCACTTACCCACTAGAATTATCAATTTTTCCGAAGTACAGCATATATCATACTTTGTCGTCTGAAACAGTTTGCCGGACTGGGAACTTATTGACTTCCAGCAAATGCAGACAATGTTAACTGTTCCTTTTGGAAAAAGTTTTATGAATCTTAATACTACAGAGTCTGCACCACTCTCTAAACATTTCAACAAAGCAGCCAGCTTTGTTACTACTGAGCTAAACCAATATTAGGAGATGGCAACTCTAAATAACTAAGTTGTGGAAGAAAGACAGCCCCATGGGCTAGAACAATCTCAGCTGAGGGGTCAGTGGACCACTAGAAGCTTGGGAATACAAATGAGGGTAGGATTTTCACAGTGAAAGGTAGGGCCATTATGACTGTTCTGGACAAAGGGATCAAAGAGTAACACATACAAAAAAAGCTGATGAATCTCATCAGCTCAGGCAGCATCAAGGGAAAGGAATAAACAGCCAACATTTCAGGCCGAGACCCTTCATCAGGACCTAGGAGTGCGAGTACACAGTTCCCCGAAAATGGCAAGAAAGTTTTTGGCACACAGGCCTTCATGAGCTGAATATTGAATATAGAAGCTGGGATGTTATTTGCCATTGTACAAAGTAGGGACACATTTGGAGTATTGTGTTCTGCTATAGGAAAGATGTGATTAAGCTGATGGATATCAAGGAGATGTAAAAGGCTGTTGCCAAAACTCAAGGAACTGAGTTATGGGGAGAGGTCGAGCAGACTGGGACATTTTGCATCGTAGAGCAGGAGAATAAAATCAGATCTTACAGAGGTGTATGAAATTATCAAGGACATAGGAAGATCAACGTGCCAAGTCTTTTTCCCAGGCTTAGGGAATCAAGAACTAGAGGTCATAGAGAGAGATGAATTTGACAGGCAACCAAGGGGGCAATTTTTTGTTACCCAGACGGTGGTCATATAACAGATTGAACATGCTTGCTTGGCATGGATCAGTTGGACCGAAGGGGAATGGGAACCAGACTGCCGGAACAGTTAGTGCAGAGGCTGTGGAGGTGGATGTTGGTAAGACCTCAAAATCAGGAATCAAAGGTTGAGCATGGTGCGACCAATGCGCTGAGCTGCGTATATTTCAATGCAAGAAGTATCACAGGAAAGGCGGATAAACTCAGGGTACGGATGAGCACCTGCAGTTATGACATTGCAGCCATTAGTGAGACTTGGTTGCAAGAGGGGCAAGACTCAGTAATCCGGGCTTCCATTGGTTTATACGTGACAGAGCAGGAGGGATTAAAGGAGGAGGTGTAGCGTTACTAGTCAGGGAAAATGACACAGCAGTGCTCAGTCAGGACAGACTGGAGAACTCATCTAGTGAGGCGTTATGGATGGAAATGAGAGATAAGAAAGGTATGACCATGTTAATGGGGCTATTTGCAAATGTGCAAGCCACAGAGAACAAGGTAGATGATCTTAAAGGAACACTCACCTACTGCAGGGAGATGCAGAACTGCTGTGTATTCTGTTTCACCGAGACCTGGCTCTCCCCTGCCACCCTCGACTGTGTCATCCGACCAGGGGGATTTTCGATTCATCGGATGGACCACATGGCATCTTTGGGCAAGACGAGGGGAGGTGGTGTCTGCCTACTGATTAACACTGTGTGGTGCTCGGACACAGTGGCACTGACAAGCTCCTGCAGCCTGGACCAGGAACACCTGTCGGTGAAGTGTCATCCCTACCATCTGCCACGGGAATTCACCACGGTCATACTGACAGCGGTCTACACTCCCCGGCTACATTTAAAGTATAAAGTAAAGTATAAAGTATTTTACAGGCCACCAAACAGTCGGTAAAAATTAGAGGATCAATTTTGCAGAGAGGTCACAGACTGTTGCAAGAAACATAATGTTGTTACAGTCATAGTCATACTTTATTGATCCCGGGGGAAATTGGTTTTCGTTACAGTTGCACCATAAATAATAAATAGTAATAAAACCATACATTACTATTATTTATGGTGCAACTGTAACGTCATAATAGATGATTTTAACTCTCCACATATTGACTGGGACTCCCATTCTGTAAAAGGACTAGATAAGATAGAGTTTGTCAAAAGTGATCAGGAAAGTTTCCTTAATCAGTACATAGAAGTACCAACAAGTTAGTGTGTGATACTTCATCTGCTACAGGGGAATGAGACAGGGCAGGTAACAGAAGTTCATGTAGGGGAACACATTTTCATCTAGAGATCACAATGCCCTTGGTTTCAAAGTAAATATGCAAAAATAGATAGTCTGGTCCGTGGGATGAGATTCTAAATTGGAGAAAGGCCACTTTTTTTGGTTTATCAGAAATGATCTGGCAAGTGAGGATATGGACAGGCTGTTTTCTGGCAAGGTGCACTTGCTAAGTGGGAGGCCTTCAAGATTGAAATTTTGTGAGTTCAATGCTTGTATGTGCCTGTCAGATTAAAACATAAAAATAACAAGTGTAAGAACCTTGGTTTTCAAGAGATATTAATGCCCTGGTTAAGAAAAAAAGGAGCGGAATAGCAGGTATACTTCTATGTTTCAAGCTGAGAACCTTCATGAGTCCTAAAACAATGACTGTTTATTCTTCTTTAAAGATACTGCCTGACCTACTGAGTTCTTCCAGCATTTTGTGTGTTTTACTCTGGGCTTCCAGCATCTACAGAATCTCTTGTGATAAAGATGTCCTGAAAATGCTTTATCATCATTGATGAATATTAGTTATGTTAGGAAGGTGGTTATTTAGTCTACTGTTGTTACATTTCTAACAATATGGCTATAGTAATGCATTAAAAATATTTGTTCCCTTTAAGATATTTCTCAATGTCCAGAGGTGAGTAAAGTTGGAAGATAAACAGATTGCTATTTTACTCAGTGTTAATCATCAACATAATTAACACCACAGTTCTTTTGAGTTATCTTGGCTTAACAATTTTTAACTGCCAACTGTGAAATAGTAGGGGCTGTTTCCACTTTTAGAACTGAGAATTATTATGTTAATCGGCAATGTAGTTATTTGCTTAATTAAGCACATGTAAATTCAGACAAAAAAGGTCAAAATTTGACTCATTTATTCCAAGTTGCTGAGTATTGCCAAGTCCAGTGCTTTAAAAAAAAGAGCTCAGTGTTCTTCATTGAGGATGGTTAATGTACAAGGAGTGTTTGATGGCCCTAGGCCTGTGCTTGCCAGAGTTTAGAAGAATGACGAAGGATCTCATTGAAATCTATCAAATATTGAAAGGCCTAGATAAGAGCGAATATGAAGAGGCTGTTTCCTTTTGTGGGGGAGTTCTTGATTAGTAAGGGTGACAGAGGGCATGGGGAGAAGGCAGGAGAATGGGGAAGAGAGGGATAATAAATCAACCATCAAGCAGACTTGATAGACTGAGTGCCCTAATTCTGCTCCCATTTCTTATTAGGAAAAACTTTTTCACCCAGAGAGTGGTGGATACATGGAATGCTCTGCCCCAGAAGGCTGTGGAGGCCAAGTCTCTGGATGTTTTCAAAAAAGAGATGGATAGAGCTCTTAAAGATAGCGGAATCAAAGGTTATGGGGATAAGGCAGGAACTGGATACTGATACTGTATGATCAGCCATGATCACAGTGAATGGCAGTGCTGGCTCAAAGGGCCAAATGGCCTACTCCTGCACCTATTGTCTATTTAAAAAATTTCTTGTAATTTATTCCAAGTTGCCAAGTATTTCCAAGTCCAACACTTAAGTAAATCCAGTGAGGACAGCTCAGCTCCTCAAAGTCAGTCGAAAAGTCTCCCAAAAGATCACTTATTTCAAACTGACTAAAAAAGTATAATCATTGCAGGAACTAAGATTGGCTCTACAAGATCTGTCAGCCAGTCCAACTTTCCTGATCTTTCCCTAGAGCCTTGCAGATTTTTTCTATCAATATCTGTCCTGAAATTTGGGTTGTCTCAATTTATGTTTTAAAATATGTTAAATTACTCACATTAAAGGGCTTCCTACATCTATCCTTCAGTGCTTTTGATTTTGTAACCACTGCTTTTAACTGAATTCCACCTGTACCTGATTCAAAAGTCAGGGCAAATTCTCTAAAATATTCAATTTGGCCCTTCTCAAGTCTATGTGAATGTAAAACACAATGAGCTAGATGAGGAATTTCATCCTACACCTCGGAATACAAACCTGTCTATTTTATCACCCCAGAATCTGGCTGCCTTTCGGATGGAGATGCTGAATATACCCAATGCTGAGACAGATTGACTTCTGGACAATATAAGAGTGACGGGATGTGGGGAAACTGGGCGGGAATGTCAAGACCAAGATCATTTCAACCATAACCTTACTGGCCTAGTGTGATACTCTTTCACTCAGGATTTCAAAACTGCTTTGGAATTTGTACTGTGCTTCTTGTCTCTGGTCTCAATTCGTTCCCTCCTCCAAAAAAAAAACAAGGTTCAACTAGTTTCACAGTCTAACAGGTCATAGGAAAACAAGATTTATTTCTGTCTTGTTGCTATGTACTTTCACAGTATTTCCCCAAAGGCAGGACAGCAACTCACAATTATAGCTGCATGTCACTACAACTATTGTCAGCCCATTTTTGTTGTGTGTGGGTTTTTATTGATTCTGTTGTATTTCTTTCTATTTACCGTGAATGCCCACAAGAAAATGAATCTCAGGGTTGTATATGGTGACATACATGTACTTCGGTAATAAATTTACTTTGAACTTTGAATGAACAAGGATATTCAACTATTTGCTCAAAGCCTCCTTCAAGGAAGGCAACATCCCCACTGATCCCGAGGAATCTTTGGCACATGGGTACTCAAACTAGAGAAGTAGCATTTGGGATAGTAAATTTACTCTTAACTTTGAAGTAAAAAGTTCAAAATTCAGAGTGAATGTATTATCAAAGTATGTATATGTATACAGGTCGACCTTCACTAATCCGGCACCATTGGGACCTGAGGGGTGCCGGATTAGTGAAAATGCCGAATTACAGAAGGATCACACTAAGCATAATCAGTGCCGGATTACAGGTAGTCAGATTAGTGAAGGTCGACCTGTACTACCATGAGACTCAATTTCTTGCAGGCATTCACAGTCAAACAAAGAAATACAATAGAATCAATGAAAAACTACGCACAGACTGATGAACAACCAATATGCAAAAGACAAACTGTGCAAATACAGAAGTAAAGCTAATAATAATAAATAAACAAACAAATAAATGAAGACCACTGAGAACATGAATTGTAGGGTCCTTGAAAGTACGTCCATAGGTTGAGAACAAATATATAATCAAGGACAAGAACACTTTGTCCAACTCAGTCTATGCAACTTGTAATTATACAAATTTATTTCATAGATTGCAAAACTATGACATAAATTTATATACTGAAAGATGTTGAAATCCTGAAATAAAAACAGAAAGCATCTGACAAACGCAGCAAGTTAGGCGGCATCAATGGCGCCATGGTAGCACAGTGTGATGCTATCACAGCTCCGGGAGTTTGGGAGTTCAATTCCTGTGCGGTACTGTAAGGAGTCTCTGTCTATCCTCCCCGTTGAATGTGTGGGCTTTCTTTGGTCCTCTAGTTTACTCCCACAGTCCAAAGATGTACTAGGTAGGTTAACTGGTAATTGTATCTTGTCCCATGATTAGGCTAGGGTTAATTGCGTATGTCGGGGGTTGCTGGGGTAACATGGCTCAAAGAGCCAGAGGGGCCTACTCTGCGATGTATTGCTAAAGTAAAGTGAATTGATATTTCAGCTCAATGACCTTTCATCAGAAATGTTTCTTTTAATTCCACAGATATTCAGCAACACAATATAGTTATGCGCACCCAATTTCTATGATTTAAAAAAAATTTCCCTCTATCTTTTAACTTTTCTCTCAAGATATGGTTTATGTCATAATAAGGCATGATTTTAGAGACTTACCATAACTCCCAGTCATGTTGGTACAGATTATGGCACCAAAAAAGGTTGGATGATACTTTTGGATCCTCTTAATAGCTCTCTGACATGCTATGGTTGGTTCAATGCCCGCTCTCATATATTCCACAGCCTGGTAGCTAATTTGAAGGATAGAAAAGAGCAAACTACAATGAAAATCCAAAATGAAACTGTACTCTTAGCACGTTCACCAAACGCACTTTTTGAAAACTACACACTATATATCAGTACTCAGAATATTAATAAATGCCAATTGTTTTAATGAAAAGAAGCTTTAAAAAATAATGCAGATGCTGGAAATCTGAAATTAAAATACTAGAAGCACTCAAAAGGTCAGGCAGCATCTGCAGGAAGAGGAACAGTGAATGCTTCAGGTCAAGGATTCTCCATCAAACCCAGTTCTGACAAAGGGTAATGTTAACCCTGCCTAGTTACAACATTTGACCCCTTGTGTTTGATACTTCCTGTATCCAAATCAAATATTCCACTGAAGATTTATTAAGCAGCACCGTAACGTAGCTAGTAGAGACACTGCCGTACATCTCTGGAGACCCAGGTTCAATCTGGAACTCAGGAGCCAACTGTGTAGAATTTGCACGTTCTCCCTGTGACCACCTGGTTTCCTCAAGTGTTTTGCCCTCCTCCCACATCTCAAGGACGTGAGGTCACTTGGCTGCTCCAAGTTGCTCCTAGCATGTAGAACAGCAGAATAAACAAAGATGGAGCTCATGTGAATGTGGGAAGAACCACATGGGATTCGCATAAATGTGTGTTATCACGGACTCTGTTAGCTAAATGGACGGTTTCTGTGCTATGTGCCTGAAACATACGTATGCAGTGAGAAATGACACACCTTGGAAGGAATCGCATCATAACATCACCATCTCCAGTTGCCGCTGCAGCTCCTGCTGTGCTGTCGGCATAAGCACCTGCTCCAGCTATTGGTGAATCCCCTACACGGCTGGGGGAAAAATGCAAGAATATGTTCAATAATGGCTTTTAAAAAAAGGCACATCTGAATTGTCCATCAATTTTGAGTAACACTATTGAAAGTGTTCAAGCAATAACTGTAATACTGCATGCATTGGTCCATCAAAATTCCTGAAACCGAGAGGTACTGTTCCTTAAACTAAGGGTGTCATGGTAGCATCGCAGTTAGCACAATCACTTTACAGCGCTAGCATCACCAATTGGGGTTATAGGACCAGGGAGCACAGCCTCAGAACAGAGATGAGGAGGAATTTCTTGAGCTAGGTGCTGGAATTCATTGCCAAGGACACCTGTGGAAGCCAGGTCATTGGGTATACATAAAGCGAAGTTGGACGGGTTTTTGATTAGTTAGGGCATCAAAGTTGACGGAGAAGAAGCAGGAGAATGGAGCTGAGAGGGAAAATAAATCAATCAATGATTGAATGGCGAAGCAGACTCAAAGGGTCAAATGGCGTAATTCTGCTCCAATGTTCAATTCCCGGTGCTCTCTGTGAGGAGTGCGTATGCGCTCCTCGTGACCGTGTGGGCTTCCTCCCAGATTCCAAAGGTGTACGGTTAGGGTTAGTGAGTCGTGGGCCTGCTGTGTTAGCATCGCAAGCATGGCAACACTTGCACAGCTCTTGCCGATTTGATTCAACATGAACAACACATTTCATTGTACGTTGAGGTGTTCATGCCACAAATAAATCTGATCTTTTTTTAATGGGTAAGCCATTGTACAGGAAGAAGGAAGACATTTCAGAGGAAACTCTGCAGAATGTCATCAATGAGATGAAAGTGGAAGAACTGAGAAAACAGAATTAAATTAAGTGGAGCTCTTACAGAATGCAGTGTGAGAGTAAACAGAACTTTTAACAAGCTTAAGGGAGTGGGATTTCAATAAGCTATCAATATACAGATGTTTACCGTAGAAATTACTACTCCAGACAGCAGGGTCAACTGAATCTCCACTGACCATTAAGCAGGCACTTACACTAATCCTATTTCATCTTCCCCACATACCAAACAAACATCCTGATATTCTCCTACATTGTGAGAAATCTACTGTTTTCAGGCTAATTTTAGAATCGCATTATAATTTAGTTAACTTCTCTAGGCCCATTCAATCACTTTGGTTGGCATTAAAAGCCATAACCACATAAGCAGTTAAGCAGTGTTAAGCAGTCTGACATTCAAGATTCAAGATTGTTTAATGCCATTTCTAGTGTACAACTATAAAAATAATTGTCATTCCGGATCCAATGCAGCACAAAAAAACACAAGATAAAGAACATAATAATAAAACATAATTGATATAAATATATAAGATAGCTTATATACACATATTGATTTTATTTTCATAAAGTGATGCTGGGCACAGAAATGATAAAGTAATACTGCTGGGGACTGTGGAAGGTGGGCTAGTACATGGAGGTGTTGATCAGACCTGCTGGATAGGGAAAGTAACTATTTTTGAGTCTGGTGGTCCTGCCGTGGATGTTATGAAGCCTCCTCCCTAATGGGAGTGGGACAAACAATCATGAGCAAGGGTGGGTGGGATCCTTCATGATGCTACTGGCCCTTTTCAGGACTTTTCCGTATGTACAGCATGTCCTTGATGACAGGTAGATTTGCGACATGGCAATAGTTTTCAACTATGCTGTCTGGAATGCAATGATGAGAGTAAACTGATCACCAGACTTGCATTTCATAATACATTTGTCCCATCAATTTAACTTCAATTTTCTTTTAACCCTGTAATAATAATGCAAGTACGAGTATGTTACATAAGAATTGTATCATAGGTAAGCATACAAGTAATTTTGCCCTAATCCAACAGAGATTGACATTTAGCATGTTGCTCTAACAGTAGTCAACCACAAATAAAGCCCAAATTTCACTTCAGCTTATCAATATTATAGATAAACCAGGATATCACTTGAGCTCAAATGATATTTCTTCTCATTCTAATGCTACAAAGAGAAAGAGTAAGATAAGCAAAGAAAGAAGAGACAGTTGAAAAGGAAAGGAGAAAATGCTTAAGCAGATGTACAGACAGGAATGTCTTCAGTTTGAAGCTTCAACACAATACATACCCTGGAATTTTATGGATTCGACCATTAGTGGATGTCCCCGCAGCAATATTTCCAAGCTTATCGATTGCAATCATACCTAAATTCAAATTCAGAAAATAAAAGGAATCGCATACAGATGTTGCCAAAAATCTTCTTTACTTGCTCAAAGCATGGAGCGATCTTGAAAAATTAGGAAAGCTCTTACCAATCGTGTCATGGTTGTGTAAATTGACCCACTGTCTTGGCATCATACGCTGTTTTGACCCCAGCGCCTTGATTGGTTTGTACGGTCCACAAGAAGTCTCAGGATTTGGCGAGACGTTCTATGAAAGTTAATTAATTTCTCAATCAGTAGCAGGCAATTACTTAGAAACTTTTAAAAAAATATTTTAAGCCTATTTTTGTGTCGGAGAAGTAGGATTCACATGGTACTTACCTTCCAGCTGTTGGGCTGGCAGTTTTTGCGTAGCCACTCTGCATGCAAGTGCAAGGATCTGTTTGTTGTTAAATCTTCACTGAGGAAGCCCATGTTCTGAGCAAAATTTGATGCTGTGGGGAAAATTGTAGCTTTATCTGAAATGTTTAAAGCAGCCAGAACTACGAATAACGTTGTTAAATGCACAATAAAAGTGGACAATAGGAATTAGACAGAGAGTGATAAAGCTGTTTTGCCCAATAAATTGTGGGGAGTTGTGAACACAAACCAACCGACAACAAAAACCATTCACCCCTCCATTGCCTCCATATACCATCCTCACTGCATCAGTAATGCAGTCAATGTAATCAAACCACTTCTAGCTATGCATTCTTCCTTCTCCCAATTCCATCAGGGAAAAGATACAAAAGGTTAAGGATATGTACCATCAAGTACAAAGGCAGCTTTTACGTCGCTGTTATAAGACTCTTGAACCAACTTCTTGTACAACAAAGAACTGCTGATCTCTCGATCTATCTTGTCATAGTCCTTGCACCTTATCAACTACCTTTTCCAAGCTTTTTCTCAAACTGTAACACTGCACTCCATGGCTACTTTATTAGGTACACCTGTACACTGGCTTGTTAATGCAAATATGTACTCAGCCAATTCTGTGGCAGCAACTTAATGCATTAAAGCATGTAGACATGGTCAAGAGGTTCAGTTGTTGTTCAGACCAAACATCAGAATGAGAGAAGAAAAGTGATCTAAATGACTTTAACTGCTAGACAGAGTGGTTTGAGTATCTCAGAAACTGCTGATCGCGTGGGATTTTCACACACATAGTCTCTAGAGCCGAGATTTACAACTTTTTTTTAATATCATGGACCAATACCATTAAGCAAGGACTCCATGGACCCCAGGTTGGGAACCCCTGCTCTGGAGTTTGCAGAGAATGGTGCAAAAAACAAAAACATCCAGTGAGCAGAAGCTCTGTGGGCAAAAACACCTTGTTAATGAGAGAAGTCAGAGCAGAGTTGTCAAGACTGGTTTAAGCTGACAGGAGAATGACAATAACTCAAATTATCATGTGTTACCACAGTGGTCAACAGCAGCAGAAGATCACACAGGATTCCACTCCTGTACCTAATAAAGTGGCCATTGAGTGTATACTCTACATTCTGTTATTGTTTTTCCTTTACATGTATGGAATGGTCTGTCTGAATGGCATGCATACAAAGCTTTTCATTGTACATATTTCAGTACATATGACAATAATAAAACAATTATTCATTAATTATCCCTACATTAAAACTTAACTTAATCTGCATAATTAGGATTGTAGCATATTAATGATGATCGGCACATATTTTACCATTCATAATACAAATTCTTTCCAAGATATTATGCCACAAATTATGCCATTGATCTAAAGGTTATTTTGTCTTCCACGAGTAGGATTTGTTAATTAACTTTCGGTAAGTTGCCATATTATTTCTGCATATTTTAAGAGTAATTGAATAAACATGGGAGCAGAGTAGATTTCCGTTAACTGGGACTAGTACATTTTGGGCCAATTAAGCGGCTGCTCCAATTAGCCAAAGTTTCACAGAAATAGAAAGAGACATAAAAAAGACAAACTGAGTAACAAATTATATATTTAAATGAAATACGCAACAAATGCACCGTAGAAAGCATTCTTCTAGGGTGCATCACAACCTGGTATGGAAGTTGTCCTGTCCAAGACCGGAAGAAGCTGCAGAAGATCGTGAACACGGCGCAGCACATCACACAAACCAATCTTCCGTCCGTGGACTCACTTTACACCGCACGCTGTCGGAGCAGTGCTGCCAGGATAATCAGGGACACGACCCACCCAGCCAACACACTTTTCGTCCCTCTTCCCTCCGGGAGAAGGCTCAGGAGCTTGAAGACTTGTACGGCCAGACTTGGGAACAGCTTCTTTCCAACTGTGATAAGACTGCTGAACCGTACAGATCTGGGCCATACCCTCCAAATATCCGGACCTGCACGTCGGTTTCTTTTTTGCACTACCTTACTTCCCATTTTTCTATTTTCTATTTATGATTTATAATTTAAATTTTTAATATTTTACTATCGATTTGTAATCCAGGGAGCGGGAAGCGCAGAATCAAATATCGCTATGATGATTGTACGTTCTAGTATCAATTGTTTGGTGACAATAAAGTATAAAGTATAAATTAGAACACTATTAGTAAAACATCAGTACTATAAAACTGTATATTGCTTCCTAATAGTTAAGGTGGAGGAATTCATCCAGTGTACACTGCTGTGTTCCTTTGACTATAAATTAGCGCAGACACCGAGTGCAAATAATAGACCACCTTCATACAATGCTTTCGATGAGTGCATCCTCCAAATCTTCACTTTCATTTTAACATTCAGGATGATTGTCAATACCTTCAAATGCTTTGTAGTTCCTAACTTCCTGAACATTGAAATTATTTCTTTTTCACTCCTAGCCATTTCTGGCATCTTTGAGCCTGAACGTTTGAAACTGCACTGAGCGAATCAGTTCTGAATTGGCTTATGCTTATTTCTTGCCTACTATCAGTGACAAAAAAAATCAGTGCTTTTTGAACATAAACACATGCATCTGACGCTACTTAATAACTGTTCGCTTTAAGTACAGTGTAGTGTCTAACGGTCACATAAGTGCACACAACTGACACTAGTTAGAAATTGTTCGGAAATAGTCTCCCGTCCCAATTAAGTAGCATACTGTCACAAATAATCAAAGGGATTCCCTGCTATTTTATCAATTAGCTTTAGTTCTTTAAGAGTTTTCCCAAATAAATGGCTGGCCCAATTAACTGATGGCCTAATTAACCCGAATCCACTGCAGTAAACATCACAAAGCACCATATATTTCCACATGTTCAGTTACCCCAATTAAAAATAGTAAATAAACTGCAGATAATTCTGTTAGTTTAGTCTAGTCACTTTCCAATTATGCATTTATTTTGATTGTGAATATTACAACAAAAATCATGCAGAAGTCTTTTAGTTGACTATTTTTCATATTGGTCACCTTAGCTCTGTTGAACAATACTGAAACCTACTATCAAAGTTGACACTCCACTGCAGCGCAAGTGGAGTGCTACACTGCTGGTCATGCAGTCTTTCCAATGGGACATCAAAATTGATGCCATGGGCTGCCCTTTCTGTAGCACACACAATATGTTATCATTGTAGTAAAGAAGGCAAATGCAACATTGGCATTTATTTCAAGGGGAATAGAATATAAAAGCAAGGAAATAATGCTGAGCCTTTATAAGACACTAGTCAGGGTGCACTGGGAGTATTGTCAAAAGTTTTGGGCCCCATATCTCAGAAAGGATGTGTTGTCATTGTAAAGAGTCCAGAGGGAGGTTCACAAGGATGATTCTGGGAATGAAGTGGTTAACATATGAGGAACGTTTGGCAGCTTTGGGCCTGTACTCACTGGAATTTAGAAGAATGCCGTGGGATCTCATTGAAACCTACCGAATGTTGAAAGGACTAGAAAGGATGGAATGTGGAAAGGATGTTTCCTGTGATGGAGGTATCCAGAATTAGAGGGGACAGCCCCAAAATTGAGGGATGACCTTTTACAACAGAGGTAAGGAGAATTTTTTTTTAGTCAGAGAGTAGTGAATCTGTGGAATGCTCTGCCACAGTGCGGTGAAGGCCAAGTCAGTGGGTATATTTAAGGCGGAAGTTGATTGTTTTCTGATTGGTCAGGGCATCAAAGGACATGGCAAAAAGGTAGGTGTTTGGGGTTGAGTGGGATCCGGGATCAGCCATGATGGAATGGCGGAGCAACGCAGTGGGCTGAATGGCATAGTTCTGCTCCAATGTCTTATGGTCTTATTATTTTGAAAATCAAAGACAATATGGAATTGTAAGAACTTGACTAACTGGCACCTAATGTCATCACACTAATTTGCATCAAAATCAGAAAACACTGGAAATACTTTGTAGGTTAGGTGGTATCTGTGGAAGAAAAGGTTGATGCTTTAGTGATATTGGCTAATACAATAGGACTTTTAAGAGACTTGTAGATTGCACATGGATCAAAAGAAAATGGAGAGTTATGGACCATGTCGGAGAGAAGGGTTAAGATGATCATGGAATAGATTCACATAGGTTGGCACAAAATTGTGGGCCAAAAGACCTGTACTGTGCCGTACAGTTTCTAAAAAAAAGATGATACTTCATATCAAAGGCCCTTCATCAGTCATAATCTGATGCTGCCTTAGCCATTGTTATCCAACATTTTTGTTCTGAATACCATGAACCTTCAGACATTTTATGTTGATATGCATGCTTCTTGTTCATGATATCATGACTACATTACATCAAGGAACTTCATTACCTTTATACATTGCTGTATGACTTGGGGCATTCTAACATAGCAGGAAGTTCAACAACAATGCAAAATAATTTATTTTTCGAAGATGAATGAGAAAGGATTACCTGACTCCCCCACCAACAGTGTATGGGTACTGTGTTCCATCACTGCCCGAGCAACACTGATCGCACTCTTAATCCTTCGAAGGCCTCCGACTGCACCAACCTCAATTGTGTTACTGGAGAGAGTTTTAAAATAAGTTATCTCACACTGATGAATTTCCTTATCAAGCAGATTAACAGATCTCGATTTTCATGTTTGCATCTGCTGTGGTTTCAGTAAATTGGTGAGACCGCACCTGGAGTATTGTGCATAGTTCTGATCACCATACCATATGAAGGATGTGATTAAGCTAGAGTGGATGCAGAAAAGATTCACGAGGATGTTGCTGGGATAGAGGAACTAAGTTATAAGGGGGAAATGGACAGGCCAAGAAGTGGTCTTATGGAAATTTGTAAAATCATGAGAAGCATACGTAAGATGAATGGTCATCGTCTTTTTTCCCAGGTTAGGGGAGTCAAGAACTACAGGGCAAAGGTTTAAGTTGAGAGGAGAAAGATTTAAAGGAGATCTGAGGAGCAAGTTTTCATACAGAGAGGGTCAGAGGTATATGGAATGAGCTGCCAGAGGAAGTGACAGAGGTGGGTAAAAGACTATTACAACATTCTGAGGACATTTTGAAACATTCATAGTTAGGAAAGGTTTAGATGAAATAGGCCAGAAGCAGGCACACTAACTCTGGAAGTTAGCCCTCAACCACCAGGATGTTAAACCAGAGGTTAACTTCACTTGCCCCATCCCACAACCTACGGACTCATTTTCAAGGACTCTTCATCTCATGTTCTCTATATTTATTGCTTATTTATTTATTATGATTATTATTTCTTTCCTTTTGTATTTGCATAGTTTGTTATTTTTTCATATTGATTGATAAGCTCTGGTTGGTGCAGTCTTTCATTGATTCTATTATGGTTATTGGATTTATTGAGTATGCTGCAAAGAATGAATCTCAGGTGATATATATGTACTTTGATAATAAATTTACTTTGAACTTTGAAGTTTGAATAGGTACGTAAATGGTACAGGAATGGAGGGCTATGGTCTGGGTGTAGGTCGAAGAAGTAGGCATAAACTAGATAGGCCGAAGGGTTTATTTCTCTGCTGTAGAGCTCTACAACTCTACCCGCAGATTTTGCTTTTTGAAATGACATGGCAAAATTTTGAAGTTTTGCTTTACATTTAACACACAAAATGGAAGATTACGATTAGCTTTATTTGTCACGTGTACATTGAAATATAGTGAAATGTGTTGTTTACGCCAAAGACCAACACAAGTCTGAGGATGTGCTGAGGGCAGACTGCAAGTGTTGTCACGCTTCCTGCGCCAATAAAGCATGCCCACAACTAACCCTAACCCTTACATCTTTGGAATGGGGGAGGAAACCGGAGTAACCAGAAGAAACCAAACAGTCACGGGGAGGGAGTATTAACTCCTTATAGATAGAAATTGAAACGGAACCCCAATCTTACAGCTGTCTCTGTGTAAAGCGTTACGCTAACCACTATAGTACTGTACGGAATGTTAGTCACCCTCCATGTTATTGCGGGTCATGGTAAACCAATGTATATCAGCACTAAAATTTAATTTCTAAATAGATACAGTAGATTCCCATTATGTTACAGTGATCAGGCATAATTCTTACCCATTCATTATCATTGCATCCAGTGTTGTCTCCCCAAGTTCATCCGGGCTTCCTCCATACCCCACAGTGCCATCGCACTGCTCGACTTCACATTGCCTGCACCCTTGTTCCACTGCATCCAGAGCTGAACCCCCAGAGGCAAGAGTACTCCATGCTAAACATAAAGCACATAGAAATTAATCCCAAATACGTAAAGAGCTGGGACCAAATCTTTCCACGGGTTGACAAAAAATTGTGTTGTGCAAGTATTTTGAACGGAAATAAACTTATTCTGACAATTCATTAAGTGAAGAAATAAAAATTAAAATATTAAAACCAACTTGCACAGTTTTGTCAGGATAGGGGGTCATGTCTGCTTTTAATCAGGGTAGGATTGTCCTTTGATATTTTCCAGTATTCAGAAAAATGAGAACTATAATTGCTTGAACATTGGTTTCTCCAACTTCATGCAATTTCTTCCCCCCCCCCCACTTCCTTTTCCATTCCCCAATCTGGTTCCCCTCTTACCAGTTCTACTCACCTGCCTAACACTCCCACACTGGTGCCCCTCTTCCTTCCCTTTCTCTCATGGTCCACTTTCCTCTCCTATCAAATGTGTTCTTCTTCAGCCCTTTACCTTCTCCACCTATCACCTCCCAGTTTCTCACTTCATCTCCCCTCCCCCACCCATCTACCTTCCCTCTCACCTGCTACCTTGTACTAGCACCCCCCTCCCACAACCTTCTTATTCTGGCTTCTTCCCCCTTCCTTTCCAATCCTAATGAAAGGACCCAGCCCGAAACTCTGACTCTTTATTTCTCTCCATAGATGTTTCCTGACCTGCTGAAACCCTCCGACATCTTGTATGTGTTACTCTAAGACATACAAGTACAAAGTTCTCACAGAGCTCGATGGGCAAGATGGAAGGAGTATATTTCACTTTGCTCAGGGGGCCAAATCAAGAAATTCCAATCTCTGAATAAAGGATGTCTCACTTAGAATTGAGATGAAGTTTTTTTCCTCTATTATTGAGCATTGTGGAAGTTCATACAAAACAGAGAGCTACAGATTTCTGGATATTAAGGAAAATGAGGGATACGGGAACAGTGCAGAGAAAGGACATGGAGATAAGCCTTGATACATTGGGTATTAGGCTCTTCCTTCTCATGTTCTTGATATACATGATGCCTTAACACTAATTGGATCATGACACAATCACTTAATTGGCTAATCGCAGAAATAAATAAAGGCATTTTTTATGAAATAAAGCTCCTAAATTCTCAACTACACATTTGACATTGTGTCTTGGCAATTTTATAGAAGTGGCTTAAACTCCGTACTTCAAGCACATGCCATGTAGAGTTTAACCGATCAAGAAAATGCAAACCAGTGAATATTGGGCAAGAATGAATTAAGTAGTGGAAGCAGATATGACAGTAATATGACAGCCCACCACTTTTATTGGCAGCTCGTTCCACACTCTCACGACCTTCTGAGTGAAGACATTCCCCCTCATGTTCTCCTAAAACATTTCACCTTTCAGTGTTAGCCCACGACCTCTAGTTCTTGTCTCACCCACCCCCAGTGGAAACAGCCTGCTTGCACTTACCCTGAGGATTTTGCACAGTACCGTATTTGACAACGTGGAGCAGAGAGCAAGTCCGTAGATCTGGTGGGAGCAAAGGACGTTGGGAATGACGAGGGTGGACCGACTGCCGCGGGAGGGGTGTGGGACAGGTGACAGAGAACGAGTGCCCGGGGGGAGGCACACTCAACCCTGAAACACCAGGCAAGCTCATTTAATTCCTCAATTCCATTCTCAATGCCTCTTTACTGCTTCCCACTCCCTTCCCTCTCCCCAACCATGATTCCCCTTTCCCTGCCCTCTTTCCCACTCTCCGTCCACAATAGAGACCCATATCAGAATCAGATTTATCATCACTCACATATCTCAAGAATTTTTTTTGTGGCAGCTGTACAGTGCAATACATAAAATTACTACATTACTGGGCAAAAGTCGTAGGCATTCTAGCTAGATATATATGCCTAAGACTTTTGCACAGTACCATACATGTGAATTCCGCCAAGACAATGTGACATTTAAACTAAATTCAATAAATCAGATATGCTTTAATAATGTCATAGTCATAGTCATACTTTATTGATCCCGGGGGAAATTGGTTTTTGTTACAGTTGCACCATAAATAATAAATAGTAATAGAACCATAAATAGTTGAATATTAGTATGTAAATTATACCAGTAAATTATGAAATAAGTCCAGGACCAGCCTATTGGCTCAGAGTGTCTGACCCTCCAAGGGAGGAGTTGTAAAGTTTGATGGCCACAGGCAGGAATGACTTCCTATGACGCTCTGTGCTGCATCTCGGTGGAATGAGTCTCTGGCTGAATGTACTCCTGTGCCCACCCAGTACATTATGTAGTGGATGGGAGACATTGACCAAGATGGCATGCAACTTAGACAGCATCCTCTTTTCAGACACCACCGTGAGAGAGTCCAGTTCCATCCCCACAGCATCACTGGCCTTACGGATGAGTTTGTTGATTCTGTTGGTGTCTGCTACCCTCAGCCTGCTGCCCCAGCACACAACAGCAAACATGATAGCACTGGCCACCACAGACTCGTAGAACATCAGCATCGTCCGGCAGATGTTGAAGGACCTCAGTCTCCTCAGGAAATAGAGTCGGCTCTGACCCTTCTTGTAGACAGCCTCAGTGCTCTTTGACCAGTCCAGTTTATTGTCAATTCGTATCCCCAGGTATTTGTAATCCTCCACCATGTTCACACTGACCCCCTGGATGGAAACAGGGGTCACCAGTATCTTAGCTCTCCTCAGGTCTACCACCAGCTCCTTAGCCTTTTTCATATTAAGCTGCAGATAATTCTGCTCACACCATGTGACAAAGTTTCCTATTGTAGCCCTGTACTCAGCCTCATCTCCCTAACAGTACATTACCTTTAGTGCCTCCCGATGCGCCACAAGGCGTGGCGAGGAACAATAACAGAATAACTTTAAAACGATACACACCTTCTTTAGGAAATTAAATCTGCTTACTCATTCGTCCCATGTGCATATAATTCCAAACTGACAAGTGCAGTTATCTCTTAATAATCATTCAGAGACAATCAGGTGAACAATAAATGCTACGATTGCCCAACAATTCATTTTGTAAACAAATAAATAAAGCCATCGTGTAAACGTGTCTGTCACAGTTTAGAGATGGACATGATAAGGGGCGGTACGGTAGTAGAGTGGTTAGCATGACACTCTACAGTACAGGCAACCCAGGTTCAATTCCTGGCACTGCCTGTAAGCAGTTTGTACGTTCTCCCCGTGATGGTGTGAGTTTCCTCCGCGTGCTTTGGTTGCTACTCCCTGCGTATAGGCAGAGACTGAAGGCTGCAGCACCAGGAGCGACGACCAACAAGGTTATGGACAAAGGAAGCACAAGAGCGCCTACAGGACTGCTTTGAGTCGGTGGACTGGACTGTAATCGGGGATTCATCTTCGAACCTGGAGGAGTATGCTGCAGTTGTTACCGACTTCATTAAAACCTGTGTGCATGAGTGTGTGCCTATAAAGACTTACTGTACATTCCCAAACCAAAAGCCGTGGATGAACCAGGAGGTACATTGTCTGCTGAAGGCTAGATCTGTGGCATTCAAGTGTGGCGACCCAGACCTATACCAGAAAACCAGGTATGATTTGCAGAGGGCTATTTCAAGGGTGAAGAGACAATTTCAAATGAGGTTGGGGGTGACATCGGATGCACGGCAACTCTGGCAGGGTTTGCAAGATATTACTTCCTACAAAGCGAAACCCAATAGCATGAATGGCAGCGATGCTCCATTACCAGATGAACTCAACATCTTCTATGCCCGCTCTGAAAGGGAGAACACAACTACAGCTATGAAGATCTCTGCTGCACCTGATGACCCCGTGATCTCTGTCTCAGAGTCCAATGCTAGACTGTCTTTAAAGAGAGTGAACCCTCACAAGGCGGAAGGTCCCAATGGAGTACCTGGTAAGGCTCTGAAAACCTGTGCCATCCAACTAGCGGGAGTACTCAAGGACATTTTCAACCTCTCACTGCTACGGAAAGAAGTTCCCACTTGCTTTAAAAAGGCAACAATTATATCTGTGCCTAAGAAGAATATGAGCTGCCTTAAATGATTATCACCTGGTAGCAGTCCCATCTACAGTGATGAGACACTTTGAGAGGTTGGTCATGACCAGACTGAACTCCTGCCGCAGCAAGGACCCTGGACCCATTTCAATTTGCCTACCGTCAAATAGGTCAACAGTGGATGCAATCTCAATGGCTCTCCATACGGCTTTAGACCACCTGGACAACACAAACACTTATGTCAGGATGCTGCTCATCGACTATAGCTCAGCATTTAATACTATCATCCCCACAAACCTGATTTAAAAAGTTGTAGAGCCTGGGCCTCTGTACCTCCCTCTGCAATTGGCTCCTCTACTTCCTAACCAGAAGACCACAATCTGTGCGGATTGGTGATAAAATATCCTCCTCGCTGATGATCAACACTGGCACACCTCAGGGGTGTGTGCTTAGCCCACTGCTCTACTCTCTATATACCCATGACTGTGTGGCTAGGCATAGTTCAAATACCATCTCTGAATTTGCTGACGATACAATCATTGTTGGTAGAATCTCAGGTGGTGATGAGAGGGCATACAGGAGTAAAATATGCCAACTCGTCAAGTAGTGCCGCAGCAACAACCTGGCACTCAACGTCAGTAAGACAAAAGAGCTGATTGTGGACTTCAGGAAGTGTAAGATGAAGGAACACATACCAATCCTCATAGAGAGATCAGAAGTGGAGAGAGTGAGCAGTTTCAAGTTCCTGGGTGTCAAGATCTCTGAGGATCTAACCTGGTCTCAACATATTGATGTATTTATAAAGAAGACAAGATGGCGAAATTTGAAGAGATTTGGCATGTCAACAAATACACTCAAAAACTTCTATAGATGTACCCTGGAGAGCATTCGGACAGGCTGCATCACCGTCTGGTATGGAGGGGCTACTGCACAGGACCGAAAGAAGCTGCAGAGGGTTGTAAATTTGGTCAGCTCCATCTTGTGTACTAGCCTACAAAGTAGCCATGACATCTTCAAGGAGCGATATCTCAGAAAGGCAGCTTCCATTATTAAGGACCTCCAGCACCCAGGGCATGCCCTTTTCTCACTGTTACCATCAGGTAGGAGTAGAGGAGCCTGAAGGCACACACTCAGCGATTCAGGAACAGCTTCTTCCCCTCTGCCATCCAATTCCTAAATGGACATTGAACCCTTGAACACTACCTCACATTTTTTAATATACAGTATTTCTGTTTTTTGCACATATTTAATCTATTCAATATACATATACTATAATTGATTTATTTATTATTATTTTATTTATTTTTTTCTCTTCCATATTATGTATTGCATTGAACTGCTGCTGCTAAGTTAACAAATTTCACGTCACATGCCAGTGATAATAAACCTGATTCTGATTCCCACAGGCCAAAGACGTACAGGTTAATTGGTCTCTGTAAATTGTCCCATGATTAGGCGAGGGTTAAACTGCGGGTACGGCACAAAGGGCTAGAAGGGTCTACTCTGAGCTGTATCTCAATAAATGACAGGGAAGATTAGAACAGCGTCATTTCATTCATACAGAAAAACTGAGAGCGATGTATGAGGGAAGACAAGCCTATTCATAAAGGTAAATATAACAGAACAACAATCAGCAATTTTCCACAGCTACTTTTGGAGAAAATATTCAGCAAAAAAACAACATGGTCAATAGCTACCAAAATTAGATTATGAAGACATGCAGTCCTCTTTTGTCATTTAGTAATGCATGCATTAAGAAATGATACAATATTTCCTCTGGTGAAATATCACAAAACACAGGACAGACCAAGACTGAAAAAACTGACAAAACCATATAATTATAACATATAGTTCCAACAGTGCAACAATACCATAACTTGATGAAGAAGTCCATGAGCACAGTGAAGTTCAAAGTCTCTCAAATGTCCCACATCTCATGCAGACGGGAGAAGGAAGAACTCTCCCTGCCATGCTGACCACAGTCCGACTCTGAGTCATCCGAAAACTTCGAGATCTGATCAGCTCTCCGACACCGAGTACAGAGCGCCATCTCTGTCCGAACAATTCGACCTCAATCTCGGTCGCCAACAGCAGGCAAAGCAGGGGATTTTGAGGCCTTCCCTCCGAAAGATTCCCGACCATGCAGTAACAACAGCAGCGGACGAGCATTTCAGAAATTTCTCCAGATGTTCCTCTGTACTTTCATGTCCCACTCCATCAAATCAGAATTGTCCACGGCCCCTATTTAATGGATACGGTATCAATTTTCACTGGAAAGCTGCACACGCGCAGTGTGCTGCTCTCTCCTCCCGCCTTAATGGGTTGAACTCGAGAAAAAAAAGTTAACTTTGATTCTAATGTTGCAGATGTAAAACCTCCCTGGCGCACCAATAACGATTTTCTTAGCCGATGTAGCACCAAGTCCATCATATCAGTCATTACCAGTTTGCAAATCTGAATGTCAAGCAGTTCCATTTTATTAAGCACAATTCACACTCATTCTTATTTTTGGTCTTCACTCTGCATAATTTCCTTGCATTGCTGCAGGCCTCACAAATAAAAGTTGATGGATTTAAATTTAAAAGATCAAAATAATAAACTATGTGAATGCCTTCGGGTGGAGATTCCCAGATCACAAGTTGGTATGCACAGGCAGAACTTTTCTTCCACCTTGGCTCCCTATCATCAATATACCGCAGGTCAACAAATCAAATCTGTACCTAGGGAACAATTTGTTAACAAGCAACACACATCAAAGTTGCTGGTGAACGCCGCAGGCCAGGCAGCTCTATTGGAAGAGGTACAGTCGACGTTTCGGGCCAAGACCCTTCGTCAGGACTAAATGAAAGAAGAGATAGTAGGAGATTTGAAAGTGGGAGGGGGAGGGGGAGATCCGAAATGATAGGAGAAGACAGGAGGGGGAGGGATGGAGCCAAGAGCTGGACAGGTGATTGGCAAAAGGGATATGAGAGGATCATGGGACAGGAGGCCTATGGAGAAAGAAAACGGGGAGAGGGGGGGAAAGCCCAGAGGATGGGCAAGGGGTATAGTGAGATGGAGAAAAAGAATGTGTGTATATAAATAAATAACAGATGGGGTACGAGGGGGAGATGCCTCCCCCTGCCCCCTCTGATCCTAGCTCTCATCCATGCCGGGTTTTTACCATCCCCTCTGACCTTCAACTGTCTGAGGCAGAACGCTCTGTCCTCAGTAAAGGCCTCACCTTTGTCCCCCTTCGCCCACACCTCAGCGAGTTCCGCGTTCGCCATGACACGGAACTCTTCTTCCGCCGGTTCTGTCTTCGAGCCTACTTCTTTGGCAAGGACTCTTCCACCCCCACCAATGATCCCTTCTTCTGTCTTCAACCCTCCTCCTCTTCATGGGCACCCCGCTCTGGTCTTCTGCCTGCTCTGGATCTCTTTATTGCTAACTGCCAAAGGGACACCAACCGTCTCGACTTTACCGCACCTTGTTCCCATTCCAACTTTACTCCTTCCAACGCTGTGCTCTCCACTCCCACCGCACTAATCCTAACCTTACTATTAAACCCGCCCATAGGGGGGGTGCTGTTGTAGTCTGGCGTACTGACCTCTACCTTGCCGAGGAACAGCGACGTATTGCGCATACCTCCTCTTATTTACCCGATCGTGACCCCACTAAGGAGCACCAGGCCATTGTCTCCCACACCATCACCGACTTTATCAGCTCAGGGGATCTCCCATCCACTGCTACCAACCTTATATTTCCCACACCCTGCACTTCCCGTTTCTACCTCCTACCCAAGATCCATAAACCTGCCTGCCCTGGTAGACCTATTGTCTCAGCTTGCTCCTGCCCCACCAATCTCACTTCTGCATACCTCGACACTGTTTTATCCCCCCTTGTTCAATCCCTTCCCACCTATGCTCGTGACACTTCTCACGCTCTTAAACTTTTTGATGATTTTAAGTTCCCTGGCCCCCACCGCTTTATTTTCACCATGGATATCCAGTCCCTATATACTTCCATCCCCCATCAGGAAGGTCTCAAAGCTCTCCGCTTCTTTTTGGATTCTAGACCTAACCAGTTTCTGTCTACCACCACTCTGCTCCATCTAGCAGAATTAGGCCTTACTCTTAATAATTTCTTCTTTGGCTCCTCCCACTTCCTCCAAACTAAAGGTGTAGCCATGGGCACCCGTATGGGTCCTAGCTATGCCTGCCTTTTTGTTGGGTTTGTGGAACAATCTATGTTCCAAACCTATTCTGGTATCTGTTCCCCACTTTTCCTTCGCTACATCAACGACTGCATTGGCGCTGCTTCCTGCACGCATGCTGAGCTCATTAACTTTGCCTCCAACTTTCACCCTGCTCTCAAGTTTACCTGGTCCATTTCCGACACCTCCCTGCCCTTTCTAGATTTTTCTGTCTCTGTCTCTGGAGACAGCTTATCTACTGATGTCTACTATAAGCCTATTGACTCTCACAGCTATCTGGACTATTCCTCTTCTCACCCTGTCTCTTGCAAAAATGCCATCCCCTTCTCGCAATTCCTCTGTCTCTGCCGCATCTGCTCTCAGGACAAGGCTTTTCATTCCAGGATGAGGGAGATGTTCTCCTTTTTTAAAGAAAGGGGCTTCCCTTCCTCCACCATCAACTCTGCTCTCAGACACACCTCTCCCATTTCACGCACATCTGCTCTCACTCCATCCTCCCACCACCCCACTAGGAATAGGGTTCCCCTGGTCCTCACCTACCACCCCACCAGCCTCCAGGTCCAACATATTATTCTCCGTAACTTCCGCCACCTCCAACGGGATCCCACCACTAAGCACATCTTTCCCTCCCCCCCACCACGCTTTCCGCAGGGATCACTCTCTACGCAACTCCCTTGTCCATTCGTACCCCCCAATCCCTCCCCACCGATCTCCCTCCCGGCATTTATCCTTGTACGTGGAACAAGTGCTACATATGCCCTTACACTTCCTCCCTTACCACCACTCAGGGCCCCAGACAGTTCTTCCAGGTGAGGCGACACTTCACCTGTGAGTCCGCTGGGATGATATACTGCATCCGGTGCTCCCGACGTGGCCTTCTATATATTGGTGAGACCCGACGCAGACTGGGAGATCATTTCACTAAACATCTACGCTCTGTCCGCCAGAGAAAGCAGGATCTCCCAGTAGCCACACATTTTAATTCCACATCCCATTCCCATTCTAATATGTCTATCCACGGCCTCCTCTACTGTAAAGATGAAGCCACACTCAGGTTGGAGGAACAACACCTTATATTCCGTCTGGGTAGCCTCCAGCCTGATGGCATGAACATTGACTACTCAAACTTCTGCTAAGGCCCCACCTCCCCCTCGTACCCCATCCGTTATTTATTTATATACACACATTCTTTTTCTCTCTCTCCTTTTTCTCCCTTTGTCCCTCTCACTATACCCCTTGCCCATCCTCTGGGCTTTTTCCTCCCCTCCCCCTTTCTTTCTCCGTAGGCCTCCTGTCCCATGATCCTCTCATATCCCTTTTGCTAATCAACTGTCCAGCTCTTGGCTCCATCCCTCCCCCTCCTGTCTTCTCCTATCATTTCGGATCTCCCCCTCCCCCTCCCCCTTTCAAATCTCTTACTAGCTCTTCCTTCAGTTAGTCCTGACGAAGGGTCTCGGCCCGAAACGTCGACTGTACCTCTTCCTAGAGATGCTGCCTGGCCTGCTGCGTTCACCTGCAACTTAAGTGTGTGTTGCTTGAAATTCCAGTATCTGCAGACTTCCTCGTGTTTGCGTTTTTAAATATGTTAACAATGCTATTTTGAAAAGAATTGGAGTATTGCAACAGTATTTGTTGCTCGATGATGTTTTGATTGCTCTGTAATCAATACCACTGTGGCGACCCACTTTCTGGCACACACGAACCGGCTCACAACAGCGCGCGCAGGCAGAGGCCCGGCCCCAAAAAGGGCGCCAGGCCATCTTTACCAGCAGGGGGAAAATCCCGCGCGCAGAAAGGGTCTGGGAATATGCATTCCCCACAGCAATCCCGCCCAGGGAGGGCGGGAACGGGAAGGCTTTAAAGCAGGCCGCAAAGTTTGAATAAATCTCTTTCATCGCAACTCTAACTCTCTGACTCCGTGTGGTTATTCTAGCGCTGTGTGTAGCCATCGCTACACCACTTTCAATGTTGCAATTATATTGTACCTTTTATGCTGACTTTACAAATCAGGACACATAACCTTCACATCTCAGTGCTGCAGGTCAGGCTTAGTTAAAGTCCTTGGCTGATAAGGGTGTTTGCACTGGCCAGTGCTAAAAGGAGAATAATACAACAGTTGAAGAGATAGTCCCGGAGTAGATACATTTTTAGCCCTAATGTCAAGGCAGTTGAAGCGGAAAATAAGAATCAGAATCAGGTTTATTATCACAGGCATGTGTCGTGAAATTTGCTAACTTAGCAGCAGCAGTTCAATGCAATACACGATAATATAGAAGGGAAAAATAAGTAAAACAATATCAGTAAGTATATTTATGTATACTAAATAGATTAAATGTAGTCCAAAAACAGAAATAATATATTTTAAAAAGTGATGTAGTGTTCACAGGTTCAATGTCCATTTATGAACCATATGGCAGAGGGGAAGAAGCTGTTCCTGTATCGCTGACTGTGTGCCTTCAGGCTTCTGTCTCTCCTTCCTGATGGATGCTGCAGGAACTCAGCAGGTCCAGCTGTGGGTCAGGAGCCTTCACCTGGACCTAAAGATATAGCTTGTCTAAGAGAGGGAAGGGCTGGGGCAAGAGCTGGTAAGTGAGAAGCAGATCCAAGTGAGGAGGTGTGGATTAGAAACAACTGCAGAGGCTGGAATGTGATAGGGGGAGGTGACAAAGGGCTGCACCTGACGGAATCTGAAAGGACAGGAAGGAGGAGCATGGAGTCAACTGGGGAGGTGGGACAGTAGGTGGAGGGGCCCTGTGAGAGACCTATGGGGTGATGGGCAGATGGAGTGCGTTCGGGAGGGGAAAGAAATAGGGTGATGGGTCTGGAGGTGTGTGTGTGTGTGTGGGGGGGGTGAAGGGCAGCTCACTGGCGAAGAGGCTTCGTATCTCAGAGCACCGCAGGAACATCTTCCCGTCTTGGTGCTGACTAATCGTCTGTGTGGAGCTTGCTCATTCTCTCTGTGACTGCATGGAGTTTCCTACTGCATTCCAAAGACTTGTCAGTTGGTAGCATTAAACTGCCCTGGAGGAAATTACTGAGCATGTGGGAAGAATTTTTTAAAAATAGTTTTTAAAAAGATTATCAATGGCTAGCACAAACCCAGTGGGCCGTATGTCTATGCCCATTCTGCACCTTTTGTCCCGTGAAAGTCATGGACAAGAGGAACATCACCACTTGCAAGTTCGCTGCTTAATTACTATCCCGGCTTACAAATATATCACTGGCAGAGAAACATATCACTCCACCGAATTCTGGAGCACCCCATCTGACTGTACTGTACTTCACAGTGGGGTCCGCAATTTTGAAGGCAGTAGCTGCGAACTCCTTAAGGGTAAATGGAAGAAGGGCACTAAACGCTCGATCTTGCCCACTCCATCCTATACGCGGAGAATGCATTTAACAGCCGACCACATTTCCTACAACAGCATCGGGACTCGACATTAAGAACAATAAATAACGAATGAGCGTGCAATGCCTGTGGTCAAGCCAAGTCACACTGTCTGCAAAGTTTGAGAGATAGGAAGTAACTGGTTTCCCTCCATGCTGACAGCACTTAAACAGCACTCACCCCGCTGCGCAGCGTCTGCAAAGCCCCACGTATTGAGCACCAGGGGCACCTGGGCAACCGCTCCTCGGTCATAGGAGCTCAGCGCCAGCAACAATGGAACGTAGCCCGGGAGCCCCATGGCAACGGAAGCTGACAGCCCGTCACTCAAATGTCCGGCGCTCTCAGAGCCTCCTGCAGACTTCCTACTTCACCCACGTACGGTGGCTGCTGGAGGACGCTGTGGAAGCAACGCTTCTGCGCTGAATTTTAGTCAGTTGTCAGCCCTATGTAACTATAATAGTTCCGCCGGATCAGAGCATGGCCTTTCCGTTCAATTCATATTACTTTATTTGAAGGTTAAGCACTTTCTGTGCAGTAAATTTGCTTCAACTGCAATGCACTTTTCGATGCTTCGATCTCCGGGAAGTATCGATGGTAGCTTTAAGAACAGGACTCGAAAAATCGCGCTGATTTTTGAGTGCGTTGAGCACATTTTATTTCTTGATTTTGGCTAGTGGACAAAGCAAACAGTTGGAATAGAAAAGGAGAACCGTTAATTAGGAGCGGAATTGGTCTCCACAGCTGCCTGTGGTAAAGAATTCCACACTCACTGCTCTCTGGCTAAAGAAATTCCTCCTCATCTGCATTCAAAAAGGATGCCCCTCTATTCTGAGGCTGTGTCCTCTGGTCTTAGACCCACCATAGGAAACATCAGCTCCACATCCTCTCAATCAAGACCTTTCACCATTCGATAGGTTTCAATAAGGTCACCCCTCATTCTTCTGAATTCTAATGAGTACAGGCCCAGAGCCATCAAATGCTCATCATATGACAAACTATTCAATCCTGGAATCATTTTCCTTTAAACTCTCGCCAGTTTCAGCACATCCTTTCTAAGATAAGGGGCCCAAAACTGCCCTCAATGCTTGTTATTAAATTACTGGAGTGTTGCCAGTTCTAAACAATCTAGTCCAAGGTCTGTCTTCTCTTGATAGTGTGACATTTATTTGATGCCTTTAAGGTAGCAAGCATCACAAGGCATTTATTTCACCAAACTGATTTGATAATGAGCAACACAAGAAACTTTCAAAACAAAGGATCAAAACCTTCAGAATCAGGTTTATTATTGCTGATGTGTCATGAAATTTGTTGTTTTGCAGCAGCAGTACAGAGCAAGACATTAAAAAATATTGTAAGTTACAGTGCAAAAGAGGAATAATAAGGCAGTTTTCGTGAGTTCAAAATAAAATTTTATTAGAATGCATACATGTCACCACGCACACTTGAGATTCTTTTTCCTGCGGGCATACTCAACAAATCTATGGAACAGTAACTGTAAACAGGATTAATGAACAACACACTGTGCAAATGCAAATATAAATAAATAGCAATAAATAATGAGCAAGAAGTAACAAGACAAAGAATGGACTGCTTCAAAACTCTGCTGGCGGAGGGGAAGACTCTGTTCCAAAAACTTTGCGCAGACATCCCACCCTACAAAAACTCATTTCAGAGAGGTAGCACCATCAATTTGCGGGAGACTTCCAGGAGAGGTGGGATGTCTGCAATAGAGTAGCTCCTTAGCAGCTAGCCAGCTAGTTTAAATAACGTTAGCTATGCTAATGAACGAATGATACCTGCTAAACTCACCTCAACACATCTGTTACAGTCTTAACCCACCATGGGCAATAGAAAAGTCACTGTTGCAAACGGTGCAGTGAGCAACACTGTCATTATTTTTGACCCCTGTTAGGCAGGGGTACACTTTAGTGTAGTCTGGGGTGACATACATTTTATATTTCCTTTTATTTTAGAAAACTCTGCCATGGCGCGCTCTCTCTCACTCTCTCGTGCTCTTGCTTGCTTTCTCGCTCGCTCACTCCCAAATAATTGATTTCTGTGATATTGTATATAATTTGCGGGGGTTAGGGAGCCACTATTAATATGCGGGAGACTCCCGGAACTTCCGGGAGAGATGGGATGTCTGACTTTGGGTGTGGGTCTTCAGGCTCCTGTACCACCTCCCTGATCATAGTAATGTGGACGGTCAGATGAATAGGGTTAAGGAGGTATCTTTAAGGAAAGAGGTTTAGGGAGTGGTTATTTCAGCTTTAAGTTTTGACAGCTGAAATGACAGCTATTCTTGATGTGATTATTATAACTCAGGTGAAGAGTGGAATTGCTCCAGGAATATACGGACACTTGGATTATGTGTCCACTGGAACTGTTTAAAAATGTATGCATTCTGCTGTGCAGCTTCCTTACTGTGGACCAGCTGACATTTTTAGTGTTAATTATATGTGACACTCTGAGTTCGGCTGCGTAAGTCTAGGGAAGACACCCTCCGGCCCCGCCAAACGTGGGAGATTGAAGTGCAGGCCCCCCAAATCCCCCTGTTTGGGTGGATGCTGCGTGATTTGTTACCCTGTTACAAATAAGTACCACAAAATAACAGACGGTACATTGCATACAATTAACAGATTTAGGTTTATAATTCTTAATTTGACTAAAGTGTTAGTAAAGAAAAAGCAAAAAAAGAAAAGGGCCCATTTTAAATGAAAGTCTAATGTGCACAAGTTGGAACTCATGGTTTCGCCTTCACCGATCCTCCTGTGGTGATATCACATATCACGTGTAAGAACGTGATTGGATGGAGTCGGGAGCATGCGCAGAAATGACAGACTGATCTAGAAACTGTATGTTAAAGGCATGCTTGCTGTTTGCTGTTGTAAATAAACGTTCTAGTTTTAATTCTTCCAGAATATGGTTTGTTCTTAGTAACCCACGGTACGTGTAAAGAATACAACACCTTCGATCTCTCCAAACTTCATTGACCACTCCGGGTCGACTCCTCCGACCTCTTCTCCCCTGTCAAAGGCCCCAAGCCCAACCTTAGTGTCCCTCACCAGCGAAACCTCCCCTGAATCCGTTCACCCCAATTCGATGGCACACATTTCTCCTATCTCTTATCTTCAACAGTAATATCAAACAAGCAGCTTACACAGAGAACGGAAAAGCATAACAGAGAAAAAATATGAACCATATGAACCAGGGCATTACAGAAGCATTGACTGATCCAACAGTCAGCAGTTTCCAGCATGGCCTTCAGCTTCTGGGGTGATTGCTCTTTTTTAAGATTAAAGATTGAAAATTAGCTTTATTTGTCATAAGTACATTGAAACATCAAAACACACAGTGAAATGGGCTGTTTGCATTCATGACCAATACATAAGGGTGTGCTGGAGGTGGCCCGCAGGTATCCCCAAACGTTCTGGCGCCAACACAGCATGTCCACAACGCCTAGTAGGACAACACAGAACTCAATGAAACAGAACACAACAAGTAACGAAACAACAACAGCAAAACAAGACCCTTTCCTCCCTCCCACACATCGCAGAGGGCAGTCCTCCGACCCCAGGAGAGCCCGCTGGGCCTCCAGTCTCCAGGCTTCGGCCATCGGACTTTAGCTTCTGGATTTCTGATTGACCTTCAGGCTTTGATCTTCAGGATCGATCCCCTCACTATCCCATGAAAGGACCCCAAACACTAGGCTTGCAGTTCTTCACTCGCAGGTGGAGCAGTGTCCTCAGCCCAACAATCAACCATCTTTCTTCCATTATCAGATCAGAATAGGTATAGTCACTGGTGATTGAACAATACTGAATTCCATTCACTAGCAATTGAAGCGGCCTAAGCCTGCATGTAGTATGATCTATATTTCATTCAGGCATCGGCTTCTCACTGGTCAGTAATATATTCAGTGCATTATCCTTGCTGATTCTCTTACCATTAACTTCCTGGGGATCTCCACTGGAGCTCAGAAAATCACCTGGACCATTCACATAAATACTGAGAAGACAAGAGCAGATCAGAGTCAGGATATCCTGCCTTTCTAAATTGATTGTAGAAATTGCATTCATAGTAATTCCCTGCTCCAAAGGTAGTCATAGCCGAAGGTGGTAGTGGGGACGAGCTCCCACTGCTAAATAAATGCTCTTCATGGCGTGCGTCTTAAACAGCCTCTGACAATCAAGTCCAACTCCTGGCCTTCACATGTGGTACAGTTCTTAAGCCCGGCAGAACTGTTCTCACTGACAGGAGAAGGGGCAAAGGCGGGCCACTGGCGCCTTAAAACCAGTTGCTCCTGGCAGATGGGGCTCGTTAACCACGGATGGTAGCTCATCTAGGAGAGGGAAAACTCCGATTTCAAACCTCCACTGCCTTGCGGCTATACCCGCTCATGGGAAAGGCTTTGGGAGTAAACCCCGTTGAAATGTCCTGAGTCAGAGACCCGAAGGCGGCTAACTGCTGTACCCAGCACCGGCACGGCAACTCTTGCGATGCTGCTGGCACCAAACTGTATCGACTTTCGTCGTTCCTTTGGACCTGTCATCAGCATGGAGAGGGGGATCCCATGTTGCATGGGCAACAGATGGATCTCCAGGTCAACTCTGCCCTGGCTTGTGCCCTGGAGAGGCCACTCCAGCTTCGCTTGACTACCAGAGGCACAGTACCCATGGTCAACCACAAATGACAGAGGCCACTCACACACACACACACACACACACACACACACACACACACTCTCTCTCTCTCACACACACACACACACACACACTCTCTCTCTCTCTCTCACACACACACACACTCTCTCTCTCTCACACACACACACACACACACACTCTCTCACACACACACTCTCTCTCTCTCTCTCTCTCACACACACACACACGCTCTCTCTCTCTCTCTCTCACACACACACACACACACTCTCTCTCTCTCTCTCACACACACACACACACACACACACACACACACACACACACACACACACACACACACACAGTAATTCCCTCAGTTTCTTTCTTTGGGAGTGAGTGAGTTCCACCTGGTTTGAATTAGAGACAGGTGTGGAATATGAGGCTGATCCATTATGGAAACAATTTGGAGCTGTCTTTATGTTGTTTTTATGGGTGACTGACAAATTACCAAATTAAAGGCCACATAACCCCTTTGAACCTTGGTAATATTAGTAAGGGCAGTGGAGGAGCACTTAAAGGCTGCTTCATATTGATGGACTGGACAATATTCAGTGATTCAACTTTGCGGCTGAATGAATACGCCACAGTTGTCACTATCCTCAACAAAGCCTGTCTGGATGAGTGTGTGCTTCTAAGAACATACCAGACATATCCAAATCAAAAGCTTTGGATGAACCAGGAGATTCGTAGCCTGGTGAGGGCTAAATCCGTGGCAATCAGGACCAAAGATCCAGAACTATGCAAGAAGTCCAGGAACAACCTACAGAACAATATCTTATCTTAAGAACAATAATACAGTACAATTGAGGTTAGAGACAGAATCGGATGCACATCAGCTCTGGCAGGGTTTGCAGGCTATTACTTCCTACAAAGCAAAACCCAACATCATGAATGACTGTGAAGCTTCACTCACAGAGGAGCTGAACACCTTTCATGCATGTCTTAAAAGAGAGAATAAAACTACGTCTACCCTGAGTTTCGGAGGTCGACGTCAGGACAACTGTCTACAGAGTGAACTCTCGCAAGGTGATAGGCCCTGAGGGTGTACCAGGTAGGGCTCTGAAAAATTGTCCCAACCAACTGGCTGGACCATTGAATCATCTTCAATCATTGGACCATCTTCAATCTCCCACTGCTGCAGTTAGAGTTTCCCACTTGCTTCAAAAGGACGACAGGGTGAGCTGCCTCAATGACTAGCACACAGTGATACTCACACCTACTTTGATGAAGTGCTTTGAGAGGTTGGTCATGGCTAGAACCAACTCCTGCCTCAGCAAGGACCTGGACCCGCTTCAATTTGCCTACCTCCACAATAGGTCTACAGAGGATGCAATCTCACTGGCTCTTGAAGGGCTTGGATCACCATAGTAATACTTGCATCAGGCTGCTGTTCATTGACTACAGCTCAGCATTCAAGACAATCTTATCCTCATTTCTGATCAACAAGCTTAAAAACCTGGGCCTCTGTATCTCCCTCTGCATCTGAATCCTTGACTTCTTTATCGAGAGACCACAGTCTGTGCGTTTTGGAAATGACAACTCCTCCTCGCTGACAATCAGTACTGGCGCACCTCAAGGACGTGTACTTAGCCGATTGCTCTACTCTCTATAAACCCTAAAATGCCGTATAAATTTCCTGACAACACAACTATTTTTGGCAGAATTTCCGATGGTGACGAGGTGGTGTACAGGAGCAAGATAGATTGGGTGGTGTCGCCTATTGCACTCAACCTCAGAAAGACCAAGGAACTGATTGTGGACTTCAGGAAGGGTAAGTTGAGGGAACACACACCAGTCTTCATTGTGAGGTCAGAAGTGGAAAGGGTGAAGATATTCAAGTTCGCTGGAGTCAATATCTCTGAAGATCTAATCTAGGCCCAATATATTGATACAATTGCAAAGAAGGCATGACAGCAGTTATATTTCAATTAGAAGTGTTAGGAGAGTTGGTATGTCGACAAAGGCATTTGCAAATTTCAAAAAGTACTTTGATAAAGCTGACTGTTCAACTTTTCTTGAAGCTGTCTGTATTTTTTTAATCACTTAAGTAGTTAATCACAGATATGAACTTCAAGTTTCCATGCAGAAAACAGCAATTCGAAGACTCGAAAGAGTCATAAAGTCATAGAAGTTTAAAGCAGAGAAACAGACCCCTTGGGCCATATAGTCCATGCCAAAATGATTTGAACTGCCTACTCCCATTAAACTGCACCGGGACCACAGCGCCACACCTCCCCCCATACCCCTGCCCTCCAGTTACCTATCCAAACTTTGCTCACATTTGGAAATCGAACTTGCATGCACCAGTTGAGCTGGAAGCTCTTTCCACACGCACATGACCCTCTGAGTGAAGACGTTTCCCCTCATTTTCTCCTTAAACTTCTCACCTTTCATTCACCCTTAACCAACAACCTCTGGCTGTAGTCCCACCCAACTTCAGTGGAGAAAGCCTACTTGCATTTACCCTATCTATACCCCTCATAATTTTGTGTAGCTCTATCACATATCCTCTCAATCTCCTACATCCTAAGGAATGAAGTCCTAATCTGTTCAACCTTTCCTTATAACACAGATCCTCCAGGCTCAGCAACATCATTGTAAATTTTCTCTGTACTCTTTCAATCTTATTTAAATCTTTCCTGTAGGTAGCTGACCAAAGCTGCACACAATACTCCAAATTAGGCCTCATCAACATCTTATACTACTTCCACTTAACATCCCATCAGCTGTACATAATACTTGGATTTATGAAGGCCAATGTGCCAGAAGCTTACTTTGTGGCCCTGTCTACCTGTGACATCACTTTCAATGAATTATGGGCCTGTATTCCCAGTTCCTTTTTTCTCTACCACACTCCACAGTGTTCTAACATTCAATGTGTAAGACCTACTGGTTGGTCCTACCAAAGTGTAACACCTTACTTTTGTCTGTATTGAATTCCATCTGCCATTTTTCAGCCCTTTTTCCCAGCTGATGCAGATCCCTCTGTTAGCCATGTTAGCTTTCCTCACAGTCTACTACACCCCCAATCTCGGTGTTATCCGCAAATTTGTTGACCCAGTTAGCCACATTACCTCTCCTATCGTTAAGGATATTTTAAATATCCCTCATAGCGCCCCGGTAAATTTTGCACTTGCCTCGTGCAGGGGGTGAGGGAACACCATGTCAGGCTCTGAGGATTTATTCACTCTCATTTACCTCAGGACAGAAAACACCTCCATTTCCATAATCTGTATAGGGTCCATGAAGTTGATGCTGCTTTGCCTCACTTCTATAGACTCTGTGTCCATCTCCTGAGTAAATACAGATGCAAAATACTTACTAAAGATCTCCCCCATTTCTTTTGGCTCCACAGGTGGATTACCATACTGATCATCCAGAGGACTAATTTTGTCCCTTGAAATTGTTTTGCTCTTAACATATCTGTAGAATCCCTTAGGATGCTCCTTCATCTTGTCTGCTAGGACAACTTCATGCCTTCTTTTTGCATTCCTGATTTCTTTCTTAAATGTTCCCGTACATTTCTTATGTAACTCTCGCTTTGGCTAGCGACTTAATATAGTGGGTGATAGTCCCTGGCCCAGCCAAACTTAAAATAAGTCTCGTTTTGGGTGGATGCTGCGCGATGTGTCCCCTGTTGCAAATCAGTACCCTGAAATTACAAACAGTACACAATATGCGATTAAACGATTAAGCTTTATAATTCTTACTTTGACCAGATGGTTAGTAAAGAAACGAAATAAAAGGAAAAAAAAGGGCCCAATCTTATTAAACAGTCTGTTGCGCGAAGTTGGAGCTCACAGAAGAGCTGATCGTTCACCATCGATCTCCTCTGATTGTTGCAGCCCTTCGGACCCTCACTCCAAGTCCACCCTGTCCAGCGATCAATCAGATCTCTCTATTTGCGTCTTCTCTCCTCATCTCTTCCCGGCAAAAGCCCACAAAAAAACTGCTTCCAGATTCACAAGACAAGGCAATAAAATACTGATTGGCTAACATGCATACCCAAGTCCTGTTATCTCCAGCCATAATCCAAACATTGCTGCTACAGAGAAACCATTACCTCAGCAGTGAACATTACAGAGAAGCCATTTCATTAGCCTTAGCAGTGAAACATGTTGTTCCATTGTTTAAAAAAGAATTGAAGAGTAATCCGGGAAATTATAGGCCAGTAAGTTTAACGTCGGTAGTAGGTAAGTTATTGGAGGGAGTACTAAGAGACAGAATCCACAAGCATTTGGATAGACAGGGACTTATTAGGGAGAGTCAACATGGCCTTGTGCGTGGTAGGTCATGTTTGACCAATCTATTGGAGTTTTTCGAGGAGGTTACCAGGAAAGTGGATGAAGGGAAGGCAGTGGATATTGTCTACATGTACTTCAGTAAGGCCTTTGACAAGGTCCCGCATGGGAGGTTAGTTAGGAAAATTCAATCGCTAGGTATACATGGAGAGGTGGTAAATTGGATTAGACATTGGCTCAATGGAAGAAGCCAAAGAGTGGTAGCAGAGAATTGCTTCTCTGAGTGGAGGCCTGTGACTAGTGGTGTGCCACAGGGATCAGTGCTGGGTCATTTGTCATTTGTCATCTATATCAATGATCTGGATGATAATGTGGTAAATTGGATCAGCAAATTTGCTGATGATACAAAGATTGGAGGTGTAGTAGACAGTGAGGAAGGTTTTCAGAGCCTGCAGAGGGACTTGGACCAGCTGGAAAAATGGGCTGAAAAATGGCAGATGGAGTTTGATACAGACAAGTGTGAGGTATTGCACGTTGGAAGAACAAACCAAGTTAGAACATACAGGGTTAATGGTAAGGCACTGAGGAGTGCAGTGGAACAGTGGGATCTGGGAATACAGATACAAAATTCCCTAAAAGTGGCGTCACAGGTAGATAGGGTCGTAAAGAGAGCTTTCGGTACATTGGCCTTTATTAATCAAAGTATTGAGTATAAGAGCTGGAATGTTATGATGAGGTTGTATAAGGCATTGGTGAGGCCGAATCTGGAGTATTGTGTTCAGTTTTGGTCACCAAATTACAAGAAGGATATAAATAAGGTTGAAAGAGTGCAGAGAAGGTTTACAAGGATGTTGCTAGGACTTGAGAAACTCCGTTACAGAGAAAGGTTGAATAGGTTAGGACTTTATTCCCTGGAGCGTAGAAGAATGAGGGGAGATTTGATAGAGGTATATAAAATTATGCTGGGTATAGATAGAGTGAATGCAAGCAGGCTTTTTCCCCTGAGGCAAGGGGAGAAAAAAACCAGAGGACATGGGTTAAGGGTGAGGGGGGAAAAGTTTAAAGGGAACATTAGAGGGGGCTTCTTCACACAGAGAGTGGTGGGAGTGTAGAATGAGCTGCCAGACGAGGTGGTAAATGCGGGTTCTTTTTTAACATTTAAGAATAAATTGGACAGATACATGGATGGGAGGTGTATGGAGGGATATGGTCCGTGTGCAGGTCAGTGGGACTAGGCAGAAAATGGTTCAGCACAGCCAAGAAGGGCCAAAAGGCCTGTTTCTGTGCTGTAGTTTCTATGGTTCTATGGTTCTAACATTACAGAGAAGCCATTACAGCACGTTACACTTATATTCCACAATCAACTCATTTGTTTCTATCTGCCTATATCTGCTACTCATCTCCAGATCAAGTATCGCACACTCTCCCTTTGGGAATTCTACGTACTAAATAAGGAAACTTTCCTGAATACATTTGACAAACTCCATCCCATCTAGTCCTTTTACAGTATGGCAGTCCCATTGAATACATAGAAAGTTAAAATCACCTCCTATAACAACCTTATATTTCTTGCAACAGTCTGCGATCTCTCTACAAATTTGTTCCCCTAAATCCTTTGGACTGTTCGGTGGTTGTAATAAAGCCACATTAATGTGGTCATACCTTTCTTACTTCTCAGTTCCACACATAACGCCTCAATAGAAGGGTACTCCAGTCTCAGCACTGCCATGACCTTTTCCCTGACTAGTAAAACACTTCTCCTCCTTTAATCCCGCCCTCTCTGTCGTATCTAAAACAACAGAACCCTGGAATATTGAGCTGTCAGTCCTGCCCCTCCTGCAGCCAAGTCTCACTAATGACTATACTATCATCATTCCAGGTGTTGATCCATGCCCTGAGCTCATCTTCCTTTCCCACAATACTTCCTGCATTGAAATATACACAGCTGAGGACATGAATCGCACCATGCTTAACCTTTTGATTCCTTTGATTTCTGACTTTGCCTGAGGCCTGACCAACATCTGTCTCCACAACCTCTCCAATAACTGCTCTTGTACTCTGGTTCCCATCCCCCTGCAACTCTAGTTTAAACCCCACTGTTCAGTACAAGCAAACCTTCCCGATAAGATATTTGTCCCCTTCCAGTTCAGGTGCAAACCATCTCTTCTGTAAAGGTCCCACCTTCCCTATAAGATAACACAATGATCGAAAAATCTTATGCCCTCCCTCCCTCCCTCCCTCCTTAGCCATTTGTTAAACCATATAATCTTCCTATTTCTTGCCTCACTAGCACATGGCACAGGTAGCAGTCCTGAGATCACAACCCTAGAGGTCCGGTCCTTTAACTTAGCACCTAACTCCCTGAACTCCCTATGCAGAACCTTGTCACCCGTCCTACCCATGTCATTGGTACCTACATGGACCATGCCCTCGGGCTGTTCACCCTCCCACTTAAGAAGGCTGAGGACTTGATCCAAGGTAACCCAGACCCTGACACCCGGGAGACAATATACTATCTGGGAATCGCTTTCTTGCCCTTTCTGTTCCATTAACGAATCCCCTATCTCAACAGTTTGCCTCTTCTGCCCCTTTCCCTTCTGAATTGCAGAGTCGGACTCAGTGTCAGAGTCCTGAATGCTGTGACTTTCCTCTGCTAGCTCACCAACTGCAACCCCCCCCAACTCCACAGTATCCAATGTGATATACCTGTTGTGGAGAGAAGTGGCCACAGGGTACTCTGCACTGGCTGTGTAACACCTCTCCCCTTCCTGACTGTCACCCAGTTTCCTGTGTCCTGCACACTGGGTGTAATTACCTCTCTATATGTCCTATTTATCACCCCTTCAGGCTCCCGAATGATCTGGAGTTCGTCCAGTTCCAGCTCCATCTCCCTAACATGGATTGCTGGAAGCTGAAGCTAGATGTATTTTTCGCTGTTCGTAGTCATCAGGGACACTGAGGGTCTCGCTGCCTTCCCACATCCTGCAAGAAAAGCATTGCACTACCCTGCCGGGCATCTCTCCTGTTCGAACTGAGCAAATGTAAAAGAAGGGGGGAAAAAACTCGACATACAGCTTTTCTTGTTGCCTTCTCTGAAGCCTCGAAGAGCTAAAGGCTCAAAATTTCCACTCCAGTTCTGCCACTCGAACAATTGCCACTGTGATGATGTTCACAAAATCTTTACAAAATGGCATGTGAACTTAATAATAGATGTGCATCTTGTGTTGTGCAGAGGTCTTTTGCTTCCACAACATTCTACCACAATGTATACTCGCTTCTGCACATCAGTCTTGGAGAAGCAGGGATCATTCTGCAAAATACCAAGGGCTTGTGAAAGCCTCATTGAATCTGGTCGAACACAGTCGCAGAAAAATCACCCATTTTCAGCCTTTGAAGCACAGTCACAAGTAGCCGATAGCTTCATTACTTGAGATGAAGGATGAAACACAATGCATATTAGATCTTAAATACTCTGCCAAAAAATATTTAACATTTTCCAATTACATTAAATTTTCTATTTAACATTTAATGCACAATTATTAAAGTGTCAAAACTACATTATTTTGATGAAGTAATGCACATTTCAATGCATACAATAATTATAGCTCATGCGTGTTATGGCAGACAATTTTAGATGTAAAAAGCTTACCTTAAATTAAGCTTAAAATTAATCTAATTTATTTAAATCTGTAGGTTATACAGCGACAGCAGAAACCATATGCAAAACAGCACTTAGCTTCTCTCTGTCAACCGGGTACTGGTAGTGGGATTACTCGAGTCAAGTGTGACGATTTCCAAAAGGGCTGTCTATTGTTGGGCCCTGGCAGCTGCAGGGGCTGATCTGGGATCCACATAACCAGAGTGTTAGGATGGATTCCCTTAATGGAGAATACTCGTGTTTGACTTTGTTTAATGTGGGAGGCTGATGCACGGGCAGCCACCACATAGTTCTCGACAGATTGGGGTCAGGTCTAATGGCAGGGAGTGCAAGACGACTGGGGACACTTCACTGCTGTAGCCTTCCCCCACCATCACTGCCATTGTGATGTGTCATCATTTATTTCTTCAGCGATACAATGCGGAGTAGATCCTTCTGGCCCTTTGAACCATGCCACCCCAGCTACCTAACAATACCGGTTAACCCTAACCTACACACGGGACAGTTTACAATTAACCTACCTGGTACGTCTTTGGACTATTGGAGGAAACTGGAGTGCCTGGGGAAAATTCATACATACCATTGGAGGACGGATAGAGAATCCTTACGGAACGGTCCTAGAATTGAACTCCAAACTCCAGAATGCCGACGGGACATCAACCGTCTCAACTTCACCGCATCTTGTTCCCATTCCAACCTCACTCCTTCGGAACGCTCTGCTCTCCAGTCCGTCCGCACTAATCCTAACCTTATTATTAAACCCGCCGATAAGGGGGGTGCTGTTGTAGTCTGGCGTACTGACCTCTACCTTGCTGAGGCACAGCGACAACTCGCGGATACCTCCTCTTATTTACCCCTCGATCGTGACCCCACTAAAGAGCACCAGGCCGTTGTCTCCCACACCATCACCGACTTTATCTGCTCAGGGGATCTCCCATCCACTGCTACCAAGCTTATAGTTCCCACACCCCGCACTTCCCGTTTCTACCTCCTACCCAAGATCCACAAACCTGCCTGTCCTGGCCGACCTATTGTCTCAGCTTGCTCCTGCCCCACCGAACTTGTTTCTGCATACCTCAACATGGTTTTATCCCCCCTTGTTCAATCCCTTCCTACCTATGTTCGTGACACTTCTCACGCTCTTAAACTTTTCAATGATTTTAAGTTCCCTGGCCCCCACCGCTTTATTTTCACCATGGATGTCCAGTCCCTATATACTTCCATCCCCCATCAGGAAGGTCTCAAAGCTCTCCACTTCTTTTTGGATTCCAGACCTAATCAGTTCCCCTCCACCACCACTCTCCTCTGTCTAGCGGAATTAGTCCTTACTCTTAATAATTTCTCCTTTGGCTCCTCCCACTTCCTCCAAACTAAAGGTGCAGCTATGGGCACCTGCATGGGTCCTAGCTATGCCTGCCTTTTTGTTGGCTTTGTGGAACAAACTATGTTCCGTGCCTATTCTGGTATCTGTCCCCCACTTTTCATTCACTACATCGACGACTGCATTGGCGCTGCTTCCGGCACGCATGCTGAGCTCGTTGACTTTATTAACTTTGTCTCCAACTTTCACGCTGCCCTCAAGTTTACCTGGTCCATTTCCGACATCTCCCTCCCCTTTCTAGATCTTTCTGTCTCTGTCTCTGGAGACAGTTTATCCACTGATGTCTACTATAAGCCTACTGACTCTCACAGCTATCTGGACTATTCCTCTTCTTACCCTGTCTCTTGCAAAAATGCCATCCCCTTCTCGCAATTCCTCTGTCTCCGCCGCATCTGCTCTCAGGATGAGGCTTTTCATTCCAGGACGAGGGAGATGTCCTCCATTTTTAAAGAAAGAGGCTTCCCTTCCTCCACTATCAACTCTGCTTTCTAACGCATCTCCCCCATTTCACGTACATCTACTCTCACTCCATCCTCCTGCCACCCCACTAGGAATAGGGTTCCCCTGGTCCTCACCTACCACCCCACCAGCCTCCGGGTCCAACATATTATTCTCCGTAACTTCCGCCACCTCCAACGGGATCCCACCACTAAGCACATCTTTCCCTCCCCCGCTCTCTCTGCTTTCCGCAGGGATCGATCCCTACGCGACTCCCTTGTCCATTCGTTCCCCCCCATCCCTCCCCACTGATCTCCCTCCTGGCACTTATCCTTGTAAGCGGAACAAGTGCTAGACATGCCCTTACACTTCCTCCCTTACCACCATTCAGGGCCCCAGACAGACCTTCCAGGTGAGGCGACACTTTACCTGTGAGTCGGCTGGGGTGATATACTGCGTCTAGTGCTCCCGATGTGCCCTTCTATATATTGGTGAGACCCAACGCAGACTGGGAGACCGCTTTGCTAAACACCTACGCTCTGTCCGCCAGAGAAAGCAGGATCTCCCAGTGGCAACACATTTGAATTCCACATCCCATTCCCATTCTGACATGTCTATCCACGGCCTCCTCTACTGTAAAGATGAAGCCACACACAGGTTGGAGGAACAACACCTTATATTCCGTCTGGGTAACCTCCAACCTGATGGCATGAACATCAACTTCTCTAACTTCCGCTAATGCCCCACCTCCCCCTCGTACCCCATCTGTTATTTATTTTTATACACACATTCTTTCTCTCACTCTCCTTTTTCTCCCTCTGTCCCTCTGACTATACCCCTTGCCCATCTTCTGGGTTCCCCCCCCCCCACTTGTCTTTCTTCCCGGACCTCCTGTCCCATGATCCTCTCGTATCCCCTTTGCAATCACCTGCCAGCTCTTGACTCCATCCCTCCCCCTCCTGTCTTCTCCTATCATTTTGGATCTCCTCCTCCCCCTCCCACTTTCAAATCTCTTACTAACTCTTCCTTCAGTTAGTCCTGACTAAGAGTCTCGGCCCGAAACATCGACTGTACCTCTTCCTAGAGATGCTGCCTGGCCTGCTGCGTTCACCAGCAACTTTGATGTGTGTTGCTTGAATTTCCAGCATCTGCAGAATTCCTGTTGTTTCCAGAATGCCCTGAGTGTAATAGCATCATGTTAACTGTGTCACTACCACCAGCCCCACTGTGGAGGTCTTGATTGGATGGCTCTCTGTCTGGAACCTCCCCTTTGACCTTATTGCCATGGGTGATCCTATCAGGAGCGAAGATCCAGATGGCTAAACTCCAAAACACATCACTCATGGGATCTCCGGAACTCACAAGCCTTTCCACCATGACAAGATCACGATCCTCAGAGAAGACCAACCCGGTAAAACTCTGGTAATAACAACCAAGAGTATCAGTCATTTTAGTTATCACTATAACGACACTGTGCAATCATTTTTATGTGCTGATGGCTTATTTAAAAAGTGCACTGCTATTATGGCTTTATCAATAAAAAATCAAGTATATTTAAATGATTCTCCATATCCCGATAGAGCCGTTTATTTTGTTATTAGTCCTCTATGGAATGTGGTCCTGTCTGATAAGGGCAGTGATTATTGCCCATCCCTATTTTCCCAATTAGCTGAATGGTTTGAGGAGCCATTTCAGATGGTAATTAAGTATCAACTACAGTCGTGCAAGTTTAGAGGTACTCACAGGTTCAAAATGTTCAAAGGTTCATTTTATTGTCAAAGTATGCATGTATGATACAAGTCTGATATTCTGTCTCCTCCAGATAGCCATGAATTTGGAGAGATATAATCTGATTAGGGTTAGGCAGCATAGCCTTCTCAAGGGCAGATCATGCCTTACGAGCCTGATTGAATTCTCTGAGGATGTAACAAAACACATTGATGAAGGTAGAGCAGTGGATGTAGTGTATATGGATTTTAGTAAGGCAGTCCATAAGGTTCCCCTTGTGAGGCTCCTTCAGAAAGTAAGGAGGCATGGGATCCAAGGAGACCCTTGCTTTGTGCATCCAGAATTGGCTTGGCCACACCAGGCAAAGGGTGATTGCAGATGGTTCGTATTCTACATGGAGATAAGTGACCAGCGGTGTTCAGCAGCGATCTGTTCCAGGACCCCTCCTCTTTGTGATTTTTATAAATGACCTGGATGAGGAAGTAGAAGGGTGAGTTAGTAAGTTTGCTGATGACACAAAGGTTAGGGGTGTTGTGGATAGTCTGGAGGGTCGTCAGAGGTTACAGTGGGACATCGATAGGATACAGAACTGGGCTGAGAAATGGCAGATGGACTTCAACCCATATAAGTGTGAAGTGATTCAATTTGGTAGGTCCAATTTGAAGACAGAATATAATATAAATGGTAAGACCTCTTGGCAGAGTGGAGGATCTGAAAAATCTTGGAGTCCGTGTCGATAGGGCACTCAAAGCTTCTGTTGCAGGTTGACAGCATTGTTAAGAAAGTGTATGGCATGTTGGCATTCATCAACCATAGGATTGAGTTCAAGAGCCTTGAGGTAATGTTATGGTTATATAAAACCTTGGTCAGACTCCACTTGGAGTGCCATGTTCAGTTCTGGTCACCTCACTACAGAAGGATGTGAATACTATAGAGAGAGTGTTTACAAGGATGTTGCCTGGATTGGAAGGTGTACCTTATGAGAATAGGTTGAGTGAACTTTACCTTCTCTCCTTGGAGCGACGGATGATGAAAGGTGACCTGATAGCGGTGTATAAGATAATGAGGGCATTAATCTTGTGGATAGCCAGAGGCTTTTTTCCCAGGGCTGAAATGGCTAACACAAGGGGCATAGTTTTAAGGTGCTTGGAAATAGGTAGCGAGGTGATGTCAGGTGTAAGTTTGTCACACAGAGAGTGGCGAGTGTATGGAATGCACTGTCGGCAACAGTGGTGGAAGTGGTTACAACATGGTCTTTTAAGAACCTCTTAGATAGGTACATGGAGCTTAGAAAAATAGAGGGCTGTGCGCTAGGGAAATTCTAGGCAGTCTCTAGAGTAGGTTACAAGGTTGGCACAACATTGTGGGCTGAAGGGCCTGTAGTATTATGTAATTTTCTATGTTCTATGTTTGAAATACAGAAAAGACTATAGAATTCACTGAAAGAAAAGACATCGAACCCCTCCCTTCATGAAAAGGAAAAAGAAACAAAACTCACAAATGCCAACCTGCCCCCACCCATCCCCTCCCATGCATAAGAGCTAACAGCTCACCCACACAGAAAACGGTGACTGGAACATCAAACCCCAAACGGCCAACCCCCCCCCCTGCACAAACATCAGTGACAATAATGTTAAACCTTCAACCCCCTCCTTCTTCTCCACAAGGCAGCCATTGGTCCTCTCCAGGGACAGTAGAGCGCTAGGTCATTCGATCGAACTCCAAGCGGCATGTCACGGGCTCCAACCGTTGCTAAAACACAAGCAGAAAGACGAAGCCAAGAAAGCACAACTTATTTCCTTCCATGAAGATGCTCAATCAACCAAATGGTGATCTGCTAGTTTTACTTGTCACCAACACTAAAGTAGTTCTGAATTTCCAATGAATGGAGAAAAATTAGGCAAAAATCACTGGTACATCACCAATACATTTGTCCTGCTATGGTCTAGAGATTTATAAACTCATGAGGGGCATGGATAGGGTGAATCAAGGACTAGAGGGCACAGGCTTACGGTAAAAAGGGAAAGATTTAATGAACTTGAGGACCAACAAAGGGTTGTATCTTTTTTCAACCAGCTGCCAAAGAAGTTGTTGAAACAGTTACATAGAATGGTACAGGTCCTAAGGCCCGCAATGTTGTGCTGACCCTTTAACCTACTCCAAAATCAATATAACCCTTCCCTCCCACATAGCAACACATATAAAAGTTGCTGGTGAATGCAGCAGGCCAGGCAACATCTCTAGGAAGAGGTACAGTCGATGTTTTGGGCCGAGACAGAGGAAGCAGGATCTCCCAGTGGCCCACACATTTTAATTCCACATCCCATTCCCATTCTGACATGTCTATCCACGGCCTCCTCTACTGTAAAGATGAAGCCACACTTAGGTTGGAGGAACAACACCTTATATTCTGTCTAGGTAGCCTCCAACCTGATGGCATGAACATTGACTTCTCAAACTTCCGCTAATGCCGCACCTCCCCCTCGTACCCCATCCGTTATCTATTTATATACACACATTCTTTTTCTCTCTCTCCTTTTTTGCCCTCCGTCCCTCTCACTATAGCCCTTGCCCATCCTCTGGGCAATTTTCCCCCCCTCCCCCTTTTCTTTCTTCCTAGGCCTCCTGTCTCATGATCCTCTCATATCACCTTTGCCAATCACCTGTCCAGCTCTTGGCTCCATCCCTCCCTCTCCTGTCTTCTCCTATCATTTTGGATCTCCCCCTCCCCCTCCCCCTCCCCCTCCCACTTTCAAATCTCTTACTAGCTCTTCCTTCAGTTAGTCCTGACGAAGGGTCTCGACCCGAAACGTCGACTGTACCTCTTCCTAGAGATGCTGCCTGGCCTGCTGCATTTACCAGCAACTTTGATGTTGCTTGAAATTCCAGCATCTGCAGAATTCCTTGTGTTTGCCTCCCACATAGCACTCCATTTCTCTTTCATCCATGTACTGATTTAAGAATTTCGATTTAATGTATCTGCCTCTACCACCACCCTGGCAATGCATTGCACACATCCATCACTCTTTCTGTAAAAAAAACTGCCTCGGACATCCCCTCTATACTTTCCTCCCAATACCCTAAAACTATGCTCCCTTGTATTATCCTTTTCTGCCCCGGGAGAAAAAGTCTGGCTGTCCACTCGATCTATGCATTTTATCATCTTGCACTACCTCCATCTGCAATTGGATCCTCAACTTCTGAACCGGAAGACCACAACCTGTGCGGATTGCTGATAATATCTCCTCCTCGCTGACAATCAACACTGATGCACCTCAGGGGTGTGTGCTTAGCCCACTGCTCTACTCTCTATATACACATGACTGTGTGGCTAGGCATAGCTCAAATACCATCTATAAATTTGCTGACGATACAACCATTGGTGGTCGAATCTCAGGTGGTGACAAAAGGGCATACAGGAGCGAGATATTCCAACTAGTCGAGTGGTGTCGCAACAACAAACTGGCACTTAACGTCAGTAAGGCGAAAGAGCTGATTGTGGACTTCAGGAAGGGTAAGACGAAGGAACACAATCCAATCTTCATAGAGGGAGAGTGAGCAGTTTCAAGTTCCTGGGTGTCAAGATCTCTGAGGATCTAACCTGGTCCCAACATATCGATACAGCTATAAAGAAGGCAAGACAGCGACTATACTTCATTAGAAGTTCAAAGAGATTTGGTATGTCAACAAAATCACTCAAGAACTTCTATAGATGTACTGTTGAGAGCATTCTGACAGGCTGCATCATTGGTATGGTGTGTGGGGGGGTGTGGCTATGGCATAGGACCGAAAGAAGCTCCAGAGGGTTGTAAATTTAGTCGACTCCATCTTGGGTACTAGCCTACATAATACCCAGGACACCTTCAAGTAGTGGTGTCTCAGAAAGGTAGCATCCATTATTAAGGACCTCCAGCACCCAGGGCATGCCCTTTTATCACTGTTACCATCAGGAGGAGGTACAGAAGCCTGAAGGCACACACTCAGCGATTCAGGAACAGCTTCTTCCCCTCTGCCATCCGATTCCTAAATGGACATTGAACCCATAAACACTACCTCACTTTTTAAATATATATTATTTCTGTTTTTGCATAATTTTTAATCTATTCCATATACAGATGCTGGAATTGATTGATTGATTTATTCTCTATTATGTATTGCATTGAACTGCTGCTGCTAAGTTAACAAGTTTCACAACACATTCCGGTGATAATAAACCTGATTCTGATTCTGATTTTTATCAGGTCGCCTCAAATCCTCCTTTTCGCCAAAGAGGAAAGCCCTCGCTTGCTGCACCCTTCTTCATAAGATATGCTCTCTAATCATCTCCTCTGCACTCTCTAAAGCTTCCACATCCTTCCTGTAAAGAGAACTGAACACGACAACGACTTTTCAATTGCAATTGGACAGGTACATGTGTTGGAAAATTTAGAATGGTATAGACCAAAAGCTGGCAAATGGGACTAGATTTGGAGGAGCATCTAGCTCAGCTTGGACCAGTTAGTCAAGGGGCCTGTTTCCACCCTATTTAACTCAATGACTGTGACTCTACCCTACAGATGATATTGGTCCACAACTGCACTTGTCAGACTGACTAGATGCATTCAATCAGAAAAATGCAATGCTAATGCAGTCTGAATAAAACAATTTAATCTTTACTAAAATTTCAAGGGACTGTTTTTTTTTCAAATTTTGTACTTTCAATTTCACAGCTAGGCAAAACTTGCCTGCCTGGTGAGCAATTATTTCATTGGGACTAATTCAAGAAAGGAAACCACGTTGCAGTTTTTAAATGGTTATTTGAGGCTAGATTGTTCTAACAGTAATGACTGTAATGCTTCTGCAGCATAAAACAAAATAATGGCTCCTGTATATATTCATTATACCCCTAAGTTCCAGAGATTGTTGATACGAGCCCAGATATAACTTTACCCAAAGCAGTTGCAACTCTGTCCCCTTGGAGTCAGAATATTTGAGTGTTAAGTCCCACTGCAGGGACTTGAAGACAAACATCTCGGCAGACATATTACGGCAGCACCTTGGGAGTACTATTGGTGATCTACCATCTTGCTAACATGCATTTCAAGCTGCAAAGTCTAATCGTTACACAAAAAACAAGGCAAAAGAACATTGGAATACGTGAATGAATATTAACACACAAATCACAGAACCTATCAATACCGATCAGGAGGAACATTATGAAAGCAAAGCTACATTTTATTTCTGGAGGGACAGATTTGAAAAGTGGAGAATTTATGCCAAACCTGTATCAAACCTTGGTTCAATTCATTTTATTTAATGGGTGCAGTTTGGTCACATAATGTATCAGGTCTTCTACCTGTGAAAATAAAAAAGAAACTACTGATATTGGAAATCTAAATTAGAAAAAGCCTTGCAGAACACCTGTGTTCGGTCCACAAGTGAGACCCTGAGCTTCCCATTGTGTCACTTAAATTCCCCATGCCATTTCCAACCTAACCTATTGCTGTGGCCCCTGTATTGCTACAATGTGTCCCAATACAGGCTTGAGGGTTTTCACCTCATCTTCCATCTGGAAATGCTGTTACCTTCTGGACTCAACACTGAACTCCATCATTTCAGGTAACTTATCATTTCTCTGTCTGCATCAGTTGCCCTTCTATGATATTGGTTCAGTTTGCCTTTTTTTTTGGCGTGTGCATCCGTGCGTGTGCGATGTTGGTGGGACGATGTCTTTTTCATGCCTTTACAAGGCGCGGAGCGAGAGAGAGAGAGACTGTGTGGCACGCCACTCCTCACACAGACTTTTCCCAGTATTTTTCCCTTTATTTTACGAGGCCGAGTTGCGATCTCGACACTCAACACGGCACGGATGGAAAGCGTACTCGGGAGCGGACCCGACTGGGTTCGAACCCGCGAACCACCGTTCCTAAGTCCGGCGCTGATGTCATTGCGCCACCAGCCGGCCCCAGTTTGCCTGTTTTTACCCTTTGGTTTCCTCTGGGAGGGGAAGGCATGCCTAAGCTAGACTGAACTGTATCTACCACTTTCTGTAGCCATTTTAGTTCCTGTCCATTACCAAATGTTGCAGACAGGCCCAAGATCCAAGGAACAAAGTGAAGCTTGGAGCAGGCAAGCCTTTTGGAGAGAGCCAGAGAGTACCACTGAGTACACTGAGGTACAGAAATCCATGTAGACCTCTCTCAGACATATTCTCTTTTGCTCCATGAGACAGAAATAATTATCATATGCTCAAAAATTTGACTTAAAAATAAATAGAACAATATATTTGTAATGTGAATGGGAATATGCCGTATTGCAAATTTCACAAGTTTCAGAAGTAAAGTACGTTTATTAAATTAACAAATACACCCAGTGAACACTTTATTAGGCACCTCCCCTACCTAATAAAGTAGCCATTGATTATCTTCTTGTGGTCTTTTGCTGCTGTGGCCCATCCACTTCAAGGTTCATCTGTTGTGTGTTCAGAGATGCTGTTCTGCACACCACTGTTGTAATACCTGATTACTTAAATTACTGTCACCTTCCTGTCAGCTTGAACCAGTCTGGCCATTTTCCTCTGATCTCTCTCATTAACAAGGCATTTTTGCCCACAGAAATACTATTCATTGAACTTTTTTTTGTTTTTTGCTCCATTCTCTGTAAACTCTAGAGACTGTTGTGCATGAAAATCCCAGCAGATCAGCAGTTTCTTAGATACTCAAACTACCCTGTCTGGCACCAATGATCATTCCATGGTCAAAGTCACTTAGATCACATTTCTACCCCATTCTGATGTTTAGTCTGAACAACAACTGAGCGACTTGATCATGTCTGCGTGCTTTTATGCATTGACTTGCTGTCATATAATTGGCTGATGAGATATTTGCATTAACAAGCAGGTATACAGGTGTACTTAATAAAGTGGTCACTGAGTGTAAAATGGAATGTAATCAAGAAAAATGCTTTAAAACAAAGTGGATGTCATTCCATGCATGGTGGTGGCTATTTTGCACAAAGCAAATCTTATAAAGAGAAAGGAATGAAAAGATCATTTATTTGTCTTCGTACATTTGGCTATAAAAATGGCATTGATAAAAGGTCTGAATGTCTTAAGGTTCCATAAGATCTCTGCAGGTTTGTCTGTTCTAAGATATTCCTAAAGCCTTAAACTTCTCATAAGTTTCAAGGCTTTAAGCGTAAACATTCAAGGTGGCTGGGGTTTTGTAGAAGTTTGTGATCTATAGCTGCATTTAAGCCGTAGTTCGTCTCTGTCACGTACCCTGTGAAGGGTTAAAGAACCAGCAGAGATGGAAAACACTTTGGAGTCCAGTATTGCTATTAACTAATATTATTTATTAGTAACTACACACTACATTAATATAAATGTAAATAAATCAAACAGGTTAGCAATGATTATATATAAGTAAGTAAATCAGTAAGTGTGGAATTATATATGAAAAACCAAGCTTCTTCAAGTCTAGGGGTAAAATGATACAGTCTTACGATGATGAGTAAAGTTCAGTTCAGTTCGTGGTATTGAGTTGAGTAGTGATGGAGAGAGAGAGGGGGGGGGGAGAGATAAGAGTCTTCAGTTGAACTGACGCTGTCAATCTTCTCGTTGTCCTCCGAAATCCTTTAAAAGTCACCGACTGAGACCACAACAAAGGGGACTGGTTTTCTGTGGTGGAGCTATCAACCCAGCCAAAGGTTGGAAAAATGGACAGCTCCCCACCAGTCACTGCTTTTTTTTCCACTGCAAGAGCCACTGATCAATCCGCCTATTCAATCCTCCAAAAACCCACTTTTTCTGCAGACACAACAAAGATCACTCAATGTTGAAAACATGTGTCTGAGGTCTATATCATCTGACCTCCTATTTATCTCCCCGTGCTGAGCACCAACTGTCTCTCAAATAACTCCTCCTTCCCTTCTCTGTGTAAGAAATGTACAAGCAGGCAAATGTTCTTGAGAAGCATAAACACGCTGCCGAAAAATCATAACATCGATTGTCCACCAAATAACGCTGCCCTCGATCACCATAGCAACTTACAAGCTGCTTGGTGCTCTCCAACTCAGCAGAAATCCAAAAGTTCCTCCTCGTGCCTTAAAGTGACAGTCCAAAAGTTAGTCTTCATCTCTCTCTATTTAGTCTTCAATTAGTCTCGAGTTAGTCTTCATCTCCGCTATTTAAGAAGGGGGCAAGGAAGCAAAAAGGAAATTATAGACCTGTCAGCTTGACATCGGAGGTTGGGAAGTTGTTGGAGTCGATTGTCAAGGATGAGGTTAAGGAGTACCTGGACGCATATGACAAGATAGGCATAACTCAGCATGGTTTCCTTAAAGGAAAATCCTGCCTGACAAACCTATTACAATTTTTTGAGGAAATTACAAGTAGGCTAGACAAGGGAAATGCAGTAGAAGTTGTATATTTGGATTTTCAGAAGGCCTTTGACAAGGTTCCACACATGAGGCTACTTAACAAGATAAGAGCCCATGGAATTACGGGGAAGTTACATATAGAACCATAGAACCATAGAACCATAGAAACTACAGCACAGAAACAGGACTTTTGGCCCTTCTTGGCTGTGCCGAACCATTTTCTGCCTAGTCCCACTGTCCTGCACACGGACCATATCCCTCCATATACCTCCATCCATGTATCTGTCCAATTTATTCTTAAATGTTAAAAAAGAACCCGCATTTACCACCTCGTCTGGCAGCTCATTCCATACTCCCACCACTCTTTGTGTAAAGAAGCCCCCGCTAATGTTCCCTTTAAACTTTTCCTCCCTCACCCTTAACCCGTGTCCTCTGGTTTTTTTCTCCCCTTGCCTCAGTGGAAAAAGCCTGTTTGCATTCACTCTATCTATACCCATCATAATTTTATATACCTCTATCAAATCTCCCCTCACTCTTCTACACTCCAGGGAATAAAGTCCTAACCTATTCAACCTTTCTCTGTAACTGAGTTTCTCAAGTCCCGGCAACATCCTTGTAAACCCTCTCTGCACTCTTTCAACCTTATTTATATCCTTCCTGTCATTTGGTGACCAAAACTGAACACAATACTCCAGATTCGGCCTCACCAATGCCTTATACAACCTCATCATAACATTCCAGCTCTTATACTCAATACTTTGATTAATAAAGGCCAATGTACCAAAAGCTGTCTTTACGACCCTATCTACCTGCGACGCCACTTTTAGGGAATTTTGTATCTGTATTCCCAGATCTCTCTGTTCCACTGCACTCCTCAGTGCCTTACCATTAACCCTGTATGTTCTACCTTGGTTTGTTCTTCCAACGTGCAATACCTCACACTTGTCTGTATTAAACTCCATCTGCCATTTTTCAGCCCATTTTTCCAGCTGGTCCAAGTCCCTCTGCAGGCTCTGAAAACCTTCCTCACTGTCTACTACATCTCCAATCTTTGTATCATCAGCAAATTTGCTGATCCAATTTACCACATTATCATCCAGATCATTGATATAGATGACAAATGACAAATGACCCAGCACTGATCCCTGTGGCACACCACTAGTCACAGGCCTCCACTCAGAGAAGCAATTCTCTACTACCACTCTTTGGCTTCTTCCATGGAGCCAATGTCTAATCCAATTTACCACCTCTCCATGTATACCTAGCGACTGAATTTTCCTAACTAACCTCCCATGCGGGACCTTGTCAAAGGCCTTACTGAAGTCCATGTAGACAATATCCACTGCCTTCCCTTCATCCACTTTCCTGGTAATCTCCTCTAAAAACTCCAATAGATTGGTCAAACATGACCTACCACGCACAAAGCCATGTTGACTCTCCCTAATAAGTCCCTGTCTATCGAAATGCTTGTAGATCCTGTCTCTTAGTACTCCCTCTAATAACTTACCTACTACCGATGTTAACTTTACCGGCCTATAATTTCCCGGATTACTTTTTGTTCCTTTTTTAAACAATGGAACAACATGAGCCACTCTCCAATCCTCCGGCACCTCACCTGTAGACAGCGACATTTTAAATATTTCTGCCAGGGCCCCTGCAATTTCAACACTAGTCTCCTTCAAGGTCCGAGGGAACACCCCATCAGGTCCAGAGAATTATCCACTTTAATTTTCCTCAAGACAGCAAGCACCTCCTCCTTTTCATTCTGTACAGTTTCCATGATCTCACTAATTGATTCCCTTAATTCCATAGACTTCATGCCAGTTTCCTTAGTAAACACAGACGCAAAAAACCTATTTAAGATCTCCCCCATTTCCTTTGGTTCCGCACATAGCCGACCACTCTGATCTTCAAGAGGACCAATTTTATCCCTTACAATCCTTTTGCTCTTAATATACCTGTAAAAGCTCTTTGGATTATCCTTCACTTTGACTGCCAAGGCAACGTCATGTCTTCTTTTAGCCCTCCTGATTTCTTTCTTAAGTATTTTCTTGCACTTCTTATACTCCTCAAGCACCTTATTTACTCCCTGCTTCCTATACATGTCATACAACTCCCTCTTCTTCTTTATCAGAGTTGCAATATCCCTTGAGAACCAAGGTTCCTTATTTCTGTTCACTTTGCCTTTAATCCTGACAGGAACATACAAATTCTGCACTCTCAAAATTTCTCCTTTGAAAGCTTCCCACCTACCGATCACATCCTTGCCAGAGAACAACCTGTCCCAATCCATGCTTTTTAGATCCTTTCTCATTTCTTCAAATTTGGCCTTCTTCCAGTTCAGAACCTCAACCCTAGGGCCAGATCTATCCTTGTCCATGATCAAGTTGAAACTAATGGTGTTATGAGCACTGGAACCAAAGTGCTCCCCTACACAGACTTCTGTCACTTGTCCTAACTCGTTTCCTAACAGGAGATCCAATATTGCATCCCCTCTAGTTGGTCCCTCTATATATTGATTTAGAAAACTTTCCTGAACACATTTTACAAACTCTAAACCATCTAGACACCTAACAGTATGGGAGTCCCAATCAATATATGGAAAATTAAAATCCCCTACTACCACAACTTTATGTTTCCTGCAGTTGCCTGCTATCTCTCTGCAGATTTGCTCTTCCAATTCTCGTAAACTGTTGGGTGGTCTGTAATGCAATCCCACTAATGTGGCCATACCTTTTCTGTTTCTCAGCTCCACCCACAAGGACTCAGTAGACAAGCCCTCTAATCTGTCCTGCCTGAGCACTGCTGTAATATTTTCCCTAACAAGCAATGCTACTCCCCCACCTTTCATTCCTCTGCCTCGATCACATCTGAAACATCGGAACCCTGGAATATTAAGCTGCCAGTCCTGCCCCTCCTGTAGCCAAGTTTCACTAATTGCTATAACGTCATAATTCCACGTGTCAATCCATGCCCTCAACTCATCCGCCTTCCCCGCAATACTCCTAGCATTGAAATATATACACCTCAGAAGATTTTTATCACCACTCACAACCTTTCTATTAGCGGATTTGCTTGAACTTTTAACATCATTTATTTTCACCCCAGCCACACTGTCAGCTCTGGCACTCTGGTCCCATCCCCCTGCAAATCTAGTTTAAAGCCTCCCCAACAGCACTAACAAACCTCCCTGAAAGGATATTGGTCCCCCTGTAGTTCAAGTGTAACCCGTCTCTCTTGTACAGGTCCCACCTGCCCCAGAAGAGGTCCCAATTATCCTGAAATCTGAAACCCTGCCCCCTACACCAGTTCCTCAGGCACTTGTTCATCCTCCAGAGCATCCTATTCCTACCCTCACTGGCACCTAGCACAGGTAGAAATCCTGAGATTACCACCCTCGAGGTCCTGCTTTTCAACTTCCTACCGAGCTCTCTATACTCAATCTCCAGGACCTCCTCACTCTTCCTTGCTATGTCATTGGTACCGATGTGCACCACGACATCTGGCTGATCACCCTCCCACTTCAAAATGTCATGCAAGCAATCAGAGACATCCTTGACCCCGGCACCCGGGAGGCAACAAACCATCCTGGATTCTCTGTCACGACCACAGAACCTCCTATCTGCACCTCTAACTATCGAGTCCTCTATCAGTACCACTCTCCTCTTTTCCCCCCTCCCTTCTGCACTGCAGAGCCAAACTCAGTGCCAGAGATCCGGCTACTGCAGCTTGTCCCAGGTAAGTCATCCCCCCCAACAGTAACCAATGTGGTATACTTGTTGTTGAGGGGAATGGCTACAGGGGAACCCTGTTCTGCCTGCCCTTTCCTCTTCCCTCGCCTGACAGTGACCCAATTTCCCGTCCTCTGCTCCTTTGGCGTAACTACCTCCCTGTAGCTACTATCTATAATCTCCTCATTCTCCCGAATGATCCGCAGGTCATCCAGCTCCTGCTCCAGTTCCCTAACGCGGTTTGTCAGGAGCTGCAGCTGGATGCACTTCTTGCAGGTGTCGTTGTCAGGGACACCGGAGGGCTCCCTGACTTCCCACATCCTGCAAGAGGAGCATTCTAACATCCTGCCTGGCATTCTCTCTACTCTAAACAATCTGAACAAAAAACTTACCGGAACCTACCCTGGCCTCTGCCTGTTCTTGCCGAAGCCTGTTTGAGCCCAAGCCGTCCCACTCTGACTCAGTCCACCCCGACGATGGCCGCTGTATATGGTGGTCTGCTTTTAAACCTTGGCGCACTACGTCACGCGCCTGCGCAGTGCAGACCTTTCTCCCCGAGCAGTGTTTAAAAAAAAAATGACTTTTTCTACCCGAGTTCTTCACTCTCTTCTCAGCTGCTTGCTTCCACTGAAACAAGAACAAGATATGTGGATAGAGTGTTGGCTGATTGGCAGGAAACAGAGAGTGGGAATAAAGGGATCCTATTCTGGATGGCTGCCGGTTACCAGTGGTGTTCCACAGGGGTCTGTGTTGGGGCCACTTCTTTTTAAGTTGTACATCAATAATTTGGATTATGGAATAGATGGCTTTGTGGCTGATGATACGAAGATAGGTGGAGGGGCCGGTAGTGCTGAGGAAACAGAGAGTCTGCAGAGAGACTTGGATAGATTGGAAGAATGGGCAAAGAAGTGGCAAATGAAATATAATGTTGGAAAGTGTATGGTTATACACTTTGGCAGAAGAAATAAATGGGCGGATTATTATTTAAATGGGGAGAGAATTCAAAGTTCTGAGATGCAACGGAACTTGGGAGTCCTCGTACAGGATACTCTTAAGGTTAACCTCCAGGCTGAGTCGGTGGTGAAGAAGACGAATGCAATGTTGGCATTCATTTCTAGAGGAATAGAGTATAGGAGCAGGGATGTGATGTTGAGGCTCTATAAGGTGCTGGTGAGACCTCACTTGACTGTGGGCAGTTTTGGTCTCCTTATTTAAGAAAGGATGTGCTGATGTTGGAGAGGGTACAGGGAAGAATCACTAGAATGATTTTGGGAATGAGAGGGTTAACATATGAGGAACGTTTGTCTGCTCTTGGACTGTATTCCTTGGAGTTTAGAAGAATGATAGGGGACCTCATAGAAACATTTCGAACGTTGAAGGACATGGACAGAGTGGATGTGGCAAAGTTGTTTCCCATGATGGGGGAGTCTAGTATGAGAGGGCGTGACTTAAGGATTGAAGGGTGCCCATTCAGAACAGAAATGCGAAGACATTTTTTTAGTCAGAGGGTGGTGAATCTATGGAATTTGTTGCCACGGGCAGCAGTGGAAGCAAGTCATTGGGTGTATTTAAGGCAGAGATTGATAGGTATCTGAATAGCCAAGGCATCAAAGGTTATGGTGAGAAGGCGAGGGAGTGGGACTAAATAGGAGAAAATGGATCAGCTCATGATAAAATGGTGGAGCAGACTCGATGGGCCGAAGGGCCGACCTGCTCCTTTGTCTTGTGGTCTTATGGTCTCTCTCTCTCTTTCTTTCTCTCTCTCTCTTTTCAAAACAACATGTTGGTGTTAAATAACTCTCTCTCTCTCTCTCTCTTCAAAAGCACAGTTCATAAGGGGTAATCGAGCACAGTTCATAGGGGTAATTCAGGACCCCATCACAATCTCCGAGGTGAGTTCTCGCACTTGGAAATTGCCGAGCGGCCTGCATTTCAATATCTCCAGGTGCTCTTGGAAGACGTACACCTTCAGGATGCAGTCCTGTGGATGACCCAATTCCTTGCTGGTGCCACTGACTGAAGTGTCCTGGGAGATTGTAACATCGAGACAGCAATGTACGTGGCTGCCAAAAGAAGGGCCTTGAGTCGGGGGAACTCGAATAAATGACACTCCAGACTATAATATAGAACTATCAAATTGTTGGTCTCCCTCTCGTCTGTTCCAAGAGTGGTACCTCCCTCTCCCTCTTTAGTGAGAGAGAGAGAGCCTGTCTGAGATGTCTGAGTGTTGGGATGGACAGTAGTTTTAGATGGACTCTAGTTCCTGGTATCTGGGGGCTTTGCTATTGCTTGCGTGGTGGGTGGTGGGGGTTGATGCTTTTCCTGGAGAAACTGGAGGGAGGGGGAGTGGGGAAGTTTGATGCTTTTGCTGCTATTTGTGCAGGGGGGGCAGGGGGGTGCTTTTCTGTGAGTCATTCTTTGGGGTTTGTCCTTTGTTTCGTGGATGTCTGTGGAGAGTAAGGATTTCAGGTTGTATATTGTATACGTTCTCTGATTACCTGAACCATTGAACTGTTGAACAAACATTTGACTATACAAACAAAAAGACAGAGTATTTCTGGTGCTGCATTCATAAGTAAACCTGTCCCTTTACAAATATACTAATATAGATAATTTCTTCTTTCCTTTTTGTTTCTATAATCTGATTTATGCAAATTAGCTGCCACTCTGTTTCTGCAACTGCAGTCACCTATATTAATGAAATGTTTCCACACATTTGTGCGATATTAAATGCTCTGTAGATTGAAATACTTTGTAACTCTCACCTGAATATCAAACGTTCATTCCTTAACATTAATATTTTAAGCTTAATTCTGCCATTTCGTGCTTCAATCACTTCCAGACCTTATGTTCAAATGTTTTTGCAGCTGAAATCAGTCGAAATTGGACTCACTTCGCAGTTAGTCACAAGATTTACAGTCCAACTCCATCACTAAGACGAATAGAAAAGAGGCTTCCATTTTCTCCATCAGCTTTTAATCTTCATAGGACCATAAAACCATAACACTTAGGGGCAGAATTAGGCCATTTGGCCCATTGAGTCTGTTCCACCATTCAATCATGGCTAATTAATTATCCCTCTCAACCCCATTTTCCTGCCTTCGCCTTGTAACTTTTGATGCCCTTACTAATCAAGAACCTATCAACCTGCGCATTAAGTGCACTCAGTGGCCGCTTAATTAGGTACAGGAGGTACATGATAAAGTGGCCACAGAGTGCATTTCTGTATGTTTAGGGCCTCTGATTCTGTAGCCCATCCACTTTAAGGTTCAATTCGTTCTGCATACCGCTGTTCTATCACATGGTTATTTGAGTTACTGTCACCTCGAAATAGCTTGGTCATTCACTCCTGACCTTTCATTAATGAGGCAGTTTCACCCACAGAACTGCCGTTCACTAGATGTTTTTTGTATCACGTACCATTCTCTGTAAACTCTAAAGACTGTTGAAAATCACTGGAGATCAGCAGTCTCTGAGATACTCAAACCACCACATCTGGCACCAACAATCATTCCAGGGTCAAAGTCACTTAAATCAGTTTCCTTCCCCATTCACGCTCTCCTCTACTGTCCACACATTTTAATTCCATGTCCCATTCCCATTCTGATATGTCTATCCACGGCCTCCTCTACTGTCAAGATGAAGCCACACTAAGGTTGGAGGAACAACACCTTGTATTCTGTCTGGGTAGCCTCCAACCTGATGGCATGAATATTGACTTCTCTAACTTCCTCTAATGCCCCTCCTCCCCTTCACATCCCATCCCTTATTTATTTATTTAATGTATTTTTAATATGTTTTCTCCCTCTGTCCCTCTCACAATAACTCCTTGCCTGCTCTCCACCCTCGGGGCTCCCCTCCCCCCTTCCCTTTCTCCTCAAGCTTCCCGTCCCATGATCCTCTCCCTTCTCCAGTTCTTAGATCCATCCCTCCCCCTCCTGTCTTCTCCTTTCATTTGGGATCTCCCCCTCCCCCTCCCACTTTCAAATCTCTTACTATCTCTTCTTTCAGTTAGTCCTGATGAAGGGTCTCGGCCTGAAACCTCGACTGTACCTCTTCCTATAGATGCTGCCTGGCCTTCTGCGTTCACCAGCATTTATTGTTTGTGTTGCCTGAATTTCCAGCATCTGCAGACTTCCTCGTGTCTGCGTTCTTCCCCATTCTGATGCTTGATTTAAACCACTTTGTCATGTCTGCATGTTTGTACTCAATGAGTTTCTGCCACATGATTGACTGATTAGATATTTGCATTAACAAACAGATGTAGAGATGTACCTAATTAAGTGGAAACTGAATGTATAGCCATGAATATGGCTTCCACTGCTGTCCATGGCATTGAATTCCACAGATGCACCATCCTCTGGCTAAGGAAATTCCTCCTCACTTCTGTTCCAAAGGGAGACGAAGGGCCCCCACTGCACCTCTGGATCTAACTGCTTTCAACATGATCTCTTGATCTCATTGAATGAGACTGAATCAATAGTGTATTGCTGCTCTTTTTGATAATGCTAGAAATATGGACAACTGTATGTGATATTTGTTACTTCCCAGTAGAACAACCTTGCTGAAGTAAGTTCAAACATTACTATTTTGAACATCATGTTTCTCAGATAACAGTTAATAGATTAAAATAATTTATTAAGCAAAAATGCCTTCTATTTAAATCTAGAAGACAATTTTATTAATTGCTTGGAGGATGAAATGTTACTGGAAAGGTAACATTCTGCCTTATAAAGATGCATGGTGGAGAGTATTCTAACCGGTTGCATCACAGCCTTCATATGGAAACACCAATGTCCAGGAACAGAAGAGCTTCCAGAAAGTGATGGAAGCAGCCTAGTTCATCACAGGTAAAGCCTCCCCACCATTGAACTCAACTACATGGAGCGCAGCTTCATACAAGAAAGCAGGCTCCATGATCAAGGTCTCCCATCAGCCAGGCCATGCTCTCTACCTGCTACAAGAATTGGCAGGAGGTACAGGAGCCTTAGGTCCCACATGACCAGGTTCAGGGAGCATCTCTAGGAAGAGGTGCAGTCGACATTTCAGGCCGAGACCCTTCGTCAGGACTAACTGAAGGAAGAGCTAGTAAGAGATTTGAAAGTGGGAGGGGGAGGGGGAGATCCAAAATGATAGGAGAAGACAGGAGGGGGAGGGATGGAGCCAAGAGCTGGACAGTTGATTGGCAAAAGGGATATGAGAGAATCATGGGACAGGAGGCCCAGGGAGAAGGAAAAGGGGGGGGAACCTAGAGGATGGGCAAGGGGTATAGTCAGAGGGACAGAGGGAGAAAAAGGAGAGAGAGAGAAAGAATGTGTGTATATAAATAAATAACAGATGGAGTACGAGGGGGAGGTGGGGAATCAGCAGAAGTTAGAGAAGTCAATGTTCATGCCATCAGGTTGGAGGCTACCCAGATGGAATATAAGGTGTTGTTCCTCCAGCCTGAGTGTGGCTTCATCTTTACAGTAGAGGAGGCCGTGGATAGACATGTCAGAATGGGAATGGGATGTGGAATTAAAATGTGTGGCCACTGGGAGGACATACTGTAGGTTTATAGTGAGAGGGGAGAGCCGAGGAACACCTTTTTCACCCAGAGGGTGATCAGTATATGGAATGTGCTGCCAGAGGAACTGGCTGATGCAGGGACATTAACTTCCACATTTGTATGTGGTGAGCCTGTTGAAGAGGAACCAATTCTGTCTTGTGAAACATGACTTATTTTTACATGACTAAGTTATATCCAAAAACAAAATGGTGGAACTCTTAAAGATAGGCTGAAAAAAATTGTAGTAGCTGTTTAATTCAGAGACATCCAGTCAAGCAGTGCTATACCCTCGTGTTACTCAAAGATCAGGAAAGTCTGGTTTAAGCGCATTAGCTCCAACCTGCCAGCTTTTGAAAGGTGGTGCCAGCCATTATTAAGATTCATGGGTGTGCATTTGCACACCTGTATTATTTTTGAGTAACTCCACACCCTTCCCTGAAACCTTGCATACTCCTTTAAAATTATGTGATCCACTGACCTCTCAGTTAATGGTAGGGGTTCATGGCATAAAAAAGGTCGGGATCCCTGTTCACAACTGCCGGAGGAAGTTAACAGGTCAGGCATCATCTATGGAGAGGAATAAAGAGTGGATGTTTCAGGCCGAGACTCTTCATCAGTACTGGAAAGGGAGGGGGCAGAAGCCGGAATAAAAAGTTGGGGGGTGGGGGAAGAGTCTAAGACAGATGATAGGTGAAGCTGGGTGAGGGGGAAGCTAGGTGGGTGGCGGAGAGATGATGAAGTGAGATGGTGTGAGGTGATAGGCAGAAGAGAAAAAAGGTTGAAGAGGATAGGAGGAGAATGGACTATGGGAAAAAGAGAAGGAGGAAGGGAACCAGAGAGAGGTGATGGGCAGGTGAGATAGGAGAGGAGCCTGAATGGGGAATGGAAAAAGAGGGATCAGTGAGGGGGGAGAAATACTGGACATTAAGGAAATTGATGTCATGCGGACAGATGGAGTTTGTATTTGGAGAATGTCGATGTATGCTAAGTGGCAGATTCACTTGATATAGAACAATAGTGATACTCCTCACTTTCGTTATTTATGAAGCTGTTAAGATATTTCCTGATCCATACAAAAGTTATTCCTGTTCAGTATAGGCCGGTATACAGAATCCACATGTGGACCAGTGCCCCAACATGGAGGGAAGCAGATGGCCCTGAAGATCCCTTTCACTGAGGTTTTGGTCATCTTCACTGATATCTCCTTATTCGAGCTGATCTCTTGACTTTTCACATTTTTCATTCACAGCATGTGGACATTGTAGGAATTGGTCATTCTACTTGCCCCGGAACCCAACAAGATGCTAAGGTTTACCGCATTGATTGGTCTGGATCTACTTAAAGGCCAGATGGGGTAAGAGTGGCAGAATCTCCTTCCCTGAATGAAATTAGTGAGCCAGAGATTTTTATGACACCGTGTTGGTTTATGGTTACCTATCTCACTGTTGTAAAATTATTGAATGGCTTCTTGTAAAAAATGGTGGGCTCTTGGCCTCACAGTCGACCTTGTTATGGCCTCGGACCTTACTGTGGTCTGCACTGCACTTTCTCTGTAATTCTAACACTTTATTCTGCATACTGTTATTGCTTTTCCCTTGTACTACCTCAATGTATTGATGTGAGGAAGTGATCAGAATCAGAAGAGACTCAAGTTTTTTACCACTGATATTTTTGTTACACCTGTACACCTATCTGTTAATGCAAATATCTAATTAGCCAATTATATGGCAGCCACAATGCATAAAAGCATGCAGACATGGTCTAGAGGTTCAGCTGTTGTTCAGACCGAACATCAGAATGGGGAAGAAATGTGATCGAAGTGACTTTGACTGTAGGATGATTGTTGGTGCCAGACGGGGTGGTTTGCGTACCTCAGTAAGAGCCGATCTCCTGGGATTTTCATGCACAGCTGTCTCTAAAGAAGCTGTTCCTAAAACGTTGACTATGTGTCTTCAAGTTTCTGTACCTCCTCTCTGATGGTGGTAACGAGAAGTGGGCATGTCCTGGATGGTGAGAGTCCTTCTTGATAGATGCCTCCTTCTTGAGGCACTGGCTTTTGAAGATGTCCTCAATGATGGGGAGGCTGTATGGAGGAATATGTCCTTGATGGTGGATAGGCTATATCGGTAGTATGCAAAACAAAGTTTCTCTCTGTACCTTGTTGCATGTGACAATAAACCAATTGGCCAACATAATGTATGTACAATCCCCATGTGGAATTTAAATTCATGGCCCTGGATGAACAGTCCAGGACTCTGGTTAGTAGCTTCATAACTTAACCACTATGTTGTCATACCATACTTCTCAATATCGTCAAACCTTGAAGCATTTTTGCAACATTAAATAAAGGCATCTGTTAGCCTTGCGAGACCATGGATCTGCGCCTGGAAAGTCTTCACTCTCCAGGGCGCAGGCCTGGGCAAGGTTGTATGGAAGACCAGCAGTTGCCCATGCTGCAAGTCTCCCCTCTGCATGACACCAATGTTGTCCAAGGGAAGGGCATTAGGACCCATACAGCTTGGCACCAGTGTCGTCGCAGAGCAATGTGTGATTAAGTGCCTTGCTCAAGGACACAACACGTTGCCTCGGCTGGGGCTCGAACTCACAACCTTCAGGTAGCTAGTCCAATGCCTCAACCACTTGGCCACGTGCTCACAACATTACAGCCTTATTAACAAAATTCTTCTGATCATTATTTTCTTCTTTCCTGTTGGTAATTGATGCCCACAGATGTCCATGCACTCTACCTCATAATAAAGTTTTTTCTCATGCACAAATAGGAACAAAGAAAATCATATCTTAATAGATAGTTTCTTTAAGTTTGCATATTGAAGACCTTTAACTTCTGTTGTGGAAATAGATAATCGTGCCAAGCTTATTATACTAACCTCTTTGTCCTAAGCCTCTGTCAATCAAGCAAACAGTGATGAGCACCGAAGTTCAGTGTTATTAGTGTTGAGTTCGATCTCCATTGTGAAAGAAATTCAGAAAGACCTTCTTGAAACAAAATGGCCATTACATTTGAAGAAGGCTTCAATATTTTTCTCAACCTAACTCAGGAAAATAACTTCTGGATGATGGCTTTTGGAACAGAGCTTGAATATTCTTTTGTTTGAGTGCCCATCACACCCAACCTCTCATGGACCCAGAACCCATCCTACACAGTCAAGAAAGCTCACCAATGCCTCTACTTTCTGAGGAGGCTGAAGGGAACTGGACTTCTTTGAAATTTATGCACATTTTCCATATCATCAAAGACTCTGATGAACTTCTGTAGACATGTAGTTATTTATTTATTGAGACACAACGTGGAACGGACCCTTCGAACTGCGCTGACTAGCAATTCCCCCAATTTAATCCTAACCTAATCACAGGACAATTTACAATGATCAATTAACCTACCACCCAGTATTTCTTTGGACTGTGGGAGGAAACCAGAGCACCAGGAGAAAACCCACATGGTCACAAGAAGAACATGCTTTCACGCAGAAAGCATTCTGACTGGTTGCATCACAACTTGCATGGACAGTTCATAGCACAGGAGCATGCAATGCTGTATGATGTAGGGGACTCAGACAGCTCTCTCACAGCTACAGGACTTCACAACATAGACGACAGATGTCTGAGGAAGGCAACCTCAAACATCAGGGAGACTCCAGACCATGTCCGCTTCTTATTGGTGCCATCATACAGAAGATACAGCAACCAGAAGACCCACACCCACACTCCAACAATAGCTTCTCCCCTACTGCGATTAGGTTATTGACCCAAACTGAAAATCCCTAATTCTCCCTCAGACTATATTTCCATCAACTTCCTCTAACATTGTTCTGCTATTTTTTATTGTGTTGTGTAAGTTATGTATAATTTATATTAATTTAAGTATATGTTACTTAATGTTTATCATGTTAGCCTTATTTCAGTGGTTGTGGATGCCATTATTAAGGATGGAACACATGATAAAGTAGGCCAAAGCCAGCATGGTTTCCTTAAGGGGAAATCTTGCCTGAAAAATCTTTTGGAATTCTTTCAGGAAATAACAAGCAGGATAGACAATGGAGAGGCAGTGAATGGTGTTTAGTTGGATTTTTGGAAGGCCTTTGACAAGGTGCTGCGCACAAGGCTGTTAAATAAGAAAAGAGCCAGTGTATTATGGGAGAGGTATTATCATAGATAGAAGATTGGCTGATTGGCAGGAGGGAAAGATTGCAAGTAGTGGGGGCCTTTTTCAGTTGGCTGTTGTTGACTAGTGGTGTTCTGCAGGGGTCAGTGTTGGGACCACTTCTTTTCATGTTCCATGTCAATGAGTTGGATGACGGAGTTGATGGCTTTGTAGCCAAGTTTGCAAACAATGCAAAGATTGGTGATGAGGCAGGAGGTGTTGAGGAAGTAGGGAGTCTACAGAAGGACTTTGGCAGATTGGGAGAATGGGCAACAAAATAGCAGAGAGAATATAGTGTGGAGTGCTTGTGTTGGATCCCCTAAAGTCTGAGTTGAATGCTAGCATTAATTTTAAGAAAATCAGATTATAAAAGCAAGAATGTAATGCTGAGGCTTCATACGGCATTGGTCAGAGTGCACTTGGAGAACTATGAGCAATTTGGGACTCCTTATCTAAGAAAAGATGTGCTGACATTGGAGAGGGTCCGGAGGAGGTTCATGAGAATGATTCCAGGAATCAAGGGTTAATATATGAGAAGTGGTGGATGGCTTTAGGCCTGCACTCGCTGCAGTTTGGAAGAATGGGGAAGAGGGATCTCACTGAAAGTATTGAATATAGGAAGACCTGGATAGAGTGGATATGGAGAGGATTTTTCATATAGTGCAAGGGTTCCCAACCTTTTTATTCCACGGACCGTGACCATTAACCGGGGGTCTATGGATCCCAGGTTGGGAACCCCTGCTATAGTGAGAGAATCCAGGAACTTGAGGGCACCGCCTCAGAATAGAGCAATGTCCCTTTACAACGGAGGTGGGGAAGAATTTATTTTGTCAGAGGGTAGTGAATTCAATGCCACAGACCTCTGTGGAGGCCAAGGTATTGGGTATATTTAAAGCAGAGGTTGATAGATTCTTACTGAGAAAGCAGGAAAATGGTGTTGAGAAGGATGATAAATCAGCCATTATGGAATGGCGGAACAAGGGGCCTAATAGTCTATTCCTGCTCCTATGTCTTATAGTCTTGCATTTCCAATGTTGCTACAAAAAGCTAATGTTCATGGCATTTATAGCTTAGATATGTATGTTTTTGTTGGCCATGAGGGTATTAAAGTCTGGAAAACAGCTTCTTGAAATGAGTCAAGTACGGTCGAAGCAGACAAAAACGAATATCTTTCCATGTGGAGGAAGAAATATGAGATTGTTTCTGCGACCTCCATTTTGTGAATTGGTTCTTGCTTAATTGTGGCTGGATCAGAGCATTTGAAAGGGGTCACCGTGAGGCCTGCTCCGATAACCTTCTAAACCACAGCTCATATCTTTTGGATGGTATGAAGTGCAGATTTACGGAAGAGCAATTTGTGATTGTGAACTGAAGTAACCCAAGCTCCGTGTCTGGTCTGAGTTGGCTCTAATTAGCTTGACTGGTCCTGACATTTTTTTATTGCTATTTTGTGGGGGGTGATTTTGGCTCTGCGACCTGCAGTCAATGAATGATGTAGCATTAAATTGAAGCGAACTGAATGAAACTGAACAGTCCTAGGCTGTCTCAAGGACTTTATGGTTTCTACAAACAACAGGAATACTGCAGATGCTGGAAATTCAAGCAACACACATCAAAGTTGCTGGTGAATGCAGTAGGCCAGGCAGCATCTCTAGGAAGAGGTACAGTCGATGTTTCAGGCCGAGATCCTTCGTCAGGACTAACTGAAGGAAGAGTTAGTAACAGGGTTGAAAGTGGGAGGGGGAGGGGGAGATCCAAAATGATAGGAGAAGACAGGAGGGGGAGGGATAGAGCCGAGAGCTGGACAGGTGATTGGCAAAGGGGATATGAGAGGATCATGGGACAGGAGGTCCGGGGAGAAAGACAAGGTGGGGGGGAACCAGAGGATGGGCAAAGGGTATAGTCAGAGGGACAGAGGGAGAAAAAGGAGAGTGAGAAGAAGAATGTGTGTATAAAAATAAATAACGGATGGGGTACGAGGGGGAGGTGGAGCATTAGCGGAAGTTAGAGAAGTCAATGTCAATGCCACGGCCTCCTCTACTGTAAAGATGAAGCCACACACAGGTTGGAGGAACAACACCTTATATTCCATCTGGGTAGCCTCCAACCTGATGGCATGAACATTGACTTCTCTAACTTCTGCTAATGCCCCATCTCCCCCTCATACCCCATCCATTATTTATTTATATACACACATTCTTTCTTTCTCTCTCCTTTTTCTCCCTCTGTCCCTCTGACTATACCCCTCACCCATTCTCTGGGTTTTCCCCACTTCCCCTTTTCCTTCTCCCTGGGCTTCCCATCCCATGATCCTCTCATATCCCTTTTGCCAATCACCTGTCCAGCTCTTGGCTCCATCCCTCCCCCTCCTGTCTTCGCCTATCATTTCGGATCTCCCCCTCCCCCTCCCACTTTCAAATCTCTTACTAACTCTTCCTTCAGTTAGTCCTGACGAAGGATCTTGGCCTGAAACGTAGACTGTACCTCTTCCTAGAGACTTTATGGTTTGATGTTTTATATTTTGTGTTTTTTTTCCATTCGTTTTTTGCCATTTGCACAACTTATTCTATTTTTTTTTGCACGTTGGGTGTTTGATGTTTTCCTTGAATGGGTTCCATGGTGTTTCCTTGTTTCGTGGCTATCTGCAGGAAAATGAATCTCAGGATTGTGTACTGCATACATATTTTGATAGTAAATATAGCTCAAATCTTTGAATCTTTTCAATCATTGATTTTGGGTAAAACAAGGAAACTGATCATATGAAAGGGAGTGACATCAGAAGTGTCTTTATTTAAATAAATATGAATAAAAATATTAACTTTATTTGTCACATGTACCTCGAAACATACAGTGAAAAGCGTTGTTTGCATTGAATCAGCGAGGATTGTACTGGGGAGAGCCTGCAAGTGTCGCCATACTTCCAGTACCATATAACTTCCCCATAACTTTCTAAACCTAGCTTGCGCATAACTTGCTAACCCTAAATGCAAGTCCTTGGAATGTGGGAAGAAACTCAATCATCCAGAGGAAACTCACGCGGTCACGGGGAGAACATACAAAATCCTTACAGACAGCTGCAAAAGTCGAACTCTTGTTTGCTGCCACTGTAAAGTGATTGCACTGCCACTGTGAATAAGGTATTGCCGTGTGTAGCCTTGGACCTGAACCAATAAAAGGTTGACACAGGCTTGCCTGATATGAAGAACCAACATACAACAGTTTGAACAGATATGAAAGAGAATACAGGTAAGGGGCTTAGGATGCAAAGCTGTGAATGACTATCACATGGAATATTCCCATGCCTGAAATATAGGAAGGAATATCCATTGTTTGGCCAATGGGAGATCCCCTATTTCAATGCTGTAAGTTAGAATGATGGTTGGCGTAATAAATGGAATAACAGCATTCAGGAGTCACGTTTTTAGGCAGGGGTCAGCATAATTTATGTGGACATTTGCATCGATACAAGAAAGTGCAAGTTTTGTATGAATTAAGATAATTGTGTGATTTATCTAACCTGAGTCAGTTGACCAGGAGTCAAAACCCATGACAGTAAATTTGGAATTGAATTTCCCTTGAACAGGCCTTTATCCCATCTGCAATGTTATATAGTGACAGCCACCATTCGAAATCTCCTTAAGTCCTTCAAACTGAGGTATATGCTTGATTGTTTGCACTCCATTGCTCTATGGTTGTCTTTTCAACCATGGAGGTTAAATTATAATAATGAATGTTCGAGCTGATACATGCATCGCAAAGTTAAGCACAGGACATTGCAGTATCAAGTTAAGGTCAATTTTACTTTAATAACATTTGTGATAACACATAAAAGGAGACAAGGATAACGTGGAGTTAAAAAAACTCTGGTTCAAACAGGAAAGGAAGCAATGAAGGATCTTGGCCTGAAATGTCAATTTATTCCCCTCTATAGATGATACCTGACTTGCCGAGTTCCTGTGTTTTGCTTTAGTTCTGCAGCACCTGCAGAATCTCTTCCTTCAAGAGGCAAAAGTAAGGAATTGTTAAAATTCCAGGTCAAGACCCTGCATCAGGATCTTGACCTGAAACATTGACAATTCCTCTCCCCTCGCCACCCCCTCACAGATGCTGCTCTCGACCCAATGAGTTCCTCCAACAGTTTGGATTTGACCCAAATTACAGTTATCTGTAGTCTCCAGTGTGGAGTATATCTTCATACAGCCAGCCATCTTTTAATCATCTCCTTACCCCCCCTGCTGGTGAACTAGCATAATGACAACCTAAGGTATTCAACAACTGTGCAGTTTGAAGAATTGTGTATTCTCCGTTTTTTACAAAAGGGATGTGTTGCTGGAAACAATTTTGCGGATCAAAACACTGGGTGAAGTGCACTATGGGAACATTTATGCAGTATATTCTGACACATTGGGAGTGATCTGCTACTAATTATAGTGAAAAATTGCTTCATAAATTGAAGACTTTAAACCTAGAGTCGATGGCATTATGGTGAGAACTCATTAATCAAACATTGCTGAAGCAAGGCATTGCTGAACTAAATACCTCTTCACAAATCTCTGATACTCCTCATGCATTTTATTGTCTTGCTGATCCATAGATAATGTCTTGTCAGCTTATTACCTTAGCCTAGGTATCTCAGAGCATGGGTTGCTGTGCATAAAATTATCTTTCAGACTAACTATATAAGCCACCAGTCCTACATCCTGTAATAATCATTCCCCACACAGATGCATGCACTGAGCAGCAAGGTCAGCAGGGTTTGGGAAAATAATTGGATGTTCTGTTCATGAAGACGGGAATAAAATGACAATATTTGTACATGTTAGCAGGTAGCAGCAATAATATTTATCTGAATGCAAAAGCATTCTATCATTTCCTTTAACTATTTCCTTGAAGGAAGACGAGCACAAACTGCACAGCTTTTTTTTGGATGGCTTATTCTTAATGTTGTGCTAGTCTTTGGGCTTTTGCATTCTTCAATAATTAAGACCAGGGAAAGAAAATCAACCCACCCTACAACCTTGTAAGCCATTTGTTACAGCTCAAAATCCAGCTCCCTGGTGAAGCTGCTATTTTAGTAAGTTTCTGACGCAGAAGCATTCTGTTCATGCTATAGTGTCCATAGTGGTGAAGATTTTCGTCATCTTCAATTCGAATAATTCTTCAAAACACTTTAAAGCACGGCACGGTGGCATAGCGGTTAGCGAAGTGCTTTACAGCGCTCACTGTAAGATCGGGGTTCAGTCCCCACCGCTGACTGACAGCAGTTTGTACATTCTCCCCGCAACTGCATGAGTTTCCTTTGGGTGCTCCGGTTTCCTTCCACATTCCAAAAGACGTACATGTTAGGGTTAATAACTTGTGGGATTGCTCTGCTGATGCTGGAAGCTTGGCACAGCCTTGGACAGTGTTGGTCATTAACACAAATGACACACTTCACTCAAACACGAGGAAATCTGCAGATGCTGGAAATTCAAGCAACACACATCAAAGTTGCTGGTGAACGCAGCAGGCCAGGCAGCATCTCTAGGAAGAGGTACAGTCCACGTTTCGGGCTGAGACCCTTCGTCAGGACTAACTGAAGGAAGAGCTAGTAGGAGATTTGAAAGTGGGAGGGGGAGGGGGAGATCCAAAATGATAGGAGAAGACAGGAGGGGGAGGGATGGAGCCAAGAGCTGGACAGATGATTGGCAAAAGGGATATGAGAGGATCATGGGACAGGAGGCCCAGGGAGAAGGAAAAGGGGAAGGGGGGGAAAACCCAGAGAATGGGCAAGGGGTATAGTCAGAGGGACAGAGGGAGAAAAAGGAGAGAGAGAGGAAGAATGTGTGTATATAAATAAATAACAGATGGGGTACGAGGGGGAGGTGGGGCATTAGCGGAAGTTTGAGAAGTCAATGTTCATGCCATCAGGTTGGAGGCGACCCAGACGGAATATAAGGTGTTGTTCCTCCAACCTGAGTGTGGCTTCATCTTTACAGTTGAGGAGGCCGTGGATAGACATATCAGAATGGGAATAGGATGTGGAATAAACACACTTCACTGTATGTTTTGATGTATATATGTGACAAATAAAGCTAATATTTAATATTTATATGCCTTGGTTTATGTGACACCTGATGAAGGATCTCGGCCTAAAACGTTAACTGTTTATTCATTTCTGTAGTTGCTGCATGACCCGCTAAGTTCCTCCATTTTGTTTGTGCCCCGTAGTTATTGTTTGTAATTTGCATCCTTCCATTATTCCTATCTCATCTGTCTCTGGCATTCCTTACTGTGTAAAGGGAAACCATGTGCTAGAAAGACCTTTCTATAAGAGGTCTCACTTCAGAAGCCCCACTCCTTTAGCTTGATTACAGACTGCTGTGGTCATCCTCACCCATTTTGTCTGTAGAAAGAAGAGGTGGCTCTGGCAGTCTCACTTGAAAGGCCTCCAGTATCAGGGTTGACTACACACCACCACAGACAATCTCACATGGATATTGTCTTTAACCCTCGCCATATTGCAACTCCCAGACTCTGATTTATTCAGTATTCTCTTAACTTGGTGTGCCTGTCCAAATGTATTAGCTCACGTTTCTCTTCAATAAATCCCATCTCACATTTATTTTCTGCCCAGTTAACCAGATCAGCCATATCTTTCTGCAGCCTAAAGACATTCCCTCAATGTCAACTGCATGGCCAATTTTTTATATCACCTTCTTTATCATGCCCCTAGCAGTTAAATCTAAATAAGTAATGTATTTTATAAAGTGCAAATAATAAAGTTTTGGGCCCCGAGGAATCCTGCTGATGACAGACATCTGCCTTCCAAAACACCCATTAACCTGTTCCATTTGCTTCTCATCACTAAGTCAAATTTAGACCTAGTTTGTCACTGTCACTCAGACCCTTCAGGCTTTCACTTTTTTGAACACTCTGCCATGTGAGACTTTGTCAAAGATCTATGTGGACTACCTCAAATGCAGCATCATTTTGACTGTCCTTTGACCTAAGAAAAATGATAAATCGTTCATCAGGGATGTCTTTCTCCTCGCAAATCCATGCTCTCCCCAACTGCTGTGTTTTTCTAACTGCTTTTATATTATCCCTTAGAATAGATTATAATAATTTGCCTAACAGCTACATTAACTGAACTATAATTACTCAATTTATTTCCACCCTCCTTTATAAAACACATAATGAATACCAAGATTGGATGGTATAATGGGCCTGACCTCCCTCTTATCTCTTTTTCCAGTCTCAGCACTGGCTCACCTCTCACCTCTTCTCTTCTCATTTCCCCATCACCTCCTCCTGGTTCCCCTACATCCCTTTCTTGTATGGTCCACTATCCTTTCCTGTTAGATCCCTTCTTCTTCATCCCTTTAACTCTTCCATCCATCGCCTACCAGATTCTTACCTCAGACCCCACTTCCATCCACCCACCTTCCCCCTTCAACTGGTTTCATCTGTCACTTGCCAGCTTATACTACTCCTGTCCCACAACCTTGTTATTCTGGCTTCTTCCCCTTTTCTTTCTACTCCTGATGAAGGATCTTGGCCTGAAAAGAAGGAGCAACCGGCAATCAGGTCAGAGAAGGTGAAGCCAGTGAACGGGCCAGAGAAGGCGAAGCCATCAGTTGGGATGGAGAAGAAGAAGCCAGCGGTCGGGTGAGAGAAGGAGAAGCCAGTGGTTGGGTGAGAGGAGGTGATGCCAGTGGACAGTCCAGAGAAAGTGAAGCTGGTAGTCAGGTCAGAGAGGTGAAGTCAATGAACAGGCTGAAGAAGGAGAAGCCAGCGGACAGGCCGGATTGGGTTTGGAGGAGCTGACCTGGGAGCAGACCGTGTTGCTGCCTGCTACTCGAAGACATCAGAGTTGTTGTGTGAAAGCAGCAAGCAGCGTAACCATGAGTGATTATCTTGAATGCTTCTCTTGCGATCGCAAGGCACCATTGGACATTGATGATGTAAGATGCCACAGGCTTGTTTCCTTGTTTGGTGGGGACTAGGCCTCAAGCTGCGGGGTTGCCCTCTGCTGCAGACCAGGGGAGGAGATGCTATAGGTGGTGTAGCGTGGTGTCCATGCATGGTTGGGGTCTGGACCCTCCCATCATTGCTGTCCTTTGGAGTTTGACCGGTGGGATAACAGGCTAGATTGTCAGGAGCAGTACCATCAATCTGTAAGTTGCTCAGAGTCTTGGAGTGTACATGTGTTTCCTTGCATAACGATCTGTGTGTTTTTTCCTTTCCCTATTTTGAATGTATGTTATGCACCTTGGCCCAGAGGAATGCTGTCTCATTCGACAGTATCCATTTATGATTTGAATGATAATTAAACTTGATTTGATTTGATTTGATTTGAAAATCCATCTGTTATTCCACTTCAAAGGTGTTTCATGACTTGCTGAGTTTCTGAAGCATTTTGTGTTGCTTAATCTCCCATCTATCGCTTGGCTCCACAACACCCCTTCGCTTGCTCTTGCTAAGAAAGGTGCAGAGTCTTGTGTTTTGGGCAAGGTTTGCGTGGTGCAGTTTGTGGATTATACTCATTTTCAGAGAACTCTGTAGTTCATTTTATGATGTGTTTCTGGTTTCTTGTTACTCCTTTTTATAAGAGCTATTTTGAGCGATTTTGATCAGGGTAGACCAGCTCTGCAGCCTGCACAGTGACATATTGAACTGAACTGAACTAAATTGAACATTCCTTGACTGTTTCAAGGGCTCTGCGGTTTCTTGTTAAATATTCTCTGTGTTACTCACTTTTTTTTGCCATTTGCACAGCTTATTCTTTTCTTTGTGCATTGGGTGTTTGATGTTTTCCATGAGTGGGTTCCACGCTGTTTCTTTGTTTTGTGGTTGTCTGTGGGAGGACAAATCTCGAGGTTGTATACTGTATACATGTTGGATAATAGATGTACTTTGAACTTTGAGAGATGGTACAGGAGCAGGAGCATTAGATTCTTGGAGCATCAGTACCAGCTCTGAAGAAGGTGCTGTTCAGGCCAGAAGTGTTATATCTAATATATACGTGGGCTGATTCGCTGATGCATTCGAGGAGGAATTAAGCTGTCTTGGCAAGGGGGTGTAAAGTTGCTTGTCACCCCAGGAGGAGGCCAGCAGGACTGGAAATAAAATGCAGAGTGTTTAGAAAGCAGGACAAATAAAGGTTACAAAATAAGCAACAAATGGTCTGGCTCTGCAAATCGAAATCTGTCTGGATTAACAGGACACAAGAGGTGATGTGTTTGGAAGTAACTGACACTGAAAATTGGCTCTGATGCCTGGATACAAGTGGGACACTAAGGTACTGATAAACACAAGAAATTCTGCGGATGCTGAAAATCCAAAGCAACACACACAAAATACTGGAGGAACTCAGCAGGTCGAGTAGCATCTTTGGAAATGAACAACCAGTCGATATTTTGGGCCAAGACCCTTCCTCAAGACTGGAAAGGAAGGGGGAAGGTGCCAGAATAAAAAGACGGAGGGAGGGGAAGGAAGACTAGCTCAAAGATGACAGGTGAAGCCAGGTGAGTGGGAAAAGTAAAAGGCTGGAGAGAAAGAAATGTGGACCATAGGAGAAAGAGAAGGAGGAAGGGACCCAGGGGCAAGTGATAGGCAGGTCGGAAGAGGTAAGAGGCCAGAGTAGGGAATCAAAGAACAGGGGAGGGGGATGGATTTTTTTTAACCAGAAAGAGAAATCAATATTTATGTCATCAGGTTGGAGGTTACCCAGACAGAATATAAGCTGTTGTTCTTCCACCCTGAGGGTGGCCTCACTGTGGCACAAGAGGAGGCCATGGATGAACATGTCAGTATGGAAATACTGATGAGTTTAAAATTTATTTATTTCTTTAGAGATACAGCCCTTTGGCCCCAGTAAGCCCGCTCCAACCAATTACACCACTGTGACCAATTAACCTAATAATCTGCATGTTATTGGAAAGTGGGAGGAAACCAGAGCATTTGGAAGAAGCCCACGCAGTCATGGGGAGAATGTGTGAACTTACGGACAGTGGTGGAATTCAACCTGGCCAGTTGGTGCCGCAATAATTGTTATACTGAACTACTGAGCCACCCATAGTTTGCTGCCCAATTATCCCTGGGTCTCTTGTAACCTGTGGAGAGGAAGTATCAATTACATCAGGGATTCCCAACATGGGGTCCATGGACCCCTTGCTTAACAGTATTGGTCGATGACTTAAAACGAAGGTTGGGCACCCCTGATTTATACGGACACTGATGAGACTGCAGATGTTGGAACTTAGAGCATCAATCAAACTGGGTGGAGGAGCTCAGCGTGTTGAGCAGCATCCACAGGGTGGCAGGGGTGGTAGGATCTGTTCCTGGTCAAAACTCTGCAGCAGGACTAAGAGTGGCGAGGCAAGACACCCAGTAAAAGAGGGGAAGTGGGGGTGCTGAGTTGCTCGAGCAGGTTGCTTGTTGGTCGAGTCAGAGGATTCAGAGCTGTAGGCTGGCTTTGACTTCCCCAGTAAAGTGAGGGATGATAAATAAATAAACATGCTTATCCAGATTGACAGATGGCTGTCAAAATACAGAACAGAGATAGCTCAGGACAACTTATACAGAAAAAGAGACTGAGCAAAGCAGTCCACAGGAAAGGCAGTGTATAGAAACTGCAATGGCTGAAATCGTATATGAGAGGCAAACTAAGAATAGAAAGCAAATAAAAAGAACAGTCAAAACTTGAGAAAGCAAGAACAGAAGACAAACAATCCAAGGAATAATTGGAGAGAAATCAAATGTAATTGCACTGTTTGCGGCTAAGCTCCTCTTAAATAAATCCTAGGAACTTGAACAATTGCATTTAGTAAACATCTGTGTAATTGGAATGTGTGCTGCTCTAGTGAAATATGGGCATTGGCTTTTGATGTGTTTTTTTTCCTATTGTTGGGAGGCTGAGAATGGATGACACAGAAATAAGAACCCCGAGAAAAATCAAAACCTAAAGCAGAATATTCTGAGCTGCATGTAAATTGGATTAATTTACCATTTGTTAAAAACATTCTGAAAATCCAGACAGAGAAGTATATAAAATGAAGATGCAGAATGCATCAATTACTTAACAGGTCATTCTTTTATTCGAAAATGATTATGGCGGCTGAGAGGACACGTTGCAAACAAAACTTCCTGATGGCTTCATTTGCGAGTTAACCAATGCCATCCTCGCCGTCAATCAATGCATCAGTGCAGAAGGTAATCTTGTTGAGAGAAGCAAAAAGCTTTCCTAACCGGAGGAGCAGGTTATCCACTGAGCAATGGCCATACACACATCACACTGAATTGGAAATAAACCCTTTCATTGAGGTTGCAATCATGTTTGCATTCTTGAAACACTTTGTACATTGTCTTTGAAGCTCCCTGCCTTCTTGTCAAGGCTTATATACTATATACTCTCTCTTCCCTTAATTGCTGCGATGAAATAGAGAACCCATATTAAAATAACAATCAGCATACTCTCAGTGATAAGACATTGTGGCTTGACATGAGTCATGTTTTAAATTGAAGGGAATGATTCTTTCAACTTCTGTTGGCGATGGATAGCCAAATTAAATAAATCACAATCTGTACTACTGAAAATAAAATACATACCTTGAACTACCATAAAATGTGTTTAGTAAGTCTGGTAGTGATTAAGTATCAAACTTACCATCCAGAGATTGTAAAATTAAGTGGAACAGCCATTTATAAATTAAGTCAGGCTTCACTGTAAATGAAGTCACTCTGTACTGTGAATAAAACCTGCTTTCCCTTTCGTTTTCTTTATGTGCACTTGTACTGGTAAGTAAATAAGGCTTGTGTGTTACTAATTATCTTTCTTTTTTCACTGCATTAGGTCGACAAGTCCCCTTTCGATAGTTTACTGTAGTTAGTGCATCTTCTTCTAGTGAGGTGAGACTGGGAGCTTTCAGGTCACATGTAATCCTCGCAATTAAAGCTTATACTGATCCTCCTGGCTTAGTGCACACAAATCATTCTGAGTGTACACAGTCAGGCCTCAGTCTGGATGAGGGCATGGTCTCAAGTTCACACGCGTTTTCACCGACTCAAGTCTGAATGGCTGAAAAATTTACAGAAGTCCACAGATGCTCTTGTCATATGTTGTGGGGCATCTCCCAAACTCAAATGATGATCCCACCATCAATACATCTTTCTCTACCTCCCCTCCACTGTCTGCTTTCCGCAGGGGTCGCTCCCAACATGACTCCCTTGTGCACTTGTCCCTCCCCACAGATCTCCTTCCTGGCACTTATCTTTGCAAACAGAAGGATTGGGGAGCTTTTAAAAACTTGCAGAAGGAAACTAGGAAGGTAATTTGGAAGGAAAAGATGAATTATGAGAGGAAACAACAGGAATTCTGCAGATGCTGGAAATTCAAGCAACATACATCAAAGTTGCTGGTGAACGCAGCAGGCCAAGCAGCATCTATAAGAAGAGGCGCAGTTGACGTTTCAGGCCGAGACCCTTCGTCAGGACTAACTGAAGGAAGAGTGAGTAAGGGATTTGAAAGCTGGAGGGGGAGGGGGAGATGCAAAATGATAGGAGAAGACAGGAGGGGGAGAGATAGGCAAAAGGGGATACGAGAGGATCATGGGACAGGAGGTCCGGGAAGAAAGACAAGGAGGGGGGGGTGACCCAGAGGATGGGCAAGAGGTATATTCAGAGGGACAGAGGGAGAAAAAGGAGAGTGAGAGAAAGAATGTGTGTATAAAAATGAGTAACAGATGGGGTATGAGGGGGAGGTGGGGCCTTAGCGGAAGTTAGAGAAGTCAATGTTCATGCCATCAGGTTGGAGGCTACCTAGACGGAATATAAGGTGTTGTTCCTCCAACCTGAGTGTGGCTTCATCTTTACAGTAGAGGAGGCCGTGGATAGACGTGTCAGAATGGGAATGGGATGTGAAATTAAAATGTGTGGCCACTGGGAGATCCTGCTTTCTCTGGCGGACAGAGCGTAGATGTTCAGCAAAGCGGTCTCCCAGTTTGCGTCGGGTCTCACCAATATATAAAAGGCCACATCGGGAGCACCGGACGCAGTATATCACCCCAGTCGACTCACAGGTGAAGTGATGCCTCACCTGGAAGGACTGTTTGGGGCCCTGAATGGTGGTAAGGGAGGAAGTGTAAGGGCATGTGTAGCACTTGTTCCGCTTACACGGATAAGTGCCAGGAGGAAGATCAGTGGGGATGGATGGGGGGGACGAATGGACAAGGGAGTTGTGTAGGGAGCGATCCCTGCGGAATGCAGGGGGGGGGAGGGAAAGATGTGCTTAGTGGCGAGATCCCGTTGGAGGCGGCGGAAGTTACGGAGAATAATATGTTGGACCCGGAGGCTGGTGGGGTGGTAGGTGAGGACCAGGGGAACCCTATTCCAAGTGGGGTGGTGGGAAGATGGAGTGAGAGCAGATGTGCGTGAAATGGAGGAGATGCGTTTAAGAGCAGAGTTGATAGTGGAGGAAGGGAAGCCCCTTTCTTTAAAAAATGAAGACATCTCCCTCGTCCTAGAATGAAAAGCCTCATCCTGAGAGCAGATGCGGCGGAGACGGAGGAATTGCGAGAAGGGGATGGCGTTTTTGCAAGAGACAGGGTGAGAAGAGGAATAGTCTAGATAGCTGTGAGAGTCAGTAGGCTTATAGTAGACATCAGTGGATAAGCTGTCTCCAGAGACAGAGACAGAAAGATCTAGAAAGGGGAGGGAGGTGTCGGAAATGGACCAGGTAAACTTGAGGGCAGGGTGAAAGTTGCAGAACTCGTTGACTTTATTAACTTTGCCTCCAACTTTCACCCTGCCCTCAAGTTTACCTGGTCCATTTCCGACACCTCCCTCCCCTTTCTAGATCTTTCTGTCTCTGTCGCTGGAGACAGCTTATCCACTGATGTCTACTATAAGCCTACTGACTCTCACAGCTATCTGGACTATTCCTCTTCTCACCCTGTCTCTTGCAAAAACGCCATCCCCTTCTCGCAATTCCTCCGTCTCCGCCGCATCTGCTCTCAGGATGAGGCTTTTCATTCTAGGACGAGGGAGATGTCTTCCTTTTTTAAAGAAAGGGGCTTCCCTTCCTCCACTATCAACTCTGCTCTTAAACGCATCTCCCCCATTTCACGTACATCTGCTCTCACTCCATCCTCCCACCACCCCACTAGGAATAGGGTTCCCCTGGTCCTCACCTACCACCCCACCAGCCTCCAGGTCCAACATATTATTCTCCGTAACTTCCGCCACCTCCAACGGAATCCCACCACTAAGCACATCTTTCCCTCCCCCTCTCTCTCTGCATTCCGCAGGGATCGCTCCCTACACAACTCCCTTGTCCATTCGTCCCCCCAATCCCTCCCCACTGATCTCCCTCCTGGCACTTATCCGTGTAAGCGGAACAAGTGCTACACATGCCCTTACACTTCCTCCCTTACCACCATTCAGGGCCCCAAACAGTCCTTCCAGGTGAGGCATCACTTCACCTGTGAGTCGATTGGGGTGATATACTGCATCCGGTGCTCCTGATGTGGCCTTTTATATATTGGTGAGACCTGACGCAGACTGGGAAACCGCTTTGCTGAACATCTACGCTCTGTCCGCCAGAGAAAACAGGATCTCCCAGTGGCCACACATTTTAATTCCACATTCCATTCCCATTCTGACATGTCTATCCACGGCCTCCTCTACTGTAAAGATGAAGCCACACTCAGGTTGGAGGAACAACACCTTATATTCCGTCTGGGTAGCCTCCAACCTGATGGCATGAACATTGACTTCTCTAACTTCCGCTAAGGCCCCACCTCCCCCTCGTACCCCATCTGTTACTCATTTTTATGCACACATTCTTTCTCTCACTCTCCTTTTTCTCCCTCTGTCCCTCTGAATATACCTCTTGCCCATCCTCTGGGTCACCCCCCCCTTGTCTTTCTTCCCGGACCTCCTGTCCCATGATCCTCTCGTATCCCCTTTTGCCTATCACCTGTCCAGCTCTCGGCTCTATCCCTCCCCCTCCTGTCTTCTCCTATCATTTTGCATCTCCCCCTCCCCCTCCAGCTTTCAAATCCCTTACTCACTCTTCCTTCAGTTAGTCCTGACGAAGGGTCTCGGCCTGAAATGTCGACTGCGCCTCTTCGTATAGATGCTGCTTGGCCTGCTGTGTTCACCAGCAACTTTGAATTATGAGAGGAAGCTGGCAACTAATATCAAAGAAGATAGTAAAAGCTTTTTTTAAGTATATAAAGAGTAAAAGAGAGTCGAGGATAGAAATAGGACCAATACAAAATTACACTGGAGATATTGTAATGAGAGACGCAGAGATGGCTGAGGAACTGAATGCGTATTTTGCATCAGTCTTCACAGTGGAAGGCATCTGCAGTATACTGGACATTCAAGAGTGTCATGGAAGTGAAGTTTCTTCAGTGAAAATTACGACTGAGAAGATGCTCAGGAAGCTTACTGGTCTGAGTGTGGATAAATCTCCTGGACCTGATGGAATGCATCTTTGGGTTCTGAAGGAAGTAGCTACAGAGACTACAGAGGCACTAACGATGATCTTTCAAGAATCTATAGATCCTGGCATTGTACCAGCTGACTGGAAAATTGCAAATGTTACTCCACTATTTAAGAAGGGTGGGAGGCAGCAGAAAGGAAACTATAGACTTGTTAGCCTGACATCAGTGGATGGGAAGTTATTGGAATCGATTGTTAGGGATGAGATTATGGAATACCTGGAGGCACAAGACAAGATAGACCAAAGCCAGCATGGGTTCTTGAAAGGAAAATCCTGCCTGACAAAGCTACTGCAATTCTTTGAGGAAATTACAAGCAGGGTAGACAAAGCAGATGCAGTAGATGAGGTGTACTTGGATTTTCAGAAGGCCTTTGACAAGGTGCCACACGTGAGGTTACTTTGTAAGAAAAGAGCCCATGGAATTACAGGGAAGTTACTAGCATGAGTGGAGTACTGGCTAGTCAGCAGAAAACAGAGTTGGAATAAAGGTATCCTATTCTGCCTGGCTGCCGGTTACCAGTCGAGTTCCACAGGGGTCGGTGTTGGGACTGCTGCCTTCTACGATGTATGTCAATGATTTGGACTATGATATTAATGGATTTGTGGCTAAATTTGCCGATGATACAAAAATAGGTAGAGCAGCGGGTAGTGTTGAGGAAACAGAGAGCCTGCAGAGAGACTTAGATGGTTTAGGGGAATGGGCAAAACAGTGGCAAATGAAATACAATGTTGGAAAGTGTATGGTCACGCACTTTGGTGGAAGAAATAAACAGGCAGACTATTTAGATGGGGAAAGAATTCAAAATGCAGAGATGCAGAGGGACTTGGGATTCCTTGTGCAAGATACCCTAAAGGTTTCCTTCCAGGTTGAGTCGGTTGTGAAGAAGGTGAATACAAATTTGGCATTCACTTGTAGAGGTATAGAATATAAGAGTAGGGATGTGATGTTGAGGCTCTACTAGACACTCGTGAGACCAGCCTTGGGGTATTGTGTGCCGTTTTGGGCTCCTTATTTTAGAAAAGATATACTTGCTTTGGAGAAGGTTCAGAGAAGATTCAGGAGAATGATTTCAGGAATGAAAGGGTTACTGTATGAGGAAAGTCTGGTAGCTCTTGGGCTGTATTCCCTGGAGTTCAGGAGAATGAGGGGGGATCTCATACAGATATCTCAAAGTTATTTCCCATGGTAGGGGATTCTAGGACAAGAGGGCATGACTTTAGGATTGAAGGGCATCCTTTTAGAACCGAGATGTGAAGAAATTACTTTAGTCAGAGGATGGTAAATCTGTGGAATTTGTTGCCATGAGTGGCTGTGGAGGCCAAGTCATTGGGTGTATTTAAGGCAGAGATGGATAGGTTCTTGATTAGCCAGGGCATCAAAGGGTATGGGGAGAAAGCAGGGGAGTGGGGATAACTGGAAGAATTGGATCAGCCCATGGTTGAATGGTGGAGCATTCTCGATGGGGCGAATAGCCTACTTCTGCTCCTATATCTTATGGTCTTAAGTGCTACACCTGCCCCTACACCTCCTCCCTCACTACCACTCAGGGCTCCCAACAGTCCTTCCAGGTGAGGTGACACTTCACCTGTGAATCTGTTAGGGTCACCAACTGTATCCAGTGATCCCGATGTGGCCTGCTGTATATCTGTGTGACCCGATGTAGATTGGGAGACCGTTTTGCCGTCCACCAGAAAAAGCGGGACCTCCCGTTGGCCACCCATTTTAATCCACTTTCTGTTCCCATTCCAACATGTTAGTCCATGGCCTCCTTTACTGCCACAATGAGGCCACACTCAGGTTGGAGGAGAAACACCTTATAATCCATCTAGGTAGCCTCCAACCCAATGGTATGAACATCGATTTCTCGAACTTTCGATAATGCCTCACCACCTCTTCACCATTCCCCATTCCCATTTCTCTCTCTCACCTTATCACCTTACCTGCCCATCACCTCCCTCTGGTGCTCCTCCCCTTCCATGGTCCTCTATCCTCTTCAGCCTTGTATCAACTTCCCAGCTCTTTACTTCACCCCTCCCAGTTTCAACTATCACCTATTACCTTGTACTTCTTCCTCCCCTGCCCCCACCTTCTGCCTCTGACTTCTCATCTTTTTTCTGCAGTACTGAAGAAGGGTCTCTGCCAGAAATGTCCACTGTTTACTCTTTTCCATAGATGCTGCCTGGCCTGCTGAGTCCCTCCAGCATTTTGTGTGTATTACTTGGATTTCCAGCATCTGCAGATTTTCTCTTGTTTGTGATGTTCTTTACAGAATGGCAACTGACCGCTCATTTCTTTTCCAAAAAATGTAATCTGTCAATCATTTCAATGTTCATCCCATCTGAAGAAGTCCTAGATATCTCCACCACTATTGACTGCACTATCCATTCATTTGTCTCTGCTCAATCCATCTTTTCTTTGGGCTCCAGGGCATGGATAGAGAGTAAATCAGTCTGCTTCCGCATCTTCTAAACATTTAGCCTAGAATAACATGAACAGAGTATTTAACAGGTTCAGATATCGTAAACTGTGGCAGCCCCTTTATTTGTGCTTCCATGCCAGAAGTCCTGTCACTATGAGGTTCAAGATCATGCCTGACTCTCAAATTCCTCAGAGCACTATAGTTCAAATAAGTCACCAGGCATAGAAAAATAATTTTACTTAATTTAAATGCAGCAAGGAACAAATGTCACCTTGAGCTTTGATACTTCCTGCTATTTATTTATTTATTTGGAGATACAGATCAGAACAGGCCCTTCTGACCCAACAAGTCACACACCCAGCAACCCACCTGTATAACCCTAGCCTAATCGCGGGAATATACCAATTAACCTACTAAACGTTGCTTCCTTGGAGCACCTGGAGGAAACTCATGTGGTTTATGGGGAGAACATACAAATTCCTTACAGACAGTTCCAGAATTGAACTCTGACCTCTGACACCCTGATCTGTAATAGTGTCGCACTAATCGCTAGGCTACGATGGAACCCACGGGAGCTGTTGACTTCCCATGACTCAGGCAATCATTGATGGAATTTGTGAACCCATAATAACCGAGACAATTTTATAACGGGAAAATGTTCCCACGCCTTCAATGCGTCAGTGCTTTTGGATTACATGCAGAATTTCCTGTGCTTCTGGGAAGCAAACATGACCCTTCATCTTCAGGGATGTCACGCTGCCAGGCTTATGCAGAGAAATGCATCTTGGCAGATGAGGGCACTCTCTATTTCTTGGTTACTCACAGCAGTTTAGTCATCTATCAGAGAAGATGCAATGATAGTCATACCAATTTACGTTCCAATACGCAAGTCCACCTGTACGGCATACAGCACATCAATAAGTGTCTCCTTGCTCCTTTTACTATGATGAATTGTTCTACATTCACTGATGGGTACCATGTCACTTCAAGATCTCCAACCTACCCATAAAGCAAGCTTTTGAGGATCTCCATTCTGGAAGAACAAATGCCGATCTACTTGAAATACCTCTTACAGAGTTGTTGCAGGGATTCCCACTGCTGGAGTAGACAACGCCAGCCAAGTCAAGGCAAACTCTTCCTCTGCTAAGTCTCCTGTAGCACCTCTACCCAGTCTACTCAAGTCCTTCTTGCTGGCATGGACGCTGTAGACCAGGTATGCTCAGACCCCTCTTAGTGGGTGCGGTATTCTCATCCTCTGCTCTCTTCTACAGCAGCTAAATGAATTGTAGCTGTGTGGGTGTTGCAGGGTGCAAATTTTGACAGCAAAGTGTCAAAGATGTATGAAATTCGTGAGGCCTGATGGGGAATTTCATAGATACCACTTCAACATTTGTTTCTCTGGAAAACTATCAACTTGAATTCAGGCCAATTATTGCAATTGTTGCAAGGTCCTCAATTACCCATCAGCATGAAGAGCAGTATAAAGGTAAGTGCAATTTCATTTCTCAGCAGCATATCAACATTAGTTAACACAGAAACACAGAAGCATAGAAAACCGACATACAAAATGCTTGAGGAACTCAACAGGTCATACAGCATCTATGGAAAGAAATAACCAGGATCAGAATCAAATTCAGGCACATTATTACTGATACAGGGCTGTGCAAAACTCTTAGGCATGTATACATAGCTAGGGTGCCTAAGACTTCTGCACAGCACTGTAGTGATTTTATGTATCGCACTGTCAGCTGCTGCAAAAATAAACAACTTTCATGACATATGTGAGAAATGATGAAGCTGATTCAGTATGGGGTTCTGCTCGGGACTGAAAGTGGGAAGGGGGCAGGGAGAGGGGAGTTATGAATGAGAAAGGGGGGAGTGGGGAGGGAACTGGAAGCACCAGAGAGTTGTACTGTAATGATCAATCCACCAATTGTTGGGAATCAAATGACCTTGACTGGTGTCTCAGGGCCGGGGTAACTGCACCTGCACCACCAGCCACCCCAGCACTCCTTCTCTAATACATAAAAATTACTATAGGTTACAATAAAGAATATATAAACAATACATGAATAGGACAAAAAGGGAGTTAAGTACTGAGGTAGTGTTCATGGGTTCATTGGCCGTTCAGAAACCTAATGGTGGAGGGGAAGAAGCTGTTTCTACAATACTGAGTGGGTGTCTTTAGGCTCCTGTACTTCTTCCCTGATGATAGTAATGAGAAGAGGGTATATCCAAGATGACGAGGATCCTTCATGATGGATGCCGCCTTCTTGAGGCACTGCCCCTCAAAGATGTCCTTGATGGTAGTGAGGCTGGTACCCATGATGGAGTTGGCTGAGTATACAACTCTCTGCAGCATTTTTCAATCCTTTGCATTTGTGCCTCCATACCAGTTTGTGATGCAACCATGCAGAATGCTCACACAGTACATCCGTAGAAACTTGCTAGTCTTGGGAAGCATACTAGATCTCCTCAAACTTCTAATGAAATATCTCCCAATGAATCAGTCCAAATTAATCTGTCAATACTTTGGCCTAAGACCCTTCGTCAGGACTGGAAAGGAAGGAGCAGAAACCAGAATAAGAAGTTAAGGGGCAGGGAGAGGAGTACAAGCTGGTGGTTGATAGGTCATGGAATCATACTGAACAGAAAGTCTCTTTGGGCCAACGAGTCCATGCTGGCCAAGGTGTCCATCTAAGCTAGTCCTATGTCAAAGTTCAAAGTAAATGTATTATCAAAGTACATATATTTCACCATATACAACCCTGAGTTTCATTTTCTTGTGGAATAATCAATAAATCCAATAACCATATTAGAAGCAATGAAAGACCGCACCTACTGGGCATACAAACAGCGTGCAAGAAATAACAAACTGTACAAATGCCAAAAGAAAGAAGAAATAAATATATCAATAAACAATAAAACTCTAGAATATGAGATCAACAGTCCTTGAAAGTGAGTCTATAGGTTGGGAACATTTCAATAATGGAGCAAGTGAAGCTGAGTGAAGTTATCAAGATCCTGATGGTTGAGGGTTAATAACTGTACCCGCACCTGGTGGGTTGAGTCCTGAGGATCCTCTACCTTCTTCCTGATGGCAGCAGAAAAGAGCATGGCCTGGGTGATAGGGATCCCTGGTGGTGGATGCTGCTTTCCTGTGACAATGCTCTGCATAAACGTGCTCAGTGATGGGGGAGGACTTTATCTGTGAGGGCTTTACTCATGATGGACTACTTTTTGTAGTGGACACAGCCAAGTCCTACTACTTTTTGTAGAAATATATAGGTCGGCACAACATCATGGGTTGAAGGGCCCATATGGTGCTGTATGCTCTATGCTGAATGTTTTATATTCTATTTGCCTGTGTTAGGCTTGCATCCTGTTAAACCTTTCTGATTCAAGTTCCTTTTAAACATGTCCTTTACATGTTCTTATTGCACCTGCCACATCCATTTCCCCTCATTCAACAGTTGAATGTCAACACTTACCCATATGATAAAATTGTCATGATAAGTCACTGCTCCGCGAGGTTTACTCGTCTCCGCACTGAACTGTGACTGTGGCCTGCAACTATGAAAGAGTGAACTCACTTTTGTGAACTTCAGTTCTGAATGCTATTTGCTTATTTTTATTATTTGCACATTTTTTTCTCTTCTCTGCATTATGGGCGTTTGACGGTCTTCTTTTGTTTTAACGGGTTCGATTGTGTTTCTTTGTTTTGTAGCTGCCTCAAGGTTGTATAAAGTATACATAGTTCAATAATAAGTGCAGTTTGACTTTGACTTTGACATTGTATTTGTAGGCACAGATTCCTTAGTGGAACACACTAAATGTATCAGATAAAAAACTTGACAATTAAAATTAATAATAAAAAAGATTTACATGCATTTTGGAAAGGCAATACTATTAAGGGTTAATGAATCAGGGCGGGTGGATGGAGTAAGGATATGGGTCAATCCTTCTCTGTGGATTGTCACCTTGTCGCGGTGGAGAAGCTTGTGTGGTCCTGTGATCCTGAGAGCGATGCCGTCTGGAGCTATGCGCCTGGTAGGGTCACCCATGGCGGTAAGGTCGAGGGTGAGGTCCCTGACAAAGATCAATCCAACCAAGACCTCAACGGTGGAACAGGCGGATGAAGTTACTTCAAACTCAACAGCTGTGAAGGCAGATGAAGGCTGCAACAAATCCATCAGCTCCAATCGTCATGGTTTCCATGCCATTGGAATCAGTTGGTTGATTTGTGAAGTATCGTGTGCTTCTTGGAGTGCAACATCAAGTACACGTTAAACAAATACACGTACAGGCATCTTCACTCTGTGGGCCACTTCTTCAGAACGAAGACCATCATCCTCGACCTCGAGGGATAGCCACGACGACGACGATGGGTCAATCTCAATATATTCAAACAGCTTTGCAGGATTTGCTCCTGGTGTGGTGGTCATTTTCATGTTGTAAACACTCTGCTTTACATAGATTAAGATGCTTTTTGCATTGCCACCAGATGGCAGCATGAGGCAGCTTCAAGTGTGGCTGAGGAGGAAAGATAAAAGGGTTTAACCATGACTGCCTGCAGTTTGTAAATAGCAATGGACCCCAAGCAGAATGTTACTTTTGGCTCTGTGATTGATAGATTTTTGTAAATCAATATCAGTATCCCATATGGAGCAATGCTGTACATGTGATATTAGGTCAAGGTTCATAATTTCAGTGAGAGCACAGTGCTGAATAGCCTTTTTACCTGTTTCCATGTTCCGCACATGCCTGACTTACATAGTATTGAACCTCTCATGCCTGAAAACTCCCACAGGTGAACATCACAAACATACACACATACACGCAGTGGCCTCTTTATTAGGTACACGTGTACACCGGGCTCGTTAATGCAGATACCTAATCAGCCAATCACGCAGCAGCAACTCAGTACATAAAAGAATGCAGATGTGGTTAAGAGAATCAGGCTTCATGCTCCTCTCTGATGTCTATACTCCAGGTTTTTTGGAAAGTGTCCCATTTAAATTAATTAGAGATCACTTTACTTATCTTGGTTTGGCAATACCCAAAGATCCTAAATTAATATTTAAATTAAACTTCGCAGAGTTTATTTCAAAACTGAATCAGAATATAGAAAGTTGGAAAACCCTACCTCTCTCCATGATTGGTCATATAAATTCAATTAAAATTGTTTACCTTCCTAGGTTTCTCTATCTTTGTCAAAATCTCCCCATTTAAAGGTTGCATGGATGAACTACAACAATTGTTCATCCCAGTTTGGCAAAAGAATAAATCAAGGAAGGTAGTGCACCCGTGGCTGACAAGAGAAATTAGGGATAGTATCAATTCCAAAGAAGTAGCATACAAATTAGCCAGAGAAAGTGGCTCACCTGAGGACTGGGAGAAATTCAGAGTTCAGCAGAGGAGGACAAAGGGCTTAATTAGGAAGGGGAAAAAAGATTATGAGAGAAAACTGGCAGAGAACATAAAAACGGACTGTAAAAGCTTTTATAGATATGTAAAAAGGAAAAGACTGATAAAGACAAATGTAGGTCCCCTGCAAACAGAAACAGGTGAATTGATTATGGGGAGCAAGGACATGGCAGACCAATTGAATAATTACTTTGGTTCTGTCTTCACTAAGGAGGACATAAATAATCTTCCAGAAATAGTAAGGGACAGAGGGTCCAGTGAGATGGAGGAACTGAGCGAAATACATGTTAGTAGGGAAGTGGTGTTAGGTAAATTGAAGGGATTGAAGGCAGATAAATCCCCAGGGCCAGATGGTCTGCATCCCAGAGTGCTTAAGGAAGTGGCCCAAGAAATAGTGGATGCATTAGTGATAATTTTTCAAAACTCGTTAGATTCTGGACTAGTTCCTGAGGATTGGAGGGTGGCTAATGTAACCCCACTTTTTAAAAAAGGAGGGAGAGAGAAACCGGGGAATTATAGGCCGGTTAGCCTAACGTCGGTGGTGGGGAAACTGCTGGAGTCAGTTATCAAGGATGTGATAACAGCACATTTGGAAAGCGGTGAAATGATCGGACAAAGTCAGCATGGATTTGTGAAAGGAAAATCATGTCTGACGAATCTCATAGAATTTTTTGAGTATGTAACTAGTAGAGTGGATAGGGGAGAACCAGTGGATGTGGTATATTTGGATTTTCAAAAGGCTTTTGACAAGGTCCCACATAGGAGATTAGTGTGCAAACTTAAAGCACACGGTATTGGGGGTAAGGTATTGGTGTGGGTGGAGAATTGGTTAGCAGACAGGAAGCAAAGAGTGGGAATAGACGGGACCTTTTCAGAATGGCAGGCGGTGACTAGTGGGGTACCGCAAGGCTCAGTGCTGGGACCCCAGTTGTTTACAATATATATTAATGACTTGGATGAGGGAATTAAATGCGGCATCTCCAAGTTTGCGGATGACACGAAGCTGGGTGGCAGTGTTAGCAGTGAGGAGGATGCTAAGAGGATGCAGGGTGACTTGGATAGGTTGGGTGAGTGGGCAAACTCATGGCAGATGCAATTTAATGTGGATAAATGTGAAGTTATCCACTTTGGTGGCAAAAATAGGAAAACAGATTATTATCTGAATGGTGGCCGATTAGGAAAAGGGGAGGTGCAACGAGACCTGGGTGTCATTATACACCAGTCATTGAAAGTGGGCATGCAGGTACAGCAGGCGGTGAAAAAGGCGAACGGTATGCTGGCATTTATAGCGAGAGGATTCGAGTACAGGAGCAGGGAGGTACTACTGCAGTTGTACAAGGCCTTGGTGAGACCAGACCTGGAGTATTGTGTGCAGTTTTGGTCCCCTAATCTGAGGAAAGACATCTTTGCCATAGAGGGAGTACAAAGAAGGTTCACCAGATTGATTCCTGGGATGGCAGGTCTTTCATATGAAGAAAGACTGGATGAACTGGGCTTGTACTCGTTGGAATTTAGAAGATTGAGGGGGGATCTGATTGAAACGTATAAGATCCTAAAGGGATTGGACAGGCTAGATGCAGGAAGATTGTTCCTGATGTTGGGGAGGTCTAGAACGAGGGGTCACAGTTTGAGGATAGAGGGGAAGCCTTTTAGGACCGAGGTTAGGAAAAACTTCTTCACACAGAGAGTGGTGAATCTGTGGAATTCTCTGCCACAGCAAACTGTTGAGGCCAGTTCATTAGCTATGTTTAAAAGGAAGTTAGATATGGCCCTTGTGGCTACAGGGGTCAGGGGGTATGGAGGGAAGGCTGGGTTCTGAGTTGGATGATCAGCCATGATCATAATAAATGGCGGTGCAGGCTCGAAGGGCCGAATGGCCTACTCCTGCACCTATTTTCTATGTTTCTATGTTTCTATTTTCCTTACATCAGCCTTCTTTAAAGTGTTGGACTCCATAATTTTATCTTGTATCTTTTGTCATGTGTGACACCAAGCAGAGCTGCAGGACGGATGATGCTAATGAGAGAGATAACGGAAGACAATGGAGAAACATTCAAAATGTTAATGAGAGAGAAGAGAGATATTAACGAGAAAGAAACACAATTCCGATGTTGGCGTCTGCGAGAGGCCGTTTGCTTTGAAACTGAACTGTTTGAAGTTTGAAGGACAGGTGATACCCCAGCAGGGGGATAAAAATAGCAGTTTTGCTAAAGTACAGCACACACACGCCACGAGACCCTGGAAAGAGCAGTGTGCCCCACAAGGTGGTGGGAATTTGGAGGACTGGTTCACGGGAATCGGCCAGAGGCTCACAGAGTGTAAAGGTACGGCCGGTGGGGACCTGTTGTGTGTCCGCCCTTGCCTGGGTCCCAGGTTCACCATGAAAGAACGATCGCATCCGGAACAGAGGGGTCACAGTCGGTGACCACAGCTGGATCAGAAGGCATCAAAAAGGTTTGCCTGAAACCAACTACATCTCTCACTCTCTCTCCCCCCCCCCCAACGGTACAACAATAGTGATTACTTCGAACTGCACTAGACTGAACTGAACTCTGCTTCACTTAAGACTGATCATTTTACCCCTAGACTGCAATAGAGCTTGGTTGATTCCTATTACCCTATTTCTGTGTATACTATCATTGCTAACCTGTTACATTCATATCCTTGTGATTGGTGTACTGTATTACTTATTTCTTTAATAAAACTTTATTAGTTCCTAGTAATCACAGACTTCAACACGTGTTCCATTTCTGCTGGTTTGGCAACCCAGTTACAGGGTACGTAACACTTTACTTTATTGTCGCCAAACAATTGATACTAGAGTGTACAATCATCACAGCGATATTTGATTCTGCGCTTCGCGCTCCCTGGAGTACAAATCAATAGTAAATAGTAAAAATTTAAATTATAAATCATAAATAGAAAATAGAAAAGGGAAAGTAAGGTAGTGCAAAACAACCAAGGGGCAGGTCGGGATATTTGGAGGGTACAGCCCAGATCCAGGTCAGGATCTGTTCAGCAGTCTTATCACAGTTGGAAAGAAGCTGTTCCCAAATCTGGCCGTACGAGTCTTCAAACTCCTGAACCTTCTCCCGGAGGGAAGAGGGACGAAAAGTGTGTTGGCTGGGTGGGTCGTGTCCTTGATTATCCTGGCAGCACTGCTCCGACAGCGTGCAGCGTAAAGTGAGTCCACGGACGGAAGATTGGTTTGTGTGATGTGCTGCGCCATGTTCACGATCTTCTGCAGCTTCTTTCTGTCTTGGACAGGACAACTTCCATACCAGGTTGTGATGCACCCTAGAAGAATGCTTTCTACAGTGCATCTATAAAAATTAGTGAGGGTTTTAGGATACAGGCCAAATTTCTTTAGCTTTCTCAGGAAATAAAGGCGCTGGTGGGCCTTCTTGGCAGTGGACTCTGCTTGGTTGGACCAAGTCAGGTCATTTGTGATATTGACCCAGAGGAACTTAAAGCTTTTGACCTGTTCCACTTGCGCACCACCGATGTAAATGGGGTCATGCGGTCTGCTACTCCTTCTGAAGTCAACAACCAATTCCTTCGTCTTGCTGATGTTGAGGGATAGGTGATTGTCTTCGCATCATTCCACTAGGTTCTTAATTTCCTCTGTACTCAAACTCATCATCACCTGAGATACGGCCTACAATTGTGGTGTCAACAGCAAACTTATATATTGAGTTTGATGGAAACTTGGCTACACAATCATGGGTGTACAGTGAGTACAGCAGGGGGCTGAGTACACAGCCTTGTGGGGCACCAGTGATCAGAGTGATTGTAGAGGAGAGCTTCTCCCCCTATTTTTACAGCCTGGGTCCTATCTGTGAGGAAGTTGAAGATCCAGCTGCAGATTTGAATGCTAAGGCCCAGGTTCTGGAGCTTAGGAATCAGTTTATTTGGAATGATGGCATTAAAGGCAGAGCTGTAGTCAATGAAAAGGAGCCTTACATATGCGTCTTTATTCTCCAGGTGTTCTAAGGAGGAACGTAGGGCCAGAGAGATGGCATCTGCCGTTGACCTGTTGCTCCAGTAGGCGAATTGCAAAGCGTCGAGGTTGACCGGTAGGCTGTGGTTGATGTGTGCCATAACCAATCTCTCGAAGCACTTCATAGCAATTGATGTCAGAGCCACAGGTTGATAGTCATTCAGACATGCCACCTTGCTCTTCTTCGGCACCGGGATTATTGTTGCCTTCTTAAAACACGAGGGGGTCTTAGACTGAAGCAAGGAGCAGTTGAAGATGTCAGCAAACACTCCAGCTAGCTTGCTTGCACAGGCCCGGAGAATTCATCCCGGGACGCCATCTGGGCCCGTCTTCCTTGGATTTATCTTCGGGAAGGCCCTTCTAACGTCCTCCTCGGCGATGATGAATCTTGATGCCACCAGGTCCAGTTCATCCGGAAGGGGCGGGAATCTGGAATTATAAGAATCACAGAATTTCAAAAATCCATTTGAAAAAGCCCAAGTCAGGAGGGCTGGGATTACCTGTATTCAGACATTATTATTGGGCTGTCAATGTTAGAGCTCTAATGTTTTGGCAACAGGATGCTCCGGATAACTTAGACCCTGGCGCCCCATTGTGGCTATATATGGAATGTAACTCTGTTGTCAATTCCTCCTTTGCCAGCTATGCTGTTCTCTAAGTTAAAGCCTGGGACTTCAAAAATTCTGAGCTTTGTTTTGAAAAATTCCATCAGAATTCTATATCAGACTAGGAGTGTTCTGAATTTACCAGAGACCTCTGTACAAACACCAGTCTGTTGCAATCACTCCTTTCTACCCTCATGGTCAGATAAAACCTACAATGCTTGGAGGGAGAAGGGTCTAGTTTCTGTCGAAGACCTGTATATAGGGGGACGGTTTGCAACATTTAGTCTGCTGAAAGAGAAATTTGAGCCGTCTCATTCACATATTTTTTGTTACGTACAAATTAGACACTACATTCAATCTAAGATTTGTAATTTTGAAATCCTTCCAGGGAAGCATATATTTTTTGATATCTTGGAGAACCCTCCTGACTCCAAGCATCTCATTTCTAAGTTTGTACGTTTGTTCAATGGTTTGTACTATAGCCTCTACTGTGAAGATCAGTGAGGCCTGGAGAGAGGAATTGGGCATTGAACTACCTGAAGTTGCCTGGGACAAGAGTTTGTCTATGAAACAGGCTTGCTCTGTTAACAGCAGATTCCAACTGATCCAGGTTAAAGTTGTCCACCGTCTTCACTGTTCTAAACTCAGGTTGCCCAGGATTTACCCTTCAGTCTCGCCAATGTGTGATAGATGTCAAGGTATGGCGGGCATGTTGTCACACACCTTTTAGTTTTGCCCATCACTGACTGAATTTTGGTCCAAAATATTTGACTGGTACTCAAAGGCCTATAAAAGATCCTTCCCCTTAAAAGCTGGTCTCGCCATCTTTGGCTGTTCGCAATCCACTCTATGTTTCCCTACAGCCATACAACAGTCTCTGATGCTGGGGATGACTGTCCCCAAAAGACTTATCTTGAGGGAACGGAAATCACCCTCTCCCCCTTCTTTTCAGAGATGGATGGCTGACATGATCTCAGTCATACAGATGGAGAGACTTAGGTTCTTGAGAACCAATTTAATTATAAAATTTTCGGCTATCTGGGATCCATTTCTTGCCTACCTAGACGAGGTCGGAGGCAGTTGAATAATTTCCCCCCAGCTGATTTCTCACGGCCCTCATTTGAGACTTAATGTTTAGCACTTTTGAGCACTTTGTACAATAGGCATCCCTCTAATGTTATGTCCCTTTTTTTTTCTTATTTTATTGTTACACATTTCTGAGCTTATATGTTCTTGTTGATTTCATTATTTTCAAAATTTTCAAAAAACAAAGTATTAAAAGAGAATCAGAATTATCACCAATTATTATGACGTGAAATTTGTTAACTTAGCATCAGCAGTTCAATGCAATACATAATATAGAAGAAAAAAAAAATAACTTTTATTCCGTATGCTTTATATAGTGTACGAATATTGAATAGATTAAAAATCGTGCAAAAACAGATATACTACATATTAAAAAAAGTGAGGTAGTGTCCAATGTCCATTTAGAAATTAGATGGCAGAGGGGAAGAAGCTGTTCCTGAATCGCTGAGTGTGTTACCTGATGGTAACAGTGAGAAAAGGGCATGCCCTGGGTACTGGCAGTTCTTAATAATGGACCCTGCCTTTCTGAGACACCACTCCTTGAAGATGTCCTGGGTACATTGTAGACTAGTACCCAAGATGGAGCTGATTACATTACAGCCCTCTGCAGCTTCTTTCAGTCCTGTGCAGTAGCCCCCCTCCGCCATACCAGACAGTGATACAGCCTGTCAGAGTGCTCGATAGAAGTTTTTGAGCATATTTGTTGATATACCGAACCTCTTCAAACTCCTAATAGAGTATAGCCGCTGTCTGCCTTCTTTATAACTGTATCAATATGTTGCGACCAGGATGGGTCCTCAGATCTTGACACCCAGGAACTTGAAACTGCTCACTTTCTCCACTTCTGATCCCTCTGTGAGGATTGGTATGTCCTACCCTTCCTGAAGTCCACAATCAGCTCTTTTGTCTTACTGACGTTGAGTGCCAGGTTGTTGCTGTGGCACCACTCGACTAGTTGGCATATCTCGCTCCTGTATGCCCTTTTGTCACCACCTGAGATTCAACCAACAATGGTTGTATCGTCAGCAAATTTATAGATGGTATTTGAGCTACGCCTAGCCACACAGTCATGTGCATATAGAGGGTAGAGCAGTGGGCTAAGCACACACCCCTGAGGTGCGCCAGTGTTGATCGTCAGCGAGGAGGTGATGTTATCACCAATCTGCACAGATTGTGGTCTTATGGTTAGGAAGTCAAGGATCCAATTGCAGAGGGAGGTACAGAGGCCCAGGTTCTGCAACTTCTCAATCGGGATTGTAGGGAATGATGGAATTAAAAGCTGAGGTATAGTCGATGAACAGCATCCTGACATAAGTGTCTGTGTTGACCAGGTGGTCTAAAACCGCATGGAGAGCCATTGAGATTGCATCTGCCATTGACTTATTGCGGCGATAGGCAAATTGCAATGGGTCCAGGTCTAGACATGACCAACTACTCAAAGCATTTAATCACTGCAGATGTGAGCGCTACTGGGCAATAGTCATTAAGCAGCTCACATTATTCTTCTTCTACACTGCTATAATTGTTGCCTTTTTGAAGCAAGTTGGAACTTCCGCCCATAGCAGTGAAAGGTTGAAAATGTCTTTCAATACTCTTGCCAGTTGGTTGGCATAGGTTTTCAGAGCCTTACTAGGTATTCCATCAGGACCTTCCACCCTGCAAGGGTTCACTCTTGTTCAGGCCAAACATCAGATTGGAGAAGCAATGTGATCTCAGTCACTTTGTTGGTGCCAGAGAGGGTGGTTTGAGTGTCTCAGAAACTGCCGTTCTCCTGGGATTTTTTGCCTTGTAATGAAAGAGGGCAGAGGAGAATGGCAAGACTGGTTCAAACCAGTAACTCAGATAGCCACACATTACAACAATGATGTACAAAACAGCATCTCTGAATGCACAAGATATTCGAACCTTGAAATGAATGGGCTGCAGTAGCTGAAGACCACAAACATACAGTCAGTGGCCACTTTACTAGGTATAGAAGGTACATAATAATGTGGCCACTGAGTGCATAAATTGAATAGAAGAAGGCCTCTTGACCCTTCAGACCTGTACTATCTCATTAGATTCTAGTTGATCTGACTATAACCTCAACTCAACATAACAACCTCACCTTTCTTCCCCTTGCCTATTGGGAATTTGCTTATGTTTAGAGATCCAGCTCGGTAACAGGACCTTTCTGCCCAATAAGCCCGTCCTGCTCAATGACACCCATGTGACCAATGAACCTAGTAACCCGTATATCTTTGGAATAGGAGAGGAAACTGGGGCATCCTTCAGAAACCTACGTGCTGATGGGGAGAATGTACAAACTCCTGACAAACGGCAGCAGAACTGAATCCAGGTCACCGGCCCTGTAATACAGTAGTATTGTGCTATCTGCTACACTACCATGCATTCCCTAAAAATTATAAAATTAGAAAGTTTTCTTGTACCTTAAAATTACTCCAAGATTCTATCCCTTCTGCATTTTGAAGAAGAGTTTCAAAGACTCCCAACTCTCAGAGAGAAAAATAAAGTTTCTTAAACGGATGGCTTTTCATTTTAAGAAATGAACCATAGTTTCAGATTCTCCTGCTAAAAATCTGGAAATGTTTGTAATCTGACAGCCTGTTTCTTTTCCTCATTTATTTTTTCCAAGCATTTTCTCTCGAATAGCTTGCTAGACCATTTCAGGGGGTATTAAAATCAATCCCAGTGAGTTGGCTTCACGTCCATACTCGGTGGCCATTTTATTGGGTTGACCTGTACACCTGCTTGTTAATGCAAATATCGAATTAACCAATCATGTCGCAGCAACTCAATGTATAAAGGAAGAAAGAGGTTCTGTTGTTGTTCAGACCTAACATCAAACTGGGAAAGAAATATGATCCAAGTGGCTTTGACCATGGAATGATTGCTGGTGCCAGAAGGGACGGTTTGAGTATCTCAGAAACTGCTGAACGCCTGGGATTTTTACACATGACAGTCTCAAGAGTTTATGGAGAATGGCACGATAAAAACAAACAAAAAAAAAGCACATTTAGTAGCGACAGTTCTGTGAGTGAAGTGCCTTGTTAATGAGAGAGGTCAGAGAAGAGTGGCCAGACTGGTTTAAACTGAAAGTTAGGCGACAGTAACCCTAATAACCACGCATTACCACTAGGGTGTACAAAAGAGCATCTTTGAATGCACAACAAATTGAACCTTGAAGTGGACGGGCTACAGCAGCAGATGACTGCAAACATACACTCAGTGGCCATTTTGTTTGGTACAGGACTTATCAAATAAAGTGACCTCTGAGTGTATAGATAGATGGTAGATTTTGTTCCCTGAAGGGCATTGGTATATGATTTATTTATTTATTTATTTATTTATTTATTTAAGGATGTTGGTAGTTTCGTGGTTACTGACACTACATCTTTATTTAAATCCCCAGATTTAGTTTTAAATTGCAGTGCTGGGACTCAAATTTGTGTCTTCAATCAATAGTTCAAGCGTCTGGACAGCAGTTCAGTGACTTAACCAACATCACAGTAATCTACTCACTTTGACCTACTCAACATATGAGTAACTGTCAGGCAAGTAAGTTTGAAATCGATCTCTGTGCATTCCTGCTGAATCAGACTATCAATATTGTCTTATGCAAACAGAAAAAGGAGATCTTGTTTAAAGAAATATACTCAAATTGCTGGAGGAACTCAGCAGGTCAGACAACATCTATGGAAAGGAATAAACAGTCGACATCTCGGGCCAAGACCTTTCATCAGAGCAGAGCATTTAGTATATTTTATTCTTTCATGATCTATGGATATTCAAAATCGCTCTTAATAAAGACATTTGGGATAGATTGTCATTATTGTAATATAGAAGATTTGCATATACTAAGCTCACACAAAAGTGCCTTGATTTTAAGCAGAAAATTTGTTCTTTAATGGGTATACGTATATTAGTTATAGACAGTAAATAGGACAAAAATCTCCTCTGCTTTTTTTTTTAATTGCCAAATTAGACTTAATTCATCCACTTGCAATGGATTGGAGAGGATTGCTTTAACAATATGTAACATAGGAGTATAGGCCTTGGTTTTACTGTCAACTCGTGGAAGTGGGTCGAAAGCCATTGAATATGAGACAAACAATGAGCCACAGTCTACTCATCACTCTAAGAATATCTGCATGCCATGGAAGAATCAAGACCACTGTGTGAATTCCTGGGCAAGTAAAATATATTTTAACCAATCTGGTTTTATTGTTAGCAAGCAGTATATTGTAGGTCCCGGGCATGGTAAGACAGAATCATAAGAACACAGGAGCAGGAGAAGCCCTTCAAACCTACCTCAGCTTTCAATATTAACGTATTGAAATATGACTTTCCCTGAGCCAGATCTCCAGAGCCCTCAATTCAAAGTTTAAAGTAAATTTATTATCTAAGTTCAGATACATCATTATGTACAGTCCTGAGATTCACTTTCTGTGGGCATACTCAACAAACCTATAGAATAGTAACTATACAGAATCAATGAAGGATCAACAAGAGTGCATAAAACAACAAACTGTGCAAATGCAAATATAAATAAATAGCAATAAATAACAAAAACATAAGATAATGAGATAGAGTACTCAAAGTCAGATCATTGGTTGTAGGAATATTTCAATGATGGGACAAGTGAGTATAGTTATCCTATTTAAGAGCTGATGCTTGAGGGGTAGCAACTGTTCTTGAACCTGGTGGTGTAAGTCCTAAGGCTCTTGTGCCTTCTAGCTGATGGTAGTAGTGAGAAGAGAGCATGATGATGGATGCTGCTTTCCTACGATAGCATTTCATGTAGACGTGCTCAATGGTTGGGAGGGCTTTACCCATGATGTACTGGGCTAAATCCATTACCTTTTGTTGGATTGTCTGTTCAAAGGCATTGGAGTTTCCATACCAGGCCATTATGCAGCCAGTCAATACAGTCCCACTACACAGCCATAGAAGTTTCTCAAAGTTTTAGATATTATGCCGAATCTCTGCAGACTTCTAAGGAAGTAGAGGTGCTGCCGTGCTTTCTTTGCAATTGCACTTACTAGCTGGATCCAGGACAGGTCCTCGGAACTAGTAACCCCCAGGAATTTAAAGTTGTGAACGCTCCCCACATCTGATTCTTCAATGAGGACTGGCTCATATACCTCTGAGTTCTCTCTCCTGGAGTCTATAATCAGTTCCTTAGTCTTGCTGACATTGAGTGAGAGGTTGTTATTATGACACATTTCAGCCAAATTTTCAACCTCCCTCCTGTATGACCCTGATAAATCTCTTTTTTAAAATACCTCAAATGATCTAACTTCTACAACCCAGCAGGATATGGAATTTCAAAGACTCACCACGCTCTGTGAGGAAAAAAAATCTCTCTGCACTTCGATTTTCAATGATTGATCATTTATCTGGTAGGAATATCTCTTCCACTACTGGAAACATCTCAGTATCTATGGTTATGCCCCTTATTGTTTCAATAAGGCACTCTTTCTTCCAAATTCCAAAGAATACATGTATAAAAAGATCTTTGACAGCAGCTGCAAGACACAGAAAGTGATAAGATCATTTTAAACTCTATACAGGTGGGTTGTTATTACGAAAGATCTATACACATATACTTTACATCTGGGTGGCAGGGTGGTGATGCATCTCTACCAAAGGAGGTGTAAGGCACTACATCCATCCGCTAGCTTGCAGGTCACCCTTGGCCAAGGTGTAGTACCTGCTTAACACCCTGATCAGGATCAAGTGAAGCCATGGGGACAGGTGGTGGATGGTCGTATGAGCAGCTGGTGCATATCACAAGTCCTGGTTATTTGACCACTGACACCAGACAGTCTTTGAAGGGTATTGATATTGGCTGGGGTCACCTGTCTTGTAAAGACACTGCACAGAAGGCAATGGCAAACCACTTCTGTAGAAACAATTGCCAAGAACAATCATGGTCATCATAATTGCTTATGTCGTACAACATGACACATGATGATAATGATGATGTATCTTACACCAAAGAAGTTGGCAGGGTCAGAAGTAAAACAGTCAAGAAAAGTGAGCATGTATTAGATGAAAGAGATGGAGGTGATCTGATCTGATCAACTGGAGCACTTCAGAGAGCCACAGATTCAGGGAATCTTTCCTTGTAAAATTCTTTCTGACCAATAGTAATGTAAGCCTCGAAATGGTAAATACGGAGATGTTAATCCTTTTCTTTTCTTTTTCAATCTCTATTAATTTCAGAATATATAAACAAAACATAGCAATGATACAAATAATAGGAGATAAATTGTTACACTTACAAACAGTAATTGTAAAATCCAATATTGAAATTTGACAAAGCTCCCAATCATGTAAAACTAACAACAGATAAAACAGATCAAAAAAAAACTAAAAAAAAACATGAAAAAGAAAAAAAAAACAAAACCAAAAAGAAAACCCCAACCCAAAAGAAAGACAAAATTAATCAGCTAAACTAAAAGACTTGGGCAAATCTAAGAACTTAAAAATGAAAAAGAAGAAAACCTCAGTGCCAACGACTCCATTCCCCTCCAACAACAATACAGAGAAATAGAACAGGTTTGGAAATAAAGATATTACATTAAGTGAAAATGCTGAATGAATGGCCTCCAAGTTTTTTCAAACTTGATGGAAGGGTCATAAACTGCACTTCTAATTTTCTCCAAATTCAAACACAGCATAGTTTGTGAAAACCAATGAAATACCTTAGGAGGATTAATCTCTTTCCAATTCAATAAAATAGACCTTCTGGCCATTAAAGTAAGAAATGCAATCATTCTTCGTGATGAAGAGGTTAAATTATTTAAATCTATCATTGGTAATCCAAAGATAGCAGTAATTGGATGCGGTTGTAAGTCTATATTTAAAACCGTTGAAATAATATCAAAAATATCTTTCCAATATTTCTGCAACAGGGGACATGACCAAAACATGTGGGTTAGAAAAGCTATCTTGAAATGACATCTGTCACATATGGGATTTATATAAGAGTAATAACGAGATAGTTTATCTTTGGACATATGAGCCCGGTGCACTACTTTAAACTGTATCAACACATGTTTAGCACATACAGAGGATGAATTCACCAACTGAAGAATCTTTTTCCCATTTTTCAGTCGGTATAGTAATCTCAAGTTCTCTTTCCCAGTCAGCTTTAATTTTATTAGAAGCATCAGGACATAGATTCATAATTATATTATATATAATTGCTACAACACTTTTCTGAAAGAGATTTAAATCTAAAATTTTTTCCAAAATATCCGTTGGATATGGATGTGGGAAATTAGGGGAAACAGTAATTTAAAAGTTCCTAATCTGTAAATATCTAAAAAAAATGAGATCTTGGTAAGTTATATTTATTAGAAAGTTGATCAAAAGACATAAAACAATTATCCATAAATAAATCGCGAAAAGCTATTATACCTTTAATTTTCCAATCAGAGTAGGCTTGATCCATCGTGGAAGGTTGAAAAAGAAAGTTTGACAAGATAGGGCTTGCTAGGATAAATTGATTAAACCCAAAAAATCTTCAAAATTGAAACCATATACGTAAAGTATGCTTAACTATTGGGTTATTCATTTGTTTATATAATCTAAAAGAAGTAAAAGGAAGTGAAGTTCCTAAAACCGAACCCAAGGAAAGCCCTTGTAATGAATTAGATTCAAGATTTACCCAATGAGGATTTAAAGATATGTCCAGATCTCGCAACCAAAATTTTAAATATCGAATATTAATTGCCCAATAATAAAATCTAAAATTCGGGAGGGCAAGCCCTCCCTCCTTTTTAGACTTCTGTAAATACCTTTTACCTAACCTAGGATTTTTATTCTGCCAAATATATGAGGAAATTTTTGAATCTACATTATCAAAAAAAAGATTTTGGGATGAAAATTGGGACTGATTGGAATATATACAAAAATTTAGGCAAAATGATCATCTTAATAGCATTAATCCGACCAATCAAAGACAAAGAGATTGGCGACCATTTGGTAAATAACAGTTTAATCTGATCAATTAAAGGTAAAAAATTAGCTTTAAATAAATCTTTATATTTTTTCGTAATTGTTATCCCTAAATATATAAATGAATCATTAACCAGTTAAAATGGTAAAAATCGATAAATAGGTACATACTTATTTAAAGGGAATAATTCACTCTTATTAAGATTGAATTTATAACCAGAGAAGTTACTAAATTGAGCTAACAAATCTAAAATAGTAGGAATTGACTTCTCCGGGTTAAAGATATATAGCAGCAAATCATCTGCATATAATGATAACTTACGTATTTCGTTCCCACGGGTAATACCAACAATATTTGGCGAGTTATGAATAGCAATTGCTAAAGGTTCAAGAGCAATATTAAATAGCAAAGGACTAAGAGGGCAACCTTGCCCAGTGCCACAAAAAAGACGAAAAAAGGGAGATCTATAATTATTTGTACAAACCGAGGCTACCGGGGAGTAATATAACAATTTAATCCAAGATATAAATATCAAACTAAAATTAAATTTCTCAAGAACATTAAATAAATAAGGCCATTCGACTCTGTCAAAAGCTTTCTCAGCATCTAAAGAGATAATACATTCCGGGGTGGTAAATGAAGGGGTGTAAACAATATTCATTAACCTCCTAATATTAAAGGATGAATAGCGATTCTTAATGAATCCGGTTTGATCCATAGAAATAATTTGAGGTAACACCTTCTCCAATCTAGTTGCTAGAATTTTTGAAAAAATTTTAGAGTCTACATTCAAAAGAGATATCGGTCTGTATGATATACAATCAGTAGGATCTTTATTCTTTTTAAGAATTAAGGAAATAGAGGCTTCATAAAACGATTGTGGTAATTTACCTAAGCTGATTGCTTCCTTGAATAAGATGTTAATCCTTGATATGCTTGATCTGATGATATTCCATGTTATTTGCAGTAGGGAAAAGAATAGTGAGGGCTAATAACTGGTAAATAGGGATGTGGATCATGTTACTATGGTAAAAGGGAATCACCAGCAAAGCCTAGAAGTAAATACATGAAATATAGCAGCAACAGCAGCCAAATAATGTTATAGCATGCACCCATTTTTGTAATTGAAAATGAAATTAGTTGTTAGACCTATGGGTATTCATTTTATTCTGTAATCAAGACCTAGTCTATAACTTAATTAAATCTGTCATGGGGGCGGGGGCGCTGGGGGCGGACCCAAATGCAAGACACAGACACTGAAGTACTAGGAACAGGACTTGACTAGAGAACTGGAACAAGAACACAGACTTGGGCTAGGACATTGGCTAGGCAAGCGGGACCAGGACAAGGAACTGGGAACTAGGAGCCTGAGCTTGGACTCTGAGCTTGAAACTGGACAAGGGCCCAGACCCTGGGTCTTGACTCAGGCTCAGACCCCGGAACTAGGCGAGAACATGATGTGGCTACAGGACTGGACATGACGAGGCTTGGGTTCGGATTCCGAGCCAGAGACTGGACAAGGACCCAGAACCTGGGTCTTGACTCAGGCTCAGACTCCGGAACTAGGCGAAGACATGACGTGGTCTTGGGAGACAGGACTAGGTGAGGCTACAGGACAGAACGAGACCCCGAAGACTTGACTTGGTCTCAGGAACAGCCGAGCCTTAGACTTGGGACAACAGGAACCTCAGAAACTTGGACTTGGGACGACAGGAACGCAGAACACAGAGCCTTGGTCTTGGGGAGGACAGGAATACAGAGCCTTGGTCTAGAGCATGGGAACATGGAGCCTTGGACTTGAGAGACAGGAACACAGGGAAATGGAGCAGGACTTAGGGCCAGGACTTGTACACAGAACACCGAGCCAGGACCCCTCCTTGGGAACAGGACTTGGGCTTGGGACTCTACACAGAATGCTGAACACAACAAGGCAGTTCCAAACACTAGGTAGCAGCAAATAGCCAGACCTACCTAGCAAAGGCACGGACACAGAAACAGTTCCAACTCAACAATAGACAGTTCCTTATCTTGACACAGCAAGGCTCCAGTCTCACTTCAGTGGTAGAACTTGACCAGGTTGCGGGGGAAGTCCAGTCTCAGGGTAACAGCAAAGACAGCCTGACTTACCCCACAGAGGCAAGGACAGGATACTGACAAGACAAACCAGCAACCACACTCAATCCCAGGGCCACTTATATTCCCAGCCCCAAGACGAGCATCAGGTGCCTATGATTAAGCTCAAATGAAACAAGGGACAGCCGGAAGACCGAGAGTCAGGAGTCCATGGACTGGACCGTGAACCGGAGTGCAGGCTTCACAGACTGGACCATGACAAAATCTTTCTTTAACCACCCTTCAGTTTTTAAAATGTAGTTTTACTGGTAACCAATGTTCCCGCTAAGGTGTGCGTGTGTTACCAGCGCACAAAGGAAATTAAACTGCACACAAATGGTTGTCACCCTCAACCTCACTGGCATGTTAAGTATATTTCACAATCATACACAATCACATTTCCTTTTCCAGTTTCTAATGCAGATGGTGTTGACAACATGGAGTTTGTGATGATTTGTCTGCAGATGTTAAAACTGGCTTATTGAAGAAATTATTCAGTGTGCACATGTTGTTGTCACTGGGCAAAATATTGCATAGCACAAGATTTTTGCATACACTAGTCATTATAAATTAGAGGGAATGTGGCTGGTAATCTCATATATTTAGAATGAAAAAGCTGTATCAAGTTCGTGCTCAGGTAGATCAGCTTTGGCTGGTCTCCTGCTGTGCACAATTTTAATAAATTGCCAATTATTTCAAACATCAACTCTGTGTGGCCTTTCAGGTTTTCCCTAGGGTATTACCATCACAGAGTCTTCCACCATCAACTTCCAGATGAAGAGTCTCGGCATAAAACGTTGACTGTTTATTCCTCTCCATAGATGCTAAGTTCCTCCAGCATTTTGTGTGTGATGCTCTGGATTTCCAGCATCTGCAAAACTCGTTTGTTTATCACCAACCACCTGATGCTTTTTTTGACCAAAAGTACTACACTGGCCACGTAAGCCATATAAGCGCTGTGGCTAAATGTGCAAATTTAGAATCTGCTGCACATGAATCATTTCCTCATGCCTCAGATTTCCGTCATGTATGAGATAGCAGATAGGTATATGATGGAATACCTGGTACAGGTGTCCCCCGCTTTTCTAACGTTCGCTTTACGAAACCTCACTGTTACAAAAGACCTACATTAGTTCCCTGTTTTTGCTTTCAGGTGTTTTCATTGTTACGAAGAAAGGCATTGCGCGATAAAAAATCAGCGCGCAATAAAAGGCCACTCTCCCCCGGATTCGGAACGGCATTGCTTTAACACATTGCATTGAGCAGCCGTTAGCAAGATGAGTTCTAAGGTGTCGGAAAAGCCTGAAAGAGTAAGGGTGTTACACTTAGCGTAAAACTAGACATAATTAAGCGTTTCGATCGTGGTGAACGAAGCAAGGACAAAGTGAGTTTGGCTTGTGGAAGCTGACGAAGATGATGTTGAAGAGGTTTTGGCATCCCACGACCAAGAACTGATAGATGAAGAGCTGATGCAATTGGAAGAGGAAAGGATAACAATCGAAACAGAATGCAGAAAGTGAAGCAACTGCGTGAGATTTTCACTGCAATGATAAAATATGACTTTAATTTTGAAAGGCTATGTAGATTTAGGGGATATTTGCAGGATGGTTTGAGTGTTCACAAACAACTGTATGATAGAAAAATGCGCGAGGCTCAGCAGTCAAGCAAGCCTTCCACATCAGCCACAGCAGATGACGAACCTCGACCTTCGACATCGAGGCGGGCAGTCATAGGATAAGATGAGCTGCCTGCCCTGATCGATGATGAGGTGACACCCCTGTGTCCCACCACCCCAACACCCAGGCCCCGGACAGATACTCTACCGATTCACGAAGAACGCAGCGGTAGCCCGGAGGCACACAGCACATCTTTAAGAAAAAAGCCGAAAAAAACATGCTAATTAATTAGGTGCTGCCTAGTACGTAATTGTCGGCCCAGATCAGCGGCGATGCAATCGGCTATCGCCTCTGATCTGCGCCGACATTTACATGCCGGCAGCACCTAATTAATTAGCATGTTTATTTCGGCTTTTTTCTTAAAGATGTGCTGTGTGCCTCCCGACTACCCTTGCGTTCTTCATGGCAATGTATTGGGTCGGCGGCCCAGAGGGTGGGGGCCACTGCACCACCCCAACCTGCAACGACTCAGTCTAACACACCATCATCAGTATGCTCGGCGCTGTTTTCCCAATTCCGGTAAGTGATACTACACTGTACGTACATTATTTCTACTTTATATAGGCTGTGTATTTTTACGTGTTATTTGGTAGATTTGGCAGCTTCATAGTTTAAAGTTTACTGGAGAGCGCGTCTATGTCAACAGCACTTGCGTGAGATTTTCTGCCGAGAGCGCTTGCGTGAGATTTTCGCTACGGAGGTCTGTGCAGGCAATTGTTGTAGAGAAGTATTTCTACTTTTTATAGGCTGTGTATTTATCATATCATTCCTGCTTTTACTATATGTTACTGTTACTTTAGGTTTTATGTGTTATTTGGCATGATTTGGTAGGTTACTTTTGGGTCTGGGAACGCTCGCAAAATTTTCCCATATCAATAAATGGTAATTGCTTCTTCGCTTTACAACATTTCGGCTTATGAACCGTTTCATAGGAACACTCTACCTTCGGATGGCGGGGGAAACCTGTACTTGGCTCCAACGGCACTCAAAGTGCTTGACACTATGTGGGGCGAAAAAATCCATTGGCACCCATTCACCATCCTATACATTCATTTCCAATGGGCTGCAGTTACTTGCTTATGCTGTCCCAGAGGGATCTTCCCAACCCACTTGGTAGGACAGATAGAGAAAGGTGTATGGGAACACCACAACCTACACAATCTCCTCCAAACTCCACACCAATATCTCGGGGATACCTTGTTACCCTTTCATCGCCACTGAGATGTAGGAATAGAAGCTCTTGTAATGCAAAAACAAACTGTTGATGCATGGATAAATTTTAAAAAAATAACTGGATTGGAATGAGGGATTTCATCCTCGAATAGAACAACAAAAGGCAAAGTAAAGCTTTGATAAAGCTGTGCAGGATCAAAGGTCAAAGTAAATTTTATTATCGAAGTACATATATGTCATCATATACAACCCTGAGATTCATTTTCCGTGAGCATTCTCGGCAAATCTATGGAATAGTATCTATAACAGGCTCAATGAAAGATTAACCAGAGTGCAGAAGACAACAAACTGTGCAAATTAAAATATAAATAAATGCAATAAATAATGAAAACATGAGATAATGAGATTAAGAGCCCTTGAAGTGAGATCATTGGTTGTGGGAACATTTCAACGATGGATAAGTATGCATAGTTATGGTTTAGATTAAGTAAATTGAGAGCGGTTTGCTCTAATAGTGGATGGTTCAAGGACTAAATTAGACAAAAGATATGGAGTGATTTGAGGAAGAACATCTTTATGTAGAGAGTAGTTATGATCTGGAATTTATAACTATTCTCTGGGAAGCAATCAATCAGTATTTCTAAAGAGAATTAGACAGGCACTTGAAAGGAGATAACTTTCTGGAGAGAGACAGGGAGGATGTAATTCAAAGGATTACTCCACAAAGAAGCAAGGTAGTTTCAATGGGATGACTGTATTCCTTCTCACCATTGCATTCCTTGATTTGAATAAAGACCGACAGGATAGCTCTGTAAAAGAAATAGTACAAGCAAACATACTGAATGGCTTTCTATTTTGTTATATAATTCTCTGATGCATTGAAGGTAAATGTTGATATGTCTTGCCATGGAAAACATTCTGCATTTTCTAATTAAAATAAATCAAGTATTAAAAGCAGTAAGGAGACTTAAGGGACTGCATTCATTTCCAGAAGAAAGCACAAGAAAAAAAAGATTCATTTAGTTTTAAATAGTGAAGAATTTTGAAAGAGAAAATTAGGAAATACTATGTTCTATTTAAAGGAATGTCTTTTTCTATTGTTGGTGAAATCAGTTAAAACGTAAGTTTTAATTTAAAATTATCATAATAGAATGAGAAATTTTGCCTATTCATTATCGTCTCACTCAGTGGAAGAAATTTATCACTATCTCATTATAACCCTTCATAATTTTGAAGGCATTCATCAGATCACTGCTTAATCTTCCATTTCTTTGTTACAGTAGATCTGTCTTCTCACATCTCTCTTCAACGCTATAATTGAATAACAGGTAACATCCTAATCCATCTACTGTGCCCCAGTTCCATTGCTTCCCATCTATAATGGATTGTCCAGACTCGTACATAGTATTCTCCCTGCAGACAAATTAAAGTTAACATTTTGCTCATTATTGGTGGCTGCCATCATGTGCAAATGTCATATTAGGAGGAAAAGAATTAATTCCTTGCCTTGCACCAAACCTGACTGATATTCTGAAGGAATTTGTTGGCATCTGATTGCAATTGCAATTATTTACAATGACAGTTTCTTTCAAGATTCAAAGATTCATAAGTACATTTATTATCAAAGTATGTATGCAGATTCGCATAGATACCTTGATTATTTGATACTTTGATAAAATAAGTAATTCATACTTGAGCATTTGGAATTAAGTTTAACAGTGGGGGAAGACAAATATGGTGGACTAGGTAAGCAGAGTAGAGATTAGAGATCAAAGGTTTCAAAGGTACATTTAATGTCAGAGAAATGTGTACAATATACATCCTGAAATGCTTTTTCTTCACAACCATCCACAAAAACAGAGGAGTGCCCCAAAGAATGAACGACAGTTAAATGTTAGAACCCCAAAGCCCCCCAGCTCCCCCCTCCCACATGTAAGCAGCAGCAAACCAATGATTTCCCCTCCCCAATCAGCAAAAAATCAACGGCACCCCCCACGAGCACTCAAGCGCGCAGCAAAGCATTCAATAAAGACATAGACTTGCAGTACCCCAAGACATACCACAGGCTCTCTCTCTCCCTAAGATGGGAAAAAGAGATGTCTCCGTTTCACAGCGAGAGAGGAGACATAACAAATAACTCCCTGAGTTACGATGTTAAAAGTCCGTTGCATTGCTTTTTTTGAGCTCTGCGCCCAAAGAACTCGGGTCTCTGGGCACGCAGGCAGCAGCCAGCTTGCTACTTTCAATCTTCCGTCTCCCACAACACACCGCTTCCCCACAGAGGCACCGACCATGAGTCTGCCCGCCTTCAGAGCCACAAAACCCCGGTACTCCAAAGACAAGCTAATCTTCTAGGCTGCATCCATGGTATATCAAATAACGGACAGTCGTGAGACCCCAAGAGCGGGTTCCATTCCCGCAAAGAATCGAAGTCAGCATGTACTCCTGTCATGGTCCCATCTGGCAATCCTCCACCTTGCCATTTGCCTCAAGATTTGGGCCTCAATCACCTCATTTAGATTCCAATCATTCTCAAGTACCACTAACTACACGCACCTGCTTCCCATCAAACGGCAGGATAAAAACACTGTGACCACAGCAAGAAGCCGCCAGTTTGTTGGTTGACTCTTGTGGGAGTAAACCTTGTTTCCTATTCCTGAGAACTGTTAGTTCTAAGCTTCGTATTGTCTCCTGGATATTGGCTCCCTGTTCGCGGAGGTGCTACGCCTAACGACTCTGCCTCAGCATCTGTGTCCTGCACTTGGGTTCATCCCCTGTGACAAGATAAAGGACAAGTTGGCGGCTAGGGATGACACTAACAGCCTGGATTCATTGCTCTCCCCAGCCACCAGGCTGGACAACCGACTCCGATAATGACAGGGGGAGAGAACCAATCATCCTTTGGCCACCCCACAGCATGCTTTACCATCTACTCCTAGCCCTAACCTCTCTCCTCCTCTCACTCCTAGATAGCATCCGACCCGGCCGTTCCCACCACCCTGGGAGAGGAACCAATGCAGTTGGGACAGAGTAGTCTTTCTCCCTCTGAGCGGCTCCGGAGATTAAGAGCAAGGGATTGTTTCTATTGCGGTCGGTCTGGCCATGTTCATGACACCTGTTTCCTAAGGGGGACTCTGGTGAGTCAGACCACATTCCCTTCTGTCCCCCAATCCCGGATGCAAGTCCAAGCCACTGTAAGCTACAACCAACAGTCCCCGTCCTTGTCTGCCTTGATAGACTCCGGTGCTGAGGGGAATCTGTTGGATGAAGATATAGCAACCCAGGCCGGAATTCCTCGAGAGCCGTTGACTACCCCTCTGGAAGCCCAGGCACTGGACGGAAGACTTCTGGCCCGAATCACTCACTGTACCCCACCACTGTCTTTGGTTCTCTCTGGGAACCATCGGGAACAGGTACAATTTAACTTGATCTCCTCCCCTCAAGCCCCAATAGTCCTTGGGTACCCATGGTTGAGCCGCCACAATCCTTGCATTGATTGGTCCACCGGAGGATAGCCAGCTGGAGTCCGTTTTGTCACGCCACCTGTCTGCAGTCGGCCCTTTCCCCTGTGAAAACCATCTCGACCTCACCTGCAGTTGAACCCCCTGATTTGTCCAGGGTTCCAGCGGAGTACCACGACCTGGGACACATGTCTAGTAAGCAACGTGCCCTTTCCCTGCCTCCACACCAACCATACGATTGTGCTATCGACCTTCTCCCCAGAGCTCCTCTGCCCACCAGTCGGCTGTATAACTTGTCCTGGCCAGAGAGGGAAGCAATGGAGGGTTACATCAGTGAATGTCCCGTGGTGGGCATCACCCGAACCTCATCCTCCCCGGTGGGCGCAGGGTTCTTCTTCGTGGGGAAGAAGGATGGTTCCCTACGTCCCTGCATCGACTACTGAGGCCTAAATCATATAACCATAAAGAACAAGTACCCACTGCCTCTGATAAGTTCTGCGTTCGAACCTCTTCATGGAGCCACCACCTTCTCGAAGTTGGACCTACAAAGCGCCTACCATCTGGTCCAAATAAGGGAGGGGGACGAGTGGGAAGACGGCATTCAATACCCCATTAGGCCACTTCGAGTACTTGGTCATGCCTTTTGGCCTCACCAATGCCCCTGCAGTCTTTCAAGCCTTGATTAATGATGTACTAAGAGACTTTATTAACCACTTTCTGTTTGTCTGTCTGGATGACATCCCAATCTTTTCCAGCAGTCTCCAGAAACACGTTCTTCATGTCCGTCAAGTCCTGCAGAGACTGGGGGAATTCCACGTCCCCTCGGTCAGCTTCCTAGGTTATATCATCGAGAGCGGACAGGTGAGAGCTGATCCCGAGAAGATCCGGGCTGTGACGGAGTGGCCCAAACCCACGGACCGCAAGCAACTCCAACGGTTCCTGGGGTTTGCGAACTTCTATCGCCGGTTCATCAGAAACTACAGTCAAGTGGCGACTCCTCTGACCCGACTTACCTCACCTGCCACACCTTTCCTTTGGAACTCCGAGGCGGACTCAGCATTCACGGAACTAAAGAGGCGCTTCACGTCTGCTCCCGTTCTGTTTCAACCGGACCTCTCCTGTCAATTCATTGTGGAGGTTGACGCCTCCAACTACGGGGTGGGAGCGGTACTGTCCCAATGTTCGGACCCGGATCAGAAACTACATCCTTGTGTCTTCTCCTCTCGCCGACTGTCTCCCGCTAAACGAGATTATGACGTGGGGAACCGGGAGCTACTGGCGGTCAAACTGGCGTTGGAAGAATGGAGACACTGGTTGGAGGGGGCAGAACACCCATTCGTCGTCTGGACAGACCATAAGAACCTTGAATATATCCAGACCGCCAAACGCCTGAATTCTCGCCAGGCCCGTTCGGCATTATTCTTTGGCCGGTTCAGGTTTACCCTCTCATACTGTCCAGGATCCAAGAACGGGAAGCCGGACGCGCTGTCCCGCCAGCATGACTCCAAGGATGAGACCTCCAGTCCCGAGACTATCCTCCCACCTTCCTGCGTGGTTGCCACCCTCACTTGGGAGATCGAGGCTAAAGTAAAGGAAGCCCAGCGGGACGACCCCGACCCAGGCAATGGACCCGGCGATCGCCTGTACGTGCCCGCCTCCGTCAGGTCCCAGGTTCTCCAATGGGGGCACACATCCCGGTTTGCCTGCCACCCCGGGAGTGATCGGACTCTGGCTCTCCTGAGGAAGCACCTTTGGTGGCCGTCCATGGAGGGAGACACCCGTTCTTATGTCTCAGCTTGTTCCATCTGTGCCCGGGGAAAGGTCTCTCATCGACCGCCAGCAGGACTACTTCATCCTCTACCTGTCCCTGGTCGTCCCCGATCACACATCGCCTTAGACTTCGTCACTGGTCTACCCCCTTCCCGCAGAAACACCACAGTCCTCACCGTGGTAGACCGATTCTCTAAGGCGGTGCACTTTGTGGCCATCCCTAAACCTCCTTCCTCTCTGGAAACCACACAGCTTCTTGTCCGCCACGTCTTCTGCCTCCACGGAATCCCTGTGGACATCGTCTCCGATCGAGGAACCCAGTTTGTCTCACAAGTATGGAAGGCCTTCTGCCTAGCCTTGGGTGCATCGGTCAGCCTGTCTGCCGGCTTCCACCCCCAGACGAATGGGCAGACGGAACGGGCAAACCAAGACCTGGAGGCGACGCTTCGGTGTGTAACAGCAAACAACTCATCGACCTGGAGCGACCACCTCCCGTGGGTTGAGTATGCCCACAACTCTCTGGTGAGCTCTGCCATTGGAAGGTCTCCGTTCGAGTGCTCCCTTGGGTACCAACCCCCACTGTTTCCCGCGCAAGAAGAAGAGATTGCAGTACCGTCGGTTCAGGACCATATTAATCGCTGCCTTAAGATTTGGGAGGAGATGCGCACAGCCCTACTCAAATCAACAAATCGAAATAAGAAGACAGCCGACCGACACTGCATCCCGGCGCCGGAGTACCGGCCTGGGCAGATGGTGTGGCTGGCCTCCAAGGGCGTCCCGCTCAAGACCGAACATAGAAAACTCGCCCCTCGCTTCCTGGGACCATTCAAGGTTGAAAGCGTAATCAGTCCCACAGTGGTCCTCCTAAAGCTGTCTAGATCCATGTGCATCCACCCAACCTTTCATGTGTCTCAGTTAAAGCCAGTTTCTATCAGCCCTCTGTGTCCCCCTGCCGAGACTCCCCCACCCACCCGTATCATCAACAACCATCTGGCATACAGCGTCCGATGACTACTAGATGTGCACCGTCGGGGCAGGGGTCTCCAATATCTGGTGGACTGGGAAGGGTACAGTCCAGAAGAGCATTCCTGGCTCCCCCGCTCCCTCATCCTAGATCCTTCCCTCATCCAGGATTTTCATTGGGACCATCCGGTCAGGCCGGGAGGATCGCCTGGAGGCTCCCATTGAGGTGGGGATACTGTCATGGTCCCATTTGGCAATCCCCCACCTTGCTATTTGTCTCAAGATTTGGGCCTCGATCACCTCATTTAGATTCCAATCATTCCCAAGTACCACTAACTACACGCACCTGTTTCCCATCAAACGGCAGGATAAAAACTCCATGACCACAGCAAGAAGCCGCCAGTTCGTTGGTCGACTCTTGTGGGAGTAAACCTTGTTTCCTATTCCTGAGAACTGTTAGTTCTAAGCTTCGCATCGTCTCCTGGATATTGGCTCCCCGTTCGCGGAGGTGCTACGCCTAACGACTCTTCCTCAGCATCTGTGTCCTGCACTTGGGTTCGTCCCCAGCCACGTCCTTGCAACAACTCCAGCTCAGGGTCTTCAAAAGAACCATGAAAAGGAAAAATAGAGATATTAAAGATAGAAATAGAGCTGTTCCCGAAGATGAAACAAAGGAGTCACCGTTAGGCACCATTGTCTCCTTAGCTCTACAGCAGATTTAACTCACTTTGCACATTAGTGCAAAATGAGAGCCAAGAACATTCAATGACTGTGAGCCTCTAAGTGGGGCAGATCCTGAAGATGTCCAGGAAGGGAAAGGAAGTATGTTGTGTTGACTCGAGTTCATCCTTACTCATAGTGTTTGTATGAACCTCCATGATAAAGAAATGCCCTTTAGAAGTATAATAAATCGTACACTCCTATGGCATTGAGGGGACCATTTGTCCCATTGTGTCCAAGCTGGTGGAAATGATATTTATATCATAAATAAACTTTATTCTTAAGTTAAAAATATATATAAAGGAACAGTCAGTGCAAAAAAACCCTCTACATTCATGGTCATTCATTAAAAAAACCTCGTCATTACATTCAGTAGTATGAACATTTTTTCAAAAGATTAAAAATGTTGCCACATGTGTGGTTCCCCAGTGAGATGCACTTTTCATAGTTTGAGGGGCTTCCCCATTCAACTCAGCCCCTCCATGTGAGATAGCAGAAGGAGCCTAGACTGTAGTTCTTCCCCACAGAGACGAGGTGTTAGCTGCACGAAGCTTCAGTGGATTATCTGAAGATGCTGGAAGTCCAAAGCAACACACACAGAATTCTGGGGGAACTCAGCAGGCCAGGCAGCATCTATGGGAAAGAGTAAACAGTCGATGTTTTGGGCCGAGGCCCTTCCTCAGGATTTCTGACCTCCCTGCTGATGTGGTCCTGCAGCCAGGACTGTGCCAGACTGCACTGTTCCTTTACAGATGCTTCTCTATGCTGGAAGACCAACAAGTTTTATACAGACCAAAGGGAGTAGAGTTGATGTCCCTAGGAACAGACCATAGATCAGAAAGTCCTCTTTTACGCAGCAACCGGGGCGATCCAGGACACAGATCCTTGTATCCTTCTCCACAGTCTGCAAAGAGGTGGGTGCCCATCTTTTCCCTACAGCAGCCATCCTAAGGGTAGTGTACATATGTCAGTCTGTACAGGAAGGTTCTGACAGAGGCCTCACCACCGCACCATCTCCCAAGTGAGTATTGCCGATTGGTGAGATCTGGCGATGGGGTGTTCAGCCAGAAGTTTTGGTCAATCTGATCAGGAAGCCACCTCACTGATCCATAGTGTCCCTAACCACAATATCTGTAAGATGTTCTGTACTAATCACTGCCTAATGGACCTGTGGTCAAAGGTATTTACTTGGAAGAATCCTTCCACAAAGGACAGATAGTAAAGCAAGGTCTGGCTGACTGGGGTGTTATGTGGCAAGGAGGCAGGGCCTATCGCAACCTTTAAAGTTCAAAGTAAATTTATTATCTACAGCATCAGGATCAAGTAGAACTTTAGCAGGTTGTGGCACTTGATACCCACGTACTTTGGATTCAGACTTACAAAGGTCGTCAGCAGGATGAGGGAAATTCTGGGTGGATTTAATTCCATTATCTGGAGACATGTTAAAAATAGATTTATTATCAAAGTATGTATACTATGTACAACCCCTGAGATTCGTCTCCTTACAGGCAGCCAAAAAAGAAGGAAGTGCAATAGAATCCATTTTAAAAAAGCCTGTCAAACACTTAATGTGCAGAATGAAAAACACGGCATAAACAATAAAGTAAGCAAATAACATTCGGAACAGAAGTTCATGAATGAGAGCCCACAGCCACGAAGCCAGTCATCATGGCAGCCAATACAGGTCAAATGCAGACCTAGGCCTCATGTCAGTGCAGGGACAATAAACCTCACAAGCAGCAAGCTGAACTCATCCCTCGCCTCTGGCCCCAACACCCTGACACTTTCAGTCTGGCCTGGCACTTAAATACACCTAATACTGGTTTGTTTCTTGCACTCCCCTGCCACTTCGATATGCTTGCAGGCCTGGAACCTACTGCCAATATTTGGCCCATACCTACCTTTCAATTTGGCCCAGCACTTAAACTGATCAAACATTGGCTTGTTCCATGCTCTCAGGCCCGGAAACTGCCACCTCAACTCTGCGTCATCTCAGTTCTGCCACTTTGAATTGCCTCTAAGTCCACCTCAGTAGCCAAACATTGGCTCGTTTCCCACTCTCGGGCACAGGCCCTGCTGCCTTGATTCAACCTGTACCGGCCAAACCGCAACCGTTGAGATTCCAGTTCACATTGCAAAAATATCAGGTCATATAGGTGGTTCAGAAGCTCAGCTCCAAAAGGGAAGTTACAGGCTATTGATTGCTGTGATCGAATTTTAGAAAAAGCATGTAATAAAGTAGTTAGCAGTTGTGTTTGTTGCCAGAGCAGCACCATCTTAAACCAAAAGTCTGGTTTATCCATCGTGACCCACTAGATTCGCTTCATCTTGGGTTCCCAGATAAACTGGAAGACAACCTGAGTAATTACAGAGACAGAAGAGTGTGGAACAGGGCACATTCCTTGATGTATCCTATTCAAAATGTCACTGGTTAATCTGCTTTGTACTTTACAATATTTAATTTATGCATTTTAGTTTGATATTTATGAGTGATCCATCTGTAGATTTTATCCATACCTTCAGAAGTTATTATGTGTGTAAGGGGGTTTCGTCTTTTATGTTACTGCGTAGGCTAATTAAAATGGCTTCTTTGTTATGTTAAACGTTGAGAAAGCTTTGCGCTAGCAGCTTGTTGTGAGTTAGGGGGGTGATAAGAGGATGTTATGAACCAATAGGGATAGTTGTTATGACTTTGGTGTATCTGGAAGCTTTTGTATGCGCGGGGTTTTGGGGCAGAAGGCAGGAGAGCGAGACAGAGGAAGGTTGATGTGCTGCACATGTGGTACCTGCTGCCTTTCGCTACCTTCCCCGTGGTTGAGGAAGAGACCTTCGCCCCTTCTCCCACTGAGTCAGGTGTAGTGGGGAGGGTTAGCTGTGGGCAGTCTGAGTTACGGCAGAATCAGGAGGAAGGAAAACAAGCAGGGCTCCGGACAGAGGACAGGGGGCTCCGAGCTGTAATGGTAGCCTGAGTGAGAGAGGAGTTGGCAGGCAGGCCCGAGGTATCCCTAGTAGTGTCTGAGCCTTTTGGGTTTAGGTGAGGGGGTACGGAGGTCTCGGAGGGTTAAGAAGCTCCCAGATAGGTTGGCCTATGTAGTGCCCGTAGGACGGGTGTAAGGTCAACTGTTTGGGGAGCACTGTCACTGTGTGTATTTGTATATGTGTGTGTTGTGTATTTGTATATGTGTGTGTTGTGTGACTGCAGGACTGGTTGGCGAGTTACTTAGAAGTCATGAGGACATGACTTTATTTGGTGGGGGGAGAGTGTAAGGGGGTTTCATCTTTTATGTTACTGCGGAGGCTAATTAAAATAGCTTCTTTGTTATGTTATAATCGGGAATGCTTCTTTGTTATGTTAAATGTTGAGAAAGCCTTGTGCTAGCAGCTTGTTGTGGGTTAGGGGGTGATAAGAGGATGTTATGAACCAATTGGGATAGCTGTTATGACTTTGGTGTATCTGGAAGTTTTTGTATGCGCGGGGTTTTGGGGCAGAAGGCAGGAGAGCGAGACAGAGGATGGACCAGGTGCTGTGATGTCCGCTAACGTTGGTGGTCCTAGGCGGTCGGTCGAGGTGGTCCGAGGGGTTGCAGGGTGGAGAAGAAGGTTCTTGAACTCCAACTGTTTTGTGCATGAAGAGATTGAACTATGATAAGTGTGGCGCCTTTTATTTTCCTTTTATATTTTATTCTCTATTAATTATAAAGTTCCAGTAATATCTATAAACTGTAAATCATTTAATCGTATCTGGTGTATTGTCTATTATTTGGGCGGGGTGGGGTACATCACACAGCATCCACACAAACTAATTACCCAGTTTGGCGGGGCCGATGGTTGTTTCCTTAGATGACAGTGAGCCGAACGACCCTGAGGGTGGCCGGGGGGGCTACATGTGTTATGTGTACTATACTGTTTTACACACTGGTTTGGAGGAATGTTGTCTGGTATCTATATACATTGTATGATAATATATGTCATATACCTGTACACACACATAGACAAATAACAATAAACTTGAGTTGAGACTTATGCCAAGTACAGCAGCTCTGAGAGCACATCACACCCAATATTTGATAGGGAGAAAGTAAGGTCTGATGTAGCAGTATTTCAGTGGAGTAAGGGAAATTACTATGGTATGAGAAAGGAGTTGGCCAAAGTAAATTGGAAGGAGCTTCTGGCAGGGATGTCAGCAGACCAGCAAAGGTGTGTGTTTCTGGGAAAAATGAGGAAGGTGCAGGACATATGCATTCCAAAAATGAAGAAATACTCAAGCGGTAAAATAATGCAACCAGGGCTGACAAGGGAAGTCAAAGCTATTGTAAAAGCAAAAGAAAGGGCTTACAACAAAGCAAAAATTACTGGGAAGATAAAGAATTGGGAATTTTTTAAAAACCTACAGAGAGCAACTTAAAAGATCATTAGAAGGGAAAAGATGAAATATGAAAGCAAGCTAGCAAATAATACCAAAGTGGATAGTAAAAATTTTTTCAAGTATGTAAAAAAATAAAAGAAAAATAAGAGTGGATATAGGACTGCTAGAAAATGTGGCAGGAGAAATAATAACGGGGGACAAGGAGATGGTTGATGAACTAAATGAGTATTTTGTGTCAGTCTTCACTGTAGAAGACACTAGCACTATGCCTAATGTTGTAATATGTGAAGGAAGAGAAGTGGGTGCAGTAACTGTTACAAGAGAGAAGGTGCTCAAAAAGCTGAAAGACCTAAAAGTACATACGTCACCCGGACCAGAAGATCTGCATTCTAGGGTTCTGAAAGAGGTAGTGTTAGAGATTGTGGTGGCATTAGAAATAATCTTTCAAAGATCATTGGATTCTGGCATGATGATAAAGGACTGGAAAATTGCAAATGTCACTCCACTCTTTAAGAAAGGAGGAAGACAGCAGAAAGGAAATTATAGACCAGTTAGCCTGACCTCAGTGGTTGGGAAGATATTAGAGTCAACTGTTAAGAATGAGGTGATGGAGTACTTGGTGAAACAGGACAAGATAGTACAAAGTCAGCATGATTTCCATCAAGGAAAATCTTGCCTAACAAACCTGTTGGAATTCTGTGAGGAAATTACAAGTAGGATGGATAAAGGGGATGCAGAGGATGTTGTATATTTGGACTTTCAGAAGGCCTTTGACAAGGTGCCATGCATGAGGCTGTTTACTAAGTTAAAAGCCCATGGTATTACAGGAAAGTTACTAACATGGTTAGAGTGCCAGGAGGGAGATCAGTGCGGTAACTTCCGTAACTTCCGCCACCTCCAATGGGATCCCACCACTAAGCACATCTTTCTCTCCCCCCCCTCTCTCTGCTTTCCACAGGGATCGCTCCCTACACGACTCCCTTGTCCATTCGTACCCCCCATCCCTCCCCACTGATCTCCCTCCTGGCACTTATCCTTGTAAGTGGAACAAGTGCTACACATGCCCTTACACTTCCTCCCTTACCACCATTCAGGGCCCCAAACAGTCCTTCCAGGTGAGGCGACACTTCACCTGTGAGTTGACTGGGGTGAAATACTGCGTCCGGTGCTCCCGATGTGGCCTTCTATATATTGGCAAGACCCGAAGCAGACTGGGAGATCGTTTTGCTGAACACCTACACTCTGTCCACCAGAGAAAGCAGGATCTCCCAGTGGCCACACATTTTAATTCCACGTCCCATTCCCATTCCCATTCTGACATGTCTATCCACGGCCTACTCTACTGTAAAGACGAAGCCACACTCAGGTTGGAGGAACAACACCTTATATTCCGTCTGGGTAGCCTTTCAAATCTCTCACTAGCTCTTCCTTCAGTTAGTCCTGACGAAGGGTCTCGGCCTGAAACGTTGACTGTACCTCTTCCTAGAGATGCTGCCTGGCTGCTGCGTTCACCAGCAACTTTGAAATTGGAAATGTGTCCCATTCACAATACTGATCTTGGAAGAAATAGGTTTTCAAGTGCTTTTAGACTGGATAGTCAAATGAAGATACACAGAACTTCACAAGATTAGATTCCATTCATTTTTTCAAAGCTTCTGCTAACTCACTGAAGATGTCACTTACCTCAAAATTTACTCATTTCTACAATTCATTACTTTACTTCAATGTCATTTCACTTTTATACCCCAAGTGTGTTTTTCATTTTTATTTTAAGAGCCATTGATGATTCTGCTCTTAAAACTGTTTCTAGGCAGCAACCCTCACCTTAACAAAAGCGAACTTGTACGCAGCTGCTTGGACTGAGTGAGCACTGGAACTGAATTTTGGAAATACAGTGAGAGATACACAATTCAAGTTAGAAAGCTGGCCACAAAGTAGGAGCTACAGAAAATAAGTACCCTCCAACCTGATGGCATGAATATTGATTTCTCCTTCCGGTGAACAAATTTACCCACCCCCACCTCCTTTATTTCTCACTCTGATCTTTCAGTTCTTTTCACCTGCTTATTACTTCCTCCTGGTCCCCACCTCCATCCCTTTCTGCTATTGTCCACTCTCCTCTACGATCAGATTCTTTCTTCTCCAGCCCTTGACTTTTCCCACCTACTTGGCTTCACCTTCCACCTTCCAACTAACCTCTTGCCCCTCCCACCACCTTTTAGTTCAGTCATCTTCCCCCTTCCTTCTCAGTTCTGAAGAAAGGTCTTAACCTGAAACGTCAGCTGTTTACTCTTTTCCATAGATGCTACCTGATTGCTGAGTTCCTTCAGCATATTGTGTGTTGGTAGCAAACAATGTATTTTGCAGCAAAGTGCGTTTATACATAAGGCAATCCTCTTAAACAATAACACGAGGAATTCTGCAGATGCTGGAAATTCAAGCAACACACATCAAAGTTGCTGGTGAACGCAGCAGGCCAGACAGCATCTCTAGGAAGAGGTACAGTCGACGTTTCGGGCCGAGACCCTTCGTCAGGACTAACTGAAAGAAGAGACAGTAAGAGATTTGAAAGTGGGAGGAGGAGGGGGAGATCCAAAATGATAGGAGAAGACAGGAGGGGGAGGGATGGAGCCAAGAGCTGGACAGTTGATTGGCAAAAGGGATATGAGAGGATCATGGGACAGGAGGCCCAGGGAGAAGGAAAAGGGGGAGGGGGGAAAAAACCCAGAGGATGGGCAAGGTGTATAGTCAGAGGGATAGAGGGAGAAAAAGGAGAGAGAGAGAAAGAGTGTGTGTATATAAATAAATAACGGATGGGGTGCGAGGGGGAGGCGGGGCATTAGCGGAATTTAGAGAAGTCAATGTTCATGCCATCAGGTTGGACGCTACCCAGACGGAATATAAGGTTTTGTTCCTCCAACCTGAGTGTGGCTTCATCTTTACAGTAGAGGAGGCCATGGATAGACATATCAGAATGGGAATGGGATGTGGAACTAAAATGTGTGGCCACTGGGAGATCTTGCTTTCTCTGGCGGACAGTCCTGACGAAGGGTCTCGGCCTGAAACGTCGACTGCACCTCTTCCTAGAGATGCTGCCTGGCCTGCTGCGTTCACCAGCAACTTTGAGGTGTGTTGCCTCTTAAACAATACACAGCAGTAAAATGTCTGCCTCTTCGTGAACATTGTTGTGCATTAAATTGCACATTACAGAAGACAGTTTTCAGAGTCCAGTTAATCAGATTCAGATTCAGGTTTAATATCACTGGCATATGTCATGAGATTCATTGTTTTCTGGCAGTAGTGGAATAGGTAAAAGAAAGCCATGAAGTACAATATAAATATATATAATATAAAATTAAATTAGGTACGTTGTTGACCATTATCAACTAACCTAGGTTGGAGAATTCACGGCACAACTCCTAATCAAAACTTGCACTTATTGTTTCTGCTCAACCATCACCTTAACTATATTGATCCCAGGCCAACATGAAGTCTACTGTTCTGTCTATACCAATACTCAATTAGACACCTTCTCCAACTTATAACACTGAAATAGGGTATCTTCCATTGACCAAATGATCGACTTTTCTTCTCTCAGCCCCTGGCATTGAGGAGCGCAGTCTTTCTTGTTATAGTTAGTCTCCAGAGTTCTCCTTGCTTTGCATTCAAAGCTTGTAACTTTTACACTCTCCTTCACAGTTCAAATGTTGTGTTTCAATCTCACTGGTTCTGGTCTATTTGGCTAACATGTGTCAGTTTCCCCTTGGCTCTGGTCCAAGCCAGCACCATCTATTGCCCTTCTTGCCAGTGACAACTTGTAATTAATATCTCTTTGTTCTGAATCAGGGTAGAGCAGCTTGGCTTGATGACTCAGGTCAGACACAGACTGTTTACTCTTACTGTCCCCTATTCATAAACCTGCATGTCCTATTGTACCAAAGAACAGCTCATAAATAACCTATTATTTGGAAATTATCGCTAGTTCAGCAGATTATCAGGAACATAATTGTGTCCACTTTAAAGTACTTTGATACAGCTATTCTTGAACAAAACAAGACAGCTCACAAAATGAAGGTTAGATTAGATTAGAATACAGAATAGTTTCTCAAAATGGCAGTCTCCGTTCTTTAAACAACATGGCAAGAACAACGACAACTGGTTTGCCTGCTTCTACTGTCTTGACTCATTCAAGTTTGATGTTTTCCACCATATTTGAATCCCTTCATGGCAACAAAATAGTGCTTAAATTAAGAGCAAAAACAATGAGATAGTGTTCATGCAACACACACAAAATGCTGGAGGAATTCAGCAGGCCAAGCAGCATCTATGGGAAAAAGTACAGTTGACGTTTTGGGCCGAGACCCTTCAGCAGGACTTGGCCCAAAACAGCGACTCTCTTTTCTTTCCATAGATGCTGCCTGGCCTGCTGAGTTCCTCCAGCATTTAGTCCTGACGAAGGGTCTCGGCCCGAAACGGCGCCTGCACCTCTTCCTAGAGATGCTGCCTGGCCTGCTGCGTTCACCAGCAACTTTGATGTGTGTTGCTTGATTTTGTGTGTGTTGCTTGGATTTCCAGCATCGGCAGATTGTCTCTTGTTTGGGATAGTCTTCTTGCGTTGGTGCATTGTCCATTCAGAAACCTTATGGCAGAGGTGTTCCCGAAAGATTGAGTGTTTTTCATAAGTCTCCTGTACCTCCTCCCTGATGGTAGTAATGAGAAAAGAGCAATTCCTGGATGATGGGGACCTTAAATACTTTACTGCAGTAGTCTACGCCGTAGACTCTACGGAGCCTAGTTAAACCGTACAACTGCTCACAGAATCTAATTACGCATTAAACAGTCTACATTGTCTATACAAAAAGAGTCTCTATGAATTAGTGGAAATAGAACATGATCCAAAACAAGAAAATTCTTTAAATGAAAGCATTGTGTTTTTTTCTGAAAAGATGCTATAGTAGGGGATGGTCACATATAAATTATTCATTGTAATCACTCTTCTATTGGAAACCAATTGCAGTTGACAAGAATATTAATCAGCTCAATTCTAGTTGCCAATGGTGGTATCAGAGCACACAGATTAAAATATCTGAAAGATAAATACATCTTCAAACAACAGGTTTATTTTTTACCTCAAGAACCAGAAAGGACCAGAAGGGCCCAATCTGTACAATATCTCTAAATAAACATAGAAACATAGAAACATAGAAAATAGGTGCAAGAGTAGGCCATTCGGCCCTTCGAGCCTGCACCACCATTTATTATGATCATGGCTGATCATCCAACTCAGAACCCCGCCCCAGCCTTCCCTCCATACCCCCTGACCCCCGTAGCCACAAGGGCCATATTTAACTCCCTCTTAAATATAGCCAATGAACTGGCCTCAACAGTTTCCTGTGGCAGAGAATTCCACAGATTCACCACTCTCTGTGTGAAGAAGTTTTTCCTAATCTCGGCCCTAAAAGGCTTCCCCTCTATCCTCAAACTGTGACCCCTCGTTCTGGACTTCCCCAACATCGGGAACAATCTTCCTGCATCTAGCCTGTCCAATCCCTTTAGGATTTTATACGTTTCAATCAGATCCCCCCTCAATCTTCTAAATTCCAACGAGTACAAGCCCAGTTCATCCAGTCTTTCTTCATATGAAAGTCCTGCCATCCCAGGAATCAATCTGGTGAACCTTCTTTGTACTCCCTCTATGGCAAAGATGTCTTTCCTCAGATTAGGGGACCAGAACTGCACACAATACTCCAGGTGTGGTCTCACCAAGGCCTTGTACAACTGCAGTAGTACCTCCCTGCTCCTGTACTCGAATCCTCTCGCTATAAATGCCAGCATACCATTCGCCTTTTTCACCGCCTGCTTTACCTGTATGCCCACTTTCAATGACTGGTGTATAATGACACCCAGGTCTCGTTGCACCTCCCCTTTTCCTAATCGACCACCATTCAGATAATAATCTGTTTTCTTATTTTTGCCACCAAAGTGGATAACTTCCATTTATCCACATTAAATTGCATCTGCCATGAATTTGCCCACTCACCCAACCTATCCAAGTCACCCTGCATCCTCTTAGCATCCTCCTCACAGCTAACACTGCCACCCAGCTTCGTGTCATCCGCAAACTTGGAGATGCTGCAATATCCACCCTGGAATACTGCTTCAACCACTATTACATGTCATCTTTATTTCGAGTATTGCAAGCATTGCAAGGCTCAATGTGTTCATGCTGGGTTTGCAGATGGAGTTCATATTGCAGTCAGAGTTAGAGTGAGTGATTTGGAGAGAAGTCGATGAGGAAGAGTTTCGATACCCATCCACCTAACCCAGGTGCGAGGTTGGATTGCTTCGAGCGTTGAGTTGATTTGGTGAGATTGAGATCGGCTTTGGGTGGAGGGCCCAGGCATGTCGGGGGAACGGGATCCAGGTCGTAGCACGTGGCATTACCCAGTGCTTGGACAATTTAAGTGTCGGCCCAGATAGACTGGAAGCCCGGGTGTCGAGTACGGAGGCGAGGATTGGGCTGATTTTCCTCGCTGTACTGTGAGTGTTTATTCCTTTCTCTGCAGTGCTGAGACTGTGAACTGATCCAGATGCTGTGCATTTCTGCCCCAATAGTGTGATGAACTGGGCACCGAGGCTTCGGCCTACTCCAGCTGCTCTGGGAGCAGATCTGGACTCATTCTTCTTTGGAATGCTTTTGGCTTGCTCCCATTGTTTACATGATGTATCTTTTTTTCTCTCTCTCTTTCTCTGTGTGGTGGTTTTTAGTCTTTTTTTGAATTGGGTTATTCAGGTTTCCTGCTTTGTGGCTGTCTGTAAGCAGACAAATTTCAAGGTGTATAATTTATATGACCTGGCTGGTGGAGTAGTGGCATCAGTGTCGGACTTCGGGACGAAAGGTCCCGGGTTCGAACCAAGCCAGCCGGCTCCCCTGCATGCTTTCCATCCGTGCTGGGTTACGAGCTGGTGATCTCTTTGGAAACTCACCTGGCATAAGGCAATGGCAAACCACTGCTGTAACTTGCCTTGTACGCGATTCCCCACTACGTCAGAGAGGCGTGGAGGGAAATCGTCCGCTAACTGGAGAAACTCTGGATGCGACGTACCTTACCTATAATTTATATATTCTTTGATAAAGGACTTTGAATCTTTCAGCCTTTGAAAAGAACTAAATAGTGAATGTTTTATGTCATATTTCTAATGTCATCAGCTAAAGGGACTAAAAGATTTCTTTCGTTATACAGTACAGTGTACCACGATAGCATAGTGGTTAGCACAACATTATAGCAGCTCAGAATGTTCCAGAGTTCAGAGTTCAATTCCAGTACTGTTCTGTAAGAGTCTCTGTACGTCCTTGCCATGGAATGCATGGGTTTCCTCCAGGTACTCTGGTTTCCTCCAACAGTCCAAAGACCTTCTGGTAGGTTAATTGATCATTGTAAATTGTCCCGTGATTTTTTTTTGGTGTGCCATACTCTGCCACAGCCTCGGCAACCACTTTTTCAAGTGGTTGTCTTGGAGGAAAGATTCTGTGAGTGTTCCCCCACGTCTTCTCACAGTGCAGTTATTTTTAACGAGGCTGAGTTGCGAGCTCGACCCTCAACCCAGCACGGATGGAAAACGTGTCCGGGAGCGGCCCGATTGGGTTCGAACTCAGGAACCTTCACTCTACAGTCTGGCGCTGATGTCACTGTGCCACCAGGCGGCCGTCCGTTGATTAGGTTAGGATCAATCAGGGTTGTGGGGTCGTTGGGGCGGCACGGCACAAAGGACTAGAAGGGCCCACTCTGTGCTGTATCTCTAAATAAACATCCACCCTGGAATACTGCTTCAACCACTATTACATGTCATCTTTATTTTAAATTGATGCACATGTAACTTGGCAAAAGTTGGAAGCAGAAACTGATGAAAAAGCATTATGTCTTAAAATTTTGTTAAACTATTCACATCCTGGAATATTTTGACACTGAGAAGGAAATTAGGATTTTGTAAGTGACAAAGATGTGAACATCTACAGCCAGCATTGCCAAATTACCCTTGAATCTGAATGGTCCAGCATTATTTCATTATCTTTGATAAGGGTAATGTGGTGGTTGCAATCACTGAACCATGTGTAAGACAAATGATGATGCATGTAAGTGGAATAATTCATCTCCTTCAACACAGACTAGCCTGGAAAATTAATCAGTTGAATAAATTAATCATACAAGGATGATTGATGAATAATTACCATGGTGACTTTATAGGACCACAAAGTTATTTTTGCACTTAGATTCTTATAGAATTTTATTTCTTTTGTTCAAGGATTTCTCTCTTTGGGACGATGAAGTTTGAATTGAATAGATGCCTACAGAAGATTAGATTTATTTGTCACATGTATATTGAAACATGCAGTGAGACTTGTCGTTTGCGTCAGTGATCAACACAGTTCGAGGATGTGGTGGGGGGCAGTCTGCAAGTTTTGCTATGCTTGTGGCGCCGACATAGCATGAGCGCAACTTACGAACCTTAAACTATGCACCATTTTGTTCGGAATGTGGGAAGAAATCCATGTGGTTATGGAGAGAGCTTACAAACTCCCTACAGACACTGCTGGAATTGAACACCGTTCTTCTGATTGCTGGTACTGTATAGGGTTATACTAACTACTACGCTACCATATTGCATTTATCATTATGTCTTCATTCATTTATCATTCCATGTCTGATGCTGTCAATTATTTGACAGTTGAATTACCAGTTGCTTTAGGGAAACTGCAACAACTTTTCTTTACATTGGTACGTTAGTGTAACAAATCATCCTAAGGTGGTTCACGGGAACTTTAGGGAAAGAATTCTGCAATTTAATACCTTAGGCAGGTGAAGCCACAGCCATCTATGGCGGGGTCATTTTAATACCCGTGATTTTACAGAAGACTTGCCTATAAGATAAGGATGCATAGAGTTGGGGGTGATGTATAAGCATTGATAGGGAATTGGTTAAGTAATAGAAAGCAGAGAGTTGGGATATGTGGGTGTTACTCTGATAGGCAAACAGTTGTGAGTGGTGTGACTTAGGGGACGGTGCTGGGCCCACAACTGTTCACGATGTACATTAACGATCTGGAAGAGGGGACTGAGAGTACTAAATTGCTGATGATACTAAATTGAGTGGAAAAGCAAATTGTACAGTAGATAAGGAGAGTCTGCAGAGAGATATAGATAGGTTAAGTGAGTGGGCAAGGGTCTAGCAGATGGCCAACAATGTTGGTAAATGCAAGATCTTCCACTTTGAAAGGAAAAATGAAAAAGCAGATTATTATTTAAATGGTAAAAAATTTGCAGCATGCTGCTGTGCAGAGGGACTTGGGATTGCTTGTACGTGCACCACAGAAGGTTGGTTTGCAGGTGCAGCAGGCTATCAAGAAGGCAAATTGGATGTATGCCTTAATTGCTAGAGGGATTGAATTTAAGAGCAGGGAGGTTATGCTGCAACTGTACAGGGTACTGGTGAGTCTCATCTGGAGTACTGCATGCAGTTCTGGTCTCCTTACTTGAGGAAGGATATACTGGCTTTAGAAGTGGTGCAGAGGAGGATCACCAGGTTGATTCCAGAGATGAGGGAGTTAGACTGTGAGAAGAGATTGAGTTGCCTGGGACTGATCTCATTGGAATTCAGAAGAATGAGAGGAGATCTTGTAGAAACATATAAAATTATGAAAGAGATAGATAAGATAAAGGCAGCAAAGTTGTTTCCACTTGTAGGTTAGACTAGAACTAGGAGACATAGTCTCAAGATTTGGGGGAGTAGATTTAGGACAGAGATGAGGAGAAACAGCTTTTCCCAGGGAGTGGTGAATCTGTGGAATTCTCTGCCCAATGAAGCAGTGGAGGCTACCTCAGTAAATATACTTAAGACAAGGTTGGACAGATTTTTGCATATTAGGGGAATTGAGGGTTACGGGGAAAAGGCAGGTAGGTGGAGATGAGTCCATTGCCAGATCTGCCGTGATCTTATTGAATGGTGGAGCAGGCTTGACAGGCCAGATGGTCTACTCCTGCTCCCATTTCTTATGTTCTTATATATCATATTGACACATAAACTAGCTATTTTGACCATCAAATCAATACCAGTTCTCCAAGCATTCCCATTGGTCCAATTCCCTCTCTTATTTCATCACAGCACATTGCTTTTCACATCACTTGGATTCACCTGTTGCCCATATAAACTGGGCTTAATTTTACTGTGCACAGTTAATCCACCAGCCAACACAGGGATGTGGAAAGAAACCAGTTCACCTGCAGGAAACCTCTGCGATCAACTTCCACACTGTCTGTACCTGAGGTCAGGATTGAACTCAGGTTACTGGAGTTGTGAAGCATCAGTATTTCCTGGTGTGCAACTGTGCTATCCCATTAAATTCATGGCTGATCAAAAGACTAAATAAGAGGACTTTAGGTATCATGCATGGCTATAGAATTGTTGATATTGTAGATGTATACTGAAGCAACAGATGAACAGAGATAGGGTGATCACTTTACAGAAAGTCTGCACTCAGCCACAAGATGAACTGAGCCTCCTGTTGCAATTTTAATTCTCAATCCCACTCCAAATCTAATCCATATATCTGAAGCTACCCCCACTGACAAACTGACCTTCAGTGTAAACTGGAAGAATAATATCCTACCGTCTGTCTGGGCACTTAGCAGCATTCTGCAATGAGCAATGGAATTTCCAACCTCAGGTAAACCACATCTTCATTGTTTCCCATTGCCATGGTTATGTCCTTTTCTCATCTGTTTTCTATAAAATGCTTTGCTAATTACTGGTATTCATGTTCCTTATCATCTGATCTGTCTTAAATGATCCCCATATAGTATTTTTTTATCTTACACCTCAATCCTTTGCCCAGTTCTGTGTTGAAAACTGTAAACCACTCTTCTCTCAGTTCCAAGGAAAATTCTCTGACCCGGAACATTGACTGGTTTCTCTTTCCACAGGTGCTGCCTCACTGGCTGAGTTCTTAAACACAAGAGATTCTGCAGATGCTGAAAATCTTAAGTAACACACACAGAATGCTGGAGGGATTCAGCAGACCAGGGACCATCTATAAAGAGAGTACTCTGAAGAATCACTGAGGAATGACTCTAGTTGGATTCGAATATTAGGAACCAGATCCATCTTTCCTTGTGAGGAGGGTGGCTAGACACCCTGCAGGATGAAAAACAAGACCTGTCAAAGGGCGGATGAACCCTCTCATAGGGTCAATGGCCATCTCGCAAGCATATGCCGTGAAGCGCGGAAAGGGCATCCCTTGCATCGAAGCTTGGTCTGGCCATTCACTGCAACAGAACTTCCCCCAGCTGTCTTGGACCCCGCCATGCTGCTGGATCCGGGAGGGGATGTGGAGAGGGTGGGTCTGAACCTGTGCAACCCCCTACTCACCTAAAATCCATTCACGCACATGCTGTTCCTTTCTGAGGAGTGGGGTCAACCCCACTAACTGACTGAAAGGAACCATCATCATCCTATGGGATGGATAGCCAGAGAGAGAGAGAGAGAGAGAGAGAGAGGGGGGGGGGAGAATGATTGGAATAATATCACCCCCAATGTATGCTACCCTGAAGGTGCCTACATTGAGGAGGAGCTGATCACCAACTTCTTTGTAGGCTGTGGCTTGCTAAGGAGGTGTGGAGTAAGATGCAAGGGTTCATTCCCAGCAGCTGATTAAGAGAGGATTCTTTCATTTACAGGCTCTTCCCAGACACACAAACACACAGATGGGCATATAATGCTGCCGTAAGATTTTTAGCACAGTGAAAACAATCTTTGGTTTGTCCAGAATGTGTTGATCTACCAGCACCGTGAGGTCTCCGTAAGGGAAAGCTGCTGATTGGCACGTTACAAGCTTTCAGGAGTGCATGTTGAGGGATGCACTGAAGCTCAGTATAGCCAGTGCAAAGTCTTTGTGGGGCAGGACCATCGTCCAAGGCTCTTCCACTACAGGAGCTGAAGGGCTGATTTCAATGGAGAAGTCCTTCACACAGCTAAAGAGTGTATCACTTCAGAGCACCAAATGAGTGGCAACAGTGCTGCACAAAACAAGTGTCAGCGTAGTATAGTACTATTGTAAGTATATTAATCAAATGAGACTAAACACGTGTAAGGGGCTTTCATCTCTCATGTCACTGTGTAAGCTAATTAAAATGGCTTCTTTGTTATGTTATACTTGGGAATGCTTCTTTGTTATGCTAAATGCTGAGAAAGCCCTCCCGCTAGCAGTTTGTTGAATCACGTTACTGATAAGAAGGTGTTATGAATCAATTGGGATAGTTGTTATGTTCTTGGTGTATCTGTAAGATATTGTATGCTTGGGGTTTTGGGGGAGAAGGCGGGAGAGCGAGACAGAGGATGAACCAGGTGCTGTGATGTCCACTAACGGGGTCGGACCCCAAGGAGGGCATTCGGTGAGGAGACGGAGACGGACTCGTGTCGGGCATCTGTTGGACCACCGTTGTTGGTCCCAAGCGGCCGGTCGAGGTGGTCCGAGGGGTCGCAGGGTGAAGAAGAAGGGTCCTGAGCTCCAACTGTTTGTGCACGAAGAGATTGAACTTTGATAAGTGTAGCGCCTTTTATTTTCCTTTTATATTTTATTCTCTATTAATTATATAGTTCCGGTAATATCTATAAACTGTAAATCCTTTAATAGTATCTGGTGTATTGTCTGTTATTTGGGCAGGGTGGGGTACATCACACAGCATCCACACAAACTAATTGCCCAGTCTGGCGGGGCCGAGGGCTGTTTCCCTAGACGACAGTGAGCCGAGTGACCCTAAGGGTGGCCATGGGGGCTACACATGAAATGAGTTTTGCACTGTCTTTATTAATAAAGTTTGTTTCTGAAATATAAAACAACTTAGGAGTCTGTGTTGACCTGATGTGTTGAACGATCCTCTTCTGTTCAAGAGCAAATCTATGCTCTGTGATTCACCGATATACTGTACGAATGCATCAAATATCTTCTTCACTTCATCCTCTTCTACCTACCACCTCCCAGCTCTTCACTTAACTCTCCTTCCCCTAGCCATCTATCCACCCCCGCCCACCTGGTTTCACCTATCACTTTCCAGTTTGTACTCCTTCCCCTCTCCCTACCTTCTTACTTTAGCTTCTTCTAGCCTTCCTTTCCAGTCCCGATGAAGGGTCTTGGACTGAAACGTCAACTATTTATTCCCATCCCATAGATGTGGACTGACCTGCTGATTTCCTCCAGTGTTTCATGTTCGTTCTTCTTGACTCCACTTATTGTGCTCTTTTGGGAGAGCTGGGAAAAGACAAGTCAAAGTCAAAGTACATGTACTGTATTATCAAAGTATGACCCAGAGATTCATCTTTTTACAGACAGTAACAAAACAAAGAAACCCATAGAACCTATTAAAGCAAAAAAAGACCATCAAACACCCAACATGCTGAGAAAAAAATCTGTGCAAACAATAAAAGTAAGCAAATAGCATTCAGAACTGAAGTTCACAGAAGTGAGTTCATCCTGTGATAGTTGCAGGCCACAGCCACGGTTCGGTGCAAAGATGAGTAAACCTTGCATTTCAAAAGGACAAGCTTTTACCTTTGAGCATCGAGCCAAACACTTCCTATTTTTCACAGGGGCAAACACTGCAGTCAAGATGAAGGATGTACAATATGTGATGATGGGAACTGAAAACTTGAAGGTAAATATGAATCGATGAAAAAAATATTCCTTAGAGGAAAACAGATCAAAGACAATCTATTCAGTCTCTTACAACTCTGTTTAAAAGCAGTCGAGTGGATAGTGTTCACTTGAATCACAAATATAATTCTAAACCTGTTTAACAGTAAAGCTCTTCATGGGTCCTGACAAAGGGTCTCGGCCTGAAACGTCGACTGCACCTCTTCCTGGAGATGCTGCCTGGCCTGCTGCGTTCACCAGCAACTTTTATGTGTGTTTCATGGGTTTAATATTCTGTTCTGCTTGTAGAATAAAGCAGTATTTATAATTTAGATTTCAAGAAGTAATTTATAGGGCTTGAATGTATCTACAAATAAGTTTATTGTATTGTTGTGCCCTATAAAACCTGCCGACTCATACAGCTGCTTGACAGGAATTTCAAATTTATTCTATTTATTTATTTTTCTGTAATTAATAAGAAGTGCTTACATGAGTGTGTTTTTCACACATGTCACTACCAGCACCCCTGATAACACATCTAATTAAACAGCCTGTGTTTTCACCACTCTGACACATACCAACAAAGATACAATTATCTGTGCTGCACTTTGTCTAATGCAATGTCTGAAAGTCGCTGAGGTGTAGCTTTCTGAGTTATCAGTAAACTTGCTACAAGAAGTAATTAGAGAGATGGGAAATATAATTATGGGATGTGAGGTAACAGAATTACAGTTCTACAGCATTTTCAGCCTAGATTTAATTTCTTGGTTCCAATTCCCATCGGAACCAGACAAGCTCTTTTATTGTTTCCAGTGTGCTAAGGATCAGCCAAGTGTGAAGACTGTTTGTTTAGAATTCCTAACCTGGTGCTGTCCAAATCAATAAAATTTGGGCAGGGTGGTCTGAGGTGAATCTCTAATGTTATTTCTTCAGTAATCTGGAAAGAAACATTTCAAGCACAGGATTGGGCTAAATCTAGCATTGTCATTATAATCCACTATGTGGTTGAGATATTCTCATATTGGTTTACAAATATTTCAGAGAATTATCAATGTCTCCCTCTGAAAAACTGTATTTGTGAAATTCCTCATAGATACTTTAGTTACATGCAGATGGTCTGTTTCTTATAGTGAATTTCTGTGCTTGACAATAACTGATATTTCTTTCCTACTGTTTGGTATTGTGTAAGATATACATCATTTACAGTACTGTGCAAAAGTCCTAGACACACATATATAACTAGGGTGCCTAAGACTTCTGCACAGTACTGTGTTTGTCAGTGTGTGGTGGAGGGTGAGTTTGTAAATCTGGCAAGAGCAAAGAATGTTAGGAATGGCAAGGAGTGTGGGAAGGTGGCAGAAAAAGGCTACCAGGAGCAGGGGGTGGCACAGGTACAGACACCAGACAAGGTTATTTGATTCCAAACAATTGATTTATTTATCATTACAGAATGTCTTTCTAGTGCTGCCCACTCCCTCCTCTCTCTCTTCCTCCTTTCCCAAACTTGATTCCCCTCCCCCTGCCCCCTTCACACTCTGAGACCCATATCAGAATCAGATTTATCATCACTCATGTCATGAAATTTGTTGTTGATTTTTGCTGCAGCAGTAGAGTGTAATATATAAAATTACTACAGTATAGTGCAAAGGCCTGAGATACCCTAGCTACATATATGTGCCTAAGACTTTTGCACAGCCCTGTCACCTTGCTATTCAAGGTCCATACTTCTTAATGCTTAGTTCCTCCTATTTCAGCCAGTGTAGCTTCCTATTCATTTTGTTTCCAAGGCCATTTCTCCTTAAGTACTTTTGTGTTGTTTGCTTCCACAGTGCTTTGGACTAACAATTTTCATTTTTTTACCCAGACACATTGTAGCTTGCAGTAGTCTCAGCCTCTTTTGTGAAATTATATTCCTAGAGTCATCGAGTGGTACAACACAGAAACAGGCCCTCAGGCCTGATTTATTCATACTAGTCCCATTTAGCTTTTATTCATGTCCTATTCATGTGCTTGTCCAAATATTTTTAAACACTGTGATTGTACCTGCCTCTCCTATATACACACCACACTCTGTGTGAAGAAGTTACCCCCAGATCACCTTTAAATATTTCTTCTCTCACTTTAAATCTATGTCCATTATGTTTCAGCATCTCTAACCATGGAAAAATACATTATTTACCCCATTTATGCCCCTTGTAATTCTATAAACCGCCATAAACTCACCCCTCACTCTCCAGTGAGGGCAATTCCAATTTATTGAATCTCTTCTGGTAACTACAGCCCTCCTTTCCAGGAAATAACCTTGTGAGTTTCTTCCTTGGTCTTTCTAGTACTACTAAACTTTTTGAACAGTGTGGTGACTAATACACAATATTATAAATGTGGCTTATTCTATATCTTGTATAGAGGCAAAATTATGTCCCAGCTCTTAAACTCATTATTCTTCACTTGAAACTCATTGAAACACAAGCAAGCTAAATACCTTCTTCACTGCCCTATCCAACTTTTTCACCATTATCAGTGAGTTTTAAACTTGCACCCTTCTGTACATCATTTGCTTCCAAGATCCCTGCCATTTGCTGTATGTGTCCAGTCATCTCAGACGACCCCACACACGTAAAGTGCTGCAGGAAGCTCAGCAGGATTTGCGGACTTGCTGAGTTGCTCCAACCTTGTGTGTGTGTTGCTCGAGATTCCCAGCATCTACTGAATCTCTTGTGATTCGACAGCCCAAAATGAAATGTCTCACACTTGTATGAATTAAATTCCATCTGCCAGCTAATTCTAAACTCTCCATTTTGAGGAAGCATACTCTTAGCTTATCGGCTTATTCCATTCCCTCCAAAGTATTGGAGGATCATTGGTAATTTAAACAAACAAGAAAGCAGTCCTTTCATCTATAAAATACCTCCCAATGCCATAGGATTGTAAGACGTATAATATATAGGAGCCAAATTAGGCCATTTGGCCCATCGAGTCTGCTCTGCCATTTCATCATTGCTGATCCATTTTCCCTCTTGGCCTCATTCTTCTGCCTTCTTCCCATAACCCTTCGTGCTCTGACTAATCAAGAACCTATCAACCTCTGCCTTAAATATACCCAATGACCTGGTCTCCAAAGCTGCCTGTGGCTACGAAATCCACAGATTCACCGTAAGCACATTTCTCACACTGGATTTCTGGAAGATTCTACAGTGGTACACAAAGCTTCTGGAAGTCTCTGAACCAAGTGGCCCTGGTAAGAGCCAAACTGGCTGTCAGTGAGCATGTAATTAATGAGTAAGTGTTGTTTGATAGCATTTCTAACGACAGCTTCCATCACTTTGCTGATGACTGAGAGCTGATTTAACCCATTAGGATGGGTCCTTCTTTAGTGGAAAAAAAATACCTGGGCAATTTTCCACAATGTCAGGTATAAGCCAACATTGTAATTGCACTGGAATAGCTTGGATAGGAACACAACTATATCTGAAACTGGGGAATTCAGTACAGTAACTACATTACTATCTGCACCCATAGCCATTTTAAATCCTTAAAATGCTTCCATTTGAAATCTGTATACTTGTGGTTATCTGCCAACAATCCTTGTTTAAACTAATACAATGCTTTGTTAAACAAAATAACTTACGGAGAGAAAAAAATGTGTTTACTATCAGACAAGGCAATTCCACCTGCTCCATTTCTTACAGAGTGTGCACTCAACGTTACATAATGTTACAATTCCTTCATATCACCTCATATAAAACAGTGATAATAAACCTTATTCTGATACATAATGTTGAATATCTCAAAGTGATCAGCTCTCATTCTTCTAGTGAGCCAAAGCCAGTATTTCTTACTCCCCCCTCATTTCAGGTTAACCCCTCGTTCCAGGGTTGATATTGTGAATGACGCTAAATCCCCATTGTTACTTTAATTGCCTGAAATATGCTCTTCTCCTGTTCCTTGCAGTGCACAGTCAGTAAAACAAATGTTTCTCTGCCTCATTTCTGGCTGAATAGATTGCAAGCAGAAGTGAACAAGAAATGAGAAGGAAATTCCAGGAATGCATTTGAAGCATCTATTAAACAGCCTTGTAGGCCATTACCTAACATAATTGATACATGATATGCCAAAGAGCTACGTGATGTACAATTTTCCACACAGAGGAGTCACAAAGGAAACCAAGGAGTTTTTGCGGGGACCTGGGAAATTATTGCAATAGGTACAAAGAAGCAGAGAAATGTTCTACATGGTGTGAATAATTAAATAGCTTAATCGTGGAAATGTATTCTGGTTTTTATACAAGTTCAGGCTTCAAATTTAATACATATCCAGAGTATAACTGCCATAAAAATTAACTTGCTGCAGTAGCTGTGTAGTACATGGCAAACATAAATGAGCATAAATATAAATTAACATAAAGTAATCATAACTTACATGCCAAAACAGTGCCGCACGGTAGCCTAGTGGTTAGCATATCGCTTTACAATACCAGCAACTCCGGTTCAATTCCCACCGCTGCCTGTAAGGAGTTTATGTGTTCTCCATGTGACCGCATGGGTTTCCTCACACAGTCCAAAGATGTACTGATTGATAAGGCAATTGATCATTGTAAATTGTCCCGTGATTAGGGGAGGGTTAAATAGGAAGTGGCACACTCGAAAGGCTGGGAGGGCTTATTCTGCGCTGTATCTCAATAAATTAACAAAATATAAGAAAAATAAATAAAATGGGAATAATAACATTAGTGCAAGTCATATAACTGCATTTATTAGGTTAATTTGTTATTTTATACAAATTCAAACAAGAAGACATGGGTTGAGAATTAGAGGACAAGTTTAGGGGTAACATGAGGGGGAACTTCTTTACTCAGAGAGTGGTAGCTGTGTGGAACGAGCTTCCAGCAGAAGTGGTTGAGGCAGGTTCGATGTTGTCGTTTAAAGTTAAATTGGACAGCTATATGGACAGGAAAGGAATGGAGGGTTGTGGGCTGAGTGCAGGTCGGTGGGACTCGGATAGGGTAAGAGTTCGGCACGGACTAGAAGGGCCGAGATGGCCTGTTTCCGTGCTGTAATTGTTATATGATTATATGGTTATACTAAAACACAAATGACCATCCAGAGTGGAGACTGAACCTGTAACCCAGAGTTGAGATGTGTATTTTCAATTCGAATCAGGCTGATGAGTGAGTTGGAAGCAAGCTTGTAACTGAGAGTGTTTCTACACACCAGTTGCCTGTGCCCTTTTGTAACGAAAGTATTTTAAAATTCCTTCTTTGTTCTTTTTATATTCAGCAGCAAGAGGTATCTGTAAACAAAGGATGCACTGTACACATGTTAAAGGTGACAAGAAATTACTAGAGTTATATAAAGAGTCGATACAGAAAGAGAGAAAATTCGGTAATGCAGTAATAGAAGAGAAAAATATTATCAATCACTACACAGTATACTTCTGGAAGGAACAACAAGTGTCCAACAGCTACTCCAGTCTCTTTCTTCCTGTCAATGTCCCTCTCAATGTCTCAAGCTCCAGCTCTTGCCATTAGTTCAACTTAGCCAATGAAAAGATTCCCCTTCACACAAAGAAATTGCCCCTTTTTTATACCCTTCATGACACCTTACTCTAATACTTCCCAAACAAATGCATCTACTCTCAAGGCTGTAGACTGATAGACACACTAAGTTCTCAAAATATGGCTGAGAACAGACTACCTTGCATTTGCTCAAACTATCACAGATTAACACCATTTTGTCTGACAGACTCCCATTTTCAAGATTCAAGTTTATTTATCACGTGTACCTCAAAAACATATAGGGAAATGTGTCACATGTGTTAACAACCAGCACGCTGGAGGCTGTACTGGTGGCATCCCACAGGTAGTGTGTTACATTCTGGTGTCAACATAGCATAACAATGCTCGATAGAACAATTCAGAGCTCGACAAAATGGAATACTGTTACGAGCCCACAGGTTTCATTTACTGTGGACTGTTACTTTAAGAGCGCCTAAGTGAGGCGGTGCTATGACGTCAGTCACAGGCTGCTGTGAACTTAAACTCATATAGAGAGCGACCTTCAGTAAAGAGAGAGAGAGAGAGACTGGGGAAGCCAATAGCTTCAGCTTGTCACAGCTGGGGCTTGCAGCTCTCTTATGCCCACAAGGGTGGGTTAAACATCGGCATGGAGTGCATAAAGTATATATGTCTGTCACTCCGTATAATCCAAAGGAGTGGATTTTTCGGGATATCCTGTGAAGACCACTTATGTGTTAACCCTTGCCTGGGTATGTTGTGTGGCAACCATTTGAAGACGATATCCCTGTGACAGGTCACTTTTGGTGATAATTCGTATGTGGATTCGGAACAACATGACGGGCAAGATCTTTGATGATGATACTTCCCTTTACCTGTGAAATTCGACGTAACCACCTTTTCTCCACGTTTCACCCTGGATTACAAATATCTCTCTCCTATCATTTATTCCGTGGATGACTGAACTTTCCTACTTCGCCATCTTAAGACTCTAAGCCTTGTTTCCCCAAGCTCAGCATAGTTTGGGAGCTATATTTACACACATATATACACATAACACTGTTAACATTTATTTATCTTGGTTAGGTTACGACATTATAAGTAGATACTAATAAAGATAGTATTTTTAACATTAAAACCCGACAGTGAGAAATGTCTTGCTGCTGGTTTATTTCTAAAACGTTACAGTTCGTAACAAATTGGGGGCTTGTCCGCGACATGAACAAATTCGGAGCTTATTGATCGATTGATTATCGATCTCATTGGCTGCTTCTCTTTTGATTTACTTGTGTGTGTGGAAATCAGCAGCAATGGATATTGATAAATTTCGGGAAATGCCAACCTCTGAGGCATTGGAGAAAGCCAAAAAGGATGAATTGTTGGCCATTGCTAGTGAGTTAAAACTTACTGAGATAAAGTGGGATGAGAGAAAACCAAAGATTCAGAGGAAAATAGTTGAGCACCATGTATATATGGATTTGTGGAATTTGTTGCCACATATGGCTGTGGAGGCCCGATCATTGAGGGTGTTTAAGGAGGTGATTGACAGGTATCTAATTAGTCAGGGTATCAAGGGATATGGGGAAAAATCTGGAAATTGGAACTAGATGGGTGAATAGTTTAGCTCATGGGGGAGCTGCAGAGCAGACTCGATGGGCCGAATGGCCTACTTCTGCTCCTTTGTCTTGTGTGATCTTGTGATATATGCAGGTGTTTGATGAGGAGGTGTTAAAGAGGTTTACTGTAAGTAAATAGGAGATCCAGTTACGAATGAAACAAATGAAGTTTGATATACTTAAATTGGAGGCTGAAGAAAAACAGAGGGAAGAAGCAGACAGACAGAGGCGGTTTGATGCTAGAGAAGCAGACAGACAAAGGGAGGAAGCAGAAAAACAGAAGCGGTTTGAACTGGATAAGTTAAGGCTCGAGAAAGTAGTTGCTGGCTCTAGAGAACTGGTTGTACCGTTTATTGCCAGCCAGGAAGTTAAGCTGGTCCCTTCATTTGATGAGGCTAAGGTTGATAAATACTTTCAGCATTTTGAGAAGGTTGCTCAGAACCTACAGTGGCCGAAAGGAAGCTGGCCTCTCTTGTTACAGAGTGTAATTAAGGGTAAGGCCCAACAGGCTTATTTGGCTCTATCAATTGAAGATGCAGCTAATTATGAGAGGGTGAAACAGGTTGTACTTAAGGCTATGAATTGGTTCCAGAAGCCTATAGGCAAAGGTTTAGAAATTTGAGGAAATCTGTGAACCAGACTTATGTGGAATTTGCTTATGAGAAGTTTGTGAGTTTTAAATGCTGGTGCACATCTAAAAATGTGAATGATGATTTTAACAGCTGGAAAAATTTGCTTTAATTGAGGAATTTAAGAGGTGCATCCCTAATGACATAAAAGTATATTTAGATGAAAAGGATGCTGCCACTTTGCAGGAGTCTGCCAGATTTGCAGATGAATTTGCTTTAACCCACAAGGTTAAGTTTACCCCGAGTAACAGCTTCCAAAAGAGTAGCATGGATAGTCAGGGTAAACCAAAAATTAAATCTGGGACTCGTGAAGAAAGTAAGGATGAAGGGAAGCAAGTGAAGGAGAAATATTCTGGTCTTACTTGTCACTATTGTAAGAAAACTGGTCACATTATGGTTAATTGTTCCATTCTAAAGTGGAAGAAGGAAAAGGAGGCAGTCCCAGATGCTTGTATTCAGCGCATTGAAATACCTATAAACCAACAGGGTTCTGCACATTCTGATGAGGCTCAGTTAAGGACTGAGAGGTGTGACTGAGTTAAGAAGGGATTTGATCATTTTATGTCAGATGGGTTTGTGTCAGTGAATGAAGGGTCAACCCTGGTACCAGTGAAAATTCTTCGAGATACTGGGGCTTCTCAGTCACTTCTATTGGACAGTGTTCTAAAATTTAGTGAGGCGACTGACATTGGTGAAGTACGTCTTATTAAAGTCGTCGGGGGTGGCATTGTTTCTGTACCACTACACAAGGTAACTTTAGAGTCAGGTTTGGTTTTGGGACCTGTTAAGATAGGACTATGCTCCAGTTTACCGGTGGAAGATGCTACTTCGCTGTTAGAGAATGACCTGGCAGACAGTAAGGTTGTTCCTGCAGTGCAGCTGACAACTAAACCAACCACTGACGACCCACAGATGGATTCTACCATTTATCCCTCTTGCACAGTAACTCGAAGTATGGCTAAGCAGTCAGTAAATGCAGATAGTTCTGTGCAGCGTGATTCTGCTACCCAAACTCGAGATTCAGGTTTTGATGACTTGTCAAGGACTTTTCTGCCTTCATTGGTTCACCAGGATCCAGGTATTAAATCTGACAAGAAAAATTTACCTCTGTCTTATAGTAGAACAGAACAGAGACCCTGAGATTGAAGCTTTAAAAGAAAAACTTTCTCAGATGATGATATTAAGAAAGTGCCAGTTGGGTATTATATTAAAGATGGAGTGTTAATGAGGAAATGGAGACCACCTGCTATACCTGCGAGCGAGGAATGGGCAATTGTTCACCAAGTTGTTGTTCCTAAGGTCGGAATGAGATTTTAACTTTGGCCCATAGTATGCCCTTAGGTGGCCATCTTGGCATGAATAAAACTGTAAACAAGGTTATGAAAGAATTTTTCTGGCCTAGTCTGAGGAAAGATATTGTGACCTTTTGTCAAACTTGTCACACTTGTCAGATTGTGGGTAACCTAATCAGGCCACTCCAGTGGCCCCACTGCAGCCTATACCTGCCTTTAGTGAACCCTTTTCAAAAGTTATTGTGGATTGTGTTGGTCCATTACCAAAGACTAAATCTGGCCCTCAGTATTTGCTAACTAGCATGTGCACAGCATCCAGATTTCCAGAAGCAATACTTCTCAGAAATATAAAAGCTAAAACTGTGGCAAAGGCGCTTGTAAATTTTTTTACTTTGTTTGGTTTGCCTAAAGAAATCCAGTCTGATCAAGGAAGTAATGTTACATCTGGATTATTCCAACAGGTAGTTTATGAATTGGGAGCTAAGCAGATTACGTCGTCTGCGTATCATCTAGAATCACAAGGGGCTTTAGAAAGATTCCATTCTACCCTCAAAACAATGATTAAGACATACTTTGTTGAAAATGAGAAGGATTGGGATGAGGGAGTTCCTTTCCTTTTATTTGCAGTAAGAGAATCAGTGCAGGAATCATTAGGTTTTAATCTGTTCAAACTTGTATTCGGTCATAGCGTTCAGGAACCTTCCACTTTGTTAAAGGAACAGTGGATTAGTGAGAACGTACATATCAATTTGCTGGACTATGTTTTGAAGTTCAGGGAGAGATTACACCAAGCCTGTAGTCTAGCGAGACAAAATTTAAAGATTTCTCAAAACAACATGAAGTGTTGGTATGATAAACAGGCTCATGAAAGAAAATTCCAAGTGGGAGATAAGGTGCTTGTTTCATTTCCAATATTGATAAACCCACTTGAAGCGAAATACCATGGACCGTATCAGTAAGTGTCTCAAGTTAATGATGTAAATTTTATAGTCAAACCACCTGACTGACGTTAAGTCAACACAGCTGGTACATGTAAATATGTTGAAGCCATATTTTGATAAACAATGTGCAGCTGTGACTAGGGTGGAAAATAATGCATCTGGCAACCCTGGCAACGATTTAATTGATTCATCTGAGGTTTATTCTAAATCAAATATTGTCTCAGTAAGACAAACAAATTCGACTGCTCTAGAAAACATTGATAACAAGTTGGCCCATTTGCAGCCACAGCAACGACAACAAATGAAGGAATTAATTTTGAAGTTTTTGACTTATTTCCCTATGTTCCAAAGAGAACCACAGTCACATCACATGACGTAGATGTTGGGAATGCCAAGCCAATTAAACAACACCCCTATCGCATGAACATAGAAAAATGTAAACTGGCTGAACAAGAAATTGAGTTTATGCTGAAAAATGGTATTATTCGGCCTTCTAACTCAGATTGGATCTCACCTTGTGTTATTGTGCCTAAACCAGATGGTAGTTTTAAGTTTTGCACTAACTATAGAAAGGTGAATGCTGTAACAAAAACAGATGCTTATCCCATCCCTAAGGTGGATGATTGCATAGACAAAGTTGGAAAAGCTAAGCTTCTTACAAAGATTGATCTGTTGAAAGGGTACTGGTCTATTCCATCGACTGATAGAGGTAGAGAAATTTCTGCGTTTGTGACACCTTCTGGGTTGTATGAATACAATGTTCTGCCATTTGGAATGAAAGATGCTCCAGGAATATTTCGGGGAATGATTAATTCTGTTATTCAAGAGTTAAAACATACAGATGCCTATGTTGATGATTTAGTCACAGGGAGTGACACATAGGAAGCACATATCTCTGCAGTAGAAGAGTTGCTTAAAAGGCTTTTGAAGGCCAACCTTACAGTTAACTTAGCTAAGAGTGAATTTAACCATGCCACTGTGACCTATCTTCGTTATAGGTAGGTCATGGTGAGTTAGCTCCTGTTCCAGCAAAAGTTCAGGCAATTTCTGAAGTTCCCATTCCAACTGGTAAAAGGCGGTATATGAGGTGTTGCTCCTCCAACCTGAGTTTAGCCTCATCATGGCAGTAGAGGAGGCCATGTATGGACATATCTGAATGGGAATGGGAACCAGAGTTGAAGTGATGGCAGTAGAGGAGGCCATAGGCTAAACTCAGGTTGGAGGAGCAACACCTCATATACCGTCTAGGTAGTCTCCAGCCCCTTGGTATGAACATAGAATTCTCCAACTTCTGGTAATTCCCTCCCCCTCCCTTCCTCTATCCCTATTTCACATCAGCTCCCTCATAGTTCCGCCTCCTTCTACTACTTCACATTGTTCTCCTGCCAGTCACCTCCCTGCTTCCCCTCCCCCACCCCTTTGTCTTTAAAATTACTGTTTTTTTCAACTACCAGCATTCTTCAAACCCTCCCCAAAGTTCTTCCTTCAGTCCTGATGAAGGGTTTCGGCCCGAAACGTCGACTAATCTTTTCAACTGATGCTGACTGACCTGCTGAGTTCCTCCAGCGCATTGTGAGTGTTCATTTGACAACAGCATCAGCAGATTATTTTGTGTTTACTTATTTTAACTTTACAGAGTTTTGATGTTTATGCTTGCCCAGCTCAGAAACCACTTGTGGTTTATACAGATCATAATCCATTGGTGTTTTTGAGTAAGATGAAGGACAAAAACAGACGGCTGTTAAACTGAGTCTGACTTTGCAGGAATATGATCTTATGATAACTCACATTAAAGGCAATGATAATGTTATTGCTGATTGTCTTTCCAGGTGTTAAGCTTGCAATGTATTTTTAATAGTGGGGTAGAATCTGGTATTTGTAAACGCTTCTGCAATATGTTAAAGGTGTCCCCCGCTTTTTGAACGTTCACTTTACGACACCTCACTGTTACGAAAGACCTACATTAGTTACCTGTTTTCGCTAACATAAGGTGTTTTCACTGTTATGAAAAAAGGCAGCATGAGATAAAAGGCAGCGCACGCCCTGAGCAGCCAAACTCCTCCCCCGGAACTGCATTCTAGCCGGTATTGCTAAAGCACGTGCCTGTGAGCATCTGTGCTTTATGTCGACTTATTTTGCGCATCTGTTTGCAAGATGAGTTCTAAGGTATTGGAAAAGCCAAGAAGAGCTTGTAAAGGTGTTACACTTAGCGTAAAACTAGACATAATTAATTGTTTCGACCGTGGTGAACGAAGTAAGGACAAAGTGAGTTTGGCTTGTGGAAGCTGACGAAGATGATGTTGAAGAGGTTTTGGCATCCCATCACCAAGAACTGATAGATGAAGAGCTGATGCAATTGGAAGAGGAAAGAACAACAATCGAAACCGAATGCAGCAGTGAACGGACCGAAAGTGAAGTCGTCCAGGAACTGAACGTGAATCAACTGCGTGAGATTTTTGCTGCAATGATTGCAGAAAAGTACAACTTTAATTTTGAAAGGGTACATAGGTTTAGGGCATATTTGCAGGATGGTTTGAGTTCTTACAAAGAACTGTATGATAGAAAAATGCGCGAGGCTAAGCAGTCAAGCATACTGTCATTTTTCAAGCCTTCCACATGAGCCACAGCAGATGATGAACCTCGACCTTCCACATCGAGGCAGGCAGACATAGAAGAAGATAACCTACCTGCCCCGATGGAAACAGATGACAATGAGATGACACCCCAGTGTCCCACCACCCCAGTGGTCCCAAACTCCGGGCCGCGGACCGATACATTGCCATGAAGTATGCAGTGGTGCAGTGGTAGCCAGGACACACCCAGCACATCTTTAAGAAAAAAAGCTGAAATAAACATGCTAATTCATTAAGTGCCGCTGATTGTCAATTGCCGATTGTATCGCCTCTGATCTGGGCCAACATTTACGTGCCGGGCGGCACCTAATTAATTAGCTTGTTTATTTTGGCTTTTTTCTTAAACATGTGTTGGGTGCATCCTGGCTACCGCTGTACCACTGCATGCTTCGTGGATTGGTATCGGTCGGCGGCCCGGAGGTTGGGGACCACTGCATCACACCAGCCTCCGACAACTCAGTCTAACACACCATCAACAATGTGCTCGGTGCTGTCTTCCCGATTCCAGTAGGTGATACTACACTATACATACATTGTTTCTACTTTATATAGGCTGTGTATTTTTAAGTGTTATTTGGTATGATTTGGCAGCTTCATGGCTTAAAGGTTACTGGAGAGTGTTTCTGCCGAGAGTACTTGCGCCGTGTTCCTGCCGAGAGTGCTTGCGTGAGATTTTTGCTATTGTGGACAGTGTGGCAATGATTGTAGAAAAGTATTTCTACTTTATGTAGGCTGCATATTTATTATATCATTCCTGCTTTTACTATATGTTACTGTTATTTTAGGTTTTATGTGTTATTTGGCATGATTTGGTAGGTTATTTTTTGGGTCTGCGAACGCTCACAAATTTTTCCCATATAAATAAATGGTAATTGCTTCTTCACTTTACGACATTCCAGCTTACAAACCATTTCATAGGAATGCTCTACCTTCAGATGGCGAGGGAAACCTGTATATGATTGCCATACATGTATTTTTTCAAATTGTGTAGTTTGCAGATCAAAATTTTCCTTTTTTGAGGGGAAGTGTTACAAACCCACAGGTTTCTACAACAATTGTTCATCCCAGTTTGGCAAAAGAATAAATCAAGGAAGGTAGTGCACCTGTGGCTGACGAGAGAAATTAGGGATAGTATCAATTCCAAAGAAGTAGCATACAAATTAGCCAGAGAAAGTGGCTCACCTGAGGACTGGGAGAAATTCAGAGTTCAGCAGAGGAGGACAAAGGGCTTAATTAGGAAGGGGAAAAAAGATTATGAGAGAAAACTGGCGGGGAACATAAAAACGGACTGTAAAATCTTTTATAGATATGTAAAAAGGAAAAGACTGGTAAAGACAAATGTAGGTCCCCTGCAGACAGAAACAGGTGAATTGATTATGGGGAGCAAGGACATGGCAGACCAATTGAATAATTACTTTGGTTCTGTCTTCACTAAGGAGGACATAAATAATCTTCCAGAAATAGTAAGGGAAGAGGGTCCAGTGAGATGGAAGAACTGAGTGAAATACATGTTAGTAGGGAAGTGGTGTTAGGTAAATTGAAGGGATTGAAGGCAGATAAATCCCCAGGGCCAGATGGTCTGCATCCTAGAGTGCTTAAGGAAGTAGCCCAAGAAATAGTGGATGCATTAGTGATAATTTTTCAAAACTCGTTAGATTCTGGACTAGTTCCCGAGGATTGGAGGATGGCTAATGTAACCCCACTTTTTAAAAAAGGAGGGAGAGAGAAACCGGGGAATTATAGACCGGTTAGCCTAACGTCGGTGGTGGGGAAACTGCTGGAGTCAGTTATCAAGGATGTGATAACAACACATTTGGAAAGCGGTGAAATGATCGGACAAAGTCAGCATGATTTGTGAAAGGAAAATCATGTCTGACGAATCTCATAGAATTTTTTGAGGATGTAACTAGTAGAGTGGATAGGGGAGAACCAGTGGATGTGGTATATTTGGATTTTCAAAAGGCTTTTGACAAGGTCCCACACAGGAGATTAGTGTGCAAACATAAAGCACACGGTATTGGGGGTAAGGTATTGGTGTGGGTGGAGAATTGGTTAGCAGACTGGAAGCAAAGAGTGGGAATAAATGGGACCTTTTCAGAATGGCAGGCGGTGACTAGTGGGGTACCGCAAGGCTCAGTGCTGGGACCCCAGTTGTTTACAATATATATTAATGACTTGGATGAGGGAATTAAATGCAGCATCTCCAAGTTTGTGGATGACACGAAGCTGGGTGGCAGTGTTAGCAGTGAGGAGGATGCTAAGAGGATGCAGGGTGACTTGGATAGGTTGGGTGAGTGGGCAAACTCATGGCAGATGCAATTTAATGTGGATAAATGTGAAGTTATCCACTTTGGTGGCAAAAATAGGAAAACAGATTATTATCTGAATGGTGGCCGATTAGGAAAAGGGGAGGTGCAACGAGACCTGGGTGTCATTATACACCAGTCATTGAAAGTGGGCATGCAGGTACAGCAGGCGGCGAAAAAGGCGAATGGTATGCTGGCATTTATAGCGAGAGGATTCGAGTACAGGAGCAGGGAGGTACTACTGCAGTTGTACAAGGCCTTGGTGAGACCACACCTGGAGTATTGTGTGCAGTTTTGGTCCCCTAATCTGAGGAAAGACATCTTTGCCATAGAGGGAGTACAAAGAAGGTTCACCAGATTGATTCCTGGGATGGCAGGACTTTCATATGAAGAAAGACTGGATGAACTGGGCTTGTACTCGTTGGAATTTAGAAGATTGAGGGGGGATCTGATTGAAACGTATAAGATCCTAAAGGGATTGGACAGGCTAGATGCAGGAAGATTGTTCCCGATGTTGGGGAAGTCCAGAACGAGGGGTCACAGTTTGAGGATAGAGGGGAAGCCTTTTAGGACCAAGATTAGGAAAAACTTCTTCACACAGAGAGTGGTGAATCTGTGGAATTCTCTGCCACAGGAAACTGTTGAGGCCAGTTCATTGGCTATGTTTAAGAGGGAGTTAGATATGGCCCTTGTGGCTACAGGGGTCAGGGGGTATGGAGGGAAGGCTGGGGCGGGGTTCTGAGTTGGATGATCAGCCATGATCATAATAAATGGCGGTGCAGGCTTGAAGGGCCGAATGGCCTACTCCTGCACCTATTTTCTATGTTTTTATGTTTCGTTTACAGTGGACTGTTACTTTAAAAGCACCTAAGTGAGACAGGACTATGACATCAGTTACAGGATGCTGCTAACTTAAATTCATATACAGAGAGCAACCTTCAGTCGAGAGAGAGACTGGGGAAGCCGATAGCTTCAGCTTGCCACAGCTGGGGCTTGGAGCTCTCTCATGCCCACAAGGGTGGGTTAAACATCGACATGGAGTGCATAAAGAATATATGTCTGTCACTTCATATAATCCAAAGGAGTGGATTTTTCGGGATATCCTGTGGAGACAACTTATGTGGTAACCCTTGCCTGGGTATGTTGTGTGGCAACCACTTGAAGACGATATTTCTGTGACAGGTCACTTTCAGTGATAATTCGTTTGTAGATTTAGAACAACATGACGGGCAAGATCTTCGACGACGATACTTTACCTGTGAAATTCGACGTAACCACCTTTTCTCCACGTTTCACCCTGGATTACAAATATCTCTCTCCTATCATTTATTCCGTGGATGACTGAACTTTCCTACTTCGCCATCTTAAGACTCTAAGCCTTGTTTCCCCAAGCTCAGCATAGTTTGGGAGCTATATTTACACACATATATACACATAACACTGTTAAGATTTGTTTATCTTGGTTAAGTTATGATATTCTAAGTAGATACAAATAAAGGTAGTGGTTTTAACATTGAAACCTGACTCAGTGTGAAATTACTTTCTGATGGTTTATTTCTAAATCGTTACAGTTCGTAACAATACAATAAGAAAAAAAAAACAACAGCAGAACAACCCCAAGACATTGGGACTTCTTTGGCCTCCAGCCTCCTGTGAATTCAGATTCAGATACAGATTTGGATGCAAGCATTTTAACATAGAAAAAGGAGGAATAAAAATTAACTCTTTCCTTACACTCTTTCAGTTAGTGCAGAATTAACCTCAACTTTTCTCATCGAAGCAGAACAGTAGCTATAATTAAATTTTGGATTGTTATTGCTATGCTTCCTTAATATGTATGGATGGGGTACTAAGTTCTCACATGTGCTTTTCTGGGTAAAAAAGTCAAGATGGGAGAGTCTTTCAAATTTCTATTTCATCTTTATTCATAACACAGCTAGTACTTGTTGCCCATCCATCATTGACCCTGGAGATAAGGCGATTGATGCTTTATTTCAGAAGCAACCATGAAGACAGGTCTGGATTGACACAGGCCAGACACCAAGCAACAGATTACAAATGCAAGAGATTCTGCACTTGCTGTAAATCCAGAGCAACACATAGAAAATGCTGGAGGAGTTCAGCAGGCCCAGGGGCATCTATGGAGAGGAATAAACAGTCAACATTTCATGCCAAGACCCTTCAAAAAAGATATTCAACAGATTTCTTTGCTTGAAGGATATTGGTGAGCCGAATAATTTTGTTTTATAAGTCAACAGAGTGAATTCATGGCACCAAAACTGATGCTAACCTTAACTCCAATTATTTGTAATTTTTCAGGTGCTGTGTTGGGAAATGAACATATTTTTGGACCAATAGTTTTGGCCTCCATGTGATAATCTAGTAATTTAACCATTCCACCACCATATTAGGATTTAGGGTGTATAGCAAAATATTAACTTCAGCAGCCAATCTTTAGACCTGAAGAAGGACTGTAGGTTAAATTTAAAATGCAGTTCCTGCAGCTGTGAAATGCAGTTAATTGGAAAACCAGACAATATTGGTTAACATTCATTTTGGGTGCCTGGAACGTAGGTGCAAAGAAGGTGGTTCAAGATTATGTGTGATTGAAAGAAAGTATTGTAGATACATTGTAAATATAAAATTGCCCCTTGATCTTTAGTATATAAAATGTCATGCAATGTTGGATTGAACAGGCCTCTTCCTCTGAAAGAGTCTCTATAAGATGCCTGCTGCTCATCTTTGTTGAATAAACCACTCTTGTGTCCATTAACTTGTCTCTCTCTCTCTCTCTCTGGTGACTTTGTTCACATATAACACACCACACCTATCATTCAGCATCTTGCATGTATAGATCAGGATAAGAATAGCATAGATAATTGGGAAAATATGCTGATGGAATGTAATTGAATTCAAAATTTATAATGACTTCCATCTTAATGCGGAGTACAAACAGCTCAAGGCATTCAGTCAGTCACTGGAGACAAAGTGAGCTATTTAAATAAATAGGCATCCATTAGTCTCATGTTTTGCGCCTTGGAAGATTTCTAGGGTGCAGGCCTGGGCAAGGTTGTATGTAAGACCAGCAGTCGCCCATGCTGCAAGTCTCCCCTCTCCACGCCACCGATGTTGTCCAAGGGAAGAGCCCTAGGGCCGATACAGCTTGGCACTGGTGTCGTCACTGAGCAATATGTGGTTAAGTGCCTTGCTCAAGGACACAACACGCTGCCTCAGCTGTCCATCGAACTGGCGACCTTCAGATCACTAGACTGATGCCTTAACCACTTGGCCACTTAACTAACCTAAACTTGAAGATTTTGGAAGCACCTCCAGAATGCTGTGCAAGATGAGTACCGTAATAACAGAGAAATCAATCTTATGGTGCAGTACAGCACACAGGGTAGTCTTTGATTAGTCTATCATTACTTTCACTTTGTTTATGCTTAGTGGGTTAGATGCTGAGAGGACTTCCCAAATAAATGTCACATAACGTGACGACACATCAATGAAAAGGTAAATTATTAAAAGCTGAATTCCTGGCGGAGTTAATACTAAATAACAAAAGAAGCTAATTAGTGATCTTCAACAAAATTAATTAATGCTTTCCAATGAATTACCCTGTTTAGATGAAGGACAACAGAGCTCGGGAGCAATTAGGTGTTACATGCACTAATTAAACAGTCTGTTTTGCATATTTAATTATTTTTTTGTTGGAGAGTGCAGTTCTGGAGGGTAAGAAGTATTTATATCTTCATTATTATTAATATAAGTACATGTTTTTATCTTGATTTTCACCACAACTCTGCAACAACACTCTGGGTTACAAATCTAATGTTTCCCTAGAGGTCCCATCTCTCACAGAACTTTAATCGAAATTTTAAGCGAGTTAAATTCACTTCTGGCCTGAGTAAACAGGATGCTCTTCTTTTTTAAGTCCGATGTCTATTTCAGATTTTTTAAATACTATTTCAATATGTTAAAAGGTTGCTGGCTTCTAATTATATTGCATCTGGTCAAAGCAAATTTAAACAGTGACAATGGGATTACACTTATACTAGAGTTTCATTTCAGAGTAACACACACAAAATGCTGGAGGAACTCAGCTTTATGGAAAGGAATAAATAGTCATTGTTTCAGGCTGAGACCTTCATCAGGACTGGAAAGTTTTCTTTACGGATTTTGAGATCGGATGAAATTAGTTTATTCTCATATACACCAGGGTGCAATGAAATTCCTTGACATACATACATATATACTGTATATAGTTGGGGTGTCTAAGACTTTTGCATAGTCCTGTGGTAATTTTATGTATTGTACTGTACTACTGCTGCACAAAAATCTAATTTCATGACATATGGGAGTGATGATAAACCTGATTCTGATATGGGTCTCTATTGTGGATGGAGAGTGAGAAGAGGATTATCATGGTTGGGAAAAGCAGAATGAAGAGGGAGGGAGTGGGAAACATCAGACATATATTCTGTAATGATCTATAAACCAGTTGTTTGAATGACCTTGTCTAATGTCTCAGGGCTGTGTGTGTCTTCACCCACACCATACCCTGCCCCTGGCACTCCTCTGCCACCTGTCTCACATCCCTCCTGTAATGTTCCACCCTGACCATTCCCAACACCCTTTGCTCCTGTCAGATTTCCAGACCAGCTCTCCTGTCCACATTGACAAGTACAGTACTGTGCAAATATCTGAGGCATCCTAACGATATACAGCACCCTACCAACCTCATGTGGGAGTGGATGATGCCATCATCTACCTGTGGCAGAGAGCTCACGCCCACCCAGATGATACCGGTGGCATTTTGAGAATCACATTTTTTGATTTCTCTGGTGCCTTCAATACAATCCAGCCACTTCTTCTGAGCAAGAAGCCGCAAAGGATGGGGGAAGACAAATCTACTATGTCCTGGATAACTGAATACCTGACAGATAGATGCCAGTTTGTACGGCTGGGTAGTTCTCTGTCTGAGATGGTGGTGAGTGGCACTGGAGCACCACAAGGGATTGTCCCATCTCTGTTTCTGTTCACACTGTACACCTGAGACTTTCAGTACAAACCTGAGTCTTGTCACTTGCAGAAGTTCTGTGCTAACTCTGCGGTGGTTGGGTGTATCAGAGATGGGCAGGGATCGGAGAACAGAGGACTGGTGGCCAAGTTTGTGGAGTGATGCGGGAGGAATCACCTGCTCCTGAATGTAGCCAAAACCAAAAAGATGGTGATAGATTTTAGGAGGAAGAGGATTCCTACATTCTGGAAGAAGAAGTTGTGAAGGTGGAGGAATACAAATACCTGGGTGTTCACCTTGACAACAGATTTTACTGGAAAACCAACACCAAGAATGTTTACAAGAAGGGGATGAGCAGACTCTATTTTATAAGGAAGCTGAGATCCTTCAATGTGTGCAGCCGAATGTTGGAGATCTCTTACCAGTCTGTTCTAGTGAGAGCAGTCTTCTTTGTGGCTCTATGTTGGGGTAGCAGCATTGGTGCTGCTGATGCAAAGAGACTAAAAAAAAAACATCAAATAGGCTGGATCCGTCCTTGGCTACAACCCAGACTCTTTTGAGTTAGTGATGGAGAAAAGGTCACTAAGCACACTGTTATCCATTATGGACAACCAGGTACATCCTCTCCATGAGCTACTAAATAAGCAGCAGAACACCCTTTCGAACAGGCTCGTTCAGCTCCACTGTCACAAGGATCATTACAGAAAATCTTTCCGACCAAGTGCAATAAGCATGTACAACAGTTCATCTCTGTGTGACAGGAGAACACAATGTCAAAGTACAATCATCTCTGTTTTATTATTTTGTACATTATTATTACACATTGGGAAATTATTATTGTGTATATTATTATTATGTATTTTGTTATTAGTTAATATTATTATTATTTATATTTATTATCATTGCTAAGTGTGTTTTTAAATGTTGCTGCTGTTAAAAAAAATTCCAACTAGGGATCAATAGAATGCTTATATAATTTCCAAAAACTCTGGATCCTGCGATCTCATGTATGAATCCTTTATCTTCAGAGTTCAAAAGTTCAAAATTAATTTATTAACAAAATGGATATATGTCACCATATACAACCCTGAGATTTATTTTCTTGTGAGCATACTCAATAAATCCATAATAGCATAATAACCATAATAGAATCAATGAAAGACCACACCAAATGGGCGTTCAACCAATGGCAAAGAACAACAAACTGTACAAATATACAAAGAAAGAAATGATAATATAACTAACTAAACAATAGATATCAAGAGCAAATGATGAAGAGTCCTTGAAAGTGTGTCTATAGGTTGTGGGAACATTTCAGTGATAGGGCAAGTAAAATTGAGTGAAGTTCAATAGGTGCACTCAATGCCAGAGAAATGTATACAATATATATCCTGAAATTCTTTTTCTTCTCAAACATCCACAAAAACAGAGGAGTGTCCCAAAGACAGTTAAACGTTAGAACCCCCAAACCACTCCCCCCAGCTCCCCCTTCCCACAGGTAAGCAGCAGCAAGGCAACAACCCCCCTCTCCCGCCAGCAAAAAAGCATCAACTCTCAAACGTGCGGCAAAGCATCAATAAAGACATAGACTTGAAGTACCCCAAAGACTACTTGTCCACCTGGTAATTCGACACACCACAGGTGCCCTCTCTCCGTAATAAGGGAAAAAGAGGTGCCCCTGTTTAACAGCGAGAGGGGAAACATAACAAGCAACTTGCTGATTTACGATGTTAAAAGTCTGTTGTGCCGCTTTTTCCGACCTCTGCGCCAAGAGAGAGTTGGTCCCAAGAAGGCTCAGGTCTCTGGACACACAGCCCACGGCAACTAACCTGCTGCTCCCAATGTTCCGTGTTGTCCCGCAACGCCTCAGTCAGAGGCAGCGGCCTTGAATCAGCCGGTCTCCAGAGCCACGAAAATCTGGAACCCTGAAGGTGTGCTAGTCTTCCAGGCTGCGTCCTTGGGATATCACAAAGCAGCCAGTCTTGAACCCCTAAGGGTGGGTCCCATTCCTGCAAAGAACTGAAGTCAGAGTGTAACTCCAGATCAGGGTCTTCAAAAGAACCTTGAAAAGGAAAACAAGAAATAGCAAAAATGTTTCCAAAAATGCAAGCAAAGGAGTTGCTGTTTAGCACCATCATTACTCCGCCTCTTTGGTTCAAGAGCCTGATGGTTAGGGTAGTAACTGTTCTCGAACCTGGTGGTTTAAGTACTGAGGCTCCTCTACCTTCTTCCCTATGTTAGGGGATCGCTGATGATGGATGCTACTTTCCTGCGACTACGCTCCATGTAGATGTACTCAACGTTGGGGAGGGCTTTATCTACGATGGACACAATCTTTGATTGTATTGTGAATATGTTGTGTTATAAAATTATTAATGAATGGCTTTGTTACATTTTCTGTGAACGTTGCACAAAATGCACGCTGGATCGCCAATAAATTAATTTGATTTTGTTTAATGCATGTGTTTGATGAATATGTAGATATGCTAATCTGGTGTCACTTATACTTTATTTCTTTGGCTGACAATTGCGTAAGTATATTTGTTCTATTTAAATTTATCTTTTATTGCTTAGTAGCTGGATTAAAAAACACATTTAGTTTGCCTTGAATACGGTTCATTGAGTTTTCTTGATCCCAAATGTTGATGGAAATTGATTTCTTTATTTTTGAGAGTCATTTTCAATGCTTTGACTGAGCAATACAATCCCACTGTTTATGTTGATTAGAATTCTGCACCAAATTATAATGTATTTAAAAATTTGTTAGATCTGTATAGAATAAAGTAACTGTAAGAAACAAGATTAGAAAAGTATGTTACCTATTTTACTAAGTGTGCAGTAGTTTTGGTGAATTTAGAACTGGTGGTATCGACCAGAAGTTTAATTTTGAGAAGAATAGTGAATGTAAGGATCTGGATTTGGTTTGCTGACTGAAGACAGGCAGTGGCCATCTATGGAGGAATGGAAGGGTGGCTTAGTCAGTTTGCAGATGACACAAAGGCGCCAGTGTGATGGATAGTGTAAAAGGTTGTCATAGTTTACAATATAGACAAGATTCAGAGCTGGACAGGGAGGTTGCAGATGGAGTTTAATTTAGGAAAGCATGAAGTGATACTCTGTGGAAGATTGAACTTGGGTGGAAGATTGAACTTGGAAGTAAAGTGTATGGTTAATAACAGGATACTTGGCAATGTGAAGGAACAGAGAGATCTTGGAGCTCAAGTCCATAGATGATTTAAAGTTCTTGCGCAAGTTGCTAGGGTGGTGAAGAAAATGTATAAGGTGCTCGCCTTTATTAATAGGGGGATTGAGTTCTAGAGCCACGAGGTAATGTTGCAGCTCTATAAAACTTAGATCACATTTGCAGTATTGTGTTCAGTATTAGTAGCATTATTATAGGAAGGATGCAGAAGCTTTTGAAAGGAGATTTATCAGGATGCTGACTGGATTGGAAAAGGAGGTTGAGAGGTGATTTTATCGAAGTGTACAAGTTTATGAGAGGCAAAAAATAGAGTAGACAGCCAGCTCCTTTTCCCCAGGGCAGTAATGGCCAATACCAGAGGATATTTGTTCAAGGTGAATGGAGGAAAATCTTGGGAGATAACAGGGGGAAGATTTTTTCACAGAGAGTTGCATGTACTGCTGGAGGTGGTGGTAAAAGCTGATAGATTAGTGACAATTAAGAGACTGTTAATAAACATAATAATGGCAGGTTATGGGCTGTGTAGGAGGGGAGGTTTAGATTGATCAGGGAGTAGATTTATATAGGTCAGCATAAACTTGTGTGTGCATGTGTTTCGATGAGAATATCTCCATGTTCTTGTTGAGTTTTTGTAAGTATTTTTTTGTGTGGGGAGGGGGGATGTTCATGTTGCGTTTCATGTGGGGGAAGTGGGGTTTGATGATTGTGTTGCTGTTCTTGTTCTTGTTGAGGGGAGGGGGAGGTGGTGGGTTTGCTGTTTCCCCGAACAGATTTCTGTGGTTTTCTCTTTGTCTCCTAGCTATCTGGAGAAGAAGAATCTCCGAGTTGTATTCTGCATACATACTTTGATAATAAATGAACCTTTGACTATTCGAACCTTTGAGAATGTGTGTTTGTGTGTGTGTGTGTGTGTGTGTGTGTGTGTGTGTGTGTGCGTGTGTGCGTGCGTGCGTGTGTGTGTGTGTGTGTGTGTGTGTGTATGTGTGTGTGTGCGCGCGCATTTCTGTTTGTGTTGTATTAAGGGGGTCATTGGATGCCCTGGGGAAAAGATTGCGTCCAGAATAAATAATTAGAAGAGCTTACAAGAACAGAGAAGGAGATCTGTCCTGTTTAGCAGGATAAGGTTTAAGTAGGCAGAGCTGGGTAATACTAATCTCTATAAGTAGTATTGATGAAATCTCAGTCTGAATGTTCTATGCATTAACACAGTGCCGATTGATGATTGAACATGCTGTTTTTAAATAATTGATATTCTCTTCATAATTATAGTATCTTTTTACACTTCTATAAATAGCTCTACTCAGTGTATGATTACCAGAATAGGACGAGCAGCAGTGAGAATTCAAACAAACACTTTTGAGCAAGCAAATCACATTAATAATATAACAAGATTGTGTCGATGTTAGTGGGTGAGAATTTCAGATCACTAGCCTACAAATCAAGCATGCATTTGTGCAGAAATAAGTTTTAACAAGAAATACAATTTTAACAGTTTCTGACAAATTTCAGATTAATCTTTAAAAAAAATGGACTCGCTGTTGTTCCAACTTAATGTTTTAAAATACTAAGAATGAAGGAGGCTGGAATGCACCTAATTAAAATATTTAAAATTTTATCAGATAAGTATAGAATAAAATAACTGTAAGTAACAAGATTGGGAAAGTATATTACCCGTTTTTCTATATGTGCAGTAACTCTGGTAAATTTAGAATTGGTGGTATTGACCAAAAGTTTAGTTTTGAGAGGAATAGTATGATGTGCTGACCTTCATTATTCAGGCGTTGAGCTCAAGAGCCACAAGGTAATGTTGCACTCTATAAAACTTAGACCACACTTGGAGTATTATGTTCAGTTAATAATATTTTACAGATCTGAAGAAAGATCTCGGCACAAAATGTTGACTGTTTACTTTTTTCCATAGATGCTGCCTGACCTGCTGAGTACTTCCAGCATTTTGGATGTGTTGTTTTAGATTTTCAGCAACTGCAGACTTTCCCATATTTAGAATGGCTGCATCATTTTTGCTTGTAATTACTAATATTCCATTAACTGCTGCTGAATTACTTCATACTTACCTAAGAGAGTTTGACTAAAGGAGATGAAGGCACTTAAATTGCCGTGCACTTACCTGAGAGGGGATTAACTTGCAGAAGGCAGTGTGTAAGTTCGTCTGCAGGGAAATGAGAGAATGGCTTAACATTTATACAACTGTCTGGATGATGTATTTAAGTTATGAGGAACAAGTACTATATTTAAAGTGGGAAGGTTTGGTGAATGTGTTTCATCTCACTTTTGCGCTGTTGGTGCAATCAGCGGTGAGAATATTCATGTTGTTTAACATATTGTCAGTTATGCATACAGTTTGTTGCTTCTTATTTAAAGTGCTACAGAGATGTAATGTCAGCATCTAGATTAATTTTAATTTGTATTATGAAAATCTAATTTGAAGAAGCTTACTGATCAAGTTTACTTAATTTTACATTCCCTTTTAAAGGGAAAAGATCATCCCTCATCTACTCTGCAGACCAGTGAGAACTTTTGTATTTCAGCAAGATCACCATTCATTCTTCTGAACTCTGGATACCATGAATACAATCTGCTTCACTTCCTCTGACATTTTATAATGAATTCCAGATGCACCCTTCAATGGATAACATCTGAATTTGTGGTTTTTCAGCTTTCCTTATGGGAAGATTTAATTTCTATGTTTAGTCTCTCAAAACACTTAATTGTTTTAAAATCCTTGATTTTAAAAAGGAAGTTTAAAAAAGAGAGTTTAAAAAGGAAGGAGACTTCCAACAGCTGTTTTTATGGATCGGGACAAGAAGAGTGGCGTGAGAGCTAAATTCTGAAGGAAGGCAGTTTTTTAAAAAAAAAACTTCTTCAAGTCCAAGAAAGACAAGACTGCACAGGTGCGTGACGTAGACAGGACAGCGTGGAGAGTTTAAAAAGGAGACCACCCTATACAGCGAGCAGCGGAGTGAGTGGCAGCAAAGTGTAGAGCTTTGGCTCAACGGGCTTGGGCGGTAACGAGAAGAGGCGAGAGCGAGGCACCAACTCCTTTTTTTCCCCTTGGTGAATCGGCCCGGACAGAGGGAGGAACAGCAGGGCTCACACAGCCAATGGTACAAGCTAATGGTTTAAAAAGTTCATGTGTTTGGCGAGGTAAGTGGGTGAGTAGACTTATTTTCCCTTGTTTCATTCCTGTAGAATTAGGTAGCATGTCTGCAGGGTTAGTGCTTTGTTCAGGGTATCAGATGTGGGAATCCTGGGAGATCTCCGGCCTCCCTGATGACCACATCTGCACCAGGTGCACCGAGATGCAGTTCCTCAGAGACTGTGTTAGGGATCTGGAGCTGCAGCTTGATGACCTTCTGCTTACTAGGGAAAGTGAAGAGGTGATAGACAGGAGCTACAGGAGGTAGTCATCCCTAGGCTACAGGGTTCAGAAAACTGGGTGACTGTCAGGAGAGGGAAGGGAAATGCCCGGATAGTGGAGACCAACCCTGTGACTGCCCCCCTCAGCAACACATATCTTGTTTTGGATGCTGTTGAGGGGGATGACCCGACAGGGTACAGCCACGGTGACCGGGTCTCTGGCACTGAGTCTGGCGCTATTGTGCAGGAGGGAAGGAGGGAGAAGAGGAATGCGGTAGTCATAGGGGATTCTATAGTCAGGGGAACAGGCAGGAGATTCTGTGAGCCTGATAGAGATACCCGCATGGTGTATTGCCTCCCAGGTGCCAGGGTATGGATGTCTCGGATCGGGTCCAGAATATTCTGAAGGGAGAGGGTGAGCAGCGAGCTGTCTTGGTACATGTTGGTACCAATGACATAGATAGGAAAAGAGAAGAGGTCCTGAAGAGAGATTTCCGGGAGTTAGGAAGGAAGCTGAGAATCAGGACCTCCAGGGTAGTAATCTCGGGATTTCTACCTGTGCCTTGTGCTAGCGAGGGCAAGAATAGTAGGATCAGGCAGATGAATGTGTGGCTGAGAGACTGGTGCAGGGGGCAGGGCTTCAGATTCTTGGATCATTGGGATCTATTCTGGGGGAAGTATGACCTGTTCAAAATGGACAGGTTACACCTGAACCCGAAGGGGACAAATATCCTGGTGGGAAGGTTTATTAGAGCTGTTAGGGGGGGGTTTAAACTAAGTTGGCAGGGGGATGCGAACCGGAATGACAGAATGGAGGAGGGGGAAAACAGAAATAAATCTCAGATAGTGAGCAGTAAAGATGTCAGGAAGGACAGGCAGGGGATGAGGCATATTTGCAGCCATTGGGATGAGTTGCAGTGCAATCAAAGCGAAAAGTACCAAATACTGGTCTTAAGGTGTTATACTTAAATGCACGCAGCATAAGGAATAAGGTGGATGATCTTGTTGTACAGCTACAGATTGGCAGGTATGATATTGTGGTCATCACTGAGACCTGGCTAAAGGATGCATACCTCTGGGAGCTGAACGTCTAAGGATACACGGTGTATCAGAAGGATAGGAAGGTAGGCAGAGCGGGAGGCGTGGCTTTATTGGTGAGAAATGATATTGTCATTAGAAAGAGGTGACATAGGATCAGAAGGTGCAGAATTTTTATGGGTTGAGCTAAGAAGTTGCAGGGGTAAAAGGACCCTGATGGCAGTTATATACAGGCCTCTTAACAGCTGCAGTGATGTGGACTACAAATTACAACAGGAAATAGAAAAAGCTTGTCAGAAGGGCAGTGTTATGATAATCATGGGGGATTTTAACATGCGAGTGGATTGGGAAAATTAAATCAGCACTGGATCTCAAGAGAGAGAATTTGTAGAATGTCTGCGAGATGTCTTTTTAGAACAGCTTGTTGTTGAGCTAACTAGGAGATCGGCTGTACTGGATTGGGTATTGTGTAATGAACCAGGGATGATTAGAGAGATTGAGGTGAAGGAACCCTTAGGAGGAAGTGATCATAACATGATTGAGTTCACTGTGAAATTTGAGAGAGAGAAGCTGAAATCCGATGTGTCGGTATTACAGTGGAGTAAAGGAAATTACAGTGGCATGAGAGAGGAACTGGTCAAAGTTGACTGAAAAGGGACACTAGCGGGAAGGACAGCAGAGCAGCAGTGGCTGGAGTTTATTCGAGAAGTGAGGAAGGTGCAAGACAGATATATTCCAAAAAAGAAGAAATTTTCGAATGGAGAAAGAATGCAACCGTGGCTGACAAGAGAAGTCAAAGCCAAAGTTAAACCAAGGGAGAGGGCGTACAAGGAAACAAAAATTAGTGGGAAGACAGAAGATTGGGAAGTTTTTAAAAGCTTGCAAAAGGAAACTAAGGGGGTAATTAAGAGGGAAAAGATGAACTATGAAAGGAAGCTAGCAAATAATATCAAGGAGGATACTAAAAGCTTTTTCAAATATATAAGAAGTAAAAGACAAGTGAGAGTAGATACAGGACCGAAAGAAGATGATGCTGGAGAAACTGTAATGGGAGACAGGAGATGGCGGAGGAACTGAACGAGTATTTTGCATCAGTCTTCACTGAAGAAGACATCAGCAGTATACCGGACACTCAAGGGTGTCAGGGAAGAGAAGTGTGTGTAGTCACAATTACGAAAGAGAAAGTACTCAGGAAGCTGAATAGTCTAAGGATAGATAAATCTCCCGGACCAAATGGAATGCACCCTCGTGTTCTGAAGGAAGTAGCTGTGGAGATTGCGGAGGCATTAGCGATGATCTTTCAAAAGTCAGTAGATTCTGGCATGGTTCCGGAGGACTGGAAGATTGAAAATGTCACTCCGCTGTTTAAGAAGGGGGCAAGGAAGCAAGAAAGAAATTATACACCTGTTAGCTTGACGTCAGTGGTTGGAAAGTAGTTGGAGTCGATTGTCAAAGATGAGATTACGGAATACCTGGAGGCATATGACAAGACAGGCAGAACTCAGCATGGTTTCCTTAAAGGAAAATCTTGCCTGACAAACCTATTGCAATTTTTTGAGGAAATTACAAGTAGGCTGGACAAGGGAGATGCAGTGGATGTTGTGTATTTGGGTTTTCAGAAGGCCTTTGACAAGGTGCCACACGTGAGGCTGCTAAACAAGATAAGAGCCCATGGAATTACGGGAAAGTTACATACGTGGATAGAGCATTGGCTGATTGGCAGGAAACAGAGAGTGGGAATAAAGGGATCCCATTCTGTTTGGCTGCCGGTTACCAGTGGTGTTCCACAGGGGTCCGTGTTGGGGCCGCTTCTTTTTACATTGTACATCAACGATTTGGATGATGGAATAGATGGCTTTGTGGCTAAGTTTGCTGATGATACAAAGATAGGTGGAGGGGCCGGTAGTGCTGAGGAAACGGAGAGTCTGCAGAGAGACTTGGATAGGTTGGAAGAATGGGCAGAGAAGTGGCAAATGAAGTACAATGATGGAAAGTGTATGGTTATGCACTTTGGTAGATGAAATAAATGGGCAGACTATTATTTAAATGGGGAGAGAATTCAAAGTTCTGAGATGCAATGGGACTTGGGAGTCCTCGTACAGGATACCCTTAAAGTTAACTTCCAGGTTGAGTCGGTGGCAAAGAAGGCGAATACAATGTTGGCCTTCATTTCTAGAGGAATAGAGTATAAGAGCAGGGATGTGATGTTGAGGCTCTATAAGGCACTGGTAAGACCTCACTTGGAGTACTGTGGGCAGTTTTGGGCTCCTTATTTAAGAAAAGATGTGCTGATGTTGGAGAGGGTACAGAGAAGATTAACTAGAATGATTCCGGGAATAAGAGGGTTAACATATGAGGAACATCTGACAACTCTTGGACTGCACTCCTTGGAGTTTAGAAGAATGAGGGGGACCTCATAGAAACATTTCGAATGTTGAAAGGAATGGACAGAGTGGATGTGACAAAGTTGTTTCCCACGGTAGGGGAGTCTAGTACGAGAGGGCATGACTTAAGGATTGAAGGGCGCCCATTCAGAACAGAGATGCGAAGAAGGTGGTGAATCTGTGGAATTTGTTGCCATGGGCAGCAGTGGAGGCCAAGTCATTGGGTGTATTTAAGGCAGAGATTGATAGGTATCTGAGTAGCCAGGGCATCAAAGGTTATGGTGAGAAGGTGGGGAGTGGGACTAAATGGGAGATTGGATCAGCTCATGATACAATGGCAGAGCAGACTCAATGGGAGGAATGGCCGACTTCTGCTCCTTTGTCTTATGGTCTTATGGTTTTATATTGCTCTTAATTGAAGTTCAAATGTATACCTCTTTAGAGGTGCATAATAGAATTTCTTTGGAGGAGATCGCCTTAGAATGCCCCTGAATGGAAGGGTAAACAATGAGTTTTGGACAGCAAAGCAAGCTGCTAGTAGTGTGACTGGAGATAAGGAACTTTTGCTGTAAGATGACAGGCACTCAGGGTCCACAGAGAGCAAATTCCCTTCTTCAACAAGGTGCTTTAAGAGATGGGCCCTTTTCTGTGCAGTACAACTCTATGACTTCCTGTTAAGAACTTTAGACCGAGGAATGTTTTGTTGCCTCATCTTCTAGTTGGTTGTATATTCATGGAGCAATCCTTCAACACTGCAACAAAAGAGTCTTCCTGTAAGATGGCTGCATGCCTGGTGGCAGTGGCCTCTCTGGGTCCAACAAATGGTGCAAAAGTTTGCTTAAATGTTTTTCCTGGAATCAAGACCCTGTTGGACACTTGTAAAAGGAAATGCTGCAAGTCTGGTTCATTGGCTCATTGGTGAGTCTGATGGCAGGGGAGCTGGTTAGCCTTGGTTGTTGCACAGACAAGGCCCTCATGCCATGGAGTTGCCTGTTACGGACACCCAGGGGAGGAGTTGCCGGAGGTGGCGTGGGAGAGAACAGAGGTGCGGCAGGCACGATGGAATTCGTGCTGGGTTGGGGGGCTGGCACTCGCAGGCTGACAGTCCTGCCAGCGCTGTTCTCCTGTATTCACACCCTGGAAGACAAGCTGATTCACCTTTATCAGCAACTGCTACAGCACAAGATGAGGAACTGCAGCATTCTTGTTCTTACAGAAACCTCGCTGCAGGACAACATCCCATGCACCATCAGTCTTCGAGCCATACTATACTGAGACTTGTACTAATATTACTTTAATATATTATCATAACTGTGTGTGCTGTGTGTGACAGTATGACCTTTGGCCTTGGAGGAATGCTGTTTTGTTTAGCTGTATACACGTGTATGATTGAATGGCAATTAAACTTGAACTTGATTTTGAACTTGTATATTTGGGGTCTGTGTTTAGGAACAGACAGCAGATTAGAATATTCAAGGGGGTTCCGCTGGTTGAGATGTGTTGCTATGATAAGCATGTAATTTTGTAAATTTACCTGATGTCCATGTTAACTAGCTGATTATAGTTTTTGAAACTAGTTAATTGTTTATTATTATCTTTGTAATGAAGAAATATAAAACATCAGGTCAGGAGGGTGAAATTCTCATGGACTTTCCTGGTCTCTCCCTCCTGGAGGTTTGGTATTTGAATAAAGACTTCTGTATTTCTCAGTTTTAGATTCTGTATGGCTCAATTTTAGTACTCACAACAGAAGCTTTAGAGAAGGTGCAAATGAGATTTACCATGATGCTTCCTGGATTAGAGAACATGTGTTATAAGGAAATGTTGAGCAAATTGGGCTTTCTCTTTGGAGCAGTGGAGAATAAGAGGTAACATGATAGAGCTGTATTGTATTACGAGGGATGATTGATAAATTCGTGGCCTAAGGTAGAAGGAGACAATTTTAGCAAACCTAGCACATTTATTTTTCAACACAGTCCCCTCCTACATTTACACACTTAGTCCAGCAGTTGTGGAGCATACGGATCTTGGACCTCCAGAAAGTGCCCACAGCAGGGGTGATTGATAAGCTCGTGGCCTAAGGTAGAAGGAGATGAGTTATACAGCTCTCATTACATGTACATGCAGTTCAACACTTTGAGTGATTATGCAGAAAGTTTGAAGCTAATAACTCATCAGTTAATAACTCATCAGGGGTGATTGATAAGTCCGTGGCCTAAGGTAGATGGGTCAGTGTCGGGTCCACTTTTTTTTATGCTGTATATAAATGATTTAGATTGATGAAATAGATGGCTTCATTGCCAAGTTTGGAAATGATATGAAGATTGGTGGAGGGGCAGGTAGTGTTGAGGTAACAGATGAGATGCAGAAGGACTTAGACAGATTAGGAGAATGGGCAAGAAAGTGGCAAATGAAATATAATGTTGGAAAATGCATGCTCATGCATTTTGGAAGTAGAAATAAATGTGCAGACAATTTTCTAAAAGGGAAGAAAATCCAAAAATCTGAGATGCAAAAGGACTTGGGAGTACTTGTGCAGAACACCCTAAAGGTTAACTTGCTGGTTGAGTCGATGGTGAGGAAGGCAAATGCAATGTTAGCATTCATCTCAAGAGGTCTAGAGTACAAAAGTAAGGATGTGATGCTGAGGATTTATAAGGCACTGATGAGGCTTCATTTTGAGTATTGTGAACAGTTTTGGGCTCTACATCTTAGAAGAGATGTGCTGGCATTAGAGAAGGTTCAGAGGAGGTTCACGAGGATGATTCCAGGAATGAAAGAGTTATCATATGAGGAATATTTTATGGCTCTGGGCCTGTACTCACTGGAATTTAGAAGGATGAGGGAGGATCTCATTGAAACCTTTTGAATGTTGAAAGGGCTAGACAAAGTAGATGTGGAAAGGATGTTTCCCATGGTGGGAGAATCTAGGACAAGAGGGCACAGCCTCAGGATGGAGGTGCATCCAATCAAAACAGAGATGCAGAGAAATTTCATTAGCCAGAGGGTGGCGAATTTGTGGAATTTGTTGCCACATGCAGCTGTGGGGGCCAGGTTTTTAGGTGTATTTAAGGCAGAGATTGATAGGTTCTTGATTGGACAGGCCATCAAAGGTAATGGGGTGAAGGATAGGAAATTTGGTTGAGGAGTTAGAAAAATAAAGAATCAGCCATGATTGAATGGTGGAACAGACTTGATGGGCTAAATGGCCTAATTCTGCTCCTATGTCTTATGGTCTTATGGAAATAAAACTAGAGAAAAAGAATATTAACAAAGATTAAGGTCTTGCTCAAAGTAAGAACTGGAATTCGATTGTAAACAAGGTGGGACGGTGGAAACCTGATTAGATGAGTACAGGAGGGGCCGATGACGAGGAGATATATACTACCAGACTAAATATGCCTAGGCATTAACTCTGATGAAGATGGCAGAGTTTGTCATTGAAATATTGGTTAAAATTGATACCTGTACATGGCTGGAAGCCCAAGAAGAGCTTATATGTCAGAGACAGGTTTCTACAGGGATAGTGGTGGGTGCCTGAAACACACTGCCTGGGTGATACAGTGCATTAAGGTCATGCCGTATATAAGACTGTTAAGTGGGTACTGTCATAGATATAAGATTTAAGAAAATTGTAGGGTTATGGGCTGTGTAGTAGGGATGTGGCAGATTCATTTTGGAGTAGGTTTATATGTATTTGGCAAAACATCATGGTTGAAAGACCCTTACAGTGCTTTACTATTCTATGTTCTATATTCTAAACCAAGCATTGTATGAATACCATTACCTACACTGCATTTTAATTTCTGTGTTGTTATTTGAACTCCTGTATCCAGATAGTTAATATGGACCAACAGACTTCATCATTGTGGTATCATACTCTATTGTGGTTTGTTGTGGTTTAATCATTTCTCATCCCTTTGAATTTTGTTTCATTAGTAAACATGCATGCTTGTTTCAAATTCTCTCAAATCACTCAAGTCATGGACACTACTTGTTGTTTGAATAGAACTGAGAACATGCAGAAGGTGGTGAATCTGTGGAATTCATTGCCATCGACAGCTGTGGAGGACAAGTTATTGCAAATACAGTATTTAAAGTAGAGGTTGATATGTTCATAAGAACATAAGAAATAGGAGTAGGAGTAGGCCATCTGGCCCATCAAGCCTGCTCCGCCATACAATAAGATCATGGCTAATCTGGCCATGGACTTATAAGTCCAATTCAGCAATGGCTTAAAACCTTGCCAAGATTGGGGGGCAAGGTGGGGTGGCAAGAAATTTATCATTTGAATAGAGACATTTTAGACTCAGTTCTACTGTTCAATTACATTGACTGCATTGGATGTTTAATACATATGACAAGGAAATTAATTCATCTAGACCACTGCTGAAAGGGTTTCGACCCTGCTAGTTTAGAGAAGTTTCCTGAATATATTTTGAGTTAACAGAAATCAAGAGCTGTTTAATGGAATGCCAGACTGTAACAAAAACTCTATGAGTTGCAAATTATTTAATTATTTTATATTCATAACTTATTTATTTGGCATTCGGAATCAAAGGAGTCCTGTAAAAATTCTCCAAAATTTGAATTGTTAACATTATAAACCTGAAATAATGTGCAATACCAGTAAATTTGGCTGCAGAACAATAGTTGTTCAAAATATCAAATGGAAATGGCAGACAATAGTATTAAATGTTGCTTTAGTAACACAAATACGTTGAGTTCTAAATGCAGTACTTTTTGGAATTACTGTTTTTCCCTTGCCTCAAATTTTCATCTGCAATATTAGCCTATCACCTGATGTACAATCACCCAGAAGCCTGCAAGATCAGATAGTGTTTAAGGATTAATTATTCTATGAGAAAAACATATTGAATTTCTAAATGTTTGAGAAAGGTAATCTGATGAGGTTTTATTAAAAGAGCTAAAATGGGTTTAATCGTAAATTAATAAGCATTTTTAATTAGAATGTCTGATCCACTGCCTTTTGAGCAAAGTGATTTTAAATAACAAAAGAACTGCTTTCAATATATAACGCATTTCAGTTTCTCAGAACATTAAAAATAAAACAGGTGCCCGTTGGTATTCTTGCACATAAAATAAAAGCAGCCTAATTTCTAAAGACACGAGTGACTGTAGATGCTAAAACCTAGAGTAACACACAAAGGGTTACAGGAACTCAGTGGGTGAGGCAGCAGCTATGCAGGGAAATGAATAGTGAACCGTTCAGGTCAAGGCTCCTGAAAGACCTGAAGCAGGGTGTGATGAGCAGAGACTCAATGTAGTGTTGAATTTATTCTGTGGAGTGGCCAATTTTGTGGGTGGGACCATTTTGCAGAGGTCCTTCATCAAACTTTCAGAAACAGAGTTGTGAAAAATCCACGATGATTGGATGCACAGTGCAGTATTTGTCGATGTGGAGCAGAGAGAGTTTGTAAATCTGGAGGGAGCAAAGGATGTTGGAAATGGTGAGGGTAGATCACCGCGGGAGGAGTGTGGGATGGGTGGGGGAGAAGGAGGTAGCCAAGGAGCAGACACACCCAGCCCTAAAGCACCAGGCAAGATCTTTGGGTTCTAGACGATTGGGTTTATTGATCATTACCGAATGTCTTTCTGGTGCTTTGCACTTCCTCCCCTCTCCTTCCCTTTTCTCAACCATGTTTCCTCTCTCCTTGCCCCCTTTCCACTGTCAGTCTACAATAGAGACCCATGTCAGAATCAGGTCTATCATCACTTACATCTGTCATTAATGTTTATTTGCAGCAGCAGTACAGTGCAATACATAACATTACCACAGTACTGTGCAAAAGTCTTAGGAGCCCTAGCTATATACAGCTAGGGCTCCTAAGACCTATAAGACATAAGATCCTAAGACATATATATATGTGCCTCAGACTTTTACACAGTATCATAACTTAATATTGGACATCTTCAATGAGCCCAATCAAGGTAAGTGGTATCCAATATATCCAAAGAATTCATGTAATTGACTCTGTGGAGAAGATAAATGCAGCTAAGTGCTTGAATTTTTCTGGTTTGTTTTAGTTCAATATGATTTAAAAAAATATGCGTTGATATTTTAAGGTGTTCCTTAATAAATGTAATAGGTTTCATAAATCAACAAGTTAAATTTGGCAATGATTTAACTATTAAAACACTGCTGAAGGATATTTGACATTCAGAGTTATTTAAAAAGAGCTGGAAGGCCTTATTTCATATTTCCATATGACACTGAAGGGCAGCACTCAGTCTTCTCAGTCTATGAGAGCTCACAAAGCAATTCATTCCTCTGCTAATTTTCCCTGTAACCTCTCCCCTCATTCCTACCAATTCATTCCAGATTTTAAGGGAAACTTAGAGTGGTCAAGCAACCTACGGGCACATTGGTTAATGGTGTCAGGAAGTCACAATTGCCTGTGGTGTGCAGGTAAAATCTGGAGTAAGCTGAGCATCCAGGGGGAACCCATGTGAAAACTTCCCGTGGACAACACAAGAGTCAGAATTGTTCTGGGATGCTGGAAGTGCATGAGGCAGCAGCTCCACTAGCCATAACTCTGTGCCATTCCTTTGAAGGTGATGATGGTTGAAGGTTATCAGGGTGATCAGGAATTGATTGTGGACTTCAGAGAGGGGAAGCTGAGGGAGCACTCACCAGTCTACATTGAGGGCCAGCAATGGAACGAGGGAGCGGTTTCAAGTCTCTGGATATCAACACCCCTGAAGGTCCACGTACTTTGGGCCCAACTTATTGATGCAATTATGAAGAAGGCATGCCAGTGGCTATATTTCATTCAGAGTCTGACATCTACAGACGTACTGTGGAGTGCACTCGAACTGGTTGCATCACTGTCAGGTATGGAGAGGCCATTGCACAGGATTGGAAAAAGCAGCAGAGGGTTGTAAATTCAGCTAACTCCATCAACAACCCAACAAACCCCGCGTCGAGGACACCTTCAAAAGCTGGTGCCTCCAGAAGGTGGCATCCATCATTAAGGACTCCCACACTCCAGGACATGCCTTCTCCTCATTACTGTCATCAGGGAGGAGGTACCCTAGCCTGAAGATCAATGGTTCAGCTTCTTGCCCTGTTTCATCAGATTTCTGAACGGTCCATGAACCCATAAATGCTACCTCACTATTTTTGCTCTCTCTTTACACTATTTATTTTTATGTCTATATATACATATATTTCTTACTGTAATATGTAGTATATTTTATGATTGTACTGTACTGCTGCCTGCTACAAAACAATATATTTCATGACATACAGTATGTCAGTGATAATAAACCTGATTCTGGATCTGATTCTGATTCAGATTCACGGTGTTGAGCAGTAGGGTTGTCGGGTTCAATGGGACAGCGTCTGGAGAGAGTAGGTAAAGCACTACCAGGAGCACCCAAACCTCCCTCAGTTTTGCTGATTTTGGTCAGGTTGCACTGGAACATCCCATCCAAATGTTGGACAAGCCACACTCAAGTCCTTAGGGCCTCCATCTGATGTGAAACCACTAGACAGACTATGTTTCCCTATGTTTGAATAGCAAGGAGTTAGCACTTACATCCATGGTGATGAACTTTGAGAGGTTGGTGATGAAACATTTCAACTCCTTCCTGAGGAGTGACTTGGATCCACTCCAATTTGCCTAGCATTGCAACAGGTCAACAGCAAATGCTATTTCATTGGCTTTTCACGCAATCATGGAACATCTGGACAGTGAAGATCCATACATCAAGATGTTCTTCATTGTCTACAGCTCTGAATTCAGTACTACCATCCCCTCAAAGCTATCATCCTCTCCAGTTGCCCAACAACCCAACTGTCCATGCTGACCATGGTGTCCACCAGGCTCAGCTAATCCCATTTGCCTGGATTTGGCCTGTATCCTTCTAAACATTTCCTATGCATATATCTGTCCTGATGTATTCTTCTCCGTGGATTGTCACCTCGTCGTGGTGGAGAAGCTTGTGTGGTGCTGTGATCCCGAGAGCAATGCCGTCTGGAGCTATGCACCTGGTAGGGTCACCCATGGTGGTAAGGTCGAGGGGGAGGAACAATCCAACCAAGACCTCAAGGGTGGAACAGGTGGACGAAGTTACTTCGAACTCAACGGCTGTGAAGGTGGATGAAGGCTGCAACAAATCCATCAGCTCCAATCATCATGGTTTCCATGCCATTGGAATCAGTTGGTTGATTTGTGAAGTATCGTGTGCTTCTTGGAGTGCAACAACAAGTACACATTAAACAAATACACGCACAGGCATCTTCACTCTGTGGGCCACTTCTTCAGAATGAAGGCCATCATCCTCGACCTCGAGGGATAGCCACGACGACCACGACGATTCTAAACATTGTTTTTGTACCTGCCTCAACCACTTCCTTCGGCAGCTCATTCCTTATAATTAGAAAACTGAAAATTATTGAGTTTTTGAGTCATAAAAAGTACAGCACAGAAACAGGCCCTTTGGCCCATCTAATCCATGCCAAACCATTTAAACTGCCTAGTCCCATCACTCTGCACCCAGACTGCTGCCCTCCATGTACCTATCCAAACTTCTCTTCAACGTTAACATTGAGCTCACGGGCACCACTTGCACTGGCAGCTCTTTCCACACTCTCACGACAATAATCTGATGAAATATTATATCTGACATGATCTTCAAGTAGAACTGACCATAGACAACACCAGTAGTTTATCTGTGCTTAATGCATACTTATGTTTAATATTACCACAGACACTTTGTACTCCGTGAGCCTCGAATGAACAAGGAATTTCATCGTATTTTGGTGTCTATTCAAGATTGTTTAATATCATTTCTAGTACACTAGTGTAAAGGAGAACAAAATAATTGTTCCCCCAGATCTGATGCAGCATAAAATACACATAGTAAGATAAAGAACACAATAATAAAAAGTACAATAAATATCAATGCACAATAAAGCTTTTTACAAAGATTGATTATATGTACATGATCAGAATCAGGTTTGATATCACCAGTGTATGTCATGATTTGCTGACTGTATGCCTTCAGGCTTCTGTACGTTCTTCCTGATGGTAGCAATGCGAACAAGGCATGACCTGGGTGATGGGGGTCCTTAATGATGGACGCCGTCTTTTTGAGGTATCACTTCTTGAAGATGTCCTGGATATTACAGAGGCTAGTACATATAATTGAGCTGACTAAATTTATAATTCTCTGCAGCTTATTTTAATCCTGTGCAGTAGCCTCTCCACCCCCCATAGCAGCGTTGATGCAGCTAGTTAAAATGCTCTCCACGGTACATCTATAGAAATTTGCAAGTGTTTTTGGTGACAGACCAAACCTCCTCACACTCCTAATGAAATATAGCCACTGTTGCGCATTCTTTGTAGTTGCATCAATGTCCAGTTTTGATCCTCAGAGATATTGACACCCAGGAACTTGAAATGGTTCACTCTTTCCACTTCTGATCCCTCATATGGGATAAAACCTCGTTTTACCTTTTCTGAAATCCACAATCAATTCTGTGGTATTTCTGACACTGAATGAAAAATTGTTGCTGTGATACCACTCAACTGGCTGTTATATCTCGCTCCTGTATACCCTCTCACCACCATCTGAAATTCTGCCAACATTAGTTGTATCATCAGCAAATTTATAGATGCCACTTGAGCTGTGCCTAGCCACACAGTCATGAGTGTAGAGATTGTAGAGCAGTGGGCTAAGCACACATCCCTGAGGTGTACCATTGCTGATTGTCAGCAAGGAGGAGATGTTATTTTTGATCTGCATAGATAGTGGTCTTCTGAGTAGGAAGTCGAGGATCCAACTGCAAAGTGACATTAGGTTCAAGAATGTCTGTGCATAAGGTGACTGACAGGAAATGATAAGATAGTGGTAGTGGGGGGGTGTGGAAGGTTGCATTATTGGTGGAGATGTTGATCAGCCTTACTGCATAGGGGAAAGTAATTGTTTTTGAGTTTGGTAGCCCTGGCATGGATGCTACACAGATAGGAGTGGGACAAACTGTCCATGAGGAGGCTGGGTTGGTACCTTCGTGCTATTGCAGGCTTTTTTCCTTCACCTTTCTCTATATACTGTATGTCCTTGATGGCAGGTAGGCTAATTACTAACCTGCAGCAGATCTGAACCAATCCTTCACCATCACCCTCTGCTGACTGTAATCAAATTTGTGAGCTTTTCACTTATGTTTCTGTCATTTAAAACAACGTAAATGACATTTTTTGATTTGAAAACTCAAGATATGTAAAAGACTACTTGAAATACCTTTCAGAAAATTCTCTTTGTTCCTTAGCTTGCTCTTAAACTTCTGCTTAAGGTGCAGTTGCATGTATAAAGGTGGCCTAACATGATCAAGTATATGTTTGGAACCATCAAGAAGAGTCAAAGGCAGGGGGTTCTATGGACCCCTCGGTTAATGGTAGGGATGCATGGTATAAAAAAGGTTGGGAGCCCCTGATCTACAGAAATTGAAAATGATGGAAAAAGCAGACATTTAAGAATAAGCAGATGTAACATCCAAGTGCATTCACTTACCTGAGATAAAGGAAGGTGAGATTTAATGCAGCTGTTGAATTTCGTTTAGCCTGAAGCGGACAATTTGGGAAGGTTAAAGAGGATCTGGTAGTGTCAAATCTAAAACTATGCTCTCAAGGAAAAGAAAAGAAATCTGTTTGAACTTTATTCTTTGTAACAATAAAAGTATATCAGTTGGAAACCAGATGACAGAGCCCTTGGCAAAGGCAGAATTATTTCAGAGATGGGATACTTCAACTGTAAGCATTGACTAGAGAAGCAGGGATTGCCCTTTGAGCAAAGAATGTTGAGAGGAGATTTGATGGTGCTGTGGACTACCTCAGATAGAGTAAATAGAAAGAAACTTTTTCCATTAGCTTGTCTAAGCCAGACAATCTCTTTAAGGGGGTTGTGAGGATGAAACTTTTTTTTGAACACTGAGTGTGGTGATGATCTGAAAACTTCTAATGGAAGCAGATGAATCAGTTTCAGTGGAAACTGGGACAAGAGTTGAGAGATAACACCATTTCCGGTGGGCATATGTGAGGCAACCTCCTTGATGCATCTGAAATCACATAAAGAGCAGTCAACCAAGGATGGCAGATTGGAGGCATGAGAGACTGCAGATGCCAGAATCTGTAGCAACAATCAATCGACAAGAAGAGCTCAGTGGGTTGAGCAGCGTCTGCGGAGGGAAAATCATTGCCGATGTTTTGGCTCAAAACCCTCTATCAGGACATTGATAACCAGAAAGGATATATACAACAATCCTGTAGTTTGTGGGTCCATAAGGCCATCAGGCACAGGGGCAGCAGTAGGACATCGAGTTTGCTCTGCCATTCCATTATGGCTAATTTATTAACCCTCTCAACCTAATTTTCTTGCCTTCTTCCCATAACTTTTGACACTCTTACCTATAAACCTCCACTTTGAATATACCCAATGACTTATACCCACAGCCATCTGATGTCCGATCAAGATGTCCCACCCAAGCTAGTCCCATTTGCTGGCATTTGGCCCTCATCCTTCAAAAATTTTTGAATCCATTACCTGTCCATCTGTCTTTTAAATGTTGTTACTGTGCCTGCCTGAACCACTTCTTCTGGAAGTTCGTTTCACATACATATCACCTTTGCTTAAAGAAGTGTCCCCTCTGGTTGCTATTAAATCTGTCCCCTCTCACTTTAAACCTGTGCCCTCTAGTTCTTAATTCCCTGACTCTGGGGAAAAGACTGAGGGCATTCACCCTATCTGTGCCTTTCATCATTTTATGCACCTCCATAATATCACCTATGAGTCTCTTATGTTCCAAGGAATAAAAGTCCATCCTGTTCAACATCTTCCGGCAATTCAGTCCCTCAAGTGCTGGCAACATCCTTATAAATCTTTTCTGTTCTCTTTCTAGTTTAATACCATCTTTGCTTGAGCAGGGCGACCAAAGCTGAACACGTGACCACCTGAGGGATAGACCATTACTGCCATAGATTTAGGAAAACATTATAAACTTTTACCGCTGAAATGAAGGTAATCCTTCATTTTTTTTGAATGAGTGGAATGATTTAAAAAGGACATGAGAATGGGAAATGCATCTAGCTGACAGGTGCAGTGTAGTGCAGGCAAGAATTAAAGGTGCAGTCCATCATAATATCAAAAAAGTGAGTTAAAAGTGAAATTTTTTGTGTCTTTTACTACAGTATAAAGGGACAAAATGAATAGATCTGAGAATCTACATGAGTAAAAGTGGCTGCAGATCTCAGTCTATTTTCTTCTAGCTGACATGCATGAACTACTTTAATCATAAATTTCATCTCTGCTTCACTTTTCTGCTTTCTTACCATTTCCATGCTCTTCAATACTTTAGTTTGTCATGTTGCTATCATAGTTCTTTTGAAACATGTCACCTTAGATGCACTTCATGTTCTTTCAACTTACACCTTGAGGACTATGATATAAGGACTTATACTACCATTGTCCCTGAACTTCAGAAACAGAATCAGAACCAGGTTTATTATACAAATTCAAAGATTCAGAAAACTTTATTGTCATTCTAACCGTACATCAGCTCTGCAGGGCAGAATGAGACAGCGTTTCCCAGGAGCAGTGCAATCATAACTTAACAAACGCAACACTAAATAATAAACATAACAATAAATAGTAAAACACAACAGCCACATGTCAGTTAAAATCAGTTATAAGTGTCCAGTGCAAGTTAAAAGTGTCCAAAAGCAGAGTCAGGTCGAGCAGCTATTTAGCAGTCTGACTGCCTGTGGGAGGAAGCTGTTTAGTAGCCTTGTGGTTTTAGTTTTGATGCTCCTGTAACGTTTGCCTGATGGCAGAAGAACAAACAGTTCATGGAGAGGGTATGAGGGGTCTTTAATGATGTACCGTGTCTTCTGGAGGCATCGACTCTGAAAGAGGTCTTGGACAGAAGGTAGGGAGACCCCAATAACCTTCTCTGCTCCCCTAACCACCCTCTGCAAGGCTTTTTTGTCGACAGCACTGCAGCTGGAGTACCAGGTTGTGATGCAAAAGGTCAGCACACTCTCAACCACGCCTCTGTAGAATGTAGTTAAGATGTTAGTGGGGAGTGATGCTTGTTTAAGCTTCCTCAGAAAGTGCAATGTCAAATTTCTTGACATTTGACATTTCACTGACAAATGTCAAGAAATTTGTTGTTTTGTGGCAGCAGTACAGTACAATATATAAAATATACTATAAATTACAATAAGAAATATACGGTATATACAAAGAATCAATACATAGTGCATAAAGAGAGCAAAAATGGGGAGGCAGTGCTCATCCAGTCAGAAATCAGATGGCGAAGGGGGAGAAGCTGTTCGTAAAATGCTGAGGGTGTGTCTGCAGGCTCCTGTACGTCCTCTCTGATCGTAGTAATGAGAAGAGGGTATGGGTCTTTAATGATGGACGTCACCTTATTGAGGCAACCACCTTTTGAGAATGTCCTTTATGGTAGAGTAGGTTTAAGTGGCCAGTAACCCGACTTTGTCACTCCTCCTGTCAGTAGAAACAATTCTGTCCAGCTTAGTAACTAAGCCACATGTAAAAGCCAGAAGCTGGACTTAGTTGTCAGAGGTTATTTGAGTCACACACCATTGGGAGCATTTAATAGATAGTGGGAGCTTTTCCTCATTACCACCCCCCAGCTGTAACAACTTTAGGGAACCACCACCAGGTACAGGGACCGTCTCTGTCCCACTGTTATAAGACTCTTGAATGATTCCCTCGTTTGATAAGATGGAATCTTGACCTCACAATTTACCTCATCATAATCTAGCACTTTATGATCTACTTGCAGAGCTCTTTCTCTGTAGCTGTTGCATTTCATTCTGCATTCTGTTGTTGTTTTACCTTACTCTATCTCAATATGATGTGTAATGATTTGCCCTGCGTGAAATTTTTTTATAAGACAGCTTTTCACTGTATCTCAGAATAAAAAACAATTCCAGATATGTAATTCCACATGCTTAGGAGAAGCTTCGTTACCCAAGAATGGCTAGAATGTGGAACTCGATGCCTTATCATGGTAGCATGGTGGATAGCATAATGTTTTACAGCGCCAGCGATCGGAGTTTATTGTCACTGATTGCAAGGAGTTTGTGCGTTCTCCTCATGACCATGTGGTGGGTTTCCTCTGGGTGCGCCAGTTTCCTCCTACATTCCAAAGACATACAGATTAGGTTTAGTAAGTGCCATGCTGACGCCAGAGGCTTGGCAACACTTGTGGGCTGCCCAGTACATATTCGGTCTCACTGCATGTTTCAATGTACATGTAACAAATAAAACTAATCTTCTTTAAAAAGTAACGCAGAAGAACTACGTACTGATAATCTATCAGCCTTGGGACTTAGGAAGTGCCAGACTAACAAATTTCCTGGACTGTTAAGCGCTACCCACACTATTATTCACACTGACATTTATTTCCTTTTTTTAAAAAACTTGTTCACACAGTAGTGTAATACTATTTCCAGTGTTAAAGTTTGAAGGAAGTGAGAACTGTAAAGGCTCTCTACACCAGCTCCTGCTGTAAACCTGCCTACGTTTCTGACACTTGATGCTTTGGACCTCTGACTGGTTTTTCACCCAGCCCACACTCCAGACCTGGTCCTGGCTGCACTCGGCAGTCCTGCCTCACCTTCCAGACTAATGACTGAGCCTGGTTCTGAGGTGAACAGACACCCCCATCAGTCGGATATTGGATAATCAGTGTTTTACCTTAGCTTGTAACCTCATAAGGGGGAATGGAATAGAAAGGATTACTTCCACTTGACTGAATATCTCCTCTTGCTGCTGCTTATGATCTTCCAGTCTCAAATGATCTGACGATTGAGATGAAGTTATTTGCAGTAGACAGAATTCGCCACTGGATGGTAGGAGCTGTACGCAGGCTTACTAAGCATCAGAGCATAAATATCAATAAATCTATATGCACAGCTGTACTTGTCATGATGAGACTATAATATATGCCTGAATGAAAGAAAAATATGCTGTTAAATTCATAACCTTTAAGAGACTACTAGGCTGAAATTTTATTTATTCTCCGTGTGCTAATCAAATAAAGATTTAAATCCACCTGAAAAGATTTGGGTTGCTGATGTTTGTAATAAGAGCAAAGAGTTTTGTTATTTTTATTAATATTACACTGCATTAATATTACCTGAACCCTTGTATGAGGGAATACAATGGCAGGAAGTGGGATATAAGATGTATTAAGCAAAGTTATTTGTTCCCTCAACTGTTTACTCTTTTCCATAGATACTGCCTGGCCTGCTGAGTTCCTCCAGCATTTTGTGTGTGTTGCTTGGGTTTCCAGCATCTGAAGATTTTCTCTTGTTTGTGATTAAACAAAGTTTTATTGGAGCTTTATAAGCTCTGATTAGGACTCAACTAAGGTATTGCATTTCCATTCTCGATGCCCCATTATAGGAAGGATGTGGAGGTTTTGGAGAGGGTGTAGAAGAGGTTAGCCAGGATGCTGCCTGGATTAGAGGGTACGACCTATAAGGAGAGTTTAGACATTCCTGAGCTGCTTTGTCTGGAGTGGTAGAGGTTGTGGAGCGATCTGTTAGAGGATTCTAAAACAGTCAGATCCATACTGTAGATTAAGTAAAAATGTTTAATAATTGAGGGCATATATTTAAGGTGAGAATAGGTAAACATAGAAACATAGAAAACCTACAGCACAATACAGGCCGTTCAGCCCGCAATGCTGAGCCAAACATGTACTTTCTTTAGAAATTACCTGGGTTACCCATAGCCCTTTATTTTTCTAAGCTCCATGTACCTATCCAGGAGCCTCTTAAGAAACCCTATTGTATCCGCCTCCACCACCATCGCCGGCAGCCCATTCCACGCACTCACCACTCTCTGCGTAAAAAACCTACCCCTGACATCTGTTCTGTACTTACTTCCAAGCACCTCAAAACTGTGTCCTCTCATGTTAGCCATTTCAGCCCTGAGAAAAAGCCTCTGCTATCCACATGATCAATGCCTCTCTTCATCTTATACACCTCTATCAGGTCACCTCTCATCCTCCGTTGCTCCAAGGAGAAAAGGCCGAGCTTAGTCAACCTATTCTCATAAGGCGTGCCCCCCAATCCAGGCAACATCCTTGTAAATCTCCTCTGCACCCTTTCTATAGTGTCCACATCCTTCCTGTTGTGAGGTAACCAGAACTGAGCATGGTACTCCAATTGGGGTCTGACCAGGTCCTATATAGCTGTAACATTACCTGTCAGCTCTAAAACTCAATCCCACGGTTGATGAAGGCCAATGCACTGTATGCTTTCTTAACCACAGAGTCAACCTGCACAGCAGCTTTGAGTGTCCTATGGACTCGGAACCCATGATCCTCTAATCCTCCACACTGCCAAGAGTCTTACCATTAATACTACATTCTGCCATCACATTTGACCAACCTCACATTTAACTGGGTTGAACGTTATCTGCCACGTCTCAGCCCAGTTTTGCATCCTATCGATGTCTTGCTGTAACCTCTGACAGCTCTCCACACTATCCACAACACCCTCAACCTTTGTGTCATCAGAAAATTTACTAACCCATCCCTCCGCTTCCTCATCCAGGTCATTTATAAAAATCACAAAGAGGAAGGGTCTCAGAACAGATCCATGAGGCACACCACTGGCCACCAACCTCCATGGAGAATATAACCCATCATCAACCATTCTTTGCCTTCTGTGTACAAGCCAGTTCTGGATCCACAAAGCAATATCCCTTTGGATCCCATGCCTCCTTACTTTCTCAATAAGCCTTGCATGGAGTACCTTATCAAATGCCTTGCTGAAATCCATATACACTACATTTATTGCTCTGCCTTCATCAATGTGTTTAGTCACATCCTCATAAAAATTAATTCAGGCTCAGAAGGCATGACCTGCCTTTGACAACGTCATACTGACTGTTCCTAATCATATTATTCCTCTCTAAATGTTCATAAATCCTGCCTCTCAGGATCTTCTCCATCAACTTACTAATCACTGAATTAAGACTCACTGGTCTATAATTTCCTGGGCTATCTTTACTCCCTTTCTTGAATAAGGGAACAATATCTGCAGCCCTCCAATCCTGTCCCATCCCTGTTGATGATGCAAGGATCATTGCCAGAGGCTCAGCACTCTCCTCCCTCGCTTCCCACAATAGCCTGGGGTATATCTTATCCGGTCCCGGTGACTTATCCACCTTGATGTTTTCCAAAAGCTCCAGCACATCCTCGTCTTAATGTCTATATGCTCAAGCTTTTCAGTCTTCTGCAAGTCATCCTTACAATCGTCAAGGTCCTTTTCCATAGTGAATACTGAAGCAAAGTATTCATTAGATACCCCCGCTACCTCCTCCGGTTCCATACGCACTTTTCCACTGTCACACTTGATTGATCCTATTCACTCGCGTCTTATCCTTTTGCTCCTCACATGCTTGTAGAATGCCTTGGGGTTTTCCTTAATCCTGCTCGCCAAGGCCTTCTCATAGCCCCTTCTGACTCTCCTAACTTCATTCTTAAACTCCTTCCTGCTAACCTTATAATCTTCTAGATCTCTAACATTATCAGGTAAGTTCAGAGGAGACATGTGGAACAAGATTATTACCCAGAAAATGGTATGTGTCTGGAGCGCATTGCCAGGAGTGATGGCGGAGGCAGATATAATAGAGGCACTTAAGAGGCCCCTAGATAGGCACATGACTATTCAGAAAATGAAGGGACCAGCTTCAGGCAGAATGCATTACCTTCGTTAAGCATCAGTAGTTGAAATAATTTGGCACAACACTGTGGGCTGAAGGGCCTGATCCTGGGCAATACCATTCTATGTTCTGAAGTAAGACTTCAGATACAGGTGTCCCCTGCTTTTTGAACGTTCGCTTTACGAAACCTCACTGTTACGAAAGACCTACATTAGTACCCTGTTTTCGCTTTCAGAAGGTGCTTTCACTGTTACGAAAAAAAAGCAGCTCGTGGGGAAAATCAGCGCACGAAAAAATCAGCGCGCGATAAAAGGCAGCGCGCCGCATGCCCCGAGCAGCCTCTCTGCCCGGATTCGGAACGGCATTCTCGCCGGCATTGCTTAAACATGTGCCTGTGAGCAGCTGTTTGCAAGATGAGTTCTAAGGTACTGGAAAAGCCTAAAAGAGCTCGTAAGGGTGTTACACTGAACGTAAAACTAGACATAATTAAGCATTCTGATCGTGGTGAACGAAGTAAAGACTAAGTGAGTTTGGCTTGTGGAAGTTGACGAACATGATGTTGAAGAGGATTTGGCATCCCATGTCCAAGAACTGATAGATGAAGAGCTGATGCAATTGGAAGAGGAAAGGATAACAATCGAAACCGAATGCAGTAGCGAACGGACCGAAAGTGACTGTGTGAGATTTTCACTGCAATGATAAAGTACGACTTTAATTTTGAAAGGATACGTAGGTTTAGGGGATATTTACAGGCTGGTTTGAGTCCTTCCTTATAAAGAACTGTATGATAGAAAAATGCGTGAGGCTCAGCAGTCAAGCAAGCCTTCTGCATCAGCCACAGCAGACGACGAACCTCGACCTTCGACAGCGAGGCAGGCAGTTATAGGAGAAGATGAGCTGCCTGCTCTAACAGAAACAGACGACGAGATGACATCCCAGTGTCCCACCACCCCGCGATTTGCGGAGAATACAGCGGTAGCCGGGAGGCACACAGCACATCTTTAAGAAAGAAGCCGAAATAAACATGCTAACTAATTAGGTGCCACCCGACATGTAATTAACTAGCATGTTTAATTTGGCTTTTTTCTTAAAGATGTGCTGATGCCTCCCAGCTACCGCTACACCCCTGCATGCTTCGCGGTTCGGTACCTGTCGGCGGTCTGGAGGGTGGGGGCCACTCACCACCCAACCTGCGACGACTCAGTCTAACAAACCATCATCAGTGTGCTTGGCACTGAACCAATTCCAGTAAGTGATACTACACTGTACATACACTATTTCTACTTTATATAGGCTGTGTATTTTTACGTGTTATTTGGTATGATTTGGCAGCTTCATAGCTTAAAGGTTACTGGAGAGCGCTTGCGCTGTGTTTTTGCCAACAATGCTTGCGCGAGATTTTCTGCCGACGGCGCTTGCGTGAGATTTTCCCTACTGAGAACAGTTCAGTAATGATAATGGAAAAGTATTTCTACTTTACATAGGCTGTGTATTTATCATATCATTCCTGCTTTTACTATATGTTACTGTTATTTTAGGTTTTATGTGTTATTTGGCATGATTTGGTAGGTTATTTTTGGGTCTGCGAACGCTCACAAATTTTTCCCATATAAATAAATGGTAATTGCTTCTTTGCTTTACGACATTTCAGCTTACAAACCGTTTCATAGGAACGCTCTACCTTCGGATGGCGGGGGAAACCTGTACTGAAGTGTCATGTGAGAGTAATTTGTCAAGTGCTCCTTGATTCTCGCCTGCCCTTCTTCCAGCGGGCATATAAAAGAAAATTGTATCTGTTCTGTGCAGGGGGAAAAATTGAGATTTGCATGTTGATTCCTGTGATTCATGCTTAGAACTTTGAACAGCAACATGTACTGTGCGTGAACAGGCTATTCAGCCCATAACGTCTGATCTAATCATGATCAAAAGTTAAAGTATTCCCTTCCTCCTGCACATGACCCAATTCCCTCCATTCACTAACATCCAAACACACTTTTACTTCGTATCTACATGTGTCCAAACATTCTTCCAGTGTTAAAGTTTAAAGGACATGAGTACTGTAAAGGCTCTCAACCTTTCATTTAAATGTTGACTGAAATTTAAATCAAGTGAATTACTTTCTTGTGACTTGAATTTCAGTCAAGTGGAGGTAATTCCTTCTATTCCTTTCCCTCTTACGTGATTACCTAGCTACAGTAGAACTTTGATTATCCCACATCATTATGCCTATCTGAAAGCCTGTTAAGCGCCATCATCATTGTTGCTTTGACTACTACCTCTGATAGCGTCCTAGCATCTATCACTCTCTATGTAAGAAACACTGTCCCACAATCTCTTTTTAACTTTCCACCTCTCACCTTAAAGCTCTGTCCTTTAGTATTTGATATTTTTACTCTGGGAAAAAGATTATGATTGTCAGTATGTCATTCACATGTACACTTCTTTCATAAAGAGTTTTAATAAACTTCTATCTGATGATCCCTCTGCCTGCTCCCCGGGCAGCATCTCTATCATTGTCCCTGTACCTAAGAAAACCAAGGTAGCATGCCTGAAACAATTGGTGTCCTGTCACACTCATCTCAATTATAATCAAATGCTTCGAGAGGCTGGTTAAAGACTATATCTGCAGCATGTTACCACCCACATTGGAACCCCTACAATTCGCCTACCGATGGAACCGGAATACCGATAACGCCATAGCCACAGCACTGCACACCACCCTCACTCACCCGGAGAAGGGGGATGCAAACGTTAGGATGCTGTTCATGGACTACAGTTCAGCATTCAAAACCATAATTCCCTCCAGACTTGACAGGAAGCTCAGAGACCTCAGCCTGAGCTCCACTTTGTGTAGCTGGATCCTAGACTTCCTACCAGATTGCTGACAGGTGGTAAGGATGGGCTCCCTCAACACAGGTGCCCCAAGGGTTGTGTTCTGAGTCCCCTCCTCTACTCCCTTTACGCCCACTACTGTGCTGCCACACCCAGCTCCAACTTGCTGATCAAATACACAGATGACATAACTCTAATTGGCCTTATTTCTAGCGGCAATGAGACAGCCTACAGAGGAGAGGTTTACACCGTGAAACGGTGGTGCCAGGATAACAACTTCTCCCTCAATGTCCAAAAAAACAGAAGAGCAGATTGTAGATGGCAAGGGGAATGGAGGTAGGCTCACCCCAATCAACATCAATGGGTCTGCTATTGAGAGGGTGAGTAGTTTCAAGTTCCTCAGTATACACACCTCACCTGGACTGTACACACCAGCTTTGTGGCAAGAAAAGCACAACAGCGCCTCTTCCACCTCAGACGACTGAAGAAGTTCTGCCCGGGCCCCCAAATCCTCAAGACCTTCAAAAGGGGCACCATCGAGAGCATTCTGGATGTCTGGATGACCGCCTGGTATGGGAACTGTACCAACCTTGATCGCTGGGCACTGTAGAGAGTGGTACAGACAGCCCAGTGCAGCTGTGGATGTGAACTTCCCTCCATTGAGGACATTTATAGCATCATGTGCAGAAAGAAGGCCTGGAAGATAACTGCAATCACCCCAAACATATATTGTTTCAGCTGCTTCCATCTGGCAAACAGTACCACAGCATTAAAGCCAGGACTAACAGGTTATGGGCCAGCTTCTTTCTACAAGATATTAGACTTTTGAATTCACATATCTGTACATTGCAACGGAGTCATAACGCAAAGATCTTTACTCCCTCACTTTGTGGGACGGATGTAAGATTTAAATAAATTCTGAAATCTTGGTAAAAACAAAAAATATGGCAATAATAAGTCAATTTAACAATTTTACAATTTGAATAACATAGGTTCATTCAAATAAACTGACTGCTAGCAACTTAAATGGAAACCTGAAAATTGACATGATTTTATTCATCTGATTAACCAATGTGAAATAATAAATCAAGAATTAACTTACTGGAAGTCTGAAATAAAAATGATAAGTACTGGTCAGCTGGTATCTATAGAGAGAAGAATAGGGTTAATGTTTCAAATATAAAAAAAAACTTGCATCAGAGCTACAAACATTTAGAAATAAAGCAAGTAAAATAACATGTTTTTTTCATTCATTTGCCTACGTCCTCTGAATCAAAAGAAAATGTCAATTTGTGTTCCTCTGTTTTATTTAAATAAAATATATGCTGACACATCAAAGATGGTTAGGTTGAGTTGGCTCATTAATGAATTGAGTTCGAGTTTGAATGGAGAGTGTCATGGATAGAACCCAGGAGCCTAGAATCTGAATCACTGACATGTAACACAAACAATTACTGTAAGTCCCAATAGTAAATAAACAAACAAATAAACAGAGCAAAATAGATATAGCTAGGTAGTGTTTATGGGTTCATGGGCCACACAGAAGCCTGATGGAGGAGGGAAAGAAGCTGTTTCTAAAACAATGAGTGTGGATCTTCAGGCTCCTGTACCCTTCCCCAATGATAGTAATGAGAAGAGGGCATTCACCATTACGAGTTTGTCATGCCATTTAATTAAATTATAGTTAAAACAGTGATCAAACTCAAAGTCACATTTAAAGTTTTATTATTTTTTATTCATTATTTTAGAATCAAGCATCCCTGGACCAGCCAGAATTTGGTGCACATCCCTAGTGAGCTGCCTTCTTGAACTGTTGCCATTGTATTGGTGAAGTAACTTCAACAATTCTGTTAGAAGTCAGGACCTTATATGTCAATTGCCTGTTCCTCCCATAGATTCTGCCTGACCGGTGGACTTTCTCCTCCTTCTTGTTTGTTGCTCCAGATTCCAGCATCCACAGTCTTTTGTGCCTCCTTCAAGTAATTGTACATATTGGTGAGTGGAAAAGAAGATCAGTCAAACCAGATGTCAAAGAACTATGAACACAAGAAAATCTGCAGATGCTGGAGGAACTCAACATATCAGGCAGCATCTATGGAAATGAATAATCAGGGTAAATGTGCCAGAATAAAAAGACAGGGGAGGGGAGGGGAGGGAGGATAGCTATAAGGTGATATGTGAAGCCAGGTGGGTGGTAAAGATAAAGGGAAGGAGAAGAATGAATCTGAAAAGAGAGGAGAGAGGACCGTAGGAGAATGGGAAGGAGAAGGGGACCCGGGGGAAGTGATTGGCAGATGAGAAGAGGTAACTATGCTTTCTTTTTGTTGTAATTGATTTTTAGCCCTGAGACAAGTTCAACGGGTCATAGATGTTCATCAGTCTGCAGAATGATGGTGGAACTGAGCAGAATCAGAATCAGAATCAGGTTTATTATCACTGGCATACAGGTATGTTGTGAATGTTTTAGTTTTGTGGCAGCAGTACGGTGCAAGATGAGGGAGTATTACTGTAAGTTACAATAAGTAATAAAATAAATAGTGCCAAAGAGGAATACAACACAGAACATAGAATAGTACAGCACAGTACAGGCCCTTCGGCCCACAATGTTGTGCCGACCCTTAAACCGTACCTCCCATATAACCCCCCACCTTAAATTCCTCCATATACCTGTCTAGCAGTCTCTTAAATTTTACTAGTGTATCTGCCTCCACCACTGACTCAGGCAGTGCATTCCATGCACCAACCACTCTCTGAGTAAAAAACCTTCCTCTAATATCTCCCTTGAACTTCCCACCCCTTACCTTAAAGCCACGTCCTCTTTTACTGAGCAGTGGTGCCCTGGGGAAGAGGTGCTGGCTGTCCACTCTATCTATACCTCTTAATATCTTGTATACCCCTATCATGTCTCCCCTCATCCTCCTTCTCTCCAAAGAGTAAAGCCCTAGCTCCCTTAATCTCTGATCATAATGCATACTCTCTAAACCTGGCAGCATTCTGGTAAATCTCCTCTGTACCCTTTCCAATGCTTCCACATCCTTCCTATAGTGAGGCGACCAGAATTGGACACGGTACTCCAAGTGTGGTCTAACCAGGGTTTTATAGAGCTGCATCATTACCCCTTTTACTACCAAGACTCTTAAACTCTATCCTTCGACTTATGAAAGCTAACACCCCATAAGCTTTCTTAACTACCCTATCTACCTGTGAGGCAACTTTCAGGGATCTATGGACATGTACCCCCAGATCCCTCTGCTCCGCCACGCTACCAAGTATCCTGCCATTTACTTTGTACTCTGCCTTGGAGTTTGTCCTTCCAAAGTGTACCACCTCACACTTCTCCGGGTTGAACTCCATCTGCCACTTCTCAACCCACTTCTACATCCTATCAATATCTCTCTGCAATCTTCGACAATCCTCTACACTATTCACAACTCCACCAACCTTTGTGCCATCTGCAAACTTGCCAACCCACCCTTCTACCCCCACATCCAGGTCGTTAATAAAATCGTGACCTAATGTTCATAGGAATAGCGATGTAATGTTCATGGATTCATTGGCTGTTTACAAATCTGATGGCAGGGGGAACAAAATAGTTGGTAAAACTTTGAGTGTGTATCATGAAACTCCTTTACTTCTTCCCTGGTGGTAATACTGAGAGAAGGCACATCCCAAATAATGAGGGGCTTCTGGAAGTCCCATATTTTGAAGGTGTCCTTGATGGTGGGTAGGCTTGTGTCCATGATGAAGCTGGTTAAGTCTGCAACCCTCTGAAGCCTCCTTTGATGTTTTGCATTGGAGAATCTATATGAGGCAATGATGCAATCAGTCAGCAAGCTTTCCTCAGTACAACTGCAGGACTTCATTAAAGCCTTTGGTGACATACCAAATGTCCTCAAAGTTCTAATGAAATATAGCCACTGTTGTGCCTTCTTTGTGTTTGTATCAAAATGTTGCGCCCAGGATAGGTCCCCTGAGATGTTGACACCCAGGAGCTTAAAGCTGCTCACCATTTTCCATTGCTCAATGAGGACTTTTGTGTATTCTCCCAATTTCCTCTTCCCGAAGTCCACAATTATTTATTTGATCTTGTTAATGTTGTCCACATATTGCGTGCCTCAACTAGTTGGGATTGTCATCCCACTTATTCTCATGCCCTTCCACAGAAAGCTCAAAACACCACTCAAACGAGATGGAGGAGTGAGGGCAGATTTCCTGCCTCCAGATTCGATCAGGAAGTTTTATTACTCAACTCTATTTTTAGCAGTTGCATCCAATTTCAGATCTCCTCCCCGGCCCCATTTTATGGAACACACCCAATACAGGAGTGGGTAATTTTCTTTTTCCTGATGCTAACTAGTACAGCATTAGAGTCTCTATTCCCTTTACATTTGCAGTGGGCCAGTGATGTGATTAACACTGACTGTGCAGTAATGTTCCGTAAATCATAACAAAAAACAGAATTTCCTGTTCTGTAATAAACTGCCATTAATTGAAATTGAAAGATTACAGCAAACTCATTGTATCACCCAAGATTCACTTCGACTTTACTCTGTTCCTCCTTGCTGTTAGCAAAAACTGCACAAACTCGAGACTGTCCCAGGAGTAAATCTGACAATGACTCAATGAGACACAACTTCACTTACTTATTTCATTTATCTATTTATTTAAGATACAGCGCAGAACAAGCCCTTTGCGCTGAATGAGCTGTGTCGCCTAGCAACCCACCAATTCAACACCAGCCCAATCACAAGACAATTTACAATGACCAATGAACCTACTAACTGGTATGTCTTTAACTGTGGGAGGAAACCAGAGCACCCAAAGGAAATCCTCATGGTCACGGGAGAACGTACAATCTCCATCCAGAATTGAACTCTAAACTCTGACCTCTCGAGCTGTTATGGAGTCACACTAACCATAATGCTACAGTGGCACCCATCTGCATTACTGATTGAAGCAACACTGGCAAAGTAACTCTCTCCAGCAGCAGTTACTCTGCAGTGAGTGTAGTCACACTATTTAAGTGAGGGAACTCTGTGCTGACTGCATGGACTCTGTTCTGTCTGTAGCATCTCTGTCCTGACTGTAGTGTTTGTCCTGACATAGTACCTCTTTCCTGACTCACTATCTCTCTCCTGACTGTAATACCTCTGTACTGAGTTGTACATTGATCATGCTTGTTGCTGTGCTCTCCTTGTTGTATTGCTGTAGGAATTACCATACCAGGCTACTGAGCCTCAGATCTAAGCTTGTTTTATTGCTCTAGGTATCATCATACCAGTTTGTTGCACCTCACTGCTGCGCTTACTGTATTGCTGTATTGCTGTAGGTACTACCATGCTGGGCACTAGTTTGGGAACTAAAGCAATTAGAATCAGAATCAAATATATTAACATTGACATATGTCATGAAATTTACTGTTTTTTCGTTGCGCTTCAGTGCAAGACAGAAAAAATTCTATGTTACATAAAAAATAAGATAATTAAATAGTGCAAAAGAGGAATGTTGAGTTAATATTAATAAGTCCTGATGAAGAATCTCAGCCTAAAACATCAACCCTTTATTCCCTTCCATAGTTGCTGGCTGACCTACTGAGTTCTTCCAGCATCTTGTTTGTGTTCCTCTGCATTTCCAGCAGCATATAGAATCTCTTGTGAGGCAGCAGTCATGGGTCATTGGAGCATTCATAAATCTGGTTGCAGAGGGGAAGAAGCAATTCCTAAAATGTTGATTGTGAGACTTAGTCATAGTCATATTCATACTATATTGATCCCGGGGGAAATTGGTTTTCGTAATTTTTTGAGGATGTAACTAGCAGACTGGATAGGGGAGAACCAGTGGATGTGGATATTTGGATTTTCAAAAGGCTTTTGACAAGGTCCCACACAGGAGATTAGTGTGCAAACTTAAAGCACATGGTATTGGGGGTAAGGTATTGATGTGGATAGAGAATTGGTTGGCAGACAGGAAGCAAAGAGTGGGAATAAACGGGACCTTTTCAGAATGGCAGGCAGTGACAAGTGGGGTACCGCAAGGCTCAATGCTGGGACCCCAGTTGTTTACAATATATATTAATGACTTGGATGAGGGAATTAAATGCAGCATCTCCAAGTTTGCGGATGACACGAAGCTGGGTAGCAGTGTTAGCTGTGAGGAGGATGCTAAGAGGATGCAGGGTGACTTGGATAGGTTAGGTGAGTGGGCAAATTCATGGCAGATGTAATTTAATGTGGATAAATGTGAAGTTATCCACTTTGGTGGCAAAAACAGGAAAACAGATTATTATCTGAATGGTGGCCGATTAGGAAAAGAGGAGGTGCAACGAGAGCTGGGTGTCATTATACACCAGTCATTGAAAGTGGGCATGCAGGTACAGCAGGCGGTGAAAAAGGCGAATGGTATGCTGGCATTTATAGCAAGAGGGTTCGAGTACAGGAGCAGGGAGGTACTACTGCAGTTGTACAAGGCCTTGGTGAGACCACACCTGGAGTATTGTGTGCAGTTTTGGTCCCCTAATCTGAGGAAAGACATCCTTGCAATAGAGGGAGTACAAAGAAGGTTCACCAGATTGATTCCTGGGATGGCAGGACTTTCATATGATGAAAGACTGGATGAACTAGGCTTATAGTCGTTGGATAATTTAGAAGATTGAGGGGGGGATCTGATTGAAACGTATAAAATCCTAAAGGGATTGGACAGGCTAGATGCAGGAAGATTGTTCCCGATGTTGGGGAAGTCCAGAATGAGGGGTCACAGTTTGAGGATAAAGGGGAAGCCTTTTAGGACTGAGATTAGGAAAAACTTCTTCACACAGAGAGTGGTGAATCTGTGGAATTCTCTGCCACAGGAAACAGTTGAGGCCAGTTCATTGGCTATATTTAAGAGGGAGTTAGATATGGCCCTTGTGGCTAAAGGGATCGGGGCTATGGAGGGAAGGCTGGTACAGGGTTCTGAGTTGGATGATCAGCCATGATCATACTGAATGGCGGTGCAGGCTCGAAGGGCCAAATGGCCTACTCCTGCACCTATTTTCTATGTTTCTATGTTACAGTTGCACCATAAATAATAAATAGTAATAGAACCATAAATAGTTAAATAGTAATATGTAAATTATGCCAGTAAATTATGAAATAAGTCCAGGACCAGCCTATTGGCTCAGGGTGTCTGACACTCCAAGGGAGGAGTTGTAAAGTTTGATGGCCACAGGCAGGAATGACTTCCTATGATGCTCTGTGCTGCATCTCGGTGGAATGAGTCTCTGGCTGAATGTACTCCTGTGCCCATCCAGTACATTATGTAGTGGATGGGAGACAATGAACAAGATGGCATGCAACTTAGACAGCATCCTCTTTTCAGACACCACCGTGAAAGAGTCCAGTTCCATCCCCACAACATCACTGGCCTTACGGATGAGTTTATTGATTCTGTTGGTGTCTGCTACCCTCAGCCTGCTGCCCCAGCACACAACAGCAAACATGATAGCACTGGCCACCACAGACTCGTAGAACATCCTCAGCATCATCCGGCAGATGTTAAAGGACCTCAGTCTCCTCAGGAAATAGAGACGGCTCTGACCCTTCTTGTAGACAGCCTCAGTGTTCCTTGACCAGTCCAGTTTATTGTCAATTCGTATCCCCATGTATTTGTAATCATCCACCATGTCCACTTTAGGTAGTAATGAGAAAAGGGATGTCCAGATGAGTGTCCTTCATATTGAATACCTTAATAATGAATCAGATTCAGAACCAGGTTTACTATCACTGCCCAATATTATGTGAAAATTGTGATGTTGTGGCAGCAGTAAAGCACAAAGACAAAAGTTCCCCAAAATAACTAAGTAGTGAAAAAAGGAGTAAAAGGGCAGTGTTCATGGGTTCATGGACTGTTCAGAATTTGATGTTCAGAAGGAAAAAGGCTGTCCCTCAGTCATTTACTGCTGGTCTTCAGGCTTCTGTACCTCCTCCTCCTCGGCGGTAGTAGTGAGAAGAGGGCACGTCCCGGATGGTGAGGGTCTTTGATGATGGATGTTGCTTTCTTGGCACACTGCATGAGGGCTGAACATAAAGAAATGAGAGGACGGATAAGGACTGGGTTTGTAAAGCATGGTGTCACTTGACCGGGTCATAGGATAGTAGGGTAATTAAAAGACATCACTGTTTATTTTTAATCTTGTTTCATGATATGAATCTGAGATTATTCCATAAGGAGAAAGGCAGATGTAAATTGATGCTCATATAAAGGGAATCATTGATTATTGAAGGTTACTGCATACCCTTACTTAGTGTTCTAATTACCCTTAATTTACACGTTTAAAGAGCTATTTGCCAAAATGTAAAAATAGCTAATGAAGTCTTGCCCACAGACAAATTTTAATTTATGCATTTATTAATTAATGCTAAAACCTAATTAGCATCAAAATTAATGACTAGAATGCCCTGTAGCAAATGAAATTAAATGCTTGGAAGGAAGGACAATCTCTCTTCTGCTTTTTACCATCTTCTTTTATGAAGTCACTGAGATAAGTATTTCTGAATGAGATATTTATCCTGAGTATATTTTGATGATCTACTTGCCAATTGTTCTAGTTTTTATCAGTGTTTACAAAATCATATTTATAAAGTGTGCAGTAATGCAATAGAGTAGATGGCACTGTCTTCAGTTACTGTACTTAATAAATCTCCACGTTCATTTGTGCTGTTTCCAATGTGTTAACGAGTTATTAGTGTTCCAGTCCAAAACATTTGACCAGCAAACAACTGAGAGGTTACTTCATTGGACCCCACTGCTCAGTGACCTGTGGTAAGCATTTCGATAGTGTGGCCTTTCCCCGCAGCATATCTGTGATGACTACACCAAGTGTCAGTGCACCTTGGAGAGCTCTATTCAACTGCATTCAAATGCACGCTGCTCCTCAGAATGAAAGACCAGCAAGTTTCAGGTATCTTCCTGGGGTGGTGGTAGAGGCAGAAATATTAGGGCCTTTTAAGAGACATTTAGGTGAAAGTGAAGGAGTGCAGTTAGCATTGTCAGTTCACCTATCCATTGCTGAAGATGTAAGACCACAAACGATGACTACTTCTCGTTCCTGATGTGTCCCATCAATTGGCCAACTTATGGCTTTCCTGGCACACCTCAGGAGCAAAAATTGTTGATATGTAGTTATTAATCTGGCAGCTGATTTTACTTCTATCCCTATTTTATGGTTAAGACACAAAGTGCTGGTGAAACTCAGCAGGGCAGGCAGCATCTGTGGAGGGGAATAATCAGTCGACATTTTGGGCTGAGACCCTTCATCAGAATTGGAAAGGAAGGGGGACAAAGCCGGAATAAGAAGGTGGGGGGAGAGGAAGGAGTATAGTCTGGCAGGTGCGGGGGAAGGGATTTGGATGAGGAGGTTATTATGTTTGACTTCAGTTGGAATACAAACAATGAAGAGCTACATTTTTCCTCTTACAAATGAGATTTATTCAATGATTACATGATTACAATACTTCAATATTCCACTATTCACACAATTTACTTTCAGCAGCTTTCAATTACAATACACTTGAAGATTGAAGATTCAAGTTTATTTTTTACGTGTGCATCAACACATACAGTGAAATATACCATTTGTTTTTAATCCACCACACCTGAGGTCCAACAGAGTTATCATTATCTAGAATGCATATAAGCCTTGTGGTGCTTGCCAGTACCGAAGGCCTCTAACGTATCCATGGATACCACGTGCTCCTTCTCCATGGAAACATGTGCAGTGACATAACCCCAGAAGTGGGGTAGGTAATTGGCTTGGACACTGCACTCGACTGCCCCCATCACAATGAGAGCTATAGTATGGTCTGTCATTTCACTAACACTTATTTTATTCTATTGTATCACCCCTACTGAGTCTCAATAATAAGCACCACACAGGCTACCTGCAGCACTTGGAAAGCATTCAAACACTCATTGTGTGACTCTGAGCAGGCATTCAATTCCTTGTGGAAAGAGCCTGTTTAATGATGTGATTACTCTTGAAGTGTCGCCACTGTCTCCAAGCTCAGTCTATTAATGGATAAAAGTATAAATGTTCAGAAGGTCAGGCAATGTCCAAAGGAAAGGTCGGCCTTTCATGTGGGGCTCGTCATCAGAACAAATGTTATCTATGGACATTGTTCAGCAATTCCTGAGGACGATTCTCGATGTTATTTGTTACGGTATTCCCTGGAGTGGAAGGATAATTGATGGCATCCAGAGCCCCTCATTGATCTCTCCCTGTGCCTGGCCTTTCATAGCACGGTCTAGCTTCACTTCACCAAGATTTGGAAATGCTCATTAGCGTATAATGAAAACAAGAAGTGTTAAAGAAGAAGTGATATTTAAGTAGCTACCTAAGTTTGCACCACATATTACAAAGGTTATAGAATATGGAACAGTACAGCACATTATGGGACCTTTGTTGTGCTGACATTTTAACTTACTGGAGGATGCTGCCAGAGTGCTGGGCTTCAGGCAAGTTTTAATTGACATAGTTTGTGGATTGGACTCTACAGTTCACATTATTATGTGCTTCTGGTTTCTGGTCACTCCTTTTTTGTTGCTATCTTGTGCGATATTTGATCGAGGTGGTCTGTCTCTGCGTCCTGAAGTTAACAAATGACTCCGTGCTAAATTGAATTGAATATGCCTGGACTGTTACAATAATATGTTGTTTGGTGTTTTATGTTATGTGCTTTTTGCTTGCTTTTTTTTGCAGTTTATGTATTGGGTGTTTGATGCTTTACTTTGAATGGGTTCCATGGTTTTCTTATCACAAACAAGAGAAAACCTGCAGATGCTGGTTATCCTTGCAAACGGACCAAGTGCTACATCTGCCCCTACACCTCCTCCCTCACTACCATTCAGGGCCCTAAACAGTCCTTCCAGATGAGGCAACACTTCGCCTGTGAGTCTGTTAGGGTCATATACGGTGTTCAGTGCTCCTGGTGTGGCCTCCTGCATATCAGTGAGACCCAACGTAGATTGGGAGACTGCTTTGCTGAGCACCTATGCTCCATTCGCAAGAAAAAGCAGGATCTCCTGGTACCCACCCACTTTAATTCCACTTTCCATTCCCATTCTGATATGTCCGTCCATAGTCTCCTCCACTGTTGCGATGAGGCCATACTTAGGTTGGAGGAACAACAACTTATATTCCATTTGGGTAGCCTCCAACCTCATGGCATGAACATCAATTTCTCAAACTTCTGGTAATGCCCCCCTCCCCACCCTCTCCTTCACCATTTCTCATCCCCCTTTCCCTCTCTCACCTTATCTCCTTGCCCATCCATCACCTCCCTCTGGTGCTCCTCCCTCCTTTTCTTTCTTCCATGACTTTCCGTTTCTTTCACCAATCAGCTTCCCAGCTCTTTACTTTTTCCCTCCCCCTCCTGGTTCCACCTTTCACCTTGTGTTTCTCTCTCCCCTTCCTCACCTTTTAAATCTACTCCTCCACTTTTTTTCTCCAGTCCTGCCGAAAGGTCTCAGCCCAAAACATCAACTGTGCCCTTTCCATTGATGCTGCCTGGCCTGATGAGTTCCTCCAGCATTTTGCGTGAGTTCCATGGTTTTCTTTCTTTGTTTCGTAGCTGTCTGTGGGAAGACGAATCTTACAGTTGTATACTGCATGCATACTTTGATAATAAATGTACATTGGATCTTTTGAAATCTTTGATTCTCTGATCTAAGATCAATCTAACCTCCATTTTTCTATCATCCATGCACCTATCTAAGAGTTTCTTAAATGTCCCTAATGTATTTGCCTCTACCACTAGCCCTGGCAGAGTGTTCCATGCACCCACCACACTCCGTGTAAAGAATGAGCCATAGATCATCCAGCTGCTGCTCCAGTTCTCGAACATGTTTTCTAGGAGCTGCAGCAAAATGCACCTCATGCAGATGTAGTTATCAGTGAGACCGGAGATCTCTCAGAGTTCCCAGATTTGACATTAAGAACACACCACTGACTCGGGATCTATTCTTGCTTCTATAGCTAGGTACTATTGGACAAAGAAAGAAAGGAACTTATCAAGAACTTAGCTTTGCCTCTATCTCATCTCATTGAAGCCTCCTGAGCCAAAACCTCAAACCCTCTGCTCTAAGTCTGTCCATTCCAAGAATGGCCACTCCTTCAATGACTGCTCCTCTTAAACTTAACTTTTTATAGGTCTTTGCAAAGTGCCTAATAAATCTCAACATCGCAAGCCTGCTGAAGAGATCTGAAAGGCCCTGCAAGCTTTTTAAACCTCTGCTCACTGCTCCAAACAAGCGACTGGTCACAATAGCTTGTCTGCCAAAAGGTTCTGAAAGGGCTGCTCACATTTTAAAACTTGTTGAAATTACTAAGGATGACATTGAAATGTCATGCTTTTGGGAAATGTAATAATATAAAGAAACCTGTGGACCTGCGATTGCCCCCAGGACAGTTTGTGTTAGTTGTTAGCACAAAGGCACATTTCACTGTCTGTTTTGATGTACTGTACTAGCCTTCCCTGCATCCTCGCCATCTTCAAGGAGCAATGCCTCAAAAGGCAGCATCCATGATGGCATGAACATTGACTTCTCTAACTTCCGCTAATTCCCCACCTCCTCCTCGTACCCCATCCGCTATTTATTTATATACACACATTCTTTCTCTCTCTCTCCTTTTTCTCCTTCTGTCCCTCTGACTATACCCCTTGCCCATCCTCTGGGTTCCCCCCACTTTCCTTCTCCCTGGGCCTCCTGTCCCATGATCCTCTCATATCCCTTTTGCCAATCACCTGTCCAGCTCTTGGCTCCATCCCTCACCCTCCTGTCTTCTCCTATCATTTTGGATCTCCCCCTCCCCCTCCCACTTTCAAATCTCTTACTAGCTCTTCCTTCAGTTAGTCCTGACGAAGGGTCTCGGCCCGAAATGTCGACTGTACCTCTTCCTAGAGATGCTGCCTGGCCTGCTGCGTTCACCAGCAACTTTGATGTGTGTTGCTTGAATTTCCAACATCTGCAGAATTCCTCGTGTTTACATCCATCATTAAGGACCCCTTTCACCCAGGACATGCTCTCTTCTCATTGCTACCATCAGGGAGGAGCCTGAAGATACAAACTCAATGATTCAGGAACAGCATCCTTCCCTGACTTTTGAATGCACATTGAACCCATGAACACTGCCTCACTATTGTTTTCTTGCACCATTTATTTAGTTTTACTATCTTTAATGTAATTCACAGGTTTTATTATTGCATTTTGCAATGTACTGCGGCCCCATAACAATAAATTTCACATGTGCCCGTGATATTAAACCTGATTCTGATTCTGATAAATAAATTAACCTGAATCTGAATCTAAATCTGGTTAGAAACATAGAAACATAGAAAACCTACAGCCCAATACAGGCCCTTTGGCCCACAAAGCTGTGCCGAACATTTCCTTACCTGAGGGATCACCTAGGGGTACCCATAGCACTATATTTTTCTGAGCTCCATATATCTGTCCAGGAGTCTCTTAAAAGACCCTATCGTATCTGCCTCCACCACCGTCACTGGCAGCCCATTCCATGAACTCACCACTCTCTGCGTAAAAAACTTACCCCTGATATCTCCTCTGTACCTACTTCCAAGCACCTTAAAACTATGCCCTCTTGTGCCATTTCAGCCCTGGGAAAAAGCCTCTGACTATCCACACGATCAATGCCTCTCATCTTCTTGTAGACCTCTGATTATCCACACGATCAATGCCTCTCATCATCTTGAAACAGGTTGTTCCTGTTTCACTCAGCAATAGTCTACCTCAGGACAATGCAAGTTAATTTAATACAAAACAAAAGATTCTGTGCATGCTAGTAACCTTGAGCAACATCGACAAAATTCTAGAGAAACTCAGTAGGTGAGGCAGCGTCTCAGCAAGAAAATAGACAGTTGACACTTCAGGCAAGTCTGGGTAGCCTCCAATTTGATGGCATGAACATCAGCTTAACTTCCGGTTAGAGCTGAAAAGAATGCAGTAAAGATTCACAAGGATGGTGAATCCTCAGATGGTTGAGGAAGATTGGTACGGGCCCCCAATTCCTAAGAACTTTCTACAGGGGCACAATTGAGAGCATCCTGACTGGCTGCATCACTGCCTGGTATAGGGACTGTACCTCCCTTAATCGCAGGACTCTGCAGACAGCCCAGCGCATCTGTAGTTGTGATCTTCCCAAGATTCAGGACATTTACAAGGACAGGTGTGTAAAAAGGGCTGTAGGATTACTGGGGACCCGAGTCACCCCAATCACAATCTACTCCAACTCTTATCATCCGGGAAATGGTACAGCAGCATAAAAGCTCGGACCAACAGGCTCCGGGACAGCTTCTTCCACCAGGCTATCAGGCTGATTAACTCACGCTGATCTGGGTGTACGCTATACTACATTGACTGTTCTATTTATTATAAATTATTATATATTACTATGATTGCACATTGCACATTTAGACGGAGACGTAACATAAAGATTTTTACTCATCATGTATGTGAAGGATGTAAGAAATAAAGTAAATTCAATTCAACTCAATTCATGGGACAGGGAGGCTTGAGCTACAAGGACAGACTGTATAGTAGTGGTCACCAACCTTTTTAAGCCCAAAATCACCTACCTCGACCTTAGTGAAAGGCAAGATCTACCTACTAAATCGTTTCGAAAAACACACCTCAGATTGTACTTCCAACTTGAGGCCTTTTATTTGGGCTAAATGTATTTGAATTACACAAAATACTTTTGTCGAACTTTCAAATTAGTTCAAACAAGAAAACACTGTAACTGGCATATCAAACAGGCCATAGCTGTCTTTCTTTAAGAATATTACAATACTTCACACCTTTAATTCTAAGTTTCATTATTCAGTTTTATTTCAACACGAAAAATAAATGAATAAAAATTGACTGTTGCACTCAGTGTGATGACTGGGGCTGAATACTTTCTTCTAGTTCCCTGAAATTTGGCTCATAACTACAGACAGCCAGTCTGAGACAGTCTGTGACTTGTCTGTCAGTAAGAGAGCTCCTGTACTTAGATTTAATAATTTTCATCTGTGAAAATGCAATTTCACACAGATGAGTTGACCCGAAGTAGGCACTGACTTTTAGTGCACATGCAGTGAGATAAGGAAACTTCTCCCTGCTGACAAGCCCCAAAAAGTCACCGCCCTCTGATCTTGCTTTAAGCTTGATGTCATTTTGCAAATCAATTATTTCCATTTCAGAATCACTTGGCACACCAAATACTTGCTGGAGTTTGGCTGCTATCTGTTCTATATTGATCGGCATAAATGGGTTTGAAATAAATGCAGCAATATCTTTCATGACGTTTAACTCCCCAAAATGCCAATCGAACTCTGTTGCCAGTTTGTCTAAGTGAGCACAGTACTGCTCAGGGCGAAAAGCATTTTTTTCCGTGATGGCTGGTAACATTTTTTCCAAGTTGGGAAAGTGTGTCAGCCTCCCTTTCTTTAAATTTGAAATCCAAACACCGAGCTTGGCCTTAAACACATTTACTGCACTTATCATGTGGGTTAGGTGTTGGTCTTTTCCCATGAGATCATTATTAAGTGCGTTTAATTTAGCCGTTATGTCTGTCAGAAACACTAAATCTACTAGCCATGCATCATCTGACAGCTCCTCGTGCTCCTCGTTTCTTGTTGACAGGAAAGTCTTTATCTCAGGCAGCAAGTCAACAAATCGTTGCAGCACTTTGCCGCGACTCAACCACCGAACATCAGCATGAAGAATTATGTCTCCGTAAGTGGCATCGAGCTCATCCTATAACGCCTTGAATAAGCGGTGCTGAAGCACTTTTGCTCAAATCAAGTTTATCAGTTTGACCTCCAGTGTCATTACATGAGAAAAGTCCACGACCTTCCCAGCCAAGGCCTGCTGATGAATCACGCAGTGATAATCTAGGAAGCTGGGAAAATTAGGGTCATTACGGCACAGTGCTATAAAACCAACGCGCACACCGCGCATTGCTGGAGCCCCATCAGTAGTAATTGCCACCAGTTTATGAATGGGGATGTCATTCTCACGGATATATTTTTTAAACTCATTGTAAATATCCTCACCTCTCGTTCTCTCCTTTAATTGCAAGAGCGTCAGGAAGTTCTCCTTTGTTGTGAAATCCTGGAAAGCCATTCTGACAAATACAACAAGCTGAACTGTTTGCATTACATCTAGGGATTCATCGAACGGCAGTGAAAAATATTCACAGAATGACAAGTCCTTTTACACTTGTCGATCCACATCCTCTGACAGTGACTGTACCCTCCTTGTTACTGTTGCAGGGCCAAGCAGTATATTATGCATTGCGGCTGTGATGTTGCTTTTGTTTTTAAAGTCATTAAAAACAGTCTCTGTGGTAATGACCATTGCTTCCTTGAATAAATCGCCATCTGTAAAAAGCTTCTTGTGTTTAGCCAAAAGGTGAGTTATACGAAATGATGCTTCAATAGCAGCCTTGTTTTGAGCAGCATGATTTGTGAAAAACGATTGCTGGGCCTTCAACCCCGATTTCAGCTCCTCAACTTTCCTGGCACGAATTGCACTCTTTGGGGGGTAAGAGTCTTTAAATTCCTGGTGGTTGGTGTTATGGTGCTGCTCCAGTTCCCTCTTTTAGACAGTGCTTGTGATTGGTGGCACAACATACATACACACTTGTCTTTCACCAAGGTAAATAGAAATTCCTCTTCCCATTCTGGATGGAAGTTGTACATTTTCGCCTTCTTTCGTGGAGCCTCCGCCATGCTAGCTAGCTACCTTGCAGGATATCACGAGTGAGTGCCGTATATTGATGTTTGCGACAGTCGGTACTCTTGTCTAACCTAAATGGTCACTTTGATGCAGCACAAGCTACGTTGAAAACACGGTGCATGGCGGGGGAGCTATACACACATGCGCACTGGGCAGAAAGAACGGAACTAAAACCCCGCAACCCGGAAACAATCTCTCTTTATAAATAGTTTTCAATAGCAAAAATATTGCTATATTACCATTATCCTAATGAGTATTACTTATTTTTATAATGCTCACATTACAACAGTATTTGTGTATTTATTTTTCATTTTTTTCGGGATCGACTGGGAAAGTCTCAAAGATCGACCAGTCGATCGCGATCGACGGGCTGGTGACCCCTACTGTACAGGCTCATAAACATGGGAGATTCTGCAAATGCTAGAAATCTTGAGGAACATACGCAAAATTTTGGAGGAACTCAGCAAGTCAGGAACCAGCAAAGGAGAGAAATTAACTCTCAACATTTTCGGCCAAGATATCAACTGTTTATTTCCCTCCACAGATGTTGCCTGACTTGCTTAATTTGCAGGGTCATGCTTTTCATCTGTTCTATATCCAGGACGTTTTCCCTCTGTTTAATATAAACTATACATCATGTCAGAAAGAAAGAAGGACAATTCATTGATATATAAAGGGTTATAGTTATACTCCAAACCTACCCTATCCAGAGTTCTCTGTTGAGAGAGGAACTCAGATATATTTGTTGTGTATGCGTGCAGTGGCGTATCTAAGGTATGGCAGGTATGGCACGTGCCCTGGGCACCACTTGAAGGGGGCCGCCACTGAGCAGTTTCTATTAAAGTCAGACAAGCCATCCTCGGATAGTGAAAAAAGGATTTTCTTCAGATGTATGATCTGTCTTTGATTATCATGGGTGAGAATCACTAGGATGGCCTTATTTCAGAGCATTGTGTAAGAAGAACATGAAACGGTTCTTCACGAAGAAGAAGGAAAGTGGAGCTGAAGGACGGAAGAAACAAAAGTTGGAGGCGGAGGAAGCCAAGAAGTCGAGCAAGTTCTTCATGCACTTCTGTAAAAAGCCTGGAACAAGTAGTTTGACACGTTCCATGGAATCGCCTGCACCTGCTACAAATTTGTTAGAATCTGAAGGTGGATCAGGTACAAATGCATCACAAGCCAAGGAGGAAGTCAAGTCAGATAGATCTGAGTATGACGAGATTAAGAGTGAGGCTGCCACAGAGAACGTGGACATGACAGGAGGGGAAGACTATGGTGGTGGTGGTGATTTTGAACTTCCATGATGCTGCCCTGGATTTGAAAGCCCTCCGAGATCATTTTTATGATGAAAGAGAAGTGTTGGTCAGTGAGTCACTCGAAGAAGGAGTCGGTCTCTGTCAAGAGTGGAAGATTGAAGTTGAAAGACGTCAGAGATGAAAGAAACAAATGGCTGATGAGATCTTGCGAGACGCTGGGCTAACAGCTAAGGAGGAAATGGAAAGAGTCATGAAGGGGACACTCGACCGTCTTCACAGAGAAATGGACAAAAGTTTCGCTCGTTTTCACGACACTGATGCCAACTTTGGGTTCCTTCTCGATGTCAAGGGACTGTGTTACGGCGCTGACAGTAACGACCTAAAGAAGAAGTGCGAAAATTTGGGCAAATTGTACAGCTCTGATGTTGATGGACAGCAGCTATATGAAGAAATTTTGGATTGCAGAATGTTGCTATCAAGGCGGGTCAACATGAAAATATCAAGACCTGAAGAGCTTCTTGAAATTATTGTTCAGTATGGAGTCTTCCCCAGTCTTCGCATTGCTATTCAGATAATGCTAACCATCGCAGTTTCCATCGCCAGCTGTGAGAGGTCATTCAGCAAGTTAAAACTAATACTTTCGTATTTGAGAGCCTCCATGGGTCAAGGCAGACTCTGTGATCTTGCTGTGCTAAGTGTAGAAAGAGAAGAAGCTGAAAAAACTGACTTTGATCACATCATAGACCAATTTGCATCAGTGAAAGCAGTTATAATTTTCATGTAGTGCCATAATTTGCTAATTAAAAGATTAACGAGTTTGACTTGTATTTTTGAGCTGATATTATGGCAAAGTTATCTAAAAGATGAGTGTCAGATGTTTGGACAGGGGTGCAATTTCAGTGCTTGCCATAGGCTCTATTTTCCATAGATACGCCTCTGTATGCGTGGATCAAGAACAACAACAGAATAAAAGGATTAAAAGTTTTTACTGAGCCATGTTAGTAATGGTACATGCTGGGCAACTTACAGTGTAGGAACAACAAACCGACTCTGCCAAGACAAAAAAAAATGTGTACTCGAAAGCCCAAGCCAAGAGAGTGCCTCCCTTGTGTAGGAGGTCCAATCGATCAATCACCTAATCAATCGGCTGCATGTGCACTTGCCATATTCTCACAATTGATCCGATACAGTTCAGTATCATCGTAGAATGTGAATACAGAAATCCTCTTTGGGATGATTGTGAACATCTCGTCATGGTGTCTCTCATGAAGGTAATAACGAAAGCAAAGGTAATGGGACTTTCTTAGTACAGTGTACTAACAGATTTAGATCTTCTTTTAACCTAGACCAAGGGTAGGCAACCTTAAGCACAAATGATTTTCTAGCAAGCGTTATTCGTTAATTTGAGGCAAAACATAACTAGCTGTATTTAAATGGATAATTCCCATATTACAAGTTTTTTATGGCATTTATCTGGCCCACTGTCCACTCATTAATACGCGATCCGGCCCACAGAGGCAAAAAGGTTGCTGACCCCTGAGCCAGACAGTCCAAATATATACTATCTTAAATATAACACTTCCTCAGTTATTTTAGCACAGACCATGCAAATTAACCCCTAACATTCTATAGATCTGAACATTTTCATGTGCGTCAAAATATTGGTGGCAGATTTATTATGAACGTTAGGCTGACGGGAAAGCTGCTATTTAACCTTTCTTTGTAAGTGACTTGTCTGGAGAGCAAAAATGTGGAAAGCGGCTATATTACTTATTTTAGTCAAGCTAATTTCTTAATTAGTGGCTAAATTAGTACTTTAATCACGGGTCAGTAATTCATTAAGTTCTGCACAATTCACTGCAAAGAAGGTCAAAGCTGCAGCAATCACACTAAAAAGAAGATCCTTTGATGTACTTGCGTACTATTTCTCCTTTGTAAATTTGCTCAGTCTTGGATGAACTAGAGAACACGTCTTATGTGGAAAGGTTGAATGAGCTAGAGCCACAGAGGTGACTTGAAAGAGGTGTATAAGATTATAAGAAGCATAGCTGAAGTGGGCATCCAGAGCCTTTTTATGCAGGGTGACAATAGCCAGCACCAGTGGAGGGAAGTTTGGGGGAGATGTCAGAGTCAGGTTTTTTTTACACAGAGTGTGGTTGACGCCTGCAGCATACTGCCACGCGTGGTAGTAGAAGCTGATGAAATAAGGGTATTTAAAAGACATAGACAGGCACATGGATGTAAGAAAAAATGGAGGGGACATGGGCTATGGAGGAGGGAAGGGTTAGATTGATCTTGGAGTCAGTTTATATGGTTAGTAGCAACTTTGTGGACTGAAGGACCTCTACTATGCTGAACTGATCTGTGATCTATGCTCTTTCTCAGCATGGTCATTCCTCCACAGGTCCAGCTCAGTTGATCAAGGATCAGCTTTATTCATCATTTTCATTTAGATGTATTAGGAATTTGCTGTAGTGATTTGGTGCAACATGCAACAAGAACAACGTTCAACAATTATAATGAATAAAGAATTCCATAAAATATAAATTGAGATGTCGAAGTACGAATATGGAATAAAATATGTATAAATGCATAAATGCCAGTATGTGTCTACAATATAGACAGCATTTTAAAAGTGCTTTAAAGTGTTTATAGTGCAGTACGGTGACTGAAGTAATTGTTAAAGGGGGGTGGGGTGGCTAACTAGAATGGTTGATCAGATTAACTATCTGGGGAAGAAACTTTTAAGATGGCATGAGGTTTTTTTTTTATTTTACTAGCCCTATAATGCTTTCCATAAGCTTTTGGAAAAGGTAGTTTTCTGGCTAGGTAGCACCTGTAACGATTTTTCCAGCCTATTTCTTTATCCTGAAAACCCATACTTCTGTGCCCAAGGGAATTGATTCTCCCTGTGTACTTCTACCACAAGTCTTATCCAATATTTTATATTCTATATCATCTCTTATATCTTAACCCTTATATCACCCACATTAATTGTGCAAGTTATATCTTGGCACATTATACCTCAAGAAAACCAAATTGTCACAACCATGGACTCTGCTATGGGGTCTATGCACCTGCGCAGACAAGCTGCAGAATGGATTCAGCAATCATGCTCATGTTCTAACCAATTAGTGTTTCATTCTGGTGGTATTTAACTCCCTCCCTCTTGTTTCAGTCTTGTCAAGACTTGACAAAAAGCAGGGCAACGTCAATGCTCCCTGCTTATCATTGTCCTGGTTTCAGATAAGTAAGCTCCATTTAGACTGACACTGTTAAGGAGTGGTTTTTATTTAGTATTAAGCCACTACTGCCGAGCTGCTGTATCGGTGTTAGCTTCAGTTTGAAAGTTCTAGTTAACAACCCCGTTGACCCAGCAGTTATTGTTTTTTCTTTTATTTCTGCACAGTTTTTATTAAAGGTCAGTGATCTATTGATCAGCTTCAATGTTTCTCTCCCAGCACTTGGGCCATAATTGCACATGCCTTTCAGCAAGTCTCAACCAAAGAAAATGGGCCCAGCGGAGAGAGAACACCTGGTCTTGGCCCTGAAGTTCATTGGCCAGGTGGGACAGAAGTTAAAGTTAGTTGAAGCTATGTTGGATGAAATGAGTGTAACAGATACACTCAGAACGACAAGCCCAGTCTGGACCGAAGTTGATGGAGAAGGAACTAAAAGCAGTTGAAGCTGGATTGGCCACTGTCTCTTACACAGTGCAACACTTACCTTGAGAGTATCAGGTTCAGCCCCAGCTGGAAGAACGGGTGTCAGCCCTAACAGCGAGAGTCTGGCAACTCACTGCAGACAGTTGGAATCAGGCAGCAGCAATTACTGCTCTCAAGGCTGCTGATTAGAAGCTTTCTCCTGACAACCAGAATCAGGTGACAGCCACTTGCCCTCTCGCTGCCGTGATTCAGCAGCCTTTAGCCATGTCAGTCCCATTCCCAACATCCCCCAGATCTTGAACAGTTTTACTAACCTCGACCACTAACGCCCCGTCGTTCCGTAACTGTGTACGGGCCAGAACCGAGTATTCCTCCACCAGGCGCATACCCTGGAGACCCTGGTGGCTGGAGGAGTTTTATTACCCAGTGTGAGGTGTGAGTTGACTTTCCAAGCCTAGCCTGGTTAGTTTGATGACGATGTATGTAGACTGGCATATGTGGTGAATCTCTTCGAGATGGATCCCCACTCAGCCTGTTCAAAACTCTACGGGAACAAGGTTCCCTGCAGCCCAGTCATTTCATCAAATTGTTGTTGAGTTGGAGAGAGTTTTTGAGCTTCCAGTACAGGGCCAGGCCTACTGGCTCCAGGACCTGCAGCAAGATAGAGGCACAGCAAGAACTAGGCTGTGAAGTTCCACACGCTTACGGTGGAGACAGGATGAACCAGGAGATCGCTGCCTTCCAGCATGGGCTAAGTGCAGGTGTTCAGCATGAGGTCCCAGTGCGTGCCAAGCAAGACAGCCTGGATGGCCTGATCAATCTGGCCGTTTGAACTGACAACTGGGTATCTCAGATAAAGAATGCTTCAAGCTATGTGTGTACTTCTTAGCTCATTGTTTGTCTGTTCCCTCTTATGCATCAGCCAGTACTCAGTCCTTGGAGGAGCCCATCCAGGTGGGACACATGCACTTGTCTCAGGATGAATGAGATCCACGAAGGAGGACAGGTTTCTGCCTCTTTTGTGGCAATGCAGAACACTTCCAGGCTTCATGTTCCAAGTGTCCAGTGAAAAAAGGTACCTGTAAGCAGGAAGGGGAGTTCCAATGGGTCAGTTCTCCTGACAAACATCTTCCCTTAATTATGGAATGCTCTCAGCTTCTTTGTTGTGGGAGCCTCAGACCTATGAGTATCGACTCTGGGGTAGCAGGGAACCTCATCTATATCCCCCTAGATCAAAAAGGTAGAGCTCCAACTCAGCAATTGAGAAAAATTATGTCAGGACTCTGGATGGTCAGCTTCTGGGCATTGGCAAGATACACCTTTCCACAGAAGCCCTCCATCTTGTGCCAGAAGGCAACCATAGAGAACAGTTCTCTGAACTACTGTTGGTGCTTGGCCTTCCGTCAATACAGCCCACAGATTGAATGGTCCCTAAAGGCCCTGTAAGGGTGGGGGACCAGAACGCCTGTCAACCTGACTGAGTCCAGCTCAGTCCCTATCTGCAAACGCCCTCCTGTGTCTACTGGTTGTATGCACCTGTCTGGCATTCAGACTGAATATGTTGACCTTCTTGAATGTCATTTGCTTCAAGATCACTGACAAGTGCCGATTGCAACTATGCACAGATCAACCAAGAGACCCTTAGTCTAGTTCGGGGAGTAAAGAAGTTCCAGCACTACCTCTATGGAAAAAGTTTACTCTAATGGCAGACCTCTAGCCCCATGTGTCCATTTTCAATTATCCTCAGGAAAGGAATCCCAGTGATGTCTGCTACCTGGTGGCAACATTGGGTACTTTTCCTAGGAGCCCAGTCTTCTGACATAGAATTCAGGGTTACCAAACAACACAGCAATGCTGATGGCTTGTGACATCTTCCACTGTTGGCAACTGAAGAAGAAAAGTCTTCATTCTGGACCCAGTGGCAGTGTTCCACACAGTACTGGTGGACCAGGTGCTGGTAACAAATTCTGAAATACAAAGAGAAGCAAGGAATGACCCGACATTGTCAAAAGTCTAGGGCATCACCGTATAAGGATGGCCAGCTCATGGTATCCCTATGTTTCCAGAGTTCTCCGTGAGTGAGACGAGACCAGCCATCTATGCGTGGATCTTGTGTTGTGGTTCTCTCTAAACTGTGCACCAGACTGTTGAGAATCTGCTTGAAGAACACATGGCCACAGTCAAGAGAAAGAGTCTCGCCTGGAGCTACGTGTGGTGGCCAGGAATAGATAGACAGATTGAAGACTTATCCAAGAGCTGCTTGGGATGCCACAAAGTTCAAAATGCACCACCACAGGCACCGTTACACCCACGGGAGTGGCTGTTTTCACCCTGGCAAAGAGTGCATATTGATTTCGCCGGGCCATTCATGGACTCCATATTTCTGTTTGCTGTGGATGCCCATTCAAAATGGCTAGAAGTCACAACAATGAAGTCAGCCACAATAGACTATCTTCTCTAGAAATGGCTTACCAGAACAAGTTGTGAGTGACAACAGACCACAATACACATCAGAAAAATTCCAACTGTTCATGGAGAAAAATGACAACAAACATTTCAAGTCAGCTCCTCACCACCCAGAAATAATGGTTTAGCTGAAAGGTTTATCCAAACATTCAAGGAGTCCCTTAAAGCAGTGGTCCTCAACCACCAGGCTGTGGACCGGTACCGGGTCGCAAAGCATGTGCTACCGGGCCGTGTGGAAACGATATGAGTCAGCTGCACCTTTCCTCATTCCCTGTCACGCACTGTTGAACTTGAACAGAGGGTTGCCAATTGTCCCGTATTTGCCGGGACATCTGGTATTTTGGGCTAAATTGGTTTGTCCCATACGGGACCGCCCTTGTCCCCTATTTCCCCCGCTAAGGTAGAGCGTTCCTATGAAACCTTTCGGGCCAAAATGGCGTAAAGCGAAGAAACAATTACCATTAATTTATATGGGAAAAATTTTTCAGCGTTCCCAGACCCAGAAAATAACCTACCAAATCATACCAAATAACCCATAAAACCGAAAATAACCCTAACATATATTAAAAGCAGGAATGATATGATAAATACACAGCCTATCTAAAGTAGAAATAATGTATGTACAGTATAGTCGGGAAGATGAAGGCGAAACCGAATTGTGGGGAAAAAATTGGCACGTACGCGCACGTCACGCATGCGCACACAGGTGCCCGCGCAAGGCTTCATGGTCATGGTAGTCTTTCCTGAGGTGAAGTGTCCCGGGATTTGACTGCTACTTTTGTCCCTTATTTGGGAGTGAGAAAGTTGGCAACCCTGACCGTAAAAGACATGCTGAGGTGAGTTTAACCCTACTTGAACACCCGCCTCCCCCCCCCGCCCCCCACCCCCCCGAGTCGGACGGTCCGCAAGAATATTGTCAATATTAAACCGGTCCACGGTGCAAAAAAGGTTGGGGACCCCTGCCTTAAAGCTCTGGACAAGGCGAACATTTCTCTACAGAACAAGATGGACAACTTCCTTTTTGTGTGTCATTACTCTGTTCATGCGACGACAAATCAAATACCTGCAATCCTGTTCATCAGCAGGAATCTGAGATCTTGCATAGACCTCCTGAAACCAAATCTACAGAGGGAAGTGCAGAATAAACAGTTCAACCAGTTCCCAAGTAAATCAGCAAGGAGCTTTGAGGTTGGACAGGAAGTCCTAGTGCGTGATTACCAGGAAGACAAGTGGACACCCAGATGGAAAGCTACAAGTTCTGGTCCATTGATGTACACTGTGAATGTTGGAGATCGTACATGGAGGTGTCATGTGGATCAGATAGTGGATGCTCAGACAAAGAACACATCTGAATCGAACGCATCCAACAAGATGGACACATTATAGCATCCAGAATTGCCTCCCGGTGAAGATCCTATCACTGATAGCAACGTGATACCTGTAACAGAGAAAGTTGTCATTTTCTGCCAGACTTGATTCCAGCCCACAGGTCCAAAGGCGCTATCCTGAAAGAAACAGACCACCACCCAAAAGTTAACACAAAGTACTCTGCAGATGCTGGGGTCAAAGCAACACGCACAACATGCTGGAGGAACCCAGCAGGTCGGGCAGTATCCGTGGAAACGAACAGTCAACGTTTCGGGCCGAGACCCTTCGTCAGGACGACCCAAAAATTAGTTTTGGACTGTTATTGTGAAAGCATGTTTATTTGAATATGATCTATTAAAGGGAAATTGAATGCTTCATCACATATACAGTTTTATGTTGTATTAATCGAAAGAGGAAGGAAGTGTAATGTATTAATCTAATCCTTTTAGTGCAATGACTCCCCTTAGCACCAATTATTGACTGATAACTTACACATGCATATTGATTTGTTGCTCTCTCTGCAAAGTGAATATACATGTTAACTTCTCCTCCGAGTGTGTGCATTTATTTATTTGATAAGCTTTAAGTCCCTCGGCATCCATATCACCGAGGACCTCACGTGGTCTGTATACATCAGCTGTGTGGTGAAAAACGCACAACAGCGCCTCTTTCACCTCAGACGGTTGAGGAAGGTTAGTATGGGCCTCCAAATTGTAAGAACTTTCTACAGGGGCACAATTAAGTTCCTGACTGGCTGCATCACTGCCTGGTATGGGAACTGTACCTTGCATAATCGCAGGATTCTGCAGACAGTGGTGCAGACAGCCCAGCGCATCCGTAGTTGTGAACTTCCCATGATTCAGGACAGTTACAAAGACAGGTGTGAGAAAAGGACTCAAAGGATCATTGGGGACCCAAGTCACCCCAACCACGATCTATTTCAGCTGCTACCATCTGGGAAACGGTACCACAACATAAAAGCCAGGACCGGTAGGCTCCAGGAAAGCTTCTTCCACCAGACCATCAGACTGATTAACTCACGCTGATTTGAGTGTATTTCTAAGTTACATTGACTGTTCTATTTATTATAAATTATTATAAATTACTATGATTGCACATTGCACATTTAGTTGGAGATGAAACAGATTTTTACTCCTCATGTATGTGAAGGATATAAGAAATAAAGTAAATTCGTTTCAATTCAATTCAATTCAATATGTAGTTGTACAGAAACAATAAATATCGAGGCCGATGCAGTTTGACATGTCCATGTCTGAGGACAACAGCAATCCAGAGCCCATCCTACGTCACTCGTGCATTACTGCTCTGGTGATTTGGGGAACAGAGGCAGAGGTGAGGCTGAGGTCGGATCCCAACCAACTGTTTGACCCTGCTATGGTGCAACCCAGAGTTCTGTATTGGGGTCTCTCCTCCTGTCTGGTTAGACATCCAGGAATTCAAAGAACCTTGGAATTTATCAAGAGAATATTTTGGTAGCTATCTATGTCCCAGGAAGTACATGACTTTGTCTCTGCCTGTCTCACTGTGCCCAGAACAAGATACCACTCCAATGCCACGTGGGTTTGTTACGTCTACTTTCTGTACCTCATCGCCTCTGGTCCCAACTGTTGGTGGATTTCATCACTGGTTTGCTCCCGTCTGATGGAAACACTACCATTCTGGTGGTCGTGGACAAATTCTTCAAGGCTGCCCACTTCATGGCTCTCTCTAAGCTCCTGTCGGCTCAGGAGACTGCCAACCGCAGCATGTGTTCAAACTGCACAGCTTCCCTCAGAATATCATGTCTGATTGAGGATAATAATTCACATCCTGTTTTTGGAAGACCTTCTCTTCTCTTGTGGTATCCACAGGCAGCCTCTCACCTGGTTTCCATCCCCAATCTAACAGCTGGACTGTGAGAATAAACCAGGAGCTGGAGGCAACCCTATGCTGCCTTATCTCTTCCAACCCCACGTGCTGGAGCTCCCAGCTGGTTTGGGCAGAAATTGCCGTCAATAACCTCTAATTATCCTCCATTGGTATGTTCCAGTTTGAACGCCAGAAGGGATTCCAGCCACCGCTCTTCTTTGACCAGAAGACTGTGGGAACCTCTGCTGTTGAACAGTTGGCCCAGTGCTGCAAGCGGATATGGAGAGAGGCAGGGCGTCTCTGCTGTGCTCTCTGAAACCACGTGTCTGGCAGGCTGATCAGCTCTGCCAATAGATGAGCCCTCTCAAGGTAGGAGAGAAAGTCTGCTTGGTGTCTCGGGATCTTTCCTTAAAAGTTGAAAGCCACAAGTTGGCCGAGTGCAATCATTTATAGTGGAGAAGGCTATCAATAAGGTCTCATATGGATTGTATCTAGCATCATCAGTGAAGATTCACCCAGTGTTCCATGTTTCCCAGCTCAAGCTGATGACCTCCACCCCACTTCCTCCAGTCATCCATCTCCTCCTCCCTGGTCTATCCTGTGCACTGCCTCCCTGCATCTCACCGGGTGAGAGGTAGGGTCTAGTATCGTATGGATTGGGAGGAGTAAGGTCCTAAGGAACGTCCTTGAGTTTGGATTCATGACATCCTGGATAACTCACACATCCAGGACTTCTAGCAGGAGCTGCACCTAGGGAGAGGGGCCCAGTGACAACCAGGGTCTCTGTTGCAGGCTTTTCGCACCCTTGCAGGCAGGCTGCGGAAAGGGTACTGCAAACATGCTTGTGAGTATGCATGCTCCAGCCAATCAGTGTTTCATTGTGATTGTACTTAATTCCCTTCCTCTCATTTCAGCCTTGTCGAGACTTGACCAAAAGCAGAGCAATGTCAATGCTCCCTGCTTACCATTGTCCTGGTTCCAGGAAAGCAGACTACTGTTTAAACTGATGCTGTAAGGAGCAGTATTTATTTAGTATTAAGCTACTACTGCCGAGCTGCTATATGTTGACATTAGCTTTAGTTTGAAAGTTCTAGTTAACGGACCTTTTGGCTTAGCATTTATTGTTTTTTTTTCCTTTATTTCTGCACAGCTCTGTTTAAAAGTCAGTCTACTATTGATTGATTTCATCGTCTCTCTCTCTTGTCATGTGGGCCATAAATGCACATAGCTGTCACAGATGGGAGGAGATCCAATAGAAGCAACCAAATTTTGCATTTTGTGGAGCACAGGAAAATAAAGCAAAAATAAGCAAGACTGTCAGAAGTCCAACACTTGTGCATGAAAAGTTGATGAACATTACAACCACTTTCACAGAAGTGGCAATTGATAACAGGACATCTCTAAGACCGATAAATTTAGTAAACCAGTTGTTTTGTGGGATAAAGTGCAAAGATGAGGGTAAGGATTAAGGTCACATACCCTGAACTATTTGCTAATGGGACCAGCTTTACCTTGGAGCCTGATTCTGTGCAGTAGTGCTCCATGACTCAATCTGTCATAATCTTGCATAAAGGCACAGATAAACTCTTTAGCCAACCAAATCCCTGGTGATCATTAACCATTGATTTATACTAATCCTACACTAATCACCTTCCAATCTCATTTTATTCCATCAAGTTACCCCCAATTCACTCATTCATCTGCACATTAAGAGCAATTTCGGGCAGCCAATTAAATCTAACAATCTTTGGGGTGTGGGAGGAAAATGGAGCACCAGGAAGAAACCAACACCATCATGGAGAATGTTTAAGCTCCACACGGACAGAAACCAAGGTGAGGATTTAACCCAGTTTGTTGGAGTAATGAGCAAGTAGCTCTTCTTATTGCATCTCTGTGCTCCATCAGCCTCCCTTGCTCTGAGGTGAAGAAGGCAACATTGCTACTTAAATTCCTCATCCATAGAACTTTTCTAATCTACAAGGACCAAGAATAACGCACGGATAGAGCAGTTAATGTTGCTGCCTCAGTGTTTCCACAAGATAGGTTCAATCCTGACCTTAGATGTGGTCTATATGAAGTCTGCGCATACTCCCTGTGAGCAATTGGGTCTCCCCTGAGTGTGTCTGGTTTCTTCCCATGTCCCAAAGAGGTCCTGTAAGTTAATTGGTGACAGTAAATTGCCTAAGGGAAGGAGGTGGCAAAGGAACCAAAACAGAATTGATACGTATGTGAGGGAGAATAAAACGAATGAAATAAGCAGGGAATGGAACCAATGATCTCTCTTGGAAGCTGGCTTGAATCCAGTGGGCCAAGGAGTCTCTTTCTTGTAAATTATATGTAAGAACTACTTTGTTATCAAAGGGAGCAGTTGAGATGTATCCTATGGATTGTGTAAGGGAAAGATGGATAGAAACCGCAAGGGAGAAAATAAAATATCAGTCAAATAAAGAGAGTTCAAAAGAGTTCAGGATGGGCAATTGGACCAAATGCCCTCATTTTGTTCTGCATATGCAATGAAATTTGATATAAACTCAGTTAAATAGTACTAAATATATGAGAGCAGAATTTGGTTTTGGTTTTGGCATTGGTTTATTAATGTCATATGAAATGAACCTCAAGGTAGTATATAGTAATATACAGTATACTTACTTTGATAATGAATTTACTTTGAATTTGGGATACAGTAAAAAATCTTTCTTTTTGTGACAATTATTCCCAATACCCGTGTCCTGCAAGACTATTTGTAACTCCTAAGGGCTGATTTATACTTATGTGTGCTAGTTTGCACCTTAGCCTACGCCAGTGGGCTACACCGTTGCGAGCATTTGTACTTGTGCGTTGGTGTGTCTGCGTCTCTGCAATTCACCGCCAAAATGCTAGTTGGCGGTGGGGTTTCTATGCCACTGCGTTGAGTTTATTCGTGTTGAAACTCAACACAAAGAAACTCAAACTTCAAACAATGGCGACTGAAGCTGAAGGAGGGTGAATTTTCTGTGCTTGTCCAGCCACTGAGAGACATGGATGAGGAAATGCATTTCAAATATTTTCGGATGTCGGCAGGTAGATTTAACGATTTGGTTCATCGTCTCCAACCATTTATTTTGCATCAGTGTACGCACAGTATACTCAAAGACTGGCAATCACCATTCGAGTTTTAGCTTCAGGTGGAAGTCAACAGGCTGCAGCAGCTAGCTACAAACTGGCGTCAAGCACAGGGTCCTCCATAATTTCAGAGGTCTGTAAAGCTTTATGGAAAGCATTGCAGCCAGAGTTCCTTCCCTGCCCTTCAGTCGCCCAATGACAGGCTATTGCAGCGTAGGAGGAAATGCGATGCTACCAAGCGGACCAATCACAGTTGTTTGGTCTGCGTCGCTGTGATGCATAGTAGGCTACGACATACAGTACAGCGTAGGGTACGCGGCTGTACCGTACCTGCGGCGTACATTTGACTCACAACTATAAATCAGCCTTAACTTTACTCCGCCTACATTTTCTGCTGCCTTAGGAAAATAGCCAAGATAATCTGCTGTTGGGCACAAGATACAAAAGCTTGGAGCTAATTTTAAATGTCATCATTATCATTATGTGTGGTGATATGATGGTGACCATGCTCTATCCATGACCATGATTATTCTTGGCAAATATTTCTACAGAAGTGGTTTGCCATTGCCTTCTTCTGGGCAGTGTCTTTACAAGACAGATGACCCCAGCCATTATCAATACTCTTCAGAGATGATCTGCCTGGCATCAGTGGTCGCATAACCAGGACTTGTGATATGCACCAGCTGCTCATACGACCATCCATCATCTGCTTCCATGGCTTTACGTGACCATGATCAGAAGCCGGGGCGGGGGGGGGGAGGTGGTGCTAAGCAGGTTAACTACATTTTGCCAAAGGGTGACCTGCAGACTAGCAGAGGGAGGAAGGAGTGCCTTACACCTCCTCTGGTAGAGATGTACCTCCACCCCGCCACCCAGATTTTAAATGTACCTTTTATAAAAAATAGTTAAGTGCACCAGCCATATTAGGAAACAAACATCTCATTCAATGTCTGTACCATCAAGGTAATAGTAAAATTCTTGCTTTCAATGCCAAAGGGGAAAATGTCCATTCTAAAGTGCCTGCTTTATAGCAATGAGCTCTTACTTGATTAGTTAACGTGTAATCAGAGATTTGACTACCATTGTTATGGAGACAATGTACCTGAATTATTAATATTTATTATTATTATCATCATTTATCATGATCAATAATAATTTACCACATCTGCAGTTTTTTTTGATTATTGGTCCATGTTATTTCTGTTCATTTTGGAAAACAACGGTGATTGCTGTCATTGAAAAGTTTAATTCAGCTTCTACTGCAAACAGCGTAACAACATGAGAAGCAGTAATTGTGGTAATAGCTGGGAACTGAAATTAGCATCTCTGCTCATCAGAGGTGTGTTGTGCACCATACTGTTTCATTGTCATGGCTTCTTTGTGTGTTTTGTAGACATATGAACATTAATATGCTCTCATGAAAAATGATGGAATATTTCTCATTCTGAAGGTGCTGCCAGATGTTTACTGCTTTTATGTCAGAATTCCAGCATTAGTGATAATTTGCTTTTGTTAGCCCATTACAAGAAATAAAGATTATTCATTCTTGTTTTGTTCATTGCATCAATCAGCCTTTCCAAATGTGCAGATGATGGAAATCCAGAGCAATAGACACTAAATGCTGGAGGAACTCAGCTGGCTAGGCAGCACAATATATGTGTTTCTAGTTTCTGGTTATTGTCGGGACTCCTTTATTTCATGAGGCAGAATTCACCCAGACTGTTAAGGGTTACGTTTGCCGTGTATATTGCATGTTACATTATACGTTGTTATGTTTTGGGGGCAGGGTTTTTTTCTGATATATATACAATGTCGCCATTTGTCTGGGGAGGAATAAAGTGTATGTGAGAAGTGATTACACCCATATCAATTTTTGTCGACACTCTGACATTACTCCTTTTTTATTGCGATATTGTGCGATTTAGATTGGAACGGACTGGCTCTGCTACCTGTACTCAATGAACAACACTGCACTAGATTGAACTGAACTGAACAAAACTGAACATTCCTGGACTGTTTCAAGGACTCTATGTCTTGATGTTTTATATTCTGTGTGTTTTTTGCTTGTTTTTTGACATTTTCACGACTTGTTTTTTTTGCGTGATGGGTGTTTAAGGTTATCTTTGAATGGGTTATGTGGTGCTTCTTTGTTTCATGGCTGTCTATGGGAAGAAGAATCTCAGGGTTGTATGCTACATACATACTTTAATAATAAATGTACTTTGAGTCTTTGAATCTATGGAGAGGAATAAACAGTGGATGTTTCAGGCCAAGACCATTTATCAGGACTGGAAAGGAAGGAAGAAATCAGAATAAAAAGGTGCGGGCAATGGGAAGGGATACAAGCTGGCAACTAGCAGGTGAAAGCAGATTAGGGGAAGGTGGCAGGGTGGAGGAGAGAGAAGCTGGGAGGTAATAGCAAAGGCCTAAAGAAGCAATTATCTTACTGGAGAGACAGTAGACTATGGAAGAATGGGAAGGAGGAGGGACACCAGAGGGAAATGACGGGCAGCTGAAGAGAAGAGCAGGGTAAGAGGGGAACCAGAATGGGGAATGAAAAAAAAAAGACAAGGAGGAGTGGGAAGAAATTAACAGAAATTAGAGAAATTGATACAATGCTATCAGGTTAGAGGCTTCTAATTCTTAATTCCAGCTCTTTCCTTGAACTGATCAATAGTCTATCTCCAGTGCTCAGCTCTGTTTTCCATTCTTGTAATTACAGTATTATCTACATGGAAAGGTGGTGCAGGTGGATGTGCGGGTGGCTTTTTCTCATCTGAAAAGAGAAGCAAGCATGTTTCCTTGGGAAAACAATACTGGGGTAGAATCATTTGAAAGAGGAGACACGAGTACAATAGGCTGAATGATTCTCTGAAACTATGAGATAGCTTCTTTCAAAAGAGGAGCAGCCAACAACTGTTTCAAGTCACTGTCATTCAGCCTGGTGGAAAAAATGGTTCCTTTCCTTCCTTTCATTAACATTGGTCTGCACAGTGCTGCAACAGATGGTATAGCTGCCTCATAGCTCCAACTTTCTGGGTTCAATTTTGATTCTAGACACTGTCTGCATGAAGTTTTCACATTTTCTCCATGACCACCTGGGTTTCCTCCAGCTGCTGTAGTTACCCACCACATCCCAAAGATGTACAAGTTGGTGGGTGAGTTAGGTGTCTATTGTAAAATTACCCCTGGGATAGGTGGGAGGCAGGAGAATCAGATAAGCTGCTCATCTTAGATAAACACTTTGGTCAGCATGGACATTGGGTCAAAAGTCTTGTTTCCTTGTTGTATTGCTCAATGACTCTCTGATTCCCTTACTCCAAGTTGATGGGCATATGGGAGAGATCTGGTTATAGAGAAATTTAAAATGGAATGTGATTACTTTGATATGGTCTAGAATGGCTTTCTTCAACATCAGAAAGCCCAAAGTAAATTTATTATCAAAGTACATGTATGTTACCATAGCCAGCTGATGGTATAATGGCATCTGCACCAGAATTACAAGGTGAGTGGTGCCGGGTTAGAAATTGGTGGGCTCCCTGCACACTTCCCATCTGTACTGGGTTGTTTGTGGAGCTAGTAACTCAGCCTCATAATAAACAGAAAAAAAATGCTAAAGAAACAGCAAGGTTGCGCTGAATGCACCACAAGCTTTGGAAAAGAACAACGATATGTTACAACATACAACACTGAGATTTGGCTTCTTGTGGGCATACTCAATAAATCCATTATAGAATCAATGAAGGACTGCACCAACTTGGACATTCAACCAGCGTGCAAATGTCAACAAACTGTGTAAATACAAAAAGAAAGGCAAAATAAAATTTTAAAAAGCCATAAATATCGAGAACATGAGATGAAAAGTCCTTGAAACTGTGTCCATATGTTGTGAGGTAAAGTTCAATGATCAGGCAAGTGAAGTTGAATGTCCTGGGCATTGAGGGTCCTTAATGATGGACGCTGCTTTCCTGTGATAGTACTTCATGTACATGTGCTCGATGGTGGGGAGATCTTTACCCGTGATGGATTGGACTGTAACCACTTTTTTGAAGTCTTTTCCATTCAAGGTCATTGTTGCTTCCATACTAGTCTATGTTGCAACCAGGTTCCTTCTCCCAGTTCCTCAATCTTCATGCATCTGCTTTCAGGATGAGACTTTTCATTCCAGAACAAATGAGATGTCCTCCTTTTCAAAAAAAGGGGCTTCCCTTCACCCACCATCAATGCTGCCCTCATCGGCATCTCTTCCATTTCGCGCATATCTGCCTTCAACCCATCCTCCCATTATCACACCAGGTATAGGGTTCCTCTTGTCCTCACCCACCACTCTAGTAGCCTCCATGTCCAGCATATAATTCTCTGTGACTTCCACCATTTCCAAATGGATCCCACCACCAAGAATATCTTTCCCTTCCCCCAAATTTCCACTTTCCGACTCCCTTGTCCATTCATCACTCCCCACTGATCTCCCTCTTAGTACTTACCCTTGCAAGCAGAACTAGTGCCACACCTACCCATACACCACCTCCCTCACTGCCATTCAGCACCCCACACAGTCTTTCCAGGTGAGGCAACACTTCACCTGTGAGTCTGTTGGGATCATCTACTGTATCTGGTGCTCCCAGTGTGGCCTCCTGTATCTTGGTGAGAGCCAACATAGATTAGGAGATTGCTTCATCGAGCTCCTTTGCTCTGTCTGCCACAAAAAGCAGGATCTCCCACAGGTCACCCATTTAAATTCTACTTCCCATTCCCATTCCAATATGTCAGTCTTCTGCCACAATGACGCCACGCTCAGCTTGGAGAAACAATGCCGTACATTCCATCTGGGTAGCCTCCAACCTGAAGTATGAACATCAATTTCTCAAACTTGTAATTGTCCCCTCCTCCTCATCCTCACCATTCCCTGTTCCTGTTTCCCTCTCATACCTTCTCTCCTTATCCGCCCATTAGCTCCCTCAGGTACTCCTCCCCCTCCCCTTTCTTCCATGGTCTCCAGCCCATTATCTCTTTCACCAATCTACTTCCAGCTCTTTACTTCAGTCCCACCCCCTTTCCTGGTTTCACCTATCGTCTGTCATCTTGTACTTCTTCCTCAAATCCCCCCACCTTCTTATTCTGACTCCTTCCCTCTTCCTTTCCAGTCCTGATAAATGGTATCGGCCTGAAACATCGACTGTTTATTCTTTACAATAGATGCTGCCTGGCCTTTTGAGTTCCTCCAGCATTTTGTGTGTTTCGCAATCAGTCAATGTACTCTCCACCACATATCTATGGAAGTCTGTCTAAGCTTTAGATGTCATGCCAAATCTTTTCAAACTTCTAAGGAAGTAGAAGCATTGCTGTGCTTTTTTTATAATTACACTTACATGTTGGGCCCAGGACTGGGTCCTCCAGAATGACATGACCGAGGAATTTAAAGTTGCTGACCCTCTTTATCTCTGATCCTCTAACGAGGAAGGAAATAGGATAAAATATATTGAATAGGTTAATGCTGTTTGAGAAGTAAGAGAGATAAATAATGTGAAACCATATCCCTATTAGCTTAATATCTGTTGTTGAGAAATTGCCAGGACGTATAATCAAGGTGGAATTGATTGATCATTTTGAGAAGCAGAATGTGAAAAGTCCACATAATTTATGAAAGGTAAATCCTGTTTGACAGTCCTGATTGGTTCTGTGGCCTGCAGTCAACAAATGACGCAGTGCTACATTGAACTGAACTGAATTGAACTGAATATTTCTGGACAGTTTTAAGGACGGCATCCTGCAGACAGTTTACAAATCTACTTCTTTTAAATATACTGTACTACTAATCTATGTGCAATTGGAGCATGTAATTTACATTTTGGTAATGTGCTTTTGGGAAGGCTGAGTGATTTGCCTCTTTTGCTGTCTCTGAGGGAATTTGGCTTGTTTGACAGTGAGGTTCGGAACGGATTGTGTGGCCTAATAGTGGAGCATGAGCTCACAATCGGCTCCAATTCTCAATAAAATTGCAGATGAAAGTATAGAGCAAGGTTGAAATCAATGAGGATGAGGGCAGAATGTGAGCACATGTTCGAGCAATCTGTCTGTGTTCTGCTGGTCTCCCTCTCCCTCACTGCTGCCTGGGGGAGGAAGGTGCAGGGGTCTCAGGTAAGGTTTTATTGGGCTGGTTTGTGGATTGGGCTCCTTTTTAGAGGACTCTTCAGTTCATTTTTCTGGTTTCTACTTATTCTTTTTTAATTGCTATTTTGAGCGATTTTGATCAGAGTGGACTGTGTTCCACAAACCAGCCCACTGCTGACTTGAATTGAACTGAACATTCCTAGACTGTTTCAAGTACTTAGGAGTTTGATGTTTAATATTCTGTATTGTTATTTGCTGTTTGCGTGATTTGTTCTTTTATTGCCATTTCAGTATTTGTGTTTTCTTTGAATGGGCTTATTTTTTTTGTTTTGTGGCTGTCTGTGTAAAGACGAAACTCAGAGTTGTATATTGCATACCTATTTTGATAATAAATGTAGTTTGAATATTTGAATGAAGGCTCTCAGCCCAAAACATCGAGTCTTTATTCCTCCCCATTGATGCTGCTGAATTCCTCCAGCATTTTGTGTGTGTTATTCCTTTTTGACAAGTGTGTTCTATGCGGGGGAAAATGACAGAGTTAATAGCAGAGAACCTTCAATATAGTGTATTTAGATTTCCAGAAGGTATTCAATCAGGTGACATATAAAAAGATAGTATTGAGGGAGATATGTTAATATGGATCAAACGTGGATTATCACTTTGAAGATGAAGAGTAGTAATAAATGGATCCATTCAGGCTGTAAAAATGTGACTTAATAGAGCCCCAAAGGATCAAACCTTACGTCACTGCTATTTACAATCTTTATCTATATTTATTATGAAGGAGGAATCAACGAGTGAAACATCCAAGTTTGCTGATGCCATGAAAATTGATGACAGTGCATTTTGCAATGAAGTTGGTTAGACTCTGTGAAAGATATCCACAGGTTGCATGAATGGGCAAAAATGTGGCAAATGGCAATTAATGTAAGGAAATGTGAGCTCATTTAAGAGATATTATTTCTAGTTTCACTTAGTTTGAATTTGCAGAGGAATTGATAGAGCGGAGGAAGGGGAAAACAGAAATAAATCTAAGATAGTGAGCTGTAAAGATGTCAGGAAAGACAGGCAGGTGATGGGGCAAATGTCTAGCCATTGGGATGAGTTGCAGTGCAATAAAGTTGCAGTGAAATCAAAGCAAAAAGTATCAAATACTGGTCTTAAGGTGTTGTACTTAAATGCACGCAGCATAAGGAATAAGGTGGATGATCTTGTTGTACAGCTACAGATTGGCAGGTATGATATTGTGGCCATCACTGAGACCTGGCTAAAGGATGCATGTCTCTGGGACTGAACATCCAAGGATACACGGTGTATCGGAAGGATAGGAAGGTAGGCAGAGGGGGAGGTGTGGCTTTATTTGTAAGAAATGATATTAAATCATTAGAAAGAGGTGATATAGGATCGGAAGGTGCAGAACCTTTATGGGTTGAGCTAAGGAATAGCAGGGGTAAAAGGATCCTGATGGCAGTTATTTATAGGCCTCCAAACAGCTGCAGGGATGTGGACTACAAATTACAACAGGAAATAGAAAAGGCTTGTCAGAAGGGCAGTGTTATGATAATTGTGGGGGATTTTAACATGTGAGTAGATTGGAAAAATCAAGTCAGCACTGGATCTCAAGAGAGAGAATTTGTAGAATGTCTGCGAGATGGCTTTTTAGAACAGCTTGTTGTTGAGCCCACTAGGGGATTGGCTGTACTGGATTGGGTATTGTGTAATGAACCAGAGGTGACTGGAGAGATTGAGGTGAAGGAACCCTTAGGAGGCAATGATCATAACATGATTGAGTTCACTGTGAAATTAGAAAAAGAGAAGCCGAAATCTGATGTGTCGGTGTTTCAGTGGAGTAAAGGAAATTACAGTGGCATGAGAGAGGAACTGGCCAAAGTTGACTAGAAAGAGGCACTGGTGGGAAAGACGGCAGAGCAGCAGTGGCTGGAGTTTATGCGAGAAATGAGGAATGTGCAAGACAGGTATATTCCAAAAAAGAAGAAATTTTTGAGTGGAAAAAGGATGCAACTGTGGTTGACAAGAGAAGTCAAAGCCAAAGTTAAAGCAAAGGAGAGGGCATACAAGGAAGCAAAAATTAGTGGGAAGACAAGGATTGGGAAGTTTTTAAAACCTTACAAAAGGAAACCAAGAAGGTCATTAAAAGAGAAAAGATTAACTATGAAAGGAAACTAGCAAATAATATCAAAGAGGATACTAAAAGCTTTTTCAAGTATATAAAGAGTAAAAGACAGGTGAGAGTAGATATAGGACCGATAGAAAATGATACTGGAGAAATTGTAATGGGAGATGAGGAGATGGCAGAGGAACTGAACAAGTATTTTGCATCAGTCTTCACTGAGGAAGACATCAGCAGGATACCGGACACTCAAGGGTGGCAGGGAAGAGAAGTGTGCGCAGTTATAATTACGACAGAGAAAGTACTCAGGAAGCTGAATAGGCTAAAGGTCGATAAATCTCCTGGACCAGATGGAATGCACCCTCGTGTTCTGAAGGAAGTAGCTGTGGAGATTGCGGAGGCATTAGCGATGATCTTTCAAAAGTCGATAGATTCTGGCATGGTTCCGGAAGACTGGAAGATTGCAAATGTCACTCCGCTATTTAAGAAGGGGGCAAGGAAGCAAAAAGGAAATTATAGACCTGTTAGCTTGATGTCGGTGGTTGGGAAGTTGTTGGAGTCGATTGTCAAGGATGAGGTTACAGAGTACCTGGAGGCATATGACAAGATAGGCAGAACGCAGCATGGATTTCTTAAAGGAAAATCCTGCCTGACAAACCTATTATAATTTTTTGAGGAAATTACCAGTAGGCTAGACAAGGGAGATACAGTGGATGTTGTATATTTGGATTTTCAGAAGGCCTTTGATAAGGTGCCACACATGAGGCTACTTAACAAGATAAGAGCCCATGGAATTACAGGAAAGTTACATACCTGGATAGAGCGTTGGCTGATTGGCAGGAAACAGAGTGGGAATAAAGGGATACTATTCTGGTTGGCTGCCGGTTACCAGTGGTGTTCCACAGGGATCAGTGTTGGGGCTGCTTGTTTTTACATTGTACATCAACGATTTGGATTATGGAATAGATGGCTTTGTGGCTAAGTTTGCTGACGATATGAAGATAGTTGGAGGAGCCGGTAGTGCTGAGGAAACGGAGAGTCTGCGGAGAGACTTGGATAGATTGGAAGAATGGGCAGAGAAGTGGCAAATGAAGTACAATGTTGGAAAGTGTATGGTTATGCACTTCGGCAGAAAAAATAAATGGGCGGATTATTATTTAAATGGAGAAAGAATTCCAAGTTCTGAGATGCAACGGGACTTGGGAGTCCTCGTACAGGATTCCCTTAAAGTTAACCTCCAGGTTGAGTCAGTAGTGAAGAAGGCGAATGCAACGTTGGCATTCATTTCTAGAGGAATAGAGTATAGGAGCAGGGATGTGATGTTGAGGCTCTATAAGGCGCTGGTGAGACCTCAATTGGAGTACTGTGGGCAGTTTTGGTCTCCTTATTTAAGAAAGGATGTGCTGACGTTGGAGAGGGTACAGAGAAGATTCACTAGAATGATTCCGGGAATGAGAATGTTAACATATGAGGAACGTTTGTCCGCTCTTGGACTGTATTTCTTGGAGTTTAGAAGGATGAGGGAAGACCTGATAGAAACATTTCGAATATTAAAAGGCATGGACAGAGTGGATGTGGCAAAGTTGTTTCCCATGATGGGGGAGTCTAGTACGAAAGGGCATGACTTCAGGATTGAAGGGCGCCCTTTTAGAACAGAAATGCGAAGAAATTTTTTTAGTCAGAGGGTGGTGAATCTATGGAATTTGTTGCCACGGGCAGCAGTGGAGGCCAAGTCATTGGGTGTATTTAAGGCAGAGATTGATAGGTATCTGAGTAGCCAGGGCATCAAAGGTTATGGTGAGAAGGTGGGGCAGTGGGACTAAATAGGATAAAATGGATCAGCTCATGATAAAATGGCGGAGCAGACTCGATGGGCCGAATGGCCTACTTCTGCTCCTTTGTCTTATGGTCTTAAGGAATTAAGTTGAGATGTGAAATTAATATACCTGTATTGCTAGAAATATTTGTAATGGAGTAAGTGCACTGTATCAAATATTTTGAGTAATCAGGATGACTAATGAAGGGTCTCAACCTGAAACATTGAATTCCCATCTCCCTCCATAAATGTTGACTGACTTGTTGAGTTCCTTCAGTCCTTTGTGCACTTGCAGTCTTTCATAGAGGGAGGAGGGATCTCATTGAAACCTATTGTGTATTGGAAGGCCTATAACAGAGCAGATGTGGTGAGAATGTTTCTTATAGCAGGGCAATCTAGAAAGAGAGGGCACAGCCTCAGAGCACAAGGATGTTTGTTTAGAACAGAGATTGAGAAGAACATCTTTAGCCAGAGGGAGCTGTATCTGCGGAACTCATTGCCACAGATGACTGTGGAGGTCAGGTTATTGGTTAAATTTAAAGCGGAGATTGATGGGTTTTGGATTAGTAAGGGCATCAAAGATTATGGTAAGAAAGCAGGAGGAAAGTCTGTAACTTGCATTTAAGTTGGCTGGAGTTAGCAGCATAGTACAACTCCAGCCTTGCATCAGCAGTTTCTGGACATTGCAATATCGAGATGAAAAAGGACATTGCATAAACTTGTGTGCCTGTTCAGTTCTGAGAACCACACATTAGGGTAAAACACAACCCAATTAGAAAGACTAAGTGAGTCTGTTTACTTTTTTGCTTATACAGTTATGAGCATTGAGTACACAACCAAAAGATACTGTCTTTGATGATGAGGTTGTTCTCGCTGTATAATGGTGGTGTTCATCTTATTAAAAGGACTAACTTCCAGCTGATTAACGAATAATCATTGCACATTTTCAATGTGAAGTAGTTGGATTCAAAAAAATTTCTCCCTGGTAATGCTTAATGTTTCTGAACATTACCTCTTAAATCTATTAAAATGTAATAAATGGAGTAATTTGTACTTCTTTACTGCATTTTCAAATTAATTCTCAGGATCTGGACTTTGCTGTGAAGGTCGTTACTTGCCTGCCCCTTATTTTCTCAATTGCTATTGGTTATTTGAGTTTGCAATCATTTCACTTCTTCACACTAACCCAACAGCCCCACCTTTCGCATTGCTTTCTACCTTCCCCAATTCTGCCTTGGAAGATTCTCTTTAGACAGGGAAAGCTGAGGCTTTCAGAGCAAAGCAATTCCCTTGTTTTCTTCCCATTCTGTACTTCGTGTAAGTTGATGAGGAACAGGATATATGTTCATAGGCAGAGAGCACAGGCGTAGGCCCTTTGGTTCAACTCATCCATGCCAACAATGGCGGCCACGAAGCTAGTCCCACTTGCTCAGGTTTGAGTCATATCCCCCTAAACTCCTCCTATCCAGGTACTTACCCAGATGTCTTTCAAATGCTATTATTGTATCTGCCACATCACCACCTCTGGTTACTCATTTCAGATATGCACTATGCATTACATGAAGGAGTTCCCTCTAACGATAACTTTAAATTGCTTAGCTCTCATCTTAAGTTCTTTAATTTCATTGGCTTTCTTAAAGGCTGGGTTTCCTGACCACAGGCAAAACTACAACAAAGCCACTGTTCAGGAACATATAGTCATAGAGCTGTAAAGTCATGGAACACTATGGAACAGAAACAGGCCCTTTGGTCCATCTTGTCCATGCCGAGATATTAATCTGCTTAGTCCCATAGCTCTCCATAACCCTCCCATCCATGTACTGATCCAAATTTCTATTAAATGTTGAAATTGAAAGCACCTCAACCACTTCCGCTGGCAGCTTGCTCCACACTTTCACAATCCTCCATGAAGAAATTCCCCCTCATACTCCCCTTAAAAATGTCACCTTTCACCCTTAAACCACGAAGTCTCACCCAGTCTCAATGGAAAAATCCTGCTTGCATTTAGCTTATCTATACCCTTCATAATTTTGTATTCCTCTATCCCTCATTCTTTTACCCTTTAGGAAATAAGTTAATAGCCTATTCAACTTTCCCCTATAACTGAGGTCCTCATCCTGGCAAAACCTTTTTCTCTGTACTCTTTCAATCTTATTGACATTTGGTCCCGCCAATGTTTTATAAATTTTTAACATATCATTCCAATTTTCCTGCACTCAATACTTTGAATTATGAAGGACAATGTGCCAAATGCTTTCTTTATGATCCTATCTACCTGTGATGCCACTTTCAGGTACCGAATCAGAATTGGGTTTAATATCCCCAGCATATGTCATGAAATTTGTTGTTAGGCAGCAGTGGTATATTGGAATACATAATAAAAGAAACTGCAAATTACAGGAAACATAAATAAATATATTAGTGCAAAAAGAGAAAACAAGAAGTAGTGAGATCGTGTTCATGGATTCAATATCCATTTAGAAATCTGATGGCAGAGCGAAAGAAGCTATACCTGAATTATTGAGTGTGTGCCTTCAGGCTCCTGTACCTCCTCCCTGATGGTAGAAAAGATGGCATGTCCTAGATGATGGGGGTTCTTAATGATGTATGCCAACATTTGGAGGCATTGCTCCTTGAAAATGACCTGGAAGCCCTCATCTTACCCCTTCTGAAATCCACAATCAATCCTTTGGTCTTTCTGACGTACAGGTTGTTGCTGCGACACTACTCAACCAGCTGACCTATCTCATTCCCGTACGCTTTCTAATCACCATCTGAAATTCTGCCAATAATAGTTTGTCATTACCAAATTTATAAATGGCATTTGAGCTGTGCCTAGCCACACAGTCATGGGTCCAGAGAGAGCAGAGCAGTGGGCTAAGCACACATCCTTGAGGTGCATCAATGAGTTGGAGATGTTATTTCCAATCCACACAGACTGTTGTCTGCTGGTGAGGAAGTCAAGGATCCAGTTGCAGAGGGAGGTATAGAGGCCAGGTGATGGAGTTTTCTGCTCAGAATTGTAGGAATGATGTGCTAATGAACAGCAGCCTGACATAAGTATTAGTATTGCCCATGTGCTCCAAGGCCGCATGAAGAACCAATGTGATCGCATCTGCTGTAGGCCTATTGTGGTGATAGGCCCATTGCAGTGGGTCCAGGTCCTTGCTGAGGCAGGAGTTGATTCTAGCCATAATCAATCTTTCAAAGCACTATCACTGTTGATGTGAGTGTTACTGGACAATGGTCATTAAGGCAGCTCACCCTGCACTGGTTGCCCTTTTGCAGCAGGTGGGAACTTCAGACTGTCGCAATGAGAGATTGAAAACGTCTTTGAACACCACTAACAGTTGGTTGGTACAGTTTTTCAGGTACTCCATCGGGGCTTATTGCCTTGCGAGGGTTCACCCTTCTGAAAGGTGTTCTGATGTTGGCCTGCATGACAGAGATCTCACAGGGTCACCAGATGCTGTAGAGCTCCTCATAGCTGTAGTTTTATTTTCCCTTTCAATGGGCATGCATAAAAGGCATTGAGCTCATCTGAGGGTGAAGCACCAGTGCCATTTATGATGTTAGGCTTCACTTTGCAAGAAGTCATGACCTGCAAACCCTGCCAGAGTTGACATGCATCCAATTCCGCCTGTAACCTCAATTAGAATTGTTCTTTTGCTCTGGAGATAGCCTTCTGTAAGTCATAACTGGCCTTTTTGTGTAGTCCTGGGTCACCAGATTTGAATGCCACAGATCTTGCCCTCAGCAGACTATGAATCTCTTGGTGTATCCATAGCTCTTCTCATTTTGATTTGGGGATGTAGGGAATATTCTCGTAGGCATACACTCATCCACACAGGTTTTAATGAATTCAGTGACAACTGTGGGGTATTCATTCAGACTCGAAGATGAATCCCTCAATACTGCCCAGTCCACTGACTCAAAGCTGTCCTGTAAGCACTCCTCCACACCCCTTGTCCATACCTTCTTGGTCCTCTCTACTGGTGCTGTCATCTTCAGTCCCTGCCTATACTCAGGTAGTAGAAGTACAGCTAAGTGATCAGACTTTCTGAAGTCTAGATGTGGGATGGCATGGTAAGCCTTCTTCATGATAGTATAACAGTGGTCCAGTATATTGGCTCCTCTGGTTCCACAAGTGATATGCTTATGAAAATTATTTAGGAACTTTTCAAGCTGGCTTGGTTAAAATCCCTGTAAATAATGGGGAATGCATCAGTGTTCACTGTTCCTGCCTGTTGATTACATCACTCATTTCGTCTAGGTCTAGAGCCTGTTTGATATGGGCCTGAGGTGGAATATACACCACTACCAAGATGACAAGATGATGACTGAAAACTCTCTCAGCAGATAAAATGGACAATACACTGAGAATACAGATCCATAATTCAAGGAACTATGGATCTGTATTCCCAGATCCCTCTGTTCTAACACATTCCTCAGTGCCCTAATGCTCATTGTGTAAGTCCTACCTTGGTGTGCCCTCCCAAAGTGCAACACCTCACACTTGTCTGCATTAAATTTCATCTGCCATTTTTCACCCCATTTTTCCAGCTGGACCTGGTCTCACTGCTGATTTTGATAGTCTTCCTTGCTGTCCACCACACCACCAATCTTGGTGTCATCTGCAAATTTGCTGATCCATTTTACCACACTATCATCCCAATCGTTGATATAAATGACAAACAACAATTGAGCAAACTCAGACATCTCCAACTTCTCACTGTTGCAGTCTGAAGTTCCCACGTACTTCAAAAATGGCGGCAATTATATGGGTGTCCAAGAAGAGCAGGATGAGCTGCCTCAATAACTATTGAGCAGTAGTACTCATGTACTACAATGAAGTGCTTTGAGAGTTTACTTATGGCTAAAAAAAACTCCTGCCTAGGGAAGGACCTGGACCTGTATGGTTCTCTGATCACCACAATGGGAATACAGCAGATTCAGTCTCGCTGGCTCTCTACTCTGCAGTGGAACATCTAGGCAAGAGCAAAAGAAACATCAGCCGCTATTGTCGATTACACTGAATGGCAAATTTTTTCCAAAGTCTTGCTTCCTCAGAATTTATTTTATAATAGACCATTTGAAGCTGAGCACAAGTATAATTTCAGACTACTTATATCATCTAGGAATTTAGAGGAACAAGACATTAACTTTTATTGAATATATTGCATTTAATTGCATAATGGTGCTGATGCTTTGCAAGAGTTCAATTAAGCTAATAATGTTTTGGTTGATGATTTTTATTTGTACTCAATGTCTGAGGCTTTTTGCTTCAGTGTCCAACAACAATCAGCCAGCATTGATGGATGCCAGTTGTCCTGATACTGTTTTACCATGACCACAATATCCTGGTGAAACCTCTCAGTATGCTCATCCCTGACAGTGTCAAGGTTTGCAGGGAAGAAGTCTAAATGGGAAAGCAGAAAATTAATCTTTAGTGACATGTTGCACTTCATGGTTTAGTTTGCTTGAAGTATGTTGCCAACAAGCTGCACGTGGTTTGGTGCTCTGTAGTTGCCAAGAAAAATTTCAACAATGTTCCTGAATGCCGCCTTAGCAATTTTCTCCGGTCCCACTGGAATTGCCTATCACTGATGACCCGTTTGCTTTGTGGTCCAGCAAAAATGCCTTCTTGGCATTGGTTATTCTGACTTGAATTATGAATTGAAATAACAAATATAGGCAATTTCAAAAAAAAAAGTGCATGATAGGAAAATTGCATGGCAATTTTCATGATCAGCAGCCTAAAATCCATATGATACACCCAAAAGTACTCAGGAAGCAAGATCTTTGCTGTCCAGTGTTACAGCTTTAACACCATCATCTCATTATTAATCAGTAAGCTTCTAAATCTGGACACCTGTAGCTGCTTTTGCCACTGGATCCTCCACTGCCTTATTGAAAGCTGCAGTCAGTATGGATTGGTGATAACATCTCTTCCTCACTGGTTGGTACTCAATAGCAGTGCGCCACGGAATACGTGCTTAGCTCACTGTTCCACTCTCTCTGCACATGTGATTGTGTGGCTAAGCACAGCATAAACACCATTTATAAATTCACTGATGACACCACTGCTGTAGGTGGAATCTCAGAAGGCAACGAGGAAGTGTACAGCAGTGAGATAGTTTGGCAGGTTGTATGGTGTCGCAACAACATCACACTCCACGTCAGCAAGACCAAGGACTTTAATGTGTGCTTCAGGAAGGGCAGGTTGGGAAAAAACCTACCAGTCTTCTTTGAGGGGTCAAATGGAAAGGATGAGCAGCTTTAAATTCTTGGAAGTCAACATCTGTGAGGATCCGTTCTTGACCCAACGCATTGATGTAAGCATGAGGAAGACAGGCCATCTGCTCTACTACGTTAGGAATTTGAAGATATTTAGTATGTCACCATAGACCCTTGCACATATCTACTGATATACAATGGAGAGCATGCTGACTGATTGCATCACCACTAGGTATCGAGGCTCCAATGGATAGAATTGAAAGAGGCTGCAGAGGGCTGTACACTCAGCCAGCTCCTTGAAGGGCACAACACTCCCCACCATTGAGGACTTCCTCAAGAGATAGTGCCTCAGGAAAGCAGTATCCATCACTAAGGATCCCGATCATCTGGGACATTGTCTCTTCTCGTTACTATTTTCAGGAAGGTAGTACAGGAGCCTGAAGACCAACACTCAACTATGTAAGAGCAGCTTCTCCTCCTCTGTTATCAGATTTATGAACGGTCCATGAACCCATGAACATTTCCACTTTATTCTTTTTCTCTGCACCATTTATTTATTTTGTAATTTATAATAATGTTATGCCTTTGCAGTACAATACAGCCATAAAATAACAAGTTTCACCTAAGACAGTGATAATAAATCTGATTCTGATCCTGAGAAGAAAACAGTACCTTTGGAGAAATGATTGAAGTTTTGGAGATCCGGTGTATTATTCCATAAGTCTACGGAGTCCACAAAGAAATTGCAGCTGGTGATACCCTGTACTGGAGTTATAGTACTAGCTTGTACTTCGCTCATAACCATATGCCCATTAGTAATACACATAAAATGCTGGAGGAACTCCGCAGACCAGGTAGCAAACAACAGGAATTCTGCAGATGCTGGAAATTCAAGCAACATACATCAAAGTTGCTGGTGAACGCAGCAGGCCAGGCAGCATCTATAGGAAGAAGCGCAGTCGACGTTTCAGGCCGAGACCCTTCGTCAGGACAGCATGCAACCTGCCAGTTAGTCGCTGGTTTTAATTGCCGGATTTTAGCCTCCTTTTTCTCATTGGAATGGAAATCGGTTTTCTGGTCCACTGCTGGCCATGATCAATTTCGTGCTTTTGCTGATTAATTATTTATTATCAGCCTATCTTGAAATTGCTTTATTTCGACAAATGCCTGAGTAGTAAGCATTAATTTTAGCTGAATTTAAATTAAACCACTTTCTGACTTTATTCACTCCACTCATTCATTTTTAAATCAATAGCTGTAAACTTTAAACCAAATACTTTCTCTGTTTACCATTCCAAGCAATATCACAATCCAGATTATATCTGGCCACTCAGCTACTGCCTCTGAATGCCATTACCAACAATTCTTGGTTTCCCATTAAAACCCCTTGATGATCTACATTAGCTTTTATGATGCAATAAAACTGTAGCAGTTTATAATTTCCAACCCCATTCCAGAATGACAGTGGCTTGCACTTCTCAATATTTCTTGAATACCTCATCACTTCCACAAAAAACTCTTTGCAAGCTGAATAAATACGTACACATCTGCTTTGCCAAGCACATTGGTTACTTGCTTAACAACCTGAGGAGCAATGATGCTCAATTCGTAGACCTTTCACATCTTTCTGTTGGTTCCACCAGTAGACAGAATGGCTTCAGTTCATGCATTCATTGGGCAGGAGGTACAGGAGTCTCAGCACTCACGCCACCAGGTTCAGGAACAGTTAATAACCTTCACTCATCAGACTTCTGAATCAGTGTGGATAACTTCACTCAGTTCAACACTAAACATTTCCACAACCTATGGATTCACTTCCAAGAACTCTGCAATTTATGTTCTCGATAATATTTATTGCTTATTATTATTATTATTATTAGTTTTTATTTTTTTTGTTTCTCAGCTCAAGCTGATAAAACCTGAGGTATAGCCAAGCACGCTCATTTGTCAATTGCTAGGAACTTGCAGACAATTTTAGTGTTGTGGCTTTCTGAAGATTTATGTAGATATTCCTGTGTAGCCCTAATTGTTTAATCCAATTGTGTAGTGCCTTTGGGATGAGACCAATTGTAGATATGCTATCGGGACAATGTATATCTTGTTCATGTTTCAAAGTCTTTCAATTATTATTATTTGTAATTCCAGTTTGTCATCTTATGGTTGTTTGTCCATCTTTGTTTGTGTGTAGTTTCTCATCGATTTTACTGTGAATGCCCACAAGAAAATGAATCTCAGGGTAATATAGAAACATAGAAAATAGGTGCAGGAGTAGGCCATTCAGCCCTTCAAGCCTGCACCGCCATTCAGTACGATCATGGCTGATCATCCAACTCAGAACCCTGTACCTGCCTTCTCTCCATACCCCCGATCCCGTTAGCCACAAGGGCCATATCTAAATCCCTCTTAAATAAATCTAATGAACTGGCCTCAACTGTTTCCTGTGGCAGAGAATTCCACAGATTCGCCACTCTCTGTGAAGACGTTTTTCCTCATCTCGGTCCTAAAAGGCTTCCCCTTTATCCTCAAACTGTGACTCCTCATTCTGGACTTCCCCAACATTGGGAACAAGCTTCCTGCATCTAGCCTGTCCAATCCCTTTAGCATTTTATATGTTTCAATCAGATCCCCCCTCAATCTTCTAGATTCCAGAGAGTATAAGCCTAGTCGATCCAGTCTTTCATCATATGAAAGTCCTGCCATCCCAGGAATCAATCTGGTGAACCTTCTTTGTACTCCCTCTATGACAAGAATGTCTTTCCTCAGATTAGGGGACCAGAACTGCACATAGTACTCCAAGTGTGGTCTCACCAAGGCCTTGTACAACTGCAGTAGTACCTCCTTGCTCCCTTACTCAAATCCTCTTGCCATGAATGCCAGCATACCATTCGCCTTTATCACCGCCTGCTGTACTTGCATGCCCACTTTCAATGACCGGTGTACAATGACACCCAGGTCTCGTTTCACCTCCCTTTTTCCTAATCGGCCTCCATTCAGATAATCTGTTTTCCTGTTCTTGCCACCAAAGTGGAAAACCTTACATTTATCCACATTAAATTACATCTGCCATGAACTTGCCCACTCACCTAACCTATCCAAGTCACCCTGCATCCTCTTAGCATCCTCCTCACGGCTAACACTGCCGCCCAGCTTTGTGTCATCCGCAAACTTGGAGTTGTTGCATTTAATTCCCTCGTCTAAGTCATTAATATATAATGTAAACAACTGGGGTCCCAGCACTGAGCCTTGCGGTACCCCACTTGTCACTGCCTGCCATTTTGAAAAGGTCCCATTTATTCCCACTCTTTGCTTCCTGTCTGCCCACCAATTCTCAATCCACATCAATACCTTACCCCCAATACTGCGTGCTTTAAGTTTGCACACTAATCTCCTGTGTGGGACCTTGTCAAAAGCCTTTTGAAAATCCAAATATACCATGTCCACTGGTTCTCCCCTATCCACTCTACTAGTTAAATCCTCAAAATACTCGATGAGATTCGTCAGACATGATTTTCCTTTCACAAATCAATGCTGACTTTGTCCGATGATTTCACTGCTTTCCAAATGTGCTGTTATCACATCTTTGATAACTGACTCTAGCAGTTTCCCCACCACCGATGTCAGGCTAACCGGTCTATAATTCCCCGGTTTCTCTCCCCCTCCTTTTTTTAAAAAGCGCAGTTACGTTAGCCACCCTCCAATCCTCAGGAACTAATCCAGAATCTCAAGAATTTTGAAAAATTATCACTAATGCATCCACTATTTCTTGGGCTACTTCCTTAAGCACTCTGGGATGCAGACCAGCTGGCCCTGGGGATTTATCTGCCTTTAATCCCTTCAATTTACCTAACTCCACTTCCCTACTAACATGTATTTCCCTCAGTTCCTCCATCTCAGTAGATCCTCGGTCCCCTACTATTTCCTGAAGATTATGTATGTCCTCCTTAGTGAAGACAGAATCAAAGTAGTTATTCAATTGGTCTGCCATGTCCTTGTTCTCCATGATCAATTCACCTGTTTCTGACTGTAACGGACCTACATTTGTCTTAACCAATCTTTTTCTTTTCACATATCTATAAAAGCTTTTACAGCCAGTTTTTATGTTCCTTGCCAGCTTTCTCTCATAATCTTTTTCTCTTTCCTAATTAAGCCCTTTGTCCTCCTCTGCTGGACTCTGAATGTCTCCCAGTCCTCAGGTGTGCCGCTTTTTCTGGCTAATTTGTATGTTTCTTCTTCAGAATTGATACTATCCCTAATTTCCCTTGTCAGCCATGGGTGCACTACCTTCCCTGGTTTATTCTTTTGCCAAACTGGGATGAACAATTGTTGTAGTTCATCCATGCGATCTTTAAATGCTTGCCATTGCATATCCACCGCCAACCCTTCAAGTATCATTTGCCAGTCTATCTTGGCTAATTCACGTCTCATACCTTCAAAGTTACCCTTCTTTAAGTTCAGAAACTTTGTTACTGAATTAACTATATCACTCTCCATCTTAATGAAGAATTCCACCATATTATGGTCACTCTTACCCAAGGGGCCTCGCACGACAAGATTGCTAACTAATCCTTCCTCATTGCTCAATACCCATTCTAGAATGGCCTGCTCTCTAGTTGGTTTCTCGACATGTTGGTTCAGAAAACTATCCCGCATACATTCCAAGAAATCCTCTTCCTCAGCACCCTTACGAATTTGGTTCACCCAATCTATATGTAGATTGAAGTCACCCATTATAACTGCTATATATGGTAATATATATGTAATTTGATAATAAATTTACTTTGAACTTTGAAATTTGATGGTGTCAGTTCACAGCAATGCATTACAATGCCACGTCAGGTGGCACTGGCAAACTAAAGATTCAGAGAATTATAAAAAAGAGTTATTGCTTGAAATCACCCCATTTGGTCCTTTGAACCCAGTTTGGTACTTTCCAAGAACCGGCCAGTGAGTGTTAGTCATCTACCTGCTCCTCAAATCACAGGTCAGTCCTCCCCCTGCATAATCAATATGTGGATGGCAGTGAATCTGCGGAATTAATTGTCACAGCTGGCTGTGGAAGCCAAGTCATTGGGTATATTTGAAGTGGAAGTTTGATAGGTTCTTGATTAGCAACAGCATCAACGGTTATGGTGCAAAGGTAGGAGAATGGGGTTGAAAGGGATAACAAATCAGCCTTGATGGAATGGTGGAGCAGACACGATGGGCCAAAGGCCTAATACTGATCCTCTGTCTTATGATCAAATCATCAGATGGAACAATGGCTGTTGAACTCAATGCACAACCCCAGCAGTCCCGAAGATACCCTGTCACCATATTGTCTGACCAGAGCTACACTGATAAGATCCAAGGTGGAGGTATGGCATCTTTGAGAGGTTTGTGAATTCAAAATGGTGGGGCTGTACACATCCATTATCATATCTTCCTCAATTACCCATTATCACTGCAATGGGGACTATTTCTCTGCTGTTGGATCATTCTGCATATGTATATATAATTGGTCCTGCTCTGACCACCAACGGTAGGATCGTATGCATCTTTCAGACAGTGATAGCCAATGGTTTCTACTTTCTCACTGGAATGATATTACCTTATGTGGGTCAGCTTCAGCCAGTTAAAGAAAAAGGAAATGATTTACAGAGAATGCCTGACTCCCACTACAGCTGCAGAAAAACATCTAATACCCCGTGGAATCCTTCTCAGAACAATGCAGAACTGGTATAGCAAATCCACATGAGGAGTTGTGACAGGAACATGACAAGGGCGTTAGGGTAACTGAACAATTTCCTGTGGGAAGGAGAGAGATGGACCACCCAGAGCCCCTAAACAGACCGTCTAGCCAAACTGGTTGCTCAAATTCAACATGGACAACCATACTTGCAAATGAGAACATAGAATGTGGAACTTAGAACATGGAACAGTACAGGTCCTTCAGCCTACGATGTTGTGCTGACCCTTTAACCTACTTCAAGATCAATTTAACCCTTTTTTTCATCCACGTGCCTATATAAGAGTTGCTGAAATATCTTTAATTTATCTACCTCCACCACCACCCCTATCAGCAGTGTGTTCCATGCACTTACATTCACTTTGTAAAAATCCTCTTCCATTCCCTCTATGCTTTCCCCCAATCACCTTAAAATTATGCCCTCTCATATTAGTAATTTCTGCTCTGGGGAAAAAGGTATTGTCTATCTATACCTCTTATCATCTTTTGCACCTCTTTCAAGTCACCTCTCATCCTCCATTGCTGCAATGAGATAATTCTTAGATCACTCAACCTTTTCTCATAAGATATCCTCTCGGATCCAGATAGCGTACCGGTAAATCTTCTCTTCCTCCTCTCCTAATCTTCTACCCTCTTCCTACAATGAGGGAAGAAGTTATTGGCGTGACATCTTCTAGAGTGCATGTTGCTTGGGAACATCCCAGGCACAGATCGACATCTTAACTAGGGTAATCTGCGAGCTTTGCAATGCTCCCAATAATGTAAAATCCATGATTTTGGTGGAGGGACACAACAAGAAGATCTGCCTCGTAGTACTCCACTGTACATATCTGGAAAATTATATTAGATGTGAGATTAGTAACTTGCTCAGCGGAAACATTTGCTGTCTACTTGCGTCATCCATCTCCTTCCTGTGTTTGAATAGGGACCAGTTGAATGAACAATAGTTCAATTTATTTCCTCAGCAAATTTAAAGAATTTTATAATTGTGAAATTATTTCATAAAATCATTTAACAATGTATTTGTAGCTCATTTTATGCAAGGAAAAAGATCTGATAAATGACCTTGTTCTAAAGGGGCCTTTGGGAAGTAGTGACAATGATGTATAGGAATTTTACTCTGAGTTTGAAGGTGAAATAGTTCAATGCTAAATAAAGATCTTAAATACTAACAAAGAAAACTATTAAGAGAGAAAATTAAGGGGTGAATTACTGAAAGATCACATAGAAAAGGGACAGGCGATGGTTAGTAGTTAAAGATGCTTAATTTGCAAAAGAAATACATTCATTTAATACACAAAACCCATAACAGGAAAGTGGAATTAAATTTGTTATTCAGTGAAAGGAAGAAGTTTATAAAGTTGATAGAAGTAGGCTAGAGGATTGGGAGCATTTTAGGACTCAGCGAAAGAGCATCATGAAAGTGATAAAGAAAGTAAAGATAGAATATAAAACTAGTCTGGCATGAAACATAAAAAACAGATCTGAAGAGCTTTTATGGATATGTAGAAAGAAAAAAAACTTCAAGGAAATGTGTAAGCCCTTTACTGTCAAGAGACAAGAGAATAAGTAATAGAGAATACGGAAATGACAGAGGAATTAAGCAAGTTTGTTTCATCCATCTTCATGGAAGAATACACAAAGGCTGAATACATTAAAGAATAAAGGATCTAGCAAGAATGAAGAATTGAAAGAACTAACTAACAGTCAAAAAAAAGGAACAAAAGAAATTGCTGCACGAGGTTGGACTAGGATTGGGGTAACATTCTGAAATTGATAGAGATTCGCTTATCCACCTTAATTCTAGATAGCCAACCATTTTACTTCCTATCCCCATTCCCATTCTGACATGTCAGACCATGGCCTCCTCTGTTGCCATGATGAGGCCACTCAGGGTGGAGGAGAAACACCTCATATTCTGTTGAGGCAGCCTCCAACCTGATGACATGAAAATCAACTTCTCCTTCCCCCTCCCCCCCCCTTCTTCTATTCCCCACTTTGGCCTCTTCTCCTTACCTGCCTGTCACCTGCCTCTGGTGTCCCTCCTTTTTCCTTTTCTCCCATGGTCCTCTCTCCTCTCATCAGATTCCTTCTCCAGTCCTTTACCTTTCCCACCCACCTGACTTCACCCATTATCTTCTAGCTAGTCCTCCTTCCCCTTCCCTCACTTTCTAATTCTGACATCTTCCTCCTTTCTTCCCTATCCTAAAGAAAGATCTTGACCTGACATCAATTATTTATTCATTTCCACGGATACTGCCTGAGCTGCCGAGTTCTGCCAGCATTTTGTGTATGTTGTATCTGTTAAATGGTGAGATTCTGTGTTGTATTGGTGTTCAAAGGGAGTCTGGGTGTGCTTGGTCAACATGCAGGTACAGAAGGTGATTGGGAGGGCAAATTGAATACTGTATTAGCCTTTATAACCAAGCTGTGGGTATCACAAATCTTAAAAGAAACCATCAGTTATGGGAACTCTCAGCAGGTCAGACAGCACCTATAGAAGAAAAAACAGGATTAATAATTCAGACTTAAAGATCCCGTTCTTTGTCTCCACAGATGTTGTTTTGACCTCAGAGTTCCTCCAGCAGTTTGTTTTATCATTCTGATAAAGCTGCAATTGTTAAGCAGTTAACAGACAGATTTTATTAGTATCACTTTATAAATGTATATGGAGGTGTGTTTTCAGGGGTGTTGGATTCAAATATGGATGTTGGACTGAAATCTATGGCCAAATTCCAAGCTGTAGCATATAGCCAGAATCCACAATTTATCATAATACTCATCAAAGTTGCTGGTGAACGCAGCAGGCCAGGCAGCATCTCTAGGGAGAGGTACAGTCGACGTTTCAGGCCGAGACCCTTCATCAGGACTCTGCCTGAAATGTCGACTGTACATCTCCCTAGAGATGCTGCCTGGCCTGCTGCGTTCACCAGCAACTTTGATGTATGTTGCTTGAATTTCCAGCATCTGCAGAATTCCTCGTATTTACCATAATATATTGTTTTTCTCTAATGTCAATGAGTGGTGATTTTCTTCTCTTCTTTGGAACTATGTGAGCATTGTGGTTAAGTTACTACACTTGCAATTCAGAATCACTCAGTGGGGAGGTAATTTAGGCATCGTTAATGGCTACTCTGAAATTACTGGGTTAGTGTTGTAACCAAACATGTACAAGCATGTCCTTTGGGGCAGGAGGTCTGCTGCACTTACCTGGTTTATATTTAATTCAGTTGTTGACTCTGAATTGCCCACTGAAATGACCTAGTAAGATATTTTTCTCTTAGATTGTTATGGAACAGTGGCGAGCATTTGGCTAATCACGACTATGCCCTTTCCTACAACACAAACAAATTGCGAGAGGAATTCAGCAAGTCAGCCATCATCTATGGAGGAGAGTAAACAGTCCAGCTTTCAGTCCTGATGAAGGGACTTGGCCCGAAATATCGATTGATTATTCCCCTCCATAGATGACACCTGACTTGCTCAAGATTTCCAGCAGCTGCAGAATCTCTTATGTTTCTGCCGTTTCTCAATAAATCAATCCTGTCGGCTCCTTTTCCCCATTTATTTTCATATATATTTGTAAATTATTCCCTTCTAGGTGCCCATCTGTCTTTTAAAGTCACTGATTCTGTTTTCATCACTCTTACAGAACCGAGCTTCAAATCATAACTCCTCTCAAAGTAAAAATGTTCTTCTTCATCCCTCTTGTATGTTTTGCTCTTTGGCCTTTGAAATGGAAAGAGCTTCCTTTATTTCCAAACCAGTCGCAATCTTATCCTTTCACTTAATCTTCACAGGTCTAAAACATACCGGTTCAGTTTTTTTATGATCTATGCTTTCAGCTGAAGTCTCACATTGGAAACATCTGGTAGATTGTTTCCACATTCTCTCTCAGGACTTTACGTCATTCTTTTTGGGAAGCAGAAAGTCCTTGCCGCTTGGTGAAGTATTGAACGTGTTGTACCCTGAAACTGTAATGCTCCATGATCCTATCTCCAGTCAGTAGGAAGTGCATGCAAGAGATTAGGATGAGCTGCTGTTCATCATCTTTCCATGAAGTCATATTCTGGATATGCAAAATGCCCCGGCTAACTAGTTTGTTAGACCATTCCAACTATCACTTCATAAGTAATACATGCTTTTCCATAGCAATTTTGCCTCTGCATATTTATCAATTATTTTCACGTAGTCATAGTCATAGCACAAAAACAGGCCCTTGTCCCTTCTAGTCTGTGCCAACCTGTTTTTCTGCCTAGTTCCATCTATCTGCACCTGGACCATGGCCCCCCATACCCTTCTCATTCCAAGTATGTATACAAAGATTTCCTAACTGTTGCAATTGAATCTGCTTCCACTATTTCCACTGACAGCTTGTTCCACACTCACACCATCCTCTGAATGAAGCGGTTCCCCCCTAGGTTCCCTTCAAATATTTCATCTTTCACCCTAAACCAAATCATTCTCATTCTTCTCTCACCCAGCTTCATGGGAAAAAAGCTTGTATGTAGTTATCCTGTCTATTTCCCTTATAATATTTGTATATTTCCATAAGATCACTGCTCATTCTCCCATGTTTCAGGGAATAGAGTCCTAATATATTCAATCTTTCCTTAAAACTCACATACGACTTGGATCTTATATCTGATTTTAATGGATTTGAGTATATAAACCCGGATTTCTCTGTGTCTCCTGTCATATCTTTAAAACAGTAATGAACTGATCTAACGGAGGTTCATATCTGTCTGTGGAGAGATGCTCATGACATTACTATCCCATAGGCAAAAGGACATACTGATTTCCATTTTAATCTGCTCTTCTCAAGCAAGGACAAAACAATATTGCAATTTTCAACAACTAGCATCAAATTATTAAATAATGTTCAATAGTACATGAAATCTTCTCTGCTAAATTACAGTTTACAACAGACCTCCTGAATTACTACTCATACTGATCAGTGACACAGTGGAGACTAGAATCATCAATGCTCACAGTATTAAAAATAACCAACTCTGTTCATCAGACCTGTCTTAAATCTTGGCCCAATGGATGAAGAGGTAGTAACCGGACAAATGTCTACTGCCACCCAATGCATAAGTCATCACAGTTTGGAATGCAGCTGCAAATTCTTCAGGCACAGCAGGTCTTAGTATAGCTTTGGTCCAGCTGTTTGTTCCCACTTCGCTAACTCTGATTCTTCCTCAGGTACATGTGTTTTAATGTTACTGTAGTTGTGTCAATCATGCATGGCTTTTTCCTTCTATGCTTTTACCTGTTTTTCTATCTTTATATTTCTCAGTCTTTGTCTATCTATCTGTCTAGCAAGCTGGTTAATGAGCCATATATAGCTATCTAGCTATTTGTCTATCTGTCGGTCTGCCTGTCTTACTATCTATCTACCTATTTATCAATCTAGCAAGCTAGCTATCCACATACAGAACTGTGTAAAAGCCTTAGGCACATATGGAGAGGGTGCCTAAGACTTTTGCACAGTACTGTATATCTAACTATTTGCCTGTCTATCTCTCTATCTATCTATCTATCTATCTATCTAGCTAGCAAGCTGGCTAGCTAGCCATAGGTAGTTATCCAGCTATTTTCCTGTCTTTCTGTCTATCTATTCATCCTATAAAAAGTATTCACCATCTTGGGGATCACCTTTGCGCAGTCAAGGTGTTTCAATTGATTATGGTAAAAATACACCTGTATCTGGAAGGTCCAATGACCGGTGAGTCAGTATCCTGGCAAAAACTACACCATAAAGACAAATGAATACTTCAAGAAACTTTGCAAAAAGGTCATTGAAAAACACAAGTCGGGAAATGGATACAAGAAAATTTGCAGGTCACTGAATATTGTTTGGTGTACAGTTAAGTCAATCATCAAGAAATGGATAGAAGATGGCACAGAATAAATCTGCCCAGAGCAGGCCATCCTCAAAAACTGAGTGACCGTGCAAGAAGGGGACTAGTGAGGGAGGCCACCAAGAGACCCGTGACAACTCTGGAGGAGTTACGAGCTTCAGTGGCTGAGATAGGAGAGACTGTGCATGCAACAACTGTTGCCTGGGTGTTTCACAAGTCGCAGTTTTATAAGAGAGTGGCAAAGAGAAAACCACTTTTAGGAAAAAAAACTTACATGAAATTTCAGCTAGAGTTTGCCAGAAGGCATGTGGAAGAGTCTGAAGTCAGCTGGAAGAAGGTTCTATGCTCTGATTAAACTAAAATTGAATATTTTGGCAATCAGACTAAGCCAAACATCGCACATCATCAAAAACACACCATCCCTACTGTGAAGCATGGTGGTGGCTGCATCATACTGTGGGGATGCTTCACTGCAGCAGGCCCTGGAAGGCCTGTGAAGGTAGAGGGTAAAATGAATACAGCAAAATACAGGAAGATCCTGGAGAAAAACCTGATGCAGTCTGCAAAAGAACTGCTACTTGGGAGAGGCTTTGTTTTCCACCAAGACAATGGCCCCAAGCATAAAGTCAAAGCTACACAGGAATGGCTTAAAAACAACAAAATTAGTGTCCTGGAGTGGCCAAGTCAGATTCCAGATCTCAGTCCAATTGAGAATTTGTGGTTGGACTTGAGAAGGACTGTTCTCTCACAACCCCCATGCTATCTGACAGAGCTTGAGCAGTTTTGTAAATAAGAATGGGGAGAAATTGCAATGTCCAGATGTGCAAAGCTGATAGAGACCTATCCACACAGACTAAAGGCTGTAATTGCTACCAAAGGTGCATCTACTAATTGCTGACTTGAACGCGGTGAATAATTATGTAATCAATTATTTTGTTTTAATGATTGTAATAAATTTGGACCAATTTGTAGAAATTTGTTTTCACTTTGACATGAAAGAGTCTTTTCTGTTGATCAGTGTCCAAAAAGCCAAATTAAACCCACTGTGATTCAATGTTGTGAAACAATAGAACATGAAAACTTTCAAGAGGGGTGAATACTCTTTATGGGCACTGTATCTATCTGTCTATGTGCCTGTCTATCTGTCTATCTATCTATCAAGCTGGCTGGCTCACCATGTGAAGTTTCCTAGTTATTTTCCTCTCTGTCTGTCTATGTACCTGTCTATCTATCTATCTATCTCTCTAGCAAGCTGGCTGGTTAGCCATGTGTATCTATCTAGCTATTTTCCTCTCTGTCTGTCTGTATCTGTCTGTATCTGTCTGTCTGTATCTGTCTATCTGTCTATCTATCTGTATCTGTCTATCTATCTGTATCTGTCTATCTACCTAGATAGATTATTGATCCCAAGGAAATTAAAGTGCGACAGTAGCATTACAAGTTCACAAATATGCAATATTAGAGAAAAAGTAAGAAGAATAAATTTAAAAAATATAATTTACTTTAAAAAGTCTAACAGTAGGGAGGTCATCACTTTCCCAGCTAAAGGTTGACTCATTATGGAGCCTTATGACCAAAGGGTAAGAATCACCTCATAAAGTGCTCTTTGGAGGTGTGCAGTTGTCTTAGTCTATTACTAAAAGTGCCCTCCTCTGTTCAGCAAAGCTGGCATGCAAAGGGATGAGAAACATTGTCGAGAATTGCCAGGATTTTCCATAGGGTCCTTTGTTCACCTCAGCCTCCAGCGTGTCCAGTTTGACTCCTAGAAAAGCTGGCTCAGTTATAATCAGTTTATTGAGCCTGTTGGCATCACCCATGTTGATGCTATTGCCCCAGCACATCACCGCATTTAAACATTTTACTGACGACAACAGAGTAGTAGAACATGTGAAGGAGAGGCCTGCATACTCCAAAGGACCTCAGTCTCCTCAGGAATTAGAGGCAACTCTGGCCCTTCCTGTAGACAGCCTCTATGTTGGTACTCCACTCATGTCTCATCCAGGTGCACCCCCCCCCCCCCCCCCAGTTACTGTAGGTCCTCATCACATCCACATCCTGACCATCAATAGCAACTGGGAGCAGTGCAGTAATAGACTTCCTAAAAAGTCCATCTCCATCTCCTTTGTCTTACTGATGTTGAGCTGCAGGTGATTCAGCTTGCACCATTTGACAAAACCCTCCACCAGGGCTCTGTATTCATCCTTCTGTCCTCCCCTTATACACGCAACTATTGCTGAGTCATCAGAGAATTTCTGCATATGATGTGACTCAGCATTGTATTTAAAGTCCGAAGTAAACAGGAAGGTAACCAATACCATCCCCTATGGCAGGGGTCCCCAACCTTTTGCACATTGTGGACCGGTTTAATATTAACGATATTCTTGCGGACCGGCCGACGGGGGTGGTGGGGTGTTCAAGTTCAACAGTGCGTGACAGGGAATGAGGGAAGGTGCAGCTGACTCATATTGGTTCATATCGGCAAATCATATTATTTTCTCGCGGCCCAGTACCACGTGCTCGCGGTGGTTGGGGACCACAGCCCTATGAGGACCCAGTGCTGCATATAGCCATGTCTGACACATAGCTTTGAAGCTACACAAACTGTCAACTGTCAGTCACCTATCCAGGTTACAATGGAAGTGCCAATCTGCATTCAACGGAGCTTTTGCCCCAGCAGTGAGGTATTGAAGGGCACTTGAGAAATCAAAAAACCTTGTATGTAATGATCCAGATTTAGCTAGGGAATTTAAGGTAGAGGAAGCTTAGGAGGCAGTGATATGATAGAATTCACCCTGCAGTTTGAGAAGGAGAAGATAAGATAGAATGTATCAGTAATACAGTGGAGTAAAGCGAATTACAGAATCATGAGAGAGGAGCTAGCCAAAATTGATTGGAAGGGGACATTAGCAGGGAAGATGGCAGAGCAGCAATAGTTGGTGTTTCTGGGAACAATTTGGAAGGCGCAGGATAGATACAACCCAAAGAATAGGTCTTCAAAAGGCTGAATGACACAACCATGGCTGGCAGGGGAAGTGAAAGACAACATAAATCAAAACAGAGGGCATATTACAGCGCAAAAATTAGTGGGAAGCTTTTAAAAACCAACAGAAGGCAACAAAAAAACCATAAAGAGAGAAAAGATGAAATATGAAGGTAAGCTAGCTAATAATATAAAAGGATACAGGAAGTTGTTTTCAGATATATAAAGAGTAAAAGTGGGAATAAAGGGAGATTTTACTGGTTGGCTGCCGGTGACTAGAGATATGGAGCATCACTTCCCAGCTATAGGTTGACTCATTATAGAGCCTAATGGTCAAGGGTAAGAATGACTTCATATAGCGCTCTTTAGAGTAGCACAATTGTCTTAGTCTATTGCTAAAAGTACTCCTCTGTTCAGTCAAGGTGGCATGCAGAGGGTGAGAAACATTGTCAGAATTGCCAGGATTTCCCATATATGTTTTACCACAGCCTCCAGTGTGTCCAGTTTGACTCCTGTAACAGAGCCAGCCTTTCTAATCAGTTTATTGAGCCTGTCAGCATCACTCATGTTGATGCCATTGCCCCAGCACACCACCGCATAGAAGATTGTACTGGTGACAACAGACTGGTAGAACATGTGAAGAAGAGGCCTGCAAACTCCAAAGGACCTCGGTCTTCTCAGGAAGAATATCTATCTTTATCTGTCTGTCTATCTACCTATCAATCTGTATCTCTCTGTATATCTATTTAGCTGTATCTGTCTGTATATCTATCTATTTATTTATCTATCTATCTGTCTGTCCATCTATCTATAAGTTTTCTGTACTGCACTGTTACACTTGACTGGCATGTCAGATGAACTTGATTATGTTTATTTCCTTTTGAGATGCTGAGTTGTTGTTACCATGTACCAGTTTTACACAGTAATTTGGTAACATTGTTAATCGGTGTCAATTAGGATCCTTGAAGACGTGTTTGCTGCACCGTGGTGGATTAGAGTGAAACGGAGCTGCCGCACTGTGTTCTGTGCAAGCTACTTTCCATGCAAGCCAGGAGGTAATGCCTTTACAAAATGCTAATCTCAGCATGATTGGCAGTCTGATGCTTGAAGGGCAGAATACGTCCTTCGCCCATGGAGGAACCTTATAAAAAGCACATTCTCGAAGCTCGTGTGTCTTCTGTTAACCAGCCCTTGGAATAAAGGTAGGAAGGCAGACTGATTATCATTTTATTTAGTGAGATGTTTAAGATTATGCAGAATTTATCCTGGCTATAAAACCATACAGCATAGGAGCAGAATTAGGCCATTTGGCCCATCCAGCATGCTCTGCCATTCTATCATGATTGGGTTAATGTCGTCCCAATCCCATTCTCCTGCTTTGTCCCCATAACGTTTGATACCTTCACTAACCAAGAACCTATCAACCTCTATCTTAAATAAATCTAATGACCTGGCCTCCAGAGCCGTCTGTGACAATGAATTCCACAGATTCACCACCCTCTGGCTAAAGAAATCCCTCCTCAACTATGTTCTAAATGGATGTCCTTCTATTCAAAGGCTGTGCCCTCTGATCCTAGACTCCCCCACTATAGGAAATACCCTCTGTAAATCCACTCTATCTAGCCTTTCAAGTTACCGCAAGAAGAATCCCATTTGTATTTTTCTGCGTTAGAAACTTGAAATATTGATCTGGAATTTAATCCATTTGTAATGATTAGCCAGAACTATTAATAAACCCAATTATTTGGATTCAGACCCAAACATTAAATTCAGATGAATATGTTCAATTGTAATCATCTTCCAAACTTTTTCTTCATTGTCATTTTTATCAAGTTTAAATCTTCACCCCATGTACAATCTTACTATCTTGATGAACAAAAGACATATGAATGAATATTTGACAGTATTAGGGAAAAGTAACAGATTGTTTTGAGAGCAGCATCAAGAAGAGAAGGGGCTGGTGAAATGAGGGGACGGCAGGCAGGTCCATTTAGAGTTTGCAGAGACTCAGAATTAAATAATTGGCCTTGACAATTTGTTTGATTTTTACCTCATGTGAGATGTCCCAAAGACATTTTTCAGATTTTGCAAAGTACAATTTATCATGTGAGCAATAAGTACAGTGTAGGCACATAGGCAGCAGTGGCAATGCTAAGAATTTCCAATGTTGCTGATTTCTTTTTTTTCACTACACAGTGTCTCACAGTCCATTGTTTCAAGTTATATTCAGAGGCTTTCAAAGTAGTAGTTTGGAACTCTAATAGACTTGTGAAGGGCAAGTCTTGATTGATTAATCAGATTGACATTTTATGATTGGAATTAACAGAGGTACATTCCTCGAAGTGTCCAGATGAAGGAGCTCGACCTGAAACATTGTCTATTTTCCTCCATGGATGTCGCCTGACCACCTGAGCTCCTCCAGCGGTTGGTATGTTGCATCAGTTTACGGTATCTACAGACTCCTATGTTTCTAAGTTTCTCAAAGGTGGTTCCCCTCTAACGGTTAATAGGACCCAACTAAATATTAATAAACCAATTTACCAATTTATGAAAACAAATAGCCCACTCCTGCTTCTATTTCTTTTGGTCTTATAGGAAAAACAATATACAAATCATAGAATGATATCTTTTTTCCCTCCCACATGAACCTCATCCCTTTTTCCATTACAATATTTAACAATCAAATAAGCTAATGGCAAAATTGTACACCATGAGTGACAATAGTTGGATAAAATATTTGCTCAGGAAACTAGTTTTTGTGTTCTCGTCAATACTCTGTGTGTGTGTTATCAATTTTCCTTTCAAAGCAAGAATGCAGTGCAGGATGTGTCACTTTCTCCTCCATAGGTATTTAGTTAATTATTGCAAGGCCTTGATATTCGATTACACACCTAATTCTCTCTTCTGGTGGGCGGCGGAGGCTGGCTCATCATGAGTCTGAGATGTGCAGGTCCTGACACAATGCCATAGGGAAACAACCTGCAGGTTTTGATCCAGCAGTCACAGGGTAGTACTCCCAGTCCTGGAGTACCTGGCTGGGTGCTGAAGACCATTGCTGACCAACTGGCCGGTGTGTTCAACCTCTCGCTCCGGCAGTGTGTGGGATCCAGGCTTCAATCATACTGGTCCCCAAGAAGAACATGGTAACCTGCCTCAATGATTATCACCCAGCGGCATTTACATCCACAGTGGTGAAGTGTTTTGTGAGGTTGGTGTTGAAGCATATTAGCTCCTGTCTCAGTGGTGACTTGGATCTACTCCAATTTGTCTACTGAAGCAACAGGTCTACAGCAGATTCTATCTCATTGGCTCTTTACACAACCCTGGAACATTTGGATAGTAAAGATGCGTACATCAGAATGTGCTTCATCAATTACAGCTCAGCATTTAATATCATAATCCCCTCAAAACTAATCGGTAAACTGTAAGACATGGGCCTCAATATCCTCTTGTGCAATTGGATCCTGGATTTTCTCACTTGTAGACCCTAGTCAGTTTGGATTGGCAAAAACATCTCCTCTGTAAATCCATCAGCACAGGAGCACCACAGGGATGCGTGCTTAGCCCCTGCTCTACTGCTTTACACATATGATTGTGCTGCTAAGTACAGCTCCAAAACGATATTCTAGTTTGCTGATAACACCACTGATCTGGCCTGTATCAAAGGTAGTGATGAATCAGTGTACAGGAGGGAGACTGAAAATTTGGCTGAGTGGTAATAGTTCAATTAATAACCAATGTATTTTGCTTAAACAATGGAGACTACAATGGGATGAGGGAGGATTTGGCTAGTGTAGACTGGGAACACAGGCTGAATGGTGGGACAGTTGAGGAACAGCGGAAGACTTCAAAGAAATTTTTCACGGTGTTCAACAAAAGTATATTCCAGGTTAAGCAAGGACAGTAAGGATGAGAAGAGCCAGCCTTGGGTAACTAAGGGAGTAAAAGAAGGCATCAAACTAAAAGCTCTTGTGTACAAATTGGCCAAGAGTAGTGGGAAACTGGAAGATTGAGAAAACTTTAAAAAGCAACAAAGAACCACTAAGCAAGCAATAAAGAAAGAGAATATAGATTATGAAAATAAATTAGCACAAAATATAAAAACGGGTAGCAAAGGTTTTTTATAATTATATAAAGCTGAAAATGGTGTCTAAAGTAAACAGGTAAAAGATAGGTAACTATAGGCCAATTAGTTTAACATCTGTAGTTGGGAAATGCTGGAAGCTATCATTAAAGAATGATAGGAAAGAAATGGATTCATCAGGCAGGTGCAGCATGGAGTCAGTAAAGGCAGGTCATGTTTGACAAACGTACTGGAGTTCTTTGAGGATATAACAAGCACAGTGGATAGAAGGGAATAGATGGACATTGTTTACTTGGATTTCCAGAAGGCATTCGATAAGGTGCTACATAAAAGACTTGTCTATGAAATAAGGAATTATGGAGTTAGGGGTGATGCATTAGCATGGATAGAGGATTGGTTAACTAGTAGAAAGCAGAAAGTTGGGATAGATCGGTGTTACTCTGGTTGGCAATCAGTGATGAATGGTGTGTCGCAGGGGTCGGTGCTGGGCCCACAACTGGTCACAATATACATTAATGATCTGGAAGAGGGGACTGACTGTAGTGTGTCTAAGTTTCCTGATGATACCAAATAGAGTGGAAAAGCACATTGTGCAGAAGACACAGAGAGTCTGCAGAGAGATATAGATAGATTAAGTGAGTGGGCAAGGGTCTGGCAGATGGAGTACAATGCTGGTAAATGTGAGGTAATCCACTTTGGAAGGGAAAATGGAAGAAAAGATTATTATTTAAGTGGTTAAAAAAAATTGCAGCATGCTGCTGTGCGGAAAGACTTGGGAGTGCTTGTGCATGAATCACAAAACATTGGTTTGCAGGTGCAGCAGGCTATCAAGAAGGCAAATCGGATTTTGACCTTCATTGCTTGAATGGATTGAATTTAAGAGCAAGGAGGTTATGCTGCAACTGTACAGGGTACTATTGAGGCCACACCTGGAGTACTGCATGTAGTTCTGGTCTCCTTACTTGAGGAAGGCTTTAGAGGCAGTACAGAGGAGGTTCACCAGGTCAATTCCAGAAATGAGGGGGTTAGACCATGAGGAGAGATTGAGTTGCCTGGGACTGTACTCACTGGAATTCAGAAGAATGAGAGGAGATCTGATAGAAACATATAAAATTATGAAAGGATAGATAAGATAGAGGCAGGAAAATTGTTTCTACTGATAGGTGAGACTAGAACTAGGGGACATAGCCTCAAGATTCGGGGGAGTAGATTTAGGACGCAGATGAGGAGGAACTGCTTTTCCCAGAGGGTGGTGAATCTGTGGAATTCTCTGACCTATGAAGCAGTGGAGGCAACCTTAGTAATATATTTAAGACAAAGTTGGATAGATTTTTGCATAGTAGGGTTCTGGGGAAAAGGCAGGTAGGTGAAGACAAGTCCATGGCCAGATCAGCCATGATCTTATTGGATGGTGAAGCAGGCTCGATGGGCCAGATAGCCTACTCCTGCTCCTATTTCTTATGTTTTTATGTTCCAGATGGTTGAAAGGCCTGTTTCTGTGCTGTACTTGTCTATGACTCAATGACTCTAAGAACATTCAGTGATGGTTGAATAGGTTTAAAGTATAGATAGGTAGGCCTTTTGGCCCAATTAAACCATACTGACAATAGTGTCCACCTAATCTAGTTCCATATTAGCAAAATTTGTTTGTTCATTTGAGGGCCTTTGCCTGATGAATTTAATGTCATGTATATTACTGGGTGGTGGGAATGGGGTTCAACTTTAGTTTTATATTTTTTTCATTTTATTCCCACTCACCTTCATTGGTCAGGACACTAAATACTGGAGTTGGAACTCCATATTGCAACTGTACCAGTCGTTGGTGAGAGTATATTTGGATGGGGGGGACGAATGGACAAGGGAGTTGCGTAGGGAGCGATCCCTGCGGAATGCAGAGAGCGGGGGGGGGGAGGGAAAGATGTGCTTAGTGGTGGGATCCTGTTGGAGGTGGCGGAAGTTACGGAGAATAATATGTTGGACCCGGAGGCTGGTGGGGTGGTAGGTGAGGACCAGAGGAACCCTATTCCTAGTGGGGTGGCGGGAGGATGGAGTGAGAGCAGATGTACGTGAAATGGGGGAGATGCATTTAAGAGCAGAGTTGATAGTGGAGGAAGGGAAGCCCCTTTCTTTAAAAAAGGAAGACATCTCCCTCGTCCTAGAATGAAAAGCCTCATCCTGAGAGCAGATGCGGCGGAGACGGAGGAATTGCGAGAAGGGGATGGCGTTTTTGCAAGAGACAGGGTGAGAAGAGGAATAGTCTAGATAGCTGTGAGAGTCAGTAGGCTTATAGTAGATATCAGTGGATAAGCTGTCTCCAGAGACAGAGACAGAAAGACCTAGAAAGGGGAGGGAGGTGTCGGAAATGGACCAGGTAAACTTGAGGGCAGGGTGAAAGTTGGAGGCAAAGTTAATAAAGTCAACGAGTTCTGCGTGCGTGCAGGAAGCAGCGCCAATGCAGTCGTCGATGTAGCGAAGGAAAAGTGGGGGACAGATACCAGAATAGGCACGGAACATAGATTGTTCCACAAACCCAACAAAAAGGCAGGCATAGCTAGGCATAGGCCTGCTGCGTTCACCAGCAACTTTGATGTGTGTTGCTTGAATTCCCAGCATCTGCAGAATTCCTGTTGTTTGCGCTAAAACAGAATGTAATGGATTTGAAGTCAAATCACTGTTTGGGGTTTGGTAGTGTATTTGTGAAGGTCCAAAATCACTTCACAAAATAATTTCTTTACTGGGGTCACTTGTTGATTTTATGATTCACATCAAATATGGCATTTAGTGAACGGGGATGTGATGGGTTCTATGGGGACCGCTTCATGTTCTTGCGTACTGTACTGAAATGTATGACTAACAGTGTTTCAAAACACTTGCAGCAATGAATGACATACAGGCCTATTGATTTTGTAACCGCTGTAAATCCAGAAGAATGCAAAATAATACACTTGTTGCGTTGAGTCAGAACTGGATTCTTCTTGTGGGTGGCTGCAACTCATTGAGATCCTCTTTGCTGATAGTTTGGGAGAGACTTTTTGTAGAGCATTTCGGGTTAATGAAGGGAAAAGGTTGTCAAGAAAACCTGTTGAACTGAAGGCTAGGCTTTGATCACCTTTAATATAAGGTTATGTAGTGAATTGGGATGTGGTAGAAAAACCCTCCAAATATCTGGACCTGCCTCTCAGTTTTTTTGCACTACCTTGCTTCCCATTTTTCTATTTTCTATTTATGATTTATAATTTAATTTTTTAATATTTACTAATTTTAACTATTTTAAATAGTTTTAATATTTAATATTTGTAATTCAGGGAGTGTGAAGCGCAGAATCAAATATCACTGTGATGATTGTATTTTCTAGTACCAATTGTTTGGCGACAATAAAGTATAAAGTTGAAAGCAGCTGGGAGCATCTTGCCAGAGGTTTGTACAACAGCTAATTTACATCAGTACTGTAAGATATAAATATTGCCATAATTACAACAAAAATAAAAATACTAACAAACAAATAAGTCAATAAATACAGTGCTGCTCAAAAATCTTGGGCACATATATATAGCTCGGGTGCCTAAGGCTTTTGCACAGTGTTATATTTATCAATGTGGAACAGAGCGAGTTTGTAAATCTGGCGGGAGCAAAGGATGTTGAGAATGAAGAGGGTGGAGCACCATGGGAGAGGTGTGAGACAGGTGGCTGAGAAGGAGTGCCAGGGGCAGGGGGTTGGCACAGATGTGGGCACACCCAGCCCTGATACAGCAGGCAAGGTGATTTGATTCCAAACAATTGGGTTATTGATCATTACAGTATGTCTGTTCAGTGCTTCCTGCTTCTTCTCTCCCTTTCCTTTTTCCCAACCATGATTCCCCTCTTCCTGCCCCCTTCCCACTCTCAGTCCACATAGAAATCCATATCAGATTCAGAAATCTGATGGCAGAAGAAAAGAAGATGATCCTAAAACATTGAGTGTGGACCTTGGGCTCCTGTACCTCCTCCCTGATGTTAGTAATGAGAAGAGGTCACATCATAAGTGGTGGGGGTGCTTAATAATGAATGCCACCTTCTTGAGGCACTGCCTTTTGAAGATGCTCTCATCGGGAGGGGGAGTAGTGGGAAGTTTGTACTAGTGATATAGCTGGTTGGGTATATAACCCTTTGCGGCATCTTCTCATCCTGTGTACTGGAGACAGTGATGCAGCTGTTCAGAGTGTTCTCCAGGGCATACCTGTAAAAATTTCCATGAGAAATATGAAGACTGCAAACACTGCTACGTCAGTACACGAGAGACACAAGTGGCAGCAGATGCTGGAAGTTAGGAGCAACACACAAAGGACCTGGAGGATCTCAATAGGTCCGGCAGCATCTACAGAGGGAAGTAAACAGTTGGTGTTTCACCTTGAGAACTTTTATTGGGAATAGGAAGAAAGAGGAAAGATAGATAGTATAAAAAGTAGGGGGAAGGCTGCCTATCACGCCCCTCACTTGGATCTACTTGTTACCTGCTAGCTCTTGCTACACCCTGTCTCCCACCTTTATGCTGGCATTTGATCATTGTGCACCTACATACAGAACCTTACCATACATGTACATATGACAATACTTCGACTTGATTTGACTATTAAGTACAATCTTCTATGCAGGTGTGTTTTATTAGTAGAGTGTCCGTTTCTTACCTACTTTCAGTCTTTAGTTAGAGTAAAGCCTTCTGTCCTTCCTTTCAAATCTGCCGTAACTTCAAAGGATAGTGTCCATCTAAACATTTGAAACATTTTGTTTTCTTTAAAAAGTAATATCTAACATGGCCTAAACCACATTCTTCATTCTGAATATATTGGGGAACCAATAGGAAAATCTCCAATTTGACTTAAGTGCAGGGATTTGAAGAGTTTCCTCACTTAACTTGTTTGGTTAGATAGATCTATATAATAGATTGACAGCAGAGGAAATGTATGATAATCAGAGACAAGGTTTGGTCAGGTATTGTATGGGCAGAATAATAAGTTTGTTGAGAATTTGATGGTAAAATCTTTCATTAAAAAAGTAATGATATTGGAAATGTATATTTCCATTAGAAAATATTGTGGTTGCAGGATGGGAATAAGAATTATATTCAATAGATAATTAATTATGTTGAGATGAAATATTGATGTTTTATTAAAAAAATATTATAGTGCTAGGATCAGTTCATAGGGTCATTAAAGCAGGAAATGACCATCCAGAGAGTGTGCCATGTGACCAGATAGATCTGTGACATCTTGCATTTTCCCTAAGCCATCATGAAAGTTTACAAACAAGCTTAGAACTGGAGGAATAATTTCAGTATTTGTGTTTCTTCAATATCACTCAGTCCCGATCTTTCCTAATTAGGAACTCAGCAATTATGCAATTAGACTCTTCTTGCTCAAATAAATTTCAACAATCTCTTCATAACATCAAGGTCACAACTCTCATTAAAAGGATGAGTATCCAGACATTGGAAATACAGAATTTGCTCTCAAATTGAACAGAGGAGATTGTGAACATTTTTTCAGTTTTGCCGTAGTAATTTACCATTAATTGGGTTACAGATCATTAAATCATTTTAGGAAGGGCTTCTTAGATAACAAGGATACAACCAATGGTAGCTAGTTAATCTTTATAGATATTGGAATTTACCTGCTGAAATTAAACAATGATTTCAAAAATTGTGAATCGTCCTTTAAGTCACATCTTAAATAGCCATTCTTTCACCGAGCTTTTTTATCTTTGGAATCTAATTTCTTCTTTTGTGGCTTTGAGTTAAGTTTTGTGAGGTGACTTGAGATGATGACAGCATGAAGATGTGACACAAATGCACATTAATATATGGATTAACTGGTTAATTCTCTTTCCCTGGGAAGTCAGACCTATTAACCCCCAACTGTTCAGCTTTATGTTCCTAAGATTAATGAATCTTTGGTAAACATAGCCATATGACATAGCTAGCCAAACTGATTTCTTACAGTACCTGTGTGGAGTTTGCACATTCTCCCTGGAAGTTCATGTTTTTTTTTCTCTCTCCTGTTCCATTTCATATCCTGAAAACGTGCAGGTGAATTGCCCACCGTAAATTTTCCTGAGAAAAAGTTTGAAGTTTCAAGTTTGAAAAAAATGGGCTGAAAAATGGCAGATGGAGTTTAATACAGGCAAGTGTGAGGTATTGCATGTTGGAAGGAGAAACCAAGGTAGAACATACAGGGTTAATGGTAAGGCACTGAGGAGTGCAGTAGAACAGAAGGATCCTGGGAATACAGATACAAAATTCCCTAAAAGTGGCATCACAGGTAGATAGGGTCGTAAAGAGAGCTTTTGGTACATTGGCCTTTATTAATCAAAGTATTGAGCATAGGAGCTGGAATGTTATGATGAGGTTGTATAAGGCATTGGTGAGGCCGAATCTGGAGTATTGTGTTCAGTTTTGGTCACCAAATTACAGGAAGGATATAAATAAGGTTGAAAGAGTGCAGAGAAGGTTTACAGGGATGTTGCCAAGACTTGAGAAACTCAGTTACAGAGAAAGGTTGAATACGTTAGGACTTTATTCCCTGGAGCATTAGAAGAACGAGGGGAGATTTGATAGAGGTATATAAAATTATGATGGGTATAGATAGAGTGAATGCAAGCAGGCTTTTTCCACTGAGGCAAGGGGAGAAAAAAACCAGAGGACATGGGTTAAGGGTGAAGGGGGAAGAGTTTAAAGGGAACATTAGGGGGGGCTTCTTCACACAGAGTGGTGGGAGTATGGAATGAGCTGCCAGGTGAGGTGGTAAATGTGGGTTCTTTTTTAACATTTAAGAATAAATTGGACAGATACATGGATGGGAGGTGTATGGAGGGATATGGTCCCTGTGCAGGTCAGTGGGACTAGGCAGGAAATGGTTCGGCACAGCCAAGAAGGGCCAAAAGGCCTGTTTCTGTGCTGTAGGTTTCTATGGTTTAAAGTTCAACGTTCAAAGGACATTTGTTATATATTATACAACTTTGAGATTCATCTCCTAACAGGCAGCCACAAATCAAAGAAACCTATAAATACCTATACAAAAAGAAGTCCACGAACACCCAACGTGCAGAGAAAAAAATTTAACCAAATAGCGTTCTAGGCTGAAGTCCGCAAGAGTCCCATAGTTCAGCATAGTGTAGCACAGAGCCGAGTAAAGCCAGGTGGAACAGCGATCTGAACTGGCCCATCCCCTTTGGGCCCTTATACCCTGACCTTTTCAATCTGGCCGGTGTCTAAATTGACGAACAAACATCTGGTTTAATCACCTCAATATGCTCTGGGATCTCGACTTCGCCATCTCCATTCAGCCTGTAACTGACCCTTCGATTTGGCATGTTGCTTAAATCTCCGTCCAGACATCGAGTTTAGTCAAATTGGCACACTCTAGTGCCTGAACCTCACCGCCTCAATTCGGCCTTCGGCATGGCGCTTAAATCGATTGAACGTCGAGTCCTCCTTGTTCCGGCGACAGGCCTCATCTCGCCTCAGTTCTGCCACATTGAATTGCCTTCAAGTCCAAAGGGAAGTTACAGACTTTTACTTGCAAAGATCATTTGCCAGAATAAGTGTGATTAACAATGGTTTTAGTTGTTTTCCTTGTTTCATTAGCCATCAGCCAGCGTCACTGAAGTTCACCAGGGTCATCCAAGGGCTGTAGAACAAGGAATCTGAAGGGAACGGAAAATAACCAAATAATATGTGGTTTGGGTGGGAGGGGAGTAGTGGGCGGAGTTTGTGGGTGATGGGCAGATGGAATCAGTGGGGAGGGGGAAGGGAAAAGCTAGTGATAGAGCCAATAGCAGGTGTGTATGTGGGAGGATTGGTGTAGATCAGGAGAGGGGAAGGGGCCTGTGGGGAAAACATACCTGAAATTAGAGAGCTGCATATTTTCAACTACCAAGAAAGAAAACAAGGCGCTGTTCCTCTAGGTTGCTTTTAACTTCACCATGGCAGTGGAGGTGGTCAAGTACAGACAAGTTGGTATGGGAAAGTGGGGGTGGGGGGGGGTGGAATTGAAATGGCTTGCAATCAAGTGCTCCAGGTAGCCACCACACAGTGCATATGCTTTGCAAAGCAATTGTCTAGTCTGTGGCACCTACTTCATCTGCCCACCACACATCTCTCCTCCTCTGCATCCTCTCCTTCCAGTTACCATCTGTTCTCTACACATTCTTTACTTGATCCCATGGTCCAACTCCCTTTCCCACCAGATGTCATCATCTGTAGCTATCTATTTCCTCCACTTATCTCCAGACAAAGCATTCTTTGGCTGGGTTTGTTTCCTTCAGAGCAGAGGAGGTTGAAGGAAGACCTGCTGGAGATGTTGGCTTACAGACAGATCTCAGGAATAGACCCCTTATGACACCTGAGCTCTGCTCTGGTCACTGCTTCAAAATTCAGTCAAATTCTGCTTCTATTATGTTATAGTCAGGGTAGATAGTTAAAAGTGGTTCACCATGTCAGAATTATCTGAAAACAGAGAGTATTGGATTAGGGTAAGCAATATAAGGAAGAATTTGGCCAAGATGGGTTGATCCTCACCTAACGTTTAAGAGGCTGGGTTAAAGAATGAACCAGAAGATGTTCATAAACTGCGCAGATAATTTTTGCATAGGATGCAGGGAGATGCAAGGTCTTGCTGAAGAACTAATATGAGAGGATGGTTGAAGTTTGGAACATACTGCCTCAGAGGTGGAGGAAGCAGGGACTCTCACAACATCTAATTAGTATCTGGACAAGCACTTGATTTGTCAATGGACCAGGTGTTAGTAAAGGGATTAGTATAGATGAATACCTGATGATCGGTCTGTTCACGGTGAGCCAAAGGACTTGTTTCTGTGCCTCATGACTCCATAACTTTATAAGCCATAGATATTAAACATTAACATTAACCTCTGAGACACATTTAGAAAAGTATATGTAAAAAATCACTCAAAATGACCTGTAGCCATCACCATGTTAGGAAATAAAATATCTCTAGAAGTTTGACATTGTGACAAGACAGATGCTAATGTTTCTCTACAAGTATCTACATCCCTGAGGTAATGGGTATACTGGAACCCTGAGGGCAGTTTTCTCTGACAAGTTACTTTGCTGTAAAAATTTAATAGAGCTTCTCAGATCTAAAGCAGGATGAGAGACAATGGCATCGAGGTAACATAATAGAAGCAGCTCATCAAAACGCATGGCTTCCCTCTGCTGAAACTTAGCTTGAAGGACAAGTCATGGCTGATGAACTTGATTGAATTTTTGAAGCAGTGGCTGAAGAAGGGGACAGGGGAATATTGATGAATATAATTTATGGGGTCTTTCAGAAGTTGTTTGATTAAGCCCCTTCCAAGAGACTGCAAGCTTAAGCTGAAGCTCATCAAACTGAAGGCAAGTTATTGACCTGGTTAGTATGCTGGTTAATTGGCAGGAAACAGATGAAGGGGAAAGGGACGGGCTCACAAATTGCCAGGACGAACTGATAATTTCCCACAAGGATCGGTGATGTGGCAGCATCTATTGATGCATTTTTAAGTGACTTGGATGATGGGGTTAGAAAGTCAAGGATGGTCACAGAAGAAAGATGGGGTGGCTTTGCAAATCATTAAGTGACACAGGGATGGTGACAGATGCAGTAAACAACCAAAACCTTTGACAAATGGATTTCGACATAAGCAATTGTAATTCTAGATCAATGAATCATGGGGGAAAATACTTTCTAAATAATGAAAATCTAAAAACAAAGGACTTTTAAATCAGACAAGTGAAAAAACAGAATGAGAAATATAAGTAGAATGCCTATATATCCTAAATGATTCCTAAAAAAGAAGCACAAAGAATAAATGGATGACAGATGAAATCAAAAATCTAACAGAAGAAAGAAGACGGAAGAAAGCAAATCCTATAGAATATAAGTCCATAGATAAAAAAGTTAAAAGCTTATGTCAAAAAACCAAAGAAGAATGGTTAAACCAGGAATGTGAGCAATTAGAATGAATCCCTATTACTGATCCAAAAAGGTTACGTTAGCAAATCAAGAACATCACTGGTAAAAAGCTCCTCTGTTCTTCAGGCAGATGTTTGAAAGCAAAAGACGGTACCATTATCATGGAAAAAGATGAGATTATGAACAGATGGACTGAGTATATTCAGGAATTGTTTGAAGACAATCGAGGCAAAAACCCAGAAATTAAGAAGAACATTGAAGGTCCAAGTATTTTAAAATCTGAAGTTCGTAATGCAATAAATAAGATGAAGAAAGGAAAGGCAGCAGGTCCTGATGAATTAGTAATAGAACAAATTATCACCCTTGAAGATTATGAAATTGAAAAACTTACTGATTTAATCAATGACATTTATGAGACTGGAATAATACCAGAAGAGATGAAAAGATCAGTATTTATTACTCTTCCTAAGAAACCTGGAGCAATAGAATGTGAATTACATAGGACCATAAGTTTAATGAGTCATATCACTAAGATACTACTAAGAACTTTGATGACTAGAACTAAAAGTAAGATCCAAGCTGAAATAGGTAAAGAAAAATGTGGTTTTGTGAAAGACAAAGGTACAAGAAACGTGATATTGATGTTAAAGATACTATCAGAATGAGCTATTCAAGTGCAAAAAGATTTGTTTGTTTTACAAACAAAAAGCTTTACAAAAAGCATTTGATGAAGAGAAGCAAGTTATTCAAAATGTTACAGGAAACTCTAGATCTAGATTTGAAAAACCTCCGCCTAATCAGAAATCAGTACTGGTAACAAACTGCGGCTGTAAGAATAGATGGAGAAGTGAGTCAGTTTACGAAAATCAGGAGAAGCGTTAGACAAGGGTGTGTTTTCTCCCCTGATTTGTTTAATGTGTACAGTGAAACAATATTACAAAAAATAAAAGACATCTTTGGAATCAAAGTTGGTGGTGAAAACATCAATAATTTCAGATATGTGGATGACACTGTTAATTGCAAGTACGGAGGAAGAACTACAAAACTTAATTGATATAGTTGTTGAAGAAAGTGCAAAAATGAGTCTATCAATCGCAAAAAGACAATGTATGGTGATATCCAAAAAGAAGGAGAATCCTATCTGCAGGCTGAGAATAAACAGGGAAGACATAAAACAAGTACAGAACTTTTGCTACTTAGGAAGCTGGGTGACATCAGATGGCAGGTGCGACATGGACATCAAAAGGAGAATAGGGATGGCAAAAGACACCTTTATGAGAATGAAGAGTATACTGACCAATACTAAACTAGGCATGACAACCCACCTCAGAGCACTAAAAACATAAAATGTTATATTTATCCAGTTATGTTATACGGCTCAGAATGTTGGACAATATCTAGTAACATGAGGAAATGGATTGAAGCAGCAGAGTTGTGGTTTTTGAGGAGGATGCAAAGAATACAGTGTATCATGGACGAAACAAATATCTAATGAGGATGTCATGAACAGAGCAAACACAAAAAGAGGAATAATGTATGAGATCATGAAAAGGCAATGTGACTTTATTGGACACGTGATTAGAAAAGAGGAGTTAGAATGCACGGTAATTATGGGAAAGATTGAAGGGAAGAAAGCAAGAGGAAGACAAAGACAAATGATGATGGAGACAGCAGCCAGAGAACTGGAAATGAATACCAATGAATTGATCCACTTGACCCGAAACAGGAGTATGTGGGCCATGGCAGTCAAAGCTCAAACTGGGTGTGGCACATGATGATGATATATCTAGAGTGCTAGAGTACAAGCAAATGGATGTTAGGGTGCAACCAGATCATGAAGACCATCATACCTTTCAGGGACACTTATTGGGAGGAGCAAGTAGTGGCACAGACCCCCTTATAGCCATCCAAATTAATGTGTCAAGAGATTAACTTACAGTATACATGCAGTCCCATCCAAAGGACCAATTACCATTCAGTGCTTGACATCACTGGATCCTTTATTAGATACGTGGATCAGAAAGTATGCATCAGCTTGCAAGAGTCATTCAGCTAAGAGTTAAACTACAGAGAAAGGTTACACACTTGAGATATATGATGGTATACAGTAGCTGTTACTGTAATGTGTTACTGCTCCATTTCCACTACTCCTTGTAAGTTTGCATGTTCCCCCTGTGATGGGACGGTTTTCCTCTGCGCGCTGTGGTTTCCTCCCTCATTCCAAAGCCGCACGAGTTGGGATTAATAAATTGAGCACATGTTATGTTGGTGCTGAAGCAATGGTGGCTGTCCTCAGTGCATCCGCTAACTGTATGGATCACTGACCCAAATAGATATAAAGGCATAGATCATTGCTTTGTTGTTTCAGTGTACACGTGACGACTAAAGTGAATCTAATCTAGATTTGCACTAACTGGAATTTGGAAGCTTGACCAATAATTTTCACGCGGTTTTAAATGTAACAATGTGAGTTTCTGCTGAGTGATGTTCTGAAGGAAGGAAAGGTCTTAATCAGCCGATGCAGAAAAGTGGCTGATTTTCTTCTTCCATCAAGGTCTGTGAAATCTTTTAACAAATGCCAGTAGTTTCACTATTGCTATCACCAATATTACCAGCTTTTAAAAGTATACTCCTATTATTATATATAATTACTTGAATTTAAATTCCCCCAGTGGTTATGGGGTTTGAACTTCTGTTTCTGATTTTGCAACTAGACAGTTTAACGATCAATGCAGGCGGCCCTGATGGCTGCATGCTTAGTCCACTGCTCTATTCGCCCTACTCTTGTTAAGGCACTGGAGCAACTCAGCAGGTTCAGCGGCATCTTTCGGGGGGAAAGGAACTGGTGATAGTTTGCAGTGAAACATTGTAAACAGGAGGGAGAGTGGGGAGGGAAAATGATCAGAATAAAGAGGAGGGGGTAATACAGGCTGAAGGTGATAGGTGGATGGGGGTGTTGAGGGTGATTAAGAGATCAAGGCAGGTGGAGGAGGTGGAGAGGTGGCATTCGGAGAAATGAGGGACAGACAGTAAAAACGAGGAAGGTGGAGCCAGATAGAGGATGAGGAGAGTGAAGCTGACCACAGCTGTCAGTCAGTGAGAAGCATGAACACAATGGCTATTATTGCCGGAACCTGATAAGGTCCTTCATTTGAATGATCTCTTTTTCTCTCCCTTGATGCCATTGGAATATGGTGCCAAAGTAAGGTTTAATCAATGTGGATTGTGGACTCTACTTCACATTAAAGATGTGTTCTAGTTTCTGGTTACTCTTTTTTGTTGCTATTTTTGGGTGAGTTTTGAATAATAGTAAACACTGAGCTGAAATATGCCTTTTGATATTGTATTTTATATCCGGTGTTTTTGCTCATTTTTTGTTGTTTGCGTGATTTGTTTTGGTTTGCATGTGTGGACTGCGGGGGTTGATGCATTTTCTTTGAACAGGTTCAATGGTTCTTTGTTTCGTGGCTGTCTGTGGGTAAGACGATTCTCAGGGTTGTATACTGAATACGTACTTTGATAATAGATGTACTTTGAAAGGAAGATGATCATGAGAACCATTACATGAAAGGTTAGAGGCAGGAGGAACCAGGTCTGGATAGGGGAGGAGGGGATTCAGATTAATTTATTTATCACATGCACATTGAAACATACGCAATGCATTGTTTACGTTAACAACCAACACACACAACCTATGGATGTTCTGGGGGTGGCCTGTAACTGTTGCCACACATCCAGATGCCAATGTAGCATCCCTACCATGTTCAGCAGAACCACGTGGAGATCATCTCCTTATCGCTGACAAATAGAGCTGGAAAAGTATGGAGTGAAAACACATGATAGATAGCTGTGGGCAGCAGTGGTTTAACAATTCTGTTTAATCAGAGCTTAAAGGCAGAGCCGCCAATGGGTAACCTATGTGGATATGTCCAGAGAAGAATAGGTTATGGAGAAATGCACGGGGGAATGGGATTAATGAGATTACTCAGGAAGCTGTTATTGACAAGAAGATTAAAAAATATAAAATATTCTCAAGTACAAGGAAGACTAAAGATGCTGGAAATCCAAACCAACACACATAGAACACTAGAGGAACTCAGCAGGTCAGACAGCATCTATGGGAAAAGAATAAACAATCAACGTTTCAGGCTGAGACCCTTCCCCAGAATGGGTGATATAAAATATTTCTTGCAAAGAGAGCTGTTTACTATTTCAACTCCTGAAAGGCCTGATAGTCGTTTTTAATTTCTGCCCATTTAGTTTGGGAATCTTCTTACTCCAGCCCCAACAGAGAAGTTGGCTCTTAACTTTCTTAAAAAGCATGTAGTCCTTTTATTGGAAGGCCAGCATTTAACATCCTTTATTGCCTTGGCTTGCCAGCTGGTAGCATAGTGGCATCAGCGCTGGACTTCGGAGCAAAGGCTCCCGAGTTCGAATCCAGACAGCTCCCTTGCATGCTTTCCATCCATGCTGTGTTGAGCATCAAGCTAGCAACTCTGCCTCAAAAAATAAGAAAACCTGCTAAAAAAAAAAAGAACGCTGTCATGACAGCGTCCCGATGACTCCATTCGGAGTTAAGGGCTTTCTTCTTCTTCTATTACCTTGTCTGCAAACACACCGGTGGCAGCTCTACATTACATTCTTCTGTTTCCTGTCTTGAACTGTCTTCATTTCCCCACCTTTGCATTCTTTTGTTTGTTTTCTCTCTCTCCCCCCCTCTCTCCCCCACCCCCCTTACTACCCCCATTAACAATTCTCCAGATGACGTCATTTACCCAAATCCCTCTCCTGATAATTCTGGTCCTCCCATATCAGATGTTTCCTCTGTCCGGTCCATGCCTTCTCCATTCCCTCTGCAGCTTAAAACCTACCTGATGAAGGCTCTCAGACTGAAATCTAGATTCTTTATTCCTCTCCATTGATGCTATCTAACCTGCTGAGTTCCACTAGCATTTAGTGTGTGTTGCTCTTAAAATCTACCAGTTTTCTCTCTGACAAAGAGAAAATCTATTTCTCTTTCCATAGCTGCTGAATATTTCTAACATTTTCTGCTTTCATCCTTGGTTTTCCAATACCAGCACTAGCAACTTAATAATTGCACAGAAAACCTTGCTCTTTGCATTGCTGAGTAATTAAAGATGAAAAATTGTAGCTAGTGATGCCAGTGCATCCTGCAGACAAATAGGTAAACAAGGAAATAACCTTTCGAACTGATAAACCACCATTTCATCTGAACATTGCCATGACAATGATTGTGATGTTTTCAGTGCACTTCCTCGGAGGTAAGACACCGAGAAAACAAAAGAAAAATATTGTTGATGCGATACAGCACAAACAGAAAAAGAAATTGCTGGGAGTATTCAGCAGCCTCTGTGGAGAGATATCAGTGGAACCTGCATCGCTGGAGCTCTGATTAAACAGAGTTGTTAACCCAATGCTACCCACTGCTATCTACAATGTGTTTCAGCTCTGTATTTTTCCAGCCCCATTTGTCAGTGACAAGAAGGTGATTCGCTGCTCCTCAATAGACATCCAATAGGGGGCGCCAGGAGCAGAGTCTCTCTGAAGAAGATTCCCTGGTTCTGCTTTGTACCTCCATCTTGTGGACCAGTTATTCAAAGGATGAGGGAGGGTGAGATTTGAGTGTGTGTGTGTGTGTGTATCTGCATGTGGGTATGTCTGTGTCTGCTTGTGCACATGTGTGTGCCTGTGTCTTCATGAGTACACAGGTATGTATGCATATGTGTTTTCTGTGTGTGTGTGTGTGTGTGTGTCTGTTTGTACGTGCACACATATACACAATTATAACCTTTGGAATTCCGACTTTTTGTTGTTCTTTTTGCCTCTTGAAGGTGATATTGCTTTTCTCAGGTTGTCTGAAGGAGGGGTGAAAATGGCAGGTCAAGAGATAATGGTGGTGGGGGCAGATTTCAGACCTGATGAACGAACTGGTCTTTCCTTTCCTGTCATTGTGGTTGTTCTATCTGTATCCAAGTTGTATTCTGCCATCCAGACACTTCAGTGTGGTGGTATCTCCAATGTGGGTTGTTTGTCTATTTCATTTGACATTGGTAGTGCTTCGGTTCCACAATATCTTTATTCTTTTACCTCAAAGGGTTTCAGCTCTAGCCATAAACTTAACCAATATAATTTTCTGGAGTGTTTTAAACTGTGTCACTGGTTCACTTTCATTTGACTATCACCCAGGCATAAAGGTGATGAAGTTATAAATGTGGGAAATTCTACAGAGGCTGAAAATCGAAAACAAAACACAAAAATGCTGGAGGAACTCTACAGGTCAGATAGTATCAATGGAGAGGAATAAACATTTTACGTTTCGGACCAGACCCTTCATCAGGACGTCCTGAAGAAGGAAGGGTTTCAGACCCTAACGTTGACTGTTTATTCATTTCCATAGATGCTGCCTGACCTGCAGAGTTCCTCCGACATTTTGAAGGTAATGAAGTGCTTTGCGTGATCTGTATTATTTTATGCTGACACGTGCCCTGGGATAACATCATGCCTTTTTTCTATGGAATTCACAGGAATAAAAAAAAATGGCAGGAACACAAGGACCTCTCACTCAGTTTAATTTAATTTTCACTTGTCCCCACTGGTAAATTCTAACTAAATTAGGTAAATACATCTTAACCCAACTTAACTTAGGTGTAGTTACTTGTAGGAATGGTTTTCTGATGTGTGCATATTAGGATACTTATTGTGCACTGCTTACTCAATTGGAAAAAATTAGATTTTACTATACCTTCAGCAGGCTAACAAACAATTCAATCTGTAAATTACACTTTAAAATTTCTTTCCATAATACTTAATGATCCTGTTTTTGCCTCTCCTTATTTTTCTGTTGGGTCTGTTGCTTTCCTTTGGAAATTTGCAAGCACCATTAAAAGTGCCTTCATGTTCTGACCATCCCAATCCCAGTTCTACAACTCTACGACTCGATAACTCGTTCTCAGTACTACTTATTTATTACTATTATTGTGCTTTTTTTTTGTATTTGCTCAGTTTGTCTTCTATTGCACATCAGTTGTTGGTCAGTCTTCGTGTGTATTTTTTCATTGATTATATAGTATTTTTTGTTCTACTCTGAATGACTATAAGAAAATGAATGGTGAAATATATGTACTTCGATAGTAAATTTAATTTGAACCTTGAGTTCCCCATTTAACTCAAAAATCCGAATGCCTTATCAAACATTTTGTGCCAAAGATCTAAAAAAAAAATACTGGAAGCTTAATTTTAATTCAGGGGAGGGTGACCAATGCAAAAAAATCACCTGATTGTTCCTATAGTCAGGTGAAACCTGTCACCTTGTGATTCTATGTTTAAGTTAATCAGAACCAGAAGCAGGTTTAATGTCACTGGAATATACTGTGAAATTTGTTATTTTGCAGCAACAGAATATTGCAATACATAATATCTACACATTACAATAAGTACATACTAAAAAAATTAAATTAAATAAGTAGTGCAAAAAGAGAGAAAAAAATACGAGGTGGTCCTCATGAGATTATTGTCCATTCAGAGATCTGATGGTGGAAGGGAAGAAGCTGTTGCTGAAACAATAAGTGTGTGTCATCATGCTGCGCTACCTCCTCCCTGATGGTAGCAATAAGAAGAGGATACTGTGTGTCTTGGGTGATGGAAGTTCTTAATGATGGATGCTGCCTTTTTGAGGCATTGCCTTTTGAATTTGACCTGGATGCGAGGGAGGCTACTGCTGATAATGGAGCTGGCAGAATTTACAACTTTCTGCAGCTTTTGCCAATCCTGTGCAGTGTCCCTCCATACCAGACAGTGATGCAGCCAGTTTGAATGCTCTGCATTATAAATCTGCAGAATTTTTTTGTCTTTGGTGACATACCAATTCTCCTCAAACTCCCAATGAAGTATATCTGCTGTCATGCCTTCTTTGTAACTGCATCAATATGTTGGGCCCAGGATAGATCCTCAGAGATGTTGACACCCGGGAACTTGAAACTTCTTACTGCTGATCCCTCGATAAAGATTGGTGTGTGTTCCCTCAACTTTGCCTTCCTGAAGTCCACAATCAACTGCTTGGTTTTACTGTTGTTGTTCTGACACCACTCAAGCTGCTGACCTGCCTTAGTCCTATACTCTACACTGGACAGCAAGATGTTTCAAGACTGCAGATAGTTCCACTGTCCCCTTACACGATTGAGTTTTTCTGTCATCTGAAGAGCTTCTTGCAAATCATGTTCAAGGTTGGTTTCAGTCGAAGCAAGCAGCTGAAGAAGGGAGTGGAAGAATTCGGGTAGAAAAAGTTGTTTTTTTTTCTTAAAAACTGCTCGGGGAGAAGGGTCTGCACTGTGCAGGCGTGTGACGTAGCGCGCCAAGGTTTAAAAGCAGACCACCATATACAGCGGCCATCGTCGGAGTGAACTGAGTCAGAGTGGGACGGCTTTGGCTCAACAGGCAGAGGCCAGGGTAGGTTCCGGTAAGTTTTTTGTTCAGATTGTTTAGTGCAGAGAGAATGCCAGGCAGGATGTTGGAATGCTCCTCTTGCAGGATGTGGGAAGTCAGGGAGCCCTCTGGTGTCCCTGACAACGACACCTGCAAGAAGTGCATCCAGCTGCAGCTCCTAACGAACAGCGTTAGGGAACTGGAGCAGGAGCTGGTTGACCTGTGGATCATTCAGGAGAATGAGGAGATTATAGACAGTAGCTACAGGGAGGTAGTTACGCCAAAGGAGCAGAGGACAGTAAATTGGGTCACTGTCAGGCGAGGGAAGAGGAAAAGGCAGGTAGAGCAGGGTTCCCCTGTGGCCATTCCCCTCAACAACAAGTATACTGCATTGGATACTGTTGCGGGGGATAATTTACCTGGGACAAGCTGCAGTAGCCGGATCTCTGGCACTGAATCTGGCTCTGCAGTGCTGAAGGGAGGGGGGGAAAAAAGAGGAAAGCGGTAGTGATAGGGGACTCGATAGTTAGAGGTGCAGATAGGAGGTTCTGTGGTCGTGACAGAGAATCCAGGATGGTTTGTTGCCTCCCAGATGCCAGGGTCAAGGATTTCTCTGATCGATTGCATGACATTCTGAAGTGGGAGGGTGACCAGCCAGATGTCGTGGTGCACATCGGTACCAATGATGTAGCAAGGAAGAGTGAGGAGGTCCTGGAGATTGAGTATAGAGAGCTTGGTAGGAAGTTGAAAAGCAGGACCTTTCGAGGGTGGTAATCTCAGGATTGCTACCTGTGCTAGGTGCCAGTGAGGGTAGGAATAGGATGCTCTGGAGGATGAACAAGTGGCTGAGGAACTGGTGTAGGGGGCAGGGTTTCAGAGTTTCAGATTTCAGGATCATTGGGACCTCTTGGGGCAGGTGGGACCTGTACAAGAGAGACGGGTTACACTTGAACTACAAGGGGACCAATATCTTTTCAGGGAGGTTTGTTAATGCTGTTGGGGAGGCTTTAAATTAGATTTACAGTGTGATGGGAACCAGAGTGCCAGAGCTGACAGTGTGGCTGGGGTTAAAATAAATGATGTTAAAAGTTCAAGCAAATCCACTAATAGAAAGGTTGTGAGTGGTGGTAAAAATCTTCTGAGGTGTATATATTTCAATGCTAGGAGTATTGCGGGGAAGGCGGATGAGTTGAGGGTGTGGATTGACACGTGGAATTATGATGTTGTAGCAATTAGTGAAACTTGGCTATAGGAGGGGCAGGACTGGCAGCTTAATATTCCAGGGTTCCGATGTTTCAGATGTGATCGACGCAGAGGAATGAAAGGTGGGGGAGTAGCATTGCTTGTTAGGGAAAATATTAACAGCAGTGCTCAGGCCGGACAGATTAGAGGGCTTGTCTACTGAGTCCTTATGGGTGGAGCTGAGAAACAGGAAAGGTATGGCCACATTAGTGGGATTATATTACAGACCACCCAATAGTCAATGAGAATTGGAAGAGCAAATCTGCAGAGAGATAGCAGGCAACTGCAGGAAACATAAAGTTGTGGTGGTAGGGGATTTTAATTTTCCATATATTGATTGGGACTCCCATACTGTTAGGGGTCTAGATGGTTTAGAGTTTGTAAAATGTGTTCAGGAAAGTTTTCTAAATCAATATATAGAGGGACCAACTAGAGGGGATGCAATATTGGATCTCCTGTTAGGAAACGAGTTAGGACAAGTGACAGAAGTCTGTGTAGGGGAGTACTTTGGTTCCAGTGATCATAACACCATTAGTTTCAACTTGATCATGGACAAGGATAGATCTGGTCCCAGGGTTGAGGTTCTTAACTGGAAGAAGGCCAAATTTGAAGAAATGAGAAAGGATCTAAAAAGCGTGGATTGGGACAGGTTGTTCTTTGGCAAGGATGTGATTGGTAGGTGGGAAGCCTTTAAAGGAGAAATTTTGAGAGTGCAGAATTTGTATGTTCCTGTCAGGATTAAAGGCAAATGAATAGGAATAAGGAACCTTGGTTCTCAAGGAATATTGCAACTCTGATAAAGAAGAAGGAGTTGTATGACATGTATAGGAAGCAGGGAGTAAATAAGGTGCTTGAGGAGTATAAGAAGTGCAAGAAAATACTTAAGAAAGAAATCAGGAGGGCTTAAAGAAGGCATGAGGTTGCCTTGGCAGTCAAAGTGAAGGATAATCCAAAGAGCTTTTACAGGTATATTAAGAGCAAAAGGATTGTAAGGGATAAAATTGGTCCTCTTGAAGGTCAGAGTGGTCGGCTATGCGTGGAACCAAAGGAAATGGGGGAGATCTTAAATAGGTTTTTTGCATCTGTATTTACTAAGGAAACTGGCATGAAGTCTATGGAATTAATGGAAACAAGTAGTGAGATCATGGAAACTGTACAGATCGAAAAGCAGGAGGTCCTTGCTGTCTTGAGGAAAATTAAAGTGGATAAATTCCCGGGACCTGACAGGGTGTTCCCTCGGACCTTGAAGGACACGTGTTGAAATTGCAGGGGCCCTGGCAGAAATATTTAAAATGTCGCTGTCTACAGGTGAGGTGCCGGAGGATTGGAGAGTGGCTCATGTCGTTCTGTTGTTTAAAAAAGGATCGAAAAGTAATCCGAGAAATTATAGGCCAGTAAATTTAACGTTGGTAGTAGGTAAGTTATTAGAGGGAGTACTAAGAGACAGAATCTACAAGCATTTGGATAGACAGGGACTTATTAGGGAGAGTCAACATGGCTTTGTGTGTGGTAGGTCATGTTTGACCAATCTGTTGGAGTTTTTCGAGGAGGTTACCAGGAAAGTGGATGAAGGGAAGGCAGTGGATATTGTCTACATGGACTTCAGTAAGACCTTTGATAAGGTCCCGCATGGGAGGTTAGTTAGGAAAATTCAGTCGCTAGGTATAAATGGAGAGGTGGTAAATTGGATTCGACATTGGCTCAAAGGAAGAAGTCAAAGAGTGGTAGTAGAGAATTGCTTCTCCGAGTGGAGGCCTGTGACTAGTGGTGTGCCACAGGGATCAGTGCTGGATCCATTGTTATTTGTCATCTATATCAATGATCTGGATGATAATATGGTAAATTGGATCAGCAAATTTGCTGATGATACAAAGATTGGAGGTGTAGTAGACAGTGAGGAAGGTTTTCAGAGCCTGCAGAGGGACTTGGACCAGCTGGAAAAATGGGCTGAAAAATGGCAGATGGAGTTTAGTACAGACAAGTGTGAGGTATTGCACGTTGGAAGGACAAACCAAGGTAGAACATACAGGGTTAATGCTAAGGCACTGAGGAGTGCAGGGGAACAGAGGAATCTGGGAATACAGATACAAAATTCCCTAAAAGTGGCATCACAGGTAGATAGGGTCGTAAAGAGAGCTTTTGGTACATTGGCCTTTATTAATCAAAGTATTGAGTATAAGAGCTGGAATGTTATGATGAGGTTGTATAAGGCATTGGTGAGGCCGAATCTGGAGTACTGTGTTCAGTTTTGGTCATCAAATTACAGGAAGGATATAAATAAGGTTGAAAGAGTGCAGAGGAGGTTTACAAGGATGTTGCTGGGACTTGAGAAACTCAGTTACAGAGAAAGGTTGAATAGGTGAGGACTTTATTCCCTGGAGCGTAGAAGAATGAGGGGAGATTTGATAGAAGTATATAAAATTATGATGGGTATAGATAGAGTGAATGCAAGCAGGCTTTTTCCACTGAGGCAAGGGGAGAAAAAAAACAGAGGACATGGGTTAAGGGTGAGGGGGGAGAAGTTTAAAGGGAACATTAGCGGGGGGCTTCTTCACACAGAGGGTGGTGGGAGTATGGAATGAGCTGCCAGACAAGGTAGTAAATGTGGGTTCTTTTTTAACATTTAAGAATAAATTGGACAGATACATGGATGGGAGGTGTATGGAGGGATATGGTCCGTGTGCTGGTCAATGGGACTAGGCAGAAAATGGTTCAGCACAGCCAAGAATGGCCAAAGGGCCTGTTTCTGTGCTGTAGTTTCTATGGTTCTATGGTTGAGACCCAGTCCATGAAAGATAGGAAAGGTGGCGAGGAAGTAATAATGACTTGTTATAAGGGGTTTCATTAGGTAATCTTTAGTACACCACCTAGGTGTCTGACCCATTTTGGTAGATTGAATAGTGCAAATAGGGTCCCAGGAAAGAATGGTTGTGATAGGCAGGGGAGTTTGGGCTGATGGGTCTGGCACCATCATAGAAGTTGTAGATTGTAACTGGGGAGATGGGGGCTATTCTTTACTCCAGTTACCTTTGGGTGTTTTTATTGTTTTATTGTTACAGTTTTCTATTTAAGATAGAGTTGATAGCTCTGCTCACTTCTCCATGGGGGATTTCTTGTCTCTGCACTGAACTGTGGCTATGGCCTGTAACTAACGGGCTCCTGGATTGGCTGCAGAGATGATTGGCTTCGTGGCTGTGGACTCACTTTTGTGAACTTCAGTTCTAAAGGTTACTTGTTTACTCTCATTGTATGTTCCATTTTTTTCCTGCACATTGGGTGTTTGACAGTCTTCTTTGTAATGGGTTCTGTTCAGTTTCTTTGTTTTGTGGCTGGGTGTAAGGAGACAAATCTGAAGGTGGTATATAGTATACATACATTGATAATAAATGTACTCTGAACTGGAACTTTATTGTCGTGGTTAATTCTTCAATGTGTACCATTTGAGAATCTCATTCCCTCATAGGGATTTCTCAAAATTCCATACTGTTTAATCGAGCCTGTCATACATAGCAGAAATGATTGCTTTCTGAACTCCCCATGGCTCTATTTTGTACTATTTGCGAAATGCAGTGGAATTTGACAGCACCTCTCAAATACATGACTTCTACCATCAAAAACAACAAGGGCAGCAAGACCAGCATCATTAGACAGTTGAAAACTGCACACAATCCTCACTTGAAAAAGTCACCACCACCACATTCAGGAGCAATTATTTCTCTACAAAGAATCAGGCTCCTGAACCAGCGTGGATAACTTCACTCATCACAACTCTGAAATGATTCCACAATGTACAGACGCCGTTTCAAGGACTCTGCAATTCATGTTCTCAATATTATTTATTTTTTATATGCACAATTTGTCTTCACTTCCACATTGGGTATTTGTCACCTTTGCTTATGTAACATTTTTTCATAAATTCAATTGTCAGGATCCATTGAGAGTTCTGCTGCCACACGAGTCGCCTCGAGGCGCCCTGGAAGTCATAATTTTTCTTATTTCTTTTCTTTCCTGTAAATGCCTACAAGAAAATAAATCTCATGATAGTATATGGTAACGTATACATACTTTGATAATAAATTTACTTTGACTTTAACCAAAACTTCTTTATTATTGCTAGTTCTAAACTCTGAAACACACTACCCAAATAACATGAGAAGTACGTCAGTAGTTATGGAAGATGGCTCCCGACCACCTTCTCAAAGATAATAATAGTTTGTAATAAGTACCTACTTTACCAGCAATAGCCACATTCCAAAATCTGAAAATGCACAAAGGTTCATTTAAGGCGAGGCAAAATGATATCAAAAGCCACACGGTATCTTTGAACATGTAAAGAGAGATGGAGAGTACAAAATCAAGGAAGCTAGCTTTACCTTCATAAAACACTGCTTTACTGGAAAATTCTAGGGAATTGTTTCCAGTTTTGGGCACTACATGTTGGGAAGATTGTCAAAGTTTTGGAGAGTGTTTGAAGGTTTCCACAGAACACAAGAGATTGTTTCCAGTGATGGAAAATGTGGTCATTGTCGTACACTGTGCTAAAGTCATTCATTGTCATCAGCGTGTCCTGGGTCAGCATTGAAGATCAAAGCCTGAAGGTCGATCGAAAGTCTAAAAGTTGAGGTGTGATGGCCGGAGTCCTGGGTCTGTGAGTCCGCTGGAGAAATTGAAGGCCATTTGTCTACATGTCTGAGTCTGCTGAAGTCTAGAGGCTGAAGATGACCTGTCCTGGTTTTGGAGAACTGTCTTGTGTGTGCTTGGCTGAGTAGGAGGGAGGAAAGGGATTTATTTTGCCGTTGTTTTTTTGCAATTGTTCTGCTGCTGTTGTTTTTTATGTTGTTCCGTGAACACTGTGAGCATGCTATGCTAGCACTAGAATGTGTGGTGACACTTGCAGGCTATCCCCCAGCACATCCCTACGTTATGTTGATTGTGAAAGCAAATGATGCATTTCACTGTATGTTTCAATGTACTTACGATAAGTGGTTGAATGGGAATCTGAGGGTAAGTTGAGAAAGGAACATTAAAGTTTTCTAGCAGTCAAAAAAGAAATAGATTACTTTTTGGTAGAAATATCAGTAGGATGCTTCAGAAAGAACATGTGAATAGGATGAATCCTTAAATCAGCCAGCACATACACAAGGGGCTGAATGATCTCCTTGTACACTGGAAGATTCATTGAGTCTTGGCTCATCCATCAGTCACTTTGCTGAAAAATTAATAGGTAAATATACAGAATTGATTCTGTTTGACTTTTGTTGAATAGGTGCTTTCCTGGAGTTATTTGATAGGTTTGGCAAATCCAATGATCCTAACCGTAGTTTCAGTGATATTAATGTGTTTAATGAGCTAGGCACATTGGTGGAGTGAAGCAGATGTCCCTCTCTAAGTCACAAATCAAATACTAATACTTAATTATGACTTCAAAATCTGTAGCTAGTTGAATATGTTTTTCTTTGAGGATCTATGGGAATTGTAATCTTAATTAATTATTATTTGACATCTGGCAGAAATATAGTCATTGAAGAAAATATAGCTGCATTTTGTTGCATATATTAAGTTAGTTGACACATAGAAACTGTTTTGACAACACCATAAAATATGCAGCAAATCTGCTTTATTCTGCATTTTATCACATTGCCAATTTTTCAGCTGATAGTCCTGTCTAAACGAGGGACTAGATTGCCATTTTCTACAATTCCTTAATGATTCAATGCTTTTGCGGTAGTGATAGGGCATAAAAGCTTTTAAATGGAGAGATTTTCCCAGTGTTATCAAGATGCAGGCATTTTATCCACTACATTAGCGTGCATCTAACAAGGACAAATATTTCACTTGATTGAGTCCAATGGTCATTATAAGTAATAAAAGTTTCAAGACCATGTGTGCAGTTGTCAGGGGTCAGAACCCTAGCCTTTCAGTTTCCTAATTATTACTTTAACTGTTGTAGTTTATTTTATTAACTCCCACTTACATTCTATGCTCAAGGAATTATATCTAAAAGTGTTCTACAATGGTATTTAAAACAACATTAATGGAAGGCCACACAGAAATTTTTATTTGGATTAATGGAGGATAAGGTGCAGTCTAAAGACAACAAACCCTGGGAGTTGGGTTGGCAAGTGCTCTGGACAAAGACCAGTGATCCCCATGGCTGGCAAGTCCTGGACATCCCAGCTCCGTGAACCCTGGGTTATGAGGTCTGTGTGGTCAGGAGGCACGATGACCAGTGATCTCCCAGGCTGGTGACCCGGTGTCAGAGGTCTGTCTGTGATCAATGGGTCCTGGGGTCAATACTAGAGGTCGAAGTCCAAAGTTCCAAGCCCAAAGTCGGCAAGTCTGGAAGTCTAGACCCAAAAATGCTTGGGTCAGTGTGTCTGGAAGTTGGAGGCTTGATTTCTGCAAGTCTGGACCATGGACTGGAGATTGGAGGCCAATTGTCTGACAGTCTTCGGCCAAAGAATCTGGAGGCAGCCTGTCTTGTGGTTGGACACCTGTTTGTATATGTGAGAGGGTGAGTGTGTGGTGGGAGGAAAGGGAACTTTTTTTTGCTGCTGTTTTTGTTTGTGTTGTTTTGCTGAACATTGTTAGTATGCTATGTATGATGCTGGAATATACAGTATTCTTTAGCACACATATATAGCTAGCTTGCCCAAGGCTTTTGCACTGTACTGTAGCATAAATTTCTGTGGCTGGGAAAGAGAAACTAGGATGTTATGTTGCCTCCCAGGAGATCAGCCAGCATGTCTCAGAGCAGCTGCAGAAAATTATCAAGGGGAAGGGTGAGTAGCAAGAGGTCATGGTGCACATTGGCACCAATGACATATGTTGAAAAGGGGAAGAGATCCTGTACAAAATGTATAAAGAGTTAGGAAAGAGGCTGAAGAGTAGGACCTCTAAGGTAGTAATCTCTGGATTACTCCCGGTGCCATGTGCCAGTCAGGGGCAGGATTAGGTTAATATTACAGATGAATGAATGGTTGAGGAACTGCTGAAGAGGCAGGCTTTCAGGTTCTTGGATCATTGAAACAACTTCTGGAGCAGGAGTGACCTGTACCAGAGGGACTGGTGCACCTAAATTGGAAGGAAACCAATATCCTGGGAGAGAGGTTCACTAGTGCTACTCAGGAGGGTTTAAGCTAGCTTGGCAGGGGGATGGGAACCAGAGTGCCAGAACAGAAAGTGCCGGGATGGAGAGGAAGGTAGATGCCAGGGTCAATAAAAACAGGAAGGAGCAAAGTAATAGATACAAAAGGAAAGATAGTTTGAACTGTGTGTATTTTAGTGCTTGAAGTATGGTGGATAAAGAAGATGAAGTCAGAGTATGGGTCAGTACATGGAACTATATTGTTGTAGCCATTACAGGGATTTGGTTAAGAGAGGGACAAGAATAGGTGCTTGATGTTACAGGGTTTTGATGTTTTATAAACGATAGGGAGGGAGGTAAAAGAGGGATGGTGAGTTTCACTACTAGTCACAGCTGCACCCAGAGGAGACATAATGGAGTCGATATGGGTAGAATGCAAAAATAGAAAGGTTGCAATCACTCAGACCCCCAATAGCCACCGAGACATTGAGAAACAGATATGCAGGCAGATTAAGGAAAAGTGAAAACAATAGTGTAGAAGACTGGCAAAGAATACAATGGGATACAGAACAATTGCAGATATGGGTGGAGAAATACCAGATGGAGTATAAACCAAGCCAAATGTGATCTGTTTGCACCTTAGTAGGTCAAATGTAAAGAAACAGTAAGGGCAAGACCCTTAGCAGTGTTGATGAGCAGAGAGATCTTGGGATCCAAATTCATAGCTGCTTGAAAGTGGCTACGGATATTGATAGGGCAGTTAAGAGGCATATAACATGCTTGCCTTTATTTGTCGAGGCATTGAGTGTAAAACTCAAGAGGTAATGTTGCAGCTTTATAAAACCCTAGTTAGGTTGCATCTGGAATATTGCATAAATTTCTAGTCACCCCATTATAGGAAGGGTGTTGAGGTTTTGAAGAGGTTTCAGAAAAGCTTTACCAGGATGCTGCCTAGATAAGAGGGCATAGACAATGATGAAAGGTTGGACAAACATGGGTTGTTTTCTCTGGAACGGCAGAGGCTGAGGAGAGATCTGATAGAAATGTGTAAGATTATGAAAGGCATAGATAGAGTAGACAGACTGTTTCTTTTTCCCAGGATCAAAGTGTCTAATACCAGAGGGCATGTATTTAAGGTGAGAGGGGGCAAGTTTTTTTTACACAAAGGGTGGTGGATGCTTAGAATGTATTGCCTGGGGCGATGGTAGAGGCAGATGCATTAGGGACTTTTAAGAGATGTTTCGATAGGCACAAGAATGTGAGGAAAATGAAAGGATATGGACATAGTATAGATAGAAGAGATTAGTTTATTTTGCTATTTGATTATTAATTTATTTGGTCCAGCTCAACATTGTGTGCTGAAGGACCTGTTCTTTGCTGCACTGTTCCATGTTCTTAATCACACATGTTCAAGGTATGTTCATATCCAACCTGGCAAGCATTTGAACTGATTTCTACATAATGTCTCTCTACCATTATCATTAAGAGACTGATAGATTACCTTTACCATGGTTATGACATTTAGAATTATTATTAAAGTCTAGGATAAATGTCTTAGTCATCCTCCAAAATCCTGACATATTTACCTCAAGAATAATCTTCAATTTAAAGAAAAATGAGATAAGGTGATGTCATTTTAATACATTAAAATGTAACAATAAAACTCATCAAGCTCTAACTACTGTATGCATTGATTATCATTTCTTGCAGCAAGGTTAAATTAAAACAGTGGGAAATGAGAAGTAATCATCTTATTCAACAAATCTCACTGAATTAGAAGACTATCCACTCAATCAGAATCAAATTCAGGTTATATATCACTGACATCTGTGTGTGTGTGTGTGTGTATATATATATATATATATATATACACACACACACACACATATATACACACACATACACAAAAAACTATACATATACATTCAACGAAGTAGCACAAAAAGAGAGTAAGTAATAAAGAGGTGGTGTTCAAGGGTTGGTTCTTTGTTCATTCAGAAATCTGATGGCAGAATAGAAGAAGCTGTTCCTAAAATGTTGAGTGTGTGTCTTCAGGCTCCTAAACTCTGAAGGTTTTCACAAATAAAATGACGTGAGGCATTTTATGCTTAAGAAAAACCATAACAACTCAATTATTATACTCCAAACACAACACAAAGAGCTTGGTAACAAATTCACATGATACACCATCACGTAAGACCGGCCTCTCAAACTGAACCCTAATTCAATGTCCCTAGTTGTGAATTATGCGCGTTTCCACCAATTGCATTATCCCCACCCCCAGAATTCACTAAAAATGGCATTATAAGCCTGTCTGGAGCTGGTCAAACTTCAGTTCAGGTCCTATGTTTTATGGGTGGAGGACAGCAGGTGCCTCTGGCTCGCCTAGAGGTGTGTTCACATGCTCAAGGTCATGTCATGACAGCAGGGACATGGTAGCAAAATCTTCCAAATCTTGGTGGGCAGGTTTAAGGTGGACTATTGAAACACATTCAGGTTTACCCCTCTTATCTATGATAAAAGTCTTTTCTCTCCATTCCAAAACATGGAACAGGCCATCATGAGGGGCCCTAAGGGAATGTTGGTGTGCATCATGGCAGATGAAAACAAACGAGGCAGAATGTAGGTCCACAAGAACCCAAGAGTGATGCAAAGGAATTGAATTTACTGAGGAGAGTGGAACGCTGTTAAGAGGCTGATCAGATAGTCATGGCACTAGGAATAAAATCTACTGGCACACATAACGGCTGCTGTATACTAACTCAGCTGCAGATGACTGCAGGTCCTCCTTTGGAGTTGATCTGAGACCCAGCAGGACCCATGAGAGATGATTGTTCCAATACTCATCCATCCGGGAAGCACTCAGAGCAGCCTTTAAAGAGCGGTGAAACCGCTTTCATGGACATTGAACTGTGGGTGACACACTGTGGTGTGATTATAGCCTAACGTTGAGATTCTGGGCTATCGCAGCCCAGAGGTCTGATATGAATTGGGGACTGCGGTCAGAAAAAATGCCAAACCGAGCAGCCCAAGTGCTGATGAATGCCTGAACCACATCTGCGGCCATCATTGATACTAGAGGGATGATCTCAAGCTACCTGGTGGTATGGTTCTCCATGGTAAGGAAGTGTGTGAAACCACGGGAGAACAAACAAGGTCCACATTGATGTGGTCAAACTGTCACGCAGGGGCCTCAAAAGATGCCAATACCACCTGAACATGAAGGTAAATTTTTGCTCCGTGGCACTGATCACAGACTGCCGTCCAATTACACAGATCCTTCCTCAACCTTAGTCCAACCATTTTCAGTGAGGCCTTCCAACCTTGATGTGAAAGGCCACTTATGGAGTCAAGAACAATAGTGATGACTGGGCTTTTTGAGGTAGGGAAAGGAGGACGAATTATGAATCGCAGCCTGGCTGCGTGTTGACTGTCAGCCATTTTAGCAAGCTCCCTATAGCCCTTCATGGGTACATTAGTGCGGGCTATGTGAACTTGATCAGGTATTTGCTGCATGAAGTACTCAAAAACTTCTATGGATGTGCCATGGAGAGCATTCTGACAGGCTGCATCACTGTCTGGTCTGGGGCTGGGCTACTGCACAGGACCGAAAGAAGCTGCAGACATTTGTAAATCTAGTCAGCTCCATCTTGGGTACTAGGCTATAAAGTACCCAGGACGTCTTCAGGGAGCGGTGTCTCAGAAAGGCAGCGTCCAGGGCATGTCCTTTTCTCACTGTTACCATCAGGTAGGACATACAGAAGCCTGAAGGCACACACTCAGCGATTCAGGAACAGCTTCTTCCCTTCTGCCATCCAATCCCCAAATGGACATTGAACCCTTGGACACCACCTCACTTTTTTTTTAATATACAGTATTTCTGTTTTTGCACTTTTTAATCTATTTGATATATGTATACTGTAATTGATTTACTTGTTATTTATTATTATTTTTATTTCATTTATCTTTCTTTTTCTATATTATGTATTGCATTGAGCTGCAATATTGAGCAGCTATCCCCTGATTGTGATTCTGATTAAAAATAAAACAAGATGGTGATTTCCCAGGAAAGACAGCATGTGATCCATTAGCCCCAAAAGTCTGTTAAAGGTGACCTTTCAATGATCGGTATTTGTTGTGTTCATCTGGGTGTTCTAGTAGACTTGACTGAAGCTGCTGAGCGATGCTACCTCATAGGAATATTTGATGTTGTCAGTGGAGAATTCTTGCAGTGTGAATTGGGCCTCGGCTTGTATGAACCAAACAACGGCATTTTGCTCCCAAAACTCTGACAGTTTCAAAGTGACTACATCGGCCGACATGTTTAATAAACTCTGGAATCGTCCTGAAGCATCGTGGTCACCAATGTAGGTGTTCACAAATAAAACAGCGTACGGCATTTTACATTTAAGAATAACTGGAGAGGCCTGCTGGCAGCTGATGGGGTAACATCTTTTTGAACTTCCTCCTACCTTATCTATCTTTTTGTTTCCTACTAGTTTTTTGAAACCTTATTATAAATCTCAATGTTGCTCTATTATGTCTTTGAGAAAGACTAAAGCTTCTGCAAAAGAAAAAGAAGATGATTCTCCAACCACTTTGGAATCAATTGGAGATTTCCAAGAACAGAACTCTCTGAGGAATTTCAATATCTTAATGTCAAGTTGGACACTATTCAACAAACGCTAATCGAACATGAAAAGTGAATTAAGGAGAATAAAGAAACTTTGTCGATACTGGAAGCAGACTTGGAAGACATGAGTAAGCTCTGAAAAAAATTATTATTATCTAATGAAAAATTAACAAAGAAGGTAGTCAACCTGAAAAGCAGGAACAGAAGGAACAATTTACGTTTTCTGGGTCTTGAAGAATCAATTTAAGGTGCCCACCCCATGGAGTTCTTTGCAAGCTTTTTGAAGCAGCTATTCCCTGATTTATTGCCGTCTGTGCCTAAGTTGGACTGCACCCATCGGTCGCTGGCCCCCAAATCAAAGTTGGGAGAGCAACGTAGGTCGGTTATTTTACGTTTTCATAAATTTCATACTAAGGAGCTTTTAATCCGTCATACCCATTGAGTAGGAATGATCGATTACAACGGGAAGATGATCAGATTTGTGGAAGATTATACACCGGAGGTAATTGGCTGAACGTGCTAAGTACAAAGAGGTTATGGTGCTGCTTTATAATAAAGGGTTTAAGCCCTCCCTTTGCTTCCCCACACGGCATAGAATCGTTCTGAAAAATGGTGTGCAGAAATGGCTGGGATTGGTTGAACATGCACAGAAGTTTTTGAAAGCAGAAGATTAATTGTGTTATATCTTTTACAAGAGCAATTATCTTTTTAATGTTGGATAGAGTAAGGTTTTAATAAACTTATGTTTTGACCGTTTATATATCTTGTTTTTTGATATTTTCTTTGATTTTCTTACTACTTCATTCTTTTTTTGAGGTTTCTCTATATTTTTTTTGAAATTGTTAAAATGAATGCTTTTATGTTTTGGATTTCTGATATAAGTTTTTTTTGTCTGTTTTGTCTTGGTAGGAACATAGTAACCTTGGATGATTGGAGTTTTGCCAGCAAGATTTCTTTGGGAGGGTTGTCTTTAAGGTTAGTATGCTCACTGTCCTTTAGCCGGCTTTTTAGCTTTGGGAGGGGGAGGGGATGGGGTCTCTTTTTTCTTTTTTCTCTGGAAGCTGGGTTGGGCTACCATCCAAATTTTCTGTTCGAGTACCTTATTTTATGGTTCGTTCTCTGGTTTTAATACTTTATGGTCAGATCTTTTAACTCTTCTGTTAATTATTATTTAAAATGGATCGAAATACTAATTTACTTAGTTTTAATGTGAAAGGGTTAAATCATCCTGTGAAAAGGAATAAGATTTTTGCTTATTTGGAGCGATAGAGCAGTGAAAGAAGTGCATGGAGTAGAGCCAGATCTAACATATAGAGAGGCTTTGAGGAAAGAGGAGCAGAATAAACGGTGTAAAGACAGTAAGGTAGAAGGGCTGAAATGTGTGTACCTTAATACAAGAAGCATCAGGAACAAAGGTGATAAACTGAGAGCTTGGATACATACATGGAATTATGATGTAGTGGTCATTACAGAGACTTGGCTGGCATCAGGGCAGGAATGGTTTCTCAATATTCCTGAATTTCAGCACTTTAAAAGGGATAGAGAGGGTGGAAAAAGGGGAGGAGGGGTGGCATTACTGGTCAGGGATACTATTACAGCTAAGAGAGGGTGAGTAATGTAGCAGGATCCTCTTTTGAGTCAATATGGGTGGAAGTCAGGAACAGGAAGGGAGCAGTTACCCTATTGGGGGTATTCTATAGGCCCCCAGGTAGCAGCAGAGATACAGAGGAGCAGATTGGGAGGCAGATTTTGGAAAGGTGCAAAAATAACAGGGTTGTTATCATGGGTGACTTTAACTTCCCTAATATTGATTGGCACCTGATTAGTTCCAATGGATTGGATGGGGCACAGTATGTTAAGTGTGTCCAGGACGGATTCCTGTTACAGTATGTGGACAGGCCGACTAGGAATGCCATAGTAGATCTAGTACTAGGCAATGAACTGAGTCAGGTCTGTGACGAATACACATAGATAAGATGTTAGCTGTCCTGTGTGATCAGCAGTTGGTCTGCCACCTGTCTTCAAGAGAGGGATAAGGGACACAATGAAACAGCATCTGGAGATGTGTAATGAAGGGACGGGGGAGAGAGAGCTGTCTGGAGCGGCTCCCCCCTTTGAATCTTGAACTGTTTGAAGTGATGGACAGGCGATACCCCAGCAGGGGGATAAAAAGGGACAGGTTCGCTAAGGCAGGACACACACGCCACCCGAGGTAACGAGACCCTGGAAGCGGTATGCCTCTCACGAGTCGGTGGGAAGTACCAGACAACGGCCAGGGTGGAAAGGTACGATCAGCAGGAACCCGGTGTGTGTCCGCCCTTGCCTGGGTGCCGGGTTCACTGCAGAGGATCGACCGCATCTGGAGGAGGGGTCACAGTCGGTGACCTCAGGTGACATCACCAAGGACCTGCCCAAAAGCTGCTTGTGAGCCATATCGCCGGTCTGTGAGTGAAGCCGTGTCTGAATGATCAGTTGTTCCTGTTCTCTCTCTCTCCCCCCCCACGTTGTCCATCGCCATGGCAACGATTACTGCGAACTGAACTACTAAACTGGACTGAACTTTGAGTCACTTTGAAATTTGGTGATTTACCCCTAGACAACAATAGAGCTTGTTTGATGCTGTTATCTTAATTCTGTGCACATGTGTGTTTATCATCGCTGAACTGTTGCATTTATTATCCTTTCGATTACTGTGTTGCTTGTTTCTTAAAGAAAACTTCCTTAGTTCTAGTACTCCAGACTCCAACTGAGTGATCCATTTCTGCTGGTTTGGCAACCCAGTTACGGGGTACGTAACAGGTCACAGATCTCTCAGTGGGTGAGCATCTGGGGGACAGTGACCACCGCTCCCTGGTCTTTAGCATTATCATGGAAAAGGATAGAATCAGAGAAGACAGGAAAATTTTTAATTGGGGAAGGGCAAATTATGAGGCTATAAGGCTAGAACTTGCGGGTGTGAATTGGGATGATGTTTTTGCAAGGAAATGTACTATGGACGTGTGGTCGATGTTTAGAGATCTCTTGCAGGATGTTAGGGATAGATTTGTCCCGATGAGGAAGATGAAGCATGGTAGGGTGAAGGAACCATGGGTGACAAGTGAGGTGGAAAATCTAGTCAGGTGGAAGAAGGCAGGATACATGAGGTTTAGGAAGCAAGGATCAGATGGGTCTATTGAGGAATATAGGGAAGCAAGAAAGGAGCTTAAGAAGGGGCTGAGAAGAGTAAGAAGGGGGCATGAGAAGGCCTTGGCGAGTAGGGTAAAGAAAAACCCCAAGGCATTCTTCAATTATGTGAAGAAAAAAAGAATGACAGGAGTGAAGGTAGGACCGATTAGAGATAAAGGTGGGAAGATGTGCCTGGAGGCTGTGGAAGTGAGCGAGGTCCTCAATGAATACTTCTCTTTGGTATTCACCAATGCGAGGGTACTTGATGATAGCGAGGACAATATGAGTGAGGTTGATGTTCTGGAGCATGTTGATATTAAGGGAGTTGTTAAAATACATTAGGATTGATAAGTCCCCAGGGCCTGATGGAATATTCCCCAGGCTGCTCCACAAGGTGAGGGAAGAGATTGCTGAGGCTCTGGCTAGGATCTTTATGTCCTCGTTGTCCATGGGATTGGTACTGGAGGATTGCAGGGAGGCAAATGTTGTCCCCTTGTTCAAAAAAGGTAGTAGGGATAGTCTGAGTAATTATAGACCAGTGAGCCTTACATCTGTGGTGGGAAAGCTGTTGGAAAAGATTCTTAGAGATAGGATCTATGGGCATTTACAGAATCATGGTCTGATCAGGGACAGTCAGCATGGCTTTGTGAAGGGCAGATTGTGTCTAACAAGCCTGATAGAGTTTTTTGAGGAGGTGACCAGGCATATAGATGAGGGTAGTGCAGTGGATGTGATCTATATGGATTTTAGTAAGGCATTTGACAAGGTTCCACACGGTAGGCTTATTCAGAAAGTTAGAAGGCATGGGATCCAGGGAAGTTTGGCCAGGTGGATACAGAATTGGCTTGCCTGCAGAAGGCAGAGGGTGGTGGTGGAGGGAGTACATTCAGATTGGAGGATTGTGACTAGTGGTGTCCCACAAGGATCTGTTCTGGGACCTCTACTTTTCATGATTCTTATTAACGCCCTGGATGTGGGGGTAGAAGGGTGGGTTGGCAAGTTTGCTGACGACACAAAGGTTGGTGGTGTTGTAGATAGTGTAGAGGATTGTCAAAGATTGCAGAGAGACATTGATAGGATGCAGAAGTGGGCTGAGAAGTGGCAGATGGAGTTCAACCCGGAGAAGTGTGAGGTAGTACACTTTGGAAGGACAAACTCCAAGGCAGAGTACAAAGTAAATGGCAGGATACTTGGTAGTGTGGAGGAGCAGAGGGATCTCGGGGTACATGACCACAGATCCCTGAAAGTTGCCTCACAGGTGGATAGGGTAGTTAAGAAAGCTTAAGAGGAATAGATAGAGTGGATAGCCAGTGCCTCTTCCTCAGGGCACCACTGCTCAATACAAGAGGACATGGGTTTAAGGTAAGGGGTGGGAAGTTCAAGGGGGATATTAGAGGAAGGTTTTTTACTCAGGGAGTGGTTGGTGCGTGGAATGCACTGCCTGAGTCAGTGGTGGAGGCAGATACACTAGTGAAGTTTAAGAGACTACTAGACAGGTATATGGAGGAATCTAAGGTGGGGCTTATATGGTAGGCAGGGTTTGAGGGTCGGCACAATATTGTGGGCCGAAGGGCCTGTACTGTGCTGTACTATTCTATGGTCTATCTATGTTAATTTGATACCAACCGATATTAACCTTCCTTTTAAAATTGCAAGAAAACAATTTACATATTTGGGTGTAACAATCACTAGGAATTATAAAGATCTATTCAAAGAACATTTTCTAATCTTAATGAAATATGTGAAAAAGACACTTTCTAATTGATCACCTCTCTATCGTTGTTTGGTCGAATTAATTCTATTAAAATGAATATTTTACCTGAACTTATATACCTTTTTCAAGCCGTACCTGTTTTTATTCCTAAGTCTTTTTTTGATTCTTTAGATTCGATTATTTCTTTCTTTTTTTCTTTCTTTCTTTCTATGGAAGAACAGAAAATCCCAATTAAATAAAGCCCACCTTCAAAAAAATTAAGAAGAACGGAGGCCTTGCTTTACCCAATTTTAGGTTATATTATTAGAACATAGAACATAGAATAGTACAGCAAAGTACAGGCCCATACGAAATCTTACGTTCTGTTATATTATATTAATCGTGAGGATTGTCCAATATGGGTCTTTTTGGAAGCTAACTCTGTAACAAAATTTTCTATTATTTCTCTTCTTGGATCCCCTCTTCCTTTATCTTTAAATAAATTAACTGACAGTTTGGTGGTTAAACACACTTTGATGATCTGTCTACAGGTTAGAAAACATTTTGGTTTATTGAGATTTTCCCTTTCTACTCTTATTTTTTCTAATTTTTTAAAAAATCATCTATGACTGACCTGTTTTTTAGAGAATGGGATAGATTAGGCATTAAACTATTTCAGGATCTGTTTGTTGGAGGGCTTCTTTCTTCTCCTGGGCAGCACTCAGTGAAGTATAACCTATTAAATACCCACCTTTTTCGATATCTACAAGTTAGAGATGTTTTAAGGTCTAAACTACATATATTTCCTACTAGCCCAGATAAGAACATAATAGATGTAGTTTTTTTATTTGACACCTTTTGATAATGGCTCAGTATCTTATATTTATGGTCTGTTGTTGGGGCTGAGAATGGCTCCTTTAGACAAAATTTAAAACGATAATGAATTTAAAGCCTTCATTATCTGATGAGACCTGGAGGGCTATTTTCAAAATGGTTAATTCTTTGTCATTATGTACTCATCATTCCCTCCTACCATTTAAAGTGGTACATGGGGCTCATAGTTCTAAAGACAAGCTCCCTAGTTTTTTTGCAGATATATCTCCTTATTGTGACAGATGTAATAATGGAGAGGCTTCATTAATTCATATGTTTTGGTCATGTTCGAAAAATATTGGAAAGCTGTATTCCAAACTTTTTCTGTACTTTTTAAAGTTAACTTTAAGCCCGATCCTTTGACTGCCTTATTTGGTATTGTTGGGGAAAGAGCTATAATTTTGGAGCCTTCTCATTTGTGGATACTGGCTTTTATTTCTCTTATGGCTAGGAGGGCGATCTTGCTTAATTGGATGGAGGTTGCCCCCCCCACACATACTCAATGGATATGTGATGTTATGTCATAGAACCATAGAACACTACAGCACGGAAACAGGCCGTTTGGCCCCTCTTGGCTGTGCCAAACCATTTTTCCGCCTAGTCCCACTGACCTGTACCCGGACCATATCCCTCCATACACCTCTCATCCATGTACTTGTCCAAGTTTTTCTTAAATGTAAAAGTGGGCCTGCATTTACCACTTCATCTGGCAGCTCATTCCATACTCCCACCACTCTGTGTGTGAAGAAGCCCCCCTCCCAATGTTCCCTTTAAACTTTTCCCCCTTCACCCTTAACCCATGTCCTCTGGTTTTTTTTCTCCCCTAGCCTCAGTGGAAAAAGCCTGCTTGCATTCACTCTATCAATACCCATCATAATTTTATAACCCTCTATCAAATCTCCCCTCATTCTTCTCCACTCCAGGGAATAAAGTACTGACTTATTCAACCTTTCTCTGTAACTGATTTTCTCAAGTCCTGGCAACATCCTTGTAAACCTTCTCTGCACTCTTTCAACCTTATTAATATCCCTCCTGTAATTCGGTGACCAAATCTGCACACAATACTCCAGATTCGGCCTCACCAATGCCTTATACAACCTCACTATAACATTACAGTTTTTATACTCAATACTTTGATTAATAAAGGCCAATGTACCAAAAGCTCTTTTTATGACCCTATCTACCTATGACGCCACTTTTAGGGAATTTTGTGTCTGAATTCCCAGATCCCTCTGTTCTACTGCACTCCTCAGTGCCTTATCATTTTTCTTGTATGTTCATGTTGCCATCAGGAAGAAGGTACAGGAACCTCATAACAGCACAAGGTTCAGCAATAGTTATTACCCCTCAAACATCAAGCTCTTGAACTAAAGGGGATCACTTCACTCAACTTCACTTACCCCGTTATTGAAATGTTGCCACAACTAATGGACTCACTTTCAATGACTCTTCATCTCATGTTCTCGATATTTATTGCTTATTTGTTATTTCGTTTTGTTTTTTCACACTAGTTGAATGCCTGATGTGTTTCTATTATGGTTATTCTAGAGATTCATTAAGTATGCCCACAAGAAAATAGATCTCAGGGATGTATATGGTAACATATACAGTATATACTTTGATAATAAAATTTACTTTACGTGGCCAAGTGGTTAAGGCATTGGCTCTCCTCATGTTTAAATTTAGAGAAGATTCGTTTTTCGATTTCTGATTCTAACCAAGATTTTCTAACGCTCGGACCCTTTCTGAACTATTTTTGAAATCTTTGAATTGTTATTGTTATTGAAATATAGATCTGGGTCATTATTATAAAACACTATATGGTAAAGTACTCTTTTTTTTTCCTCCTGTTTTTTTGTCTTGGTAGTGGGTGTAGTTTTTTTAATAATTAACCATATTATTGTATTTCATAATTCCATTTATTTTTTTTGATTGATCATGAATATGGGATACCACGATTGTATCAGTGTGATTTATACATAGAGCATTTTGTGATATCTTATTTTGATTTATAATAAGTATCCTTATGAATTCTATATTTGTGTATATGAAATTTGATAAAAATATTGGAAAAAGAAAGAAAAAGAATAACCACAACAACTCATTTATTGTACTCCAAACACTGAATAATAAAAGTGTGGTAACAGATCTTCTCATAATACATCATCATGTCAGACCAGCCTCTTAAAGTGAACCCCAGCTCAATATCAGTGTTTGTGAATTATGTACATTTCCACCAATTACACTACTCTGCAACCTCATTCCGATGAGCAATGAGAAGAGGGCATGACCTGGGTGATGACTATTGGATGCCACCTTTCTGAGTCATTGCCTTTTATTTTATTATTTCCTTAGATATTTTATTTAGATATGCAGCTTGGAACAGGCCCTTCCGGTCTAACGAGTCGCATCGCCCAGCAACTCGCCTGATCAATCCTAGCCTGACGACAGGACAATTTACAATGACGAATTAACCTAATAACCAGTAGATCTTTGGAATATGGGAGGAAACTGGAGCACCCCGGAGGAAAACCAGGTGGAGGATGTACAAACTCTTACAGAGGATGCTGGAATTGAACTCTGACCTCCTGAAGCCCTGAGCTGTAATAGTGTGCTAACTGCCACAGTACTGTGGTGCTATCTTTTGAAGTCGTCCTTGATGCTGGTCAGATTTCCAATCTGAATTAGGGATGGCATGCTGGCGTAGTGGTTAGCACAGTGCTTTGCAGTACCGGTGACACGTGTTCAATTCCCACCGCTGCCTGTAAGGAGCTTGTACATTCTCCCCGTGATGGTGTGGGTTTCCTCTGGGTGCTCTGGTTTCCTCCTACATCTGGTACCGTGATTAGGCTAGGATTAAATTGTGGGAAAGCTGGGCGGCACAGCTTGAAGGGCCGGGTGGGCCTACACTGCTCTATTCAATAAAAAAATGAAAAAAAAATCTTCTCTCAGCATTACACAGATGATTTGTTCAATTGAATATTTATTAATGCTGTTAAATTGTGGTTGAAGAAGTGATAGTAATTCTTCTTGTTAATAGAGGAAAAGCTTACCAGTGAAGGTTGTTGTAGAGAATTGCATGGCTGGAACTCATATTTAGGTCCGCCGACCTGTTTCTTTTCCAATAATCTTGATGGATGTGTAAATCATCACCTGCTTTTGAACCATGTCCACCTGTCACTCAAAGCCCTGCTGTGGGAATGTAAATCGGTAGGACCTGTCCTCACTTGACATTAAAAAAAACTGCTAAGTGCACTGAAAGCTGTGGGCCTGACAATTTCCCAGATGTAGTGCAGTAAACTAGTGCACCACAACATCTGGTCCCTGAGCTGTGCTATTCCTGTTCAGCTGCAGGGCTGGCTGCTATCCAATAATGTACAGAACTGCCCAGCTATGTCTTTTCCACAGAAAGCAAGAGAAAGAGTTTCCACCAGTAAGTAGGTATCCAAAATAAAATAAAATGCATGATTCTTTAAAAATGGATGAGGGGTTGGGGAGAGTACAATAGGATGAGAAATGCCTTTCTTTAATTACCAAGTCCAGAATGTAGGTAGAAGCAGATTTAATGGTTCAGATTTTGACAGGTAAACCTCCTACATAATCATCCATGTTTTTATCTTGGAGTCTCTTAAAGGCCCCTGATGTAGCTGGCTCTACCACCACCCCTGGCAGGGCATTCCACACACTGTGTAAGGAATTTACCTCTGACAGCCTTCATATACTTTCCTCCAATTGCCTTAAAATTATACCCCACCCCATATACCCCCTAAAAGTTATGGCACACATAAATAAGTTTCGGAAAAGCATCAGACGAACTGCTGGAGAAAATCAACAGATGTGCGGTAAATAAATTATCAAAGTTTCAAGTGTTTATTGTCTTTTGTTTTAGTTTACAGCCTTTGCAGTCTCTTGTGCCTGAAATAATTCAAAAAGAAAACTATTACATATCTTATTCTTTGTCCTCTCAACTATAAGATCTTTAGTCAAATTGATTGCCTTAAGGATTTTGTGCCAGGTCTAACCTGAGAGAGGACATAGGAGTGGGTTTCCTGATATAAATGTTGAGGAATTAAAGTTCAAAGCACAAAGTAAATTAATTATCAAAGTACATATATGTCACCAGATATAAATACCCCTGAGATTTATTTTCTTGTGGGCATACTCAAAAAATCCATAACAGAATAATAACAATAATACAATCGATGAAAGACTGCACCAATCTGGGCATTCAACCAGTGTGCTGGCGACAACAAACTGTGCAAATATGAAAAGAAAGAAATATTAATAATTAAATAAGCAATAAATATCAAGAACATGAAATGAAGTGTCTTTGAAGTGATCCCATTGCCTTTTGTAACATTTCAATGATGGAGCAAGTGAAATTGAGTGAAGTTATCCCTTTTGTTCATGAGCCTGATGGCTGAGGGGCAAAAAGTGTTCCTGAACCTGGTGGTGTGAGTCCTGAGACTCCCGTATCTTCTTCTTCATGGCAGCAGTGAGAAGCCAGCATGTCCTGGGTAGTGGGAGTCCCTGATAATGGATGCTGCTTTGCTGCAACAATGGTCTGTGTAGATGTGCTCAATGGAGGGGAGGGCTTTAACCATGCTGCACTGGACTGTATCCACTACATTTTTCAGGATTTTCTGTTCAAGAGCATTGGTGTTTTCGTACCAGGCTGTGATGTAGTCAGTCAATATACTCTCCTCTATACATCTTCAAAAGTTTGTTAAAGTTTTGCCAAATCTTTGCAAACACCCAAGGAAGTAGAGGCTCTGCCTTACCTTCATTGTAATTGCTCTTGTGTGCTGGGCTCAGAACAGGTGCTCTGAAATCATAAAGCGAATAGAGCAGGGGCTAAGCACACAGCTTTGTGGTGCACCACTGCTGATAGAGATTGTGGAGAAGATGTATTCGCCAATCCAAACTGACTGGGGTTCAATTGCACAAGGAAGTATTGAGGCCAAAGTCTTGAAGGTTATTGATTAGTTTTGAGGGGATGATAGTGTTGAATGCGGAGCTGTAGTTGATAAAGAGCATCCTGGTGTATACACATTTGATGTCCAGATGTTCCAGAGTTGAGTAATAGCCGATGATATGACATCTGCTGAGGACTTGTTGTGAAGGCAGGCAAATTGGAATGGACCAAGCTGCTTCTCAGACAGGAGTCGATATGTTTCATCACCAACCTCTCAAAACATATTTACCTTTTCTATACCACTTACAGTACACCTCTATCAAATCTCTCCTCATTTTCCTAAATTCCAGGGAATAAATTACCAACATATTCAACCTTCATGCGAGTGTATTGACTGGCTGCATCACATCCTGGAATGGAAACTCCAATGCCCTTGAATGGAAAATCCTGCAAGAAGTAGTGGATGCAGCCCAGTCCACCACAGGTAAAGCCCTCTCCACCATTGAGCATGTCTACATGAAGTGTTGTTGAAGGGAAGCAGTATCCATCATCAGGGACTCCCACCAGCCAGGTCATGCTCTCTTCTCACTGCTGCCATCAGGAAGATGGTTTAGGAGTCTGAGAATTCACAACACCAGGTTCAGGAACAGTTATTACTCCTCAACCATCAGGCTGTTGAACCAAAGGGGATAGCTTCACTCAACTTCACTTGCCCCGTCATTAAAATGTTCCCACAATTTATGAACTCATCTTCAAGGACTCTTTATCTCACATTCTTGATGTTTACTGCTTGTTAATTTGTTATTATTATTTCCTTCTTTCTGTGCTTGCATAGTTTTTAGTCTTTTGCACATCGGTTGAATACCTAAGTTGGTGTGGCCTTTCATTGACTCTATTATGCTTATTACTCTGTTATGAATTTGTTGAGTATTCCTTCAAGAAAATGCAACTCAGGGTTGTTGTATATGGTGGCACATACCTATGTACTTTGATAATAAATTTACTTTGAACTTTGAAATGCACGCAGGATTTTTCCTCTGAGGTAAGGTGAGACTATAACTAGAAATCAAGGGTTAAGGGTGAATTTATTTATACAGAGATACAGCAAGGAACACGCCCACCAAGCTGTGTCTCCCAGCAACTCACCTATTCAACCCTAGCCGAATCACATTGGATTAGATTAGATTCAACTTTATTGTTGTTGTGCTGAGTACAGATACAAAGCCAATGAAATGCAATTAGCATCTGAACAGAAGTACAAAAGAATAGTATTATTTACAAAATAACTGCGAATAAAAAGTAAGTGCTACAGCACACAAATATACAAGTAGTGAGACAGTACAATATGGGTGCAATGCTGCTCAGCGCTGTGATGTAAGGTTCAGCAGAGTCACAGCCTCAGGGAAGAAGCTCTTCCTGTGCCTGCTGGAGCAGGAGCAGAGGCTCCTGTAGTGCCTACCGGATGGGAGGAGAGTTAAAAAGTCCATGGTTAGAGTGAGATGCATCTTTGATAATGCTTTTAGCCCTGCCCAGGCAGTGTTTATAATAACTAATTACAGTTTATAAAATAATTACAGTTTATAATGACCAATTAACCTATTAATGGGAACATCTATAGACTGTGGGAGGAAACTGGAGCACCCACAGGGAACCCAAGCATTTGTGAGAAATACGTACAAACTTTCTTACAGAGGATGCTGAAATCAATTTGAACTCTGAACTCTGATGTCCTGAACTACGGTATTGTTCAATAGGTCAATGGTTCAATTTAATATCAGAGAATGTATATAGTATACAACCTGAATTCCTTATTCTCCACAGACGTCCACTCAACAGAAGAAAAACCCCAACGAATGAATGACAGAAAATGTTAGAACCCCAAAGCTAATCATTTTGCTACTGTGCTAACTATTACACTACTGTGGCGTCTCATAATTGAAAAGTAAGATGTTGCCAGAGGAAGTGGAGGATGAAGGTTGATCAACATTTAGGAGATTTGGATAAGCATATGGATGGGAGGGGATGGAGTGCAATGGTCTAGGTGCAGCTTGATGGGACTAGACAGAATAATAGTTCAGCACAGACAAGATGGGCCAAAGGGCTTGTTTCTGTGCTGTAGTGCTCTAGAACTCTGTTAAAACATTCATATATCCATGATGGAAGGGCAGAGGTGTGGGATTAGTTCTTCAACTGTTTCAGATCACCAACATAGATACAGAAACTGAATAACTCCTGCATTGCTGTGCTATGAAACACACTCCCTCGAAGTTTCTTCCTCATCAGCACTATACGGTGGGAGGAATAATTTGTCTTGCATTTAAGTAATGCATTTTCACCAGCATTCTACCGTCCAGAGATATTTGTCCCAAACATGGATGCAAGGGCTGACTGGCAGCCATCTACAACATTGGGATAGCATTTTCCCAAGTGGGCAGCAAGAAAGCTGTGTATACTCGTAATCAATGAAGGTAAAATACTCTTCTGTTGAAGTTGTATATGACAACATAAAAATAAGAAGAATTGGCCATATGGTCCTTTTAATTTTTAAAGCTAAGAACATTTAAGAGTCACATGGTTAATAGAAAATTAAGGACATTAAAGAAACTCTTAGGTAGGTGCATGGATGATAGAAACATGGAGGGCTGTGTGGGAGGGAAGAGTTAGATTGATCTTAGAGTAGGTTAAAAGGTTAGCACAACAAGATGGACCAAAGGGCCTGTATTGTGCTATAGTGCTCTTCATTCCATCTTGCTCTGCCATTAATCAACATCATGGCGGATCTACCTCAGTGCCAGTTTTCTGCATTACCCCACCCCCCCACCATATCCCTTAACATTCAGTTATGTATTGATCCTTGTGTTTGCAATGAATTAAGTTAATGACAGGGCCAACACAGTCCTCCAGAATGGCAAGTTTTCCAAAGACTCCAGATGAAATAATTTCTCCTCATACTAAATATCCTTATCCTGAGATTGATACCCCAGATTCTGGACTCTTCAGTGAGGGAAAACATCTTCCCTTCATCCAATCTGAGGTGCTGTAACAAATTTTCAATGAAATCTATTCTGTTTTTTTTCTAAACTCTGAAGAATGTAGGTCTAGTCAACTCAATCTCTCCTCATACAACCTACCTCCCATCCCGAGAACGAATCTAGTGAACTTTTGCAGTATTCCCTCCATGATAAATATATCCTTATTTTGGTAAGAAAATCTAAACTATATATTCACTATAGGCTAGGTGCTTTATAATCTTTATGCATCCTTTTCTCCTGTACTCAAACAATCTCATATCAAAGGCCAACATAATATTTGCCTTAATCACAGCATACTGTACCTGCATGTTGACTTCAGTGATGTCTGTCCACTTGCTGTTTAAGTAAGAACATCACTTTTATTTTGTCACCAACTTGGATATCTTCACATTTTTTGACATTATATTGCATTTGTGTTTTGTCCACACACTCAGCTTGTGTATATTCCCTTGAAGCACTTTTTCATCCTCCTTCATACGCACAATTCTACTTTCAATTTACCATCTGTCAGAAAGGATGAGCAGTTGTGCTTATTGGAGGTCAGCTATCAGCTGCTGGATGAAGTTCACTCACATGGACTTGTTCCTATTATCGTGGCTCCCAGCGCAAACTGGCACCCGACTGCAACAGATTAGATTGACGGAGTTTCTGTGACGCAGACTATCTAGAACGTGGCTATGGATGAACCAGACATAAGCAGGAGGTGTTCTAAGATAATCACATGGCAGTTTATCATTTAGGCCAGCTGGAGAACTCAAACATTAAATATTTTCAGTTTAGTATTTCCAAGTGGTCAGCCTAGATTTTGAATGAGATAATTAATTTCATGCTAGAAATAACCTGTTTGTGAACTCCTCAGTGTGGGTAAATCCATCATGGTAACATAGTGGTTAGCATAATGCTATTACAGTTCAGGACATTTTGGAGTTTGGAGTTCAATTTCGCTGCCGTCTGCCAGGAGTTTGTATATTCTCCCTGTGAGCATGTGGGTTCCCTCCAGATGCTCTGGTTTCCTCTCACAGTCCAAAGATGTCCTAGTAAGTAGGTTAATTTATCATTAGGCTAGCGTTAAATACAAACATTGCTGGGCAAAATCTTGCATTTCTCTTTCACTGCACATCACACACTGGTGTGCAAAATGCTTTCATGTTAAATTTACCATTCACTCTGCTCATGTTAGCCTCCCGGATCCCCCACTTTTTCATTTGAACCATGAATTTTACGCTATAAATGGAGCCTATGCTTGAGTGGGCTTCATAAAGCTAACCAGTCTGAGTAAGGAGTAGTGAAATTCTTTCCATCATTGTATTCTGCAATCTGGGACAAATACAAATAATGGACAAAGCTTCCTGGCTATGAGTATTGTTCAAACATTCCATGGCATACTGAGTGCAAAATGGTACTGTATCTCTTTCTAGACTCGACATGGAGTCTTTGACTTGAAATAGGATGATAAACCTCATTTGTTTCAGTGGTAAATCTAAACCTACTAATAATGAAGCAAGTATAAGAAACTAATTTAAAAAATGATTTTATTTTTAATGTTCTACTTACTGTACTTTAGAGTTTTAATGTTTTAATTAGGCTTTATTTGTTAATGATTTAAAAATTGTATTACTTTTATTGGATTTTCTATTGCCTTGAACATAGAATAAAGAATGTAACAGCACAGTACAGGCGCTTCAGCCCACAAGGCTGTACATATCTTTTAATCTACTCTAAGATCAATCAGACCCTTCCCTCTTTCATAGCTGTCCATTTTGCTATCTGAGTGCCTATCTAAGAGTTTCTTAAATGTCCCTAATGCACCTGCCTCTACCAGCACCTCTGCAGGGCATTCCATGCACCCACCACTCTCTATGTAAGCAAACAAGTCTGACATCCCTCTTGCACTTTGTGCCAATCACCTTAAAATTATGCTGCCCTGAGAAAAGACCTCTGGCCAGTCTTTTCATCTATGTCTTGTATGATCTTGTACACTTCTTTCAAGTCAACCCTCATCCTCCTTCACTTGAAGGAGAAAAAAAACTTTAGCTCACTCAACCTATCTCCCATAAGATATGCTCCCTAATCCAGGCAGCTTCCTGGTAAAATGTTAGAGAGATATGAAAATGCTGAAATTAATTGAAGTTTTCGACTGAGGTACTGCTCTGTCCTTGATTTGTCTTCTGTTTCCAAACAGGTCAGGAAGTTTGGGTGGCTAAGACCCTACCCTGCAGCTACCAGAGTGTCAGGCACACTGACCTCACTGAATGCCGTAAGTGTGAGAGGACAGCCTGTCACTTCTGGTCCAGGCAACACACACAAAATGCTGGAGGAACTCAGCAGGCCAGGCAGCATCTATTGAAAAGAGTAAATGGATGACGTTTTGGGATGAGATCCTTTATCAGGATTTCTGGCCCAGGTGAGTTGGGTATTCAGGTCTTCCAGGAATAAGTAGATGGGTGAGTCCAAGAAGATCCAGTTTTTGACAAACCCACCAGAAATGATTCAATTAAATTAGAAAATAGAGGGAAATTAGGAATGCAAAGCTGTTTGGTCAGCATCTAAAGAAATTGTATAGACACCTATTTCAGCTATGTTCCTATGCCAGGAACATACCTGGTTCCTTCAGAGTTGTCTGTGGATCTTCTGTTTCCATTCTTCACTTGCAGTGTTGATTGTTTTCTCTCCTGCTTGTATTATTTACTACAGCTGCTCCACAAACAAGAAAATTGAGACAAAGGCTATTTTCATTTCTAAATCTATTTCAATTAAATTTGTTCATATTGCATCCTGAGTACATCAGTGAGGTTAACAGATCCCAGGTAATAAATTGCAAAAGCGGTTACTGGCAAGGAGAAAAAAATACAGTCAATTTTACCCCCTGCCAATTTTCTACATTCTTTGTGATAAATATATTGAGAACTGTTTAATATTCATTTGTTATCTATTGGTCACTAATGGACAAAAATGGCAATAAATTAAAACAGAATTACTCTAGGCACAAGGTATTTACTTTCCCTGAATCCATACCTACTAACATTGTTTACAGTGTTTTAACTCATCCTCATCCTGCATTTAATTACTAATGAAATAAGCAAAGAATAATAAGCCACCTTTGTCAAGTTCATACATTCTGAACAATCCATGGCAAGCTAAGTAAAAAATACCAAAACAAGAATCTTCCTGTGCAGGTAATTAAGGGAAGAGAAAATACTGCTTTGCAAAAAGATCTTTTCTACAGATTTGAAAACAAAAGGAGTAGGAGCTAGTCAACAGGCCCTTCAAACACACCACCATTCAATAAGATCATCGTTGATCTGATCTAAGCCTCCGTTTCACTTTCTTATCTTTCACTGTGTGCAGAATAATGTGCCTATATTGATTGATCTCATTATCTTTTTAGTCTCACTCTTTGTCCTACCCATCCCTTTACTGCTTTCTTTGTGATTGAACACTGACTTGCTTTTCTCTCTTTCCCAGACCAAGAGTTGTGTATTTAATATTTCAATAATATCTGAGTGATCTTGTATATATATATTGTTTGATTAAGCACTCTTGTTCAGTTGAATAATTAATTATGGGTTGTATGTTAAAATACGTTAATTGCATACGTTATCACGCTACCATGTGATACATGTGCGTGTCGTAAAATAAAGACAAAGTTACACCCATATTTCGGACTCCCCATGCTTTCCTTTGAATCAGTTTAATGTTCTGAAGTTACATTGTTCACTGTTACTCTTTCTACAGTTGCTGCATGATCTGTTGAGTATCTGCATCAATTTTGCTTTTATTCCCTAACATTCACCTCTGGCCAAGCATTCAGCCTCATCCCCTGATATTTGTACCTTCGGCTAATGATTTATCTGTTGATTGTTTGTGGTCTCGTGAAGTTCCATCCTCTGCCACATTATCCTGTTTGCAGACTTTCTTTTAAGGAATCAAAAGCAAAGGGAAATGGCCTTGAGTGTGCTAAAGGATCTTTGTAGTTGCTGCTTGCATGGCTTGCTGTAAAAGGATTATTTCAATGGCTATCATTCACATTTATGGTAATAATAGAGGTCATCAATTTCTGTCAGGAGAGTGATACGTGACTGAGTTTTTTTTACATATAAACAGAAAACAGCAGCAGGACTGTGTCATTTTTTCTCTTTCAATCTACCCAGCCTTTCAATATCATGGTTGATCATTCAAATTCAGTAGCTTGTGCTAGCTCTCTCCATGTACCTCTTGATCCTTCAAGCCCTAAGGGCAATATCTAACTCCTTGAAAATATCTAAAGTTACATCCTGAATATATTTATGTTAATAACTATGCCCAAAAGAGATGCATCATGAGAAAAGAGAATCAGAGTCACTCAGCAGGGAGACAGGCCATTCAGCCCAGTGAGCATCTACAATCATTGCTCACCTATTTTATTTTCCCCGTATTCCCATTAACTCTCCCCAGATTCTACCACTCACTTACACACAAATGAAAATTTACTGTGGCCAACTAATCCACCCATCCCCATGCCTTAGGGATGTGGGAGGGAACTGGAACACCACACAGTTGCTTGCATTCTCCACACAGACAGCATCCGAGGTCAGGATCGAACCTATGACTCTGGAGCTATGGGGCAGCATCTCTACAAGCTGTGCCACTGAATTCCAGATCATCGTTGGGAAAGAGGTCAGATACCAAACATTTGGCACACAGTACATTCTTCAGTTTGCTGTGATTTGATTATATTGGCATAAGTTCAGATGTCAATCATTAAATCATGTTGTAAGAGTGGTGCCTGTCATGGTAAACCCTGCAGTGTATATGAACATTAAACATAGGAGCTGAATTAGGTCTTTCAGGGTATTGTCTGCTCTGCCATTCCATCATGGCTCATTTACTTTCCCTCTCAACCCCATTCTCCTGACTTCTCCCCATAAATTTTGATGGCCTTACTAATGAAGAACCTAACAACCTTGGCTTTAAATAGACCCAATGACTAGGCCTCTACAGCTGTCTACAGCATTGAATTCCACAGATTCATCACCATCCGGTTAAAGAAATTCCTTCTTATCTCTGTTCTAAAGGGACATCCTTCTACTCTGAGGCTGTGCCCTCTGGCCCTAGTCTGTCTCTCTCTGTCTGTCTGTCTCTCTCTCTCTCTCTCTCTCTCTCTCTCTCTCTCTCTCTCTCTCTCTCTCTCACTCTCACTCTCACTCTCACTCTCACTCTCACTCTCACTCTCACTCTCACTCTCTCTCACTAATGAAAACAGACAACCCGCCCTGCAAAAACTCATTTCAGGGAGGTAGCACCACCATTCGTAATAAGGTGGATGAATTGAAAGTGCAGATTGTTATTAATGATTATGATATAGTTGGGATCACAGAGACATGGCTCCAGGGTGACCAGGGATGGGAGCTCAACGTTCAGGGATATTCAATATTCAGGAGGGATAGACATGAAGGAAGGGGAGGTGGGGTGGCGTTGCTGGTTAAAGAAGAGATTAACGCAATAGAAAGGAAGGACATAAGCCGGGAAGATGTGGAATCGACATGGGTAGAGCTGCATAACACTAAGGGGCAGAAGACGCTGGTGGGAGTTGTGTACAGGCCACCTAACAGTAGTAGTGAGGTCGGAGATGGTATTAAACAGGAAATTAGAAATGTGTGCAATAAAGGAACAGCAGTTACAATGGGTGACTTCAATCTACATGTAGACTGGGTGAACCAAATTGGTAAAGGTGCTGAGGAAGAGGATTTCTTGGAATGTATGCGGGATGGTTTTTTTGAACCAACATGTCGAGGAGCCAACTAGAGAGCAGGCTATTCTGGACTGGGTTTTGAGCAATGAGGAAGGGTTAATTAGCGATCTTGTCGTGAGAGGCCCCTTGGGTAAGAGTGACCATAATATGGTGGAATTCTTCATTAAGATGGAGAGTGACATAGTTAATTCAGAAACAGAGGTTCTGAACTTAAAGAGGGGTAACTTTGAAGGTATGAGACGTGAATTAGCTAAGATAGACTGGCAAATGACACTTAAAGGATTGATGGTGGATATGCAATGGCAAGCATTTAAAGGTTGCATGGATGGACTACAACAATTGTTCATCCCAGTTTGGCAAAAGAATAAATCAAGGAAGGTAGTGCACCCGTGGCTGACAAGAGAAATTAGGGATAGTATCAATTCCAAAGAAGAAGCATACAAATTAGCGAGAGAAAGTGGCTCACCTGAGGACTGGGAGAAATTCAGAGTTCAGCAGAGGAGGACAAAAGGCTTAATTAGGAAGGGGAAAAAAGATTATGAGAGAAAACTGGCAGGGAACATAAAAACGGACTGTAAAAGCTTTTATAGATATGTAAAAAGGAAAAGACTGGTAAAGACAAATGTAGGTCCCCTGCAGACAGAAACAGGTGAATTGATTATGGGGAGCAAGGACATGGCAGACCAATTGAATAATTACTTTGGTTCTGTCTTCACTAAGGAGGACATAAATAATCTTCCAGAAATAGTAAGGGACAGAGGGTCCAGTGAGATGGAGGAACTGAGCGAAATACATGTTAGTAGGGAAGTGGTGTTAGGTAAATTGAAGGGATTGAAGGCAGATAAATCCCCAGGGCCAGATGGTCTGCATCCTAGAGTGCTTAAGGAAGTAGCCCAAGAAATAGTGGATGCATTAGTGATAATTTTTCAAAACTCGTTAGATTCTGGACTAGTTCCTGAGGATTGGAGGGTGGCTAATGTAACCCCATTTTTTAAAAAAGGAGGGAGAGAGAAACCGGGGAATTATAGACCGGTTAGCCTAATGTCGGTGGTGGGGAAACTGCTAGAGTCAGTTATCAAGGATGTGATAACAGCACATTTGGAAAGCGGTGAAATGATCGGACAAAGTCAGCATGGATTTGTGAAAGGAAAATCATGTCTGACGAATCTCATAGAATTTTTTGAGGATGTAACTAGTAGAGTGGATAGGGGAGAACCAGTGGATGTGGTATATTTGGATTTTCAAAAGGCTTTTGACAAGGTCCCACACAGGAGATTAGTGTGCAAACTTAAAGCACATGGTATTGGGGGTAAGGTATTGGTGTGGGTGGAGACAGGAATTGGTTAGCAGACAGGAAGCAAAGAGTGGGAATAAATGGGACCTTTTCAGAATGGCAGGCGGTGACTAGTGGGGTACCGCAAGGCTCAGTGCTGGGACCCCAGTTGTTTACAATATATATTAATGACTTGGATGAGGGAATTAAATGCAGCATCTCCAAGTTTGCGGATGACACGAAGCTGGGTGGCAGTGTTAGCAGTGAGGAGGATGCTAAGAGGATGCAGGGTGACTTGGATAGGTTGGGTGAGTGGGCAAATTCATGGCAGATGCAATTTAATGTGGATAAATGTGAAGTTATCCACTTTGGTGGCAAAAATAGGAAAACAGATTATTATCTGAATGGTGGCCGATTAGGAAAAGGGGAGGTGCAACGAGACCTGGGTGTCATTATACACCAGTCATTGAAAGTGGGCATGCAGGTACAGCAGGCGGTGAAAAAGGCGAATGGTATGCTGGCATTTATAACGAGAGGATTCGAGTACAGGAGCAAGGAGGTACTACTGCAGTTGTACAAGGCCTTGGTGAGACCACACCTGGAGTATTGTGTGCAGTTTTGATCCCCTAATCTGAGGAAAGACATCTTTGCCATAGAGGGAGTACAAAGAAGGTTCACCAGATTGATTCCTGGGATGGCAGGACTTTCATATGAAGAAAGACTGGATGAACTGGGCTTGTACTCGTTGGAATTTAGAAGATTGAGGGGGGATCTGATTGAAACGTATAAGATCCTAAAGGGATTGGACAGGCTAGATACAGGAAGATTGTTCCCGATGTTGGGGAAGGCCAGAACGAGGGGCCACAGTTTGAGGATAGAGGGGAAGCCTTTTAGGACCGAGATTAGGAAAAACTTCTTCACACAGAGAGTGGTGAATCTGTGGAATTCTCTGCCACAGGAAACTGTTGAGGCCAGTCCATTGGCTATATTTAAGAGGGAGTTTGATATGGCCATTGTGGCTACGGGGGTCAGGGGGTATGGAGGGAAGGCTGGGGCGGGGTTCTGAGTTGGATGATCAGCCATGATCATAATAAATGGCGGTGCAGGCTCGAAGGGCCGAATGGCCTACTCCTGCACCTATTTTCTATGTTTCTATGTTTCTATTTCAGGGAGGTAGCATCCCCGCCCCCCCGCAACCCCACATCCCACCGTCGACCTCCAAAGGTGTATGTAATACTTTGTTTAGTGATTTTGTCTAATCTGTAAACCAAGTTGGATATTGCCAGCAAATGTGACATTAATATATGTACTTATATTATCATGTTTATTCTATTGCAACTTTAAGCAAGTCTATAGGGAGTTTGGCCTCATCATGTAGGACATTAATAGCATAGCTCCTTGGTAGCTAGCCAGCTAGTTTAAATTAGGGGTACCCAACCTGTTTTGCACCGCGGACCGGTTTAATATTGACAATATTCTTGCGGACTGGCCGACCCGGGGGGCGGGGGGGGGGGTTGTTAAATGCAACCGGAATATAGGTGATACGTCAACTATAAGTCACTTATAAGTGGCTAATACACTCAATTTCGTTTCTAAAGGGGTTTATCTAACAAATTTAATATTAAACACACAGCGCATATTTTCCTCACATGAATGTAGTGATAAGTCAATTAGAACAGTGGTCCCAAACCTCCGGGCCGCGAAGAATGCAGCGGTACAGCAGTGGCCGGAACGCACCCAGCACATCTTTAAGAAAAAAGCTGAAATAAACAAGCTAATTGATTAGGTGCCGCCCAACATGTAAATGTCAGCCCAGATCAGAGGCGACGCAATCGTCAATTGCCTCTGATCTGGGCCGACATTTACATGCCGGGCGGCACCTAACTAATTAGCTTGTTTATTTCGGCTTTTTTCTTGAAGATGTGCCGGGTGCGTTCCGACCACCGCTGTATTCTTCACGGCCCGGAGGTTGGGGACCACTGAATTATAAGTCACTTATAAGTCAATAGCATTATAACATGTTAAGTAACATTTGGATGTTAAACACACAGCGCATATTTTTCTTGTTATGAACATACAAAATCATTGCAACACACCAATATCGTTGAATCAGTGGGAGCCCTGGGCTTATTTCCCTGCAACAAGACAGTGCCATCGCGGGGTGATGGGAGTCAATGATACCCGAAGGGGGTTCCTTATGTCCAGTCTATTCTGCAATTTAGTTTTCATTGTATTCATTGCAGAAAACTCCGCTTCGCAGAAATATGTTGGAAATGGAAGCAACGTTTTCAATGCTCTTGTGGCTATCTCAGGATATTCAACCTTGACTTTGATCCAGAATGCCGGCAGAGATGTTATGTCGAACATACTTTTCAGCCCGCCGTCATGTGCAAACTCGAGGAGTTGATCTTTTTTCCGCGCTAACATGGATGATTCACCGGGGACATTCACAAATGGGTCACTGATGACCTCGTGTGTGTTAAAATTCAACATTGCGTGACAGGGAATGAGGAAAAGTGCAGCTGACTCATATTGTTTCATATCACCAAATAATATTGTTTCCTCGCAACCCGGTATTTGGGGACCACTCTTAGCATGAAGAGAGACTAATCAGGATGCTCGCTCTCCCACTCCCTCTCCCTCTCAAAAAAATCTATTTCCGGGATATTGTATATAATTTCCAGGCGTCAGGGAGCCACTAACAATATGCGGGAGACTCCCGGAACTTGTGGGAGAGGTGGAATGTCTGTGAGAACGTCCTTTCCACATCCATTCTATCTAGGCCTTTCAATATTCCATAAGTTTCAATGAAATCCTCCTTCATTCTTCTAAACTCCAGCGGGTCCAGGCTCAGAGTAATCAGGTGCTTCAAATATGTTAACCCTTTAATTCCCAGGATCATTCACATAAACCTCCTCTGGGCCCTCTCTGGCCTCCTAGTGTTCCAGCCCAGGCCAAAGTAAATGACACAGAAACAAATACATGGGCTTGGTTATCTGTCTGGACTACCAAATCAACAATTGAATAAGATGCACCCATAGACATGTGCTTCAATGGGTTTTCATGGAGCAGTGGTCAATAGACAAAAGACAATAGACAACAGGTGCAGGAGTAGGCCATACAGCCCTTCGAGCCAGAACCACTATTCACTGTGATCATGGCTGATCATCCACAATCAGTACCCTTTTCCTGCCTTCTCCCCATATCCCTTCACTCCGCTCTCTTTAAGAGCTCTATCTAACTTTTTTTGAAAGCATCCAGAGAATTGGCCTCCACTGCCTTCTGAGGCAGAGCATTCCACAGAACCACAACCCTCTGTGTGAAAAAGTTTTTCCTTAACTCCGTTCTAAATTGTCTACCCCTTATTCTTAAACTGTGGGCTCTGGTTCTGGACTCCCCCAACATCGGGAACATGTTTCCTGCCTCTAGCGCATCCAATCCCTTAATAATCTTATATGTTTCAACCAGATCGCCTCTCGTCCTTCTAAATTCCAGTGTATACAACCCCAGTCGCTCCAATCTTTCAACATATGACAGTCCTGCCATCCCGGAATTAACCTCGTGAACCTACGCTGCACTCCCTCAATAGCTAGAATGTCCTTCCTCAAAGTTGGAGACCAAAACTGTACACAATACTCCAGGTGTGGTCTCACCAGGGCCCTGTACAACTGCAGAAGGACCTCTTTGCTCCTATACTCAATTCCCTTCGTTATGAAGGCCAACATGCCATTAGCTTTCTTCACTGCCTGCTGTACCTGCATGCTTACTTTCAGTGACTGATGAACAAGGACACCTAGATCTAGTTGTACTTCCCCTTTTCCTAACTTGACACCATTCAGATAGTAATCTGCCTTCCTGTTCTTGCCACCAAAGTGGATAACCTCACACTTATCCACATTAAACTGCATCTGCCATGCATCTGCCCACTCACTCAACCTGTCCAAGTCACCTTGCATTCTCATAACATCCTCCTCACATTTCACACTGCCACCCAGCTTTGTGTCATCTGCAAATTTGTTAATGTTACTTTTAATCTCTTCATCTAAATCATTAACGTATATTGTAAATAGCTGCGGTCCCAGCACCAAGCCTTGCGGTACCCCACTAGTCACTGCCCGCCATTCTGAAAAGGACCCATTAATCCCTACTCTTTGTTTCCTGTCTGCCAACCAATTTTCTATCCATGTCAGTACCCTACCCCCAATACCATTTGCTCTAATTTTGCACACTAACCTCCTATGTGGGACTTTATCAAAGGCTTTCTGAAAGTCCAGGTACACTACATCCACTGGCTTTCCCATGTCCATGGTCAACTGGTTTCTTTGGCTAGCTGAACTTTGCAAGAAAATACTGAAGGGCAATAATCAACAGAATCAAACACTTCATGCAGTGTTGCAAGAAAAGCATAATGAAATAATTGGAGTAAAATATGTAAGTTTAGACCATAGGGTTTTCTCCAAAGAAGGTTGCAGCTGTACAAGTTATTGGTGAGACCACACTTGGAGAATTGTCTGCATTTCTGGTTACCTGTCTATAGGAAAGATGTCATTAAGCTGGAGAGGGTACAGGAAAGGTTCACTGGGATGTTACCAGCGTTGGAGGGCTTGAATTATAAGGAGAGTCTGCACTATAGGAGGCTGAGGGGTGAAATTACAAATTTATTTAAAATCATGAGATGTGGAAATAAAGTGGACGGTTATTGTCTTTTTTCAAAGGTTAGGTGAGACCAAAATAAGAGGGTGTAGATTCAAGTTGAGAGGGAAAAGATTTAAAAGAGATTTGAGGGGAAATTTATTCACACAGAAGGTGATGAGCTGCTAGAGGAGATGATAAAGCTGAGTACAATTACAAATATTTGAAAGGGATTTGGTCTGGTACATGAACATGGAATGGATTAGAGGGTTATGGGATAAATGCAGGCAGATGGGACTGGCTTGGATGGACGCTTGGTCAGCATAGGCGAGTTGGGCTGAAGGGCCTGTTTCTGTGCTGAATAACTCCATGCCGTTTGATAAAGATATGTAAGTAATATCCAATTAGATCAGTTATCTGCCTCCAGGAGGACTACAACCTTGTAGTGGTTTGGAGGCTTGTGTGCCTCAATGACCCAGAGAGCTTTGTTGGGGGGAGTCAGTGCCTTGTGCTTTGGCTTTAGGTAGGGTCACTCCTACCAATCAGGTCAAAGGGTAGTGGCCAGACTAAGAGTGGTCCATCGGTCCTCCAGGTTCAGGAGTTCAGCTCAGGGCTAAAAACCCTGACTGGTAAAAACTAATCCGGAAGCAGCAGTGAAGAATCCTTCTACATCTGTGTGTGACAGCATTGCTGACTCTCCATATGGAACCGGACAGTAGTGAAAACAGAACTACTGACATGATGAAGGAAACCCTGAACATCCCCAGAGATGGAGGACCTTCATTACTGCCCTAGCTCCAATGACGTAACAGCCAGTAAGTAGGTAAGACCAGATATCTGGAGGGAAGCTCTTCCCTTTAGAGAATACAAATTTAATGTGATGGGAAAAAGAGGATGCGATGAGAAAATACTTATTACACAAAGAGTAGTTTTCATTTGATCTCATTGCCTATGGGCAAATCAGAGGGTTTGAAAGGAAATTAGCTACAAAGTAAAACCACCAAATGGTCAAAATAAAGCCAAGGAACGAGGTCTAAAATACCATAAGCTTCAAACTTACATAATTTACAAGGTGACAGAGAGAGCAGAGGAGTAGGAGTGAGTAGATTGCACTACAAAGAACCCGAAGGGCCAAATAGCCTCCTTCCACGATTTTGACAGAGTTATCGTAGATCGAGCGCTTCTGCTTTTATTGCACTCTGGGGATCCTCAGGATCTGTGCACTTGGAATTATCCAGGCTAGGAAATTTTAAATTGCTGCACCAGCAGGGAGGGGTGAAAGGCATTCCGTCATACCAGCCACCGTAAAACCCAGCACATTAGTATAGATTCACCATTATGCAGTAAGGCAAAATGGCTGGTGGATTCTTGTTGTAACTGCTTCAGAAGTCCATTTACTGAGATCAATAGTAGTAAAAATTGAGAGAAGCAGTATATAATGCGTTTACTGATTTGATGTCTCCACAGTATTCTGAAAGCAAAGTTTTGCATTCCCCCATAAACCATTCCTTCTTTCATGTAAAGACTGTTCGGGTCTTTTTCCAAGCAGAAATGGTACAGTTGTTAGCAGAAAATGGTGAATATGTAATTAGATACTTTAACATCAATTCTGAGGTCAACATTACAAGACTTGAGAACAAATTTAATTAATATCGAGAAAAATCCGAGCTTATTTCCTGCCTCCAACACCTCAGAGGGGAGTGGAAGCATGGAACTGACTTGCGTTCATAGCACATATTGTTACACCAATTAATTACTTTGCACGATAAAAGTTAATGAAATTCTAGTTACATTTAGAGCCAAGTTAAAAAACAAAGCACTGATGCATTGATGGCAATGCGAAGATTTTTATTTTTTTTATTGCGATACAGCACAGAGTAGGCCCTTCTGGCCCTTCGAGCAGTGAACCCCTCCCCCCCATTTAACTCTGTCCTAATCAGGAGACAATTTACAATGACCCATTAACCTACCAACCGGTAGGTCTTTGGACTGTTAGAGGAGACTGGAGCACCCGGAGGAAACCAATGCAGTCACGGGGAGAATGTACAAACTCCTTACAGGAAGTGGTGGGAATTGAATCCCGGTCACTGGTATTGTAAAGCGTTGTGCTACCACTATGCTACTGTGCCGCCCCAATATATAAGGCTACAATGTCGCTATCTCAAATAAACAGTATAGAGTAAGTGGGCAAATAATTCCGGCAGTTTGATTCAGTTTTACATTGGAGGATGAGAAAGATCATTCACCTTTTTCGGGAGAATACACAAAGCAAGGTCCTGATTTTGAATAAAATCAAGTTGACTGTTCTCTCAATGTTATTTTGCATTATTTTGTTACTTTTTTTCACTGCTTGCTTGAAAGCAAATAGTGATAAATGTCATCAACTAAAAACTTTGACACAAAAGCCATACTGTTATAATGGTACAGTTGGAGGACATTTGGCCCATTGACTTTATGCCTGCTTTCTGTAAAACAGTCCGGTCAGTCACATTCTTCTGCAACAACGTACAATGTGCTGGAGGAACTCGATGAGTCAGGCAGCATTTGTGGAAGGAACTGGACAGTTAAGGTTTGGGGTGGAGACCCTTTGTCTAGATCCTTTTATTTCTGGATAACAGACCTGAACAGTTGCCCTCCACCACACTCCTCCAGCTGGCAGAATTTGAGATTACCCTCAGCAATCTCTCCTTTGGCTTCTCCCACTTTCTCCAAACCAAAACTGTAGCCTTAGGGACTTGCTTGGGCTCCGGTTATGACTTTCTTGTCATTGGCTTTGTAAAGCAATCTATGTTTTTCTGCCCTCAGCAGTTAGCTTTACAGTCTGCTTCATCTTCAGTGCCTTGCTTGTTCTTTCCTCTCAAGTGCCTATCCAATTTCCTTTTGAAATCCTTTTGATGGTCTCCACTTCTCCACCTTCAATGGCCATGAGTTGCCTTCCCTTGTTCTGCAGACGTTACTTGATTGGCTGAATATTTCCCGAGCAAGAGCAGAAGAAACAAGCAGGAGTAGACCATTCCCTTCTTATTGCCTATTCAGCCATTCCATAAGATCATGGATGATCTCCTAACTCAGCACTGCTTTCCTATTACAAATCTCATACCCTGCAATTCCATCGATCTAAAAATAATGCAACACACATCAAAGTTGCTGGTGAACGCAGCAGGCCAGGCAGCATCTATAGGAAGAGGCGCAGTCGACGTTTCAGGCCGAGACCCTTCGTCAGGACTAACTGAAGGAAGAGTGAGTAAGGGATTTGAAAGCTGGAGGGGGAGGGGGAGATGCAAAATGATAGGAGAAGACAGGAGGGGGAGGGATAGAGCCGAGAGCTGGACAGGTGATAGGCAAAAGGGGATACGAGAGGATCATGGGACAGGAGGTCCGGGAAGAAAGACGGGGGGGGGGTGACCCAGAGGATGGGCAAGAGCAATTATGCACACATTCTTTCTCTCACTCTCCTTTTTCTCCCTCTGTCCCTCTGAATATACCTCTTGCCCATCCTCTGGGTCACCCCCCCCCCGTCTTTCTTCCCGGACCTCCTGTCCCATGATCCTCTCGTATCCCCTTTTGCCTATCACCTGTCCAGCTCTCGGCTCTATCCCTCCCCCTCCTGTCTTCTCCTTTCATTTTGCATCTCCCCCTCCCCCTCCAGCTTTCAAATCCCTTACTCACTCTTCCTTCAGTTAGTCCTGACGAAGGGTCTCGGCCTGAAACGTCGACTGCGCCTCTTCCTATAGATGCTGCCTGGCCTGCTGCGTTCACCAGCAACTTTGATGTGTGTTGCTTGAATTTCCAGCATCTGCAGAATTCCTGTTGTTTGGATCTAAAAATAATATCTGTAAATAAGTCAATCCCATTTTTTTTTCAGAATTACAGCATCTGTAGTATTATTCTTTTGCTTTGCCAATATCTTACATTATTTACCTGGGAAACTGGAAGTGTAAATTTAGATGTTCAATCCAAATTAAATTCTCAAAGGTGGAAACCCTGAAGTGTGAATCATGGATCAATCTGTTTACTAGTAGCCTTTAACTCAGTCGAACAAAGTCTAACTCTGTCCCAAACCCTGAACCTGTGTTTATTATTTTGAATAAAAACATACATTTCTAAATCCAGCTCCAAGAGGTGTTAAACAACCTATCGAATTTTATGTTCATTTTTATACAAAGTTTGTAATATACTACACTGATAATATTAAAATAAGGGGATCGATACCAAAGATTGAAGCTTGAAGGTCATTCAGAAGTCCAAAGTTGAAGCCCAATGGCCGAATCCAGGAGACTGGGGGCTGGAAGTCATTCTATGAGGTATATCTGCTTATTAATGCAAATATCTAATCTGCTAATCATTTAGCAGCCGCTCAATACATAATAGCATGCAGGTATGGTCAAAAGGTTCATTTGTTGTTATGACCAAACATCAGAATGTGGATGAAATGTGACTTTGACTATTGATGCCTGGTGGGTTTCAAAGGTTTCAAAGGTACATTCAATATCAGAGAAATGTATACAATATACATCCTGAAATGCTTTTTCTGTATTTGAATATCTCAGAAACTACTAACCTCCTGGGATTTTCATGAAAAACTATCTCTAGAATTTACAGATGAGGGTGCAAAACCCACAAGATATCCAGTGAGCAGTAGTTCTGTGACAAAAACAACTTGTTATTGAGAGAGGTCAGAAGAGAATGGCCAGACTGGTTCAAGTTGACAGGAAGGTGATAATAACTCAAATAACCATGCATTACAACACTGGTGTGCAGAAGAGCATTTCTGAATGCACAACAGGTCGAACCTTGTGCATGGGCTACAGCAGCAGAGGACCATGAACATACAATCAATGGGCACCCTATTAGGTGCAGGAGGTACATTAAAAAATTACCACCAAGTGGAAATTAAAGTTGCTCTTGTCATTGTTGAGAAAGTAGGTTGAACAGCAGAAACATGGAAACATAGTAAACCTACAGCACAATACAGGCCCTTCGGCCCACAAAGCTGTGCTGAACATGTACTTACTTTAGAAATTACCTAGGGTTACCCATAGCCCTCTATTTTTCTGAGCTCCATGTACCTATCCAGGAGTCCCTTAAAAGACCCTATCGTATCCGCCTCTACAACCATCGCCGGCAGCCCATTTCACGCACTCACCACTCTCTATGTAAAAAGCTTACCCCTGATATCTCCTCTGTGCCTGCTTTCAAGCACCTTAAAACTGTGTCCTCTCGTCCTATCCATTTCAGCTCTGGGGAAAAAGCCTCTGACTATCCGCACGATCAATGCCTCTCATCATCTTATATTGCCTCTATTTAATTTGGAATTGTCAGGGCGATAAATGGAAGACAGCATTCAACACTCCCACCGGGCTTTATGAATTCCTAGAAGCAAATCTACAGAGGCTCGAAATAAAAGTAATGCACGCAAAGTGCAGGAGGAACTCAGCAGGCCACGCAGCACCCATGGAAAAGAGCAAACAGTCGACATTTCAGGCTGAGACCCTTAATCAAGTCCTGTTTACTCTTTTCCACAGACGCTGCCCGACCCGCCGATTCACCCCTGCACTTTGCGTGCAATATCATTATTATGAAGTTATTACTATAATTATGAAGTTATGCCCTTTGGGCTTGTTGACGCCCCCGTAGTTTCTCATGCATTAATTAATGATGTAGATGCATTGTTCAGGCATCTGTTTATATCAGGGGAAAATTATTCATGGAAACTTCACATATTGTTCTTATATCAAAGTTCTCTTCCTGCTATTTGACAAAACCATTTCATGTGGAAAGATTTAGTTTTTGTTCAGAAACACTATTGGCTGTCATCTCTACCCTGCTCATTCTTCTGATTGACTTAATTCAACATGCTGAATCTATATTGTGTGTGGTATGAATTATTGGCCCAAGACAACAAATCAATAAATATTTCTTAAGTTGGAGCTTTCCATTAGTATAGCAGACCTTCTAAATCACAGATTGTCTTTGTTATGTGATTCATTCTAAGTCTCCAGCATTCACAGTGATTGACAGAGTACAAATATTATTTGCTGCATCCATTGAGATGACCAATATAATTGATGATCACTAGCTTTGGATGGGGCTAATTTATACATAATAATCTTAAACTAATAAAGCAGATGTGAGCAATTTAGGGATAAAATGCTTTTGCCATCTCTGCAATTTAAATTTAAACAGTTGCATTCACTAACTTTTTTTGTTGCCTTTGTTCATGCCAAGTATCTGCCCAATAACTCTTGACAGTCCAGGGAATTCCTGATAAAACACAAGATAAATGCCTGGGAGGTAAGAGAGCAATGATTACAGTTTCCCTTTAATGACTTAATCACGAGTGTTAAGAAAAAAGCCAATTAATCTGAAACTAATTATCACATTCTATTGTCTACCTTCCTACATTCACTGTCTCCTTTCATATTACCTCTCTGGTGTTTTGGCAGTTTGTCCACAGGAAGCATGATTATGTTCTAGTACAATGTAATGGGATCCCGCCAGTCACATTAGTAAGGAGCATTGGTTCATCTGTGAAAGTGCAATTAAATTCAAAGTCCCGGGAAAATGAAAAATTTAACCACAATTCACTTTATTTGATAACTGGTCACGAGGCACAAAGAACAGTGAATTATTTATAAAGCTATTTGATCATAGAGTTGTTACTACATAAAAGAAGAGCATTCAGCCCATCAAATCCTTGCTGCATCTCAGTGGAGCAATCTTCTCAGCTCCATTTTCTTGGTCTGCAAGTTATTCTCTCTAAGTGCCTAACCAATTCTCTCTTGTAGAGTTTTATTGATTCTGTTCTTACTGCTCTTTCAGGCAGTGAATTCCAGTAATAATTACTCTCAGAGTAAAACAAAGATTTTCTTCCAATTCAACCTTGTAGCTTTTGCTTAAAATATTAAAACTGCATTCTTTGATCTTCAAACCATACTCTAATCAGGGCAACATCCCTTTATTTATCCTATTATAATCTTGCTTGCATCCTTCATATCTCCTTTCATCCTTTGCTCTAAGACAAGAACCTTCACTTCTCAGTCTAACCTTACAGCTGAAATCCCTCATCCCTTGATCTGTTAAAAAAACCTTCCTAAAAATCTCACGCGGATCTCACATACTTCCTGAAGTTGGTAATTGGAACTTAAAGCAACAGTTCTGCTGTGGGTTAGCCAATTTTTTATGTAGGTTTAATAAAATAACTTGATGCAGAGGAAGGTTAAAGGAAGTGTTACGTAACCGGCAACAATGAGTATCAATCGAATCAGGTTATATAAAAACAACCAACCAAAAAAACAATAAAAAACAAACTAAAACCTTAACCGGAAGTTAACCACTATGCTGCCATTCAACAAATCGTCACTTGGCACTGGTTCTTATAACGATGAATTCAAAAACAGTTCTTAAAGCGGTAAAGTGAAACACGGTTCTTAAAATGGTAAATTCAAAAGACCAATGGATTTATATATTCAATTGGGAGAGACTTCTCTGGAGAAGTATTTCTTCATAGATGCAACTTTCCTGCTGGTTCTGTCCAAAGGATTCACGATGAAGGAAATAAACGGCTTAAAACAACTGACCTTAATTTCTTCTACAGAGCAAATCCTGCATGAACTACCTTGGTCTTTCGGCGGGAGTTATCTTCGATGCAGGTCGCTACTTCTTCAACGAAGACTCAATAAGGTCGATCCTTTATTAAACTGCCGAACATTCCTGACTTCTCTTAATCCTTCATATCATGTACTTTGATAAAGTCTTCACTCTCCAATACTACTGGAAAAAGGTACATCAACAAATCTAACAGAAATTGCTAGTCCAGCACTATTGTACCTTGTAACAGAATGTATCACTCCGTTCTAAAAATGAAACTGCGTCATAAAACAAATACATAACAGAAACGGAGACACAGACGAATGTTCTAGCTGGAAAACTAACTGCATCATCAGAGGTCTTCCCTTTTATACCCATGGTGAATATGTCATCACGTGACCTCACATCGGTGGGAAAATTACATCAGGTGACCTCCAAAAGACCATTATATCATTCTCACAAGAAAGTCACAAGACCTCCTTGAGGTATGTAACAGATGTCAATGTTACTGATCAAGACCCTACATCAGGATTGAGCGTGGTAGTGAAAGAGAGGGGTAAGGTAGAGACTGATGAACTAGGTGAGGGAGGGAATATTGGCTGACATCCATCATGTTACATTGTTATATTGGGCATGCTAAGCTGGTGCCAGAGCATGTGGTGACACTTCTTGCCCCCAGCACATCCTTAGGTTGTGTTGGTTGTTACTGCAAATGGTACTTTTCATTATATGTTTCAATTTACATATAATAAATAGATAAATCTGATCCAAAATTTATTGTTAAGGCCACAATGAGGTAGATTGTAAGTCAAGCATTCATTTTGTTTTACTAAAGGACCATCCAGTAGCATTATTACAGCAGTATGACATTGTCTTTGAGCCTTGAGGTACAGTACATGTTTTCAGGTTTTTGGATCTTCTGCATGAGGGCAGAGGGGACAAGAGAGAATGACTCAGGTGGATGGGATCTTTGATTATGTTTGCTGTTTTACTGAGGAATTGAGAAGTTTAGACAGAGTCCATGGAGGGGATGTTGTTTATTTTTGTGTGTGAAGTGCTGAGCTGTGCTCACTTCCGTTCCTTGCAGTTCCAGGCAGAGCAGATCCTAATGAAGCTTCTCAGCCCAAAAGATAGATTATTCAAATCCCTCCATTGATGCAGCTGAGTTTCTCCTACATTGTGTGTGTGTGTGTGTGTGTGTGTGTGTGTGTGTGTGTGTTGCTCATGATCTCCAGCATCTGCCAAATCTCTTGTGTGTACAAAAGCAGTTACCGTACCAAAGTATGATACATCTGGTTAAGAACTTTCTATAGTGCATCTCCAAAAGTTTGTAAGAATTAAACTTGGAGTGTGATGTGCAGCAACAAGGGATCAGAGAACATTTGCAATGTAGAAGTAGCCTATACATTCATGCTGAACAAAAGAACAAATCCTGTCTTTCTTACCTTATAACTCTTCAAAGTACATATTCAAGTGCTTTCTCAGTTAACCAGAGTCTTGTATGATGTGCACATTCAATAGGCACTGGATTTTCTGCTGTAGAAACATTTGGAGGGTCATATGACCTCTGAAAAATTAAATTATCCTGTAACTGTGTGGAAGAAGCATTGCTATAAACAGTTGATAGAGATCGAGAACAGTAGGAACTTGATGAATTATTTGGAGCTGCATATGGTGTAGGGTCATTGACTCTGTACAACAAAGTATGGCATATTATTTCCTGGAGCTACAGTAAATTAAGCTGCAAGTTCTTCCTCTCCTGCAGCCTCAGATAATAATTTGCTATGAACCTCCTGGTCACAGCGTCTGTCTTATTTTGTAGAGTAGGAGATTTTTTTGTGTTTCCTAGTGCAGAATCATCATTCCTACTTTAGAGCTTGAAGGAATCATGTTGCATAGAAAGATATCCGTCTGGTCACCATGCCTCTTTGAAGGAGTTATCCAATTAGCTCTACAACCATTTTCCTTTCCCATTGTTCTGCAATTTTCCCCTAACCAAGAATTTATCGAGCTCTTCTTAAGTCTAATTTTTCAATGTGTTTTAATCAGCCATTAAATATTCTTTAGGGACTGCTTGTTTCTTTCTGTAATATTACTAAATATGTTCACTTCTTCCAATATTATCGCACAGTATGCTGCATAATAATTAATTTACAATGTAAAGTACAACAGATTTTCTACTTTTAAGTTCACCATCACTGCATGTAATGATTACTAACGTGATTTATATTTTGCTAAGTTTTTAATTCATTTTCGGAAAGTGAAAGCCACAGCCAAGACTAATATTTATTGCTCTTCAACTAAGTGTCTTGTTGGGCCATTTCAGAATGCATTAATGAAGCAAACATTTGTTCTGCGTCTGGAGTAATCTCAAAGACAGACTTGTCCGATATATTTCCCTAAATAAGGACAAACCAGCTTTCATAATAGTCGGGTCACCATTAGCAATATCAGCTTTTCCTTCCAGGAGCATTTAATTACTTGAATTTAGAACTTCCAGCTCCATGATGGGATTTTAAATCACTTCACCATATGGGGACTCAATGATGAAATTATTGTTCGAGTAATCCTAAAACCTTGATGAACAATCAAGAGAGTTGAGTTCAAATCCCATCATAACATCTGTGAAATTTAAATTAATTAAATAATCTGGAATTACACTCAGCAGAGGAGACCATGACAAATCAAATTGCTGCAAGAACATCTTTCACTACTCTTATCAGGGAAATAAATCTGCTCTTCTTATCTGATATAGCCTGTGAACAGCCATTTGAGGGTAAATCACGCTCAAAGTAATATGAAGCATTCAAGAAGAAAAGTAGCCTGAAGCACAGGATTCTGCAGATACTGGAAATAGTCATAGTCATAAGTCATAGTCATACTTTATTGATCCCAGGGGAAATTGGTTTTTGTTACAGTTGCACCATAAATAATAAATAGTAATAGAACCATAAATAGTTAAATAGTAATATGTAATTATGCCAGTAAATTATGAAATGTCCAGGACCAGCCTATTGGCTCAGGGTATCTGACCCTCCAAGGGAGGAGTTGTAAAGTTTGATGGCCACAGGCAGGAATGACTTCCTATGATGCTCTGTGTTGCATCTCAGGGGAATGAGTCTCTGGCTGAATGTACTCCTGTGCCCAACCAGTAAACTACGTAGTGAATGGGAGACATTGTCCAAGATGGCATGCAGCTTCGACAGCATCCTCTTTTCAGACACCACCATCAGAGAGTCCAGATCCAGCCCCACAACATCACTGGCCTTACGAATGAGTTTGTTGATTCTGTTGGTGTCTGCTACCCTCAGCCTGTTGCCCCAGCACACAACAGCAAACATGATAGCACTGGCCACCACAGACTTGTAGAACATCCTCAGCATCGTCTGGCAGATGTTAAAGGACCTCAGTCTCCTCAGAAAATAGAGAGCAAATAAATCCAGAGCAACAACACACAAAATGCTGATTTATTATCCCGCTCAACACTATTCTCCTCCTTTTCCCTGTCACCTTTGATGCCCTTACTAATCAAGAACCTATAAACCTCTACTTTAAATATACCCAATGAAATGGCCTCGACAGCCATCTGTGGCAATGAACTCCACAGATTCACCACCTTCTATCCAAAGAAATTTCTTCTCATCTCTGTTCTAAAGGGATACCCTTCAGTTCTGAGGCCGGGGCTTCTGGTCCTGGACTCCCCCCACTTTAGGAAACATCCCCTCCATGTCCACTCTATCCAGGCCTTTCAAAATTCAATAGATTGTAATGAGATCCAGCCTCATTCTTCTAGGGTTGAAACCCTTCCTCAGTACTGCCATAGAGACTCAGGGAGATTCAGTGTGTCCATGCTGTCACAAGTGAAAAAGGTAGGCACTACCAAATTGATAGATTTCCAGAGGATGATGTGCATAAGCATGTTATGCTTTCCCCTCTCAGACACCAGCACCAGACTCCTGAAACAGATACTTTATTCCATGCTATTGGAGAAAAGCAGAAAAAAAAAATTAAAGGATGTGCTCCAGGTATCCTTAAAGAAATCCAGTATTCTGTGGGTCCCTGAGAATCTCTGGTTCATGACAGCTCAAAAAGAAGAAATAATGCTAGGGTGGTATCAAGGGTATCAGGAACTTTGTGGCATTTTGAGCACACAGAGGTCCTGTGCCAATGGCAGAAAGAATGGATCAGCTCACATACCAATCACTAGCCTCCCCTCTCAGCTACCGCCAGCCCATCTGTCGAACAGTCTACAGATCCCATTAGAACCCACAATGCCAGGGTGAAATTAGGTTTGCCTTGATTCTGTGGGACTGGCTAAACAAAATACAATGAGAAACCTTGTAGAAAATTGAGAATTGAAAATGGAGGTGCGAAATTAGAAAAGGGTGAAGAAGCTGTTGAAAATTACTTTAAAACTTAAAATAACAAGTTTTGTATAAATACATCTGCGCAGAAGGATAACAAAAGAACGAGCAGGTGATTGGTATAGGAAAATGGCATTCCAAACAATCACCATCATGTATAGAAGCAGAAGATGCAGGTAAAGGCAATCATGTACAGGTTACATTATGAAAGAGGGAGACAATGATATAGTTAAGGAGGGTGAGTACAGAGTATTGGAATGGGATAAATATGGTGCAAAACGAAGTATCATAGGGACTAACACATTTGAAAATTAATAAATTGCCATGAATACTTAAAATATGTTCTCTAAAAAACCAGGAAGATAATTACAGAGGCTCTGATCATCATTTTCAGTTTTTTTTTTCGATCCAGAAGTGGATTCAAAGATTTGAGAATTCTTAACTAAGTTGTTTAAAAAGGTGAAAAGAAATGCATTAAGTAATTACTGACCTTCTGGTTGAAATTTAGTGGTGGACAAATAGCTGAAGTTCATTCTCAGAAAAGTAAGCATTAAGTTGCTAAGGGTAAGTTATTTTCTGCCTGGTTTGATTGCATTTTTGAAGATGCAACAAGTGAGTCAATAAGCCATGCTGGCTATGATCTCTAGACGGCTTTTTGCAAAGCTTTTGATGAGGTCCCACGTGGCATTACGGAAAAGAAAATCTAAACCCATAGGATTGAGAAGTGTGGCTAACTGGATCCAACATTGGCCTAGTGGCAGGAGTCAAAGATTTACATTTAACAGGTATCTTTTACCTGGAAGGCTGTTACTAGTTGGCTTGCATGTGGATCATGATTTAACCCCTTCTTGCTTGTAATACATGTTAGTAACTTAGACCAACGTTGGGTGCAAATTAAAGAAGTTAATAGGCGATACAAGCATTGGCCAGGTCATTGACAGCGAAGGGGAAAGCTTTAGAATGCAGGAACGTATAGGTGGCCTGGTCAGCTGGGCAGAGAAATGGCAAATGAAGTCTAATATACAGGGTGTGAGATAGTATATTTAGGAGATGTAACAGGGCAAGAGGATATAAATGGGAAAATATCAAGTAGAGGGAAACAAATTGAATGTCTACAAACCTTTAAAAGCAGTGGAACACATTTAATATACAATTAGCTCTCATTAAGAACAGGAAGGTTTTATATGATCTGCATACAACATCTGTTATGTCATAGATTGAGTATAACATGCAATTCTGGGCATTAATTTATTGAAAGGAATGGTTGCATTTGAAGGGATACAGAGGAATTTTGAAATGTTGTGGCCAAGGGTAGAAGATTTTGACTCTGCACAAAGATTCCTTAAACTCAAATTATTTTATTTGCAACAGATTAGACGACAGGAGGCTTAATTAAGTTGTGTAAAATTATCAGCACCTAGAGAGAATAAAACAAGTCTATTTCCTTAGCAGAACAGCCAAGTACCAAAGACATTGATTTAAAGCATGTCATAGCCGAATTAGAAGGGAGATGAGGAACAATATTTTTATCCTGTGGGTTCTAGAACTTGCTGGTGAATGATTGGTATACACAGAACCCATAATGACATTAAACACAAAGATTCTGCAGATGCTGGGAATCTTGAGCAACATATTGAATCCTACTGAAGGGTCTCAGCCCAAACCATCAACTGGTTATTCCTCTCCCAAGATGCTGCCGGACCTGCTGTGTTCCTCTAGCATATCACGTGAGTTACAATGCAGTGCATGGCTACATTACAGCACTCTCAAAAAATGAGATGTGGAATAAAACATCACTCTTAAGTAATTTATGGAAGTAAATAAACAAACAAACACAAAATATTAAGAGATCTGAACTAGTTTTTCAAGGACAGCCATCTCGGGCAGCCAGTTCACAGTAGCAGGCTACTTAAGGGATTTGATTTGGAAAATTATAATATACATTCTTTCTATAATAGTTGCACAATGACACATTATCAAACAAAATGGTGTTAATTTTTAGTTAATTAAAACTGTAATCCTTTTTCCTCTGCCTATAGCACTATCAAAGTTTCCTTGCCTATAGGCCATGGGGATATTACTGCTGAGAGGAAAACTTCCAATAGGAACATATCACCACTTGTAATACAGGATTCAATGGGAAAAAAGAATGATGGGAAATTACAATATGGACAAGTTTTCTAGGAAGCAATCCCTCAAGAATACACCCTAGCTGGGTAAGCACTTGAAGATATATGACCTGTAATATCAAGGACACAATGCTAGAAGAAGGGATTGGCTGGGTAGGTCCAGTATTCTGCTAATATGGACGATATGAGCCAATGTCCTCCTTGTGAATTATAAATTATCTATAATTTTCTATGATTCTAATATATGTAACTCCAGATACAAACAAATAGGTATCTCCAATTATAGTATGTGATTGGTCTTAATTGCCATATGAAGTAGAAACACAATTTTAAAACTGAACGACTTTAAAAATTTACAATTATCATTTAACAGCTCCTTCTCAGGAGAAACTTGTCTTGCCATGATGACCACAACTTCAAGCTTAACCCCAAAGAAAGAAATTGCCAATAACGAATTAGTTTGTTATGAAATGTAGCAAACAAGGGGTGCATTATGCATCATTATGAGAATGAAGGTTTGCACATTTACAACTCATACATTGTGCATGATGTGGTGGCAATATTTATTTCCGATCAACAGCAACACACACAAATGCTGGAGGAACTCAGCAGGCCGGACAGCATCACTGAAAAGAATAAACAGTCGACATTTCGGGCCGAGACCCTTCATAATTTCCCATCCCTCATTGTCTTTCAACTGAGGAAACAGTATAGGGTCAGCCAACATGGTGAGCTCAGAGTCATGTTTTGACCAAGGTGAACAAACTCCACAACATTGAGCTCATCTGCAAAGAGCACTGCCAAAAGGAAGCAGCAACCGTCATAAAGGGCCACCACCATCCATGCTCTCTTCTTGGTGCTACCATGGAGAAAGAGGTACAGGAGCTTTAGGTCTCACACCACCAGGTTCAGAAACAGTAACTCCCCTTCATCCATGATGTTTCTGAATCAGCATTCAGCATGGGCAACTTCACTCACTACAACACTGAACTGATTACTGAACACAACCTATGGACTCGCTTTCAAGGACCCTATAATTAATGTTCTATTTATTTAACTATCTATCTGTCTATTAATTTATTATTTGCCTTTTTTATTGTACTTGCACAGTTTGTCTTCTATTGCACATTGGTTGCATGCCAGTCTTTGTTTTTTTGTAGTTTTCTGTTGATTCTATTGTATTTCTTTGCACGTGGCCAGGTGGTTAAGGCATTCATCTAGTGATCTGAAGGTCACCAGTTTGAGCCTTAGCTGAGACAGCGTGTTTGTGTCCTTGAGTAAGGCACTTAACCACACATTGCTCTATGACTGTGTGAGGTCCGCGCCTTGTAAGGCATGAAAATGCCCAATGCTGGCCTCTCAGGCCTGAGTTGATGATCCCTCCTCCCCCTCCCTCCTCCCTCCCCTCCTCTTTGTTGTACTGTGAATGCCTGTAAGAAAATGAATCTCAGGGTAGTATCACACATCAAAGTTGCTGGTGAACGCAGCAGGCCAAGCAGCATCTATAGGAAGAGGCGCAGTTGACGTTTCAGGCCGAGACCCTTCGTCAGGACTAACTGAAGGAAGAGTGAGTAAGGGATTTGAAAGGGATTGAAATCTCAGGGTAGTATCTGTGACATACATATACTTGGATTATAAATTTACTTTGAACTTTAAGGATTTTGGATTTTCTTCCTGAAGAGCATTAATATATTAAAAAATGATTTTTTCTTAAATAATCGAAAGCTTCCAACTTAATGTTTTATTTTCCCGGTCTACTTCATTATTTGAATTTAATTCCCACAGTGTCATAGTTGGATTTGGATTTGAGTCCTTTAATCAATTGTACAGAACATTAGATACAAGTCTACCAACATAATAATTATATTTTTTGCAGTGCTTTATTTGCTGGGGTTTTATAAAGCTTTTTTTTATGACCTTGTAGTCAAAGAGATAGCTGCAAGATATAATTGTTCTTCTTCTTGTGTATAGTTGTGATATGGCTGACATTGAAGAATGAGAGTATTGGGTCAGGACCTTCAACTGATCTGTTTATATTAAATTCTTCAGCAGTCTTTGTTACTCCATTTTTTATTCTTGGCAAAGGGAAGTAAACAGTTCACACTGAACATAACAAATTGCTCTAGTAAGAAAGTTGTAAATCTGAAGTACTGTTACCATTTCTGCTGGCGTGTGATATTCAACATAAAAATAACAGTAGTATTAGATGTTACGTCTACAACCAGTCAAGCAATTTCTCATACTCAGCATAAAATTTATGCTCTGGATACATCTGGTGAAATTTCATTATATTTCCATTTTCCTTTGCAGTTTTTTTAATCAAATGTGATTCTATGTTGAAACTTTTACGTAGCATATTGTGATTCATCGAACGCTGGTCAAGAAATAATGCCACAAACATGAGAAAATCTGCAGATGCTAGAAATCTAAAGCAACACATACAAGCTGCTGGAGGAATTCAGCAGGTCAGGGAGCATCTATGCAAAAGAGTGAACAGTCGATGTTTCAGGCTGAGACCCTTCTTCAAGGCAAGAAATAGTTCCATGCTCCTTTACAGGTACCTAAAAGGCACTTACGTGTCGAATACTGATGGCAGAATAACAGCTTTGCAAAATTGATCAAGTTATGAGATGAATGGATGGAAGCTGAAAATAGAATAACAAGTACTTGTGGTTGTCACTGTCACCAGATAAAGTTAATTTGTTTGAAAAAAAGTACCTGAGAGTGCACGGGGTAGATCAGTGATAACCTAGATCGAATGTCCTGTAAAACATTTCTGCCAACTTCTAAACATACTGCTTTTTCCCACATACTAGTTCTCCATCCCCACCTACACTGTCCAATTAGATAACTTAGTGAAGTTAACTCCACTGAAAATGGTTCTACCTCCAGAATTTATCTCACTGGGGAAGTCTGAGAGTTCAGAATCAGAATCAGGATTAATATCACCAGCATATGTCATGAAATTTGTTAACTTTGTGGTAGCAGTACAATACAATACATGATAATATTCAGGAAAAAATGAGTAAATCAAGTATAAAATAAGTAAATATAATTATAAATATGTGTATTAAATAATTAAATTAAAAATAGCACAAAAACAGAAATAATAAAAATGTGATGTCGTGTTCATGGTTCAATGTCCATCTAGGAATCGGATGGCAGAGGGGTAGAAGCTGTTCCTGAATCACTGAGGGTGTACCTTCAGGCTTCTGTACTTCCGTCCTGATGGTGACAATGAGAAGAGGGCACGTCCTGGGTGATGGGGGTCCTTAATAATGGATGCTGCCTTTCTGAGTTGTAAAATCAAATTATGGAAAAATTTTGTATACTGTCCTATTTTATATTTCAGTGGGATGCAGTAATCAATCCATTACTACTTTTATTTTTTTAATCTTATTTTTAAATAAAGCCTTTCAAAATTTTCACATTGCACTCAAAAGCAGATGAACATTTGGAGCCCTCTTATACGTGGAGACTTAATAACAATATTTATAAGACACTAATAACAACATTTAAAGAGAATGCAAGATGTTCTGCACATGCTGGCAATCTTGAGCAACAGATACACAAAGTACTGGACAAAATTCAATTGACAGTTTGGTCCGAGTCCTGATGAAGTGACTTGGTCCAAAATATTCATTCTTTATTCCACTGCATAGATGTTGCCTGACTTGCTGAGTTCTTCCAGCATATTCTGTGTGTGGAGAGGGCCAAAAGTAGGCAAATAAGACTGGCATAGAGATGGACGTTGTGGTCAGAATGAATGAGTTGGGCTGACGGGCTTGTTTCAATGTTGTATTCGTCCATGACTCTGCGTGCAGAGCCTGAAGTCCCTCACCAACAGGTTCAAGAACAGCGGTTTCCCTTCAACCATTTGATTACTAAACCTACCAGCACCCCCTCATAATTTTTATTTATTTTATTTTTAGGCATCCGTTAGTCTCATGAGACCATGGATTTCCACCTTGGAAGGTTTCCAAGGCACCGGTCTGGGCAAGGTCGTATGGAAGACCAACAGTTGCCCATGCTGCAAGTCTCCCCTCTCCATGCCACCGATGTTGTCCAAGGAAAGAGCATTACTACCCATACAGCTTGGCACCGGTGTCGTCGCAGAGCAATGTGTGGTTAAGTGCCTTGCTCAAGGACACACGTGCTGCCTCAGCCAATGCTCGAACTAGTGACCTTCAAATCACTAGACGAATGCCTTAACCACTTGGCCACATGCCAACACTCCCCTAATAATTAGAGTTTAGTAGATCAATGATCACTTGCACTAAAATGGACTTTGTGTACTTTTTGTTCTACTTCTGTTTTTACTTGTAAAAATTTTGTTTAATTTATGCTTAATTCAGGTCTTTCTTGCAAATTCTGTTTAAATGATACTACGTGCTGTAATGCTGCTACATGTAAGTTTTTCATTGCCCATGTTCATACATCTACTTGTGCTCAGGACTATAAACTTGACTTTGACCATGGTTGTGGGTGCCTCCTGTCCCTAAATTAATATTTTAAACAGTTGCAATAAAATCATTGAATGTCAAATCATGCAAATAAAGTTTTCATTTAAAAATTTACAATTGAATGGAACAGTGGTATATCTGAGGAAATAACTGCTCTGAAGCACCACAACAGAGCAGAAGCTCACTTATTTAGTCTTGTTCATTCCAGCAGAGGAAATCCTGGTGCAATGTGGCTGTTTCTATTTGATTTAGCTGAATTAGTCACTTATTCACAGAGTCATAGAAGAGTGCAGCACAGAAACAGGCCCTTTGCCCATCTAGTCTATGCTGAAACCATTTAAATTGCCTACTCCCAAAGACTTAATTTGGTCTTCATATGATCGTATACCATCCTGAGCCAAAATTGAAGACTACAGTATGAGCCACATGTTATATATTGTTCAGCTCCTTTCAATCCAATGGGATTTGCTATCTGAATATTGTGAAAGAAAACTCTTCACTCGATTGGACGAGGGCAGCTCTAACAAAAAAAACATGAATCTAAAGACTACTCAGAACAAAGCAGCCCACTTGTTTGGCCTCAATTGCCCACTCTAAACATAACATCAAAGGTGAAACAAGTAAGTGGAGCATGAGGGGAAACTGCTTCACTCAGTGGGTGGTGAGAGTGTGGAGCGATTTGCTGACAGAAGTGGTGAATGCAGGTTTGATTTCAACATTTTTTTTATTGAGGTGCAGTGCAGAATAGTAGTGAGGTTGCAAAGTATACCTTCAGAACACACTTTGGCTGGTTTCTGAGAACCCTCAAACATATGGACTCTACCACCAAGAAGAACAAGGGCATTGGGTGATGGGTTCCCCTCTCAGTGAGACACAATTCTAACTTGAAAGCATGTCCTTCATCCTCACTGGTTGAAAATCCTGAAACTCCATCCTTGGTAGCACTGAAGGAACGTACCACTGCCAGCGCATTAATGTAAATATCTTATCAGCCAATCATGTGGCAGCAACCCAATACATAAAGCGTGCAGACGTGGTCAGAAGGTTCAGCTGTTGTTCAGACCAAACATCAGAATGGAGAAGAAATGTGATCTAAGCGGTATTGACCGTGGATGATTGTTGGTGCCAGATGGAGTGGTTTGAGTATCTCAGAAACTACAGATCTCCTGGGATTTTCATGCACAACAAGTTCAGGAGATTACAGAGAATGGCATGGAGAACAAAAAAAAATCCTGTGAGTGACAGTTCTGTGGGTGAAAACACACTGTTAATAAGGGAGGTCAGAGGAGAATGGGCAGGCTGGTTCAAGATGACAGGAAGACGGCAATAACTCAGACAACCACATGTAACAACAGTGGTGGACAGAAGAGCATCTCCAAATGCTCATTGAACATTGAGGTAAATGGGCTACTCAGCAGAAGACAATGAACATACACACAGTGGTACTTTATGGAGGTACATAATGAATTGACCACTGAGTGTAAGTACAGCACAGTGACGGAGGTACAAATGTAATCGTTCTCTTTAAGGGCCAGAGAGTGCACGGTGGGCCAACTAGTCTTCTCTACTGCCATATAACCTAATGATTCAATGAAATAATTGGCTACATTACAGACAAAATTATAAGAGCAGTAGGACAAGAGGATTCTTCCCTTTGGGCAATGAATAAATACATGTAGTTTGTATTCGGGAAGAAGTTAAGGTGAAACCATGGGTATTTTCTTTTCTTGTACAAATCTAAAATCAAAATTATCCTCATTGTGTCAAGATTTATTAATGAGCTCAAAAGCAAAGAAGTTAAAAGACATGTCAGTCTCCTGTAAAAAAATCTATTGAGATTCTATCTAATCCTGGAGCTATCCCCTTAGCCAATTTATTGATTGCATTTTCATACTCTTGAAGGGCAGAGAACGCCTCTCAATGTATCTTCATATCTTGATTTATAGAAGGTGGATTTAGATTCCAAAATTATTTTTGTAATTTCTCATCCAAAGGGAAATAATCAGCCTGACAATCAAACACAATTTCATAAGCTAATTATTTATATCCATTCAGTATGGTTTCCATGTATAATCTGAACCAATTTATATTAGATTAATTTTTGAAGTATCCACTTCTCAGGCCAGTGAGTAATCAGGTATCATATTTTCCTTCTGTGATCAAAAAATATGACACAGAGCATTATGTTTGATCCATTAGAGAAATATTATGTATCTGACCTGTCAATTATAAATTTATGCAGTTGGATTTTACAACCTTGTACAAATGTTTCAATCTAGTAACTTGCCTCTTGCATTCACGTAATGGGGTTTGCTTTTGTTTTTTTATAGCTGATGCACGGCATAATTTTCCTTCATACAGGGCTCACGTTTTAAGTTGCTATCTGTGTGATTGGACTCATAAGAAGGGAGAATGTTCAAAGTAAAGTAATAGCAAAGAGCAATAACAATAAAACAACCAAATCAAGTCTGTTGCCACAGGCACATATCAGTGGAATGAAACAATGTAGATTAACCTATCCGACTATTGAATATCTTCTGCAACTTGCCAAAAATAATTGAGATTAATTCTTTTAATCAAGGGTTTTAGCAAGATGCTATTTTATGTAACTTTATTGCTCCTAATCTTTCTTCGACTCTGTCTTCTACGTTAAATAAGCAAAAGAGATCTTGATTAAACCAAGAGTTATACATGTTGAATAAGAAGACTGCAGAATCATGAAAGTATATCCCCCTTTCTCTGCGTTATTTCTTTCTTACTTTCATCTTTTTAGGAAGATGGAATCCAAGAGAAATACCAAAAACAATACAAAAGAACTGGCCAAAAATCAATTGTCATGCATAAGTTAGAGGAGCAAAATGAACCTAATAAAGAAAAAAGAATTCATAAACATTTAAATCAATTTTAGATAGGTGAACGTAGCTTGGGAAATAAATTGAAAGGAATATATAGAAAACGACAAGGGGGCATAATAAAGCGAAGTAGTGAAGGATTTCATGGGCAAAGACAGCCAGCAATTAAGATGCTGTAAATTTTGTTAAATGATGATCACACAGTAGCTGAGACTGAATGGGCAAACCTTCTATTGCAACTAAGATGGTACAATGAAAATAATTTCATCCTATTTCATCAATTTCAAATAATGGACAAATGAACTCACAGGTCAAGTGCTCCCCACTATTGAGCCCATCTACATGGAGCGCTGTTGCAGGAAAGCAGCATCCATCAAGGATCCCCACCATCCAGGCCATGGTCTCTTCTCACAGCTGCCATCAAGAAGGAGCCTCAGGTCCCATACCACCAGGTTCAGGAACAGTTATTATCCTTCAACTATCGGGCTCCTGAATCAGTGGGGATAATTTCAACAAACTTCACTCACCCCAACATTGAACTGTTCCCAAAGCCTTTAGACACACTTTCAAGGACTGTTTATCTTATGTTCTCAATATTTATTGATTATTTATCGATAATTATTATTTTGTTTCCTCCCTCTTTTTGTATGTTTTTTTGCATATTGGTTATTTGTCTACTTCTGTTGTGTACAGTTTTTCATTGATTCTATTGCATTTCTTTGTATTTACTGTGAATGCCTGCAGGAGAATGAATCTGAGGGCAGTATATGGTGACATATACATATTTTGATAATAAATTTACTTTGATCTTTAACTTTGAAACAGTCTAGATTTACAAAGGATTAGAGCCTCAAATCCAGATTTAAAATCAGATTTATTATTACTAGCTTATATTATATGAACTTTGCGGCAGCAGTACAGTGTTACGGTAATATTACAAAAAATTACATAATTAAATAAATAGTGCAAAACAAAAGAATAACAATGTAGACTTCATGGGTTTTTGGGCCATTCAGAAATTTGAAGTGAGAAGGGAAGAAGCTGTTTCTGAATTAATTATTGTGAGTCTTTAGGCTCTTGTACCTCTTCCCTGAAGATCAGAAAGAGAAGAGGATGGTGATGTCCTTAATGATGGGTGTCACCATCGTGAAGCACCACCTCTTGAAGGTATCCTCTGTGGACCTCAGATCCACACAATAAGAAAAACACAACATTATTTTCACAAAGTGGTTCCTTAAGATTATTATAGCCAGGGGTGGTAATGAGGACAACCTCGCTCTACCTATTATATGTCCCCAATGGTGTGCACCTCAAATAGCCTCTGACAACCAAGTCCAGCTCCTGGGCCTTCACGTGTGGATAGCTACTAAGCCCGGCGGAATTTTTTTTTGATGACAGAAGGGGCAAAGATGGGTTACTGGTGCCTTAAAGCCAGTCGCTTTAGGCAGATGGTGCTTGTCAGCCATGGTTGGAGAAGGAAAACTTTGATCTTAAACCTCTGCTGCCTTTTGCTATAGCCACTTATGGAGAAGGCTTTGGGAGTAAACTCTGAGGGAAAAATCCAAAGCTGGAGTCCCTATGACAGTCCTATGTTGAGTTCAACACTGACTGGCAACTCCTGCGATGCTGCTGGTATCAAACTGTATCAGTTTCTGCTGTTCCTTTGGTTTCATCAGCATAGAGAGAGGAAATTGCTACATGGGCATCAGCTTGCTCTCCATGTCGTACCACCCAGGCTTGTGTATCTAGACAGCTAGGACGCAACTTCCATGGTCGACCTTGACTGATGGAGGCTTCACCATTTTCACAAAGTGAAACTTTTACTGGCCAATATCCACGTGAACACAAGACGGAATAACTGAATTCTAAAAGTATTTGACCTGATCCAGTTTTATCAATTAACATCAAATACATGTAGTGGCCATTTAATTAGGTGCCTCCTGTATCTAATAAAATGGCCATTGAGTGCATGTTCATGGTCTTCTGTTGCTGTAGCTCCTCCATTTAAAGGTTTGACATGCTGTGCATTCAATGATGGTCTTCTGCACACCACCCTTGTAATGCTTTGTTATTTGAGTTACTGTCATTTTCCTGTCAGTGTGAACTAGACTGGCCATTCTCCTCTGACCTCTCTCATAAGCAAGCGTGAAATGCCTGCTTCGCTGCTGCTGCTACTGTGTGGTCCAGAACCTCCGGAAGAGAAGACCCCGAGTCCTCAGCTTTGCTTGTTGCTGGGTGGCCAGGGTGGGGTCAAAGCGCTCGGCAGAGGATGGTGCTCAGAGAGGCTGTGTCGGAGGGGCTGGTTGGAGGCTCGAAGTTTTCGGACGGACTCAGAGTCCGCTGCAGTCGGGTGCTTCCAATGGTGCTGCATCGGCAAGTTGGCAGCGCTTGGAGGTTCAAGGCAGGGAGAGTTTCTCCCTTCTGCCACCTGCGTGAGATGATGAGTCTATCGGGACTTTAAGACTTTTTTTTTACCGTACCCATGGTCTGCTCTTTATCAAATTATGGTATTGCTTTGCACTGTTGTAACTATATGTTATAATTATGTGGTTTTGTCAGATTAGTCTTGGTTTGTCCTGTGTTTTCTTGTGATATCATTCTGGGGGAACGTTGTATCATTTTTTAATGTATGCACTTCTAAATGACAATAAACGAGGACTGAGTGTCCTCAAAATCTAATCTAATAAGCAAGCCATTTTTGACCAAAGAACTGCCATTCATTGGATTTTGTTTTTTGTTTTTCCACACTATTTTCTGTAAACTCTAGAGACGGTTGTGCATGAAAGTCCCAGGAGACCAGCGGTTTCTGAGATACTCAAACCGACTTGTGTGACAGCAACAATCATTCCTCAGTCAAAGTCAATTAGATCACATTTTTCCTCATCTTGATGTTTGGTGTAGATCTCTTGACCATATGATTGACTGCTGAGATATTTGCATTAACTATCAGGAATACAGGTGTACCTAATAAAGTGGCCACTGAATGTATTTATAAAGATATCTCAAAGTTAGGAAGACATTGAAAACATTTTCCTTTGAGAATTGATGTTACAGAAATAGGAACTCTCACTATGCACACAAATTAGTGAGATGTGGACAGATAAGGTTTGAATCCAGAAAGGACTCTATTCCATGGTGAAAAGGTAACTCTTTACAATGCAGTGCCACAGTAGTTTGAAGCACAGTTATCACTGTTCAAGGTTTGCACTGCTGATTTCCTCCAGTTTCTATGAAAAGTTGCTTTCAGATAAAATATTTGGAGCCCAAGACACAAAAATAAGTCAAGTTTCTTCAAAATTAAAGTCTAAAAAAAAGAGAACATCAGAAGATTAATTATCAAGTGCAGCTTTGGAAACTAAATTATAGGGGCAAGATAATATGATTTTATTCAAAATAGCAAAATAGTCCAAGTAACTGTGAAATGCATTTGGGATTATCTTTTCAATCTCTTTATAAAGGCAATGTTCTATTTTTAATTGATTCGCAGCAGGTTGTTAGATATAAGCTTAATTCAGGATTCCCCTGACAAAATTACAGTGTCTAATATTGAACTTTATTGTGATAATGAAAAGACTCTGATATTTTAGCAAAATTTAATTCAGCTAAGTAGTTATATCACACATTATAAAAAGGTTACATGCATATTATTTGCCCTAGGTCTTGGCCAAAGACTTAACAGTCAATGGAATATATTGGGTCTCTCCTTTTTCTTCCTCTCCTCTCTTCTCTGCCTCTTCTCCCCTCTCTTCCCTCCCTTCCCATCCCATCCCCTTTTTTCTCCTTTCCATTCCGCTCCTCTCATCTCCCCCTCCTTCCATCTCCTCTCTTTTCCTCTCTTCTCTCCGCTTCTCCTTTCATCTCCTCTCCTCTTCGCTTTCCATCTTGTCTCCTCTTCTCTCCTTTCCTCTCCTTGCTCCTCTCCTTCTGTCTCCTCCATTGACAAGCTGCCCACACTACCAATTTCCCTAACACTTCACCAGTGCACAAAGCTAGTGTCTAACATGTGAATGTGGTGCCCATGGCAACTCTCAGACCACTGGAGATAGAGATGGCCTCATTCCACAGAAATATTGTTAACTTCCATTTTTCACATTCCAATGAGCTAAAATGTTCTTGATCTCTGTATCAAGCAAGCTTTCAGAATTAGGAACTCCCTTAACACTTGGACTATCTGCATTTTTATCTGCCCTGATTCACCATTTTAGTTTCCACACTCAGTCACTTGATCTGAAGAATTTAAAAGGTAGGCATGATTCAGTCAGTTTAGTTGACTTACCTCTTAAAATGTAAGTGTTCTTAGAAAAATGATTTTAAAATGTTGCCTTGCAAATGTGGAATGGACTTGGTTCGATACAAATGAGTAGTTAACTTGGCCATTACAGAGGGTGTAGGACTTCTATCAGAAGGGGACTAAAATGAGAAAGCATGATATGCTTCACTCCCAACTGAATAGCAGCAGGTTTTGTCCTGATCTGTAACTGCCCTGTTCACTATAATAACACTTGGGCATCTTACTTGCCATTTTTGACCAATAAAATGCATTCAAAGGCTTCCCTTTGTCCAGAAATTATTTTCCATTTGTTCCTAAGAAGTTGACATTTGTTCTTTGGAAACATGAGTGGAAATTCACTTAATTTCATCCCATAGCTTGTCACACCAGACAGTCAGCCATTCTTGTCTGGCGTGTAATGTCAGGATTGGTCTCCTTTTAGATTAACCGGGTCACGGTATGAACGTTCCTGACTCGACCCTTGTTTTTTTTAATGAGGCTCAGTGGCTAGCTTGACGCTCAACTCGGCATGGATGGAAAGCGTGCCCGGGTGGGGGGGGATGGGGGCGACTGGGTTCGAACTCGGGAGCCTTCGCTCCGAAGTCCGGCGCTGATCGCTGATGCCACTGTGCCACCAGCCGGCCCTATTCACTTAATGTAATATTTCTTCAAAGGCCTGAATGGATTCAGCGGAGAAGTGTTTATGCTGTTTATGCCTCCCTGAGTGAGGAAGTGAATTTCACAGTTAGAAAAATATTCTTCGCTCAACTGACCCGATCACCAGTTCTTTTATATCTGATGTTATTAGAGGCTAGCAAAATTCTTAACATTTGAATTACATTTTCAAAAGCAGCTTTTCCACCACCACCTCAAAGTACAGTTTGTAGTATGAGACAATAGATAGATAGAAATAGCAACTTACAGTGTTGTGTAAAATATTATTCTATATAAATGTCAGAGCTCCAAGGACAGAGATCTGCGGGCCCTGAGAACAAGGGCCGGTATCCCCGAGGCTGGCGACTCCTGGGGTCCGATGCCCATGATCGGTGAGTCCTGGGGTTGAAGCTCTGATGCCGGAGGTACTGGAGTTAGAAGTCCCGAGGAGAGTGAGCTCTGGAATTCAAAGCCACTAGGTTAATGAGTCCAGAGGTGAGTTGCCTGATGTCTGTGAGCCCAGGGCTACAGCCTGAAGATTGAAATCCTGGAGGTGTCCTGTCCTGAGGTTGGAGGCTCCTGTGTGTGTGTGTGTGTGTGTGTGTGTGTGTGTGTGTAGGTGGGTCGGTTGTGGAAAGTGCTTTGTCTCACTATTGCTCTTATTGTATGTTGATATTATGCTGAACATTGTGGGCATGCTATATAGTGCTGCAAACTGTAGCGACATGTGTGGGTGCCCCATCACATCCTCAGACTGCACTGATTGCTCACGAATACAATGCATTTTACTGTATGTTTCGATGTGCACGTGACAAATAAATAAACTTAAATCTAAATCTAAAATGTATTTCCACAAAGTGTCACAACAAGGTTGCATATTGCCTGTAAGCATAATTAAATGCCTTCTAATTGCATTAATTAAAATCAGGAAATTTATTCAGCTGCAACAACTATTGGTCTATATTTTATAAGGAATAGCTGTCAGGTCTGTGTGAAACTGCTGCTATTTCCCCAACTAAGTCAAAACAATCCAGGCAATACTGGGTTTGGTTTCAGTTGCCTCTTTATAGGAGGGATGTGAAATATAGGAGCGTGCAGAGGTTACATAGGGAGTGGGAGATATGCAGAACGCACTGCCAGGGTTTGTGTTAGAGGCAGATACATTAGGAACATTAAGAGACTCTTATATAGGCAATGAATGATAGAAAAATGGAGAGCTATGTGGGATGGAAGGGTTAAACTGATCTTACAGTATGTTAAAGGGTCAGCACAATATCTGGGGTGTAGGGCCTGTACTTTGTTGTACTGTTCTATGCTCTACATACTATATTCACCTTATATATTAAGACCAAAGTTGCTCAAGTGGTTCTGGATTATAGTGACATTGCTATTCTTTTTAATATCTTTGTGTAGCCTTACATTGTCAGTCAGCTTTTTTTTCTTCAAAATTTTTATCAATTTTTCTACATATGAGAATACAGAGTTCAAGAAAAAAGCAATATATTAAATACATTATACTGAATCGCACATACAAACTCCTTACTCTATCTTCATACAAATTGATTAATTCATAATATTGAAATATAGTGAATTTATTATATGAAAAAAAAATCAAACCCACTACGAAGACCGAAGCTGATTAGTAGAAGAAAAAAGAAAAAAAGTATATTATTCGCCATCATCTGTGCTTTAACGGCAAACCAAAGGTTTTGAAACTAGTTCAAAAAAGGTCCCCACAATGTTTGAAAGTCTTGATTAGATTCAGAAATTGAACTCTGAATCTTCACTATATTTAAACATGACATCACATCACGCAGCCACTGAAAGTGAGTGGGCAGAACCACATGTTTCCATTTAGGGAAGAGCACCTTCCTAGCCATAAGAGAAATAAAAGCCAGAATGTGCAAATCAGATTTCTCCAAAATACTATCCTTTCCTCCAACAATACCAAATAAAGCGGTCAAAGGATTAGGCTTAAAATTTACTTTAATAAGTACCGAGAAGTTTTGAAATACTTCTTTCCAACAGTTTTCAAGACTCGGGTATGTCAAAAACATATGAATGAGTGAAGCTTCTCTATTATTACATTTATCACAATAAGGAGATATATCCAAGTAAAAGTGAGACAACTTATCCTTGGTCATGTGGGCCCTATGGACCACTTTAAATTGTAGGAGAGCGTGGTGAGCACATAAGACCATAAGACCATAAGACAAAGGAGCAGAAGTAGGCCATTCGGCCCATCGAGTCTGCTCCGCCATTTTATCATGAGCTGATCCATTTTATCCTATTTAGTCCCACCTGCCCCGCCTTCTCACCATAACCTTTGATGCCCTGGCTACCCAGATACCTATCAATCTCTGCCTTAAACATGCCCAATGACTTGGCCTCCACTGCTGCCCGTGGCAACAAATTCCATAGATTCACCACCCTCTGACTAAAAAAATTTCTTCGCATTTCTGTTCTGAAAGGGCGCCCTTCAATCCTGAAGTCATGCCCTCTCGTACTAAACTCCCCCATCATGGGAAACAACTTTGCCACATCCACTCTGTCCATGCCTTTTAACATTCGAAATGTTTCTATGAGGTCTCCCCTCATTCTTCTAAACTCCAAGTAATACAGTGCAAGAGCGGACAAACGTTCCTCATATGTTAACCCTCTCATTCCCGAAATCATTCTCGTGAATCTTCTCTGTACCCTCTCCAATGTCAGCACATCCTTTCTTAAATAAGGAGACCAAAACTGCCCACAGTACTCCAAGTGAGGTCTCACCAGCGCCTTATAGAGCCTCAACATCACATCCCTACTCCTATACTCTATTCCTCTAGAAATGAATGCCAACATTGCATTCGCCTTCTTCACTACTGACTCAACCTGGAGGTTAACTTTAAGGGAATCCTGTACGAGGACTCCCAAGTCCCGTTGCATCTCAGAACTTTAAATTCTTTCCCCATTTAAATAATAGTCTGCCTGTTTATTTTTTCTGCCAAAGTGCATAACCATACACTTTCCAACATTGTACTTCATTTGCCACTTCTCTGCCCATTCTTCCAATCTATCCAAGTCTCTCTGCAGACTCTCCGTTTCCTCAGTACTACCGGCCCCTCCACCTATCTTCGTATCGTCAGCAAACTTAGCCACAAAGCCATCTATTCCATAATCCAGCCATCTATTCCATAACGATGAAGTGTTAACCAATTTAAAAATTTCATTCCAAGTTTCCTCAGAAAATGAAGTCTGTAAGTCTTGTTCCCAAAGATTTTTAATTTTATCTAAAGGAACATTTCTCATTCCCAGCAACATATTATAAATATTAGATATAGATCCATTATAAAAAGGTTTCAAATTAAAAATTACATCTCGTAGATTCTTATCAGGATCTTTAGGAAATGTACATATTTGAGACCGTAAAAAGTCTCTTATTTGTAGGTATCAAAAAAAGTGAGTTTTAGGTAAGCTATATTTAGCTGACAATTGCTCAAACAAAAGGAGACTTCTCTCCAAAAACAAGTCCTGGAAGCATTTGATACCTAACCTATCCCATTCTTTAAAAGCCACATCTATCATAGAAGATTTAAAAAAATAATTAGAAAAAATGGGAGTTGAAAGAGAAAATCTCAATAAGCCAAAGTATTTTCAGAATTGTACCCAAATTCTCATATTATGTTTAACTACCAAATTGTCAGTTAACTTACTCAGAGATAAAGGAAGTGAGGATCCAAGAAGAGAAATAATAGAAAATTTATTAACAGAGTTAGTTTCTAAAGAAACCCACATCGGACAATTCTCACGATTAATGTAATATAACCAAAGTGTAAGATTACGTATATTAACTGCCCAATAATAAAATCTAAAATTTGGTAAAGCTAGCCCTCCATTCTTTTTAGCTTTCTGAAGATGAATTTTGTTTTGTCTTTTATTAATATTTTATATATTTTTCTATATATAGGATGATTTAATAGAATCAAGAGAATCAAAAAAAGATTTAGGATAAGAACAGGCAATGCCTGAAAAAGACATATAAATTTAGGTAAAATATTCATTTTAATAGAATTAATTCGGCCAATCAGTGATAACGAAAGAGGTGATCAATTTGATAGTGTCCTTTTTACATAATTCAATAGGGTAAGAAATTTTTCTTTAAATAGGCACTTATAATTTTTAGTAATTGTTATACCTAAGTACGTAAATTGGTTTCTTACAATTTTAAAAGGAAGGTTAGAATTAGTTGATATCCAATTATTCAAAGGAAAAAGCACTCTTTTGTAAATTCAGTTTATAGCCTGAGAACTGGCTGAAACAGGAGAGTAAAGAAAGTGCATAGGATAACGAAGTCTCGACATTGAAAATAAAGAGCAATAGATCATCAGCAGAAAGCAAAATTTTGTGGATAGTGCCGCTCCTTAGAATACCAGTGATATCATTAGATTCTTGGAAGGCTATGGCTCGGGGTTCTGAAGTCAGATCAAAAAGCAAAGGGCTCAACAGACAGCCTTGTCTGGTGCCACGTTGAAGCTTAAATGGTTTGGAGTTCTGAGAATTAGTAATAACCCTAGCAGAGGGAACTAAATAAAATAATTTAATCCATTGAATGAAATCAGGTCCAAAATTGAATTTTTCTAAAATTTTAAATAAATAATTCCATTCAACTCTGTCAAAGGCCTTCTCAGCCTCTAGGGATACCACACATTCCGATATCTCCTTAGAAGGAGAATAGATAACATTTAATATATGACGAATACTAAAATGAGAATATCGAATTTTGATAAATCCAGTCTGATTATCAGAAATGACAGATGGTAAAATATTTTCAATCCTACGGGCCAGAACTTTAGATAGAATCTTAGTATCAACATTAAGTAAAGAAATTGGTCTATAGGAAAAGCATTCAATTGGATCCTTATTCTTTTTAAGGATAAGGGAAATGGAAGCTCGTAGAAAGATTGAGGAAGTCTGCCCAACTTAAATGAATCCGAAAAAAAAACTGAACATAAATGAGGTATAAGCAGTGAGGAAAAGGTCTTATAAAACTCTCCAGAAAATCCATCTGGACCCGGAGCTTTCCTCAAGTGCAATGAGTACATAGCCTCGGCAATTTCCTCAAAAGAAATAGGTTTTTCCAACTGCTTTCTGTTGTCAACAGAGATTGTGGGAATATTTAATTGGTCTAAAAAATTGTTCATTACAGTGTTACCCCTTGGAGAGTCAGAGCTATAGAGTCTAGAATAAAATTCTCTAAAAGTACCATTTATTTCTAAATGATCAGTTGTCCTATCACCGTTAGATTTACGTATTTCTTTAATCGGCTGTTTAGCTATAAAAATTTTAATTTGATTAGCTAATAATTTACCTGTTTTGTCTCTATGAATATAAAATTGACCTTTATCTTTTAGGAGTTGAGTTTCAATTGGATAAGTGGAGATCATATTTAGTTTTAATTTCAACATGTCTTTTATATCAAGCAGGATCTGGAACCAAGGCATACTGTTGGTCTAATTGTTTCAACTGGTTAGTTAAATCACTTCTCTCTTTATTAGCTTTTTTCTTAATACTTGCAGTATAAGAAATAATTTGTCCTCTAGTAAAAGCCTTAAAGGCATCCCATTTGATAAGACCAGAAATCTCCTCTAACGTATTGCTTCAAAAATAAAGAGTAATTTGTCTCTCCATAAACTTTAAAACATCTTTATCAGATAACAAAGTTAGATTAAAAGGCCAAAACCTCTTTGTTTAAAGAAGGCCAGGGAGATTTAAAGATAATAGCACAGGAGCATGATCTGAGACAACAATCTCTTTATATTCATAGGATTGAACTAATGGAAACATTTGGCTATCAGTAAAAAAAGTAATCAATCCTGGAACATGAATGACGGACATGAGAGAAAAATGAATATTCCCTGTCTACTGGATGCAAAAAATGCCAAAGATCAACAATACCACATTTCATATGAAAAGATTTAATAAACACAGCTGATTTATTTGGTATCACTGGTTTAGAAGATGAATGATCTAAAGCTAGATTTAAACAACAATTAAAATCTCCTCCTATCTGGCAAAAATGAAAAAAAAATGCTCAAAGAAGCCTGGGTCATCTATATTCAAAGCATACACGTTGGCAAATACCATTAATTTGTTATCTAGCTTCCCTGATACTATAACAAAATGCCCATTAGTATGAGAAATTACTTTATGTTGAACAAAGGAAACTTTATTATCTGTAAGGATCGAAATGCCTCTGGCTTTGGCCTGAAACAAAGAATGGAAATGAGACACTCTCCATCGATTAAAAAGGCGTGAATTGTCACATTTAGGTACATGAGTTTCTTGAAGAAAAACAATTGGTACTTTAAGTTTTTTAATATAGGCAAAAATCTTACTCCTTTTCACAGGGTGATTTAGCCCTTTCATGTTAAAACTAAATAAGTTAATACTTTGATCCATTTTAAAACTATTTATAAGAAAGGTTAAAGTAACAATCAAAAGAATGTATATTAAATCCAAACAATAAACCTTGAGATATGGTAACTAGGCAACAGAATTGACTAAATTTCCAAATCAGCTTCAAGAAAAAAGAACTCCCCATCCCCCTCCCTCCTCCCAAAGACAGAAAATCGGCCAACGGGCAGCCGCTGCCTACCCCCACTAATATCATTCCCCCAGAAAGGCCAGCTGGAACCACTCCAAAGAATTCAAGGTTGATTATTGTTTCAACCAAGCCAAAGCAAAATGCAGTAAAAAAAATAAGCATATACGGTTTTACCAGACAAAAGAAGCAATTATTCATACTGAAAAATATTAAACAGTTATATTTCTAAGTCTAAAAATTTCTGAGCCTCTTCGTTCGTAAGAAACCATTTTTTTAAGCCATCTTGCATTGTAATTCTCAGCTGAGCCAGATAGCGAAGAGAAGGCTTGAAGTTTTTGCTATAAAGTTCCGCCATAACTTTTTTAAACTTAGCATATTCTTCCACAACTTCCGATGAGAAATCTTCAACAACACGAATCTTCTGATGCTTGTAGTCAATCATACCTTCTTGACGGGATTCACGAATCAAAAAGCCCTTTGTTTGAAATTTATGAAAGCATATAACGATGGACCTTGGTCTTGATTCTGAAGTTGATCTATAAGTAGGCGATCTGTGAACATGATCAATCAAAGGTAAACACTGTACAATATCAGGGAATAATTCCATCAGAAGGTTTGCGAAGAATTCCTTAGGGTTATTTCCTTCCGTTAACTCTTTAAGTCCCAAGATTCGTAAGTTGTTTCTCCTACTTCCATTTTGTTTTGTTTTTTTGTTTTTGTTTTTCCCAAATCAATAATCTTTTGACTCAGTTTTCCGTTGGACTTGGATTGTTTTTCATACAGCTTTTGCAGATCATCAGTTTTCTTATCCAGTATTGTTATGATCTCTTCATGCTCTTTTATCCTCTTATCATGCTCGATTAAAGTTTCTTGAATAACATCCAGTTTTGTACATATTTGTTTAACTTCAAAGCTGATTTGTTGTGAATCGGTCAACACTTCTTTTCTGAACTGATGAAACTCCTCGGTAAGCTTTTGCGAGTCTGTAGAAAGCTTTTGAAGCAAGTCCGTAATAGATTCCAAAGTTGCTTTGGTCGCCATAGAAAGATAAAAACAAGTTTAACAGTGATATTTCAAAAGGATGGAAACAAAAAAGGAAGTAAACTAGGAACATCAGGAAAGACCTGCTACTCCATCAGCTACCAGCAGGCAAGTCGTCAGTCAGCTTGTAAAATGCCAAAAACACAGGCAAGAAGCAATTACTTTCATTGCAAATTGACATCATAAAGGTTTACAGAATCATTTGGTGCATAGGTAAGGTGAATGGTCACAGTGTTCTTCTCAGCGGAAGGCAGTCTAAAGCTAAAGGGCATACCTTTAAAGTGAGAGGGGAAATACTTTAAAAAGGGATCTGAAGGGCAATATTTTTTCACAGAGAAAATGGTGAACGTGTTGAATGAGCTGCCAGAGGTTTGTAAAATTGGACAGGTACACATGGATAGGCTAGGTTCAGATGGATATGGGCTAAGTGTGGGCAAATGCACCTATAGATGCTGCCTGGCCTGCTGCGTTCACCAGCAACTTTTATGTGTGCTGCTTGAAATTCCAGCATCTGTAGATTTCCTCGTGTTTGCAAATGGACCTCAATGACTTTGGACAAGTTGTGCTGAAGACACTGTAGGTATGTTGCATAATGCTATGCCTCTATGACTCTACCTGATGCTAATTTTATATCCATATTTTCATATGACATAGGGAAAGCCTACTTTGATAATTGACACGTTTCAAGGTCTCAAAACAACCCCAGTTCTCAATCTATTTCATACATCCTGTTCTCTCTCTGGTTACCCCAATTGTCCTACCACCAACCTATGTCAGAGGTGCCTTACACAGCTCAATTACAGCAAGGAAGATTCCATTATCATGCATTCACTACAGAGGATTAGGAAATTTTAGCAATGCTAACTATTAGTGCTCAAATTGCTTAAGTGTGTCATTTATTTGTGAGAACTGTCCACAGGTTGAAAGATTCTCCCCACTATTTTGGTGCTGGTTTTTGAACTCAGATATAAAACCAGAAAAAGTAGGATGTTTTGCAAAGAAAAAGCATTTCAGGATGTATATTGTATACATTTCTCTGACATTAAATTGAACATTTGAACCTTCAAACCTTCACAGATTAAGCAGCATCTGTGAAGAGACAATGAATAAGAACTTTGGTCATTCAATTGAAACATGCATTCTGATTTTCTCTTCACAAGCTGATTGAACTACTGAGGATTTCCAGCTTTTTCTGTTATACCACATTATCCTGATCCTAACAACAAGCACATCTTTGGGAAGTGAGAGGAAGCCAAAGAATCTAAAGTATACTCATGTGGTTCAAATTTCAAAGTTCGAAGTGAATTTATTGTCAAAGAAAATATATAACCCTGAGATTCATTTTCTTGTAGGTACACTCAATAAATCTATAGAATAGTAACCATAACAGAGTCAATGAAAGGCAACCCAAATAGGGCGTTCAATCGGACAGCAGAAGGCAACAAAATGTGCAAATACAAAAAGAAGAAATAATAATAGTAATAATAAATAAACAATAAATATTGAGAACATGAAATGAAGAGTCCATGAAAGTCAATCAATTGATTGTGGAAACACTCCAATCATGGGGCAAGTGAAGTTGAGCGCCATTATCCCATTTGGATCAAGAATCTGATGGGTCCTCAATAATAACTGTTTCTGAACCTGGTGAAGTGAGTCCTAAGGCTCCTATACCTTCTTCATGATAGTAGCAGTGAGAAGAAAGCATGTCCTGGGTGCAATGTTCCCACTAATTCATAATGACCAGTGTGCACAAAAATCTTGTGGGGTGGCCGGTAGTGTAGTGGTTAGCACACTTTACCATACTGGCAACCTTGGTTCAATTCCCACTGCTGCCTGTAAGGGGTATGTATGTTCTCCTTGTGACTGCGCAGGCTTCCTCTGGGTGCTCCGGTTTCAAAAGATGTACAGGTTGGTAGGTTAATTAGTCCTTGTAAATTGTCCTGTGATTAGGCTGGGGTTAAATTGGGGGATTGCTGGGCGGCGTGGCTTGAAGGGATGGAAGGTCCTACTCCACACTGTATGTCAATAAATAAAAGCAAATAAATCTTTTTCCCAGTAACAATTACATGTGCACCCTGAATAATTTCTTCAAAAAAAACAGTACAAATAAGCCAGCTCTAAAATCTTCAGACAAATCATCGCAAGTTCCACATATGCATCAGAAACTGGATTGTGAAATATACTTAACATGCCAACGAGGTAGGTGACAACCTTTTGTGCACAGTTTAAATTCCTTTGTGCGCTAGTAGCTAAAGATGTGTGCATATGCAGCTGTGCACACGTTAGAGGGAGCATTCCCTGGGTGGTGGGGGTCAGTGATGATGGGTGCTGGTTTCCTGTGACAGAGTCCTCTTGTCCTTGGTGACATAAACAATGGATCAAGAAGTTATAAGAAGGAAAACTTGGTGACTTACAGGGTTGCAATTTTACAGTTGCTGTATCAGTGATAGGGGTGTGAAGGTTTAATGTGGTAATTCGCTATCTTTTCCAATTCCTGTCGCCCTTGGAAACGTACCACCCAATTATTGCTTTACAAAGGGGAGATGATTATATTCTACATTGCGAAGTGTATTAATGCATTTCTAGATACTTTACCTCTTTAGGGTTGCATGTTTTAATCTCCACAATAACCTAAAATGAACCAATTGCATAGATACATTGGATCCTGGGTCATCATATTTTCTGTTCTGAGACATTTCTCTTTAAAATGTAAACGAACATCCCTCTTCTTCTATTTCTGAGAGTGTCATATAATTTGCATATAGAAAAATGTGATACCCAGGTGAGATGTCTGAACTGAAGCAATCACTTGCCTGCCACAAAGGTTTTACATACATAGGCAGCAATTGTCCCTTACACATTGTGAAAGTAACAATTCAATCTCTCATTCAAGAGGGAAATTTAGCTTCAGCCTCGTTCATCTAACAATAGCTGCAATGACAGATTGGATGTCTCTCCAGGTCCGAGGTTCATACAGGTTGGGCCGGTGACCCCACCCCCCCTCCCCCAGGGCACCAAGTTCGCAGACCTGTGCGAATCCAGAATTTGAGGCCCGCAGCTCAAACCCATGCTTGGCAATTCCTGGACTTGATACCATGAAGTCAGTGAAGTTCAAAGGGCAAAGCCAAAGATTGAAGTCCAGAGCTCGTTGAGTCCAAGGTAAAAGTTCGAAGGTCATAAACTGAAGTCAGAGATTCCAGAGGTAGAAGCCCAAATGTTGAAGCTCCTGGGTCAGTTTATGCAGAAGGAAAATGTCTGCAAGTCCAGGCCAAGGATTGGAAATTGAGGGCCAGATGTCTGTGAGTCTGAGAGTCTGGGACTAAGGACTGAAGGCCTGGAGGTGGCCTATCTTAGTTTTGGAGGCCTGTCTTTGTGTGTGTGTGAGTGTGTAGGAGGATGGGAAAGGGGCTTGTTTTTGCTGTTGGTGCCTTGTTTTGTTTTGTTTTTGCTGTTGTTCTTGCTGCTTGTGTTCCGATGAATATTATGGACACACAATGCTGGCGTCGTATTGTGTACAACACGTCCTTGTGTGTGTTAGATGTTAACACAAGCAATGCATCAATGCATTTCACTGTATGTTTCGATGTACACGTGATAAATAAATCTAAACCTGAACCAGACTGTGGTGTTAGGAAGGTGACATAAGATCTCAGCAACACGATTCATTTCAATGTTGTAGAGCAAAGCAATTTGGATACGAAGCTGGCGGGTTGTGAGAACATTGTGTTAGTGTTACTGTGTACTAAATCCAGGATTCTGAACAAGTGATCTAGAAACTTGAGTAAAAATCCACCAACAGCAGCTGGGGAATTAAAATACTGAAGCTTCAAGATTGTTGAAAAACCTTGTTTGCTTTACTTTTTTTCACTTTAGGAGAGGAAATCTTCTATCCTTACATGGCCTGCTTGTGTATGGCTCTGTAACAATGTTCCCTTTAATTATTTTACAGCTGCATGGACCGACCATTGCTCCGAGCAGGAAATTTTCACATGGCCTGAAAATGGTGCTGCACTTTAATTTTTTTTTCATATAACACACAAACTATGAATATTAACTAGACTGCATCAGCATTCAGGGGACAGCAGCTTATTAACAATGAGCTATCAACTTCCATTCTGTGTTTATTGTTACAATTTGTAATAGTGTCGTGACTTGAAACACTGACAACGTAAGTACATTTAAGCTCTAAAATGTTACTAAGTAAAGGTTGTGGCACATTTATTATTTTAAAAACATGGATTATATCAGAATCAGAATCAGGTATATTATCACCAGCATGTGACATGAAATTTGTTAACTTAGCAGCAGGAGTTCAATGCAATATGTAATATAGAAAAGGAAATAATAATAATAATAATAATGATAAGTAAATCAATTACAGTATACATATATTGAATAGATTTTAAAAAGTGCAAAAAAACCCCAGAAAACAGAACTGTATATTAAAAAAAGTGAGGTAGTGTCCACAGATTCAATGTCTATTTAGGAATCGGATGGCAGAGGGGAAAAAGCTGTTCCTGAATCGCTGAGTGTGTACCTTCAGGCTTCTGTACCACCTACCTGATGGTAACAGTGAGAAAAGGGCATGCCCTGGGTGCTGGACGTCCTTAATAATGGATGCTGCCTTTCTGAGACACTGCTCCCTAAAGATGTCCTGGGTTCTTTGTAAGCTAGTACCCAAGATGGAGCCGACTAGATTTACAACCTTCTGCAGCTTCTTTTGGTCCTGTGCAGCCCCCCTTCCCCCCCCCCCAATATTGGACAGTGATGCAGCCTGTCAGAGTGTTCTCCATGGTACATCAATATATGGTTTTGAGTGTATTTGTTGACATGCCAAATCTCTTCAAACTCCTAATGAAGTATAGTCATTGTCTTGCCTTCTTTATAACTACATCGATATGTTGGTACCAGGTTAGATCCTCAGAGATCTTGACACCCAGAAACTTGAAACTGTTCACTCTCTCCATTTCTGATCCCTCTATGAGGATTGGTATGTGTTTCTTTGTCTTACCCTTCTTGAAGTCCACAGTAGGCTCTTTCATCTTACTGACGTTTTATGCCAGATTGTTGCTGCAGCACCACTCCACTAGTTGGCATATCTCATTCCTGTACACCCTCTCATCACCACCTGAGATTCTACCAACAATGGTTGTATTATGATCAAATTTATAGATGGTATTTGAGCTATGCCTGGCACACAGTCATGTGTAGATAGCGAGTAGAGCAGTGGGTTAAGCACACATCCCTGAGGTGCACCAGTGTTGATTGTCAGCAAGAAGGATATGTTATCTGCAATCCGCACAGATTGTGGGATTCCAGTTAGGAAGCTGAGGATCCAGTTGCAGAGGGAGGTACAGAGGCCCAGGTTCTGCAACTTCTCAATCAGGATTGTGGGAATGATAGTATTGACAGATAATGATTAGAGGGTATTTCACAATTATATTCACATAGAGTTCAAAATTATATTAACATTATATAAAATAAAGTTCCAGCTGCATGGCAGCAAGGGCTATGTGTATAGGAACATTTCAGTTATTGCGCGACCGCACAACCATGCCGCCTAGAAGGAATGGGGCACTGTGAGGAAACAGTTAAATTTGAATATATGTTAAAATGTTGACTGTCCATTTCCCTCCAAAGACACTGCCTGAACTGCTGAGTTCATTTTGTTTGTTAATATTGATTGATATAAATTGACAGAAGTTTGTAAGACATGCTCCGGACCCATAACACACTTACTAACTCTTAATTATCCTATAAATTTGTTCAATAGGCTATTTTGTTCAGAGGCAATTAGAGATGGACTGTAAATGCTAGCTTCATTACTTGAGAATGAATAAAAGATAAAATCATTCCTCTTCTGCTTTCAATTGTTAAAGTACTTTTCTCCCACATTGAAGAAGGTAGAAGAACCCCAGGTTTTCCACCAGCAGGTTCAGGAGCTAATATCACCCCTCGACCATCAGGCTCTTGACCCAAAGGGGATAACTTCATTCAACTTCACTTGTCTGATCATTGAAGTGTTCCCACAGCTTATGGACTCACTTTCAAGAACTCTTCCTCTCATGCTCTCGATAGTTATAGCTTATTTATGTATTATTATTATTTCTTCTTTTTTGTATTTGCAGTTGTCTTCTGCACTCTGGTTGAAAACCCTAGTTGGGTGGCCTTTCATTGATTCTGTTATGGTTATTATTTGGTAGATTTTTCTGAGTATGCCCACAGCAAAGTGAAACTCAAGGTTGTCTTTGGTGCATATATGTATATTGATAATAAAATTTACTTTGAACTTTTTGCAGATTCAATGCTGTGTACTGATGTTAGCTGCTCCTTCTGTGATATTTTCTCTTATTTCTCTAGATGCATTTTATTCTCTTGAGGCCACTCAGTAATCACTATGCTACTGTTAATCAGTAGCATAGGGATTAACACAACACTTTACAGTAGCAGCAACCAGGTTCATTTCCTGCCACTGACTGTAAGGAATTTGCACATTCTCCCTGAGACCATGTGAGTTTATTCTGCATGCTCTGGTTTTCTCCCCGAGTGCAAAGACATACCAGTTGATAGGTTAATTGGTCATTATAAATTGTCCCATGATTAGCTTAGGGTTACGAATAAACTCTTCTCAGGCTTCCAGCAGGTACAGGTGTCCATTTTAATCAATGTTTCAATGACAAACTCTGCCATCTTCATCAAGGATGATGCCTGGGCATGTCTAGTCCTGTGGTATATTTACTCCCATCGTCCGTCCCTCCTAATTAGTTAGTCCTTATCCAATCAGGCTTTCACTATCCCACCTTGATTACAATTGAATTCCAGTTCTTAGAGCGAGACCGAAAATTCTTTTCTTGTAGATTCATTTCAAAGCCATAGAAATAAAAACTGGAATGTGATTGTAAACAAGGTGGGACAGCAGAAACCTGATTGGATGAGGACTAACTCATCAGGAGGGATGGACGACAGGTGTATATATACCACTGGACTGGACACGTCTAGGCATCATTCCAGATGAAGATGGCAGAGTTTGTCATTGAAACATAGGTTAAAACGATACCTGTGTCCGGCTGAAAGCTCAAGATTAGTTTATTCATCATATACACTAGGAGAACACTAGATTCTTTTTCACATTAGGGTGAATTCGGGAATTTCTGGATGGTCTAGCACAAGGGGCTGGAAGGGCCTGTTTCACACTGTATCTCAGTAAGTAAATAATCTCCCAACTGAATTATTAACTTCTCAACCTTGAAAACTACAGCCAACTTCCGATCTCTCTCTTTTAGCAAATCTTTCTGTGTGTATGTGTTCACTGTTCAAACTTGTGACAATTTTATGACATGATTTTTGACTTTGTCCAGTTATGCTTTCTAACAGGGGCAGTAAAACAATTGGCTTTTCATTTGTTCATTGGAAGGATCTAAGGACTAGGGATGAGCAGTAAAACATTCGGTTTTTTTCTGCTCATCCTAATTGTACCTGAAACTTTCTCTCCTGCTGGGTCATTGCATTGTCCTAGTAAGCCTCTCAAATCTGAGGCAAGAGTTTTTTTTTAATCCATGAATGTTGCCTGTTCTACAAGGCGTTTCTCATTTTCTCTGTTTTAATTTTCATCTGGGGTTTGACTCCCTGATCTCCTTCAGGTTCTCCTTTGCTGCTCCAGATATTGCAATTTCCCTGTTCGGTCAAACTTTATGCAAACGTTATGCAGGTAAACTATTCCTATCACTATTAACAAGTTCTGCTTCTGTTATGTCTTCAAACACTTCAAAATCCTTAACAGGATTATCAGTTATAGATTACCAACCCATTTTCCATCTCCCTGGAACAACTGTAATTTGGGAAGGTAATATTTTAGGATGTCCCAATAAGGTCAATGACACACTGAGTCCACAAGTGGTGAAGTGTAACTAATACTGCACACCTGAGGATGCATAAAGTTTGACCGAACAGGGAAATTCAAGATTCAAGATCGTTTATTGTCATTCTTCAGAACATGAATGGCTGTTCAGTACACCAAGAAGAACAAAATGATTGTTACTCAGGATTCAATGCAGCATTTAATCCCAGAAAGCATAGGGAACAGAATAAATATAAAAGCTATCCTATGACACAATGTACATGTAACTGTTGAGAATGACCAACAGGAGCAGGCCACAGTGGCGAGTTTTCTCGCAGGTTGGCGATGCTTGTTTCAAAGTACAGAAGAGATAAGCGGGGTGCCCATTGTTGGGAGTAGGCTAGTGGTGAGAGTAGGAGTGTCAAGCTTGGGCTTAAAGGAAGCTTCGGCTCTAAAAAGGCATTGGCTCTGGGCAAGTTTCTGTTAAGTTTCCCTTTTTTTTCTTTTTCTCTTACTGTACCCAATGTAGTAAATGGCTGTTGCGTGTTCTTCATGCTGATATTGGAGTCCTGGGAAACTCAGAGACTCCCAGGGAACTACATCTGCATGAAGTGCATCCAGTTGCAGCTTCTTGAAGACCGTGTTAGGGATATGGAGCAGCAGCTGGATGACCTTCGGCTTGAACGGGAGAGTGAGGAGATAATTAATCAGAATTACAGACACCCCAAAGTTGCTGGAGGCGAGTACCTGGGTGACTATCAGGAGAAATAGAAATGTGAATAGGAGGTTAGCGCAGAGCATCCCTGTGGCCATTCCCCCTCAATAATAAGTATACTGTTTTGGATGCTGTTGTGGGGAATGACCTCCCAGGGGAATGCCATGGAGACCAGGTTACTGGCACTGAGCAAGGGTCTGTGGTGCAGAGGGGGAAAAGGGAGAAGAGGGGAGCAGTAGTGTTAATAGTCAGGGGAACACACGACAGATCCTGTGCATGTGAATGGGACACCCGAATAGTGCAGGGAGCGAGTTTGTAAATCAGGCAGGAGCAGAGGACGTAGGGAATGGCGAGAGTGGAGTGCTGCTGGAGGAGTGTGAGGCAGGTGGCAGAGAGAGAGTGCTGGGGAGGGTGTGGGGGGGGGGGGTGAGGTGCTTGTAGACACTGCCAGCCTGAGACACTGGGCAAGGTCATCTGATTCCAAACAATTCGTTTATGGATCATAACAAAATGTTTTTCTGGTGCTTCCCACACTGTCCATACTCTCTTCCCCTGTTCCCAACCATGATTCCCCTCTCCTTGCCCCCTTCCCATTTTCAGTCCACAATAGAGACCCATATCAGCATCAGGTTTGTCATCGCTCACATATGTCATGAATTTCTTTTTTATGGCAGCAGTACAGCGCAATACATAAAATCACTAGAGTACTGTGCAAAAGTCTTAGGCACGGTAGCTATATATATACACACACACACATATATATATACATACATACATATATACATATACATACATACACACACACACATATATATATATATATATATATATACACACACATACATATACACACACACACACACATATATCTATATATATACACACACACACACACACACACATATATATATATGTACACACCTAAGATTTTGCACAATACTGTGGGTATGGGGTATGGGGTGTGGAGTGTGAATGTAAAGTGGCTGCGCATGGGGAGATGAAGGGTGCTGAGGAGCTATGGAGATGAGAGGCTGATATGGATGTGCTGGTGATGGATGGTGAGGTAGGTTAATGGGTGAAGATGTCATTGATCAACCTGATGGCTTGGGAGGAGTAACTGTTTTTGAGTCTAGTGGTCCTAGCTTTCATGGAAACATAGTTATCATGATGGTGGGAAATCTAATAATGTTTCCTTAGAATGAGGACATTTCAAGCAGCTACAGATGGTACTGTTGAAAGTATCATGGTCCAGTATGGCAATTCGAATGTGCAGAGACGTATGAAGCTGCAGAGAGTGGTGGACTCGGCCCAATACATCATGGCACATTCCTCCTCACCATTCTTTGTATTTGCACAAGGCACTACCTCAAGAAGGTAACATCTATCATCAAAGATCCCCACCATCTGGGCCATGCCATCTTCCTACACCTACCATCTTGGAGGTACAGAAGCCTGAAATCCCACAACAGCACATTTGAGAACAGCCCCTTCACTTTAACCATTCCTTTCTTGAACCAACTTGCACAACCTAATTACTACTTTAGTATATTAACAGTATTACCACTTGGCACGACAATGGACTTCATTTTTTAAAAAAATCTGAACTTGTCGTTTCTAGTAAAATAAGTGTATACTTTATGTTTGTTTTTGAGTGAGTGTTATTTCTCTGATGCTGTGATAACGTTGGAAGTGTTTCATGCCTATGTGTACTTGTGTTTATGACAACTAGAATTAGACTTTAACTTTGAATATATCAATAGAGCTCTTTCAAATAATAGGATCATATCCCACATCCTGGATGCCGACCACACACAGCACGTTCCACTCCTACAAAGTAAGGGATCACCAGATGGATTCCCTGAAAAACAGGCTAATGAGGAGAAAATAAACAGGTAGTACATTTTATGTTTAGAGATTAAGGGATATTGTTTTGAAACATACAATATTCTAAAGGAAATTCGTGGAGTAGAGTTTAAACACAAGAGATTCTGCAGATGCTGGGGAGCTAGAGCAACATACTAGTTCACAATGTGCTGAAGGAACTCAGCAGCTCCTGCTGTATCTATGGAGAGGAATTCATAGTTGACATTTCAGGCCGAGACCCTTTGTCTGGACTGGAAAAGAAGGGGCCAGAAGCCAATGTAAGAAGGTGATGGGGGTGGGGGAAGGAATGGAGTAGAAGCTGACAGGTGAAACCAAGTGAGGGGAAGGTGGGTGGTGGCTGGGTTGGAGGACTGAAGTAAGAAGGTGGAAGGTGATAGATAGAAAAGGTAAAGGGCTGAAGAAAAAGGAATTTGACAGGGGAAACAATGGACCATGGGAGAAAAGAAAGGAGGAGAGACGTCAGAGGGCGGGATTGGGCAGGGGAGGAGAAGGGATTAGAGGGGAACCAGAACGAGGAATGGAAAAAGGGAGAAATAGGAACAGGTGAAATTACTGGAAGTTAAAGAAATCGATGTTCATGCCATTAGGTAGAGGCTACTTAGACGGAATATGAGGTGTTGCTCCCCCAAACTGAGTGTGGCCTCATTGTGGTAGTACAGCAGACCCTGGACTGACATGTTGGAATGGGAATGGGAAGTGGAGTTGAAATGGGTGGCCACCAGGAAATCCCACCTTTTATAGCGAAGGAGAGAAGGTACTTGATGGAGTGAATGGAGTAAAGGCTACAGACCAAGGGCCAGAACCAAAACCAGAATCAGGTTTACTATCACTGAAATTTGTTGTTTTACAGCAGCAGTACAGAGCTATACATAAAATTACTCCAAACTACAATAAGGAATATAAATGAAGTTCAAGTTCAAGTTGAAGTTTAATTGCCATTCAGCCGTACATGAATACCCAAGAAAACAGTTAAATGAAACAGCGTTACTCCAGGGCCAAGGTGCAAACACAGTACCAGCAACATATAGCACAAGGGACATATAGCATATAGAAGATAACATGCACAAGCACATATAAGCTATCAGTAAAATACATTCATACACAAAAAGTAATTCAAGACCGAGTCCATAATTGTTGCAGAAGGCTGCAGTCGACTCCGTCACCTCTCTTTTGCATGGCTGTAAAGAGGAGACACTGTGGATGAGGCCTAGTCCTCGCTACAACCAAAGCCCCACAGCTCCCCCGTTGCCCACCAATGAATCAGTGAATCGGACCTGTAGCAGTTCATGTTAACAATGTCCAACAGGCTTGTGATCACAAGAAAAACTAGATGCTGCCTGGCCTGCTGCGTTCCAGCAGCATTTTGTGTGTGCGACTTACTGTTAGACTGCACACGGCCTTCACGCACCAAATCCTCCGATGCCTTTCTAATGCAGGCAGCAGCATGATCCGCACCTTGTCCAGATTGATAAGTGAGTAAATAAATAAGAAAACAAATAAAACTAAAACGATTAGTAATGCAAAGAGGGAGAAAAGTAGCAAGGTAGTTTTCATGTGTTCATTGACGGTTCAGAATTCTGATGGCAGAGACATAGAAGCCGTTCATTGAGTGTGTGTCTTCAGGCTCCTGTACTTCCTCCATAATGGTAGTAATGAGAAGAGAGTATGCCTTCTCTGGTGAGCGTCCTTAATGATGAATTCCTCCTTTTTGAGGCATTGCCTTTTGATGGTGGGGAGGCTAGTGCCCTTGACGTAGCTGGCTGAGTTTACAACCCTCTGCGGCTTTTTCTGATCCTGTGCAAATGGTGATGCAACCAGTCATCTGTAAAAATATAGCACATCTGCAAAAAATTGCTAGAGGCTTTTTGACAATTAGAAGTAGTAAAGACATAAACTATTTTCTAATGGAAGGAATAAAGGCTATTTTCTAAATGGGGAGAAAATTAAAAAATCTGAGGTGCGAAGGGACGAGGGAGTCCTTGTGCAGGATTTCTTAAAGGTTAACTTGCAGGTTGAGTGGTGATAAGGAAAGCAAGTGCAATATTAGCATTCATTTTGAGAAAATTAGAATATGAACACATGGATGTAATGTTGAGGCTTTATAAGGAATGGTTAGACTGCACCTGGAGTATTGTGAGCAGCTTTGGTACCCTTATCTAAGAAAGGATATGCTGGCATTAGTGATGGTCCAGGAGAAGGATTCCGGGAATTAAAGGGTATGAGGAGCTTTTAATAGCTTTGGGCCACTGGAGTTTCAAATTGGGGGCTGGGGGGTAAAATCTCATTGAAACATATTGAATATTGAAAGGCCTAAATAGAATGGATGTGGAGAGTATGTTCCCTATAGTGGTTGAGCCTATGACCAGAAGGCACAGCCTCTTAATAGAGGGACATCCATTTGGAACAGACATGAGGAGGAATTTCTTGAGCCAGAGGGTGATGATTCTGTGGAATTCATTGCCACTGACACATGTGGAGGCCAAGTCACTGGGTGTATTTATATTGGGTGCATTGGGTATATTTAAGTTGACAGATTCTTGATTAGTAAGACAGTCAAAATTACAAAGTTCAAAGTAAGTTTATTATCAAAGTACATGTATGTCACTATATACAACCCTGAGATTAATTTTCATGTGGGTATACTCAATAAATCCAATAACCATAATAGAATCAATGAAAGACTGCACCAACAGAGTGAACAACTAGTGTGCAAAAGAAAACCAACTGTGCAAAAATGAAAAGAAAGAAAAACAAGAAATAGTCATAATAATAATAAATAAAAATAAGAAACAAAATAATAAAAGATTCCTAGCAATTGAGAAATAAATGTGCTTGGCTATGCTTGCACCTCAGGTTTTTACCAGCTTGAGATGAGGGAAAAAAAATTGATAATAATATGCTGAATTAAAAGAGGAAATTGAAAGACTTTGGAATATGAACAGGGCATATATCAGTCCTGATAGATATATCTTCAACTGGTATCATCCCAAAAGCCTGTACCTTAGGTTTTGTCAGCTTGAGCTGAGAAAAAGTAAATCGTAATAATAGAAGAGTGTGACGCACAATCAAGAAGCAAGCTGGATTAGACAGGCAAAAGAATGCACAAACACAATTGAAGAAATGCAAATATCTGAAGTTACAATGGAGTTGCTGAAAGAAGTTATGAAAAACCGATTAACTGGAAAAGTACTGATAGTGATAATATTCATAATTATTACTAGAAAAAAAATCACTTGCCTTTGACAGAAGGTAAAACATATCTCTTACTTAAAGAGGAAATCACAACAGTCCATCCAAATATTATCCTATTACTTGTTTACAAACTATATATAAATTTGTATTATTGTGCGTTTTGCAACTGATCACCATTCACTTAGATACCCACAATATACGTACAGGAGAGCAGAAAGGATGCTGTAAGGGTTTGAAGGGATGTAAGGAACAACTGATAATAGATTCCGTAATTCTAAATCAAGCTCGATACAAAAAGTAGAAATCTTTCACATTGCTGTATTGAATGCTGAAAGGCACTTGAATCTGTCCCACACTCACGGTTAATAGAAAATTTTAATATATGTAAACTACACCCAATACTTGTGAAATTCCTTCAAGATCTGATGAAGCACTGGTATACTATAATCCCCCTATCGATTAACAACCCAAAAAAAAGCAACTATCATTATCAAAATAAACCGAAGCTTTTTCCAAGGTGACTCTCTTAAGTCCACTATGTTTCTGTCTAGCTTTAATTTGCACTCTCATTTAATCGGATAAAAATTGGATATTAGATCAGAAGTAACAAAATGAACTATACTTTAACATACATGGATGATTTAAAATTATATGTTTCTCTGTAAAACTAAAACAATTAATTCAAATAGTAGAGCTATTATTGAAAGATATAAACATGAACTTTAGACTGGATAAATGCAGAACATTAAACATAAAAAAAGGTGCAACAGAGCTAATAAAATACAAAACAGAGCAACAGAATACAAACAACCATTAGATGAATATGAAACATATAAGTATCTGGAATATCAACAAGCAAAGAAAATGGATGAAGGAAAGACTTCAGATAGAATTTACTTCACGGCTTAAGAAAATCTCTCAAACAGAGCTCAACGCTAAAAATGTAACAAAGGCAATAAACATTTTTGCTATACCTATATTAATATATTCTTTTGGCATAATATCATGGTTTGAATCCAATTTGGAAAGTTTACAAAGACAAACAAGAACTGAAATGACAAATTTCAGAAAACATTATGTACACTTGAATGCGCTTAGATTAACATTATCTAGGATAGAAGGTGTAAGAGGAATAACAGAGATTAAAAATCTACACAACAGTCAGATAAAATTTCTAAGGACAGACTCTCATCTACAAAACTAGGATTCAGCACCCCACGCAAGTGTATGCAATTCCTATAAGAAATATACACTACTGAACTTAAATGAGAGCAGAACCCAGAAAAATGAAGAAATTATCACTGTCGAAGAAAAACTTAACCAATGGAAGAGCACAACCCTCCAAGGAAGACACCCTCATGATCTGAGCACACTAGATGTCAACAGGGAAGCGTCAAATGCCTGGCTCAGAGTTGGAGACTTCTTCCCAGAAATAGAAGGGTTCCTTGTGGCAATACAAGGTCAGGTGGTTCACACAAAAATGATCAAAAATGGTATAATGAAAGACGGACAAATTCAGGATGATAAATGTACAAAATGCAAGGAAAACCAGAAAGAGTTCAATGCATTGCAGGATCCTGTAACAGTTTATCATAAACTGATTACTTACACAGGCACTATCGAGCGGTGAACATCATTCACTAAAATCTTGCTTTAAAATACAAACTCATCAAAGAAATCATACCTTACTATAAATACAAGCCTGATCTAGTTTTAAGAGTCAGAATGCCACAAATTGTATGATGACCGATTCATTATTACGAACAGGACAATCCATAATAACTGTCTGGATTTAATAATACAGAATAAACAAGCAAGAACAGCTTACTTAATAGATATAGCCATTCCAAACACTCATAGCTTACAGAAATCATTACGTGAAGAACACCAGGAATATACTGAATTAAAAGAGGAAATTAAAATACTTTGGAACACAAACAGGGTATACATTGTCCTGACAGTAATATCTACAACTGGCGTCATCCCAAACGCATTACACAATAGCATTAAACAATTAAGGTTACACAGCAGTATCTATGTAAATCTTCAGAAAGCCACAATACTAACCACCACTAAAATAGTCCGAAAGTTCCTAGTAATTGAGAAATAGTGTCTTTGGCTATGCCCATACCTCAGGTTTTACCAGGTTGAGCTGAGAAAGAATAAAAATTTTAAAATAATAATAATAAGAATAAAAAACAAATAATCAATAAATATCACTAACATGAGATGAAGAGTCTTTGAAAGTAAGCTCATATGTTGTGAGAACAGCTTAGTGATGGGGAAGTGAAGTTGAATGAAGTTATCGCCTCTGGTTTAAGAGCCTGGTGGTTGAGGGTACTGGTGGCATCCGTTAGTCTCCCTAGACCATGGATCTTCCCCTGGAAAGTCTTGCTCGAAGTGTCCTCTCCAGGGCACAGGCCTGGGCAAGGTTGTATGGAAGACAGGCAGTCGCCTATGCAGCAAGTCTCCCCTCTCCACGACACCAATGTTGTCCAAGGGAAGAGCAAGGGCTTGGCACCAGTGTCGTCGCAGGATTTGCCAGAACGAGGTTGAAGGCAATGTCAGACTTTCCTAGGGACTCCAGCTCTGGACTTGTCCTCAGGGTTTACTCCCGAAGCTTTTCCCATGAGTGGGTATGGCCGCAAGGCAGCGGAGGCTTGAAATTAGGGTTTTCCCTCTCTTAGATGGACTGCCTTCCCAGGCTGAGGAGCTCCATCTACCCGAAGCACTGGTTTTAAGGCAACAGGACCCGCTTTTGCCCCTTCTCCTGTCAGTAGAAACTGTTCTGCCGGGCTTAGAGGCTAAGCCACACGAGAAGGCCAGGAGTTGGACTTGGTTGTCAGAGGCTATTTGAGGGGCATGCCATGAGGAGCACTTTTAGGTAGTGGGAGCTTGTCCCCAATACCAGTCCTTGGCTTGACAACCTTGTAACTAACTGCTCCTGAACTTGGTACCAAGAATCCTGAGGCTCCTGTACCGTCTTCCTGATGGCAGCAGTGAGAAAAGAGCATGAGCCAGGTGGTGGGGTCCTTGATGATGGATGCTGCTTTCCTGTGACAACGCTCCATGTAGATGTGCTCAATGGTGGGGAGGGCTTTACCTGTGATGCACAGGGCCACATCCATTAGCTTCGATAAGATTTTCCATTCAAGGGCATTAGTGTTTCCATACCAGGCTGTGATTTATCTAGTCAATATACTCTCCACCACACATCTATAGAAGTTCATCAAAGTTTTAAATGTCATGATGAATTTTCGCAAAATTTCAAGTAGAGGTAATGCTGTGCTTTCTATGTAATTCAACAGATCCTCTTAAATGATAACACTGAGGAATTCAAAGTTGCTGCCCCTCTCTACCTCTGATCTCTCAATGAGGAATGGCTTATGGGCCTCTGATTTCCACTTCCTGAAGTTAATAATGAGCTCCTTGGTCTTGCTGACATTGAGCAAGAGGCTGTTGTTGTGGCACCACTCAGTCATATTTTCTAATTTGATACCATCTTTGATTCAGCCTATGACTGTCAAGAGATAATAAATCAGCCATGATAGAACAGCCTCGATCGGTCAAATGGCCCAAACTTGCTCCTATGTCTTACGGTCTTATGGATATACCAAATTTTCTCAGCCTGGTTATGAAATATAGCCATGGGTGTGCCTTCTTTGGAATTGCATCAAAACTTTGTGCTTGGGATATATCTTCAGAGATACCTTCACACCCAGGAGCTTTAAACTGTTCACCTTGTCCACTGCTGACTCCTCGATGAGGATGGGATTAAACGGATGGGTGCTCACTGGAGTGGATGTGTTGGACTGAATGGCTTGTATGTCCAAGTGACTCAAGGTGAATGTCCTGTCCTCTTCACGCGCCTTACATGAATTGACAGGCAGATAAACTCCATCCCCAATTACTACAGTGACAAAGGCATTCCAAGTTGACTTTCTTTAATGTAGCAACTGGCAGTAGCGTTAAACTGACAGAAAGAAAAATATACTATCAAAAGGTGTCCAAATTCCCATTATGGTTAAGTAAAAGGCAAGCATTAAGTATACCACATATGATACAAAATAATACACAAGATACTGTATACAAATAAGTTCCAAATATATCATAAAGATAGGCTACTGGTAAGCAAGATGCTGCTACATACAATGTATCTTATGCACATTTTCTCACTACAGGTTAGCCAGAACATGTGGCCCGCATGAATATTCCATCTTTATTTTATCTGCACACAAACCATTCAAATATCTCTGATTTGTGGAAATATGCATATACATCAATAAATAATAAACCCAAAGATTACTTTTACATACCGACGATGCTTTCAAAGACCTGAACGTCAGGATGATGTCCAATGAACAGGCACGAGCTCTCCCTCAACTCTACATGGAGAACTGTCTTGATGCCTACTGGTGATGTCATCAACTAGAGACACAGATCACATGACTTAAATGACTGCTATAGAAAACTACCAGCAAAGGGTGCTAAATGACAAATAAAATAACTGACTTCAGGCAGCACAGTGAAAGAATTTTTGTTTCAACAGAGATCAGTGTATCTTTGGAATCCTGTAACCAAGAAAATAGTAGATCTTGGACATTGTCTATATTTAAAACTGAGAGCAACAGATTTTTGGATGCTAAGGGAATCAAGCAGAATGCGGGTTTAGTGGAGGAAAATAACACTGAGGTAAAGTCTCAGCCATGATTTTAAGGAATGTCAGGGCCTCAAAGAGAGGATGAATGCATCAGTCCTATTTCTTTTGTAATATCCACAATTGATGTAATATTTACCTTTCAGGAGAAAAGCAATGGAACAGATTTTCCATTCGTGGCACTTTCCCATTCTTGTTTTATTTTTAACATTCTGACTAGTAAAGGCAGAAATAACGTTTAATTTTGCTGGTCTCTAATTCAAAGACATACCTCTCTTTGAAGATTTGACTCCTACAACCTTTTCATTTATTCTAGCATTATTTCTCATCGCACCTTTGAAGTAAATTAATTAGCTTCAGCTGTCCTGCTTGCAGCTGCTAGCATAACAGTTTTAATCCATTCTCTTCTGTCAAGTGATTATATTCTGCCACTTTGCTCTTTCCTTGTCACTAAAATTCGTCAAGATTGTCTTAATCGTTATTTTATAATTGGAATAAGTATGACAGCTGAGTGATCCTTAACCTCAGTCAACAAATCATTGCTTCCCTTTCCTTCTGCACAGTCAAACTGTCACCTTTCAAAAGGATCAACAAATATCTACCTTCCTCCTAGTCTTTCCTCACAATAGTTTCATGTAGTCTCTGTTGAACTCATGTTCCCCAATCTTGAACACGTAATGATCAAATGCCATCCATTCTATTTACCAAGTGAATTCTCCTCCATAATCCTGACCACAGACTACAGACTAGCGGCCGACTATAATCAAATGCTTGAGATACTGCATGATGCATCTTCAAACAAGAAACGGTCTAACCCGACACCTTACAAATCATAGTTGGAGATTTCAGCCTGGCTTGTTTGAATGAAACCCTACCCAATTACCTTCAGCATATAACCTGTAACACTGGAGGTTCCAACACACTAGACCATTGTTATACAAAGATAAGGGATGCCTACTGTTCTGTGCCCAGACTGCATTTCAGTAAACCTGAACACTTGACTGTCTGCCTCCTACTCGTAAGATGAGGGAACATGAACCAATCCTCATAGAGGGATCAGAAGTGGAGAGAGTGAGCAATTTCATGTTCCAGGTGTCAATATCTCTGAAGACCTAAAGAGGTCCTGACACATTGCTGCCCCTATAAAGAAGGCAAGACAGTAGCTACATTTCATTAGGAGCTTGAGGAGATTTGGTTTGTTACCTAAAACACTCAAAAACTTCCATAGGTATACCGTGGAGAGAATTCGGATTGGCTCTATCACTGTCTGGAATGGGGGGAGAGGGCTACTGCACAGGATCGAAGTAAGCTGCAGAAAGTTGTAAAATAAGTCAGCCCCATCGGGGGGTACTAGCCTCCATAGTATCCAAGACATCTTCAAGGAGCAGTGCCTCAGAAAGGCAGCATCCATCATTAAGGGCCACACTCAGGATGTGCTCTCTTCTCATTGTTACCCTCAGGAAGGAGGGAGAGAAGCCTGAAGGGATCAAAGAATGGATTAAAACTGTTATGCTAGCAGCTGTAGGCAGGACAGCTGAAGCTAATTAATTCAGTGATTCAGGGATAGCTTCTTCCCTTCTGCCATTCGATTTCTAAATGGACATTGAACATTACTTCACTTTTTTTTAATTTCTGTTTTTGCACTACTTATTTTACCTGTTTAATATACATATACTGTAGTTCAGTGTTTTTTCTGTGTGGGCACATGGCCAAGTGGTTAAGGCATTCAACTAGTGATCTGAATATCGTGAGTTCGAGCCCCAGCCAAGGCAGCATGTTGTGTCTTTGAGCAAGGCCTTAATTACACAGTGCTCTCCGACGACACCGGTGCCAAGCTGTATGGGTCCTAATGCCCTTCTCTTGCACAACATCAGTGTCGTGGAGAGAGGAGACTTGCAGCATGGGCAACTGCCGGTCTTCCATACAACCTTGCCCAGGCCTGCGCCCTGGAGAGTGAAGACTTTCCAAGCACAGATCCATGGTCTCACAAGACTAACGGATGCCTTTCAGTGTTTTTCTATACTTATCATGAAATAGCTCACTTTTGATCCCCCTATGGGGAGTGGTTCGTGTTCCCTCCTCTTAAAGCAAACTTAAAGCACACGGTATTGGGGATAAGGTATTGATGTGGATAGAGAATTGGTTGGCAGACAGGAAGCAAAGAGTGGGAATAAACAGGACCTTTTCAAAATGGCAGGCAGTGACTAGTGGAGTACCGCAAGGCTCAGTGCTGGGACCCCAGTTGTTTACAATATATATTAATGACTTGGATGAGGGAATTAAATGCAGCATCTCCAAGTTTGCGGATGACACGAAGCTGGGCGGCAGTGTTAGCTGTGAGGAGGATGCTAAGAGGATGCAGGGTGACTTGGATAGGTTAGGTGAGTGGGCAAGTTCATGGCAGATGTAATTTAATGTGGATAAATGTGAAGTTATCCACTTTGGTGGCAAAAACAGGAAAACAGATTATTATCTGAATGGTGGCCGATTAGGAAAAGGGGAGGTGCAATGAGACCTGGGTGTCATTATACACCAGTCATTGAAAGTGGGCATGCAGGTACAGCAGGCGGTGAAAAAGGCGAATGGTATGCTGGCATTTATAACGAGAGGATTCGAGTACAGGAGCAAGGAGGTACTACTGCAGTTGTACAAGGCCTTGGTGAGACCACACCTGGAGTATTGTGTGCAGTTTTGGTCCCCTAATCTGAGGAAAGACATCTTTGCCATAGAGGGAGTACAAAGAAGGTTCACCAGATTGATTCCTGGGATGGCAGGACTTTCATATGAAGAAAGACTGGATGAACTGGGCTTGTACTCGTTGGAATTTAGAAGATTGAGGGGGGATCTGATTGAAACGTATAAGATCCTAAAGGGATTGGACAGGCTAGATACAGGAAGATTGTTCCCGATGTTGGGGAAGGCCAGAACGAGGGGCCACAGTTTGAGGATAGAGGGGAAGCCTTTTAGGACCGAGATTAGGAAAAACTTCTTCACACAGAGAGTGGTGAATCTGTGGAATTCTCTGCCACAGGAAACTGTTGAGGCCAGTCCATTGGCTATATTTAAGAGGGAGTTTGATATGGCCCTTGTGGCTACGGGGGTCAGGGGGTATGGAGGGAAGGCTGGGGCGGGGTTCTGAGTTGGATGATCAGCCATGATCATAATAAATGGCGGTGCAGGCTCGAAGGGCCGAATGGCCTACTCCTGCACCTATTTTCTATGTTTCTATGTTTCTATGTTACCCTTTCTGAAGTCCACAATCAGCTCTTTGGTCTTACTGACGTTGAGTGCAATGTTGTTCCTATGATACCACTCAACTAGCTGGTATATCGCACTCCTGTACACCGTCTCAGCTCCAGCTAAGTATCATCAGCAAATTTATAGATAGCATTTGAGCAATGCAAAGCCACACAGTCATGGGTGTAGAGAGAGTAGAGCAGTGGGCCAAGCACACATTCCTGAGGTACACACAGGCAGAAGCTAAAGAGCAAAGTTCCAGAGATTAGGACAACAAAGAATGGTCGCTGGAGACAGAGGAGTGAGTAAAGAATTGCTTCAAGTCAATGGACAGAGCCATATTCCAGGACTCACCTGTGGATCTGAATGAATACACCATGGTTGCCATGGACTTATTAAGACAATTATAGACGAGGGTGTCTACAAGATCATTCATCGTTTTCCCCAATCAGATTGCCTGGATGAATCATGTGATCCACAATCTGTTGAGGGCCAGATCAGAGACATTCAAATCTGGTGGCCGAGAAAGTTACAAGAGGACATGATACGATCCCCGGAAAGCCAACTCACAGGCAAAGTGGCAATTCAGAGCTAAACTTGAACCAATGAAGGATACTCGACAGTTGTAGCAGGGATTGAATACTAACACCTCTTATAACGTTAAATCAAGTGACACAGACAAAAACAGGGATTTGCTTCCAGATGAGCTCATTGCCTCTCGCTTTCACCATCAAAACATGGAGGAGCCATCACAGACTATCACAGCCCCCAATGATCCTATGATTTCAGTCTCTGAGGCCTATGTGTGAGCAGCCTTCAGGAGGCTGAACCCAGGAAAAGTATCCAGTCCAAAGAGGGAATCTGTCCAAGTACTAAAGACTTGTGCCATTCTTCTGGCTGGAGAGTACACTGAGATCTTTAGCCTCTCACTTCAGCAGTCTGAGGTTCATTGAGTTCAAAGCATGTTTTTATTATCAAACCATGTTTAAGTTATACAACCTTGATATAACAAGAAACCTGAAGGAACCCATTTAAAAAAAGAGACCAACAGCCAATGTTCAGAGAGACAGAAAGAAAAAAAAACAAATCAGCTCAAATCATATAAACAATAAAGCAAGTGTGAGCATTCAGAAAGAAATTGAGTCCATAAACCAGAAGCTGAGAACAGCCAGAGTGGGCCCATAGTCTCTGTCTCAGTCCATCAAATCGCCACGAAGTTCACGGTTACTAAGTCCGCAGTAACATAGCCTCAGTGCTGAGGAGAACCGGCTCGACCTTCTTGCATTTTCAGTCAATCCGGACTGGTGTTTAAATTGTCCAGGCATTGGGTCATCCCCAAAACTCAGGCCCAAGCCCGGCCATGCTGTATCGATACGCTGTAGGCCACTTCCAGTTCATACTTGACCTTTCCAAGTCGGCGCGGTGCCTCGATGGATCAAACATCGTTCATGGTTTAGGTGATGGACTCTGAAACAGCTCTGCTTCAGCTTTTCTCTACTCTGCTCGCTCCAGCTACTTCTCTGATTCTGACTCCAGCTATATATTCTCCTGGAAAATACCTCAACTTCACTCCGGCTCTGTCTCTCACTCGAATACCTTGACCCTTGGATTGGCAGGCTTCAATTATGTCGCTGTCTTAAAAGAATGTGGTCATCTGTCTCAATGACCATCGTCTGGTAGCACTTGCATCCATAGTGATGAAGTATTTTGAGAGGTTGGTGATGAAGCATATTAACTCCTGCCTGAGAGGTGACTTGGATCTGCTCCAATTTCCCTACTCGAGCAACAGTTCCACAACAGATGCCATCTCATTGACTCTTCACTCAACTCTGGAACATCTGGACAGTGAAGGTGCATACATCAGGATGTTCTTTATTGACTACAGCTCAGCATTCAATACTATCATCCCCTTAAAACTAATCAATAAGCCCCAAGACCTTGGCCTCAAAAACTTCTTATGCAACTGCATCCTCAATTTTCTCACTTGCAGGCCCCATCTGTTCAGACTGCCAACAACGTCTCCTCCACAATCACCATCAGCACAGGTGCACCACAAGGCTGTGTCCTTAGCCCCTTGCTCTACTTGCCTTACACTTACGACTGTGTAACTAAGCACAGGTTCAACACCATATTCAGGTTTGCCGACGACACCACTGTTGTGGGCCAAATCAACTGTGGTGATGTATCAGCTCATAGGTAGGATTGAAAATCTGGCCGAGTTGTGCCATAACAGCAACCTCTTACTCAATGTCACCAAGACCAAGAGCAGATTATTAACTTCAGGAGGAGTAAAGCAGAGGACCATGAGCTAGTTCTCATCAGAGGTTCAGAGCTGGAGAGGGTCAGCAACTTTAAATTTGTTGATGTAATTATCTCAGAGGACCTGTCCTAGGCCCAGCGTGTAAGTATAATAATGAAGAAAACTACGCAATGCCTCTACTTCCTTTGGAGTTTATGAATGGTATCTAAAACTTTGACAAACTTCTGTCACTGTGTAGTGGAGAGTATATCGACTGGCTGAATCACAGCCTGGTATGGAAACACCAATGCCCTTGAAGAGAAAATCCTACAAAATGTGGATATGGCACAATCCTTCATGGGTAGTGCCCTCCCTTCCACTGAGCACATCTACAGGAAACATTGTCTCAGGAAAGCTTCCATCAGGGACCTCCATCACCCAGAACATGTTCTCTTCTTGCTGCTGCCATCAGGAATAAGGTACAGGAGCCTCAGAGCTCACACCACTAGGTTCAGTAGTACTATTACCCTCAACTGTCAGGCTCTTGAACCAAAGGGGATAACTTTATACTTTATACTTTATTGTCGCCATACAATTGATACTAGAATGTACAGTCATCACAGCGATATTTGATTCTGCGCTTCCCGCTCCCTGGATCACAAATCAATAGTAAATATTAAAAATTTAAATTATAAATCATAAATAGAAAATAGAAAAATGGAAAGTAAGGTTGTGCAAAAAAACTGAGAGGCAGGTCTGGATATTTGGAGGGTACGGCCCAGATCCAGGTCAGGATCCGATCAGCAGTCTTATCACAGTTGGAAAGAAGCTGTTCCCAAATCTGGCCATACGAGTCTTCAAGCTCCTGAGCCTTCTCCCCGAGGGAAGAGGGACGGAAAGTGTGTTGGCTGGGTCGGTCATGTCCTTGATTATCCTGGCAGCACCGCTCCGACAGCGTGCGGTGTAAAGTGAGTCCATGGATGGAAGATTGGTTTGTGTGATGTGCTGCGCCGTGAACTTGCACACAACTTCACTTTCCCCGTTATTGAAATGCTCCCACAACCAATGGACTCATTTTCAAGGACTCTTCCTCTCATGTTCTTGATATTTATTGTTTATTTATTTAATATTATTGATTCCCTATGGTTGTTATAGACAGGCTGGTAATGGGAACAAGCTCGCACTATATGAAATGTCCTTAATGGAGTGTGCCTCAAATAGCCTCTGACAACTCAACCAAGTCCAACTCCTGGCATTGACGTGTGGCCAGGAGAAGGGGCAAAGGCAGGTTACTGGCACCTTAAACCAGTTACTTCAGGCAGATAGGGCTCATCAGCCACGGTTGGCAGCACTTCTAGGAGAAGGAAAGCACTGATCTCAAATCTCTGCTGCCTTGTGACTATATCCACTTATGGGGAAGGCTTCAGGAGCAAACCCTGAAGGAAAAATCCAGAGCTGGAGTCCCTGAGGTAGTCCTAAGCTGACTGGCAATTCCTGTGATGCTGCTAATACTAAACTGTATGGGTCTCTCTTGTTCCTTTGGATTCATTAGATGTGTGGAGAGAGGGAGCTTGCTGTCCGTATTGTACTGCCCTGGCTTGCATATCTAGACAGCTAGAATGTAATATCCATGGTCGACTTTGACCGATGGAGGTCTCACTCACACTCCTCACTCATTTGTTATTATTATTTATTTCTGTTTCTATTTGCACAGTTTGTTGTCTTTTGCACACTGGCTAAATACCACCGTTGGTGTAGTCTTTTGTTGATACTGCTTTTAGTTATCATTCTATGGATTTATTGAGTATGCCTGCAAGAAAATGAATCTCATGGTTGTATATAGTGACATATATGTACTTTGATAATAAATTTACTTGGAACTTTAAAAACTGCATAATAATTTGTTCCACCTTTGCTTAATTTACTTGCTGCACCCTGTCAACAACTGAATTTAACTTTCAATGATTTATTTATATTCAATTAATTTTTCATATTTCCGATTTATCTTTTAATCAAAAAAAAATGGATTGTTTTAATTTCCTAGCGCTTAAACTAAATTAACCTTACCTCTACTTAATATATTACCTCCCAATACAAGCTCTCGCAGAGCCTGTATATCTATTTTATTATACTTTTAATTTCACTAACTTTTAACTGCTAGTAAAACAAGCAAAAGATAATATTCCAAACATTCTTTCCTTCTGAATCCTTATTACCAAGTTTGCATTCTTTTTCTATTACTTAGCTAATTTAACCCCAATTTTTGTCTTCCTTTTGTGTTCTCTATTTCTATTTCTTTTTCTGTTCACAAGTATTTTCTTAACTTTTGGTTCAAATCAACCTTAATTGCATGCATTCAATGTTCAATGCTTGAAGTTGATATATGATCATTACAGCAGTGGATTTAATCCATTATACTTCATAATTATTGGATTAAATAGAGTTTTTCCTCACTTTGAGGAAAGCAATTAATTTATATTGCAAGCTTTTTTTCGCAATAATAACAAGCAAAAACATATTCAGTGTTGAGAAACTATTTTTTGAGAACAACTGAGTGAAGCATAAGCACAAGCAGGATTTAATGACTTCAAATTGACAGAGTCTACTTTGGAGGCTTTGTCATTGTCACTTTTGTTTTATTTTCTTGTTCCCTGCACGTCATTGGAAATGGTGACATACCGCCATTTGATGATTACTTTATTATCTCCAAGGACGTCTTAAGTGCTCCCTCTAAGAAACAAGCAAACATCAGGCCATGAAAAAAGCATTTGGTTCTCTCAAATGTGATCAAGTCCTTCAATGCGGTTTCTGTGTATTTCAGACTCCAGGAACATTTTAATAAAAGCTCTATTTATTTAACTGTTCAAAACAAGAACATAGGACCATAAGTCATAAAGCATAAATAGGCCATTCGGCTCATCGAGTCTGCCCTACCATTCGATCATGGATGATTTATTTTCCTCTTAATCCTTTTCTCCTCCCTTCTCCACATAACCTTTGAGGTACAGTGTTTGTACATACTAATCAAAAACCTATTGACCTCCCCTTTACGTATACTCAGTTACTTGGCCTCCATAGCCGTCCGTGGTAATGAATTCCAAAGTTTCCTCATTGTCTGGCTACAAGAGTTCCTCCTCATTTCTGTTCTAAAGGGTAGTGATTCTGAGGGTGTGCCATCTGGTACTAGACTTGCCCACTGTTGCAAACAGCCTCTCCACATCCGCTCTATCAAGGCCTTTCAATATTTGGTAGGAACCAATGAGATCCCCTCTCGTTCTTCTAAACTCCAGTGAATACATGCCCAGGGTCATCAAATGCCCCGGATACATTAACCCCTTCATTCCTGGAATTAACCCCTTAAACCTCCTCCTGACCGTCTCCAATGCCAGTACACATCCTTAGATCACACTACATCTCAGCCTGAAACGTCAACTGTACTCTTTTCCATAGATATTGCCTGCCCTACTGAGCTCCTCCAGCATTTTGTGTGTGTCACACTAGTTCAAATATGGTTGACAAATACCTTATGCAGCTGCAGCATTACATCCTTCCTTTTCTATTCTAGTCATCTCAAAATGAATGCTAACTTTCCGTTCTTAAAGACTGAAGTGACATTTGAAATTTCCCAATCATCCAGAACTTTTCTAAAATCTAGTACTTCTTGAATGATCACTACTAATGTCTCCGGATCTCTTCAGTTACATCTTTCAGAACCCTGGGTTGTAGTCCTTCTGGTCCAGATAAATTATCTACCTCCCGACCGTTCAGCTTCCGAAACACCTGCTTCTTAGCAATAGTGACGACACTCATTTCTGCCCCGACACCCTCGAATTTCTAAGAGAAAACAAAAGCAGAGCCTTTTGAACAACAAATTTTTTCAAAAGTTATTTATTTTATGGAGTACCTTTGGTAGCAAAAATGATCTGTAACTGCGGTGCATTCAAGACGTTAAATGCAAACTTGTTCAAACTTAATGACTGTGGAACATAGCAGGCAGGGATCGGTTTTTACATTTGATTCTCAACAGGCTCACATTTATATTAAGTAAATGCACCATTCTGCTGTTATTTTCTGTTTAGGTCTCCTTCAAAATTTACAACTAAACAGAAAAAAGTTCACATAAAATTAGTGATAAATTTAGGAAGATATGAAATGTTATTAAATATGAAGGGATATGCTTAATAATGGTCTGATCTTGTTATGCAGAGCCTTTTAACCATATAACCATACAACACTTACAGCATGGAAACAGGCCATCTCGGCCCTTCTAGTCCATGCCGAACTCTTACTCTCATCTAGTCCCTCTGACCTGCACTCAACCCATAACCCTCCATTCCTTTCCTGTCCATATAGCTGTCCAATTTAACTTTATACGACAACATCGTACCTGCCTCAACCACTTCTGCTGGAAGCCCATTCCACATAGCTACCACTCTCTGAGTAAAGAAGTTCCTCCTTATGTTACCCTTAAACTTTTGTCCTTTAACTCTCAACTCATATCCTCTTGTTTGAATCTTCCCCACTCTCAATGGAAAAAGCCTATCCACGTCAACTCTATCTATCCCCCTCATAATTTTAAATACCTCTATCAAGTCCCCCCTCAACCTTCTACACTCCAAAGAATAAAGACCCAACTTGTTCATCCTTTCTCTGTAACTTAGGTGATGAAACCTAGCTAACGTTCTAGTAAATGTTCTCTGTACTCACTCTAATTGTTGATATCTTTCCTGTAATTTGGTGACCAAAACTGCACACAATACTCCAAATTTGGCCTCACCAATGCCTTGCACAATTTCAACATTACATCCCAACTCCTACCCTCAGTGCTCTGATTTATAAAGGCCAGCATACCAAAAGCTTTCTTCACTACCCTATCCACATGAGATTCCACCTTCAGGGAATCTTCACCATTATTTCTAGATCCCTCTGTTCTACTGCGTTCTCCAATGCCCTACCATTTACCACGTATGTCCTATTTTGATTAGTCCTACCAAAATGTAGCACCTCACATTTACCAGCATTAAACTCCATCTGCCATCATTCAGCCCACTCTTCTAATTGGCCTAAATCTCTCCGCAAGCTTTGAAAACCTATTTCATTATCCACAACTCCACCTATCTTAGTATCATCTGCTTATTCATCCAATTTACCACCCCATCATCCAGATCATTAATGTATATGACAAATAACACTGGACCCAGTACAGATCCCTGAGGCACCCCACTAGTCACCGGCCTCCAATCTGACAAACAGTTATCCACCACCACTCTCTGGCGTCTCCCATCCAGCCACTGCTGAATCCATTTTGAAAAACTTTTGAAAACTTTTTACCAGATTACACAGCAATATCTGATAGGGTGCCACCGTCGCATAGCAATTAGCACAATACTGTTACAGCTCGGTGCATCAGAGTTTGGAGATCAATTCTGATGCCGTCTGTGACAATTTTGTAAGTCCTTCCTGTGAGCATGTGGGTTTCCTCTGGGTGCTCTAGTTTCCTCCCACAGTCCAAAGACATACCGGTTAGTAGGTTCATTGGTCATTGCAAATTGTCCTGTGATTATGCTAGCATTAAATAGGTGTGTTTATGGGCGGTGCAGTTCATTGGGCTGGAAGGGTCTGTTCTACACTGTATCTCTAAATAAGCAAATAAATAATATTTTATAAAGTATGTAACATCCTGGGAAAGGTTTCACTGCTAACATAATGGACTTTCTGTGGAGGCAGTGTCTGAATTATGCTTAGAGATAACAGGTGCTTTAGAATGCGAGTGGGGTCTTTTGTTTGGCGGGAAATGAAGAGAGAAGTCACTGGAGAGAAATGGTCATAGGATTTGACCCAGTGGGGGGCCGTGATTTGATGGAGCAAGGTGCCGAGATCGACTGAGGATCAGTGAATATGAATTTTGGGAAGAGTTGTGCACATTTGACCATTTAACTATGATGGGCTCCTTGTTTTTTTTAAATTTATTTTCCTTACTAACCCTTTAGTTAAGTTAAGATTCATAAATATAATACCTTTAGTCATATGCAGTGTGCTGTCTGTTATTTTTTGGCACTGAGTTGTAACAGGGTAGTAAATTATGCAACATCCACACACACTGGGGTTTGGGATGGGAGAGCTGTCTCAATCTCATGGGCTTGGCCGGACTGGGGTGTGTCTTCCCTAGACTTATGCAGCCAAGGAAACCAGTGGGGTTTCAAGTAAAACATATGCCAACTTGTCTTTCAAGTTCCTTACGTTTTACCTCTCTTGTGTAGCCATTGTCTAAAAGGTAGGCAGGTGAATCATATAAGTCAGATCTGCTTGTCCAACAGAATCAAATGAATTTCAACCAAAGTCATGAACAATGTTTCCCTTGTCTGTGATTGTAACTCATTGTTCTTCCTCATCTCCTCAGGGGCTTTACAGTCTCTCGCACTGCTGATAACATCATTCTGTCTTTGATAGCATCCCTTTGTTATCTATTTCAATAGGATGCTCTTGTTTGATTCATAGCTATAGTATTTCTCATAATGCCTTCTCTACCCTGACCATTTTTCACATGATTACTTCATGAGTGGAGTAAGATTTATCTATGATCCCTTTCTGTTTGTATTCTTTTTGTTATTATCAGAACATCCATGCACTGATATGTACAGACTCAGCCTTTTCATCAAGCCACACAATAATTGTTGTGCTCTATTAAAGTTCGGGAAGGCCACAGTTTGAGTATCGTGCACAATTCTGGAATTCTGGTTACCATATTACAGGAAGGTTGCAGAGGTTTTGAAAATTGTACAGAAGAGTTTTACTAGGAAGCTGACAGAAGAGACTGCAGGTGCTGGAATCTGAAGCAACTCACAAAATGTGGAGGAAATTAGCAGGACAGGCAGTGTCTATGAAGGAAGATAGATTAATGTAGTGTTTATGGACCATTCAGAAATCTGGTGGGAAGAAGCTGCTTTTGAATATTTGAATGTGGGTCTTCAGGCTCCTGTATCTGTGCCCCAATGGCAGTAACAGGACAAGGGCCTGTCCCAGATTGTCAGGGCATTAGTGATGGATGTCAACTACTTGAGATATTGCGTTATTGATGTTGGGAGGGTTGTTCTTTGATATAGCTTGCTGAGTCTACAAACCATTGCTGCCTCTTGTGATCTGTGCATTGGAACCTCCATACCAGTCTGTGATGCAACCTGTCAGAATACTCTCCACTCTGCATCTATAGAAATCTATGTGAGTCTTTGGTGGCATTCCAAATCTCCTCATACTCTTAATGAAGTAGAGTGGCTGTCTGCATTCTTCATAATTGCATCAATGCATTCGGTCCAGGGTAGATTCTCCAAGATGTTGATACCCAAGAACTTGAAGTTTTTCATTTTTTTCCATCACTGACCCATCAATGAGGACTAGTGTATGGTCTTCCCCACTTCCCATTCTTTATTCAAACTCCAGGGAATTGTGCAAAGGACAGACCATAAATATTTTCTCATGAGGGATAAATCTTCCCCAGAGAGAAATCCCTTCCTTATATTTAAAATAGAGTCACGGAGTCATAGAAAAGTACAGCACAGAAACAGGCCTTTTGGCTTATCTATTTCATGCTGAAACATTTAAACTACCTACTCCCATTGACCCACTCTGGGACCATAGCTCTCCATACTCCTTCCATTCATGTACCTGTCCTAACTTCTCAGGAACATTGAAGTTGAGCTGGCATGCACAACTTGCACTGGCAACTCGTTCCACATGCTTACGACCCTCTGGGTGAAGAAGTTTCCCCTCATGTTCCCTTAAACATTTCACCTTAACCCATGACCTCTAGGTGCAGTCCTACCTAACTTCAGTGGGAAAACTCTATCTATACCCCTCATAATTTTGTATACCTCTATCAAAAGAGGATGAGAACATAGGATGAGAAATTTCTTCGCTTGCAGGTAAAAGGGTCGATTTTCTCTGTTTTAGAGTTTGTTATGAAACATAGTGTCTTCTATAGTTCCTTTGTACTAATTATGGAAGTTAACAAACCGCAAGGATTACTGTATAGCCTCCGGGAAGACAAGCTATTCCAGAGTGAATAAAAACCTATAGGTTCAGACAATATTAAACAAAATCATTCAAAAAGTTTAATCTTGAAAAACAACTGACATCAAATATTTAAGAGACGACTTGGATGGAGCTGTTTGTTTAAAGCCAAAACAGACTCTGCTTGTAAAATAATAAATACATGTTTTAAACTCTATCCATTGTCCTTTACTTGCGGTCTAGGTGGAGGGGAAGAGACATACTGGGGAGCAATTTAATGATATTATCATACTTCAATCAGGCAGTGCTGTGGAAAATAGAAAAGAGAGAAACTAGTGCTTGTACTCTGCATTCCATTTTTATCTACCTCAAAAATTGCATCAAAGTTCTACTGAATGTAATTCAAAACTAATGTCATGATAAAATTAGATTAGATTAGATTAGCTTTATTTGTCACATGTACATGGGGCGTATGAGGTATCCAAGGAAGGATAGCACCTCTGGTGGTGGGCTTGTCGTGCTCTGCCCAGGGGTAACTCATCCACTTTTGGTCCCCACCCGCCACCCAGCTCTCACCTGTGGCACCAAGTAACTGTTTGCACATGACAGTGGCCATGCCTCAGTACAGCGCTTCGACAGGCAGGCTAAACCAGCTGAGGGTAGATGGGAACCTCCAACCCCGGTGAGATAGGGACATGCCTACTCCAGCATGCGAGGCCTGTTCTGGCAGGATGGGTGGATGAGATCAACTACAAGATCCAACGGCCAAGAAGGCGGTGCTGTAAAGCTTCGTGGAGAGCAAAGGGCCTGACAAGGCACAGAAGGCATCATGGTTATCCACTGCAGCTGAGGAAGTCTCCGGTCATGATGATTTTTTTGTACCTTTGGACCGCGATTTCTGAGGCCGTGAGAGTGGAACTGCCCCAGTGCAACAGCTTTTTGGCTGTAAAACTCCTCCCACACAGGTTTTTTTCCATGCAGTTCTTTACCCAACTCAGGTGCTGTGGTGATGGGAGAGGGGCAGAGCAACAGATGGAAGTAACCACTCGCAGTCATAGCTTCAAACCTGTCTGCAGGCGGCCTGGGTTACTTTGGTCGTCCGACTCCAAGCCCGGAGCAACAGAGTATTTCAGTGCATCCCACGTGACTGAGCAGCCCTATTCAGGATCGGCACTGCTCACCCTCAAATGGGGGAAGGGACTAGAAAAGTTGTCTCCAAAATTGCTTGCCCAGAGCCAACTGACCACCACACCACAGCTGGTGGTTTTACCTACCAGCCGTCAAAAACACATCAAAGAAAATGATTTTCAAAACGTGGAATGTTTGAAACCTTATGGACAATGAAAACAGCACAAGACCTGAGCGGAAGACGGCTCTGATAGCACGAGAGTTGGCTCGTTACCAAGTCAACATTGCTGCCCCTAGTGAGACCAGACTGGCCAAAGAAGGATCCCTCACTGAACCCAAAGGAGGCTATACCAAGTCATTGAGCGAAGACTAAATCCACAGTATAGGACTCGTAATCAAAACCTTACTCCGGCATCATTACTGGACTTCCCAACCAGCATTAACGAGCAACCGATGAAACTTCGATTTCCTCTCAACCCATCTCGTCATGTCACAGTCATCAGTGCCTACGCATCCACTATGACCCGCAGGAGGTCAAGGAAAACTTCAGTCGACAACTCGATCTAATTTTGAGATCAACAGCTCTAGGAGACAAACTGCTTCTGCTTGGCGACTTTAACGCAGGAGTTGGAAAAGGACTTCAGAAACTGGGAAGGGGTGCTGGGTTCGCATGGTGTGGGCGAAACGAACAGAAACTGTTTGCCGCTGTTGAGCCTCTGTGCCTATCACCAACACTCACTCTGTTCAGGCAAGCTGACAAATGTAAGACAAATGTAAAATGCATCCAAAATCCAAACAATGGCATCTGATAGATTTGGTCATCACTCATTGGCTGGTGACTTCAGGAGAACCAGAGCGATGCATGGAGCAGGGTGGTGGACTGATTATCAGCTGGTTAGATCAATTCTTACAATATGGATTGCTTCTAGACATCTCAAGAAGCCAAAGGTCATTCGACAGTTATTTGATATCAGGAAGCTGAACCACCCCTGGCACCAGGAACAATTTGTGGACAATCTGGATGACAAGTTGACATTACATGCCCTCCTCACAGAAATCCCCACACAGAAATGGAAGGCCTATAAAGCTCTGGTAACAGAGTCGGCCACATCGGTTTGGGGTCTAGAGAGTGGAACCACCAAGGCTGGTTTGATGAAAATGATGAGAGCATCACCAAGATCTTGCAAAAAAAAAACAGAAAACATTTATTGCAAGGCAGAATGACCTGTCCTGTATTTTGAAATGTGATCAGTTTAGCACCTCCAGAGATAAGCACAGAGTGCACAGTGCAGGAGGCAGGGTGCATGGTGGGAGAAAAAAATGGAAGAAGTTCAGCGCTACACTGACATAAAAAACTGAAAGATGTTCTTCAGGGCCATTGAAGCAGTCTATGGATTGCACAAACCCAATCACAAGCCCCGCTTACTGGCAGATGGTAAAACCTTGCACAGGGCAAGGAGTAACGTTGACAAGAAATGGAAGAAACGCTTTAGAAGTCTACTCAACATGTTGGGTACTGTAGATCAAACCGTGCTTGATCAGATCCCCCAGAAGCCTGTTACCGACACCCTTGACCTCCCTCCTTCCCTGGACGAAGTCAGGAAAGCCATTTCTCAGACAAACCATGGTAAGGCTCCTGGGAAGGATAGAATTCCTTAGGAGCTCTTTAAGTCAGCAGGCCCACCAGCGCTCACAGTTTTCCATGACATCTTCTCAAACATATGGGAGGAAGAAGACAAGCCTGAGGACTTCAGGGACACCATCATCGTTCCACTGTTCAAGGGCAAGGTAACAGAGCTCACTGTGGCATCCGCCAGGGCATATCTTTCCTGTCTGTCGGGAGAAAATCTCAGTTTGCATTATTCTCAACCGCTTGATCGCCAATGTATCAGAGGCAAGCCTTCCGGAGACACAATGTGGCTTTCGTCCAGGCTGTAGAACTGTCAACATGGTTTTCACTATTCGTCAGATTCAAGAGAAGTGTACTGAGCAGAATTTGTAACTACTTATTGTCTTCATAGATCTAACCAAAGCTTTTGATACGGTCAACAGGGAGTGTCTATGGTGAGTAACATCAAAACTTGGGTGCCTGTGCAGATTTGTCAATCTCGTCCATCTCCACAATGACATGAATGGCCTTATTCTGTCAAATGGGGAGACTTCAATGCCATTTAGTATTTCAAGTCTCGTGAAGCAAGGGTGCATACTGGCACCAGTACGGTTTATGATTATGATTATGAGGACACGCAGTCCCCTTTTATTGTCATTTAGTAATGCATGCATTAAGAAATGAAACAATGTTTTTCCAGAATGATATCATGAAAACACATGACAAACTGACTTAAAAACTAACAAAAAGCACATAATTATAATATATAGTTACAACAGTGCAAAGCAATACCATAATTTGATAAGAACAGACACAGTAAAAGTCTCAAAGTCTCTCGAAAGTCCCATCATCTCACGCAGACGGTCAACCTCCAGCGCTGCCAACTTGCCGATGTATCCGACCACAGTCCGACCCCGAGTCCGTCCGAAAACTCCGAGCCTCCGATCACCTCTTCCTCACCGAGCACTGAGCACCATCACTGCCGAGCTCTCCGACCCTGGCCTCAGCAAAAAGCGATAGGCAAAGCCGAGGATTTGGGGCCTTTGTCTCCGGAGATTCTCGATCGCACAGTAGCAGCAGCAGCGAAGCAGGCATTTCAGAAGTTACTTCAGATGTTCCTCTGCGCTTGTCACGGTTGTCTCCATCAAATTGTGCACGGCCCCCTAGTTACACATAATCGATATTCATTCGGAACGGCCGTGTGCGCTGCGTCGCGCTGCCATCTTCTCCTCCCTCCTTATATAATCCGTTCTTCATGTGCGTACTACACCACGCATTCGGCACCATACAACGTTGGATATATATATACATATATATAAGTTACAGGATGTTCAGATCACTTTTTGAATTGGTGCTTGAGGGCCCATACAAAAGCAATCAGTACTCGCATTCGAAAAGCCCTATATTCTGCTTGTGCACCCTTCTGGCCCACACAGAAGCTGATCTTCTGCTGTTTGCCAATAGTTTGCAGAAGCCACTCATCCGTTCGGCCTCACCATCAGCCTACAAAAAACAGACATCCCGTTCCAATCGGGTCCAATGCCCACTGCCCCCGCTGACCATCTGCGTCGAAGGTACACTGCTTAAGACAGTGGAGGAATATAAGTAACTCAGAAGCGTTATTTCTAGTGATGCCTCCCTAGGCAAAGAAATCAGCACTAGGATTTGCAAGGCCAGTCAAGCCATTGGGCACTTGCGTTTGCATGTACTGAATCAGGATAACATCTGAAAAGCCACAAAACTCAAGGTGTACAAAGTGGTCGTCTTTAGCAGTCAATTACATGGCTGTGAAATCTGGGCCACATACTGGAACCCTTCCATGCAGGTAGACTGAGATCAATCCTGGGCACCTGTTGACAGGACCACATCACCAACCTGTAAGTCCTCGAAAGTGCAGAGAGCATAAGCATAGTAGCAGTGATCGTGCAAGCCCAGCTTCCCTGGACAGGGTATGTTATACACATGGAGGATTCCAGAATACCCAAATGATTGCTATACGGAGAGCTGTCACAAGGAGGAAGAGACAGGTGGTGACCTTGTAAGAGGTTCAAGGACTGTGCGACAGCCAACCTCGCGCATGTTGACTTTGCACCTAAGCCGCCCGTGCGGAGTGCTCAGGCCTGGACCGGATGGCGTGCCCTGGTAAGGCGAGCCTCCAACAACCTTGAGAATAGTTGCCGTGCAGATCTGGCTGCCGCTCGAGGGAGGAGGAAAATGGCCACATCAGTTGCTCTAACAGCGGCCGTCAGTCTACCCACCCTTACTGTCAGTGCTCATGCCTTTCTAGAATTGGACTGCAGAGCCACAATTGATGAGCTGCACAGACAAACGTCGCTGTCGGAAATGGCAGCCAACCAACACACATCGAAACATCCAAACATGCAGTGAAATGTGCCAATTGAGTCAACAACTAGCACAGTCAGTGGATGCGCTGGAGGCAGCCTGCAGGTGTCACCATGCTTCCAGCGCCAACCTAGCATGCCCGTAATTCATTAACCCTTACCTGCATATTGTTGGAACATGGGAGGAAACTGGAGCACCTGGAGGAAACCCATTACCTATCATTTAATAATATATCAGACCTCAAGCACTTGGTAGCTATTTAAAGAAATCAATAAAGTTTAAATAAATAAAAGCGATACTCAGATGCTGGAAATCTTGAACAACCCTCATGATAAAAAAAAGATGAAGGAACTCAAAAGGTCAGGCAGCATCTATGAAGGAGAATAAACAGTCAGGCCAAGACCCTTCATCAGTTCGAAACATCGATTGTCTGCACCCCTTAGATGTTGCCTGATGTGCTGAGCTCCTCCAGCAATTTTGTATGTGTTACTCAATATAATTTAAGTCTTTGACAATCATTTGTGTGAAGATATTTTTATTTGCATTGCCTTTTGATGTTCGACACAGTCATAGACTACTACAACAGAGAAACAGGCTCATCTCGTCCACGCTGCACAAATAATCTGCCTCGTCCTAGTGACCTGCACATGGACCATAGCCCTCCATACCCCTCCCATCGATGTACTTATGTACACTTCTCTTCAATGTTGAAATCCAACCCGTAATGTTGTTTATGGGTGGACATACGTCTCCACCAGAGGAGGTCTAAGGTGTTCCTTCCCTCTGCTGGACTGCAGGTCACCCTTGGGCAAGGTGTAGCACCTGCTCAGACTCCCGATCAGGGTCACGTGAAGCCATGGGAGCAGGTGGTGGATGATCCTGTGAGCAGCTGGAGCACATCACAAGTCCTGGTTATGTGGGCACTGATGCCAGGCAGACAATCTCTGAAGAGTATTGGTAATGGCTTGGGTAAACCCCTCTTGTAACAATACTACCCAGAAGAAGGCAATGGCAAACCACTTCTGTAGAAAAATTTGCGAAGAACAATCATGGTCATGAGACCACGATCACCAATGTCACACAATGATGACGATGATGAATCCTTTCCTTCTGCATTTTACTTAGTTTCCTCCTTCTTCACATCAGTGTGTCCCCTATCAGAAGCAACATGATTGGCATCCTTCATTCTCTGGTACCTCATTCCTTGAAATACTTTGATAGATATGCTGCAGGCAGCTTTGCTTTTTGTCCATTTAACTTTGACCCACAAGACTTATTTACTTCTTAGCAAGTGTTTATTTTACCTCTGGCTATTACAATAACATTTCAGTACATTGTACACAACTCAAAGCTTAAGTTACTTTTGATGAATTTTAGGATGTCATGTTCCAATTCTTTCTGTCGCTGGCAGCTAAGGCTGTGTGCAGCTGATAAAAATGATTCAATAAAATTCATCATTTCGTGAGAAGATTAACACAGAAAGCACACCATTGTGGATCGGATCATTTGGGTTCGATATTTTAATGCTGAGTTTAGTGACTTCTATATACATTCAGTTGCCACTTTCTTAGGTACTCTACCTAGTGAAGTGGCCACTGAATATATGTTTGTGGTCTCCTGCTGTTGTAACCCATCTGCTTCAGGGTTCGATGTGTTGTATATTCAGAGATGCTCTTCTGCACACCACTGTTGTAATGTGTGGCTATTTCAGATACTGTCACCTTCCTGTCAGCTTGAACCAGTCTGGCCATCCTCCTCTGAGCTTTCTCATTAACAAGGCATTTCCACCCATAGAACGATCACTCACTGGATTTTTTTTTTTGTTTTTTGCACTGTTGTGCATGAAAATCCCAGGAGATCAGCACTTTCTGAGAACCACCCTGTCTGGCACCATTCCACGGTTGCATTACTTCTCCATTCTGGTGTTTCGTCTGAACATCATGACGATGTCTGTATACTTTTAAGCATTGAGCTTCTGCCACAGGATTGGCTGATTAGATATTTGAATCAATGAGCAGGTCTACGTATCAAAGTGGCCTGAGTGTTAGTCAACATTTATCAGTAGAGCTGATGCAAAAATTGAATTTGGTTCCATTTAAACTACTCCTACTAGGTTGCTAATGGAATTCCTGTTTACTTTGCAGGGTGGATGCTAACACTTTGAATACAAACTGAATGCTGCACCTATTGTGAACCGTGTAGTAGGTCTCAACATTAAAAGTAGATGTCATTCTGAGCAGCTGGTAAAACCGAATCTTGGCAGACTCCTAAGGAAGTAGAGGTGCTGTCATGCTTTCTTTGCGATTATATTTATATGATGGGTCCAGGTCTGGTTCTTTGAGATAGAGACACCCAGGAATTTAATTTATTGACCCTCTCCAACTTTGATCCTCCGATGATTACTGGCTCATGGACCTCTGGTTTCCCTCTTCTGAAGTCTGCAATCAGTTTTTTGGCCTTGCTGACACTGAGAGAAAGGTTGTTATTTTGACACCTCTCAGCCAAATGTTCAATCTGCCTCCTGTATGCTGATTGATCACCACCTTTGATACAGCCCACAACAGTGGTGTCATCTGCAAACTTGACTATGGTGTTGGAACTGTGCTTAGCCACACAGTCATAGGCGTAAAGTGAGTAGAGCAGGGGGCTAAGCACACACCCATGTGGTGCCCCCATGCGGATGTAGATTACGGAGATGTTCTTGTCAATCCAAACTGACTAGGGTCAGCAAGTGAGGAAATCCAGGATATAATTGCAAAAGGGGATACTGAGGCCCAGGTCTTGGAGTTTACTGAATTAGTTTAGAGGGGAGATGATGTTATTAAATGCTGAGCTGTAATCGATAAAGAGAATCCTGGTGGAATTGGTGCTATTATTAGCTACACAGTCATAGGTGTAGAGTGAGCGGTGCAGGGGGCTAAGCAACTTAATTAGATCAAGGTAGTACGAAGTGAAAATCAATAACAGAATGCAGAATACGGTGTTAGAATTACAGTTACAAAGAAAGTGCAGTGCAGGTAGAGAATAATATGAGGGCCATTGTGAAGTGGACTGAGAGGTCAAATGAACAAGATCCTGCAGGGTTTAGAATGGGTAAATAGAAGGAAGCTTTTCCAATTAGTGGATGATCCAAAGACCAAAGGCCACAAGTTTAAAAGTCAACCTTGGGGAAGTGAGACATCTATCATTAAAGTCTCTTCTTCTTGTCACTATCATCAGGGAAGAGGTACAGGAGCCTGAAGACCCAATCTCAATATTTTTGGAAAGCTTGTTCCCCTCTGCCATCAGACTTCTGAATGGTCTATAAACCCATGACTACTACCACTTCCACGCAATTTTAATATTTTTATTGTAACTTACACTCAGTGGCCTGATAAATAAAGTTATCATAATAAATAACAAATCCTAATAAATACTTTTATTACCTAGTAAAGTGGCCACTGAGAGTACAGTAATTTGTTAATGCCTGCGCTGCACTGCTGTTACAAAACAGCAGATTTCATGACTTATATCAGCGACAATAAATTTGGTTCAGATTTTAATTCTGCTTCCGACGTGAGGGAAGCTCTTTACTTGGAGACTTGTTACAACCTGATATTCACGGGCTGCGGGAGGTGAGTGAAGCAAAATTAGTCAATTCATAAAGGAATTGGATCGGTGCTTGCGAGAGAACATTTTTTTCTCAGAGCTGGAAGGGAAAGAGCAGGAGAGTAGGACTGATGGGGATGTTGTACTAACAGCCAGCATAGATGAAAGGCCAAATGTTTTGTAATAGTCAGCAGCTGTGACCAACTGATTAATACTAAATGAAGATCTGATTGTAATCAGTTCCAACCTGTGAGTAGTTAAGGGTAATTGTCTAATGGAGGCTGCTGGCATTACAAGTGCAGATAATGTAAAAAGTGGAGACTATATGGGAATTAGATTGATGTGAGCAACAAAATGTTGCTCTGTGCAGATTTCACTCTATTGCAGTAAGCCACAGGAGGGAATGATATCTACTGTACACTGAACACTGCAGACAGGAGAAGGGGCAAAGGCGGGTTGCTGGTGCGTTAAAACTAGTCGCTTTGGGCAGATGGGGCTCATCAGCCGTGGTTGGCAGCTCATCGAGGAGAAGGAAAACTCTGATCTCAAACCTCCGCTGCCTTGCGGCTATACCCACTCACAGGGAAGGTTTCTGGAATAAACCTCGAGAGAAAATCCGGAGCTGGGGTCCCTAAGGCAGTCCAACATTGAGTTCAACACTGATTGGCAATTCCTGCGACACACAACTGGTGCCAAACTGTATTGGTTTCTGTCATTCCTTTGAGTTCATCAGATGCGTGGAAAGAGGGAGCTTGCTACATGGGCAACAGCTTGCTCTCCATTATTGTACTGTCCAGGCTTGCATACCTAGACAGCTAGGATGCAATATCCATAGTTGACCCTGACCAATGTAGGCCTCACACTGAACATGCACCAAATCAGGACTGGAAGAACATAAACTCTTCCATTGTGCTTGAATTTCTTACACTGGCACTGAATTTTGCTTGATGGCATTTCATCCTAGATATTAACTTCAGAAAATAATAGACTCATAGGCTGTGAAATGGGCACAATGGCAGCATAGTGGTTAGCACAATGCAATTACAGCTCAGGGCTTCATAGCTAGGAGTTTACTTCCAGTGTTGTCTCTGAGAAGTTTGAATGTTGTCCATGGGAATGCCTGGTTTCCTCTAGGTGTTCCGGTTTCCTTCCACAGTCCAATGGCGTACTGGTTAGTAGGTGAATTGGTCACTGTAATCTGACCTGCGAATAGGCTAGTGTTAAGTAGGTGGGTAGCTGAGCAGTGTGGCTTGTTGGCCCAGAATGGCCGGTACCATGCTGTGTCTCGAAATGAAACAAAATAATTAAAATTTCAGCCCTTTTTTTTGCTTGACACTTTTTGTTCCTTTACCAAAGGTGTTTTATTCGGTGATTAGAATAATCAATAGTAGTGCAATCAATTGAGTTGTGTATGATATTCCCCTGAGGGGTTGCCCCTCAGGGGAATATCATTATTAGTGGGCTCTCAGTTGGATGTTGAGACCGATCTAAGATCCGCATATCTGGGATGTTCGAGTGTATCCCCTTAACGGGAGTGCCTGGGCCTGACTTTGTTCAACGTGGGGATGCTCGCTGATGCATGGGCAGCCTCCACATGGTCCTTGAGCCCTGGCAGATCGGAGTCAGGGTCCAGTGGGGTGGAGTGCAAAATGACCGGGTGCTGCACCTTCCTCTGTGTTCACTGCCATTGTGATATATCATCAAATCCGCCAGCTCCACTGCTGCGGAAATCACATTATTACAATACCATAGTATTCATGGTGCACAGTTTTTACAGTTTCAACTTATAGCATTGTCATCGCTACCCAGGACACACTCACATCCTCTGTGGCACCAACGAGACCCAGAAATCCCCCATTGTACATTTTCATGTCATGGGCTCCTTCTCCTGGAATACACGGGCATGGATGTAACCCCAGAAGAGGGCAGACAATCGGCTTGAGCAGAACCCTTAACTGCCCACTGCCAAGACCCACGAATGGCCACCTCGGCCAGCATTTCCAACTGTGAATGAATCAGAATCAGGTTTATTATCACCAGCATGTGTCGTGAAATTTGTTAAATTAACAGCATCAGTACAATGCAATACATGATAATTTAGAAAGAAACAAAATAATAAATATGTAAATCAATTACAGTAATTATATATATATGCATATTAAATAGATTAAACATAGTGCAAAAACATGTATTTAGAAAGTGAGGTAGTGTTCATGGGTTCAATGTCCATTGAGGGTTCATATGGCAGAAGGAGAGAAGCTATTCCTGTATCTCTACCTCTGTCCTGACAATAACAATGAGAAGGAGGCATGCCCTAGGTGATGGGGTTCTTTAATAATGGACATGGCCTTTCTGAGGCACTGCTCCTTGAAAATGTCTTGAATATCCTGGCCTCCATCCTCCAACCCCCAACCATACCAAAGAGCAATGCAGCCTGTCAGAGTGCTGTCCACAGTGCATCCATAGAAGTTTTTGAGTGTTTTAGCTGACAAACCAAATCTCTTCAAACTCCTAATGAAATATTGCCACTGTTTTGCCATCCTTATAACTGGATTGATATGTTGGGATCGGATTAGGTCCTTAGAGGTCTCGACATCCAGGAACTTGAAATTGCTCACTTTCTCCATAGATTAGTCTTACTCTTCCCGACATCCACAATCAGCTCTTTCGTCTTACTGACACTGAATGTTGCTGTGACACCACTCAACTAGCTGATATATCTCACTCCTGTACCCTCTCATCTCCACCTGTGATTCTACCAATAATGGATATATCATTAGCAAATTTTATAGATGGTGTTTGAGCCATGACCAACCTCTCAAAGCATTTCATCACCGTAGATGTGAGTGCTACTGGGCGATAGTCTTTAAGGCAGCACACACTACTCTTCTTAGGCACTGGTATAATTGTTGCCTTTTTCAAGCAGATAACCATAGGAATGAGAGGTTGAAGATGTCCTTGAATACTCCTGCCAGTTGGCTGGCAGAATTTTTCAGAGTCTTACCAGGGCCTGCTGTCTTGCGAGGGTTTCACCCTCCTGAAAGAGAGCCTGACATCGGCCTCCAAGACTGAGATCACATGGTCACCGGATACAACAGGGATCTTCACAAATATCCTTGTATTCTCCTTTTCAAGATGGGCAGAGAAAGCGTTGAGCTCGTCTGGTAGTGAATCCCTTACTCACTCTTCCTTCAGTTAGTCCTGACGAAGGGTCTCGGCCTGAAACGTCGACTGCGCCTCTTCCTATAGATGCTGCTTGGCCTGCTGCGTTCACCAGCAACTTTGATGTATGTTGCTTGAATTTCCAGCATCTGCAGAATTCCTGTTGTTCTGGTAGTGAATATTGGGTTTCACTTTGTAGAAAGTAATATCCTGTAAACCCTGCCAGAGTTGACATTCATCTGATGTTGCCTCCAATTTCGCTTGGAATTGTTTCTTAGCTCTTGAAATAGCTCTCTGCATATCATTTCTCTTTTCGTGGACGGGCCTGGGTCACCACACTTAAATGTAACCGATTTAGCCCTCAGCAGATGACAAACCTGGTTCATCCACATGTTTTGGTTTGGGAATGTACGGCAAGTTTTCCGTAGGCACACACTCATCCACACAGGTTTTAATGAAGTCGGTAGCAACTGCAGCATAGTCATCCAGGTTTGAAGATGAATCCCTGAATACAGTCCAGTTCATTGATTCAAAGCAGTCCTGAAGGTGCTCCTGTGCTTCCCTTGTCCATACCTTCTTGGTCCTTGCTACTGGTGCTGCAGTCTTCAGTCTCTCCCTATACTCAGGGAGTAGAAGTACAGACAGGTGATCAGACTTTCTGAAGTGTGGCGTGGAATAGCATGGTAGGCATTCTTGATAGTGGTGTAACAGTGGTCCAGAGTGTTGTTTCCTCTGGTACTACAAGTAATTTGTTAATGATAATTATTTAGTGACTTTTTCAAGCTGGCCTGGTTAAAATATGCCAAAATGATGGTGAATTAATCCGAGTGTGCTGTTTTGTGCATGTTAATCCCATTGTCAGTTCATCTAGAGCCTGTTTGACATTGGCCTGAGGTGGGATGTACACATCCACCAAAATGATCACAGAAATCTCCTGCAGCAGGTAAAATGGCTGGCACTTAATTGCGAGATATTCCAGGTCTGGTGAGCAGAATTGGGGCAACACTAATACATCTGTGCACCATCTGAGTTGACCATGAGACATACACCTCATGAAAGAATGTTGAATGAAACATTATATAGGTGTTTCATTTAGCCTGTTGATCTGTTCATCCCAATATGCTTTATAGTTTATGAGGAGGGGGCAGAGAAGATGCGCCACAGTAGTAGAGAGCGAGTTTGTAAATCTGGTGGGAGTCAAGCATGTTAGGAATGGTTATGATGGAGCTGGGTGGGAAGGGTGTGGGACAGGTGGCAGAGAAGGAGTGCCAGAGATGGGGGATGGCATGAGTCAGAGACTGAGGCTTCAAACAATTGGTTTTTTGATCATTACTGAATGCCCCTTTGGTGCTTCCTGCTCCCTTCACTCTCCCTTCCTCTTTTCCCAACTATGATTCCCCTCTCCCTGCCCTCTTCCACTTCCTGTCCACAATAAAGACCTGTATTGGAATCAGGTTTATCATTACATGTGGATGTCATGAAATCTTTTTTTTTGAGGCAGTAGTACAGTGCAATACATAAAATTACGACAGTGCTGTGAAAAAGAGTCTTAGGCACTGTAGTTACATGCACTGTGTACACGCCTAAATCTTTTTGCACAGTACAGTATATTAATCTTTAATAATTTTATTAATAATAATTCTAATATCTATTTGAATTATTGACATGATCAACTTTGCCTGATAATGGCTTTGGGGAAAGTATTGGATGTTTCCTATGTAAATGAGATCATAGATTGAGCTGTGTGACTTTCATCTCCACAAAGAAAGGAACTGAGAAGGTAAAATCTCTTTCCTGGGTCAGATGGCAATGTTATATTTAATTATTTTATTATTTCTTATTATGGGAAAAATTTGCCTTGTATTTGATTCAGCATTTCACAAGGAACGGGGAAAGTCAACAGGATATTGACAGTGAAATCAATAAAGTGAAGATTGCAGAAATATGAACTAAAAGCAGAGAATTTTCAAAATAATTAGCCATCAAGCAGCATCTGAAGAAAAAGAAGCGGTTAGTGGTCTCAGGCTGAAGACCTTTCATAAGGTTATGTTAGTTACTGATCACCTTAAAGTATACCCAAATTGAAACTTTCCTACCTAGTGAAAACTTAGGACTCACATATTGTGAGGGAGAGGAAGAATGAAAATTTGTATTAGACAGTATTTGTGCTTTTGCAGACCATTACAGTGATGCCGTCCAACATTTACACTATTTAGCTGGTATTACCAAAACGCTGATGTGATATCAAATAAATTTTAGCTCAATATATAATTTCAATATATGAATCAAGTAGTATATTGTTTTAGTCCTCACAGTGTATTTTCAGTTGTTATGTAACTTCAAAATATTAAATTATATCAAGGAAGACATAGCAGTCCAAGAATATGTTCACTTTAAGCAAGGCGTGCAAGTATCACATGATAGCGTGATGACATACGCCAATTTACAGATTTATACATATACAATATCCCATAATGTATCATTTAAGTGAACAAGACTGCTTAATCAATGAATATATATATATAGATTACCTAAATATTATTGAAATATGAAATAACACTAAGTTGTGATATTCATAGTTTCGATATTTTCCATTCCCTTCCCTCACTCTCACCTCTCCCTGCTGAACTGTTCCAGTCTGGTGCAGGTTGAGTATACCTTATCTGAAAAGCTGGGGTTTGGAAGTATTTTGGATTTGAGAGTTTTTCGGATTTTGGATTATTTGCATTTACATAATGAGATACCTTGGGGATAAGACCCAAGTCTAAACATGAAATCCATTTATATTACATATACAGCTTATGTGCAGCTGGGATGAAGCTCACAGAGAACAGTCTGCAACCAGAGCACAGTTTGACATAATGGAACTGGGTCCTCCACAGACTGTCGGAGTTGAATGACCACCCTCGACCACATCCATTACTGGATTCCAGCGCTTGATTGGCTTCATATCCCCCATTAATTTCAAATAGTTGTCTATTCCACAGCAACGACGATGATGAGAGGGAGGTAGTTTGATATAATATTTTTAATAATTTTGTGCATGAAACAATTTAATTTTCAGTTCATTGTGACGCAAGTAGGTCATTGTTTCATGAGCAGCATACCATTAAGCACCATATGTTTACTCTGACACTGACGAATCCACTCTTTCAATACATTCGAGATCTTCATTTTTCACTTTATGCAGTAATTTTCTATATTTCATTAACTTCTGTTCATTACATATGAGAGATCACTTCTCAGAACTGTCTGTGGTGTGCAGAGACCTGCACATCATCTGGGAATCTTCACAGTGCCTTGTGGAAATTTCCATTTGTGACATTATGTCAAAGGTCAAAAACATTTTGGCTTTCTGAGAATTTTGGATTTTGGAATTTCAGAAAAGGGGTGCTGGTGCTCAACCTATATCACCTTAAAACTCATCAAGGGTGTTGTGTTTTGACAAGCTGACTTTGATGTTGCAAAAGACTAAATGTCAGCTCTCACATATCTGCTCAGATATTCTACTAGAACATGACCCCACCATTGAACTGTTGTCTCCCACACAGTCATGGAACTGAGGTCCTTGGGAGGACTTCCCTACACTGCTCGTACATTGGTAGCTCTATCTCCTGCCCGAGGTTTACAAACTGAGCTATCAAGAGTGTCATTATTTCAGCCCATTCTTGCTCAGCCAAGCTTATTTCTTCCATCCCATGACCTTCTCCACTGATCCATTCCACCCTACTTCCACTGGTGACAGTTCAGATGCCCTCTGCCAACTTGACAGTTTCCAGACTCCATAAAATATAGGAGCAGAATTAGGCCATTTGGCCCATCATGTCTGCACTGCCATTTCTTTGTGCTAACTGGTCCACCTGTACCTCCAATGTAAAATTTCTCTGAAACATCATCTGACACATTCAGAACGCCTTGAGGTCCTATTCCTTGTGCCATGGCCTAACTGCTTCTCCATCACCATGGCTGGGTGTGATTGGTGATAGTGGTTGATAGTTGGAGGTAATTTGCGCCCCTGTGCAGTCTCAACCTAAAATGTCACCTACCCATTTACTTCTATATATGTTGCCTGATTTGTTGAATCCCTCCAGCATCCTGTTTGATGTTCAAGATTCTAGCATCTGAAGTTTCTGTGTATCCTGTAACTGATTTTAAAATTACTCAGGAAGTGGGCGCCGTGGCAGTGTAGAGGTTAGTGCAATGTTGTTGCAGGTTGGGAGGTGTTGATGGATTAGTCTAGGCAGGTGCTTATAATATAGTTTGCTGTGGTATTTTTGGAAAACATTGCTGATCTGGATTAGGACAAACAATATAATATATCAAAATCTGACAATTAGAAGAGCAGTTAAAATTAAGGACACGTGCAAGATTCATAGGACATTGTAACAAATGAGAAGTGCTGAAGGATCTCAGCAGGTGAGGCAGCATCTATGGAGAGGAATAAACAGTCGATGTTTCAGGTTGAGACCCTTCAACAGGACTGGAAAGGAAGTGAGAAGAAGCCAGAATAAGAAGGTTGAGGGAGGGGATGGAGTACAAACTAGAAGGTGATAGGTGAAGCCAGGAAGGTGGGAGAGGGGAAAGGGTACAAGCTGGAAGGTGAAAGATGAAGCTTGTTGAGAGGGAAGGTGGGGGAGCGGGTATAATGTGAGCAGCTGGGAGGTGTTAGGTGGAAGAGGTAAAGGGCCTTGGTTTGACTGTCGCAATAAGAATTCGTATCAGAATTAGATTTATTATTGTTGACATATGTTGTGAAATTTGTTGTTTTCAGCAGTAATTCAGTGCAAAGACATAACATTACAATAAATTACAAAAATATAGTGAAATAAAAGGAATAATGAGGTAGGGTTCATGGGTACATCGACTGTTCAGAAATCTGATGATGGAGGGGAGGGCTATAACTGCTCCTGACATATTGGATATGATTCTTCACATATTTGACATGAAGTGCCTTCTCCCAGACGACAGCAACAAGAAGAGGGCACATTGTGGATACTGAAGATCCTGAGTGGTGGATGATACCTTCCTGAGGCATCAGCTCTGGATGAAGTCTTTGATGTGAGGAAACCTAACACAATCAGGTGTGAAATGGTCCATTTTGAGAGGCGGAATGAGGAGAGAGAAAATTATATAATTGATAAAAATTTTAAAAGAGTGGAGAAACAGAAAGACAAAATTTGTTTAATGTGTTTAGAAAAAAAAAATGCAAAACTTGCTTTTATGATTAATGTCTTTTATTCCATATGGGTTAATTAGTGAGGTGCTACATTAATGTTCTTTAACATTCGATGAAATGCCTTCTGACTATTAGAATGAAGTAGAAGTTGGTGATTCTATGGAGCAGAACACAACATTAGTTTTGTTATTAAGATTTAATTTACTTTGGTGGTAGAATTAACTGTAACAAGCTTCAATGATTGACTAACATGGGAGGTTATTCATTTGTAAAATAATGCTTAACTTATTGTCGCATTGACCAATTTAATGAAGGCAAATCTTGTTTATTTCACAGGGGCTTGAATAACATTGGACATATTTTTAAATTAAATTCCATTCATTCCAGTTTCACATGTAAAGCAAAACCAGTATCTTTATCAATAATACAAAGTTTTTCAATTTGTTATTTTATTTGTGATAATATCACCTTATGTGTTGTGTGTGATTTAAATGTACTGTGCTGTGCCCCTTTGTCCGGAGGAACATCGTTTCTTTTGGTAATATACGTGTATACAGTTGAATGACAATAACCTTGAACTTGAACGTGAAAACATTAAAGCTAATCAAAAATAGACAATAGCTCTGAACTCAAGGCTGCATTTGGATTGTGCCCTTTTAATTAATGTTTTGGTTATTGAAACTAAGTTTTAAAGCATAGGTTTCCCTACAGCCATGGACATGCAATAATTCACATCAGTATAATTAATAAGAGATTGTGTGGCTCTCTTTTTCATTGATATTTGCAAGGGACCTTGCCTTATCCAGGGTTTTAATACTTGCTGTCAGCTTAGTCCTACAAAATTAAATTTGACCCAACTTAATTATGGTCCTTCAAATATAAATTACAGGTGTTCCAGTCAAAGACTAAGGGCTGATGTTAATTGCAAACATGACTTTTGATGAAGTCTAGAATGAGTTTCACAGCCCAGGTTTGCTCGTAAATAGACGAAGACAAGGAAAAGTTGTCCCTGGCAGCTGTGGGACCTTGCTAGATCTTACTGGGGCTGCCAGAAGGTTGCTGGTAAACATGAAATTTCAACCAGGGAACTGACAATGTGAGTGTGGAGCAGAGGGCTCGTTCCTCATGTCTGGATTCAAAGTTGTAAATGGTTTAATTCTTGTTTACTGTGGATTATCCATATGCTGGCCTTTTACAATCTATGGAATTCTTCACATTGTCTTCTGTTCTCACCTCCTCACATCTTCCATTTACCTTTTACCCTGGTCACTTTCTCTTTTCCCCCATCTCACTGGGCAAAAGTAACAAAAGTGTGAAAACATGCACTCTCAGACCTGAGGTCAGCATCTATCCTGCTGTCATAAGATTCTTGAATGGAGCTCTTGGACTTCGAAGATGAACTCTTGACCTCACAATCTTCCTCTCATGGCCCTTGCACCCTAGTATCTACCTACACGGCACTTTTTCTGTAACTGTAATGCTATGTTTGGCATACTGTTCCAGCTTGAGGTAGGTGTTGTAATTTTCTATATTCCATGTTTTATTTTCCTTGTACTACCTTAAAGTAATTATGTTTTTGAAATGGTCTGTATGGTTAGCTTGCAAATCTCAAGTTTTCCACTGTGTTTCTGTACCTTTCACAATAACAAACCAATACCAATTCAATCTATTCATTTCTTAGGATGCGTAATTGTTGTCAAGATTTAAGTTTGGTTTTTTTTATCATTCTTTAGTACACGAGTATAAAGGAGAATGAAATGATTGTTACTCCGGATCTGATACAGCATAAAAAATACAATAAGCATAAAGAACACAATAAAAAACAAACAAAAAAAAAGATAGAACCAATGCTGTAAATGACAATGTACAACTAATTGCTATGTACGTACACGGACTGATGCAGGGTGATGTGTATTTAGTGCTGAAGGAGCAGATTGATGGGTGGAGGTGTTGATCAACCTGACAGCTTGCGGGAAGAAATGTTTTTGATTCTAGTGGATGCTGCAGTGCCTCTTCCCTGATGAGAGTGGGTCCAACAGTCCATAAACAGGGTGGGTAGGTTCCTCCATGATACTGCTGGCCTTTTTTTTGGCACCTTTCTGTGAATGTGTCCTTGATGGAAGGTATATTGGTGCTGTGTTGGGTAGCTTTAACAAACCATTATAGAGTCTTCTTGTCCGGCACAGTGCAATTTCCATACCGTGCAGTGATGCAGCATGTTAGGATTCTCTCCACTGTGCACATCCCATTCCCATTCTGACATGTCTATCCACGGCCTCCTCTACTGTAAAGGTGAAGCCACACTCAGGTTGGAGGAACAACACCTTATATTCTGTCTGGGTAGCCTCCAACCTGATGGCATGAACATCGACTTCTCCAACTTCCGCTAATTCCCCACCTCCCCCTTGTACCCCATCCGTTATTTATTTTTATACACACATTCTTTCTCTCACTCTCCTTTTTCTCCCTCTGTCCCTCTGACTATACCCCTTGCCCATCCTCTGGGTCCCCCCCCCACCTTGTCTTTCTTCCCGGACCTCCTGTCCCATGATCCTCTCGTATCCCTTTTGCCAATCACCTGTCCAGCTCCTGGCTCCATCCCTCCCCCTCCTGTCTTCTCCTATCATTTTGGATCTCCCCCTCCCCCTCCAACTTTCAAATCCCTTACTCACTCTTCCTTCAGTTAGTCCTGACAAAGGGTCTCGGCCTGAAACGTCGACTGTACCTCTTCCTAGAGATGCTGCCTGGCCTGCTGCGTTCACCAGTAACTTTTATGTGTGTCACTTGTAGAAGAGTTGTGAGCATTGGTGTGCAAAGACCAGCTCACTTTCAGCCTGTTGGTGAGCTTTCTTGATTGTGGAAGATGTGTTCTGGGCCCATGGGAGGTTGTGCAAGATGCAGTCACAGGATCTTGAAACTGCTTGCAGGAGAGGTGGAAGTGTTGCGAGTTCTTCTGAAGTCGAAAACCACCATTATCGACAGTGCCTGTGAAGAGGCTGTGGTTAGTCGTGTTGTGAATGTTGCAGCAAAGAAACGGTTAAAATGGTGCGCTAATAGAACAGAATGCAAACACTTTGTACAGCTTGCTCTGAGTGTCCAAATATACCCATGTGACCAATTAATGTACCAAATAGTACATCTTTGGAATCTGGGAGGGAAACGAAGCTCCTGAAGAAAACCCATGAGGTCACAGGTGGAACATACAGGCTCCTTAGAGACAGCGGCAGAACTGAGCCTGAATCATCGGCTCTGTAACAGCATTATTCTAACTGCTACACTACCGTGCCACCCCAAATTCATTTAATTCTGCCCCACTGAGCTCACGTCCTCGTACCCTGAATCCATGCTATTCTGCTTGGTTTTCCCCTTCCTACCTACATCCGTAGCACTTCCCATGCTCTCAGTAACTTTCAATTCCCTGGCACTGAGCGTCTCATTTTCACCATGGATATCAAATCCCTCTACACTTCTATCCCCAATCAAGAATGCCTTCAAGCTGTTCTGCTTCTTTCTCAATAAAAGAATCAGCCAGTTCACCACCATCCTTCTCCATCTGGCAGAACTGGTCCGCACCCTCAACAATTTTCCCTTCAACTCCTCCCACTTTTTCCAGACTCGAGGAGTACCCATGGGCAACTGCGAGGGCCTCAGCAATGCCTGTCTTTTCATTGGCTATGTCGAACAGTCCATGTTCCAAAGCTTCACCGGTAATGCTCCCCAACTCTTCCTTTGCTACCTGGAAGTCTGCATTGGTTCTCGGTCAATCGGTTTCAATTGGTACATTTAATGTCGGAGAAATCTATACAATATACTTCCTGAATTTCTCTTTCTTCTCAAACATCCGCAAAGACAGAGGCGTGCTCCAAAGAATGAATGACAGTTAAATGTTAGAACCCCAAAGCCCCCCCAGCTCCCCCTCCATGCACAAACAGCAGCAATGCAATGACCCCCCCCAGCAAAAATGCATGGGTGCCCCCCAACCAAGCACTCAAGCGTGCAGCAGACCATCAATAAAGGCACAGACTTGCAGTACCCCAAAGGCTAATCGTTCATCCATTAATTTAACATACCATAGGCTCTCTCTCTCTCTCTCTAATTAGGGAAAAAGTCCCTGTTTTAGAGTGAGAGGTGGGACATAACAGCTTGCTGATTTATGATGGTAGAAGTCTGTTGTATCACTTTTTCCGAGCTCTGCGCCCAGAGAGCTCAGGTCTCTGGACACACAGCCCAAGGCAGCTAACCCGCCGCTCCTGATGTTCAATGATCTCCCACGACGCCTCAGTCAGGGACACCGGCCTTGAATCAGCCCGTCTCCAGGGCTATGAAAATCCAGCACCCTGAAGGTGCACTAGTCTTCCAGGCCACGTCCTTGGGATATCAAAAAGCGGCCGATCCTGAGGCCCTGCGAGCAGGTCCCACTCCCGCAAAGAACCGAAGTGAGAGTGCAACTCCAGGTTAGGGTCTTCAAACAAACCTTGAAATGGGAAAAAAGAGATATCAAAGATAGAAAGAGAGCTCTCGCCGAAGATGCAAGCAGAGGAATCGCCGTTTAGCGCCATCATCACTTGGCTCCGACACTCGAAGGCACGCATACACCCATGCTGAGCTTATCAATTTCATCAACTTTGCCTTCAACTTTGACCCTGCCCTGAAATTCACTTGGCCCATTTCTGACACCTCCATCCATTTTCATGAACTCTATTTCCATCTCTGAAGACAAACTGTCAACTAACATCATTTATAAACCTACCAATTCGCACGACTACCTTGACTATATCTCTTCCCTCCCTGCCTCCTGTAAAAACACTATTCCTTTTTCTCACTTCATTCGTCTCTGCCACATCTGTTCCAGGATAAGGTTTTCTTTTCCAGGATATCAGAGATGTCTTCTTTCTTCTCAGAACAGGGTTTCCCTTCCTCCACCATTGATGCTGCCCTCACCCACATCTCCTCCACTTCCTGGACATCAATACTCACCCCACCTTCCTGCTGCCAGTGATAGAATTCCCCTTCTCATTACCTAGAAACCCATGAGCCTTCGCTTCCAACACATCGTTCTTCACAACTTCTGCCGTCTCCAAAGGAATCCTACCAGAAAACGTATCCTTACCTCCACCCCACCCCCCCGCCACAACCATATACCACAGAGATCACTCCCTCTGAATATCCCTTGTCCATTTGTCCTTCTCCACTAATCTCTTCCCTGGCACTTATCCTTGCAAGCAGCCAAAATGCAACACCACCCATTCACCTCCTCCCTCATCTTCATTCAGGATCCCAAACAGTCCTTTCAGGTGAAGCAACGCTTTGCCTGTGAATCCGCTGGGGTCCCGTGCTCCTGATGCAGTAACCCTCTACATTATGATGGGTGAGACCCATCATAAATTGCAGGGGTGGGGGGGGCACTTTGTCATGCATCTCCAGTCCATCTCCCATGAGCGGAACTTCCCAGTGGCTAACTATTTTAATTCTGATTCCCATTCCCATTCCGACATGTTGGTCCATGGCTTCCACGTGTGCTACGATGAGGACACCCTCAGGGCAGAAGAGCAACAGGCAACACCTCGTATTCCATCTGGGTGGCTTTCAACCAGATTGCATGAATATCAATTTTTCTTTCTGGTCAATAAAAATATTTTCCATCCCCCTCCCCTCTTCTTCTATTTCCCAGCCTGGCATCATACCTCTTCTCAGCTGCCTATCACCTCCCTCTGTCATCTCCTTTCATTTCTCCTATAGTCCACCCCTCTCCTATCAGATTCCTTTCTCTCCAGCCCTTTCCCTTTCCTACCCACCTAGCTTCACCTATCACCTTCTAGCTATCTGCTTTCCCCTACCCCACCTTTTAATTCTGGCATCTAGCTCTTCTTTTCAGTCTCGAAGGAGGTTGTCAGCCTGAAACGTTGACTGTTCGTTAATTTCCATAGATCCTGTCTGACTTGCTGAGTGCCTCCAGCATTTTGTGTGATTTGCTCCGGACTCCGAGCATCGGCAGAATTTCTTGTGTTTATGCATTGAATCTTAGTTAATTTGGTTTGGTACCTTGAAATAAGGATTGCTGAGTGGGTAATTATTGGTAAAATTCTTGGTAGGGCCCTGGAACAAAATAAAGCAATTTAACTACGCTTCAGTAACCCTCAGCCAGCAGCAAGCCATGACCAAAAGCTAAATAAAAGAAAAAAAAAATTGAAGAAGTGTGCAATATCAGTTTATCTCCGTATTTTGAATAAATAAGATATATGTGTGGGCCTCAATCATCGATCTCATTTGGTTAAATACTATATATTCTTCTGTAAGTAAAAATCAGTAATTCCCTGAGGGAACTTGAGAAAATAACTTTTCCAAATGCGAGAAGAAATATGGTCAGGCATGTTAACTGCAAGTGCAAAGGAGAACATTTGTTCTTAGTGCACAAACAAGTAACTAGAATCCAAAAGAAAAACTCATGCAACTGAGAAGCTCTCAGGATACATTTGGGGAAGCATACTGAATGAACAAAATTCAGTGTTCAGTAAATTCAGCATGGCAGGGTAATGGTTAACATAGTACTATTACAGTGCCAGCGACCTAGGTTCAATTCCCGACACTGCCATTAAGAAAATTGTGCGTTCTCTTTGTGACTGCCTAGGCTTCCTCTGGGTGAGCCTGTTTCCTGCCATGTCTCAAAGACGTATGAGTTAGTAGGTAATTAGTCACATAGGTGTAAATGGGCAGCATAGGCTCATTGAAGGGCCAGTTACCGTGGTAAACACAACAGACTGGTTGCTTAAATTGCAGACTAAACAACCAAAATTCTGGTGGAAGGTCATAGACCTAAAAAAGTTAATTATTTTTCTCCCTTCATAAATGCAGACTGACTTGTTGACTGTATCCATGACTGGCTGATTTTATTTTGGACTTTATGATTTGCTTTCATGACAATATAGACCAGCTGAATCTGGGGAACCTACAAGTCCCAGTGACAAAGCAGGGACAACACAAATTGCACCAACTAATGTCAAGATCAATAGTTTACAAGGATGCACAATGCCACCAATATCTCATGAATAGAATTGGTACTAGAGTCAGATACAAGGACACAGCTTTATTGCATACTAATGGATTCCAAATATTTTTTGGAATAATAATTTTGATTAAATTTGATTGAATTCTTTGAAGGGAAAACAAAGTGTATTGATGAGAGCATGGTATTAAATATGATAAACGTGGATTTTAGTGAAATACTTGATAAAGTCTGGTTCAAAAAATTAGGCACCAGGAGATCTGGGCACATTAGAAAATTGGATCCAAAATTGGCTAGTCAGTAGCAGACAGCGGACCATTGTAGAAGGTTATTAAGAAACAGAGAGACTTTGCAGTAGAAGTCGGTAGATCATTGAGGATGCCAATGCAAGTAGAAGATAAAAACGCAAACACGAGGAAATCTGCAGTTGCTGGAATTTCAAGCAACACACATAAAAGTTGCTGGTGAACGCAGCAGGCCAGGCAGCAACTTTTATGTGTGTTGCAGGTAGAAGATGTGGCTTGGAAAATGTATGGAATATTGGCCTTCAACAATTAGAGCAGTGAAAAGGGAGATTATGCTTCGAATTTATAAGTCCATGTTAGAGCACAGTTGGAGTACTGGTGCTGTTCTGGTCATCAAGGTATAAGAAGGTTGTGAAAGTGTTGAGGAAGGAGCAGAGGAGATTCAGCAGGATGGAACAGTTGAGTTATGAGGAGAAACTGAAGAATCTGGCTCTGTTCAACAGATGGAGAAAAATTAAGAGTGGACACAATTGAGGAATAGGAGAGAGAGACAAAAAGGTATTATTTATTTTATATATATATATTCTTTTTCTCTCTCTCTCCCTTTTCTCCCTCTGTCCCTCTCACTATACTCCTTGCCCATCCCCTGGGTTTTTTTCCCCACTCCCCCTTTTCCTTCTCCCTGGGCTTCCTGTCCCATGATCCTCTCGTATCCCTTTTGCCAATCACCTGTCCAGCTCTTGGCTCCATCCCTCCCCCTCCTGTCTTCTCCTATCATTTCGGATCTCCCCCTCCCCCTCCCACTTTCAAATCTCTTACTATCTCTTCTTTCAGTTAGTCCTGACGAAGGGTCTTGGCCTGAAACGTCGACTGTACCTCTTCCTAGAGATGCTGCCTGGCCTGCTGCGTTCACTAGCAACTTCTATGTGTGTTGTTTCAATGCAGAAGCTTGTTATACTCCAGTGTGCACATGCTGTAAAGATAGCTGATGAGGGTTCAACTGCATCTTTCAAATTAGAATTAAATAATAGTTGAAAGAGAAACATTTGTAGGGCAAGGAGGAAAGAGCAGGGAATTATGAATCACTGGTTTTTCTTTTAAATGGCGAGCAGAGGCACAAAATGGGCCAAATGAAGCTTAAATACGAAATCACCGAGGACACTAAAATGCAGGTGGTGCAGCTGAAAATGTGCATAGTGAGAGATTTTACATTTATCAAAAATATAACCTGAGGAACTTGAAAGGAATGGAACAGAGACCTTTAATGTTCAACAACAAACTTGCCTGTAAATCAGTTAATTAGACATAGAGCTGTTTATCCATCTGTACCTGTGCCTCTGTCCAATTATAAGTAACATTCCAGTAAGTCATTGCAATATACAGGTCACATACTGTAGAAAACGGTTTGAAAGTAAGAATGAGGTGGATTCTCATATTAGGAATTATGTCTATTGTACAAATGGTATTTAACTCCATCACCCCACTCTAACACATTTCTTTTTCTTCAACAAAGCATCACCATCTTTTATTGTCTCTTATCTGAGCATATAAAGTTTTATTTATATATTTGTTTTTAGATACTATGAGGGGAAACTGGAGCACCCGGAGGGAACCCACAACATCACAGGGAGACGTACAATCTCCTTACAGGCAGTGGCGGGAAGTGAACCCAGGTTGCTGGTACTATAACGTGTTGTGTCAACCACTGCACCACTGTGCTTCGGTTTCCTCCCACAGATAACCATTGGTGAGCTAATTGGTCATGGTAAATTGTCCCATGATTAATCAGATGGAGTTTCCTTTTCCTCATTTCTTTTCTAAAATGATTACACATATATAGGACATAGAACATAGAACAGTACAGCACAGTACAGGTCCTTCGGCCCACAATGTTGTGCCGACCATCAAACCCTGCCTCCCATATAAGCCCCCACCTAAATTCCTCCATATACCTGTCTAGTAGTCTCTTAAACTTCACTAGTGTATCTGCCTCCACCACTGACTCAGGCAGTGCATTCTACGCATCAACCACTCTGAGTAAAAAACCTTCCTCTAATATCCCCCTTGAATTTCCCACCCCTTACCTTAAAGTCATGTCCTCTTGTATTGAGCATTGGTGCCCTGAGGAAGAGGCGTTAGCTGTCCACTCTATCTATTCCTCTTATTATCTTGTACACCTCTATCATGTCTCCTCTCATCCTCCTTCTCTCCAAAGAGTAAAGCTCTAGCTCCATTAATCTCTGATCGTAATACATACTCTCTAAACCAGGCAGCATACTGGTAAATCTCCTCTGTACCCTTTCCAATGCTTCCACATCCTTCCTATAGTGAGGCGACCAGAACTGGACACAGTACTCCAAGTGTGGCCTAACCAGAGTTTTATAGAGCTGCATCAATAGAGAGCTGGTGCAGGGATAACAACTTGATGCTTAATGTCACCAAAACCAAGGAGGTGATCGTCGATTTCAGACGGTCTCAGCCTGAGCACACACCCCTCAGCATCAGCGGCTCCACAGTGGAGAGAGTGGAAAACATCAAGTTCCTTGGGGTGCAGATCTCGGACAATCTCACCTGGTCCAGGAACATCACTGGGATTGTGAAACGGGCCCAGCAGAGATTGCACTTTCTGAGGAAGCTTAAACAAGCATTACTCCCCACTAACATCTTAACTACATTCTACAAAGGCGTGGTTGAGAGTGTGCTGACCTTTTGCATCACAACCTGGTACTCCAGCTGCAGTGCTGTCGACAAAAAAGCCTTGCAGAGGGTGGTTAGGGGAGCAGAGAAGGTTATTGGGGTCTCCCTACCTTCTGTCCAAGACCTCTTTCAGAGTCGATGCCTCCAGAAGACACGGTGCATCATTAAAGACCCCTCACACTCTCTCCATGAACTGTTTGTTCTTCTACCATCAGGCAAACGTTACAGGAGCATCAAAACTAAAACCACAAGGCTACTAAACAGCTTCCTCCCACAGGCAGTCAGACTGCTAAATAGCTGCTCTGCCTGACTCTGCTTTGGACACTTTTAACTTGCAATGGACACTTATAACTTGATTTTAACTGACATGTGGCTGTTGTGTTTTACTATTTATTGTTATGTTTATTATTTAGTGTTGTGTTTGTTATGTTATGATTGCACTGCTCCTGAGAAATGCTGTCTCATTCTGCCCTGCAGAGCTGATGTATGGTTAGAATGACAATAAAGTTTGAATCTTTGAATCTTTGAATCTTGAATCATTACCTCACGACTCCTAAAATCTATCCTTCGACTTATAAAGGCTAACACCCCATAAGCTTTCTTAACTACCCTATCTACCTGTGAGGCAACTTTCAGGGATCTGTGGACATGTACCCCCGGATCCCTCTGCTCCTCCACACAACTAAGTAACCCACCATTTACCTTGCACTCTGCTTTGGAGTTTGTCCTTCCAAAGTGTACCACCTCACACTTCTCCGGGTTGAACTCCATCTGCCACTTCTCAGCCCACTTCTGCATCACCAACCTTTGTGTCATCTGCAAACTTGCCAACCCACCCTTCTACCCCCACATCCAGGTTGTTAAGAAAAATCACGAAAAGTAGAGGTCCCAGAACAGATCCTTGTGGGACACCACTAGTCACAATCCTCCAATCCGAATGTACTCCCTCCACCACAACCCTTTGCTTTCTGCAGGCAAGCCAATTCTGTATCCACCTGGTCAAACTTCCCTGAATCCCATGCCTTCTGACTTTCTGAATAAGCCTACTGTGTGGAACCTTGTCAAATGCCTTACTAAAATCCGTGTAGATCACATCCACTGCACTACCCTCATCTATATGCCTGGTCACCTTCTCAAAGAACTCTATCAGGCTTGTTAGACATGACCTGCCCTTCACAAAGCCATGCTGACTGTCCCTGATCAGACCATGATTCACAAAATGCCCATAGATCCTATCTCTAAGAATCTTTTCCAACAGCTTTCCCACCACAGACGTAAGGCTCACTGGTCTATAATTACCCGGACTATCCCTACCAGCTTTCTTGAACAAGGGGACAACATTCGCCTCCGTCCAATCCTGCAGTACCATTCCCATGGACAACGAGGACATAAAGATCCTAGCCAGAGGCTGAGCAATCTTTTCCCTCACCTCGAGAAGCAGCCTGGGGAATATTCTGTCAGGCCCCGGGGACATATCCGTCCTAATGTATTTTAATAACTCCAACACCTCCTCTCCCTTAATATCAACATGCTCCAGAACATCAACCTCATTCATATTGTCCTCACCGGCTTCATGTTCCCTCTCATCGGTGAATCCCGAAGTGAAGTATTCATTGAAGGCCTCGCTCACTTCCACAGCCTCTAGGCACATCTTTCCACCTTTATCTCTAATTGGTCCTATCTTCACTCCCGTCATCCTTTTGTTCTTCACATAATTGAAGAATGCCTTGGAGGTTTTCCTTTACCCTACCTGCCAAGGCCTTCTCATGCCCCCTTCTTGCTCTCCTCAGCCCCTTCTTAACCTCCTTTCTTGCTACCCTATATTCCTCAATAGACCCATCTGATCCGTGCTTCCTAAACCTCATGTATGCTGCCTTCTTCCACCTGAATGGATTTTCCACCTCACTTGTCACCCATGGTTCCTTCATCCTACCATTCTTTATCTTCCTCACTGGGACAAATTTATCCCCAACATCCTGCAAGAGATACCTAAACATCGACCACATGTCCATAGTACATTTCCCTGCAAAAACATCATCCCAATTCACACCCGCAAGTTCTAGCCTTATAGCCTCATAATTTGCACTTCCCCAATTAAAAATTTTCCTGTCCTCTCTGATTCTATCCTTTTCCATGATAATGCTAAAGGCCAGGGAGCAGTGGTCACTGTCCCCCAGATGCTCACCCACTGAGAGATCTGCGACCTGACCCGGTTCGTTACCTAATACTAGATCTAGTATGGCATTCCCCCTAGTCGGCCTGTCCACATACTGTGACAGGAATCCGTCCTGGACACACTTAACAAACTCTGCCCCATCTAAACCCTTGGAACTAATCAGGTGCCAATCAATATTAGGGAAGTTAAAGTCACCCATGATAACAACCCTGTTATTTTTGCACCTTTCCAAAATCTACCTCCCAATCTGCTCCTCAGTATCTCTGTTGCTACCAAGGGGCCTATAGAATACTCCCAATAGGTAACTGCTCCCTTCCTGTTCCTGACTTCCGCAGATACTGACTCAAAAGAGGATCCTGCTGCATTACCCACTCTTTCTGTAGCTGTAATAGTATCCCTGACCAGTAATGCCACCCCTCCTCCCCTTCCCCCCCCCTTTATATCCCTTTTAAAGCACTGAAATCCAGGAATACTGAGAATCCATTCCTGCCCTGGTGTCAGCCAAGTCTCTGTAAACACCAGTACAACATAATTCCATGTATATATCCAAGCTCTCAGTTCATCACCTTTGTTCCTGATGCTTCTTGCATTGATGTACACGCACTTTAGCCTTTCTTCCTTACTACCTTTACACCCTTTATTCTGCTTCTCTTTCCTCAAAGCCTCTTTGTATGTTAGATCTGACTTTACTCCATGCACTTCTTTCACTGCTGTATCGCTCCGAGTCCCATCCCCCTTGCAAATTAGTTAAAACCCTCCGTACCATGCTAGCAAACCTATCTGCAAGGATATTGCTCCCTCTTGAGTTCAGGTGCAACCCATCCAATCTGTACAGGTCCCACCTTCCCCAGAAAAGATCCCAAATGATCCAAAAATCTAAAACCCTGCTCCCTGTACCAACTCCTCAGCCACGCATTCAACTGCCATCTCCTCCAATTCTTCCCATCACTGTCACGTAGCACTGGCAGCAATCCTGAGAACGCCACCCTTGAGGTCCTGTTCTTCAGCCTTCTGCCTAGTTCCCAAAACTCACACTTCAGGACCTCATCCCTCTTCCTGCCTATGTCGTTGGTACCAATATGTATCACGACTTTTGGTTGCTTTCCCTCTCGTACCAGGATGTCGTGCACCCAGTCAGAGACATCCCGGACCCTGGCATCCGAGAAGCAACGAACCATGCAGGTGTCCTTGTCATGTCCACAAAATCTCCTGTCTGCTCCCCTGACTATAGAGTCCCCAATAACGACAGCTCTCCTCTTCTCCGTCCCACCCTTCTGCACCACAGGGTCAGACTCAGTGCTGGAGGCCCTGTCACCATGGCTCACTCCTGGTTGGTTGTCCCTGCCAACAGTATCCAGGACGTCATTACTGTCTGTATCTTTTTAGTTTTCATTAAACAAAACTAGCTACCGAGTCATCTTTTGCTCCGCCCTATATTTGCATCAATCTAGTTTGTGACAGGTTAGGGTACTGATGAATAAGTACAAAGCAATTCAGAATGGCAAGGCTGATATTTGTTCTGATTAGGCATTCATTAGCTTTCCCCAAAACACAGGATTGCTAAACTGACCCAAACTGATTGATCCTAGGTTAATTCCTTCAGTTGTTGAACAGGGAATTTAATGGGCTTCTGCTCTTCTCCTTGACAATTTCAAGGACATGTAATAAAAGATCTTCCAAGAGGAACACAATCTTGCCATAGGGTTTGGAGGCTTGCATGCCTCAGTGACCCGGAGAGCTGTGTTGGCTGGAGTCAGGGCCTTTCACTTTGGCTCTTGACAGGATTACCCATGCCAAACAGGTCAAAGGGCAGAGACCAGACGAAGAGTGGTCCACTGGTCCTCCAGGTCTGGGGGTTCAGCTCAGGGCTAACAATCCTGACTGGTCGAAAGGAATTGTTACAGAAACAGCTATAAAGAGTCCTTCTATGCAGACAAAGATGGAAGACCTTCATTACTGCCCTGAACCCCAGCGGCATAAGAGACAGTAAGTAAATAAGTAAGTGAAAAAAAGGTTGGTGAAGCACAATGAATGGTTCTTGATAGAGTAATTCTCGCACTAAAATCTCCAAACTTAGGTAAGAGCATCATTCATGTTTCTACTTACCCCTGATAGCTGTCAGTAATTTTAGGTTCCAGAAAATGAATTGCGTGTAGGAATACAGTGTAAATTAGCAACAGTATATATTTGGTGGTGATTTTACTAAGTATTTATGTTATTAATATAGGAAAAGGTCATGAATCCTGATGCCCCGATATATAGTATATCCAAGTTAATGATATCACCTTCATCATTAACACTGATTGGCAACTCTGAAAGTCAGGTATTTTGATATTATTAGTCTTTATGCAAAATGCTACATACAATGTATGCAGGATCTAATGTTACAGAAACAGAATCAGAATTAATATCACTGGCATATATTGTGAAATTTGTTAACTTTATGGCAGCAGAACAATGTAATATATGATAAATAAATACAGAGAAATAAAACTGAGTATATATAGTGCAAAATAACAGAAATAAAAGGTAGAGAGTTAGCATTCATGAGTTCATTGTCCATTTAGGAATTGGATGGTAGAAGGGAAGAAGCTGTTCCTGAATCACTGAGTGTGTGCCTTCAGCCTTCAGTACCTCCTTATCGGTAGTAACAGTGTGAAGGCAGGCATGTCCTGGGTGGTGGGGATCCTTAATGATGAAAGCTGCTTTCCTAATTTCCTAATGCACCACTCCTCAAAGATGTCTTGGATACTACAGAGGCTGGTACTCATGATAGAGCTGACTAATTTTACAGGTATCTGCAACTTATTTTGATCTTGTGCAGTACCCTTCCCCCCCATACTAGACGGTGATGCAGCCAGTCAGAATCCTCTCCATGGTACATTTGTAGAAGTTTTTGAGGGTTTTAGTTGACAAACCAAATCTCCTCAAACTCCTAACGAAATATTGCTGATGTCTTGCCTTCTTTACAGCTGCATCGATATGTTGTGTCCAGGTTAGGTCCTCAGATACATTGACACCCAGGAACTTAAAATTGCTCACACCCTCCACTTCTGATCCCTCTATGAGGACTGGTCTGTGTTCCTTTGACTTACCCTTCCTTAAGCCCATAATGAGCTCTTTGGTCTTGCTGGTGTTGAGTGAAAGGTTGTTGGTGCGACACCACTCAACTGACTGGCATATCTCGCTCCTGTATACTCTTTCATCACCATCTGAAATTCTGCCAGCAATGGCTGTATCATCAGCAACATTTATAGATGCTGTTTGAGCTAAGCCTAGTCACAGAGTCATGGGTGTAGAGAGAGTAGAGCAGTGGGCAAAGCACACATATACAAAGATTAATACTGAGTGTCAGATCTTCTTCTTCTTCAGTTGTCCATCGAAATCCGATGACGACGTCCACTCCTTTAACAGTGAGATCTTTGATGACTGGATACGACACAATTGTAAGCTGAACGAATGAAAGCCTTGTGTTTGTTTCTTATATCTTGTGTTCATTTCAGGATATTTTAAGTACTTTAATTAGTTTTGAAGTATAGAAGCTATTGAAACAGAAATTAAGAGAGAAACCAACAATATAAAAGTAAGGATATAAAGTTGAGGCTGTATAAAAACACCGGTGAAGCCGCACTCAGAGTACTGTGAGCAGTTTTTGGCCCTTTATCTAAGAAAAGATGTGCTGACATTGGAAAAGGTTCAAAGGAGGTTCATGAAAATGATTCCGGGATTGAAAGGCTTGGTATATGAGTAGTGTTTGATGGCTCTGGGCCTGCATTCGCTAGAATTCAGAAGAACGAAGGGTGACCTCGTTGCAACCTTTTGAATGTTGAGAGGCCTCTTTAGAGTAGTTGTGGAGAGGATGTTTCCTGTGTTGGGGGAGTCAAAGACCAGAGGACACAGCCTTAGAATAGAGGGGCGTCCTTTTAGCCAGAGAGTAGTGAATCTGTGGAATTCATTGCCACAGGCAGCTGTGGAGGACAAGTCATTGGGTATATCTAAGGTAGAGGTTGATAGCTTCTTGATTAGACAGGGCATGACGGGATACAGGGAGAAGGCAGAAGATTGGGGCTGAGAGGGAAATGGATCGGACATGTTTGAATGGCAGAGCAGACTCAATGGGCCAAATGAGCTAATTCTGCTCCTATGTCTTATGGTCTTATAGTCTAATACGAAATAAAATAGAAAATGAATTAAGCACTTAGCAGTTCAGCTTGCATTCATAGATAAAGGACCAGGTCTAGTATTTTAGGCCAATGTCTATTCATTAGCTATGTGGGCCTTTTTATTAGACTAGTAATTTGCATGTTGGTAACACAAGCAGGCAGGGTGGTAAAAAGATTGCACGGCATACTTGGTTTCATCACTCAGGGCATTCAGTATAAAATTGGGAAAGCCATGATAAAACTGCTTCAAACTTTGGTTAGGCTACATGCAGAGAAATATGTGCTGTTTTGGTTACCATGTTAACGGAAGGATGTCAGAACTAGAATCATGCTTATTATCACTGGCATATGTTGTGAAATTTGTTTTGCAGTAGCAAGGGATAAAAAATTACTATAAATTACAGAACTAAATAAATAGCACAAACAATGAATAAGGTGGCAGTGTTCATGGGTTCATGGATGATTCAGACATCTGATGGCGGAAGGGAAGAAGTTGTTCTTAAAACATTGAGTGTGGAGGCTTTGGAGAGAGTGCAGAAGAGCCGCACCAAGAGTGAAGTATATTAAGGATAGGTTGGACAAATTTGGATTGATATTTCTGGTGTGTTGGAGAATGAGGGTGACCTGATAAGAGGAAATAAAATTATGAGAGCCACGGACAAAGTAGATAGTTAGATTGTCTTTTTTTTTATCAGAGTAGGAATGTCAAATACTGGAGGGCATAGACTTAAGGAGAGAGGGGGAAGGTTTAAAGGAGATGTGCAAGGCATATTTTTTTACATAGAAAGAGTTACGTATCTGGAACATGCTGGCAAAGGAGGATGTGGCAGTAGATGAGATAACATTCCTTAAGAGGTATTTAAACCATGATACAAATAGACAGGCAATATAAGGATATAGACCATGTGCAATAAATCAGTTGTTAATCCAGCTTTGATCTGTGTACCAATAGATCAGCAGTCTTCAGAGAAAAATATGTTCCTTCTTTTATAAATCTTATGATTGGATGGTCAATGAAATCTGATCAAGATAAACCAGGGAAAGGATAACCCAATCAATGGGTGACTGAGAAGCTAGTGCAGGGGGCAGGGGGCAGGGGGCAGGGCTTCAGGTTTTTGGATCATTGGGTTCTCTTCTGGGGGAGGTATGGCATGTACTGAAGTGACAGGTTGCACCTGAACCCGAGAGGAACCAATATTCTTGTGGGCAGGTTTGTTAGAGGTGTTGGGGAGGGTTTAAACTAATTTAGTGGGGGGTGGGAACCGGAGTGATGGGACTCAGGATAGGACGGATGGTAAAACGTGGTCAGGACGGGTAGGCAGATGATATGACATATTTGCAGCCAGCAGGGTGTGCGTCAGTGTATTAGGGATGCAGAAACAAAAGGGGCAGCAAATATAGTACTCTGAGTGTTATATCTCAATGCACAGAGTATAAGAAATCGGGTGGATGATCTAGATGCACTCTTACAGATTGTCAGGTATGATGCTGTGACCATCACTGAATCGTGGCTGAAGGATGGTTGTCGTTGGCAGCTGAATGTCCAAGGTTACACGTTGTATTGAAGGGATAGGAAAGTCAGTAGAGGGGGTGGTGTGGCTCTGCCGGTTCACATCACATCAGTAGAAAGATGTGAAATAGGATCAGAAGATGTTGAATCCTTGTGGGTTGGGTTAAGAAACTGCAAGGGTAAAAGGACGTTGATGGCAGTTATATTCTGTACAGGCCTCGCAACAGTGTCTGGGAGGTGCACCACAGATTACAACAGGAGTTAGAAAAGGTGTGTTAACAGGGCAAAGGTATGGTAATCATTGGAGATTTTAACATGCAGGTCAATTGGGAAAATTAGGTTGGTAATGGATCTCTAGGCAGTGAGTTTGTTGAATGGCTATGAGATGACTTTTTAGAGCAGTTCATTGTTGAGCCTACTAGGGGATCAACTATACTGGATTGGGTGTTAGGTAATGAACCAGAGCTGATTAGGGAGCTGAAGGTAAAAGAATCCTTAGGAGGCAGTGATCACAATATGATTGAATTCAACCTGAAATTTGAAAAGGAGAAAGTAAAGTCTGATACAGCAGTATTTCAGTGGTGTAAAGGAAATTACAATGGTATGAAGTGGAGTTGGCCAAAGTAAATTGGAAGGAGATGATGGCAGAGATGACAGCAAAGCAGTAATGACATGAGTTTCTGGATAAAATGAGGAAGGTGCAGGATAAATGAATTCTAAAAACAAAAAAATACTCAAATGGTAAAGTAGTACAACCGTGGCTATGTAAAAGCAAAAGAGAGAGCATACAACAATGCAAAAAATCAGTGGGAACACAGGATTCAGAAGCTTTTAAAACCCTACTGAGAGCAACTAAAAGAATGATTAGAAGGGTAAAGATGAACTGTGAAAGCAAGCTAGCAAACGATATCAAAGTGGATAGTAAAAGCTTTTTCAAGTATGTAAAAAATAAAAGAGAGAACAGAATGGACAGAGGACTGCTAGAAAATGAGGTTGAAGAAATAATAACAGGAGACAAGGAGATGGCAGATGAACTAAATGAGCATTTTGCATCAGTCTTCACTGTGTAAGACACTAGTAGTGTGCCAGATGTTGAAGGGTGGGTGGAAGAGAGGTGAGTGCAATTCCTATTGCTCAAAAAGCTGAAAGACCTCAGGGTAAATAAATCACCTGGAACAGATTAACAGCACACTTGGGTTCTGAAAGGGGTAGCTGTAGATGTCGTGGAGGCATTAGTAATGATCTTTCCAAAGTCATTGGACTCTGGCATGGTGCCAGAGGACTGAAAAATTGCAAATGTTAGTCCAATCTAAAAGAAAGGAATAAGGCAGCAGAAAGAAGGTTATAGACCAGTTAGCCAGAGCTCAGTGGTTGGGAAGATGTTGGAACAATTGTTAAGGATGAGGTGATAGAGTATTTGGTGACACAGGACAAGATAGGACAAAGTCAGTATGGTTTCCTTCAGGGAAAGTCTTGCCTGACGAACCTATTGGAATACCTTGAGGAGACTGCAAGTAGGATAGATAAAGGGGATGCAGTGGATGTTGTATATTTGGACTTTCAGAAGGCCTTTGACAATGTGCCACACATGAGGCTGCTTACCAAATTAAGAGCAAATGGTATTACAGGAAATGTACTGGCATGGTTAGAGCATTGGCTGATTGGTAGGAGGCAGTGAGTGGGAATAAAAAGATCTTTTTCTAGTTGGCTGCCAGTGACTAGTGGTGTTCTGCAGGGGCTGGTATTGGGACCACTTCTTTTTATGCTGTGTATCAATAATTTAGATGATGGAATAGATGGAATTGCTGCCATTTATAGATGATACGAATATTAGTGGAGGGGAATTAGTGTTGAGGAAACAGGGTAGGCTGCAGAAGGACCTAGACAGATTAGGAGAATGATCAAGAGAGTAGTAAATGAAATACAATGTTAGAAAATGCATGATCATGCACTTTGGTAGTAGAAATAAATCTGCAGACTATTTTCTAAATGGGGAGAAAATCCAGAAATCTGAGATGCAAAGGGACTTAGGAGTCCTTGTACAGAATGCCCTTAAGGTTAACTTACAGGTTGGCTCAGTGGTGAAGAAGGCAAATGCAATGTTCAAGAGGTCTAGAATACAAGAGCAGGGATGTGAGGCTTTATTAGGCACTGGTGAGGCCTCACGTTGAGTTTTGTAAACAGGTTTGGACTCCTCATTTAAGAAAAGATGTGCTGGCATTGGAGAGGGTTCAGAGGAGATTCACAAGGATGATTTTGGGAATGAAAGGGTTATCACACCAGGAACATTTGATGGCTCTGGGTCTGTACTCACTAGAATTTAGAAGGATGAGGAGGACCTCTCTGAAACCTGTTGAATGTTGAAAGGATGGTTCCCATGGTGGGAGAGTCTAGGACAAGATAGCACAGTCTTAGGATAGAGGAGCGTCCATTTAAAACAGAGCTGCATTGAAATTTCTTTAGCCAGAGTTTGGTGAATTTGTGGAATTTATTACCACAGGGAACTGTGGAGGTCAGGTTGTTGATGTAGTTAAGGCAGAGCTTGATAGGTTCTTGAATGAAGATGGCATCTAAGGTTATGGGGAGAAGGGCGGGGAGTGGGTCTGAGCCATGATTGAATAGCACAGGAGACTCGATGGTCCAAATGGCCTAATTCTGATCCTGTATCTATGGTCTTATGGTCTTGGCCTAAAACATTGACCGTTCATTCCCTTCCATAGATGCTGAATGACTTGTTGAGGTTCTCCAGCATGTTGTATGTGTTGCTCAAGATTTTCAGCACCTTGAGAATCTCTTGTATGTAGACAAAGACAAGCCTCGAAATTTAGATTGATTATCAACAATTTGCTTGGGAATTAAGGATCTTCAGTGTTGTGATGCTCATGTCCAATCTGTTCAGCATTCAAAACATCTGCTTCCATGGCGAATGGTGAAGATCCAAATTTGCCATGTGTTTTGCTCACTGGCTGTCATTTCTAAGTGTCCAAAAGACACTGCAGAACATTAAGTACAAACCTTGAAGTCAAATCTGCCAAATTAATGGTCAAAAATAACTCTCACTATATTATTTCTTATGTAGGCCCTTGGCTTCAGCCGGCCTTCTCTGTGTAAGGTTCATACAGCAGAAGATGGAACTCAGTTAGACTTTAACATTCTCCTGCCACCCTGGTTATCGATGTAAAATCATTTCATCTGGAGTAAGGCTCCATGGTTTTTGGAATGAGGTCAATGTAGGAGCTGGCCAGAAAATATACACCGCACCTTGTTGCAAAATATATACTGTAACATCTTTGTTTTTTGTTATTTCTACAAACTCAAAAAATATTCTTTTCACAGTATCTCTGAGGAAGTAGAGAGGTTATATAGAAGGACTTAGACAGATTAGGAGAATGGGCAAATAAGTGGCAGATGGAATGAAGTGTTGGATAGTGTATGTTCATGCACTTTGGTAGATGAAATGAAAGAGTTGACTATTTTCTAAATTAAGAGAATATAGAAAAAAACTGAGGTGCAAAGGGACTTAGGAGTCTATGGTGAGGAAGGCAAATGTGATGTTTCAAGAAGACTAGAACATAAAAGCAAGGATGTAATGTTGTGACTTTATAAAGCACTGGTGATGCCTCACTTGGAATATTGTGAGCAGTTTTGGGCCCCTTATCTTTGAAAGGATGTGCTGAAACTGAGTTGGAGGTTCAGGAAAATGATTCCAGGGCTTGTCATATGATGGCTGTGGGCTTGTATTCACTAAATTCAGAAGAATGAGGGATGACCTCATTGAAACCTTTTGAATGGTGAAAGGTCTGGATAAAGTGGATTTGGAGAGGATGTTTCCCATGGTGAGAAAGTCTAAGACCAGAGGACACAGCCTCAGAATAGAGGGGCATCCTTTTAGAATGGAGATGAGGAGGAACTTATTTTGTCAGAGATTGGTGAACCTGTGGAATTCATTGCCACAGGCAGCTGTGGAGTACAAGTCTATGTATATTTAAAGCAGAGATTTATAGGTTCTTGATTGGTCAGGGCATGAAAGGATATGGGGAGAAGGCAGGAGATTGGAGCTGAGAGGAAACATGTATCAGCCGTAATAAAACGATGGGGCAGACTCCATGGGCCAAATTGCCTAATTCTGCTCCTATATCTAATAGTCTATCTCCAGGTATGGCTGACAGATACCAGCAAAATATTTTAAGAAAGTGAGTGCTATTAAAGTTTTTCTCATATAGTGTACGGTTAAGTTCATCCACTGATGCTGTTGGCACTTCTAACACCTCACATTTAGCTAAAGTTAATAAAAAAAAAGTACTTTCAGGGTTTAAAGCTTTCATTCAATTGTTAGGTCAAGGATTCATATCGAATTACTTGTACATTGTGTTTTATAGGGTTGCTTTTATATTTATATTTATTGTGTTTTTGTTTTTATTGATTTCTTTATGTTTGTTGTGTTTTTTATGCTGCATCAGATCCAGAGTAACAATAATTTTGTTCTCCTTTACACTTGTGTACTAAAGAATCGGCGGTGGGGTGGAGATACATCTCTACCAATGGAGGTGTAAAGTGTTCCTTCACTCTGCTAGCCTGCAAGTCATCCTTGGGCAACGCGTAGCACCTGCTTGGCAGCCCCGATCAAGGTCACGTGAAGCCATGGCAGTAGGTGGTGGATGGTTGTATGAACAGCCAGTGCATATCACAAGTCCTGACTGTGCGACCGCTGACACCAGGCAGACAAACTCTGAAGGGTATAGATAATAGCTGAGGTCACCCGCCTTATAAAGGCACTTCCCAGAAGAAGGCAATGGCAAACCACTTCTGCAGAAAAATTTGCCAAGAACAATCAAGGTCAGGGATAGACCATGATCGCCCACATCATACAACATGGCACCTAATGAATGAATGAACTGAAAAACAATAAACAATCGCAGATTTCAAATCTTGAAACTTGAATTGAAAGAGGCCCTTTGGCCCCACATCTACGCAAATCCTATTTTATTCTTGCCACCTTTGCCCCAAATCCATGAGATACTACCACACCTCTCTGCATTAGAGACAACTAAACAGTGGCTTTTTAATCTAGCAATGTGCATATCTTAGGAAAGTGATAGGAAACTGGAACACCCAGAGGAAACCCATGAATCACAAGGCAAATATGAAAACTCCACACAGACAGCACCCAAGGTCAGGGTCAAAGCCAGGTCACTAGAATTAAGAGGTTCCACCTATACTAGTATATAAGGTAGATTGGGTAATTTGGCAGATTTACTCCCCATGAAAGCATTAGAGAACCTGAATGGCTTTTATGCAAATGTAGTAAATTAGTAGTTTAATTCCACATTCATTTAATCAAACTCTCCATCTGCCATGGTGAGATTTGAATTTATGTCTGTGAATCAATGGGACGTACACCTGGATCTCAGCCAACAGACTTAAACACTCTGGTGCCATATCACATGGAGCAGGGCATTTTTTTAAACAACTGGTTTGGTGCTGAAGTTACTATTATAATGAGATAAATTGAGTGGAATTTTGGAATCGTAAGAACAGTGAACCTGTCAGCATCTGGCGTCATTATATTGTGAATCTGCTGTGTTTGGAGGGTCTATGTGCACAGTTTTGGGTGGTGGGGTTTAGATATGTCACTATCAAAAGAGGTGAAATGCTTTGTTTCCTTCTGCTAGCCTGCAGGTCACCCTTGGGCAAGGTGTAGCACCTGCTTAAACACCCCCTCCCCCAATCAGGGTCATGTGGAGCCATAGGAGCAGGTGGTGGATGGTCATATGAGCAGCTGGTGCATATCACAAGTCCTAGTTATGCGACCACTGACGCCAGGCAGACAGTCTCTGAAGAGTATTGATAATGGCTGGGATCATCAAACTCGTAAAGACACTGTCCAGAAACACTTCTGTAGAGAAATTTGCCAAGAACAATCATGGTCATGGAGACCATGATCGCCCACGTCATAAGACATGGCACATAGTGATGATGATGATATGTACAGTTAGCCTGAAAATGAACTTTAACAACAGAGATTTGCTTCATGCATTGGTAGTTGGTAATTGCTTTGCTTGACCATAAGATAAAGGAGCAGAAATAGGCCAATCAGCCTAATGAGATCTGTTCCACCATTCCTTATAGCTGATTTATTATCCCCTTCAACCCCATTCCCCTGCCTTCTCCCCATAATTTTTTGACATTCTTACTAATCAAGAACCTGTCAACCTCTGCTGTAAATATACCCAATAACTTGACCTCCATAGCCGTTGGTGGCAATGAATTCCAGAGATTCACCACCCTTTGGCTAAAGAAATTCCTCCTTATTTCTGTGCATGTGTAAGGGGTTTCTTTTTTTATGTTACTGCGTATGTTAATCAAACTGGCTTCTTTGTTATGTTAAATGCTGAGAAGGTTCTCTTGCTACAGTTTATTTGGGTTATCTATTGATAAGAGAGCGAATGAACCAATGGGTGTCCATGTTATTCTTTTTTGGGGTGATGTGCTGTCTCATATGGCTGGGAAATGGGGGTTTTGGTGGGGAGTTGGAGGAGAGACCGGGAGGACGACGGACGTGCTGGAAGTGCTGTGGTCGATCACTTCGGGTGGTTCCGAGCTGCGAGTCAAAGGGGTCAGAGTGGATCGCAGGGTGAAGGAAGAGGGTCCTGAGCTCCAACTGTGTGCACGAAGAAATTGAACTTTGATAAGTCTGGTGCCTTTTTTATTCTCTTTTGCTTTGTAACTCTATTAATCTCATTGTCCTAGTAAGATTTATAAAGTGTAGTTTGTAAAAAGTACATTGTGTGCTGGCTGATGATTGATGTTTGAAGCCGAATCAGGTGGCATTGTACAGCAACTGATGTAACCGGGAGACAAGGTTGGGTGGCGGATGGGTTTCCCCTAGATAAATACGAGCCAATATAGCTGAGCATTACACATGCAAGTGATGATAGTCGTTGAGTCAGGTTACCATGTTGTAAATCTAGTCAGCTCCATCTTGGGTACCAGCCTACAAAGTAACCAGGACACCATCAGGGAACGGTGTCTCAGAAAAGCAGCATCCATTATTAAGGACTTCAAGCACCCAGGGCATGTCGTTTTCTCACTGTTACCATCAGGTAGGAGGTACAGAAGCCTGAAGGCACACACTCAGCGATTCAGGAACAGCTCCTTCCCCGCTGCCATCTGATTCCTAAATGGATGTTGAATCTTTGGATACTACCTCACTTTTTTTAATATACAGTATTTCTGTTTTTGTACTTTAAAAGAATCTATTCAATATACATAATTGATTTACTTGTTTATTTATTATTATTATTTTATTTATTTTTTTTCTCTCCGCTAGATTATGTATTGCATTGAACTGCTGCTGCTGAAGAAATAAATTTCACGTCACATGCCAGTGATAATAAATCTGATTCTAATTCTAATTCATTTTAGGCATCGGCATAATTGAAGCCTGCTTGAAGTGGATGGGTAACTCAAACTGCTGAAGTGAGAGATTAAAGATGTCAAAGAAAGCTCCAGTCAGTTGATCAACACAGGGCTTTAGTACATGGCTTGGAACACCATCTGGACCAGATACTTTCTGTGAGTTCACCCTCCTGAGGATTGCTCGCTTATCAGCCTCAGAGACTGAAATCACAGAATCACTGGGGGCTCTTGGTGTTCATGATGGTTCCTCCATGTTTTGATTGTCAAAGTGAGAATAGAAGGCTTTGAACTCATCTGGAAGAGAAGCCATGTTGCCAGCTATGTCACTTGATAGTACTTTATAATGTGATAGTGTTCAAATCCTGCCTTGACTGTTGAGCATCCCTCATTAATTCAGGCTTAGTCCGGAATTGACACTTTGGCTGTGAGATGGCTTTTCAGAGATTGTACCAGGACTTCTTGTAACTTTCTTGGTCACCAGACTTGAATGCCTCTGATCTGGCCCTCAGCAGATTGTGGATCTCATGGTTCATCGAAGGTTTCTGGTAGGAGAAGACCCCGAACTCATCCACATCCATTTTCATAAAGTCTGTGACAACTATTGTGTACTTGTCGAGATCCACAGATGAGTCCTTGAACATGACCCAGTCCACCGACTGGAAGCCATCCTGTAGTCACACCTCTGCCTCCCGCGACCATCTCTTTGTTGTGCTAACCTCTGTACCCTTGCTTGTTAGCCTCTGCTTGTCTGCAGGTAGGAGAAGGACAGCCAAGTGCTCAGATTCCCGAAATGCAGTTTGGGCATGAAACAGTAGCATTCCTTATCTCAGTATAATGGTGGTCTTGTGTGTTAGGACCTCTGGTGCTGATGGTAAATGGGCATGATTTTCTTCAACAAGCCTAGCTGAAATTTCTGACTATGATATGAAATGCGTCAGGATGGACTGTTTCTTGTTTGGAGACAGCATCATGCAGTATCTCAAGAGCTTGAGATATAATTGATGCATCTAGCATACTAGGAGTAAGCCATGTTTTGGTAAAACATAGTACACAACAATTCTCATTTCCCTTTGAGACATTGTTCAATGAATTTTCCAGAAATTATGGTACAGTTGTCTCTATATTTTTTGGGGGAAATTCTTGGTTTTAGTGACAAATCTCATGTTACTTATTGGCTATCTTATTGGTTAATTGTTATCAATGGAATATTTGTTTTCAGTAGTCTGGTTGGAGAAGAACACAATACTGTTACTCTTTCTATTTTATTTGTTTCTCACCATGCTTCTTAATAACACTTAATTAAATTATCATAAACAACAAGTTTTATGCTTCCTTCTGAACTTCTGAAGAACTTTTGGATCACAAAATCATCATGATCCAACCGTTGTGTTACAGTTACAGAAATAGTGCATGGTTTGAACACTAACACATTATAAAGTACTATCAAGTGACATAGCTGACAACATAGTTTTGCTTCCAGATGAGTTCAAAGCCTTCTATTCTCACTTTGACAATCAAACCATGGAGGAACCATCATGAACACCAAGAGCCCCCAGTGATTCTGTGATTTCAGTCTCTGAGGCTGATAAGCGAGCAATCCTCAGGAGGGTGAACTCACAGAAAGTGTCGGGTCCAGATGGTGTTCCAAGCCATGTACTAAATCAAATGGCTGGAGCTTTCTTTGACATCTTTAGTCTCTCACCTCAGCAGTCTGAGGTACCCACACACTTCAAGCAGGCTTCAATTATACCAGTGCCTATGAATTAGAATTAGAATCAGATTTATTATCATTGGCATGTGACATGAAATTTATTACCTTAGCAGCAGCAGTTCAATGCAATACATAATTGCAATACCGCAGGAAACATAAAGTTGTGGTGGTAGGGGATTTTAATTTTCTATATATTGATTGGAACTCCCACACTGTTAGGGGTCTAGATGGTTTAGAGTTTGTAAAATGTGTTCAGGAAAGTTTTCTAAATCAGTATATAGAGGTACCAACTAGAGGGGATCTCCTGTTAGGAAACGAGTTAGGACAAGGACGGAAGTGTGTGTAGGGGAGCACTTTGGTTCCAGTGATCATAACACCATTAGTTTCAACTTGATCATGGACAAGGATAGATCTGGTCCTAGGGTTGAGGTTTTGAACTGGAAGAAGGCCAAATTTGAAGAAATGAGAAAGGATCTAAAAAGCGTGGATTGGGACAGGTTGTTCTCTAGCAAGGATGTGATCGGTAAGTGGGAAGCCTTCAAAGGAGAAATTTTGAGAGCGCAGAGTTTGTATGTTCCTGTCAGGATTAAAGGCAAAGTGAATAGGAATAAGGAACCTTGGTTCTCAAGGGATATTGCAACTCTGATAAAGAAGAAGAGAGAGTTGTATGACATGTATAGGAAACAGGGAGTAAATATGGTGCTTGAGGAGTATAAAAAGTGCAAGAAAATACTTAAGAGAGAAATCAGGAGGGCTAAAAGAAGACATGAGGTTGCCTTGGCAGTCAAAGTGAAGGATAATCCAAAGAGCTTTCACAGATATATTAAGAGTAAAAGGATTGTAAGGGATAAAATTGGTCCTCTTGAAGATCAGAGTGGTCGGCTATGTGCGGAACCAAAAGAAATGGGGGAGATCTTAAATGGGTCTTTTGCGTCTGTATTTACTAAGGAAACTGGCATGAAGTCTATGGAATTAAGGGAAACAAGTAGTGAGATCATGGAAACTGTACAGATTGAAAAGGAGGAGGTGCTTCTTGCTATCTTGAAGCAAATTAAAGTGGATAAATCCCCAGGACCTGACAGGGTATTCCCTCGGACCTTGAAGGAGACGAGTGTTAAAATTGCAGGTGCCCTGGCAGATATATTAAAAATGTCGGTGTCTACGGGTGAGGTGCCGAAGGGTTGGAGAGTAGCTGATGTTGTTCCATTGTTTAAAAAAGGATTGAAAAGTAATCCGGGAAATTATAGGCTGATAAGTTTGACACCAGTAGTGGGTAAATTATTGGAGGGAGTACTAAGAGACAGAATCAACAAGCATTTGGATAGACGGGGACTTGTTAGGGAGAGTCAACATGGCTTTGTGTGTGGTAGGTCATGTTTGACCAATCTATTGGAATTTTTCGAGGAGGTTACCAGGAAAGTGGATGAAGGGAAGGCAGTGGATGTTGTCTACATGGACTTTAGTAAGGACTCTGACAAGGTCCTGCATGGGAGGTTAGCTTGGAAAATTCAGTCGCTAGGTATATATGGAGAGGTGGTAAATTGGATTAGACACTGGCTCAATGGAAGAAGCCAAAGAGTGGTAGTAAAGAATTGCTTCTCAGAGTGGAGGCCTGTGACTAGTGGTGTGCCACAGGGATCAGTGCTGGGTCCATTGTTATTTGTCATCTGTATCAATGATCTGGATGATAATGTGATAAATTGGATCAGCAAATTTGCTGATGATACAAAGATTGGAGGTGTAGTGGACAGTGAGGAAGGTTTTCAGAGCCTGCAGAGAGACTTGGACCGGCTGGAAAAATGGGCTGAAAAATGGCAGATGGAGTTTAATACAGACAATTGTGAGGTATTGCACGTTGGAAGCACAAACCAAGGTAGAACATACAGGGTTAATGCTAAGGCACTGAGGAGTGCTGTAGAACAGAGGGATCTGGGATACAGATACAAAATTCCCTAAAAGTGGCATCACAGGTAGATAGGGTCGTAAAGAGAGCTCTTGGTACATTGGCCTTTATTAATCAAAGTATTGAGTATAAGAGCTGGAATGTTATGATGAGGTTGTATAAGGCATTGGTGACGCCGAATCTGGAGTATTGTGTTCAGTTTTGGTCACCAAATTACAGGAAGGATATTAATAAGTTTGAAAGAGTGCAGGGAAGGTTTACAAGGATGTTGCCGGGACTTGAGAAACTCAGTTACAGAGAAAGGTTGAATAGGTTAGGACTTTATTCCCTGGAGCGTAGAAGAATGAGGTATATAAAATTATGATGGGTATAGATAGAGAGAATGCAAGCAGGCTTTTTCCACTGAGGCAAAGGGAGACAAAAACCAGAGGACATGGGTTAAGGGTGAGGGGGAAAAGTTTAAAGGGAACATTAGGGGGGGCTTCTTCACACAGACAGTGGTGGGAGTACGGAATGAGCTGCCAAACGAGGTGGTAAATGCGGGTTCTTTTTTAACATTTAAAAATAAATTGGACAGGTACATGGATGGGAGGTGTATGGAGGGATATGGTCCATGTGTAGGTCAGTGGGACTAGGCAGAAAATGGTTCGGCACAGCCAAGAAGGGCCAAAAGGCCTGTTTCTGTGCTGTAGTTTTTCTACGGTTCCTATAATCTAGCAGCGAAAATAATAATAATAATAAAAAATATAATAATAATAATGAATAACAAAGTAAATCAATTATGTATATTGAACAGATTTTTTTAAAGTGCAAAAACAGAAAAACTGTATATTAAAAAAAGTGAAGTAGTATCCAAAGATTCAATGTCCATTTAAGAAGTGGATGGCAGAGGGGAAGGAGCTGTTCCTGAATCACTGAGTGTGTGCCTTCAGGCTTCTGTATCTCCTACCTGATGGTAACAGTTAGAAAACGGCATGCTCAGGGTGAATGAAGTCCTTAATAATGGACGCTGCCTTTCTGAAACACCGCTCCCTGAAGACGTCCTAGGTTCTTTCTACGGACTTTTGAATCAGAGGGGATAACTTCACTCACCCAATCACTGAACTGTTCTCACACCCTATGGTCTCACTTTCAGAATCAGAATCAGATTTAATGTCACCAAATCTGTCCTGAAATTTGTTAACTTTGCTGCAACAGTACAATGCAATACATGATAAATATAGAAAAAGGACTGAATTACAGTGAGTATAGATTTGTATATTAAATAGTTTCATGAAGATAAGTTGTGCAAAAACAGGAATTTAAGAAAGAAGTAGTGAAGTAGTGTTCATGGATTCAATATCCATTTAGAAATCGGATGTCAGAAAGGAAGAAGCTATTCCTGAGTCGCTGAATGTCTGCTTTCATATGCTGAGTGTATGTTGAATGTATTCTGTTTGGGTAGCCTTTAACCTGATGGCATGGACATCAATTTCTTGAACTTCTGGTAATTGTTCCCCTTTCATCATTCCCCATTCATGGAGCTCCTCTTCCTTCCCTTTCTTCCATGGTCTTCCATCTTCTCCTATCAGAATCCCCCTCCTTCAGCCCTTTATCTCTTTTATTAATCAACATCACAGTTCTTTACTTCACCCCCTCACCCTCTCCCAGTTTCACCTATCAGCTACCATCTTGTATTTTTTCTCCCCTCCTCCCCCCGCCCCATCTTCTTACTCTGACTTTTGAGCTTTTTTCCCAGTATTAATGAAGGGTCTCGGCCCAAAATGCCGATTGCTTATTGCTTTCCATAGATGCTGCCTGGTCTGCTGAATTCCTCCAGCATTTTGTGCGTCTTGCTGTAGTTAAAAGGAGATTCTCCAGGTGAATTCCTAGGATGATTGGGTTGCCCTGTCAGGAGAGAGTAGATAATTAGAGGTCTGTATTGCTTGAAGTTTAGAAGAATGGGGAATTACCTCGTTGAAATCTATGAGATCCTAAGTGTGTTTGACTGGGTAGATGTTGAGATGTCTTCATGGGACCTAGCAACAAAATGAAGGGCTGATCATTTAGAATGGAGACACATAGGAATTTCTTCTGTCAGAGAGTAGTGAAACTTTGGAATTCTCTGCCCTGAAAGTGGGGAATGCCAATCATTAGACATGCTTAAGGTGGTGATAAAGAAATATTTGAAAGATTGACTGCGTGAGATTCCTTCGGGTGCTCCAGTTTCCTCCAACACACCAAAGACATGGGTTACAGTGAGTAAGTTGTGGGCAGGATATGTTGGCACAGGAAACATGGTGCCCCCAGCACATCTGCCATTGGTTGTTGACACAAACACTGCGTTTCTCTGCATGTGACAAATAAACCTTATCTTTATCTTTGTAACCTACACCATTATCCAGTTTGCTTATGCAACTACCCTTGTCCAATCTGTATTATGGTGCTGCAATTGTATTCCAAATACCTAAAATGAGTCTAATCTATCTTGTTGTATTTGTTTTATAGCTTTCTGGTCAATAGTGAATTGCTTTTGATGGATAGTTCCAAGTCATGTGTCTAGCTTGGTTGATTCAGTAATACTATGTAACATCTTTGTTTCATAAGGTTGCTTTCAGATTTGGGAAGAGATACCCATTGTCCTGGCTGATCATCCCCTATCAATATTTTATAAAATATTATTTATCATTTGTTACTTTTCCTACGGTATGGCATTGACCGTACAGTATGTTATTTTTTTCATTGGTTAAAGTAAGTTTTGGGAAGGCTTATGCCTATAAAGAGGTGTGATATAATGAGTATCTATTTTATTATGGAAGAGTTAAGTTACTTTTCAGGGGGAACAGTAACATGTGTGGTGAACTGCGCCAAGAGAACTTCTATACTGGGACATTTTTTTGCAAGCTAAATTGCCTTCTCTAACTGTTTTCCTCTTTGTTGATACTGCCATGATGTTGCCTGATGTAGCATTAAATTAAGAACACACACGAAATGCTGGAGAATCTCAGCAGGCCAGGCAGCATCTAGGAAAAGAGAATAGTTCGTGTTTTGGCCCAAAACCCTGAAGCAGGACTGCCAAAGAGTTTTGGCCCGAAACGTCAACTGTACACTTTTCCTAGATGCTGCCTGGCCTGCTGAATTCTGTCAGCATTTTGTGTGTTTTGCTTGGATTTCCAGCACCCTGCAGATTTTCTCTTGTTTGTGATTGTGATTGGATTGGAAGTCTCTTCCAGGGATGCCTGCCAAGAAGAAGTTTACTACTCCCCCTCTGTGATCCCTACTGCTCTCTGACCCTTCGACCACGTGCTTACTCAGACCCACTACTACAGCCATGTATTATTTCTGGGAACATATCTTCACCGCCAGCTTTTGCACATGGTTTCCAGATTTGTTTTCAAGCTTCTCGATTTGGAGCCTCTGAGGACCCCAGATACTCGCATTCAGTTGACTGCTTCTCCTGCTGCTTCTCCCACCACGTTCTACGTGCCACGGTTTCCACCATGAGGACATACCTGGTGTACCTATCCCAGTCACTTGAACAACTCCAGGATTCTCTCTCCGTTGCCTGTAATAGACCTGTACGCTACTTTATCCTCCACCAGATCCACGCTTTCAGTTGCTGGTTCTTTGACTTCCTCACATTTTTCAAAGATCGGAAGATCACCCGTTTACAGACCACAGAATCTGGTGACTCCAATGCTGGCAGCGCTGGAGGTCTCCAGACTGTGATCCCTGCTGCTGACCTCAACAACTCCAGCAATCCAGAGAAAACTCTAAGCACGGATTCCACCGCTATCAATCTAGGTTCCAATGACCTCAGACACCTCCAAAGTGCCGATTGCACAACCTCCAACTCCAACTCCAGCCTTGACCTCCAGCCCAGGTCTTCACACCTCTGGAACCCCCGTCTTCCCTTCCCCCACCACCACTCCTCAATCCAATGTCTCTGAGGTCTCAACTCCAGCTCTTAGGCCCTTGGAGACTCTATCTTCCTCTCACCCCACCATCCCTAAACACCCCACACCTCTCTTCTCCTGAGACACAACCAACCCCCTTCCTCCCTCCGATCCCAGCTCTCAGACGTGCCGTATTTTTGCCATCCCCTCCGATCTTCCTCTCTCTGAGGCAGAACATTCTGTCCTCAGTAAGGGCTTCACCTCTGTCCCCCTGTGCCAACACTTCAGCGAGTTCCATGCCCACCATGATACTGAGCTCTTCTTCCGCCGTCTCCATCTCCGAGCCTATTTCTTTGGCAAGGACTCTCCACCCTGCACTGATGACCCCTTCTCCCATCTTCAACCCTCCTCCTCTTCCTGGACATCCTGCCCTGGTTTTCTGCCTGTTCTGGACTTTTTTATTGCCAACTGCTGACAGGACATCAACCCTCTAGACTTCAATACTCCTCTCTCCCATTCCAACCTCACTCCTTGTGAGTGCTTGGCTCTCCACTCCCTCCTCACCAATCCTAACCTCACCATCAAAACTGCAGATAGGAGAGGTGCTGTGGTAGTCTGGCGTACAGACCTTTGCCTTGCTGAGGCTCAGCGCCAACCCTCAGACTCCTCCTCTTTCTTATCTCTCGAGCAGGACCCTACTAAGGAACGCCAGACCATTGTCTCCCACACCACCACCAACCTTATTGACTCTGGGGATCTCCCATCCACCTCTACCAACTGCATAGTTCCCACACCCCGCACCTCCCATTTCTACCTCCTACACAAGATCCACAAACCTGCTCGTGCAAGTAGACCCATTGTTTCAGGTTGTTCCTGCCCCACCGAACTCAGCGAAGCGTCTCGGCCCGAAACGTTGACTGTACTTTTTTCCTAGATGCTATCTGGCCTGCTGAGTTCCTCCAGCATTCTGTGTGTGTTACTTAGATTTCCAGCATCTGCAGGTTTTCTCGTTTGAGATTAAATGAAGATGTTGCTTTACCCATATTCAACTTCTCCATTCCATTGAATTTGGACTGACGGTGATATCTATGGGGAATTTAGTCTGACAATGCAAATATCACATGGAACAAAATTGCAAACCATGATCTCCACTTATTACAATGTTATATGGACATCATACCCCAGGGAAGGTGGTCATTTGCCTCATTGTGACTGTTGAAATAATTATTAAATTAAACTCTCCAAGCCTCTACCTACACCTGTACTTAGACTCAAACCCACAACCAGCTCCCATTGCTCTGAAAACCTCGTTCTTTGTTGTTATTTATCCCATCCTATTTTTGAAGCTTGCTGTAAAAATCTGTTGTACTTCTAACACCCCTAAAGGCAATACATTCCCCATCATAATAACTGACTGCTTAAGTAACCTCTGTTTCTCTCTGCTTCTGTTCCCGGTTACATTAAATCTGCATCATTTGGCCAGTGACCTCCTGCTAGAGGAAACAGCTTTATCAATTGCAGCAGTTTAATTAATTCTTCACTTGTAGTCACCTAAACAACTCATTCATAATTACTGCATAAATTCTAGGCTATTACTGCCTTAATTAGCCAGGGTTAGGTGCAAATATGAACTGCATATTCCTTTGAATTAATTTCAATTTTTTGAATAATCTGTAACAGGAAATGGCTCTGATTTTGCCATTAAGGCAGATTTATCTATGTAGCATTTGTTTTCTTTTCTTTACTACATATCTGTAAGTGATGGGATATGCATGCATTAGGCATTTAAAAGTGAGGTAGAAATGTAGTCAATTTGCTGATCTGCCATTAAGCTGCGTCTTGGCAGGCATTGAAGAAAATAATTTATTACACACGCAGCAGCAATGTTAGAATTCATTTTGAGAGAACTAGAATATAAAAGCAAGGATATAATGCTGAGGCATTTTCAGTGAGCTATGGACTTGGACCCCAAAATGCCTCTGTACATTCAATGCTGTGAGGGGTCGTGCCATTAACTGTAAGCTTTCCCCTCATTCTTGTCCTCCATATGTGCAACATCTCACACTTGCTTGGATTAAGTTCCACCTGCATTTTTTTGCCCGCCTCTGAAATTGATCTTTATTTTGCTTTGACAACCCATACATTGTCCGCAACTCCACCAATCTTTGTATCATTTGCAAACTTACGGAAATGAAACTACGTTTTCATTTATCTGTATCACAAACAACAGAGGCCCCAGCACCAATCCCTGTAGAACACTATTAGTCACAGACATCCAGCCGGAATTATATCCATTAACCACTACCCTCTGTCTTCTACAGGCAAAGAAATTGTGAATCTAAACTACCAAGTCACTGTGAATCCCATGTATCTTAATCTTTTTGATCAACCTACCATGAGGGGGGCTATCATATGCCTTTCTAAAGTACTTGCAGAACACATTGATTACACTAACATCATTAATCACCTTTGTCATCCCCTCGAAGAACTCAAAGAAGTTTTAAAACATGGCCTCCCTTGCATAAACACATGTTTTTAATCAGGCCATGCTTTTTTCTAAATGTGCGTATTCTTCTCCAATAACTTCCCTACCTCTGATGTGAGACATACCTCCTTATAATTTCCCTTCTTGAGCAAAGGAGCAAAACTGGCTACTGTCCAGTTTTGCAGGACCTCACCTTTTTCTAGTGAAGATGCAATGTGAAGAATTGTTGAGGACAGGTTAGTATGGAAAAATATGGAAATCAAGAGACATATGGATGTGGGGCTGGCATTCACGGTTCTGGTGAGATCTTTTTATTTCTTCCATAACTTCCAGGATTTAGGAACAACAAATAATGGATTCTCATCATTAACTATTAACATTCCCACTGACCAATATGACTGAGTGTCTGGTTGGACACTAGAGAGGAATGTGTAATAAGAATATGAAATTATGCCTTAGCAATTCTCCACATAATTAACCATTGTTACAGTTTTTATGCCACTAGCAACTTTTAATATTGCATCCTCTCTGCCCCAGAATAAATCACTTCCCTACCAAGAATATATCTCTAAAGAAATAATTTCACTTTGATATGATGATTCATCTTTATTAATAAAAGGATAGTTTTATGACCAGGAAACTTTTGTGACTTTCCCTGGGAGGAGAATATCTGATAATATGAAAAGAATAGTGGAGAAATTTCTCTAGTCCTGGCCGGGATATAATGTGGTGGACAATCAGGAATTGGAGACTAGAGTGCCTCAGTATGCAGTCAACCTCTGTGCCAGAGTATGACTTGTGAATTTACTGAGTGCTAATCACTCTGATAAATACACTTCTTGGTTAACATCTACCAAATAGTTCCTGCCTCTTGAGTTCAAGTGGCTCGATTTACTACTGAAGTAAGATCAGGCATACATAGAGTTATAATCATATGGTACAGAAACAGTTACTTCAGCCCAACTGGCCATGCTGACCGTAATACTCAGCCTAGCTTCTCTTATTTTCCAGCATTTGGTTCATAACCTTGTGAACTTTTCCAACCAATCTTCCTGTCCAAAAAGTCTTTTAAAAGTTGTCATTGTCACTTCCTCTGGCAGCTCATTTCAAATGTGTACCATTCATTATATTTGACGCAGGCGTGACCTGTACAAAAAGGACGGGTTACACTTGAATCCTAGGGGGACCAATATCCTGGCAGGGAGATTAGCGGGGGCTACTGAGGTGACTTTAAACTAGAATGGTTGGGGGGTGGGAATCAAATTAAAGAGGCTAGGCGTGAGGAGGTTAGTTCACAACAGAGGGATGGGAACCAGTGCAGAGAGACAGAGGGGTGTAAAGTGAGGGTAGAAGCAAAAAGTACAAAGGAGAAAAGTAAAAGTGGCAGGCCGACAAATCCAGGGCAAGCATTAAAAAGGGCCACTTTTCAACATAATTGTATAAGGGCTAAGAGAGTTGTAAAAGAGCGCCTGAAGGCTTTATGTGTCAATGCAAGGAGCATTTGTAATAAGGTGGATGAATTGAAAGTGCAGATTGTTATTAATGATTATGATATAGTTGGGATCACAGAGACATGGCTCCAGGGTGACCAGGGATGGGAGCTCAACGTTCAGGGATATTCAATATTCAGGAGGGATAGACATGAAGGAAGGGGAGGTAGGGTGGCGTTGCTGGTTAAAGAAGAGATTAACGCAATAGAAAGGAAGGACATAAGCCGGGAAGATGTGGAATCGATATGGGTAGAGCTGCGTAACACCAAGGGGCAGAAGACGCTGGTGGGAGTTGTGTACAGGCCACCTAACAGTAGTAGTGAGGTCGGAGATGGTATTAAACAGGAAATTAGAAATGTGTGCAATAAAGCAACAGCAGTTATAATGGGTGACTTCAATCTACATGTAGATTGGGTGAACCAAATTGGTAAAGGTGCTGAGGAAGAGGATTTCTTGGAATGTATGCGGGATGGTTTTTTAAACCAACATGTCGAGGAGCCAACTAGAAAGCAGGCTATTCTGGACTGGGTTTTGAGCAATGAGGAAGGGTTAATTAGCGATCTTGTCACGAGAGGCCCCTTGGGTAAGAGTGACCATAATATGGTGGAATTCTTCATTAAGATGGAGAGTGACATAGTTAATTCAGAAACAGAGGTTCTGAACTTAAAGAGGGGTAACTTTGAAGGTATGAGACGTGAATTAGCTAAGATAGACTGGCAAATGACACTTAAAGGATTGACGGTGGATATGCAATGGCAAGCATTTAAAGGTTGCATGGATGAACTACAACAATTGTTCATCCCAGTTTGGCAAAAGAATAAATCAAGGAAGGTAGTGCACCCGTGGCTGACAAGAGAAATTAGGGATAGTATCAATTCCAAAGAAGAAGCATACAAATTAGCCAGAGAAAGTGGCTCACCTGAGGACTGGGAGAAATTCAGATTTCAGCAGAGGAGGACAAAGGGCTTAATTAGGAAGGGGAAAAAAGATAATGAGAGAAAACTGGCAGGGAACATAAAAACGGACTGTAAAAGCTTTTATAGATATGTAAAAAGGAAAAGACTGGTAAAGACAAATGTAGGTCCCCTGCAGACAGAAACAGGTGAATTGATTATGGGGAGCAAGGACATGGCAGACCAATTGAATAGTTACTTTGGTTCTGTCTTCACTAAGGAGGACATAAATAATCTTCCAGAAATAGTAAGGGACAGAGGGTCCAGTGGGATGGAGGAACTGAGCGAAATACATGTTAGTAGGGAAGTAGTGTTAGGTAAATTGAAGGGATTGAAGGCAGATAAATCCCCAGGGCCAGATGGTCTGCATCGTAGAGTGCTTAAAGAAATAGCCCAAGAAATAGTGGATGCATTAGTGATAATTTTTCAAAACTTGTTAGATCCTGGACTAGTTCCTGAGGATTGGAGGGTGGCTAATGTAACCCCACTTTTTAAAAAAGGAGGGAGAGAGAAACCGGGGAATTATAGACCGGTTAGCCTAACATCGGTGGTGGAGAAACTGCTGGAGTCAGTTATCAAGGATGTGATAACAGCACACTTGGAAAGCGGTGAAATGATCGGACAAAGTCAGCATGGATTTGTGAAAGGAAAATCATGTCTGATGAATCTCATAGAATTTTTTGAGGATGTATCTAGTAGAGTGGATAGGGGAGAACCAGTGGATGTGGTATATTTGGATTTTCAAAAGGCTTTTGACAAGGTCCCACACAGGAGATTAGTGTGCAAACTTAAGGCACACGGTATTGGGGGTAAGATATTGGTGTGGGTGGAGAATTGGTTAGCAGACAGGAAGCAAAGAGTGGGAATAAACGGGACCTTTTCAGAATGGCAGGCGGTGACTAGTGGGGTACCGCAAGGCTCAGTGCTGGGACCCCAGTTGTTTACAAAATATATTAATGACGTGGATGAGGGAATTAAATGCAGCATCTCCAAGTTTGCGGATGACACGAAGCTGGGTGGCAGTGTTAGCAGTGAGGAGGATGCTAAGAGGATGCAGGGTGACTTGGATAGGTTGGGTGAGTGGGCAAATTCATGGCAGATGCAATTTAATGTGGATAAATGTGAAGTTATCCACTTTGGTGGCAAAAATAGGAAAACAGATTATTATCTGAATGGTGGCCGATTAGGAAAAGGGGAGGTGCAACGAGACCTGGGTGTCATTATACACCAGTCATTGAAAGTGGGCATGCAGGTACAGCAGGCGGTGAAAAAGGCGAATGGTATGCTGGCATTTATAGCGAGAGGATTCGAGTACAGGAGCAGGGAGGTACTACTGCAGTTGTACAAGGCCTTGGTGAGACCACACCTGGAGTATTGTGTGCAGTTTTGGTCCCCAAATCTGAGGAAAGACATCTTTGCCATAGAGGGAGTACAAAGAAGGTTCACCAGATTGATTCCTGGGATGGCAGGACTTTCATATGAAGAAAGACTGGCTGAATTGGGCTTGTACTCGTTGGAATTTAGAAGATTGAGGGGGGATCTGATTGAAACGTATAAGGTCCTAAAGGGATTGGACAGGCTAGATGCAAGAAGATTGTTCCCAATGTTGGGGAAGTCCAGAACGAGGGGTCACAGTTTGAGGATAGAGGGGAAGCCTTTTAGGACCGAGATTAGGAAAAACTAGAAAAAAATTAGAGTGGGCACTTGGCCAAGTGGTTAAGGCATTGGACTAGCGACCTGAAGGTCATGAGTTCGAGCCCCAGCCAAGGGTACATGTTGTGTCCTTGAGCAAGGCACTTAATCACACATTGCTCTGTGATGACACTTGTGCCAAGCTGTATGGGTCCTAATGCCCTTCCCTTGGACAACATCGGTGTTGTGGAGAGGGGAGACTTGCAGCATGGGCAACAGCTGGTTTTCCATACAGTGCCCTGGAGAGTGAAAACTTTCCAGGCGCAGATCCATGGTCTCGCAAGTCTAACGGATGCCTTTAAAAACAAGTTGCTCCTCAAGTTCTGACTGAATCTTCCCTTCTCACCTTAAAGCTTTGCTCTCTATTTCCTAATTCTCCAGCCTTGGGGAAAAGCCCATAAAACCATAGGACATAGGAGCAGAATTAGGCCACTCATCCCATCAAGTGGATGAAGAGTCCGATTTTGCAAATCACAGGTGATAGTTGTAATCCATTTGAAACAAGGGAATTGATAACTTTGTGAGCAGTAACAAATGACAAATATCCAATGATAAATAGTCATTTATAAGGTTATACTGGAGATTAAAATTCATTTGAAGATTTTGGAAAATAGAGGCCCGTAAGTTGCAGCTTCCCTTACTCTAAAGGACATAGGTTTAAAAGAAGGAGTAGACACTTCACTTTCCACTCCCAGTATCTCCTAGTTCCCTTTGCCTCGGCCATGGATATAGTCCAGTTTAGAAGAGGTTATCTTAGCTAGGTTACATTAGCTTCATTCGTCACATGCACATCGAAACATATATTGAAATGCATCATATGCATCAATGACCAACAGGTTCCAAGGATGTGTTGGGGCAGCCCAGAAGTGTCGCTGCTCTTCAGGTGTCAACATAGCATGCCCACAATTTACTAACCCTAACTTGTACGTCTTTGGAATGTGGGAGAAAACTGGAGCATCGAAAGAAAAACCACACAGTCATTCGGAGAATTCACTATCTCCTTACAGACAGAGGTGGAATTGAACTCTTACTGCTGATGCTGTAAAGAATTACACTAACATGTTGCCCAATCATTCCATACCATGCTCCAGTACTTAGTATCCACATTCCTCTGAATTAGTGGATTCTACAAAATGACAAACCTCTTCTATTCCTTTAGAAGCTTAAGGAGGCATGACACGTCACAAAGTACTGTAATGGATTCCTGTAGATGCACTGCTGAAGATATACCAACTGGCTGCATCATAAACTGGTCCAGCAATTCCAGTGCATAAGCACACAAGAAGCTGCAGAGAAGAGTCGTCATACACTGGTCCATAATGGGTACAGCACTCCCTATCATAGAAAGCATCAACATGAGCTACTGTTTCACGAAGACAGCATCTATCACCAAGGATCCCCATTTTATGGTTCATGGCATTTTCTCAATGCTATCATTGGGCAGGGTGTACAGAAGTCTAAAGTTCCACACCACCAGGTTCAGGAACAGTTATTTACCTACTGTCATCTGGTTCTTGAACCGACCTGCACAATCCTAATCACTACATCTTGCACTGCCATGGACTTGTCTTTAATTGTGTTTATTTGGCGCTCTCTTGTTTTTCACAGTCTTTTCTTAAATTCATTCTCTTGTGTAATTTCTGTGAAATGTATATGAGCATGTCTGAATCTACATATGTGTCATGTTGCTGGAAACAAGTTTTTCATTACACTTCTACCTCATTGTACTTGTGCATGTGTCAATAAACTTAATTTAACCTGAAAGGAATTTCTACTTATTTCAGTCCTAAGTGAGGTGCTTCTAACCAAAGTGGCTATACCCCTTTTACCCTTTAACTATATCTGCTGTGCCCCCTGGTATTGATATTGGTGTTGGTTTATTTTTGTGGATAAACTTGACATGGATAAATGCTAGAACATTTTATTACTGATTTACAGTTCAACACTGAGCGCACGTGACCAGCTCACCCCCAAAGCTCCCGGTTCCAAGTGAACCATCGCATTGCCCATTGGGAACTGAAGTTCTTATTGTATACACACATAATAACACAATGTGTTACTGTAATTTCAGTCTTAGAAGCTCACATGTGAGCATAGTTCAGGACAGCGAACCCATGGAAAGCACCTGGCCCAGACTGTGTACCTGAACAAGTGCTAAAGACCTGTGCTGATCAACTGGCTCGAGTGCTCACTGAGACCTTTAACCTCTTGCTGTGGCAGTCTGCTTCAAGCAGGCTTTCATTATACTGGTGACTAAGAAGGACGTGATAACCTGCTTCAATGCCAATTGTCCAGCAGCACTTACATACACAGTGATGAAGAGTTTGGTGATGAAACATATCAACTCCCATCTGAGCAGCAACTGGGATTTGCTCCTTTTGCCTACTGGAGCAACAGTTTCATAGCAGATGCTGTATCATTGGCTCTTCACTCAACTCTGGAACATCTGGACAGCGAAGATGAATACTTCAGGAGTCTCTTTATCAACTACAGCTGGGCATTCAAATCCATCACCCCTCAAAACTAATCAATAAGCTCCCAAGACCTTGGCCTCAATATCTCTTTATGCAATTGCATCCTCAATTTCCTTTCTTGCAGACCCCAGTCAGTTCAGATTGGCAACAGCATCTTCTCCACAATCTCCAACAGCACAGGTGCACCACAGGGATGTGTGCTTGTCTCCTGCTCCGCTTGTTTTACACTTATTGCTGTATGGCTTAGTACATCTCCCATACCATATTCAAGTTTGCAGACAACACCACTGTCACAGGCTGAATCAAAGGTGGTGACGTATCAGCATATAGGAGGAGATTGAAAATCTGGCTGAGTGATGCCACAACCACATCCACTTACTCAATGTTAGCAAGACCAAAAGCTGATTATTGACTTCAGGAGGAGGAAATGATGGGTCCATGACCCTATCCTCATGAGAGGATAGAAATGGAGAGGGTCAGTAAGCTTGAATTCCTCAGTGTAATCATTTTGAATGATCTGTCTTGGTTCCAGTGCAATTACGAAGAAAGCACTGCAGCGCCTCTGCTTCTTTAGAAGTCTACAAAGCTTCAGCATGGTATCTAAAACTTTGACAAACTTCTATTGATGTGTGGTGGAGTGTATATTGACTGGCTGCATCACAATCTGGTATGTAAACACCAATGCCCATGAATGGAAAATCCACAAAAAAGTAACGGATACAGCCCAGTCCATCACATGTAAAGCTCTCCACACCATTGAACACCTCTACACATAGTGTTGTCTCTGGAACTTTGTTTCCATCATTAGGGATTCCCACCATCCAGGTCAAGCTCCCTTCTCATTGCTGCCATCAGGAAGAAGGTACAGGTGCCTCAGGACTCACACAGTAGGGTTCAGGAACGGTTATTTCCTCTCAACCATCTGGCTCTTGAACCAAAGGGGTTAACTTCACTCAACTTCACTTACCCCATCACTAAAATGTCCCACAACCTATGGCCTCACTTTCAAAGACTCTTCATCTCATATTCTCACTCTTTGTTGTTTACTTGTTTATTTTTATTAGTAGTATTTCTTTCTTTTTGTACTTGCACAGTTTGTTTTATTTTTCACACTTGTTGTTCACCCAGTTGGTGTGGTCTTTCCTTGATTCTACTATGGTTATTGGATTTATTGGGTATGCCTGCAAGAAAAAGAATCTCAGGAATGCATATGGTGACATACGTGTGCTTTGAACTTTGAAGATACAGCTAAAAGCTTATCTTGCCGGTTGTTTATTCAGATAAAATCATTAGAGAGCTAGAATAAGGTAAAACAATAACAATGCAGAGCAAAGAGTAACAGCTACTGAAAATATGCAGTACAGGTAAACAAAGAAGTACAAGAACATATCAAAGTAGATCGTGAGTCCAAGAATCCATCTTATTGTGTTGTGTGGCTTTAGACCATTAGTGACTGTCACCCCCTCTCAGAATCTTGTGCATTGCAAGATCACCTCTGATGATAAACTTTATTCAATCAAACCAAATTTGAAAGTACTAAATAATAATACACAAAAGATTCAATGAGTAAATTGATGCCCATTTTAAAATCTTTTCTTAATTGTAGAAACAAATAGCTGCTTCTTTTAAATGTAATAATAGATGTTTTCGGTAAATTAGTCTGATTAATTGAAGACTCCATGATTATTGGGCCAATTGTTCAACATTCACACACTGCAGGACCAGATGTCTGAAACTTCAGTGGTTTGACTGAAAAAACTAATGGTTATATCTTGTTCCTTCAAGTGCTCTGTCACCCTGCTGTGACCCCTTTTTCCTGATAATTGCACCATTTACTTTAACCATCGTTATTAGAAGGTATAATTGGCACATAGAAAATAAAATTACCATATATAAACTGACCCAGAAGCACTTCAGAGGATTCTTTGGTGTGTATCTTTCCTTATTAGTGGTTTAGCATTCTGCAAAATCTTCTTGAGCTACACAACTTAGTTTAGTTCATTGTTCAGCTTTATCCTTGTCTTCACAGAATTCCAACTTGCCTCATGAAAATTGATTATCAACATTTTATTATTCTTGTTTTCTCATCTATTAAAATCTGTTTTCTGTTTTCTGTTCCCATATGGTAAAACAAAGTTTATTTTAAAACATATTTCAAGAGAATTACATAGCGAATACCTTATTATGTTTTCAGTCCACTTATATTGAATATAGTGCACAAGGACCAATCCCAGTGTCAAAGGAAGCTGTGCAAATGCCCTAATACTTTTTCAATCTTTGCTGCTGCAATGCTATAATTCATCTCCAAAAATCTTCCTGAGGTAGTGTGACTAATCTTCAGAATTAATTAAAAGACGATTGGTTAAGCCATAGATTAACCAGGAGGTACATCATCTGCTGAAGGCTAGATCTGTGGCATTCAAGTCCGGAAAACCCAGGCCTGTACCTGAAAACCAGGTATGATTTGCGTAGGGCTATTTCAAGGGCGAACGGACAATTTCGAATGAGGTTGAAGGCGATATCAGATGCACAGTAACTCTGGCAGGGACCGCAAGACATTACTTTCTACAAAGTGAAACCCAATAGTATGAACTGCAGTGATGCTTCACTATCAGATGAACTCAATGCCTTCTATGCACGCTTTGAAAGGGAGAACACATCTACAGCTGTGAAGATCCCTGCTGCACCTGGTGACCCTGTGATCTCCGTCTCAGAGGCCGATGTTAGACTGTCTTTATAGAGAGTGAACCCTCGCAAGGCAGAAGGTCCTGATGGAGTACCTGGTAAAGCTCTGAAAACCTGTGCCAGCCAACTAGCAGAAGTATTCAAGGACATTTTCAACCTCTCACTGCTATGGGCAGAAGTTCCCACTTGCTTCAAAAAGGCAACAATTATACCAGTGCCTAAGAAGAATAATGTGAGCTGCCTTAATGACCATCACTCGGTAGCACTCACATCGACAGTGATGAAATGCTTTGAGAGGTTGATTATGACTAGAATGAACTCCTGCGTCAGCAAGGACCTGGACCCATTGCAATTTGCCTATAGTCACAATAGGTCAACGGCAGACGCAATCTCCATGGCTCTTCACATGGCTTTAGACCACCTGGACAACACAAACACCTACGTCAGGATGCTGCTCATTGACTATAGCTCAACATTTAATACCAACATTCCCACAATCCTAATTGAGAAGTGCAGAACCTGGGCCTCTGTACCTCCCACTGCAATTGGATCCTCAACTTCCTAACCAGAAGACCACAGTCTGTGCGGATGGGTGATAACATATCCTCCTCGCTGACGATCAACACTGGCACGCCTCAGGGGTGTGTGCTTAGCCCACTGCTCTACTCTCTATATACACATGACTGTGTGGCTAGGCATAGCTCAAGCACCATCTACAAATTTGCTGATGATACAACCATTATTGGTAGAATGTCAGGTGGTGACGAGAGGGCGTACAGGAGTGAGATATGCCAACTAGTGGAATGGTGCCGCAGCAACAACGTCAGTAAGATGAAAGAGCTGATTGTGGACTTCAGGAAGGGCAAGATGAAGGAACACATACCAATCCTCATAATGGATCAGAAGTAAAGAGAGTGAGCAGCTTCAAGTTCCTGGGTGTCAAGATCTCTGAGGATCTAACCTGGTCCCAGCATATTGATGTAGTCATAAAGAAGGCAAGACAGTGGCTATACTTTATTAGGAGTTTGAAACGATTGGGCATGTCAAGAAATACGTTCAAAAACTTCTATAGTTGTACTGTGGAGAGCATTCTGACAGACTGCATCACTGTCTGGTATGGAGGGGCTACTGCACAGGACCAAAAGAAGCTGCAGAATGTTGTAAATCTAGTCAGCTCCATCTTGGGCACGAGCCTATAAAGTATCCAGGGAATCTTTAGGAAGTGATGTTTCGGAAAGGCAGCGTCCATTGTTAAAGACCTCCAGCACTTAGGGCATGCACTTTTCTTACTGTTACCATCAGGCAGGAGATACAGAAGCCTGAAGGCACACACTCAGTGATTCAAGAACAGCTTCTTCCCCTCTGCCATCCAATTCCTAAATGGACTTTGAAGCTTTGGACACTACCACACTTATTTTAATGTACAGTATTTCTGTTTTTGCACATTTTTAAAATAATCTAATTGATTTACTTGTTCATTTATTTATTTATTTATATTTATTATTATTATTATTATTATTATTATTATTATTATTATTATTTCATTTTCTCTCTGCTAGATTATGTATTGCATTGAACTGCTGTTGCTAAGTTAACAAATTTCACGTCACATGCCAGTGATAATAAACCTGATTCTGATTCTGATATGGATAGGAAAGGTTTTAGAGGGACAAATGTGGGCAAAAGGGGTTAGTTTAGATGGGCAAAGTTTTTCACCACGAGCCAAAGGGCCTATTTCTGTGACTCTATAATGGGGAATTGTTCAGACTAGGCCAACCACACTCCAAAACCATTATCACCTGAGTCTCAGTAGTTGAGGCACAATATGCTGATAGCCTGACTCCAGGATATCATCGACTCATTCCCTGAAACTTACAAGGTTCACAACACCAAGGTCTTTTACCAACTTGCCCCACTGTGCAACACCACTCTCTGACCGTAAAGGTTCACAGTGAGACAATAGGAAACACAGATCATTTCCCACATCCTGGAAACCATCTTTCATCAAAGGCAGATGTTGATGATAAAAGTTACTTCATCTTTCATGCCGTCAGAACAGTTTTTGCTCAATTGAGGAAAGAAGTTATTTGAAGATTAAGACCTGAAGTCTGCCACAAAGTGCATGATTTGCTGAACAGTAATGATCCCTACCCTTCTGTGTGTTTCTGAGATCTGGACGATTTACAACAGGCTTAAATCACTGGGAAAATGTGACCACAAATTCCTCCAAATTTACCAGACAGACAATATAAATCAATATCAGTGTCCTCTCCCTAGCCAATGTCCCCTTACTGTACAAAATTGAATCAGGCTTCCAAAATTCTGGCTTAACTCTCAGTTGTCTTGGTAGGACATTATCAGGCAGGCAGAGAAGAAAGATTCAAGAATGTGTTGAAAAGCACCATGAACAAGTGCAACAACCCCAATGATTTTCACACAATCAGGAAAGCTCACTGGCGCCTTTACTTTCTGAGGAAGCTGATGGGAGCTGCTTTGTACATCCAAACTCGTTTCATTCAACACATGTGCAGTGGGGAGCAGCCTAACATGCTGCATCACTGCTTGGTACGGAAACTGCACTTCGGTGGAAGGGAGTCAGGACAGTCCAACGCATCACCGGCATCAGCCTACCTGCCATCAAGGACATATCAGAATCAGATTCAATATCACCAGCATATGTTGTGAAATTTGTTGTATTTGTGACAGCACTACATAGTATTAGAGAAAAGATGTGAATTACAGTAAGTATATACGTTAAATAGTTAATTTAAGTAAATAGTACAAAAATATAAATAAAAAAGTCATGAGGTGGTGTTCAAGGGTTCAATAGCCATTCAGAATCTGGATGGCAGAGGGGAAGAAAAGTTCTTGAATCACTGAGTGTGTGCCTTCTGGTTTTTGTACCTCCTTCCTGACGGTAGCAATGAGAAAAAGGCATGACCTAGGTGCTAGGGGCCTTTACTGAGGGATGGCGCCTTTTTGAGGCATTGCTCATAGAGACATAGAAACATAGAAAACTACAGCACATTACAGGTCTTTCGGCCCACAATGTTGTGCCGACCATATAACCTACTCTAGAAGCTGTCTAGAATTTCCCTACTGCATAGTCCTCTATTATTCTAAGCTCCATGCACCTATCTAAGAGGCACTAAAAGGCTACAAACCATCTATAACCAGCCTTTGTCTTCTATGGGCAAGCCAGTTCTGGATCTGCAAAGCAAGGACTCCTTGGGTCCTATTCCTCGTTACTTTATGAATGAGCCTTGCAAGGGGAACCTTATCAAATGGCTTACTGAAATCTATATACACTATATCCACTGCTCTACCTTCATCAATGTGTTTTGTTACATCTTCAAAGAATTCAGTCAGGTTCGTAAGACATGACAAAACCATGTTGGCTATCCCTAATCAGATTATGTCTCTCCAAATGGTCATAAATCCTGCCTCTGAGGATCTTCTCAAACAACTTTCCCACCACTGAAGTAAGATTTACCGATCTATAATTTCCCGGGTTATCTCTACTCTCTTGAACAAGGGAACAATGTTTGCCACCTTCCAAACCTCTGGTATGTCTCCAGTCGTATTAATGATGTAATGATCATTACCAGAGGCTCAGCAATCTCCTCCCTCACCTCTCACAGTAGCCTAGGATGTATCTCATCCAGTCCCAGTGACTTAACTAACTTAATATCTTTCAAAAGCTCCAGCACATCCTCTTTCTTAATATCTATATGTTCAAGCGTTCAGTCAGCTGTAAGTCATCCTTTTATTGCCAAGGTCCTTTTCGCTGGTGAATACTGAAGCAAAGTATTCATTAAGTACCTCCACTGCCTCCTCCAACTCCAGGCACATATTTTGACTCTTCCTCCTGATTTGTCCTATTCTTACACAGCTCATCCTCTTGCTCTTCGCATACTTGTAGAGTACCTTGGGGTTTTCCTAAAACCTGCTCACCAAGGCCTTCTCATGGCCCCTTCTAGCTCTCCTAATTTTATTCTTGAGCTCCTTCCTGGCACCCTCGCAATTCTTTAGAGCTCTAAAAGTACCTAGTTTCTTGAATCTTTCATAAACTTTTCTTTTCTTCTTAATCAGATTTTCTACGTCCTTTGTATGGCATGGTTCTTTTATTGTACCATCCTTTCCCAGCCTCATTGGAACATACCTATGCAGAATGCCATGCTAATATTCCCTGAACGTTTGCCACATTTCTGCCATGCATTTGCCTGAGAACATCTGCTCTCAGTTTATGTTCCCAAGTTTCTGCCTAATAGCATCATATTTCCCCCTACCCAAATTAACTGCTTTCCCAAATTGTCTGCTCCCATCCCTCTCCAGTGCTATGGAAAAGGAGACAGAATTGTGATCACTGTCTCCAAAATGCTCTCCCACTGAGAGATCTGACACCTGAATAGGTTCATTTCCAAATACCAGATCAAGTACAGCCTCTCCTCTAGTTGGCTTACCTACATGTTGTGTCAGGAATCCTTCCTGAACACACCTAACAAACTCTGCCCCATCCAAACTCTTTGCTCTAAGGAGATGCCAGTCAATATTAGGAAAGTTAAAATCACTCATCACAAGATCCCTATCATTATTGCACCATTCCAGAATCTGCCTCCCTATCTGCTCCCTGATATCTTTGTTAATATTGAGGGGTCTATTAAAAATACCCAGTAGAGATATTGCCCCCTTTCTGTTTCTGATTCCACTCACAATGACTCAGTAGACAATGCTCCATGACCTCCTCCTTTACTGCAGCTGTGATACTATCCCTGATTAGCAATGCCATTTCCCCACCTCTTCTGCCTCCATCCCTGTCCTTTTTGAAACATCTAAAGCCTGGCACACTCAACAGCTATTCCTGCCCCTGAGTCATCCAAGTCTCCATAATAGCCACAACATCATAGTTCCACATATTGATCCACGGTCCAAGTTCATCTGCCTTGTTTATGATACCCCTTGTATTAAAATAGACACATCTCAAACCATCTGGCTGAGTGCTTCTTTGCTATGTCATCTTTCCTCATAAGCTCCCTACAAGCTGTCACTACTTGTGCGCCAACCGCCCCATCCTCTGCCTCTTCACTTCAGTTCCCAACCTCCTGAAAAACTAATTTAAATCCTTCCCAATAGCATTAGCAAACCTCTCTCCCAGGATATTGGTTCCCCTCCAGTTCAGGTGCAACCTGTCCCACTTGTACAGGTCACTCCTTCCACAGAAGAGCTTCCAATAATCCAAGAACTTGAAGCCCTGTCCCTTGCACCATCTCCTCAGATACTCAATCATCTGTGCTATCTTCCTGTTCTGACCTTCACTAGCTCATGGCACTGGAAGTAATCAGGAGATATCTACCTTGGAGTTCCTGCTCTTCAGTCTCCCACCTAACTTTCTAAACTTACTACGCATGACCTCTACCCCTCCCCTGCCTACACCGTTGGTATCAACATGTACCAGGACCTCTGGCTGCTCAACCTCCCCATTCTGCAACTGCTCAGAGACATCTTGAACCACCCTAGCACCCGGGAGGCAACATACCATCCTGGCGTCTCTTTTGCTGCTGCAGAATTTCCTATTTGTCCCCTAACTATCGAGTCCCCTGTGACTATTGCTCCATCTGACTTCACCCTACCCCTCTGAGGCTCAAAGCTGACCACAATGCTATTAGTCTGGCTGCTGCTGCCTTGCCCAGATAGGTCATCCCCCTCAGCAGAATCCAAAGGGGTGTACCTGTTGCTGAGGGGAATAGCCACAGGGGACCTGCACTGATTTCCTTCTCCCTTTACCTCTCTTGGTGTTCACCCATATACTCCCCAAATTCTGCACTCTGGGTATAACTACCTGCTCATAAGTCTTATCTATCAATTGCTCTTCCTCCTAGATGACCCTAAGTTCATCCAACTCCAGCTCCAGCTCCTTAATGTGGTCTTTCATGAGCTGGAGTCGGCTGCACTTCCCACAGGTGTAGCCATCTGGGAGACCATCGGGTTCCATGAATTCCCACATCCTACAGGAGGAGCATTCCACTGCTATATCTGTCATCCTGCCCGTACGGTACAATGGCAACCAAGACCAAATCTTCTAACCTGGCCTCAGCCTCTTGAGTCAAAGCCTGATGCTCCTACTCTCACTGCTGGCCTGCTCCCAACAACGGCTGCCCCGCTTGACCCTTCTGTACTTTTATTTAATTCACAAGCTCTGCTCCTTATGCTGATTGGACCTCTGGAATGTCCGTATGCCACAAAGCTTTCCTTTTATACTAGCTTTGCCGATCTGTGAGTAACCTCTTCAAAGTGTTCTGCTCCCAACGCTGATTGGACCTCTGCTCCTTGAAGATGTCCTGAATACCGCAGAGGCTAGTGCCCATGCTGGAGCTGACTATGTTTACAACTCTTTACAGCATCTCTCCATCCAGTGTTGTAGCCTTACCCCACCACCCCCACATATCAGACCGCAATGCAGCCAGTTAGAATGTTCTCTACTCTATATTTGTAGAAATTTGCAACTGTCATTGGTAACTCAGACTCCTAATGAAATGTAATTGCTTTCGTGCCTTCTTTGTAGCTGCATCAATATGTTGGGTCCAGGATATATCTTCAGAGATATTGATACCCAAGAACTTGAAATTAGTCATTCTTTCCACTTCTGATTACTCTATGAGGCCAGGTGTGTGTTTGCTCATCTTACCCTTTCTGAAGTCCACAATCGGTTGTTTGGTCTTACTAACATTGAATGCAAGGTTGTTGCTGCTGCATCACTCAACTAGCTGATATATCTCGTGCCTCTATGCCTGTGTATACACAGAAAACTAGCAGAAAAGGGCTAGTAGCACCTAACCCACCCTGCTCATGAATTGTTTGTCCCATTCCCATCAGGGAGGAGGCTACATAGCATCCTTGCCAGGACCACCAGAATCAAAAACAGTTAATTTCCAGGAAGGCTGATCAACATCTCCACCCACTAACCCAGCTCTCCATAATCCCAACCACCACCTCTTTATCATTTCCTGTCACCTTATGTATAGACACTCTGTGCTTTGCACCAGTTTATGGACATACAATCTATGTATACAGTATAAAATATCTAACATATTTATATCTATTGTGTTTTTTATTATTTTTATGTTCCTTATCTCATTGTTTTTTTTTTGTGCTGCATCAACTCCGAAGTAACAATTATTTTGTTCTTCATTACCTACTTGTGCACTGGAAATAACATTAAAATATCCTGAATCCTGTTGTATATTGGATGGTATGTGACCGTGATCCTGCTGCATGCAAGGTTTTCATTGCACTGATGTATATACAGTACTGTGCAAAAGCCTTACATATATATATATTTGTATTTGTGTGTGTATGTATATATATACAAGACACTTAACCACACATTGCTCTGCGACGACACCGGTGCCAAGCTGTATGGGTCCTATTGCCCTTCTCTTGGACAACATCGGTGGCGTGGAGAGGGGAGACTTGCAGCATGGTTGTATGGTCTTCCATACAACCTTGCCCAGGCCTGCGCTCTGGAAACCTCCCAAGGCGCAAATCCATGGTCTCACGAGACTAATGAATGCCTATTGCTATATACATATCTATATATATATGTATATATAGTAACTAGGGTGCCTAAGACTTTTGCACAATACTGTAAATTGGTTAAAATAGGAAGGTGGGTCGGGAAACAGAAATAAGAGTATTTAGCTTTGTATTCATTCAGTAGTATTAAGTGTTATTTGGTAACTGGAAAAACAATACACAGTGCTGTGTATTTGGCAATTACACAGGAGAAGATGGCGGCACGATGGCAGCGCGCGCGGCCTCTCCGGTGATTGATATCTGTAATCTGTCAAGTAGGGGACCGTGAACAATTCTGATTTGATGGAGACGGACGTGAGAGCACGGAGGAACATCTGGAAAATTTCTGAAATGCCCGCTTCGCTGCCGCTGCTACTGTGTGGTAACCGGAATCTCTGGAGCAGAAGGCCCCGAATCCTCGGCTTTGCTTGTTTCAGCGGCCGGGGCGCAGTCGAAGGCGCTCGGGAGGCTGTATTGGAGGGGCTGGTCGGAGGCTCGAAGTTTTTCGGATGGACGGACTCAGTGTCGGCTCTGGTCGGCTGCTTCCAAGGCATCGGCAAGTTGACGGTGCCTGGAGGTTTATGGCAGGGAGTTTCTCCCCTTTGCCACCACTATCGGGAACTCTGGAGTCGATCGACTCTGGGACTTTTGAGACCTTTTATACCATGCCCATGGTTTGTTCTTCATCAAATTATGGTACTGCTTTGCACTGCTGTAACTATATGTTATAATTATGTGGTTCTGTCAGTGTTAGTCTTTGGTTTGTCCTGTTTTCTGTGATACCACTCTGGAGAAACATTGTATCATTTCTTAATGCATGTATGCATTTCTAAATGACAATAAAAGAGGACTGAGTGTTCTCATAATCTAACTCAACTTTGACAGATTTTCAATCCTGAAGGTTTACCCAAAACGGTGAAGAATTACAAGCCAACGTTTATACTTCACGGTGTGCCTTTCTAAGCAATTGCTGTACTGATACTTTCTTTTGCAGTGCTGTCATAGAGTTTATTTATGTTTGGTCTCACCCCATGTAATACGTTTGACTTTGACACCAGCTGTTTATTAATGATAAAGATTTGCATTGAGACCAAAGTTTAGAAACAAGGCCATTGTCAATAATAATGTTCTATGTAGGTCTCTTCTAACCTTCTTACCTTAAAATGGCAGCCTTCTTTCTCCTTATCTGGCTGCTCCTGAAATATATAAAAAAATCAAGACCGCAGAAACTTGTTCAGCCTATCTTGCTTGTGCTTACTTTGAAGCAATAGCTATTAATTTTTTTGCCTCTAAATTATATTGTTCCTGTTTGTACCCCATTCTGTTTTGAATGTCATTTTTGAATCTTATTCCATTGTCTATTCAGGCACTGTTCTCCAGATCTGTGATCTGGAACAGGCGTGCTCGAGTAGTGGTTCTCTCTGGATCAATGATTCGGAAACACAAGTCCAAATAACTCTGTGGCAGCTTGAGGCTTTTAAATTTAAATCGGTAAATCAAATCTGGGATTTGAAAATAAAGTTAGCCTCAGTGAAGCTGAAGATGAAACTGCTGGATTCTTTTTAAAAAATAGGTGCTGTTCAATATTGTTCTCCAGGGAAGGAAATCTGCCATTCTGGACTTCTCTGTACAGTGGCATGCAAAAGTTTGGGCACTCCGGTCAAAATGTCTGTTACTGTGAATAGCTAAGCGAGTAAAAAATGAACTGATTTCCAAAAGGCATAAAGTTAAAGTTGACACATTTCTTTAATATTTTAAGCAAGAAAACTTTTTTATTTCCATCTTTTACAGTTTCAAAATAACAAAAAAGGAAAAGGGACCAAAGCAAAATTTGCGCACCCTGCGTGGCAGTACTTAGTAACACCCCCTTTGGCAAGTATCACAGCTTGTAAATGCTTTCTGTAGCCAGCTAAGAGTCTTTCAATTCTTGTTTGGGGGATTTTCGCCCATTCTTCCTTGCAAAAGGCTTCTAGTTCTGTGAGGTTCTTGGGCCGTCTTGCATGCACTGCTCTTTTGAGGTTTATCCACAGATTCTCGATGATGTTTAGGTGAGGGGACGGTGAGGGCTATGGCAAAACCTTCAGCTTGCACCTCTTGAGGTAGCCCATTGTGGATTTTGAGGTGTGTTTAAGCTCATTATGCTGTTGTAGAAGCCATCCTCTTTTCATCTTCAGCTTTTTTTCACAGACGGTGTGATGTTTGCTTCCAGAATTTGCTGGTATTTAATTGAATTTATTCTTCCCTCTATAGAACATAGAACATAGAATACTATAGCACAGTACAGGCCCTTCGGCCCACAATGTTGTGCCTACCCTCAAACCCTGCCTCCCATATAACCCCCCACCTTAAATTCCTCCATATACCTGTCCAGTAATCTCTTAAACTTCACTAGTGTATCTGCCTCCACCACTGACTCAGGCAGTGCATTCCATGCACCAACCACTCTGAGTAAAAGAACCTTCCTCTAATATCCCCCTTGAACTTCCCACCCCTGACCTTAAAGCCATGTCCTCTTGTGTTGAGCAGTGGTGCCCAGGGGAAGAGGCGCTGGCTATCCACTCTATCCATACCTCTTAATAGCTTGTATACCTCTATCAAGTCTCCTCTCATTTTCCTTCTCTCCAAAGAGTAAAGCTCTAGCTCCCTTAACCTTTGTTCATAATGCATACTCCCTAAACCAGGGAGCATCCTGGTAAGTCTCCTCTGTACCCTTTCCAATGCTTCCACATCCTTCCTATAGTGAGGTGACCAGAACTGGACACAGTACTCCAAGTGTGGCCTAACCAGAGTTTTATAGAGCTGCAGCATTACTCCGCGACTCTTAAACACTATCCCTCGACTTATGAAAGCTAACACTCCATAAGCTTTCTTAACTACCCAACTACCTGTGAGGTAACTTTCAGGGATCTGTGGACATGTACCCCGAGATCCCTCTGCTCCTCCACACTACCAAGTATCCTGCCGTTTACTTTGTACTCTGCCTTGGAGTTTGTCCTTCCAAAGTGTACCACCTCACACTTCTCCGGGTTGAACTCCATCTGCCACTTCTCAGCCCACTTCTGCATCCTATCAATGTCTCTCTGCAATCTTTGACAATCCTCTACACTATCTACAACACCACCAACCTTTGTGTCGTCTGCAAACTTGCCAACCCACCCTTCTACCCCCACATCCAGGTCGTTAATAAAAATCAGGAAAAGTAGAGGTCCCAGAACCGATTCTTCTGGGACACTACTAGTCACAACCCTCTAATCCGAATGTACTCCCTCCACCACAACCCTTTGCTTTCTGCAGGCAAGCCAATTCTGAATCCACCTGGCCAAATCTCCCTGGATCCCATGCCTTCTGACTTTCTCAATAAGCCTACCGTGTGGTACCTTGTCAAATGCCTTACTAAAATCTATGTAGATCATATCCACTGTACTACCCTCATCTATATGCCTGGTCACCTTCTCAAAGAACTCTATCATGCTTGTTAGACATGATCTGCCCTTCACAAAACCATACTGAGTGTCCCTGATCAGACCATGATTCTTTAAATGCCCATAGATCCTATCGCTAAGAATCTTTTCCAACAGCTTTCCCACCAGAGATGTAAGGCTTACTGATCTATAATTACCCGGACTATCCCTACTACCTTTTTTGAACAAGGGGACAACATTTGCCTCCGTCCAATACTCCGGTACCATTCCCGTGGACAACAAGGACATAAGGATTCTAGCCAGAGGCTCAGCAATCTCTTCCCTTGCCTCGTGGCGCAGCCTGGGGAATATTCCATCAGGCCCTGGGGACTTATCTGTCCTAATGTATTTCAACAACTGTAACACCTCCTCCACCCTAATATCAACATGCTCCAGAACATCAACCTCACTCATATTGTCCTCACCGTCATCAAGATTCCTCTCATTGGTGAATACCAAAGAGAAATATTCATTGAGGACCTCGCTCACTTCCACAGCCTCCAGGCATATCTTTGCACCTTTATCTCTAATCGGTCGTATCTTCACTCCTGTCATCCTTTTGTTCTTCACATAACTGAAGAATGCCTTGGGGTTTTCCTTTATCCTACTTGCCAAGGCCTTCTCATGCCCCCTTCTTGCTCTCCTCAGACCCTTCTTAAGCTCCTTTCTTGCTTCCCTACATTCCTCAATAGACCCATCTGATCCTTGCTTCCTAAACCTCATGTATGCTGCCTTCTTCCACCTGACTAGATTCTCCACCTCACTTGTCACCCGTGGTTCCTTCACCCTACCATTCTTTATCTTCTTCACCGAGACAAATTTATCCCTAACATCCTGCAAGAGATCCCTAAACATTGACCACATGCTCATGGTACATTTCCCTGCAAAAACATCATCCCAATTCACACTTGCAAGTTCTAGCCTTATAGCCTCATAATTTGCCTTTCTCCAATTAAAAATTTTCCTGTCCTCTCTGATTCTCCCCTTTTCCATGATAATGTTAAAGACCAGGGAGCGCTGGTCGCTGTCCCCTAGATGCTCACCCACTGAGTGATCTGTGACCTGACCCGGTTTGCTACCTAATACTAGATCTAGTATGGCATTCCCCCAGTCCTCCTGTCAACATACTGTGACAGGAATCCGTCCTGGACACACTTTAGAAACTCTGCCCCGTCTAAACCATTGGAACTAATCAGGTGCCAATCAATATTAGGGAAGTTAAAGTCACCCATGATAACAACCCTGCTATTTTAGCACCAATCCCAATCTGCTCCTCTGTATCTCTGCTGCTACCAGGGGGCCTATGGAATACTCCCAATAGAGTAACTGCTCCCTTCCTGTTCCTGACTTCTACCCATACTGACTCAAAAGAGGATCCTGCTACGTTACCCACCCTTTCTGTAGCTGTAACAGTATCCCTGACCAGTAATGCCGCACCTCCTCCCTTTTTCCCTCCCCTCTCTATCCCTTTTAAAGCACTGAAATCCAGGAATATTGAGAATCCATTCCTGCCCTGGTGCCAGCCAAGTCTCTGTAATGGCCAGTACATCATAATTCCATGTATGTATCCAAGCTCTCAGTTCATGTTCTACCAGTAAATGTTCCCCGTGCCACTGGCTGCAACACAAGCCCAACGTATGATCGATCCACCCCCGTGCTTAACAGTTGGAAAGGAGTTCTTTTCATGAAATTCTGTAACCTTTTCTCTCCAAACATACCTTTACTCATTGCAGCCAAAAAGTTCTATTCAAAAGGTTCAAAGGAACATCTAAACATGCCTAATGTATTTTGGAAACAAGTCCTGTGGACTGATGAAGTTAAAATAGAACTTTTTGGCCACAATGAGCAACGATATGTTTGGAGGAAAAAGGGTGCAGAGTTTCATGAAAAGAACACCTCTCCAACTGTTAAGCACGGGGGTGGATCGATCATGCTTTGGGCTTGTGTTGCAGCCAGTGGCACGGGGAACATTTCACTGGTAGAGGGAAGAATGAATTCAATTAAATACCAGTAAATTCTGGCAGCAAACATCACACCATCTGTAAAAAAGCTGAAAATGGAAAAAGGATGGCTTCTACAACAGGATAATGGTCCTAAACACACCTCAAAATCTACAATGGACTACCTCAAGAGGTGCAAGCTGAAGGTTTTGCCATGGCCCTTACAGTCCCCTGACCTAAACATCATCGAAAATCTGTGGATAGACTTCAAAAGAGCAGTGCATGCAAGACGGCCCAAGAATCTCACAGAACTAGAAGCCTTTTGCAAGAAAGAATGGGCGAAAATCCCCCAAACAAGAATTGAAAGACTCTTAGCTGGCTACAGAAAGCATTTACAAGCTGTGATACATGCCAAAGGGGGTGTTACTAAGTACTGACCATGCAGGGTGCCCAAACATTTGCTTTAGGCCCTTTTCCTTTTTGTTATTTTGAAACTGTGAAAGATGGAAATAAAAAAAGTAATCTTGCGTAAAATATTAAAGAAATGTGTCATCTTTAACTTTATGCCTTTTGGAAATCAGGTCATCTTTTACTTGCTTAGCTATTCACAGTAACAGAAATTTTGACCGAGGTGCCCAAACTTTTGCATGCCACTGTATGTGACTCAGGACCCACCAATATAATTCATTTAAACTAAATCCTAGGATGGAAAATAAAAACCATGTTCTTATCATATGAATAAAGACACAAAAAAGATTTCTCATGTTTCTCTTGCTTTCTCTGAAGGACCGTGTGGTGCCTGCTCATCTATCTGCCTCTCAATGTGAAACAAAGTCACACACAGACATTCTCCATGAAGGGAATAACCTCTCGTACTCATCTCAGGTGATTATGCTAGTATTGATTGTATTCAGTGTGCAGGTGTGTGAACTATATTGAACAGTTTATTGGGACGGCATGAGAGATTTAGGATAGGTATAACATGGTGTCAATTATAGTGCAAAGCTAACTTATTGCTATTGACGCCGTCATGCAGTTTAACACTTTGCTAAACCCATTTGTTCAGCACTCACAGAGGACCAAGCCTTCAGGATCAGGAAGAACCTATCACAGCCCTTAGGCAAAGCAGAACAAATAAAATCAATCAGGGCTTTCAAAAGGGATCTGGATAGGCACATGAGGAAAATTAAATTGCAAGGCTATGGAGAAAGAACAGGGAAATGAAAGTGAATCTGCATTGAATCAAAGAGCTGAGTAACTGCAGTCTGTAATTCCATGCTTCCTTTAATTGTTCCTTCTGCTCAGGGGTTTTCTGGAGTCCAATCCTCTTGGGAAGCAACATGATAGGGAGAATGAGAAAAAAAAATAGGCAGAACACAGTGAAGAGGAAGAAGAAGATAAGCATCACCAATTGGAGGTTACATCCTTTACGATCTTCCTTGAGTAATTCTCCTTCGTATAACTTAATGTTGTGCAATGTCTGACACATTAATGATGTGGTAACAAGGTCATCTCTGAGATATATGATATGCCCCATCCATATATCAGTTGCAGATCAGGTTAAGACACATTGTCAAAAGCTCTGATGCCATTAATTTCAAGATGGATTAGAAGTATCAGCAGAATATTCATTACGAATAAGAATTTTTTGAAAAATGAACTGCATATACTCTAACCTACATACTAACAGAAAATGCTGGAAATCTATGAGAAGAAAGCTAATATCTTAGGCCGAAGCTTCTTCTTCAGAAGATATCATATTACGCTGCTGTCTATGGAGAACCTGGCATTATTCAGAGCGGATCTCATCTGACAAAGATGAATGCTGAGTCCTCCCCACGAGTTATGCATGCAACAGAAGATAAAGGAGAGGAGGAAGGTAGAGGATAGGCAGAAAGAGCCTTTTTCTGGCCATTCCATTCATTTTGAGATCTAGTATGTGTACGTCCTTGTTCTGCGTGGCGTCCATACAGTTAATTTCAAAACCCAACTACATTGGTAGCAAAGCAATTTGCATAATGCTATTACAATGCTAGCAATCACTGATCGGGGTTCGTTTCCTGCTGCTGTCTGTAAGGAGTTTGTATGTTCTCACCATGACAGAGTGGGTTTCCTCCATGTGCTCCAGTTTCCTTCCATGTTCCGACGATATATGGTTAAGGTTAGGGTAAATGAGTTGTGAGCATGCTATGTTGCTTTGTGACACTTATGGGTTGCGCAATACAATCTTCACTGATTTGATTTGCTGTAAACAGTGCATTTCACTGTGTTACAGGGATCTACCCCTTAGTTATAATGATCAGAGAGGCACAGAGAGAATCTATAATTACTAACAAGCATCTTCAACATCTCAACAGAAATGCACGTGGGTTTACACAACCGAATACCTGTGTGCACACCTACTAGGTTTTCCTGATCCTCCGTGAACAGTCAAAGAATAGAAAAGGTAATACCAGCAGAAGGAGTCTATGCTGGCCATGTAGTCCTTGTGGTCCCAACCCAATCTCTACATGTCTGTGGGGTCCTTCACATCTGTGGTGGTGTGTCTCTGGAGAGAATTATCACTCTTCCCTGCATTTGAACCATCAGCTTGTATATTCATTCCTTACAAGTTCAAATGTTGCAGTTCAGTGTTATTGACAATGGGTCATCTGACTGACTTATAACACTTCCTTACTGGCTCTGGTCCAAGCCATCGTCCGTTTATTACCCTTCTTCCAAAAGTGACAACTGGTAATTTATGGCACTTGTTCTCTTCTACTCCAGTCACACCAGGTCACTCGGATGCTGGACCAAGATGATGAAATTACTTCTGCAAACCTGTTATTGTACACAATACACAGCTTATCTGTGAATGATCTGAGGATTAACAGGTCAATAGTAGAAACTCCTTGTGACCACATTCAATTGTGTTGATTAGATTAACGCAGAGCAAGAATCAGATCTCAAACAGTTCATAAGATGGAGGTTACAGAGCAGCTTCACAAAATTGCAGCCTCCATCTTCTTCAAGCAGCTGGTAAGAACTAAGGCAACTGGTTTGTCTACTTCCACTGATCTTGATAGATTCAAATTCACTGATTTGTGGATTGTAGTTCTTTCTGACCAACTACTGTATGTTTCAATGTTTCAATGTACAGTTGAGAAATAAATCTAATCTTTATCTTTGTCTTTATCTATCAGGATAGTAGAAGGGAAAAACAATAACAGAATGCAGGACCTTTATTCTACAAGAAGTTTCTTCAAGACTTACAACAGTGGATAGAAGTTGTCCTTGAGCTTGATGGTGCATGTGTTCAAGCTTTCTAACTTCTGCTCATTAGGAGGAGGAGAAGAGAGAATATGGAGAACGACTTCATGAAAAATGCATCTTACTTCTTCATTCACCAACAGTATTAAACACTGTAGAGTCCACTTGATAATCGTGACAAAATGAAAGGAAAAATGCAGTTAGTGGCCACGGGCAGCAGTGGAGGGCAAGTCATTGGGTGTATTTAAGGCAGAGACTGATAGGTATCTGAGTAGCCAGGGCATCAAAGGTTATGGTGAGAAGGCGGGGGAGTGGGACTAAATAAGAGAATGGATCAGCTCATGATAGAATGGCGGAACAGACTCGATGGGCCAAATGGCCTACTTCTGCTCCTTTGTCTTATGGTCTTATTAGGTACTACCTGTATCTAACAAAGTGGCCACTGAGTTCATGCTTGTGGCCTTCTGCTGCTGTAGACCATCCACTTCAAGGTTTGACATGTTTTGCATTCTGAAATATTCTTCTGCACAAAGCTGTTGTGACACAGGGTTGTTTGAGTTAGTGTTGCCTTCCTGTCGGCATGAAGCAATCTGGCCTTTCCCCTTTGAACTCGCTCATTAACAAGGAATTTTCACCCACAGAACTGCCGCTCACTGGATTTTTTTTAAATTTTCCACACCAATATCTGTCAGCTCTCGAGACTGTATGTGTGAAAATCCTAGCAGATCAGCATTTTCCAAGATACTCAAGCCAGCACGTATGGCACCAACAAGTATTCCATGGTCAAAGTCACTTAGATGACATATCTTCCCCATTCTGATGTTTGGTCTGAACAGCAACTGAACCTCCTGGCCATGAGTGCATGCTTTTATGCATTGAGATGCTGCCACATGATTGGCTGATTCAATAGTTGCATTAAACAAGCAGGTGTACAGGTATGACTAATAAATTGACCACTGAGTGTATAAGCAATATTGCAAACAAATTATGCTAGATATCTAAAAAAAAACTATCTGCACACTCTTAGTGCCTTCTGTATTCCTTTGCCTGCACTATTGTCACTCAAGTGACTGCAGAGTCACTATTGGAAGTCTGTCATGGAGGAGACTTTAACTGGCCTTGAATAATATTGAGTAGTTCTAGTCAACCTCATTGAGTATATTTAAAGTAAAGGTCGATATGCTCTTGGCTAATCATGATGTTAAGGATTACAGGGAGAAGGTAGTATAATGGGGTTAGGAGGACAATTAATCGGCCACAATGGAATGGCAGAACAGTCTCGATGGTTCAAGTAACCTAATTTGGCTCTTATGTCTTAGACCTTGAAAACCTGGCTTCAGATTGCACTATATCACAGCTTGCCCTAGTTAGTTCAACAGACATCAATAAATAGAGGCTGATGGTCACAATTACTGTTATTCTGAGGGAGGATGGAAGGATTGTGTAGCTTGAAAATATTGTTACTCCCGAGTAATGTGTTGGGGAACGGGCTGCTTGACTCCCAAAGATGCTGCTATCCTCTTTGAGCAATTGCATGCACATCCACAATGTTAGCAATCTGAGCTTGACTGGAAGCTGCCCAACCTTGAGTGACAGAAGTCTGTTCTTCCATTGCTGTGTACATCCATTTGGTACCTTCTGTTTGCTCTGCAATGGGTGCTAGAACTTTGTAGTATTGGGGTGATCCACAAATGTGCAAATGGAGATTGACATTACATTGGTACTTGAGTCCTCCACTAAGCCTTGTGCAAGACTGGTACTGGACCTATAAACAGTCCTTGCCTTTCAAGCATTTTTCTGACAGGAACCATCAATTTACCATGTGTATCATTGAAGCTAGTCTGCAGCCAGTTTTATTCACAAGCCTAGGGATCTCATTTGAGATTTTTGACTGACTTAAGATTTTATTCATAGCAGGAGTATAATTTTATGCCAATTCACAGTGCAAATTGGCAGGTGTAAGTGCATTGTTATGATCGCTGGGGTGTGCTTCGATGTAAAACACAGGAAAGTTTGTGTCATTCTCTAGCTGAAACATTTTGCATTAAACATTCAATGTTAATTTTTGGGAAATATTTCATGTTATCTGAGGGCAAATGCAATTGTCCTGCTGGAGATTCTTCTGAATAAAATCAGTTTGCTTTAGGACTATGAAACTCAGATTATAAAGTCTCATTAAAATGATAATGCCAAGGGATCGACCACAATAAAGTCTTTCAATTCAGCTCAGATTACTGTAAAGCAAACTTTAAAAAAAGCTGCACATCTAATTCATCTGTTTGAACATGCTTTCTAAAATACTTAACAATGTGCAAAATACTCAGCTCAATGTATTGATATGTAAAATAATCCAAAAATAATTTATTAGTAGTTAAATTCAAGAATTATAAAGATTAGCCCATAGGAAAACCCAATGCCTTGCATTTTAAGTCATTAATTGCATATAGTAGGAGCCGATAAGACATAAACATCACAGAAAAGACTCTAAATGTGCATAAATCATAAAACATGATAAATACTGTTGCTTTCCTTTTGGGAGGGGGTGGGGTTGATGATAATTGATTACAGTTTTATTATTCACAGAGCTAAACCAAAATTAGAACTGGGTAGTAATATATTAATCAATCCATGCTTCATATTGAGCTTGAAAATGTTGCACTTTTCAAATTCTTTATGGATCCAACTTCGAAATGATTGGAAGGAAATGAATTGATACTATATCTTCAGTTTAATTGTCAATAACGATACGGGAAAATTTCTGCAGTTATTTCATTGGGTTATATTGTACTGGTACAAAATCTGTCATAGTTGCAACTTTCACTGGTCTGGCTCTAGTCTACATTCACAGAATTGAAAGGGCCACTGTGCAAGTTCTTCAACAGATTTGTGAAATCAGTCCCACTTCCTTCTCCCTCGCTGTTTTATACTCCACTTATTCTTCCTCAAAATCCATTTCATAAGTCATTATTATATCTGCTTTCTCCAGTCTTTCTGCCAGTTCAAGACTTAAATCTCCATAAGACTTCGAAGTAAAATTAGGCCATTTGGCCCATCAAGTCTGCTCCATCATTTGATCATGACTGACTTATTTTCAATCTCAAACTTATTCACCTGCCTTCTCCCTGTAACCTTTGATACCCTCACTAATCAGGAACCCATCAACTTCTCCTTTAAATATACCCAATGCCTAGGCCTCCTCAACCATCTGTGACAATTAATTCCACAGATTCACCACATTCTAGTTAAAGAAATTTCAATGGAACGGAACACCAGTCATTGAAAGTGGGCATGCAGGTACAGCAGGCGGTGAAAAAGGCGAATGGTATGCTGGCATTCATAGCAAGAGGATTCGAGTACAGGAGCAGGGAGGTACTACTGCAGTTGTACAAGGCCTTTGTGAGACCACACCTGGAGTATTGTGTTCAGTTTTGGTCCCCTATTCTGAGGAAAGACATTCTTGCCATAGAGGGAGTACAAAGAAGATCCACCAGATTGATTCCTGGGATGGCAGAACTTTCATAAGATGACAGACTGGATCGACTAGGCTTATACTGGCTGGAATTTAGAAGATTGAGGGGGGATCTTAATTGAAATGTATAAAATTCTAAAGGGATTGGACAGGCTAGATGCAGAAAGATTGTTCCCGATGTTGGGGAAGTCCAGAACGAGGGGTCACATTTTAAGGATAAAGAGGAAACCTTTTAGGACCGAGATGAGGAAAGACTTCTTCACACAGAGAGTGGTGAATCTGTGGAATTCTCTGCCACAGGAAACAGTTGAGGCCAGTTCATTGGCTATATTTAAGAGGGAGTTAGATATGGCGCTTGTGGCTAAAGGGATCAGGGGGTATGGAGAGAAGGCAGGTACAGAGTTCTGAGTTGGATGATCAGCCATGATCCTACCGAATGGCGGTGCAGGCTTGAAGGGCCGAATGGCCTACTCCTGCCCCTATTTTCTATGTTTCTATGTTTCTATCCTCCTGTTCTGAGGTATGCCTTCTGGTGCTAGACTCCCATTCTATAGAAAATATCCTTTTTAATTCCATTCTATCTAGGCTTCTCAATATTTGCTTGGTTTCATTGAGATTTCCCTCATTCCTCTAAACTCTAGCAAGTCCAGAACCATCAACTGCTCTTCATACATTAACTCATTCATCTGAGGATCATTCTTGTAAACTTCCTCTGGACCTTACACAATATCATCATATCCTTTCTTAGACTGGGGCCTATAACTGCTCACAATATTCCAAATGTGTTCTGACCAGCTCCTTATAAAACCTCAATATTATACGTTGCTTTCATATTCCTCTTGAAATGAAAGCTAACATTGCATTTGCTTTCCTTACTACTGACTCAATCTGCAAATTAACCTCTAGGGAATTCCACTCTAGAACTCCCAAGTCCTTTTGTCCTTTGGATTTCTGAATTCACTCTTTGCTTAGAAAATCATCAATGTTTTTATTCCTTCCACTGAATTGCATGGTCAAACACTTCTTTACAAAGCCTCTTTTCTTTGCCAATTCTCTTTCTCTGTCCAAATTCTCCCATAGACTCTCTGCTTCCTCAACACTACCTACCTCTCGATTGCCTGTATATCATCTGAATACTTGGTTACAAAGCAGTCAAAGCTGTCATCCAGATCATTAACATATAAGAGGAATAGTGGCAGAGTAAACACCAACACCTGCAGAACACCACTAGTCACTGGCAACCGACCAGAAAAGGCCACTTTGATTCATACACTTTGCCTCCTGCCAGGCAGCCAATCTTCTATCCATTCTGGTACCTTTCTCGTAATACCATGGGCTCTTACTTAGTTTAGCAGCCTCCTGTGCGGCATTTTGTGAAAGTGCCACTTGAATCAATCTCTTCCACAGAACACATGATACAGGAGCAGATGTAAGGCTGCCTCTGTTCCTCATACCTGCTGTGCTATTCAATAAGATCATGTTTCATTCAGTTTCATCTGTAACATCACTTTTCTGCCCTCTCGCCATAACCCTTGGATTCCATGCATGCCAGTTTGGCCTTGAATATATCCAATGACTCTGGCTCTATAGGTCTCTAGAATCGAAAATTCCATTGATTCACATCCATCTGGAGAAGAAATTCCTCTTCACATCCTCACCACCTTCCCTCCTTTCTGAAACGGGCAACAAAAAATATTATGAAGTCAAATCACTATCAAAAAGCCAAAAAAACCCCATCATATATCGCTGTTTGTCAAGCATGATTTGCTATGTTCTAAGCTGTCCAGTATTGCTTTAAAAAATTCCATATTAGTTTATTACTATCCATATTACATTTGCTTTTTCTATCAGTCCAGATTCTTCTGCTCCATCACTTGCTTATAATGTCTGTAACTTTGAAAATGTATGCAAACAAATTCACTTAGAAGACCATAAGACATCGGAGCAAAATTAGTCCATTAAGCCCATTGAGTCTGCTCTACCATTCCATCATGGCTGATCCCGGATCCGACTCGCCTGCTTTCTTACCATATCTTTCATGCTCTGACTGATCAGGAAACCTTCAACTTTGCCTTAAATATATGCCTGGACTTGACCTCCACCACAGATTCAATATTCCTGGCTAAAAAAAATCCTCCTTACCTCTGTTCTAAAGGGTCGTCCCTCAATTTTGAGCCTGTGCCCTCCAGTGTTTGGATAACCCCACCATAGGAAACATACTCTCCACATCTACCCTATCTAGTCTGTTCAGCATTCGGTAGGTTTCAATGAGATCCTCCCCCCTCCCAGGTATTCTGGACTGTATTCCGGGATTCATCTTCGAATCTGGATGAGTATGCTACAGTTGCTACTGACTTCATTAAAACCTGTGTGGAGGAGTGTGTGCCCATGAGGACTTACTGTACATTCCCAAACCAAAAACCATGGATGAACCAGGAGGTACATCATCTGCTGAAGGCTAGATCTGAGGCATTCAAGTCTGGCGACCCAGGTCTGTACCAGCAAACCAGGCATGCTTTGTGGAGGGCTATTTCAAGGGTGAAGAGACAATTTCAAATGAGGTTGGAGGTGACGTCGGATGTATGACAACACCGAAATGGTTTGCAATACATTGCTTCCAAAGCAAAACCCAATAGCATGAATGGCAGCGATACTTCCCTGTCAGACAAGCTCAATGCCTTCTATGCCTGCTTTGAAAAGGAGAATATAACTACAACTGTGAAGATCCCTGCTGCACCTGGTGACCCTGTGACCTCTGTCTCAGAGGCTGATGTTAGGCTGTCTTTAAAGAGGGTGAAGCCTCACAAGGTAGAACATCTCAATGGAATATCTGGTAAGGCTCTGAAAACCCGTTCCAACCAACTGGCAGGAGTACTCAAGGACATTTTCAACCTCTCACTGCTACGGGCGGAAGTTCCCACTTGCTTCAAAAAGGCAACAATTATACCAGTGCTTAAGAAGAATAATGTGAGCTGCCTTAATGACTATCACCCGGTAGGACTCACATTTACAGTAATGAAATGTATTGAGAGGTTGGTCATGACTAGGCTGAACTCCTGCCTCAGCAAGGACCTGGATCCATTGCAATTTGCCTATCACCACAATAGATCAATGGCAGATGCAATCTCAATGGTTCTTCACATGGCCTTAGACCACCTAGACAACACAAACACTTATGTCAGGATGCTGTTCATCGACTATAGCTCACCATTTATTACCGTCATTCCCACAATCCTGACTGAGAAGTTACAGAGCCTTGGCCTGCGTACCTCCCTTTGCAATTGGATCCTCGACTTCCTAACCAGAAGATTACAATCTGTGCTGATTGGTGATAACACCTCCTCCTCACTGACAATCAACGTTGGTGCACCTCAGGGGTGTGTGCTTACCCCATTGCTCTACTCTCTCTATACTCACGATTGTGTGGCTAGGCATAGCTCAAATAACATTTATAAATTTGCTGATGTTACAGCCATTGTTAGTAGAATCTCAGATGGAGGCGAGAGGGCGTACAGGAGTGAGATATGTCAACTAGTGGAGTGGTGTCGCAGCAACAACCTGGCACTCAGCATCAGTAAGACGAAAGAGCTGATTGTGGACCTCGGGAAGGATAAGACAAAGGAACACGTACCAATCCTCATAAAGGGATCAGAAGTGGAGCGAGTGAGCAGTTTCAAGTCCCTGGATATGAAGATCTCTGAGGACCTAATCTGGTCCCAACATATCAATGCAGATATAAAGAATGCAAGACAGTGACTATACTTCATTAGGAGTTTGAAGAGATTTGGTATGTCAACAAATACACTCAGTAACTGCTATAGATGTACCATGGATAGGCTGCTGCACTGTCTGGTATTGGGGGGCTATGGCACAGGACCAAAAGAAGCTGCAGAGGGTTGTAAATTTAGTCGGCTCCATCTCGAGTACTAACTTACGAAGTACCCAGAACATCTTCAAGGAGCTGGTCTCAGGAAGGCAGCATCCATTATTAAGGACCTCCAGCAGCCAGGGAATGCCCTTTTTTCACTATTACCATCTGGTAGGAGGTACCGAAGCCTGAAGGCACACACTCAATAATCCAGGAACAGCTTCTTCCCCTCTGCCATCTGATTCCTAAATAGACATTGAACCCGTGAACACTACCTCTCTCTTTTAATATATATTATTTATGTTTTTTGCACGATTTCTAATTTATTCAATATATGTATACTGTGATTGATTGGTTGATTGATTGATTGATTTATTATTACTATTTTATTTTGTTTTTGTCTTCTATTGTATGTGTGGCATTGAACTGCTGCTGCTAAGTTAACAAATTTCACGACACATGCCGTTGATAATAAACCTAATTCTGATTCTGATTCTTCTTAATACCGGAGAGTACAGGCCCAAAACTTCCAAATGCTCTTCATATGTTAACCCCTTAATTCCTAGAATTATCCTCATGAAACCTCCTCTGGACTCTCTCAAATGACAACACATCCTTTCTGACATATGGGGCCCAAAACTGTAGCCAATCCTTTAAGTGCAGCCTGACTATTGTCTTCTCAAGGCTCAGCACTATCTCCTTGTTTTTATATTCTACTCCTCTTGAAATAAATGCCAACATTGAATTTGCCTTCTTTACCAAAGACTCAACTTGTAAATTAACATTCTAGGAACCTTGCATGAGGACTCCCAAGTTCCTCTGCATTTCTGACATATGAACCTTCTCCCCATTTAGATAATAGTCTGCACTATTGTTCCTTTTACCAAAATGCATTGTCATACATTTCCCAACACTGTATTCCATCTGTCACTTTATTGCCCACTCTTCCAATTAGTCCAAGTCCTGCTGCAATCGCATTGCTTCCTCAGCACTACCTACTCCTCCACCTGTCTTCGTATTATCCGCAAACTTTGAAAAAAGCCACCAATTCCATTATCTAAATCATTGATAAACAATGTGAAAAGTAGCGGTCCCAATACTGACCCCTGAGGAACACCACTAGTCAATGGCAGCCAATCAGAAAAGGCTCCTTTTTATTCCCACTCGCTGCCTCCTGCCTGTCAGCCATTCAGCTATCCATGCCAGTAACCTTCCTGTGATGCCAAAGGATTTGATCTCGTTAAGCAGCCTCATGCGTGGCCCCTTTTTAAATGCCTACTGAAAATACAAGTAAATAACATCCACTGCCTCTCCTTTGTCCACCCTGTTTGTTACTTCCTTGATGAAATCTAACAGATTTTTCAGGCAAGATTTCCCTTTACAGAAACCATGCAGTCTTTGACATATTTTATCATTGGTCTCCAAGTACCTCGAAACCTCATCCTTAATAATGGAGTCCGACACTTTGCCAACCACAGAGGTTAGACCAACTGGCCTATAATTTCCTTTCTTTTGCCTTCCTCCTTTCTTAAAGGGTGGAGTGACATTTGTAATCTTCCAGTCCGCTGGGGCCATGCCAGAATCAAGTGATTCTTGAAAGATCATGTCTAAACTCTCTCAGGACTCTGGGATGAGGTCCATCTGGTCCAGGTGACTTATCTACCTTAAGACCTTTGAGTTTGCCTTGCACTTTTTTCTTTGCAATAGCAATGGTACTCACGAACATCTGGCACATTGCTAATTTTTTCCACAATGAAGACAGATGCAAAGTACCCATTACGTTCACCATATACTTACAGTACTGTGCAAAAGTCTTAGGCATGTATATAGCTTTGGCGTCTAACACCTTTGCTCAGTACTGCAGTAACTTAATGTATTTCGCTGTACTGCTGCTGCAAAAAATACAATGGGATATACATGACTGATGATAAACCTGATATTGATATTTTCTGTTGTGGATTGAGAGTGACAAGGGGGCAGGGAGAGGGGAGGGATCAGGAAGCACCAAAGAGACATTCTGAAATGATCAATAAACCAATTGTTTGGAATCAAATTACCTTGCGTGGTGTCCTAGGGTTGGGTGTTTTTGCACCGGTGCAACCCCGCCGCTGGCACTCCTTTTCTGCCACCTGTCCCACACTCCTCTTGAGGTGCTCCACACTCGCTATTTCCAACATTGTTTGCTCCCGCCAGACTTACAAATTTGCACTCTGCTCTACGTTGACACCCTAGCTATGTATCTGTGCCTAATACTTTTGCACAGTGCTGCGTTGAAATATATTTCACCTACTGCCTAAAGACTAGAACGCCATTATATACACTCAGTGGCTACTTTATTAGTTACATATGTACACCTGATTGTTAATGCACATATCTAATCAACCAATCATGTGGCAGCAATTGAATACACAACATTGTACAAACACAGTCAAGAGGTACACTTGTTCAGACCATACTTCGGAATGGGGAAGAAATGTGACCTAAGTAACTTTGACCATGGAATGATTGTTGGTGCCAGACAGGGTGGTATGAGTATATCAAAAACTGCTGATCCGCTGGGATTTTCATGCACAACAGTCTCTAGTGTTTACAAAAAAGCATCTAGTGTTTCGTATTTTTGTAGTTTAATATCACTGGCATATGTCGTGAAATTTGTTAGATTTGTAGCAGCAGTACAATGCAATACATTACACATAAAAAAACTGAATTACAGTAATTCTATATATATGGATATTAAGTAGTTTATTTTATCTAATTAGTGCAAAAAATAAGAAATAAACATTTTAAAAAGTAGTGAGGTCGTGATCATGAGTTCAGTGTCCATTAAGAAATTAGATGGCAGAGGGGAAGAAACTGTTCCTGAATTACTGTGTGTGTGCCTTCTGCACCTCCTTCCTGAGGCTAGGCGTGAGGAGGTTAGTTCACAACAGGGGGATGGGAACCAGTGCAGAGAGACAGAGGGGTGTGAAGTGAGGGTAGAAGCAAAAAGTACTAAGGGGAAACGTAAATGTGGCAGGCCGACAAATCCAGGGCAAGCATTAAAAAGGGCCACTTTTCAACATAATTGTATAAGGGCTAAGAGAGTTGTAAAAGAACGCCTGAAGGCTTTGTGTGTCAATGCAAGGAGCATTCGTAATAAGGTGGATGAATTGAAAGTGCAAATTGTTATTAATGATTATGATATAGTTGGGATCACAGAGACATGGCTCCAGGGTGACCAGGGATGGGAGCTCAACGTTCAGGGATATTCAATATTCAGGAGGGATAGACATGAAGGGAGGGGAGGTGGGGTGGCGTTGCTGGTTAAAGGAGAGATTAACGCAATAGAAAGGAAGGACATAAACCAGGAAGATGTGGAATCGATATGGGTAGAGCTGCGTAACACTAAGAGGCAGAAGACGCTGGTGGGAGTTGTGTACAGGCCACCTAACAGTAGTAGTGAGGTCGGAGATGGTATTAAACAGGAAATTAGAAATGTGTGCAATAAAGGAACAGCAGTTATAATGGGTGACTTCAATCTACATGTAGACTGGGTGAACCAAATTGGTAAAGGTGCTGAGGAAGAGGATTTCTTGGAATGTATGCGGGATGGTTTTTTGAACCAACATGTGGAGGAACCAACTAGAGAGCAGGCTATTCTGGACTGGGTTTTGAGCAATGAGGAAGGGTTAATTAGCGATCTTGTCGTGAGAGGCCCCTTGGGTAAGAGTGACCATAATATGGTGGAATTCTTCATTAAGATGGAGAGTGACATAGTTAATTCAGAAACAAAGGTTCTGAACTTAAAGAGGGGTAACTTTGAAGGTATGAGTCGTGAATTAGCTAAGATAGACTGGCAAATGACACTTAAAGGATTGACGGTGGATATGCAATGGCAAGCATTTAAAGGTTGCATGGATGAACTACAACAATTGTTCATTCCAGTTTGGCAAAAGAATAAATCAAGGAAGGTAGTGCACCCGTGTCTGACAAGAGAAATTAGGGATAGTATCAATTCCAAAGAAGAAGCATACAAATTAGCCAGAGAAAGTGGCTCACCTGAGGACTGGGAGAAATTCAGAGTTCAGCAGAGGAGGACAAAGGGCTTAATTAGGAAGGGGAAAAAAGATTATGAGAGAAAACTGGCAGGGAACATAAAAACGGACTGTAAAAGCTTTTATAGATATGTAAAAAGGAAAAGACTGGTAAAGACAAATGTAGGTCCCCTGCAGACAGAAACAGGTGAATTGATTATGGGGAGCAAGGACATGGCAGACCAATTGAATAATTACTTTGGTTCTGTCTTCACTAAGGAGGACATAAATAATCTTCCGGAAATAGTAGGGGACAGAGTGTCCAGTGAGATGGAGGAACTGAGCGAAATACGTGTTAGTAGGGAAGTGGTGTTAGGTAAATTGAAAGGATTGAAGGCAGATAAATCCCCCGGGCCAGATGGTCTGCATCCTAGAGTGCTTAAGGAAGTAGCCCAAGAAATAGTGGATGCATTAGTGATAATTTTTCAAAACTCGTTAGATTCTGGACTAGTTCCTGAGGATTGGAGGGTGGCTAATGTAACTCCACTTTTTAAAAAAGGAGGGAGAGAGAAACCGGGGAATTATAGACCGGTTAGCCTAACGTCGGTGGTGGGGAAACTGCTGGAGTCAGTTATCAAGGATGTGATAACAACACATTTGGAAAGCGGTGAAATGATCGGACAAAGTCAGCATAGATTTGTGAAAGGAAAATCATGTCTGACGAATCTCATAGAAGTTTTTGAGGATGTAAATAGTAGAGTGGATAGGGGAGAACCAGTGGATGTGGTATATTTGGATTTTCAAAAGGCTTTTGACAAGATCCCACACAGGAGATTAGTGTGCAAACTTAAAGCACACGGTATTGGGGGTAAGGTATTGGTGTGGGTGAAGAATTGGTTAGCAGACAGGAAGCAAAGAGTGGGAAGAAACGGGATCTTTTCAGAATGGCAGGCGGTGACTAGTGGGGTACCGCAAGGCTCAGTGCTGGGACCCCAGTTGTTTACAATATATATTAATGACTTGGATGAGGGAATTAAATGCAGCATCTCCAAGTTTGCGGATGACACGAAGCTGGGTGGCAGTGTTAGCTGTGAGGAGGATGCTAAGAGGATGCAGGGTGACTTGGATAGGTTGGGTGAGTGGGCAAATTCATGGCAGATGCAATTTAATGTGGATAAATGTGAAGTTATCCACTTTGGGGGCAAAAATAGGAAAACAGATTATTATCTGAATGGTGGCCGATTAGGAAAAGGGGAGGTGCAACGAGACCTGGGTGTCATTATACAGCAGTCATTGAAAGTGGGCATGCAGGTACAGCAGGCGGTGAAAAAGGCGAATGGTATGTTGGCATTCATAGCAAGAGGATTCGAGTACAGGAGCAGGGAGGTACTACTGCAGTTGTACAAGGCCTTGGTGAGACCACACCTGGAGTATTCTGTGCAGTTTTGGTCCCCTAATCTGAGGAAAGACATCCTTGCCATAGAGGGAGTACAAAGAAGGCTCACCAGATTGATTCCTGGGATGGCAGGACTTTCATATGAAGAAAGACTGGATGAACTGGGCTTGTACTCGTTGGAATTTAGAAGATTGAGGGGGGATCTGATTGAAACGTATAAAATCCTAAAGGGATTGGACAGGCTAGATGCAGGAAGATTGTTCCCGATGTTGGGGAAGGCCAGAACGAGGGGCCACAATTTGAGGATAGAGGGGAAGCCTTTTAGGACCGAGATTAGGAAAAACTTCTTCACACAGAGAGTGGTGAATCTGTGGAATTCTCTGCCACAGGAAACAGTTGAGACCAGTTCATTGGCTATATTTAAGAGGGAGTTAGATATGGCCCTTGTGGCTACGGGGGTCGGGGGTATGGAGGGAAGGCTGGGGCGGGGTTCTGAGTTGGATGATCAGCCATGATCATATTAAATGGCGGTGCAGGCTCGAAGGGCCGAATGGCCTACTCCTGCACCTATTTTCTATGTTTCTATGTTTCTATGTAACAATGAGAAGGAAGCAAGTCCTAAGTGGTGGAGGTCCTTAATGATGGACTGTAAGGAAAGACAGGCAGGTAGGCAGAGGGAGTGGGTGACTCTGTCAGTAAAAATTGAAATCAAGATCTTAAAAAGAAGTGACATAGGATCAGAAGCAATGTTCACTCTAATTTATTTTACATCTGCTCGGATCAACCATTGCTCAGAGCAGGACATTTTTACACGGCCTGAAAACTGCGCGACACTCTAAATGTTTTGTTTTTCAATATACATACTATAGATATGAAATTGAAAAATCTTATACTTTTAATTTTATTTATTAGTTGAAGGGAATAATGAAATACTGTACAATAAACAAAATCTTTCACGCTTTGTGATTTTCTTCTAGCTGCGTCCAATTCCAGCTGTACAGAAACAAAGGCTGTGTGCGAGGGAGCATTATAGTTACTGTGTAGCAATGCATCTGTGCAGCTTAGAGAGAACAGTGATCAGAAGATGTAGAATTCTTGCAAGTAGTGTTCAGAAACCGCAAGAACAAGACGACCTTGATAGGATTTATATATAGGCCCCCGAACAGCAGTTATATTGTGGAATATAAATTACAACGAGAGATAGAAAAGGCATGTAATAAAGGCAATGTTGCAGTAGTCATGAGGGATTTTAATATGTAAGTAGATTGGGAAAATCAGGTTGGTACTAGATTTCAAAAGAGGCAATTTGTAGAATGCCTGCAAGATGGCTTTTCAGAGCAGCTTGTGGTTGAATCCACCAGGGGAAATGCAATTCTGGATTGAGTGTTATGTAATGAATCAGATTTGATCAGGGAGCTTAAGGTAAATAAACGCCTAGGAGGCATTGTTCACAATATGACAAAATTCACTCTTCAGTTTGAAAGGGAGAAGATAAAATCAGATATATCAGTACAGTATTACAGTGGAGTAAAGGGAATTACAGATGCTTGAGAGAGGAGCTGGCCAAAGCTGATTGGAAGGGAACACTTTCAGGGATGGTGGTAGAGCAGAAGTGGCTGCAGTCTCTTGGGCAATTTGGAAGGCACAGGATAGATAAACCCCAAAAATGAAGAAGAATTCTAAAGGGAGGATGAGGCAACCATGGGTGAGAAGGACAGTCAAAAATTTCATAAAAACAAAAGAAAGGGTATCTAATTTAACAACAATTAATGGGAAGTTAACGGATTAGGAAGCTATTGGAAACCAACAAAAGGTGACTATAAAACCAAAGGAGAGAAAAGATGAAAATTGAACGTAAGCTAGCCAATAATATGAAAAAGGAAACCAGAAGTTTTTTCAGATATATGAAGAGTAAAAGATGGACTGCTGGAAAATTACACTGGAGAGGTAGCAATGGGGACAAAGAAATTCCAGATGAACTGAATAAGTATTTTACATCATTCTTCACTGTGGAAGACACTAACAGTATGCCAGAAGTTTAAGAGAGTCAGGAGGCAGAAGTGAGTGAAGTTGCCATTACTAAGGAGAAGGTGCATGGGAAGCTGAAAAGTCTGAAGGAAGATGAATCACCTGGACCAGATGGACTACACCACAGGGTTGTGAAAGAGGTAGCTGAAGAGATTGTCAAGGCAATCCATAATTTCAAGAATCACTAGAATCTGGAATAGTTCTGTAGGACTGGAATATTGTAAATGCAACTCCACTCTTTAAGAAGGGAGGGAGCAGAAGAAAGGAAATAGCAAGCCGGCTAGCCTGACTTCAGTGGTAAGGAAGATGTTGGTGTCCATTATTAAGGATGAGATTTTGGGGTACCTGGAGGCACATGATAAAGTAGGCCAAAGTTAGAATGGTTTCCTTATGAGGAAATCTTGCCTGACAAATCTGTTGAAATTCCTTAGGAAATAAGAGGCGGGTTAGACAATAGATGTTGTTTACTTGAATTTTCAGAAGGCCTTTGACAAGGTGCTGCACCTGAGGCTGCTTAACAATATAAAGGCCCGTTGTGTTACAGGAAAGATACTTGCATGGCGAGAAGATTGGAAAAGTGGGCAGGAGGCAATGAGTGGGAATAAAGGGAGCGTTTTGTTGCTGGCTACCGGTGACTAGTGTTGTTCCACAGGGGTTGGTGGTGGGGCCGTATCTTTTCATATTATTTGTCAGCGGTTTGGATGATAGAATTGATAACTTTGTGGCCAAGTTTGCAGATGATACAAAGATGGGTGGAGGGGCAGGTAGTGTTGAGGAAGTTGGAAGTCTGCAGAAGGATTTAGACAGATTGGGAGAATGGGCAAACAGGTGGCAAATATAGTAGAATATAGCGTAATAAGTGTATGGCCATGCACTTTAGTATAAGGAATAAAGGTGTAAACTATTTTCTAAACAGGGAGAAAATTTAAAAATCAAAGGTGCAAGGGGACTTGTGAGTCCTTGTGCAGAATTTCCTAAAGGTTAATTTGCAAGTTAGGTCAGTGGTAAGGAAGGCAAATGCAATGTTAGCATTCATTTTGAGAAAATTAGAATATAAGAGCAAGAATGTGATGCCAAGGCTTTATAAGGCATTAGTTAGATAGCACTTGGAGTATTGTGAGCAGTTTTGGGCTCCTTATGTAAGAAAAGAAATTTTAGCATTGGGGAGGGTCCAGAGGAGGTACACGAGAATGATTCTGGGAATGAAAAGGTTAGCATATGAGGAGCGTTTGATGGCTCTCAGCCTGTACTTGCTGGAGTTTAGAAGAATGAGGGGGACCTCATTAAATTCCATCAAATATTGAAGGCCTGGATAGAGAGGATGTTTCTTATAGTGGGCGAATCTAGGACCAGAGAGCACACCCTCAGAATAGAGAGATGTCCATTTAGAACAGAGATGAGGAGGAATTTCTTTAGCCAAAGGGTGCTGAATCTGTGGAATTTGCTGCCATGGACGGCTGTGGAGGCCATTTTATTGAGTACGTTTAAAACAGAGGTTGATAGCTTCTTGATTAAAGTATGGGTGTCAAAGGTTACGGGGAAAAGGCAGAAGAATGGGGTTGAGAGGGATAATTAATCAGCCATGATGAAATGGCAGAGAAAACTTAATGGGCCATGTAGCCTAATTCTGCTCCTATGTCTTATGCTCTTATGGTCTTATGCCTGGAAGACCTAGCTTCAGGTTGCACCATATCACCGTCTGGGCTAGTAAGTTCACCAGGCATCAACAAATACAGGCTAATGGTCACAATTACTGTTATTTCGAGGGAGCAGAGCAGAATTGTTCTCCATATTAGTGGAAGGGTTCTCCTGAAGTTGATAACCATCTCTTTTGTCTTGTTATTAAGAACAGGATATTTGCCTGGCACCAGGCCTTGAGCTCTTCCACCTTCTCTGTGTAGGCCATTTCATCATCGGCAAACCTGACAGTGTGTTTACTTGGATCTTTGACTGTGCAGCCTTGTGTAAGCAGAGTGTACAGTAATGGGTTCAGCACGTAGCCCTGAGGGATGATGGGGAGGGAGGTGTGGTTGTACAACCTGACTATCTGAAACGTGTTCATTAGGAAATCCAACACCCAGTTGCACAGTGGTGCATTTAGACTGAGGAGTAAGAGCTTGTTCAGTATTGTTGAATATCAAATGAAAATCTAGAAATGGCATTGTGACATACGTGTCCTAGGTTTCTAGGTGTGTTGGGCCATGTGCATGACAGATAGTATGACATCTGTTGTAGAGCGGTTCTGTCAGTAATTATATTGGTGATTGTCCGAGGAAGCAGGTATGAAGCTTTTGATATGTGCTATTACCAGTCAATCACACACTTCATGATGATTGGTGCCAGTGTCACCTGGCGGTAGTCATTTCATTCTGAAGGTGTAGAGTTCTTTGGTACAGTGTCTGATTTGAAGCATGTGGGGACAACAGCCTGGATGAGTGAAGTGTTGAAGATGTCCATGAAAATGTCAGTGAGCCGAAGTGAACACTCTCTGAGTGCTCTGTCTGGGATGTTGTCTGGGCCAGCCACCTCTGCAGAGTCCTTCTCAAGTCTGCTGCGGTTACAGAGAGTGGCTGCCCACCTGGCTGGGATTGTGCTACATGTCTTGAAGCATAAATAAAAGCTGTCTGGAGCATCAAGGAGTGAGGCATCACTGGTACAGCTGATGCTGTTTTTCTTTGCGTTGCTGGTAATGCCCTTGATGCTGGAGGTACTTATTGGACAGCTGTATCTGAAATTTTTGTGTGTAGGCAGCCTGTGCCCTCTTGATGCCTAAAATGAGATTTCTCCTGGCTGCTCTGAGAGCTGTTCCGTCACCAGACTTGAAGGCAGTGTCCCGGGCTTTTAGTAGGGAGCACACTCCTGTGTTCAGCTACGGCTTCTGATTGGGCCATGACATGACCATTCCTGAGGTACCAACATCATCTACATGCTTACTGGTGTAACGGATAACAGATGAGGCATACTCCTCAACGTCTGTGTCTACTCCATTTGTGGCAGCCTCCTTGAACATCTGCCATCGGCTCATTAGGCCATACAGTGATGGTCCTCTAGACTGGTTTCTCCATTTTCAGCAGCTGTTGGTATTGTGGGATTAACATTATGGAGATGAAGTCAGAGAAGCATGTGTGTCTGTTTGTATAAACATGGACGAGTCTGTTTGTTCCCTGGTGCCCTTGGTGACATGTTGGCTGAAGTCAAGTAAAATATCCTGCAGTTTAACATGATTGAAATGTGCTGCAATTGTGAAGAGAGTGTTCGAATGCTTATTTTGTAGAGAGCAGATGACACTGTAAAGCTCTACCAGTGCATCCTTGACATTTGTATTTGGGAGGGGGGAATGTGTGTGAGTCAACGTGTGTATGTGTGTGTGTGTGTGTGTGTGTGTGTGTGTGTGTGTGTGTGTATATGCACACGTGTGTCCATCACGAGCGATGAGGACCACTGACATCCTTGGTTTTGGATGTCGTGGATTTGCGCGTTAAGTTTGATTAAGTAGCAAGACGAGAGCCAAGATGACTGGAGATAGGTCAGGATCCAGTGGATGACCAGGGCGATCTGTGTGTCTTGTCGCGCTCTTCGCGCTCCATAACATGTGCTGAGAGACGCCTTCCTACACGTTGAACCAGCTGGTGGTTTCCTCCAGGACTTCGCATGCTTTGGATAGACAAGCCCAAAGTCACCAAGAGTTCAAAGTAACTCAATAGCTACTCTCACCAGGTCAGGCTGGCTGTTGAAGCCCTCGCCTGGGGTGTGGCCACTGTCACATGCAAACAGCTTACTTGAAGCCACAGGGGAGAACTGATTGCTAGACAAAGACCAAAGCTGGAGGACCTACTTTAGAAGATACGACAGGTCTTCACTTCAGAGCTGCTACCCCTCCTTGACACCACATACACCCCATGTGTTTGGGGTGATGTAGACAGTGGTGGTGTTCACAAATGTAAACTCCCTGAACAGGTAATTTATTTATTGAGATATTGTGTACAGTAGTCTCTTCCATCCCTTCAAGCCATGTCACACAGCATTGCCCTGATTTAATCTGTGCCTAATCATGGGACAATTTACAATGACCAATTAACCTACCAACCAGTACCTCCTTGGACAGTGGGGAAAACCTGGAACTCATGGAGGAAACACTCACGATCACAGGGAGAATGTAAAAACTCCTTCCAGGCAGCAGGGGGAAATGAACCCATGTCACCAGTACTGTAAAGCATTGTGTTAACCACTATGCTAACATTCCACCACATGTGGTCGCCATTTAATTGTAAGATGTTTAATTGTTCCGGAATGTTGACTGCTAACTAGAGATGAGTTTGTGCACCAACCTTTATTAATGTACACACAGAAACTTCCTCCTTTGGTTTTCCCTGACAGGGTATTTCTCTCTGTGCTGAACAGTGTCATCCCATTGAGTGAATTACTGAGTTGGCTATGTTGTTTAACCATGTTTCGGTGAAAACCAGAGTGCTGCAGTTTCTCATCTCTTTTTGCACATTCATTCTCAGTGAGTCTATTCTGTTTTCTGGTAAGTGGATATTGGTCAAAAAAAGTGCTGATACTGCCAGCCTAGATGGGTTATCCCTCCTTTTAACTAGTGCCCCAGCCCTCTTGCATGTTACTGCTTCCTCTTGCACCACCTGCACCTGCCGCTTCCTTGGCTGAGCTGCCTAGGCCAGGTCGCCGTCACTGGGTTTGTTGTCCACAGCAACCCTCGTTCATTGAGGACTGCGAGTAACCCTGCTGCCAGTGGAATCAAAGTGTTTTTGTCAAAGAGTTCACCAGAGCTTTGGTTGGCTGAAATCCCTGATTAGGAACTTTGAATCATTATCTAAGAATTTAAAACTAGCACAATTATTGGAACTGGAGCAGCCGCTGTGTCTCTGCGCACTGCCATTTCAATGCTGAATCTCTTCTGCACCCTCTCTAAATCCCCCACATCCTTTATGAAATGTGTTGACCAGGACTGCATCCCATACACCATATGTGGCTTAATAAAGTTTTATGGAGCTGGAATATGACTTCCCAGCATTTATACTCAGTGCCCCAACTGGTCAAGGCAGCTATGCCATATGCCATTTAATATCCTATTTTCCATTCCCATTTTGACATGTCAGTCCACGGCCTTCTTCTATTCCCCTCTCAGACTTTTTACCTCTTCTCACCTACTTATCACTTCCCCATGGGTCCCCTGCTCCCTCCCTTTCTCCTATGGTCCACCGTCCTCTCCTATCAGATTCCTTCTTCTCCAGTCCATTAACTCCCCACTGACCTGGCTTCTAGTTAGCCTCCTTCCCCTACCCCCACCTTTTTATTCTGTCGTCTTCCATCTTCCTTTTCAGTCCTGAAGAAGGGTCTCAGCCTGAGAAGTTGTTTATTCATTTCCATGGATGCTGCCTGACTTGCTGAGTTCCTCCAGCATCTGGTGTGGGTAGCTGTGGAATAAACTGTTAAGGGCCTTTCTCCTGATTCAGTTTGGCTTATTTCCTCACTGGACAGAGTGTAAATCTTCTGCATTCTGCACTTTAGTAGACAATGGAGCAGAAGAATTGCTAACTGTGATTGTTTATGAAGCTGCCTCCTGCGGAGGGTCCAAATGATCGCTCCATGCAAGTGATGGAAAGTCTAAATGAGGGTGATTAAAATCGTTCATCAGTGGAAAATACTGTTTACTGGCTATCATTCAATAGACCACCTCTATGGCAAAGTAACATCATTAGACAAACAACCTTCTAGTTCTGTGCAGTATTAGCTCACATTCTTATTATTGCCCAATTAAAATAAAAGTTAATTAAACAATGCACAGAAACTCCAATATCAATATGATGGAATTTTCAGGAAAATAATAATAGAATATTTAATTACAGTGCACCACGTTAGCATAGCAGTTAGCATGATACAATTACAATTCAGGACGTCGGAGTTCAGGGGTCAATTCCAGAGCTGGCTGTAAGAAGTTTTTAACTTCTTTCCCCTTCACATGAGCACGTGGGTTTCCTCTGGGTGCTCTGGTTTCCTCCTACAGTCCAAAGACCTACTGGTTAGTAGATTAGTTGGTTATTGTAAATTGTCCCGTGATTAGACTAGGCTAGGGACGCTGGGCTCGTTGGGTTGAAAGAGCCAGTCGATGCTGTATCTCTAAATAAATAAGAAAAAACCTTCTAATTCTATGTGATATTATCTCTCACTGATAATATTGCCTTGCCAAATTAAAATAAAAGTTAATTAAACAATCCACAGAAATTTCAGATATGAGTATGATGGAATTTTGGGGAAATAATAATGGGACATTTAATTAGATGCTACATGGCTCTAATGTGCTTTGCAACATGTGCACGTGACATAACTGAAACTGACAGCATAACTAAAGAGCTTACGGAAGGTGCATTCCCAAATGGATTCTTGGGAATCATAAATGCTGCTCTTAATAAAGACTCTTGACCCTCTGAGGCACGGATTAATTTGGAGTGCAAACTCAGATTTAATCATGTGCATTTTGGGTCCCAGAGCATGTTTCAAAGTTCACTTGATCTGAATGATGGGGTCTGGCCACTTGATCCCTGTTCAACGAGAAGAGAAATTCAAGTGAGTGAAGGGAAGAATCATTGAAATTTCTCCCCTGTTGTACGTGCTAAAGTTAGCAAGTTCAGCTCCACAGATGAAATTTAGTCCTATTGATCTCAAAAGCAGAGTTTTATACCTTATAGTATCTCAAGTTAATTTGACAAAATGGAGGATGAATATTGTGTACCCTACTTACCTCAGCTTTGCAACACAATGACTCATTGCACTACAATAAACTCTTATTTTTTGTTCTTCTTTGTATAATTTTGTAATTTTTTGTAACTGTTGTATCTCTAATGCTATGTGTCTGTGATGCTGCTGCAAGAACTGTTCCCAGAGTCTATGGAGTCACTTTTAAGGACTCTTCAACTCATGTACTCAATATGTATTGCTTATATTTATTTATTTATTGAGATACTGGGCCCTTCCACCCCTCATATCACACCACCCAGCAATCTCCCGATTTAATCCTAGTCTAATCACAGGATAATTTGCAATAACCATTTAACCTACTAACTGGTATATCTTCAGACTGTGGGAGGAAACCAGAGCACCTGTAGGAAACCCACGTGGTTACGAGATGAACATACAAACACCTACAGGCAGCGGCAGGAATTGAACCTGGATCACAGGTACTGTAAAGCGTTGTGCGAACCACTAATTATTATTATTTTTCTTTTCATATTTGCACAGACTGCTGTCTTTTGCATAGCAGTTACTTGTCTATCTTGTTGTGTGCAGTCTTTGATTCTATTGTGTTTCATTGTACTTACTGTGAATGCCCACAAGAAAATGAATCTCAGGGTTGTACAGCATATGCTGCCATACAGTACTGTGCCGAAGTCTTAGGGAAATAAATATAGCTAGGGTGTCTAAGACTTTTGCAGAGTCCTGTACATCAATACAGACCAGAGAACGAGTTCGTAAATCTGGCGGTAGCAAAGGATGTTGGGGATGGAGAGGGTGGAGCGCAGTGGGAGGGGTGTGGGGCAGGTGGCAGCGAAGGAGTGCCAGGGCAGGAGGTGTTGCGGGTGCAGACACACCCAGCTCTGTGACACCAGGCAAGGTTAATTGGTTTATTGATCTTTACAGAATGTTTCTCCCTTAACTTTTATCCAATCTTGATCTCTTCTCCCTGCCCCCTTCCTACTCTTATCCACAATAGAGACCCATATCAGAATCAGGTTTATCATCATTCACATGTCACATGTTTTATTTTGCTGCAGCAGAACAGTGAAATACATATAGTTACTACGGTACTGTGTAAAGGACTTAGGCAACTAAGCTATATATATAGTATGTACTTAGATAATAAATTTACTTTGAACTTTGAAGTAAGATTTCCTTTACACCTATGCATATATGTAGTTGTGCATTTGATAAGAAACTCAACTTAGATTTTTGAGTACATTGGCATTGCTGGCATAGATTCTCCAACGCTTACTTCAGCCTTCATGATCTGCTTAGGCCTTCTGTTGAAGGCCTTCCCATATTGTCGTAAGGAAGGGATTTCTAGGATTTCTGCCCAGTATTGATGATGTACTAGTGATATATAGTATTTCTAACTGAGGGCTGTGCCTGATTTGGAGGGTCATCTGCTGTGGGTGATACCCCATGGACCTTCTGCTCTTGTCCCCCTATGTAGATGTCACTTCTTTGAACGATGCTACAGGAGTATCTTAAGCAAATAACTGTTGTGCATTTTGTAAATGCTGCATTGATGGTGGACTTAAGGAATGTTCATACTGGTGGATGGGATGTCAGTCAAATGGGCTACTTTGTTCTGCATGATGTCCAGTTTCTTGAGTGCTGCATTCACTAAAAAGAAATCTATTCCATAATGCTTCTGACTTGTTCTCCATGGATGGTGGAAAAGCTTTTAGGTGTCAGCAGCTGAGACACTTCACAGGATACCTAACTTTTCACTTGTTCTTGTCATTAGAGGCTTAGTGTCATAGACTCACAGAGCATGGAAAAGGGTATTACAGCCCAGTGTGCCCATGACAAAGAAGATGTCCGTCTCAGTTAGTCACATTTGTTCAATTTGACTTATACCCCCCTAAACTTTTCCTGCCTATATACTTGTCCAGATGTACTTTGAATGTTCCTATTGTATCTATCTCAATCGCTTCCTTTGGCAACTAAGTTAGAAAAACATGCTCTTTTTTTTCCAATTAAATCTCTCCCCTCTCACCTTAAATCTGTGTCCCCTAGTTCTTGCATTTCAACCCTGGGAAAAAGACTGTGTGCATTTGCACTATCTGCACTCCTCATTTTTTATACACTTCAATAAGATTATCCCCACGGTCTCCAACACACCGAGGAATAAAATTCTAATCTCCCTGATGTCTCCTTATAACCCAGTCCCTTAAGATCTGACAACACCTTTGTAAATCTTTTCTATATTCCTTCCAGTTTTATGACATTGTTTCTATAGCAGTGTGACCAAAAGAGTACACTATGCTGCAAGTCTGGCCTTAGCAATATCATGTGCAACTACAAATAGCATCCAGTTGGATCCTGATGCTTTTATGAGCCAAAGGTTTGTGGAAAGTCAAGAACGGGGTATTAATCTTGTTGCTTGTAGCTTTTTTTATTATGAACAAAGGACAAGTGAAAGAAAGCTGAGAGGACAAAGGATGGACAAAGGACAAAGTAGTCGTTGTCATCTCAGATAACAAAAATTCCAATGATAAGTGTGGCTATCCCTCCAGGTCAAGGATGATGGTCTTCATTCTGTTGATCTACTTATGGGCTCTCAAGTGGATTATGAGTCCAATCTTGGCTTTTAAAGTTCTTCCACATTCAGGACAGGTAGTTCAGATGGCAGATCGGGCTTCGGTTGTTGCTGCCTCTCTTTCCATTTTCTTCTCTTTTCTTCTAATTCTGCACATCTGTTGGCTTCAAAAGTTGCTGTTCGTTCTCGGATGACGGCTTGCCAGAGTTTCCTGTCCTTGGCATTGGTTTCCCAATTGTTGATGTCGATGTTACATTTCTTCATGTTGGCTTTTAAGATGTCTTTGAATCTCTTCTGTTGTCCGCCTCTTTTATGTTTGCCTTCTTTAAGCTGGGAGTAGAAGATTTGTTTCGGCAGACGTTCATCTTTCATTCGAACATGACCGCTCCATCTTAGTTGGGTCTTGATGACATAGGCTTCAATGCTTGTTGTTTTTGCTTCATTTAGCACACTGACGTTGATTCTTCTATCTTCCCAGCTGATATTTAAGACCTATAAAATAGTCAGATTCAAGTCATGTGAGACCTACTACTGAAAACTCCATGATCACTATCAGCAAAGGGACACCACAAGGCTGTATGCTTAGCCCACTGCTCTATTCACTTTACACTTGGGACTCTGTGGCTAAGCACAGCTCCAATGCCGATATTTAATTTTGCTGGCAACACCACCATTGCAGGCCGAGTAGGAGGGAGATTGAACATCTGGCAGAGTGGTGCCATAACTGCAACTACTCACTCAAGGTCAGCAAGACCAAGGAGCTGATTATTGACTTCAGGAGAAGGAAACCAGAGGTCTATGAGCCTGTCGTTATCAGAGGATCAGAGGTGGAGAGGGTCAGCAGCTTGGTGTTATTATTTTGGGGGATCTGTCCTGGGCACAGCAGGTAAGTACAATTACGAAGAAAGCCTGCCAGTGACTCTACTTAGGAGTTTGTGAAGATTTGGAATGACAGCAAAAACTTTGACTAACTTCTCTCAATGTGTAGTAGAAAGTGTATTGACTGGCTGTGTCACAACCTGTATGGAAATACCAATGCCCTTGAATAGAAAATCCTACAAAAGTGGAAATGGGCCAGTCCATCACATGTAAAGCCCTCCCCACCATTGAGCACATCTACACGAAACACTGCTGCAGGAAAGCAGTATCGATCATTAGGGACACACACCACCCAAGACAGATTTATTGAGTATGCCCACAAGAAAATGAATCTCAGGGTTGTATATGGCGACAAATATGTACATTGATAGTAAACTTACTTTGAACTTTGAAGTTTCTAGAAAAATAAAGTATCATAATTACTGGAAAATTCAGTGAACAATTACACGTTACAAGAAAAATATAATTCTACACCCAATGATACAATCTCAACTTGTCTACTCTATGCATTGACTGAAGAAGGCCAGCATATGCCAAATGTCTTCTTCATCACCCTGTCTACCTGAGATGCCACTCTCATGGAATTATGTACTTGTTCTCTAGTTGACTTCCTCATTAGTGAAGACATCCAGGTCGATGACAGTGAAAATCTAGTGATAGTGGGGGTAATACTTTTGAATCTCAAAAGTAGGAAGGTTTGACATTTGTGTTGGTCATGGTTATTTTCTGCCAGTTTTGTACTGTGAGTATTCATTGCCACTTATTAGCTCATTCCCGCATATCACTGGACAGTGGACAAGCAGTACAGAACTTTTCAGAAATTAGGATGTCAATTAAAGACTTTTGGATAAGCTTAATTTTACCTGTGTTGATGGGAAGCCAATGCTAAAACAAAACACTGTATAATGAGGATTAGAGGTATTTATGTATTCAATCCAACATGCCAGTGCCAACACTCAAAACACCTTTCGATTAATCCATCCTTTTGGCTTCTGCCGTAGCTCTGCAAATAATATTTCTGCACAAAAATATATAATTCCTACTTAAAGGCTGTATTTTTCACTTCTATTTAGATCAAAAACCATAAGACATAGAAGTAGAATTAAGCCATTCAGCCCATTGAGTCTGCTCCACCATGGCCGATTCCAGATCCCTCTCAACCCAATACACCTGCCTTCTTGTCCTAACCTCTGATGCCCTGACTAATCAGGAAACTATCTAATTTCACTTTAAATATACCCACGGTCTTGGCCTCCATAGTTGTCTGTGGCAAAACATACCACAGATTCACTACTTTCTGGTTAAAAAAATTCCTCCTTACCTCTGTTCTAAAGGGTTGCCCCTGAATTTTGAAGCTGCGCCCTCTAGTTCTGGACACACCAACCATAGGAAACATCCTTTCCACATTCACCTTATCTAGTTCTTTCAACATTTGGTAGGTTTCAATGAGATCCCCCTGCATAAGACTAGTGTTTTATAAAGCCACAACATTATCTCCCTGTATTTATATTCTATTCCCCTTGAAATGAATGCTAACATTGCATTTGCCTTCTCTGTCACAGATTCAACCTGTAAACTTCTGGGAGCCTTACATGGGGACTCCTAATTCTCTCTGCACCTCTGATGTTTGAACCTTCTCCTGATTTAAATAATGGTCTGCACTTTAGTTCCTTTTTACCAAAATATATTATCATGCATTTCCCAACACTGTATTTCATCTGGCACCTTTTGTCCATTCTTCCAATTTGTCCAAGTCCTGCTATAATCACATTGCTTCCTCAGCACTCCCTACCCCTCCACCTATCTTCATATCATCTGCAACCTTTGCACTCCAAATTATGATAATCTGGATGTATAATTCATGTTGATAACATACTATGTGTAGTTGTGATAATTGTGATATCACCAAAAGTTTTTTTGATTGAATTCAATTAAATGGATTTTAAGGCAGAGTATATTGTGCCAAAGCAACTAAATAGTATATTAAGCCATACTGAATGGGGATGAATTTCTCAATACTAATCCTGCGTAAAAGCAATTGTCCTGCAAATTCTTCTGGTGTAGTAAAATAAAGAAAAATGGTGTGCTAGTACATGGTTTATGAGACTACGGATGTTAGATTGAGCTTTAAAGATAGGAAATTGGTATTGGAATTGGATTTGCTTTTGGTTTATTATCATCACATCTTCAAAATGAGATGCCTCATGGAGGCAGCATCTATAGTTAAGGGTCCTCAATATCCCGGGAATGCCCTCATCTCATTACTACCATTAGAGAGGAGGTATTATACAGGAGCCTAAAGATGAACACTCAATATTTTAGAAACACCTTCTTCCCTTCTGCCATCAGACTTCTGAACTGTCCATGAATGACATCTCAGTATTTTGCTTTCTTTTTACACTACATATTTATTTTTTATATTTCTATTTTGTAACTTACAGTAACCCCAAGATTCAGGAAAGTAGATTTAGGATGGAGATGAGGAGGAACTGCTTTTCCCAGAGTGTGGTAAATCTGTGAAACTCTCTGCCCTAGCATAGGCTACCTCAGTAAATACGTTTAAGACGAGGTAGGGGAATGAAAGGTTATGAGGAAAAGGCAGAATGATGAATGATGCCCCAGGATAAAATAGGTAGAGTGCAGACTCCTCAGGGACATTTAAGACGGGAAGAGATTACATAGCTAGAAGGAGACGAGGCCTCACTAGGATTCAAAGCAAAGATGTTTATTTTTACTAAGATTTAAAATAATGGATGAATAGGACCTTCTACCGGTGAGGAGGTGGTTTAAAGAGTTTCAAGATAAGCTTAAAGCGACAGAGGGTGAAAGGCGAGCACTTTTTCACCTAGGACATTAGAATAACAGCATCTCCAGCAAAAATGCGAGGATAGGGCTTCAGAAAAAGATCACCTGAGATGTATCTCTCACTCACCCCACCATCAGTGACAGATTTCTTCACCACCTATAGCTATATCTTCAACTCTTTTCAGAAATGTGCTGTAAGATTGAGGTTGATAGTTCTTTATTAGTGAGAAGGATTTTCGTCTCAAAGGGAGAGGCAGAAGAATGAGGTTAAAAAAATGCAGCCACAGTTGAGTGGCAGAGGAGACTCGACGAGCTGATTAATCTATTTCTGACCCTATGGTATATCTTATGGCTTTATAATCTTCTGTTCTCCTCAACCCTTTCCATCTTGATAGTTTCCTTTCTAACTCTTTTTCTCCCCATGTTCTTTTCAGAGTGAACATCACAAATACACGATTACACCATCAAAAATTAGCTCAGGTGTTGGAACACGGAGTTAAAAATGGAAAATCTGGAAGTTCCCAGCAAGTCCAGCAGGATCCATAGAACAGACACATTAACATTTTATTTCCACGATACTTCACCAGAAAAATTAAGGAAATGATTAATTTCAAATTAACAGAAGTTTGGCATTCACTGGATTCTGCATGACTAGGTATTCAGATTAGCATCATTGAATAGGTTACCATTTTATTCCTTAGAACAGTGGTCGCCGACCTCCGGGCCGCGGACCGATATATTGCCGCGAAGCATGCAGTGGTGCAGCGGTAGTCGAAATGCACCCATTAAGAAAAAATCCTAAATAAACAAGCTAATTAATTAGGTGCTGCCCGGCACGTAAATGTCAGCCCACATCAGGCGATGATCTGGGCCTAACTAATTAGCTTGTTTATTTCGGCTTTTTCCTTAAAGATGTGCTGGGTGCGTTCCGACTACCGCTGCACCACTGCATTCTTCGCGGCAATGTATCGGTCCGCAGCCCGGAGGTTGGGGACCACTCCTTAGAACATAGATGATTGAGGGGAAATTTGACAGAGGAATACAAAATTATTTATTTATTGAAATACAGCATGGAATAGGTCGTACCTGCCCTTTGAGCCATGCTTCCCTAGGCTAATCGGGGGACGATTTACAATTAACCTACCAAACAGTATGGCTTTGGGCGGTGGGATGAGACTGGAGCATGCTGAGGAAATCCATGTGGTCACGGGGAGAACGTACAAACTCCTTACAGACTGCAGTGGGTAATGAACCCGAGTCGCTGGTACTGTAAAGCATTGTGCTAACCACTATGCTACCATAGGTAAGGTAAATTCCAGAAGGCTTTTTGCACTGAGTTGGGTGAGACTACAACTAGAGGTAATGGGCTAAATGTAAAATGCTTTAAGAGGGTAATGAGAGTGTGGAATTAGCTGCCAGCACAAATGGTGGATATGGGGTCAATTTCATCGTTTAAAAGAAATTTGAGTAGGTACGTGGATGGGAGAGGTATGGAGGGCTATGGTCTGGATGCGGGTCGATAGGACTGGACAGACTAGTAGTTCAGCATGAACTAGATGGGCCAGAAGGCCTGTTTCTGTGCTGTAGTATTCTATGCCTCTGGACCCTATTTCTCAAAGCTTTTAATCGACTTGTTCAGGAACTGACACAAAGCTCATAAAACATGGATATTTGCTCTTACAGATTGTCGATTCTGGATTTTACTATTTTACGTATAACACATTTATGTTCTTTAAGCAAAATACTCCAGTGTCCTCCTTATCCTAGATATCAACTTCCCATTAAGAGGCTGACAAAATTTAGAACAACGGTGCTTCCCCAAGAACTGTATTGACTCAATATGTAAGTTTCCAGGATAGGTATACAGTTACTGGAGGCAAACATACAGTTCTACATGGAGATATGTAGCCACTGATGGTCTCATCCTAAGATGTGCCATGATGCTCTTCATGTATGTTGGATATTTACCACATATCTCTTGCCTTCTCCTGCACACCACTGCCAGCAGAGCCAATTACAGAAGTGACCTTGACTGCCCGACTTACTTTCGATTAGGAGTGGATTTGCCACTCGTCCTATAAAGGCCACATTTTTATTATGCTATTCACAATATTCATAAAAGCCACATCAGTGAAATACACCCTGCTCCATTGTTGCTCCTGTTGACACACTGCAGGTTTGGTGTGACTCACTGTGTGTTATTTATAGCACTTAATTGTGCCTAATGAAGAGGATAAAACATGACCCAGTATCATCATTACCGCTGTTCTTTTTTAATCTGACCAATTGTCCTGTTGTGCCTTGTTGTAAACTGTCAGTGCTCAAAGAATGTGGAATGAATAACTAAGTCTTTGCATCTTGATTTCCAAGAGAATACAACGTTCTTCATTTCTGGACTAGGGGAGCACTAAGAATGGCTAAACAACCTTGGAACACCTTGCACCTTCATTAACCCTTCCCACCCACAATGTACAAACAAATCACATTTCTTTTCAGTAGAATTAGAATCAGGTTTAATATCACCGGCATATGTCATGAAGTTTGTTGTTTTGTGGCAGCAGTACATTGCAATAAATAATAATAAAAACTGTGAAATACTGTAAGTATATATAGAATAGTTAAATTAAATAAATAGTGCAAAAAAGGTAGCGAGGTAGTGTTCATGGGTTCAGTGTCCATTCTGAAATCCGATGGCAGAGTGGAAGAAGCTGTTCCTGAATCATCGAGTATGGAGGTATGGAAATGCCTAGACAGAGTGGCTGGGCAGAGGATGTTTCTGAAAGTGGGGGAGTCAGGACCAGAGGGTACAGCCTTAGACTAGAAGGACAAAACCTTAGAACAGAGATGAGGAGGAATTTATTTAGCCGGGGGTGGTGAATCTGTGGAATTTATTTACACAGACAGCTGTAGAAGCCAAGTCATTGAATCTATTTAAAACGGAGGTTGGCAGGTTCTCAATTAGCAAGGACGTCAAAGGTTATGGGGAGAAGGCAAGAGAATGAGGTTGAGAGGGGAAATAGATCAGCCATGATCAAATTGGAGAGCAAACTTGATGGGCAAAATGGCCTAATTCTGCTCCTGTGTCTTTGACATGCCACAGTAGCATAGTCGTGGGCACGATGCGATTGTAACAGAGTTTGGAGTTCAATTCTGGCGACTTTTAAGAAAATTTATACATTTCTTCCTGTCTGCACTTGGGTTTCCTGCGGGTGCTCCAGATTCCTCCCACTGTTGAAAGACGTACAAGTTGGTAGGATAATTGGTCATTGTAAGCTGTCTGGTGATTACGCGAGGGTTAAATGGATGGGTTGTTCGGCAGCGCAGCTCAAAGACACTGAAGGGCCATGCTGTATCTCTAAATAAAATAAAATAAATTAATTATGGACAATCTAGCTGTAGCCTCATGCCCTGCTTCAGTGAGGACAAAATTAACCTTTAGGAACAACGAGGAACAAAACTTCATCTTTCAGAATCAGCACTGAATTTCACATCTTCAGGTGACTCAGTTTCTGAGCTGGTGATTTCTGCTGTAAGCTATCCATACGAAGATTTCCAATTTCACTTTCATTGCCATAGACATACTTTTCACACACAGGTTATAAATGCCATAGAAATTAGCTTTATGTATCAGCACAGTAGTGCTCATTACAGGATGAGGATAAGCATAAAATTAAGTTAAATTAGAATAAATTATACATGTGCAAAATAAATAACAAAGTAAGCATAATGACAACAGTGCCATATCAAGAGAAAAAAAATATTCCAGGGTAGTGTTGGGGTTTTCCATGTGTGATGTTGGCTCAGTTTTTCTCTCTCCATTTCAATATCCAGATCTGCGGCCCTATATTTTACAATTCTTTTGGTTCTTTCAAATCAAATCAAACCAAGTTTGATTTCCATTCAACCCATAAATGGATACAGCCGAATGAGACAGCGTTCCTCTGCAGCCAAGGTGCAAAAACATACACACGCAATCAATGTAACAAGAAAAGAAAAAGAAGAACATAAACATGTAAGAAAACAAATGTTTTGACCAAATTCCTGAGTGATGTCCCACAAATTGATGGTCTGTAGTTCCAGCGATGCACCACTGGAGGGCAGCACTGCTGGGAGAGACCACCCCTCTGCCCTGCCACCAACCAAGTCTAGGTGCCATGCTACAGTGCAAGCCAAGGACTGAGACCTAGTCCTAGCTATAACCAAGGTGAAACTGCTGCCTCACCGCCTGCATCACCACCAGACAAGGGAAGCATGCCTTCGGCAATCAATGTCCAATGGGGTCTTGCGATCACAAAACAAGTGTCTAAGACAGTCACACATGGTTTCACTACACGCCGGTTTCACGCCATCTTGAAGGCACCAACTCCAGTGTTTCCGAGTAGCAGGCAGCAGCACAGTCTCCACCCAGGTCAGCTTTTTCGAACCCAATCTGGCTTTTCCTGAAGCCTGACAGCCAAGTTCAAATCCTCAGGCCCGGCAGCCTGATGGCCTGGCTTGAATCCCCCAGTCCAATGGCCCGATTCAAACTCCCTGGACCGGTGGTCGGTCTCACCCTCCCCAGTCCGACTGGCTGACTTGTCTTCTCCAAACCGCCAACTGGCTCTTACAACACCACGGTTGGCGACTCCGAACAATCAGCAGCGCACTGATGTGATGGACCTACTGTACAGGTAGTTATTGGAGTATAGAGTAGTCTTACTATGTATAAAAACACATTTAACAAGGAAAAAAAGCATCTTTGGGTGGCCCCCGAGAGGTTGCTGTGTGTATTTCTCTCTTTTAAACCGTTCCCTCCCCTCTTAAATCCAATCATTTATAAATACAAGAGATCCTGCAGATCAGGAAAATCCAGAGCAACACACTCAGATCTGGAGGATCTCAGCAGGTCAAGCAGCAGCTACGGAAAGGAAAGAGTCGATGTTTCAAGCTGAGACCCTTTAGCAGAACCATCATTTATAGTTCATCCCCATGGTGATCCTGGCCTCATCTCAACAAAGCTAAGCTTGTCCTATCTATCCCTCGCCCACTTGTTTCCAGCTCTGAAGAAAGGATTTCAGCTTGAAACATTACCTCTTCTCTTTTTTTTTTACAGATTCTGCCTGACCTGCTGTTTACCACACTTTCTGATTTTATCTCAGATTTTCTGCATCTTCAGATTTTAATTTTCATCGAGTCTCATAAAGAAAGAGACTAACTTTCTGTCATAGGTGCACTGAAACATACAGCGAAATGAGTCATTTTGTGTCAATGATGATCGTGCTGGAGGTGCAATAAATGTACTTTGAACTTTGAATTGAGGGAGGACCTGTAATTTTTTATTCTTATTTGTAAGAAGTCAGATCATAATGCTCGAAAGAGTATGAGAATCAACCATTTCAATGGATAAATTGATCTTGGATTCAATATACCTCCTCTCAAACTTTCTGCTGAACTCAGTGTGTTAAGTGTTGAACTTAATACAGTGTCGTCATTGGAAAGAATATAAGAATTAAAGAGTAACAATAAAGATCCGTATGATATCTCACACATTCATTCAGTGGCCACTTTATTATGTACCTCTTGCCGATAATAAAATGGCTGCAGGGTGTATGTTTGTCGTCATGTGCTGCTGTGGTCTATCCACTTCGAGATTTGACGTGTTATGCATTCAGAGGTGCACTTCTGCATTTCACTGTTGTAGTGCGTGGCTACCTGAGTTACTGTCACCTTCCTGTCAGCTTGAACCAGTCTGGCCACTCTCATTAACAAGCCATTTTCTCCCACAGAACTGCCACTCTCTGGATGTTTTTATTTTTGTTTATACACCATTCTCTTTAAACCCTAGAGACTGTTCTGCGTGGAAATCCCGGGAAATCAGCAGTTTCTGAAATGCTCAAGCTACCCCATCTGGTACCAATAATCATTCCACGATCAAAGGCAATTAGATCACATTTCTTCCCCATTACAATGTTTGGTCTGAACAAGAACAAAATCTCTTGACCATGTCTGAATGCTTTTGTGCACTGAGTTACTGCCACATGTTTGGCTGAATAAATCTTTTCATTAACGTGCAGTGTACAGGTGCACCTAATAAAGTGGTCACAGTGCCATTTGACTGAGCCCCCCGCTTTGTTACTTGTGTACAGTGGGAGAAGGGCTTGTGGAGTTGTTGATTCAGAGCCCCAGAAACCCGAATTCAATCCTAATACTGTATCCTGCATAGTCTGAATGGAGATTGAATATTCTTCACGTGATTGTGCGAGTACTTTGGTTTCCTCCTACCTGGCAAAGACAAGTGGGTTGTTAAGGTAACTTGACCACACTAAATTTTCCCTGGTGTATAGAGAAGTAGATAAAGTAAGTACACTATAAGATTAGTGTAAGTGAATGCTTGATGGTCAGCATAGACTTAGTGGCTGGCGAGCAAGGAGAATGTACTGATAGGTTAATAGAGTGGAGGTAAAAATCAACCAGTAACTAACTGGGTGAAACTTGCAGGAAAATGATATCCAGTATGATTCTGTTACGGTTATTATTCTCTGGATTTACTGAGTATGCCCACAAGAAAATGAGTCTCAGGGTTCTGTATGGAGACATATATACTTTTACTTTGAACTTTAAGCAAAAGAATGGTATCTCCAGCTTTAATTAACTCTCAGTAGCCACTTTATTAGGTACACCTGTACTCTTGCTCATTAATTCAAATATTTAATCAGCCAATAGTCATAGTCATAGTCATATTTTAGTAATCCTGGGGGAAATTGGTTTTCGTTACAGTTGCTCCATAAATAATAAATGGTAATAGAACCATAAATAGTTAAATAGTGATATGTAAATTATGCCAGTAAATTATGAAATAAGTCCAGGACCAGCCTATTGGCTCAGGGTGTCTGACCCTCCAAGGGAGGAATTGTAAAGTTCGATGGCCACAGGCAAGAATGACTAACTATGACGCTCTGTGCTGCATCTCGGTGGAATGAATCTTTGGCTGAACGTACTCCTGTGCCTACCCAGTACATTATGTAGTGGATGGGAGACATTGAACATTGATCATGTGGCAGCAACTCAATGTATAAAAGCATGAAAATGATATTCAGACCAAGAATCAGAATGAGGAATGATGGCATGAACATTGACTTCTCTAACTTCCGTTAATGCCCTACCTCCCCTTCGTACCCCATCCTTTATTTATTTATCTGTTATTATTATTTTTTTTATTTTCCCCTTTTTTCTTCTCTCTTTTTTCTCCCTCCGTCCCTCTCACTATAACTCCTTGCCCATCCTCTGTGCTTCCCCCCATTCCCCCTTCCTTTCTCCCTAGGCCTCCTGTCCCATGATCCTCTCCCTTCTCCAGCTTCGTATACCTTTTGCCAATTAACTTTCCAGCTCTTGGCTCCATCCCTCCCTCTCCTGTCTTCTCCTATCATTTCCGATCTCCCCCTCCCCCTCCCACTTTCAAATCTCTTACTATCTCTTCTTTCAGTTAGTCCTGACGAAGGGTCTTGTCCCGAAACGTCGACTGTACCTCTCCCTATAGATGCTGCCTGACCTGCTGCATTCACCAGCATTTTTTGTATGTGTTGTTTGAATTTCCAGCATCTGTGGATTTCCTCATGTTTGCATTTTTAAATTGAACCTTGAAGTGAATGGACTACAGCAGCAGAAGACGGCAAACATTAACTCAGTGGCCACGCAATGTATCTGTGACCTCAGCTCTGGGATTGAGCACTTTACTCTATTTTGATCAAAACTTTAGTTGAGGACACCCAGACATTTCCCTCCAACTGGCATACTTCTAGTCAGTCTGTCATTCCAATAATGATGTACCCAGACACTGTGTTGAAGGTATGATTCTGTAAATTGCAACTATATCAGGTTTTAGTTTTACTGGTCTATTGAACAGGAGCAGCATGATAACATAGAGGTTAACGTATCACTTTACAGCACTAGTCAGCAATCACCAATTGTGATTCAATTCCTGCTGCTGCCCCTAAGGAGTTTGCACATTCTCCCCATGACCGTGTGGGTTTCCTCCAGGTACTCTGGTTTCCTCCTACATTCCAAAGATGTATGGTTAGGATTACTGAATTTTGGGCATGCTATGTTGTCATCAGAAGGGTGGGACACTTGCAAACTGCTCCGTACATTCCTTGCTGATTTGATTTGATGCAAACAATTCATTTTATTGTATGTTTTGATGTATATGTGACAAATAAAGCTTATGTTTATCAGGCCGGGAAGCACCTATGGAAAAAGCAAACAGTTGTTGTTTCGGGCCAAGACCCTCCATCAGGACTGATGAAGGGTCTTCGCCCGAAATGCCAACTGTTTACTCTTGTCCATAGATCCTGCCTGACCTTCTAAATTCCTCCAGTATTTTGTGTGTGTGTGTTGCTTTGGATTTCCAGTATCTGCAGATTTTTTTCTTTAGCTCTCCCACTTTAGACATTAGCCTCCTGAATTTTGTAAGGACAGCTGGGCTGGGAGCATCTTTTCCATGTTTTAAAATGGTGGCCAGTTTGAAGATGTTTGGTCCACCTGGTTTTATTGTCTCTGGATTAACATACAGAAACGATGATAAAGTACTACCAGCTCAGTCCTATTTGTCACATGTTTTTCAGAAGTTTGGCTCCATCTGAATGTTACTGTAGATATTTGTAATGAATGTGTTTGTATGCTTCGCATTAAATATAGGGATGCCATTAATAACAAAATTCACTTCAGAACTGCCAATTCTACAGGATTGTTCATGAATTATTCTGCAGGGATGGAGGACCATTCATATTGTGTAAAATAAAATATTGTGCTTATAATTACACTGACATAACTGGGTTAGTTCCTTTTTCTCGGTCCCTATAATCTGTTCGCTACTGTCATTGAAATTTGGAGGCAAATTTCATCCAAGTCACTTGTCAATTTTACCAATGGCTCCATTTTTATCTCATGCTTTCTTAAACCAGACCCACCCTCTTCCAACTGCAACATCTAAACTTTTTCATAAATTCACCCTTTTGACAACAAAGTGCTTGAGGAACTCATTGAATCACATATTTAAATAGAGGGAAATGGACTTTTGGATTGAGTCTGGATGGAGAACCTCAACCCAAAAGTTCAATTGTTGATTTCCCTCCATAGATGTTGCCTGATTGTCTGAGTTCCTCTGGGCTCTATGTCTCAGTCCAAACTCCAGTCTTTGCAATCTCTTGTATCATCTTTTGGCAACGTGCTGCAATTGCTGATGAACCCTGTGTAAAGAAAGCTTCATAGTATTAAGTTTTTTTTAAATTACACCCTTGAATCTGTAATGTCCAACATGTTGCCAGTGAATGAACTCATTGCTTTCTCATCATCAATTGACTAATTAAATGTTAGAGGACTGTCCATATGTGAGTTGTTCGGAAGGAGGAAAGGGGTTTGTTTCATCACTGTTGTGTTGCTTGTTGTGTTTTGTGTTGTTCCGTCAAGCATTGTGGGCAGGCATTGTTGGCTCTGGAATTTGCACTGGCACTTGTGGCTACACCCAGCACATTCCAAGGTTTTGTTAAATAAGTATGATAAACTGGAATCTGAAACTTTTGATAAAATTCCTTTGGGATCCTCATGGTCAAAGAATCTGAAATAAAGAATTCTCTTATTTCTCCCCCCCACCCCAAAACTTAATTTTCAATTACTATCTGATATACTGTCCAACATTTGGGCTGTGGTCCAAAGAAATGGCAGAATATCTGTGTCTTTGAACTTGGATTATTTGCCAATATAGCCTGCATCATCTTTCCATCCTTATGATGGTCAGGCCCCACTCCAGAGACTGAGCACAAAATTGTTGGTTACATAGAATAGTACAGAATATTACAGGCCCTTCGGCCCACAATGTTGTGCCGACCCTCAAACCCTGCCTCCCATATAACCCTCCACCTTAAGTTCCTCCATATACCTGTCTCGTAGTCTCTTAAACTTCACTAGTATATCTGCCTCCACCACTGACTCAGGCAGTGTATTCCATGCACCAACCACTCTCTGAGTAAAAAACCTTTCTCTAATATCCCCCTTGAACTTCCCACCCCTTACCTTAAAGCCATGTCCTCTTGTTTTGAGCAGCGGTGCCCTGGGGAAGAGGTGCTGGCTATCCACTCTATCTGTTCCTCTCATTATCTTGTACACCTTTATCATGTCTCCTCTCATCCTCCTTCTCTCCAAAGAGTAAAGACCTAGCTCCCTTAATCTCTGATCATAATGCATACTCTCTAAACCAGGCAGCATCCTGGTAAATCTCCTCTGTACCCTTTCCAATGCTTCCACATACTTCCTATAGTGAGGTGACCAGAACTGGACAGAGTACTCCAAGTGTGGCCTAACCAGAGTTTTATAGAGCTGCATCATTACATCGCGACTCTTAAACTCTATCCCTCGATTTATGAAAGCTAACACCCCATAAGCTTTCTTAACTACCCTATCTACCTGTGGGGCAACTTTCAGGGATCTGTGGACATTTATCCCCAGATCCCTCTGCTCCTTCACACTACCAAGTATCCTGCCATTTACTTTGTACTCTGCCTTGGAGTTTGTCCTTCCAAAGTGTACCACCTCACACTTCTCCAGGTTGAACTCTATCTGCCACTTCTCAGCCCACTTCTGCATCCTATCAATGACTCTCTGCAATCTTCGACAATCCTCTACACTATCTACAACACTACCAACCTTTGTGTCGTCAAAGGTTAATGCTCCATTGCAATACTGAGATGATGCTGTACAGTCAGAACTCTTGCTGGTTGAACAAGGTGATGGACAAGACTAGAACCCTACTGCAATATATTGTTTATTGTGGACACTTGTGATGAAATGTATTCAAAATAAAATTGTATGTTTTCTCTGAAACAAATAGAGTAATTACACCTGTCAAAGTTCTTCTGCTTTCTCAGAACCCTGTTGACAGCAAATACAAAAGTCTTCAATCATCTTTGATCATTGTCCAAAATAGAAGTCATCTTAATTTATTCAAAAAACAAACTTAAGTAAAATTTCCTTTCTACTGTCAGGAATCCTAGCAGCACTGAATGTAAGAGCATCTTTTTCTGCTTTGAGGTCTGTATCGTTCGGCCTACATTATAATAAAGGACTACTTTATGTTTTAGTAACACGTCGTTGCATGCGCTATTAGGCAAGTATGGATCTGTATGTGTGTGCGTGTCAAAGTTCAGACTCTACCAGTAAAGAACCATGAAACTTATTTCCCGTCTCCAGCATTTTTATTAATACCTTAGTTGTGTAAACAGGCCACATACACAACAAATTGGCGACGAGAATTATGAACCTACATCTTATCGGAACGCCGTGTTTTAGTTGATAACGACACTCGGTGGAGGCGAGAGAGATGAAAAGGAGCGACACACGCATCTAGACGGGGTGCGCTCATCACGCTAGCAAAAAGGACACGTGAATCAATTGGAAGTGCAGTGACTGCAATGAGCTAGCTAAAAAGAAAACAAGGAGAAATGGGACTAAATTAAAATAACAAAGATGTAACGGTGTTAATGATGAAAAGAAAGCCAGCGTCTTACTCAGTGTTATGGGAGCAAAAACATACGGCCTGCTATGGAGCTTGTTAACCCCTGAAAAGCCAGCTGACAAAACGTTCAAGCAAATAGTAGACACTCTCCAACAGTATTTAAACCCCAAACCGCTGGTCATTGCTGAAAGGTTTATATTTCACAAACGGAATCAGCGCAAAAATGAAAGCATTTCTGAATATTGCGCTGAATTGCGCAAATTATCAGAACATTGTCATTTTGGAGCTGGTCTATCAGACGCATTCAGGGACAGGTTAGTATGTGGCATGCACTGTGAAACCACACAGAAGTAACTCCTGTGTGAACAAGACCTTACATTAGAGAAGGCGCTGAACATTGCAATATCATTGGAAATAGCAGCACGGGGTGCTTCAGAGATACAACAGAAATCTCTGAAATATGCTACAAATAAAATGTCACTGAACAGAAACGAAGGAAAGAAATGTTACTGTTGTGGGAACAGGTCACATGAAGCTGAGGACTGTTGTTTTAAAGACAAAGAATGCAGAAACTGTGGCAAACAGGGCCACACTGGCAGAGTATGCAACGCTAGTAAACAGCAGAAAAAGGACAAAATACAGAGAAACAAGAAACCCCAGAAAGGAAAACACAACAATGTACACAAAATGGAAGAAAGCAGTTCTGATGAAAATGACTCAGACAGAAGTGAATTGTCTTGTCTGCAACTTCACAGCGTGAAAGTGACAGATGATCGAAGAGTAATATGGATCACTCCACAAGTTGCAGGCGTGAGACTGAAAATGGAGTTGGGCACAGGCTCAGCTTTAACAGTGATCTCTGTACACAACTACAAACGACTGTTTTCTCACATACCTCTGAAACGAACTAAACTACTGCTGAAGACCTACACAGGACAGAGACCGCGTCCCAAAGGTAAAGTTAAGTGACAGTAACCTACGGAGACAAAACACAGTAGCTGAACCTCTATGTACTGAAAAATGGAGGACCACCTTTGCTGGGACATGAATAGCTCAGGAAAATCCAGTTGGATTGGCACACCATCAAGGCGCTAGATGTGTCAGCAAAGGAGAGCAGCGAGGCTACATCTGAGAGACTGTCACAAATACTTGCTGACTCTGAGGAACTATTCGTGAAAGGAATAGGAACACTTCAAGGCATGAAGGCAAAGACTGAGATTGAGGAAAATGCATGTCCAAAATTTCACAAAGCCAGACCAGTGCCATATGCAATCTGTCCTACAGTAAAGGCAGAGCTGAAAAATCTGGAGCAGATTGGGGTCCTGTCAAAGGTGGATTGGAGTGAATGTGTCACACCTATTGTTCCAGTGATGAAGAAAACCTCCAGCGCAAAACCAGGAAAACCAAGCATGGTGCGCAAATGTGGAGACTTTAAAGTGACTGTTAACCCAGTTCTCCTCACAGTACAGTATCCTCTACCTCGTATTGAGGACATCTTTGCTTCCCTGTCAGGAGGGGACATTTCACAAAAATCGATTTGGCCCAGGATTATCTCCAAATGGAAATCGATGAAGCATCCAAGAAATACCTAATAATAAATACACACAAAGGACTTTACCAGGGATGGCCAGCGCTGGGTAACACACTGTTTCCAGCCTTCTCAGCGAGGAAGGAACAGTTGTCAGTGTGTCGGGGAACACTAATGTGTGGTTCACGATTTGTGATTCCTCCCAAGGTACGCACCAGAGTGCTGGAGGGACTGCACAGGGGCACCTGGGTACCGTGAAGATGAAAAGTCTTGCCCGTGCCTATGTGTGGTGGCCAGGAATCGATAAGCAGATTGAGGACTTGACCAAGAACTGCTCTGGATGTCAAAAGATCCAGAACACACCGCCACAAGCCCCTCTCCATCCATGGGAGTGGCCCTCATCACCATGACAACGAGCGCACATCAACTTTGCTGGACTGTATCTTTTTAATCGCTGTCAATTCACATTCCAAATGGCCAGAGGTCATCAAAATGAAGACAACCACATCGGAAAAGACCATTACAATTCTGAGGTCCATGTTTACCAGGAATGGCATAGCAGAACAAATCTGCACAGACAACGGACAACAATTTGTCTCTGAAGATTTCCAAAGTTTTGTGAAGAACAATGGAATCAAGCATTTTACATATGCCCCTTACCATCCATCCACAAATGGCTTGGCAGAAAGATTTGTGCAGACATTTAAGAAAGCTGTCAAGGCAATGGACAGCAAAAATCGACCACTGCACCACAAGATAGACAACTTCCTCCTTGCCTATCGTAATGCAGTACGTGCAACCACTAATCAGACTCCAGTGATGATGTTTCTAAACAGGAACCTGAGGTCCCGCATGGATCTTCTCAAACCAGATGTATGGTGTGATGTGGAGAACAGACAGTTCAAACACTTGAATACTAAGTCAACACGGAGCTTCAGTGTGGGACAGTCAGTTCCTGCACGTGATTACCGGACTGAAAAGTGGCAGCCAGGTACAATTTCCGCCATAGACGGGCCACTGATGTATATAGTGAAGGTGGGAGAGAATGTATGGAGACGTCATGTGGACCAAATCCTGGATGCTCGGGTGAAAGACACCACAACACCTTGCCCGGACTCCCCTGGCATAGAAGCAAACACTCCTGATGTGACCACATCCGCCTCATCTACAGATAAGCCTGTCATCAGTGCTGAGGACCCACCTAATGTACCCGTGGAGACTCGTTCCCCAAAGCAAACGTTTCAGGACAGACATTACCCGGAGAGGCAGAGAAGACCTCCCCAGAGCCTTGAGTTATAAATGGGTCTTAGACCAAAAGTAAAAGGTTAAAAAAAGAAAGCTTGTTATAATTTGATATTATTAAGTTACTTTGTTATGATTTGTAAACAAATGGTAGGCGTTGGTATGTTAAGGGGAAATGTATTTGATTAGCATCGTGCTCCAGAAAAAAACAGTTGATACACTATTAAAATAAAAGGGGAGGAGTGTACCATATAATCTACATATAATAAGGGACTACTTTATGTTTTAGTAACATGTCGTTGCATGCGCTATTAGGCGTGTATGGATCTGTATGTGTATGTTTGTCAAAGCTCAGACTCTACCAGTAAAGAACCATGAAACTTAGTTCCCGTCTCCAGCGTTTTTATTAATAACTTAGTTGTGTAAACAGGCCACATATACAACAAGGTCGCTAATTCTGCACCACTCTCCTTTGCCCATCCCCTCCCGCTCACTTGGTTAAGACTTTTTCTCTGGTGTGTTGGAGAATGAGGGGAGATTAGATATAAGTATACAAAATTATGAGGTGTAAAGATAGATCGAATGCAGGTTTTTCCCACTGAGATTGGATGTGACTAGAACTAAAGGTCATCAGTTAAGGGTGAAAGGTGAAATATTTCAGGGGAACCTGAATGGTATGAGCTTCCAGAGGAACTGGTTGATGCAGGTTTGTTTTCAATGTTTAAGAAAAGTTTGGATTAGTACATGGGTGGGAGGGGTATGGAGGACTGTGGCCTAGAGGCATGGGTTGATGGGTCCAGACAAAATAAGTTTGGCATCGACTAGATGAGCCAACAGGGCTGTTTCTATACTATAATGCTCTATGACTATGTTGGACTGAATGTCCTCCAGTCTTGTAATGAATTCTGAGATTTGAGATGAGATTGACTCAAAATGCTTTTGGATTGGATTAACAAGTCACTTAACTCAAGAGCATTTAAGGATCAGCAATTAATACTGTATTTGCTAGCAACATCCACATCCATTGGAAGTATAGAAAAGATGCCTGTGTATCAAAATAATTAATTAATATTGTCGACTCAGCTTCTCTGTTGCCTCTAGCTTTAACATTCAAGGATTCAATTCACGTGACATCCCAGTTTGCCTCACTGATTTGGAGGATATTTATCTTCAACTAAGAATAAACAGCACAATGGAAATTGCATTAAAAAGGTTTCAAACAATAAATATGACTTAAAAATTATAGATTGTTATGACTAAGCATGGAAATATGGATTCAAACCATTAACATTATACATTGGTGAAATAACAACCAGCCATAATTGTAAAAGCAGTTTCTTGCATTAAATCGTTATTAATTATCTTTAATATTATGCAATTATTGCAGATTTTATTCCAGTTTGTCTCTACAGCTTGAATACTTTCAGCTATCAAAAAGAAATCAGCATTTCCGTAGCTGAATCTCATATACTTATTTGTTAAACAAATTTATTTTTGTCTTGCTGCTGATTAAATGCTGCTCAGGAACATTAGAGCTTGCAAATAAGTGACTGAAAAATATGTAGACTACATTTCCATTTGACAGTGAAAGAAATGCACTTAGTTTTTCTAATGGGTTTCAGAAATGAAAGTAATTTTTGCTTTAAATATATTATTCAGAACTTTAAACTCTGAATTACTTGACTAATGCTATATGCACCATCATTAAAATTTGACCAGCTGCCTCTTTCTGCATGATAATTTCACGGAACTGACACTTAGCAACTGATTAGTCTTGTTGTACTGTCATCTCCTGCTGAATTTAGGTTTATGAAAGCAGTAACTTCCTTTTACGTAACCTTCGACAGGGAGAAATGCTTTATTTTTGGATGCAGCATTTTTCCCCAGCCAAAGCAAAGATTAAATGTTCAGAAAAGTGATCAAGAAGATCGTTGAAGTGGTGAATTTTATCCATTGGGCAAAAAGTGACTAATAGAAGAATTTTAGGAACAGCAGACAGTGTGAGATGCATCTCAACCAAAGGAGGTTTAAGATGCTCCTTTCCTCTGCTAGTTTGCAAGCCACCACGGGGCAATGTGTAACATCTACCTGGCACTCCCTGCCCCAGTCAGGGTCACGTGAAACCATGAGAGCAGGTGGTGGATGGTCGTATAAGCAGTTGGTTCATATCACAAGTCCTGGTAATGTGACCACTAACGCCAGGTAGACCATCTCTGAAGAGTGTTGATTTATGACTGGATTCATCCGTCTTGTAATGTCACGGCCCAGAAGAAGGCAATGACAAACCCAGTTCTGTAGATATATTTGTCAAGAACAATCATGGTCATAGAAAGACCATGATTGCCCACGTCATACAACATGACACTTAATGAACAAACAAAGCACTCTAACATCATTTGAGAAACATCTGGATGAACACCAGGTTATGGACCAAGGATTGGTAAATGGGATTAGTATGGTTGGGGAAATCACACAAAATGATGGAGGAATTCAGCAGGTCAGGCAACATCAACAGTATAGCCGGGTACTTGCTGGTCAGCATGGACATGGATGAGGTGGGATAAGAGGCCTGTTTCTGTACTGTATGACTCCATGACACTGCAAAAGTGTGCAGTTTAAAAGAATGATAACAGGGTCATGAGGCAAAGGGATTTTTCTCAATAGTGGAATCCATTTTAAAGGGCAATTGCATTTCTTTGTATTAAATTCGTCACTTTATGAGTTGAAATCTTTGCAATTTCTGCTCAACCAGTGTGGCTAGAGCAAAGTTACTAAAGCAGAGATATTACAGAACTCAGACTTTTTTCTCTCTCTCTTGAGTGTGGCATCACAATCTAAGCTAAACAACTGGGACAATTTCCACGGATGAGCTGGATGATTAGAATTTAAGCTGTAAATCGAGAGAAGAACCAAGAAACACAGAGTCAAAGCAATAAATGAAAGATAATGATAAAAAGGTATAATGCAAAAAATCTATATTGCAAATCTCCATACAGTAATGAATGAAGCCCTTTGGCCTATCAAGTGTACACAGAGCAATCCCATCTCTATTTTTTCATATAAACTATTTGTATATTCCCATTGATTCTACAATGGGTAGAAATCCGGAATAAGAAAGGTGCAATCACTACGATAATGTTATACAGTTGTCCTGCTGGGAGCCATTAGGAACTAGAGGAACAAATCACAGGAAACATTGGAGTTGGTGCAGTGGGTTATTTTAGCTTCCCTAACTTTGACTGCGCTCCCTTAGTTCCAGAATTTGTGGGGTGTGTTCATGAGGGTCCTGAAACAATATGTAGATAGTCCAATTAGAAATGGGGCTATACTAGATCTTATATTGGGGAGTAAGTGTGACCACTCCTGAAGCAGAGACCCAATTCTTATGATGCTTCCTGATGCACTAAGTTCCTCCAGTAGTCTATTCTTAGGGACAGTGTTTAATCACATTTGGAAAAGTGTGGATGTGTTGAGAATAGTCTGCCGTGCTTTGTGTGGGGGATGACCTGTCTCACAAATTTGATAGAGTTCTTTTGGAGAATTGACAAAGATGGTTAATAAGGTGTGGGGCAGTGGATCTGCAAACATGAAGTTCAGAAAAACATTTGACAAGGTGCCTCATGATAGGCTGTTTCTGCTTGGTATGCAGAAGAAGGATTGGTAGCAACTGAGAGAATACAGAAAGGATTCTCCAGGATGCTGCAGTTATAGAGGCTGGGCTTATTTCCAGAGAAATGTAAGAAGCTGGTGGTGACTTTAAAGACATTTATAAAATCATGAGGAGTATAGAGACCATTGGTAGTCAGAATTTTTTCCTAAGGTGGTGACATTTAGAACAAGATGGCATGGGTTTAAGACGAGAAGCTATAAACTTAAAGGAAATTTGAGGAGTAGGTTTTTCACACAGAGGGTGGAGGTTATGTGCTATGAATGGCCAGAGTAGTGGAAAATACTTTTTCACATTTGGACAGGTACTTGAATAGAAAAGACATAGAGTAATAAAGGCTCGAAGTGGGAAATAGATAAATACTTTATTGATTGCAAAGGAAATTACAGTGTCACAGCAACACTACAAGCGCACAGATATACAAATATACAGACAGTAGAAGAGAAGTAGGAAAGAATAAAAAATAAGTTACTTTAACTAATCTAACAGGAGGGGGTCTTCACTTCCCCAGCAATAGGTTGACATATTATTGAGCCTAATGGCCGAGGGTAAGAATGACCTCATATAGCACTCTTTGGAGCAGTATAGTTGTCTTAGTCTATTACTAAAAGAGCTCCTCTGTTCAGCCAAGGAGGCATGTCAGGATTTTCCATAGTATTCTTTGTTCTACCACAGTTTGACTCCTATAACAGAACCAGCCTTTCTAATCAGTTTATTGAGCCTGTTGGCATCACCTGTGTTGATGCTGTTGCCCCAGCACACCACCGCATAGAAGATTGTACTGGTAACAACAGACAGGTGGAACATGTGAAGGACAGGCCCGCTTACCTCAAAGGACCCCAGTCTCTTCGGGAACTAGAGGTGGCTCTGGCCTTTCTTGTACACAGCCTCTGTGTTGGTGCTCCACTCAAGTCTGTCATCAATGTGCATCCCCAGGTACTTGAATGTCCTCACCACATCCATGTCCTCAACATTAATAGTAACAGGGAGCAATGCTGGCTTGGTTGTCTTAAAGTCAATCTCCATCTCCTTTGTCTTAATGACGTTGAGCTGCAGATGATTCAGCTTGCACCATTTGACATAGTCCTCCACCAGGGCCCTGTATTCATCTTCCTGTCCTCCCTTTGTACACCCAACTATTGCTGTGTCGTCAGAGGATTTCTGCAGATGACGACTCATGTTGTATCTAGATTCTGAGGTATACAGGCTAAACAGGAAGGGAACCAATACAGTCCCCTCCGGGACCCCAGTGCTGTTTAGAGCCATGTCTGATAGGCAGCTGTCACTAGCACAGATAGGTACCATGGTTGGAGTGGGTGAGGTGGGCTAAAAGGATCTGTTTCTATGCTGTATGTTTCTATGATTTTATTTAAAAGACTCCCGCTCAAGTATGCTGTCTAGCACAGAGTTTATTGTCTAGACACCAAAAATGCGGTAACCATTGTGTTCATTTAATTCCTTGGGGGTGGGGGGGGGGAGGTAGGTTCTGAGGACATCAGATAATGACAGGTTTAGTTAATGTAAGTAGAGGGTAGCTGCTTCTGTTAGTGGAAGGTTTTACATGCAGGGATATTGATTTAAAACTATGGGCAAGAGACCAGGGAATTTGAAATAAAACATTTTTACATGGAGAATGGTTATGATCTCGAATTTATTGCCTGCAGGACTGGTGAAAGTAAAATCAATCAGAGCCTTCAAACAGGAATTGGATAGGCACACGAAAATGAATGATTTTAAAGGCTCAAGGAAAAGAGCAAGGGAATGCTACAGAAAGAATTGTTCCTCAGAAGCATGCATACTCTCGATGGATGGAACATGCCGAAACAACTGTATGACTCTCAATCACCCTACTTTGTTTACACTCTTACTTTCCATAGATATTTGGTTTCCAACTGTCTTTCTCTTTGATGAACTCTTCTGCTAAAGATGTCCAATTATTCTAAAGCATACCACTGTCCAAATCCTTCGCCATTTCTGTCAGATCATACCATATTCAAAGTATTGTGTGCAATTTTGGTCATCCATCAACAGGAAAGATATCAAAAATATTGAAATAGTGCAGAGAAAATTTACAAGGCTATTGCTAGGACTTGAGAACCTGAGTTGTGGGGAAAGGTTGAATAGGTTAAGACTAGGAGAATGGATGCTGATCCATTGGAGTGTAGAAGAATGATGAGTAACTTGATAAAGGTACACGGAAGTAGAGTGGTATAGATGGGGTAAATGCAAGCAAGCTTTTTCCACTGAGGTTGGGTGGGCCAAGAATTAGAAGTTATGGGTTACGGGTGAAAGGTGAAATGTTTAAAGAAAACATGAGGGGAAACTTCTTCACTCAGAGGGCTGTGAATGAGCTGCCAGCAATGTAGATAGGTGCAGGTACAATTTCAACTTTGAAGAGAAGTTTGGACAAGTTCATGGATGGGAGGGGTATGCAGGGCTATGGTCCAGTTTCAGGTTGGTGGAACAAGGCAGAGTAGTAATTTAGCATCATCGAGGCCTCTTTCTGTGCTGTAGTGCTCCATGATACATTGAATGTGTAATGAAATGAAATTCCCCCGATTCTACCTCCAGGCTTTGAAATAATGCAATCTGGATAGGTTACAAAGGAACACAAGACAATCCAAACAATCAGTGTCTTTATAGATCCACTTAACCATTGGATTCATTAGTTCTGCCCTCCCACAACTCTACCCATCCCATTGTAACAACCAGACTGTGGTACTCTCGCTGTTCTCACATGACAAAGGCACAGAATGTGAATTATTGTAAACAGGAGACTTGACTCAAATCTGAAATTGTTTTATTTGGGAAATACACTCAGTGCCCACTTGATTAGTTACACCTGCTCACCTCGTTAATGCAAATATCTAATCAGCTAATTCTGTGACAGTAACTCATTGCATCATGTAGACATCAAAGTTCAAAGTAAACATTATTATCGGTATACATATGTCACCTCACACAACACTGAGATTTATTTTCCTGTGGGTGTACTCAGTAAATCTATGGAATAGTAACTATAACAGGATCAATGAAAAATCAAGTAGAGTGCAGAAGACAAACTGCACAAATGCAAATATAAATATATAGCAATAAATAATGAGAGCATGAAATAACAAGATCGAGTCCTTAAGGTGAGATCATTGGTGTGGAAACATCTCAATGGATGGACAAATGAATGTAGTTATGTTCTTTTGTTCAAGAGCCTGATGGTTGAAGGGTAGTAACTGTTCTTGAACCTGGTGGTGCGAGTCCTGAGGCTCTTGTACTTTCAACCTGATGGCAGCAGCGAGGAAAGAACATGGCCTGGATGGTGAGAATATCTGATAATGAATGGTGCTTTCCAATGGCAGCATTTTATGTCGATGTGCTCATTGATTGGAGGGGCTTTACCCATGATATATTGGGCTGAATCCACTATCTTTTGTAACATTTTTCATTCAAAGGCTTTGATGTTCCCATACCAGGCCATGATGCAAGCAGTCAATATATTATTCATTCCCCATCTATAGAAGTTTGTAAAAGTTTTTCTTGTCATGCCAAATCTCCACAGATGCCTAAGGAACTGGAGGTACTGTTATGCTTTCTTCACAATTGCATTTATTTCTCTGTCCAGGACAGTCCTCTGAAATAGTAATACCCAGGAATTTAAAGTTGCTGATCTGATTTACTTCTGATCCTCCAGTGAGCACTGGATCATGGACCTCTGATTTCATTCTGGTCAATAGTCAGCTCCTTGATCTTGCCAACATTGAATAAGAGGTTATTGTTGTGGCACCACCAAGCCAGATTTTCAATATCCCTTCTATATGCTTCTTCGGCAGTTGAACAGGGCACAACTGCGCAAGCACATCTAAGTCGGACTGTGAGGCAGCGGGAGTGTTTAAAAGAGAGAAGATTAATGGAGCAGGCGATGGAGTAGAGGGAGACAGAGTAGGAAGGCTTTGGCTTCTGAGGCTTCGGCGAGCAGAGGCTGAGGAAGAGCTTCACTCCAAGTGAGGTAAGGCCGGGTAAGTTCCTTTAATAAATCTAATTACCTTAAGAGTAGGTAATGGAGTCAGCAGTTAGGGCAGTTGAGTGCTCTGTTTGCAGTACGTGGGAAGTCAGGGTGAGCACAATCGTCCCTGATGACTACACCTGCAAAAGGTGCATCTAGCTGCAGCTCCTGAAAAGCAGAGTTAGGGAACTGGAACTGGAGCTGGATGAACTTCGGATCATTCGGGAGGCAGAGGCAGAAATAAACAGGAGTTACAGGGAGATAGTCACCCCTAAGAGTCAGGAGACAGGTAGCTGGGTGACTGTCAGGAGAGGGAAGGGGAATAGACAGTATGAGCAGAGTACCCCTGTGGCCGTTCCCACCAATAATAAGTACATTGTTTTGGATACTGTTGACAAGGACAACCTAGCAGGGACAAGTTGCAGTGGTTGTGTCTCTGGCACCGAGATGGGACCCTTAACTCAGAAGGGAAGGAGGGAAAAGAGGAGAGCAGTAGTGATAGGGGATTCGATAGTCATGGGGACAGATAAGAGGTTCTGTGGAGGAGATTGAGAATCCCGGATAGTCTGTTGCCTCCCTAGTGCCAAGGTGTGCGATATCTCGGATTGAGTTCTCGGTATTCTCAAGAGGGAGGGTGAGCAGCCAGATGTCGTGGTCCGTGTAAGGACCAATAACGTGGGTAGGAAGAGTGAGGAGGTCCTGAAAGGTGATTTTAGGGAGTTAGGCACCAAGTTAAAGGACAGGACCTCCAGAATAGCAATATCAGGCTTGCTACCGGTGCCACATGCAGGCAGGTTTAGAAATAGTGAGATAGCACAGATCAGCACATGGCTGAAGACATGGTGCAGGAGGGAGGGCTTCAGATTTATAGATAATTGGGCAGTTTTCCAGGGAAGGTGGGACCTGTTCCGGCGGGACGGTCTACATTTGACCTGGAGGGGGACAAATATTCTTGCGGGTAGGTTTGCTAGAGAGGCTCTGGTGGATTTAAACTAGATACAAGGGGGGAGAGGAACCAAGGTGTAGGAACAGACGTAGGGGAGAAGGAAGAAAAAGAAAATAGTAAAGTTGCTTGCACCGTTAGTGATAAACAGAGAATAAGAGGTGGAAAATTTCTTAAATGCATTTATTTTAATGTTAGGAGCATTATAAGAAAGGCGGATGAGCTTAAAGCATGGATTGGTACCTGGAAGTATGATGTGGTATCTATTAGTTAGCAATGGTTACAGGAGGGGTGTGATTGGCAACTAAATATTCTTGGATTTACTTGCTTCAGGTGTGATAGAATCAAAGGGACAAGAGGGGGAGGTGTTGCATTGTTTGTCAGAGAAAATATTACAGCAGTTCTCTAGCAGGATAGATTAGAGGGCTCGTCTAGGGAGGATATTTGGGTGGAATTGAGGAATGGGAAAGGTGTAGTAACACCTATGGGGGTGTATTATAGACCACCAAATGGGGAGCGAGAATTGGGTGAGCAAATTTGTAAGGAGATAGCAGATATTTGTAGTAAGCACAAGGTTGTGATTGTGGGAGATTTTAATTTTCCACACATAGACTGGGAAGCCCATACTGTAAAGGGCTGCATGGTTTGGAATTTGTAAAATGTGTGCAGGATAGTTTTTTGCAGCAATACATAAAAGTACCAACTAGAGAAGGGGCAGTGTTAGCTCTCCTGTTAGGGAAGGAGATAGGTCAGGTGATAGAGGTTTGTGTTGGGGAGCACTTCGGGTCCAATGATCACAATGCCATTAGTTTCAATATAATTATGGAGAAGGATAGGTCTGGACCCAGGGTTGAGATTTTTGATTGGAGAAAGGCTAACTTTGAGGAGTTGCGAAAGGATTTAGAAGGAGTGGATTGGGACAATTTGTTTTGTGGGAAGAATGTAATAGAGAAGTGGAGGTCATTTAAAGATGAAGTTTTGAGGGTACAGAATGTTTATGTTCCTGTTAGGTTGAAAGGAAAGGTTAAAAGTTTGAGAGAGCCATGGTTTTCAAAGGATATTGGAAAGCTGTGTAGCTGTGTAGAACGAGCTTCCAGCAGAAGTGGTTGAGGCAGGTTCGATGTTGTCGTTTAAAGTTAAGTTGGACAGCTATATGGACAGGAAAGGAATGGCGGGTTATGGGCTGAGTGCATGTTGGTGGAACTAGGTGAAAGTAAGAGTTCGGCACGGACTAGAAGGGCCAAGATGGCCTGTTTCTGTGCTGTAATTGTTATATGGTTATATGGTTATATGCTGATTCATCATCGCCTTTGATTTGGCCTAAGACGGTGGTGTCATCAGCAGACTTCAATATGACATTGGAGCTGTGCTTAGTTATAAAGTTGTAAGTTGTAAGTGTAAAGCTGGATCTTCAACTTCCTCACAGACAGGACCCAGGCTGTAAAAATAGGGGACAAGCTCTCCTCTACAATCACTCTGAGCACCGATGCCCCACAAGGCTCTGTACTCAGCCCTCTGCTGTACTCACTGTACACCCTTGATTGTGTAGCCAAGTTTCCATCGAACTCAATATCTAAGTTTGCTGATGACACAACAATTGCAGGCCGTATCTCGGGTAATGAGGAGTTTGAGTACAGAAAGGAAATTAAGAACCTGGTGGCATGGTGCAAAGACAATAACCTATCCCTCAACATCAGCAAGATGAAGGTATTGGTTGTTGACTTCAGAAGGAGTAGCGGACCACATGACCCAATTTACATCGATGGTGCGTAAGTGGAACAGGTCAAAAGCTTTAAGTTCCTCGGGGTGAATATCACAAATGACCTGACTTGGTCCAACCAAGCAGAGTCCACTGCCAAGAAGGCCCACTAGCGCCTTTACTTCCTGAGAAAACTAAAGAAATTTGGCCTGTCCCCTAAAACCCTCACTAATTTTTATAAATGCACCGTAGAAAGCATTCTTCTAGGGTGCATCACAACCTGGTGTGGAAGTTGTCCTGTCAAAGACCGGAAGAAGCTGCAGAGGATCGTGAACACAGCCCAGCACATCACACAAACCAATCTTCCATCCTTGGACTCACTTTACACTGCACGCTGTTGGAGTAGTGCTGCCAAGATAATCAAGGACACGACCCACCCAGCCAACACACTTTTCGTCCCTCTTCCCTCCGGGAGAAGGCTCAGGAGCTTGAAGACTCATATGGCCAGATTTGGGAACAGCTTCTTTCCAACTGTGATAAGACTGCTGGATCGATACTGACCCGGATCTGGGCCGTACCCTCCAAATATCTGGACCTGCATCTCGGTTTTTTTGCACTACCTTACTTTCCATTTTTCTATTTTCTACTTATGATTTATAATTTACATTTTTAATATTTACTATCGATTTGTAATTCAGGGAGTGGGAAGTGCAGAATCAAATATCGCTATGATGATTGTACGTTCTAGTATCAATTGTTTGGCGACAATAAAGTATAAAGTATAAAGTTGAGCAGAGGACTAAGCACACAGACCTGTGATGTATCTGTTTTGATGGAGAATGTAGAGGAGATGTCTTTGCCAATCTGAACAGACTGCGGTCTGCAAGTGAGGAAATCCAAGATCCAATTGCACAAAGAGATATTGAAGCCAAGGTCTTGGAGCAAATTGATTAGTTTTGAGGGTATTATGGAATTAAATGTCGAGCTGCAATTGTTAGGGAATCCTAATGTATGCGTCATTGCTGTCCAGATGTTCCAGGGTTGTGCGTGGAGCCAATGAGATGGCGTCTGCTGTGGACCTGTTAATCCAGTAGGCAAATTGGAGCAGATCCAAGTTGTCTTTCAAGCAGGAGCTGATATAAACCATCACCAGCCTCTTAAAACACTTCATCATTGAGGATGTAAAAGCAACTGGACAATAGTCATTAAGGCAGGTCACCCATGTTCTCTTAGGCACCAGTGTGAATGAATCCTGCTTTAAGCAGGTGGGCAACACATACTGCTGAAGTGAGAGGTTAAGGATGTCAGTGAACACACAAGACAGTTGATCAGCACAGTTCTTCAGTACTCAGTCAGATACTCCGTCGAGACCAGATGCTTTCCTTGGATTCACCCTTCTGAAGGCAGCCCACACATTAGCTTCAGATACTGAGATCAAAGAATCATCAGGAGACATGGGAGTTTGCGATGGTTCCTCCATCTTCTGACGGTCAAAATGAGCATAGAAGGCATTGAGCTCATCTGCAAGCAAAGCTCTGCTGTCCCCCATGTCGCTTGATTCAACTTTGTAGGAGGTATAGCATTCAAACGCTGCCACAGCTGCCAAGCATCCCTAGTTGGTTCCAGTTTAGTCCTGAATTTCCACTTTCCTCACAAGATGGTTTTCCAGAGATCATACATGCACAGCTTGTAACATTCTTGGTCTCCAGACTAGAGTGCCTCTGATCTGGCCCTCAGCAAGTTTTGGATCTTGGGGTTCATCCAGGGCTTCTGACTGGGGAAGATGCTGAATGATCTTGTGGGGTGCACTCATCTACAGCTGTTTTAATAAAGTCTGTTGTAGCCATGGTGTATTCATTCAGATCCTGAGATGAGTGCTTGAACACAGTCCAGTCCACTGCCTCAAAGCAATCCTGTAATCATCCCTCTGCCTCCCGTGACCACCTCTTAGTTGTCCTACTCTCTGGAACCTTGTTTTTCAGGCTCTGCCTGTATGCAGGTAGATGGAGGACAGCCAAGTGATCTGATTTACTATGTTTTAAGCAAGGAATGGTAGGTATTCTTTATCTCATGTAGCAGTGGTCTAGAATGTTGGAATCTCTTGTTACAGTTACAGATCTTGCAATCCGTCGGGGTCACATGGGCTCAGTACAGGTGAGCACTACACCAGTTGCTCCATCTCTCACGGTTGTGGGTGAGTGCCTGAGCTGCAGTAAATCTCTCTCCGGTCCACTCTGAAATGTTGTCTGTCCACTTCTTCCTCTGTCTGCCCCTTTTTAATTTCTCCCCTGCACTGTTCCCTGAAGAATGAACTTTGAGATTCCACTTGATGTTGTTATTTGCCCATACCATCTCAGTTTCCTTTACTTTACTGTGGACAGTAGATCTTCATAGTGTCTCATGTGCTGGGTGATGTTTATTCGTACTTCATTGTTTGAGACATGGTCTGTGTAGGAAGTGCCGAGGAGTCTTCTGAAGCATCTCATTTCTACTGCCTCGATCTTCTTTAGCAGTTCTGCTGTCAAAGTCCATGAGTTGCATGCATACAAGAAGATGGAGAACACAAGGGCATGCAGGATTTACAACTTGGATCTGAGAGCGATGTTATTGTCTCTCCAAAGTGGGTTTAGTTTAGCCAACATTGCAGTTCTTCGGGCAGTCCTTGCAAGGACTTTAGGCTTTCATCCTTCTTGATGGATGATGGCACGAAGATACTTGAACCATTTGAAAGTCTCTAGTTCTTGTCTACTGACTGTGATTTTTATCCGGATTGGCTCCTCGCTGTTTCTCAGCAGCTTTGTTTTCTCTGTGCTGATCTCCATGTCATATCTGGTAGAAGTACTGTCCAAATGGTTCACAGGGCAGGCCAATTCATCTTCACTTCCTGCCAGCCCATTGATGTTATCATTGATCCTGAGGTTGCTTATGATCTGTCCTCTGAGGCTGACTGTGCTGATGTGGTCTTCCAGGGTATCAGTTATTATTTGCTCCAGGAAATTGTTGAATGGCATGGGTGAAAGGAGGTCGCCTTGTCCGACTCCAACTGATGTGTGGAACCACTCTCTAACTGTGCCTCGCACAAGTACCACACTGCAAGATTTGGTGTAGAGCTGCTTGATGATTTGGGTCAGCTTCTAGCTCATGCTGTATCTCCTCATTGTGGTCCAGGGTGCATCATGCCACACCCTATCGAAAGCCTCCTTGAAGTCTATGAACACATGGACGATCTCCTGTTGATGGTTATAGTTCTCGCACAGTAGTTGGAGGTTGACTATCTGTTCTGTTGTTATTTCACTTCTAAATCCACCCTGCTCTTCAGAGATTACTTCTTCTGCCTGTGGTTTCAGTCTGCTCAAGATGACTTTCAACATTATTATCATGGCTGATATGATATATGGTTCTATAATCTGGCACTGCTGTAAGGTGCCTTTCTTGAGAAGAGTGATGAGTGACTTTGAATCTCTCTGGTGCTGCCCCCGATATGCTGGTGATAATTGGGCAGGGTTTTCTTCAAACCGGCCTGGTTGCATTCTCTGCCTATAATTTGAAATGTGTTGAGATGGGCTGTGTTGTTGTGTGAATGAAGTCACCGGACAGAAGAGCTGGTAGATATGAAGCAGTCTCTTCATTCAACAAAACGAGATACAGCAGGTATCGTATTGAGACCCTTTTCAGTGGAAGGTGGTCTGCTTGTCTCAGCCCTACACAAAATTTTATATGCTAAAGATCAAAGCAATATTCAAACAAATCCATATTTACAATCCTTTGAACTGCACACCTCTCTCACACCTCCCTTCTTTGCACCCATATTACAGACACCCAAATACACCCAAAAATAGGGAAGCAGAAATGCTCTGTTTTGGAACCTTCCCACTTACTCTATACCCTATCATCCCTAATGGCTACCTACAAAATGCTAAGTAGAGAGATTGTTCCTGAAATTTGATCAACAGTCTTTGGGAATCCAGCTTCATCTGTATGCCTGCTGGCTGAATGCAGCTTAATCACATTCCTTGTCTTCATTCTCTGACAGCTAAAACTCTCTTTCCAGGGCACCAGCAAGTTAAATGTATTGGGCTCACAGGTCCTTTTCATTGGTGTACAGGATTGGGTTGGACTGCAAGGACCTCTCCCCAGTGGCACCCCCTTCAAACTGTACAGTCGATCACTGGTTCAACTGCTGAAAGGGCCCAGCTCATTTGTATTCACTCTCCAGTCAGGCTGAGGGTGACTGCATTCAGATTCCATGTGCAGTCTGCCATGCTATCGATGTTGCTTTAACTTAAATCCCTCTCTATCTACTTTCCCCAATACCTTTTCTATTCTGTGCTATTCAACTAATTATCTACCTTCTGCAACCAGCCCGCGTTACAGAGTACCATCACACTTTAGCATGCTATTCACGGGTTTCTGTCACGCTCTCAGTATCTTCTACCTTCCTGTTTGCTATGGGTCTGTTTTCATCAACTGTGGACAGGTCTGGTGTGGCCGGCTGGTGTTCATCTTTTGTGTTCTCTGTACTGTAATTACATGATTACTGAGTGTACTTGATCCCCCACTTTGTCTGTGGGGGCATCAAGAAGATAAATCATGCGGTTTAACCTGAGTCACGTTTTTGTTGGCTGCCTTGCCAAATCTGCACTCAGACACAAATGTCACTTGTTAAAAGTACCGTCTGTGATCCTATCCATCTGGCAGCAAATGCTGCCCTTTCAGACAGCACCCTCACCATGACGTAGTCTGCCCACAACTGGGTGACCACCTCCTTTCCCTCCGGCTCTCTCTGATCAGCAATGAGCTGCCAATGTTTTGCTCGGTCCTTCAGCACTTTAACCTTGGTTACAAAGGTCTTTCACATACTAGGTCATTCTGTCCCAGTAAGTCCCAGGCTCACTGCAACCCGGCAACCCGAAATTACCCCACAAGGGAGTTGCATTGCTCTCCCCATCAGTCATTCATAGGGCTTGGGACCCAGTGTGTAGTGTGGTGTTGCTCACAATCTCATCAGGATTCCTGGTAATACAACAACCCACGTCTTTCCCATCTCCGTTATAGCTTTAGCAAGGACATTTTTGATTGTTTGGTTCATCCTTTCTACCATTCCTGAACTCTAAGTGTGCTAGGGTACATGGAACTGTTATCAAATTGGCAAATTTCCTTCATCACCTTCCTTGTGAAATGTGCTCCCTGATCTGAGTCCACCTGAACTGGGGTTCCCTTCCTTTGGAAGATTTCCTGAACTAGGACCCACGCGGTAGTGCTGACTACTACTTGTGTTGGGAAAGCGTTTACCCACTGGGTGACATGATCCATAATTACTAGACAGTAGCATTTCTCTCGCATTTTGGCAGGGGCCCTGTGAAGTCCATCTGGATGTTTTGCCAGGGTCCCCTCAGCTGTGGCTGGTTTCCCAGCTACACTTAATGCCCTCACCAGGGTTATACCGTGCACAAATGATACAATGGCAGCAGAATTTCTCAACATCCCTGACCACACAGTCCTGCTGGAGGCTCATGATTATGCTCTACCTTCCCTGATGCATCATCCCATGATATAACTTCAGCAGTATCTGCCTAATACATGATGGGACCACTGCAACTCCTTCCTCCCCAGCTCCTATCTGTTCCCTCCTTTGCTCCCTTTTTTCTCCATTTCTCCTTCTCTCCTGCCTCCACCTCTTCATATAATTTTACTAAACTGGCTTCAGTGGTTCCTTCCTGCACACTTGCAATTTCAATTGCCTGTTGTCCCTTTGCTGCCTACATCACACTGATGTCTGCTCACTCATTTCCTTTCTGCTCCTTGCTCTCCCTGTTCTGGTGAGCTTTTACTGTAAGTACCACCACCTCTGCTGGCAGACTCACTGCTTTCAGCAGTTGTTGTATTTGGTGCCTGTGCTGACTACCTGCAGAAGCTGAAGACCATGAACATACACTCAATAAAGGTATACCTAATACCTTTATTAGGTATTGGAGGTACCTAAACTAAAGTTGCCACAGAATGCATAACAAAGCATTTTCTAATAGAAGTAAAATAAGCAGACTGGGCTGAAAAGTAGCAGATGGAGGTGCTGAGGTGATGCACTTTGGGCGAACCAACTAGGGTAGCTCTTAACACCATGAGCTGTCGGGCACTGAGGAGTGTGATTGAAAAAAAAGGGATCTGGGAATACAGATCCATAATTCATTGAAAATGGCATCTCAGGAAGATAGGGTCATTGAAAAAAAACGTTTGGCAGATTAGCCTTCATAGGTCAACATACTGAGTACAGGAGATGGAATGTTATGCTGAAGTTGTATAATTGGTGAGGCCTAATTTGGAGTATTGCGTGCAGTTTTGGTCACTTACCTACAGGGAAGATGTAAGTAAGATTTAACAAGTATAGACAACACTTACAAGGATGTTGCTCTGGCTGGAGGACCTGAGTTATAACAAACGATTGAAGGATTAAACCTTTTTCCCTAGTAGATTGAGGGGAGATTTGATAGAGGTATACAAAATTATGAGTATAGATAGAAGGCTTTTCTCACTGAGGTTGGGTGACATTACAACCAGAGGTCATGGGTTAAGAGTGAAAGATAAAATGTTTAAGGGGAATAAGAAGGGAAACTTCTTCACTCAGAGGGTGCTGAGTGTGTTGGATGTGTTGCCAGCGGAAGTGATGGATGCAGTTTTGATTTCATGTTTAAGAGAAGTTTAAATAGGTATATAGGAGGGTATGGAGGGCAATGGTCGAAGTGCAGGTCAATGGAACTATACAAAATGGTTCGGCATGGACTAGATGGTTCATTGGGCCTGTTTCTGTGCTGTAGTTTTCTATGACTCTAACTCTAGATATCAAAGATGTCAAAAAGATTGAATACTTGTGATGAGGACATCTATAGTGGGATATAGATGTCTGAGTGATTGGCCAAAAGTCTGGCAAATGTAGTTTAAAGTGCAGTAGTGTGAGGTCTTGCACTTTGGTAAAAGAATTCAAAAGGTGTTTAATTATATAAGGAGAGAGAAACTGCAACGAGTAAAGTTCAATGGGATTTATGTGTGCTGTAGTGCATGAATCTCAAAAAGTGAGCAGGCAGGTCCTACAAGTAGCTAAAAATAGCAAGCAGCATGTTAGTTTATAATGCAAGCATGTTGAAGTTTAAGAATAGGAAGGTTTTATTACACTTGTGCAAAGTGATGGTGAGACCACTGAGCACTAACTTACTGGGTAAGTTGGTAATAGGAAGGCAAATGCAGTGCTGGCATTCGTTTTGAGATGACTAGAATAGAAAAGCAAGGATGTAATGCCAAGGCTTTAAGGTATTTGTCGGACCACATCTGGATAATTGTGATTGGTTTTGGAAAAGCATGTACTGGCATGGTACAGCCTTTCCCAAAATATACTAAGAAAGGATGTATTAGTATTGGAAGTGGTTTAGGAGATTGATCCAGGGAATGAAGGGGTTAATATATCAGGGACATTTGATGGCTCTGGTCTTGTACTTGTTGAGGTTTAGAAAAATGAGGGGAAAATCTCATTGAAACTTACCAAATATTGAAAGGTCTAGATAGAGTGGACATGGAGATGATGTTTGCAATACTAGATGAGATTGTTCTCTGGACCAGAAGGCACAGCCTCAGAACAGAAAGATGTTCCTTTAGAACAGAAATGAGGAGGAAATTTTTAGACAGAAGATGGTGAATCTGTGGGATTAATTGCAACACTTGAAAAATGAATCAGCCATGATTGAATGGTGGAGTAGTCTCGATGGTCTGAATGGCTGCTCCTCTGTCAAATATTCTTATGGAATTTTCTTTCCCCTGTTGGACTCTAGGAGGAGTTCAATGATCCAAGGATTTCTTCTGGGGTGCAACTGTGTTGCAGTTTGGTACCCTGCCCTCACCTAGACCACAGATACCTACCTGAAACCAAAGAAAATGACTTCATCATTGACAATTGTCTGTCAGAGTTAGTGGTGGGGACAGTAGGCTGCTGGTGACCATCGAATTATTCTCCAGAAAGGAATATAAGTAATCAATAAATGAGTATAACTAACTGTGAAGAGTTGGTGGACAGTGGGATGGAAGGGTTGGGTGTTATTGTAAATTGAACTGAAGAAGTTAAGGTAGATTTTAAAGCCAATGAAATACAAGGATCATTCTGTTTTATGCCCCTGTGGCCTTTAAATAGGATCTTGACTAAAACCAAGCCGAAAGGCACTGTTTAAACATTTAAATTAAGTTTCTATCCATTGGAAGACAGACTTCACATAGCTAATTTCAGTCTGGTTAATCTGGTTGGGCTCAGGAATGCAACAAGGATTGACATGAGTCTGTCAACATCTCTGTAACCTCACATTTTTGCAGTGACTGTTAAAAATCTCCGAAGCGCCGTTTGAATTTCAGGGTGCAAAAATACTCCAGTTATTCTTTGAATGTCATGACAGTAGGGCTGTTGGCAGTCTGGTAAATTCTACATTAATTCAGACATCAAGGAAAATCGTTGCCCAAACACAAATGAATTACTGACCTGCCCTTGTTGCAGGATCATTACTGGTGCCACTGTCGCTACGAGCAAGAGAGAAATGGAGATTGTGTGAGCAGGATACATTTATCATTTTAATGGCTGCTAATCTGATTGCCACCTACTTGAGGCAAAGCTATTCTGAATACTGCATAATGAGAAGCTGAAGGATGATTTTTCCTTCCCATATTTGAGCCAGATATTTCAAGGGAGAAAGAGAAGCAGTTAACCCCAAAGATTTGTCGCATTGGTCCATTTCCAATTTTGCTGCCTCTGAATTGCATATTGTAGAGTATTAGTGTGTTAATTTAAATATGGAAACTAATATCTTGCATGGATTGGTTAGAATTCATCATCCTGATGCAGATGGATGGAGAGCAGTAGCTAATTGTTTATCTTCCAGAAGATAATGTTATATGGTGCAATTTTTAAAAATTCTTTCAATTTCTGTGACAAGGCTACTCCAGCAGGACAGTGAAGTTATGCAAAGGAGACTTAGTGTGCAAATGAGCATATGATAGGGGCAGTGTCGGCAAATCCAATATTTATTTTGCAACTTAGTGATCTAGGGAAGGGGAGGGCAGGTAATGCTGGACATTGCATTCTTTGTCATTCCTGGTTGTATTCATGATTTTGATCCTCTGGCAATATACACGCAGTTTCCACTTTATTAGGTACACCTCTACTCCTGCTCATGAATAAAAATATTTAATTAGCCAATGGCTGCAACTCAATGCATAAAGCATGCAGACATGATCGAGAAGTTCAGTTGTTGTTCAGAGCAAACATCAGAATGGGGAATAAATGCGGTTGAAGTGACTTTGTGGAATGATTGTTGGTGCTAGATGGGGTAGCTTGAGTATCTTAGAAGCTGCTGAACTCCTGGGATTTTCATGAACAACAGTCTCCATAGTTTCCAGAGAGTGATGTAAAAAGCAAAACAAAAAAAAATCTAGTGAGCAGCATTTCTGTGAGCGAAAAGAACTTGTTAATGAGAGGGGTCAGAGAAGAATGGCCAGACTGGTTCAAGCTGACAGGAAGGTGACAGTCGCTCATATAATCGTGTGTTTCATCAGTGGTGTGCAGAAGAGCATCTCTGAATGCACAACACGTTGAGCCTTGAAGTGGATAGAGTACAGCAGCAGAAGACAATGAATATTCTGTACACTCAGTGGGCACTGAGTGTTTTTCTAAGTTGTGGTGGTATATGACTTTGAGTGTAAATTAAAGCTGGAGATAGCATTCTTTTGTTAACTTTTTTTCCTGCAAGTTTCACTCGATTAGTTATTGCCAGTCTTTACCTTTAGCCCATTGATCTACCAGTGTATTCCTCTTGATATTCTTATTCCAACTACTGCAGGTAGTAATTTCAAGAGTGCCATAAAACTTTGCTGTATTTGTGGAATACATTTGTTAAACATTCTGGTTTAACTTCTATATTATTTATTAGGTATTTTGAATTAGAATTCTAAACCCTGATGAAAGACTCCTTTAAGGAATTCACAACAGACTGGGGCTTGCACACCTCTTCAATAACATTCAAAGTTCAAAGCAAATTTATTAACAAAGTACATATCTCACTATATACATTTCCTTGGGGCATTCACAACAAATATAAAGAAACACAACAGGATCAATGAAACACCACACAGAAGTTGGACAAACAACCAACTGCAAAAGATAACAAACTGTGCAAATACAAAAGGAAAAATAATAATGATAATAATAATAATCAATAAATAAACAATAAATGTCACCAACATGAGATGAAGAGTTCCTGAAAGTGAGTCCATAGTTTGTGGGAATTGTTCAGTGTTGTGGTGAATGAAGTTGAGTGAAGCTATTCCCTCTGGGTCAAGAGCCTGTTGGCTGAGGAGTAATAATGGTTATGAACCTGATAGCCTGGGTCCTGAGGCTCCTGTACCTTCTTCCTGATGGCAGCAGTGAGAAGAGAGCATAGGCCAGGTGGTGGGGTCCTTGATGATGGATGCTGCTTTCCTGGGACAGCACTCCATGCAGATGACCTCATTGGTGGGGAGGGCCACCTGCGATGGACTGGGTTGTATCCACTACTTTTAGTAGGATTTTTCCATTCAAGGGCATTGGTGTTTCCATACCAGGCTGTGATACAACCAGTTGGAATGCTCTCCATCATACATATAGAAATTTGCAAAAGTCTTTGGCAACATACTGAATCTCCTCAAACTCCTAACAAAGTATAGCCATAGAGCAAGCATGCAAACTCCACACAGACAGTAACAAAGATCAGAATTGAACTCAACACTCTGGCACTATGAGGCAGTGGCTCTACTAGCTCTTCCATTATGCTTCCCGTGGACTCCCCTGATTTACTTTTTCAACTCAGCCATTATTTTATTGAACCATAACCATACTTCAACCATACTTATTCTCCTAACTCAGAATATACACCAATTTTGCTGCTGATAGGCTAGAAAATTTTCAAAAGACTAGAAGATTGAACGACTAAAAGACTTGAAGACTAGATGGTTTCTAGTCAATACCACCTCTTGGTCCAGAAATCCCAGCAGTGTTTCAGCTTCCTGAGGAGATCGAGGAAAGCAAAACTCCTCCCCATTCTAACCAATTTTTACAGGAGCACCATCTTGAGTGTCCTGGTCAGCTGCATCATCCTCATCATCATCTGGTACAGTAATTGTAAGGGATCTGACCTCAAGTCCCTTCTAAGGATTACGAAGACTGCTGCAGGATCATTGGGGTCTTTCTTCCACCCATCAAAGATAGTTATCAGGAGCATTAGGTACACAGGGCCCTTAGCATTGTCATTGATTTCCTCCACCATCCATTCAACAATCAGCATCAGACAAGAGCTGTTGGGATGGAAAACAGCTTCACCCCCCAGGCTATAAGACTACTGAACTGCCTGACAGGTCTCTTCACATATCAAGCACCAGTAGTGTTACACAGGTTCTTTTTTAACTTGTGTCAGAACTACACCTCATAATTTGATAATTTATTTGTGGTAATATTAGTTTGTGTTGTGTGAGTGAGTTGTATGTACTATGTTGTGACCTTGGTCTGGAGAATTTTTTTTTTTCATTTTTGACAGAGTACATGTGTAAAATTGAATGACAATAAATTGAACTTGACTTGAAAAGTATTTAGAATAGCTTTAAGATTCTAAGTTCTTAACTCTAATGGACTCTAAGTTCTCAGAAGGAGTCAATAGGGTACTGGGGTGGTGATACGTGTTTACCAAAGGGGGTGTAAGGCGCTCTTTCCCTCTGCTAGCCTGCAGGTCACCCTTGGCCAAGATGTAGCAGCTGATTAGCCTCTCGATCAGAGTCACGTGAAGGCATGGGAGCAGATGGTGCATAGCACAAGTCATGGTTATGCGATTACTGATGCCAGATAATCTCTGAAGAGTATTGAAAATGGCTGGGAGGGGAGGTGGTGGTCACTTGTCTTATAAGGACAGAAGAAGGCAATGGCAAATAACCTTTTGTAGAAAAATTTGCTAAGAACAATCATGGTCAAAGACCATGATAGGACCGTGATTGGCCACGTCACACAACGTGGCTCAAAAATGATGACAATGAAGGCGCTAATGGATCCAAAGGATGTCCCATTAATCAGGCATAAGCTGCCATTAAATATTTTTGCTGGGGCAAAGATTTATTTGCAAATATTTATTAAGTGATTTTCAAAAACAGTTGTCTTTGCTAACACTTATTTATAAGGTATGTGTACTCCATGAACTCTTAACCTGCAATGAGATGTCAAATGCGGAACTTAATAATTGGACCAAAGTATCAGCTTTCTCCGTGCAGACAAGGCCTAAAAATTACTTTGGACATATATTTAAGTATTTGTGCCTACTTCTGTTGTAATTATGCCCATCATATAATTAGACCAGGCTCTTCCTGTCATGATTCATCTGAAGGCCTGTACAGATTCCCCATTTGTATTTCAACATCCATTACTAAATAATTGTAGGATAGATGCAAGCTTCTTTTTGTGCTTTTTATTGTAACAGGCACAGAGTGCGTATCAGCAAGCAGTGCTAAAGCTTCACTGAAGAATCTAGGAAATGCTAACTCCATCCTTTAATTACATTAGAAGGAGAAAATCATGAGACTCACGGTGTGCTGCAAGGATTGGTGCTGGGCTTGTCATTGTTTGTCACCTATATCAACTATCTGGATGGCAATGTGCAAAACTGGATCAGCAAATTTGCGGACAACACCAAGATTGGGGGTGTAGTGCTATCATGTTTGCTGTTGTGTGCTGGGGCAGCAGGCTGAGGGTGGCAAACACCAACAGAGTCAACAAACTCATTCGTAAGGCCAGTGATGTTGTAGGGATGGAACTGGACTCTCTCACGGTGGTATCTGAAAAGAGAATGCGTCTAAGTTGCATGCCATCTTGGTCAATGTCTCCCATCCACTACATAATGAACTGGGTGGGCACAGGAGTACATTCAGCCAGAGACTCATTCCACCGAGATGCAGCACTGAGTGTCATAGGAAGTCATTCCTGCCTGTGGCCATCAAACTTTACAACTCCTCCCTTGGAGGGTCAGACACCCTGAGCCAATAGGCTGGTCCTGGACTTATTTCATAATTTACTGGCATAATTTACATATTACTATTTAACTATTTATGGTTCTATTACTATTTATTATTTATGGAGCAACTGTAATGAAAACTAATTTCCCCCGGGATTAATAAAGTATGACTATGACTATGACTATGACTATGACTAGAGGACAGTGCAGAAGACTATCAAGATTTGTAGTCCGGACCTACTAGAAAAATGGGCTGAATAATAACCCATTTTGGAATTTAATGCAGCCAAATGGGAGGTATTGCACTTTGGAAGAGCAAAGAGTGCAGTGGGACAAAATGACCCAGGAATATCGACGTATAATTCCTTGAAATTGGCATCACAGGTAGACAGAGTCGTAAATAAAGTCTTTGGCGCATTGGCCTTCATAAAGTATTAAGTACAGGAGTTAGCATGCTATGTTATGTTGAAGTTGCATAAGATGTTGGTGTGGCCTAAAGTAAACTATTATGTGCAGTTCCACTCACCCACCTGCAGGAAATATGTAAATAAGATTGAAAAAATGCAGAGAAAATCTACAAGGATGTTGCTGGGACTTGAGGACCAGAGTTATAGGGATAGATTGAATAGGTTAGGGCTTCATTCCCTGGAGCAGTCGAGAAGTGTACAAAGTTATGAGGGGTATAGTAGGGGTAAATGCAAGCAGGCTTTTACTGTTGAGGTTGGGTGAGACCAGAATTAGAGCTCATTGATTAAGGATGGAAGGTTAAATATTTAAGTGGAACCTGAGGAGAGACTTCCTCACACAGAAGGTGGTGTGAGTGTTGAATGAAGCACGACTTACAGCTTTTGCACTGTCTGCAGAAATCAAAATGATCTGCAGCTTGCATCTAGCCTGAGTCCTGAGGTTGCCAAGAGGAAGAAGGTACAGGAGACTCAGGACACACATATTAGGTTCAGCCAACAGTTATTACCCATCAACCATAAGGCTCTCGAACCAAAGGAGATAACCTCACTTGCCCCATTGTTGAAATGTTCCCATAACCTATGGACTCACTTTCAAGGACTCTTCATCTCATGTTTGCAATATTTATTATTATTATTATTAATTTATTTATTATAGTATTTGCACAGTTTGCTGTCTTTTGGACACTAGTTGAATGCCCAAGCTGGTGCAGGTGTTCACTAATTCTATTATAGTTATTATTCTATTATAGATTTATTGAGTATGTCGACAATAAAGCAAATGTCTGGGTTGTGTATGGTAAAATATATGTACTTTGATAATAAATTTACTTTGAACTTTTAAAATGAAGTTCTCCAAATTGGAAGCATCCTTCATCGTCACAGCACTTACCTACATACCATTATGTGCTATGTGAAGCAACACACAAGATGTTTAAGGAATTCAGTAGCATCATTGTTGCGCAATGGATAGTTGACGTTTCAGCTCGAGATGCTTCATCTGTGCTGTATGAACAGCAGAGCATGGCTGCAGTATTTCCTCTCTGCAAAATGCACTGCAGTTATTTGTCCAGGCTGTACTGACAACAGAGTCAAACTCACAACTTCTACCACCAAGAAAGACAAGAGAATCTGGAACAATTCAACAAAACCACTTGCAGGTTTTTCTCCAGGTCACACATCCTCCTGGCATCTGGAAATATATCGCCAGTCCTTCAGTATTGCTGGTCCAAATCTTTGAACTTGCTCCCCCACAGAACTATGGGAGTAAGTTCCAGTATTTAGCCTAAGTAGTGTTTAAGGACTGGTGATATACAGGCAGTGGCCACTTTATTAAGTGCACCTACACATTTGCTCATTAATGCAAATATCTTATCAGCCAATCGTGTAGCAGCAACTCAATGCATAAAAGCATACAGGCATGGTCAAGAGGTTCTTTTATTGTTCAGACAAAACAACAGCATAGGGAAGAAATGTGACCCGGGTGACTTTGACAGTGGAATGATTGTTGGTGCCGGATAGAGTGGTTTGAATATTTTAGGAACTGCTGATATCCTGGGATTTTCACACACAATAGTTTCTAGAGTTTGCAGAGAATGGTGCAAGAAACAAAAAACACCCAGTGAGTGGCAGTTCTGCAAATGAAAATGCCTTGTCGGTGACAGAGGTCAGAGGAGAATAGCTAGACTAGTTCAAGCTGACAGGAAGGAGGCAGCAACTCAAATAACCACATGTTACAAAGGTGGTGTGCAAAAGAGCATCTCTGATTGCACAACATGTTGGAATTTGAAGTAGATGGGCTACAACAGCAGAACACCACGAACGTGCGGTCTGTGGCCACTTTATTTGGTACAGGATCTACCTAATAACGTGGCCACTGAGTATACATTTCATCAGAAAGACTCCAGTGAATTAAGAATGTGATTCCCTCATTGATTTAAGAATAAGGTCAACTAGAGATGAGCAATAAATGCTCGCCTTGTCAGTGATACCCAGGTCCTTGCAGATAAATAAGAAAGAAATAAAGAATTGATTCTGTGACACACGTGATGAAGGCCTGAAATGTTGATTCTCTTCCTTTCCTTAGAAACAAGAGAAAATCAGCAGATACTGGAAATCCAAGCAACACACACAGAATGTTGGAGGAACTCTGCAGGCCAGGCAACATCCATGGAAGAGAGTACAGTTGATGTTTCAGGTCAAGACCCCTCCCTCGGCAGGGCTGCTGAGATGTTGCCTGACCTGCTGAGTTCATACAGCATTATGTGTGTTTCCAGCGTCTGCGGGATCTCATGTGTTATTGATTCTGTGAGGAGGTTTTCAACAGCTGAAGGGAAATCGAAATAATGTAGATCAAGATAAATAATTTCCTTTGGTAGGGGATACATTGTCAAAACTAAATTATGAGCCAACCTTACCACAGGGAATCTGCAAAAGCTTTCTCCATGCAATGGGAACTTGCAAGTAGGAAATTCTGTTGGGTCAATTGCTGATTTAAACCTGGGACTGATAGAAACTACTTAAACAAGGCCAGTAAGGGAGATGGACCGAAGGCTGGAATATTCAGCTGGCTGTGTATCTGTCAGAATATCATCAAACCGCAGGTCAGGCTTCAAGCTGGAGGGTTTAAATGATCCATCTGTTCCATCTTTCTTGATTCCTATCACTTACTGGAATCCATGCACTTCGACCAGAAAGAGCAGGATAGACTGGAAGAAGAGGTCCAAATGTAAAATCTAAAATTTTTTCTGATCTCTTGTTTAAAATCAAGTATATTAAAATATTCAGTGGGAATTTTCTATTTCAGTATTAAAAGTTTTGTCTTCAGTGAAGCTAACATTCATCATCTAAGGATCTCATTTTAAATTATTCTGCTTCTTGCATTGCCTCCTGAGGAAGGACTGTAAAAGAACAATATATCCCTGTGTTACACTTCAGAAGAGGCAAAATGTTTAATAATGAAAGTCACAAATGATAAGTCACTGCTCTTGAACCTCAGAAGGTGACAAAGTTTTAATTTTATGGATGAATTAGTAAAAAGCGTATTAATATCTATATTATAATTACAGCAAATCTCTTTTGATTAGCACAGTTAAAACTGCACCTTTGAAGCGTGTAGCATTGCAATAGAACACTAAAATCTATATATCTGAGAACTGGATATGTACAATCACTAATCTACCAAGATGTTAGATATGCTGAAGGTATTTATATTTCTGTTCAAATTTCAAAGTAAATTTATGAGCAAAATATGTACATGTCACCATATACTACCCAAAGATTCATTTTCTTATGGATATTCACAGCAAATGCAAAGGAATACAATGGTATTAATGAAAGCATACACACAAACAAACAACAAATATGCACAAGACAAACCATGAAAATACAAAGTAAGTAAATGAATAGTACTGAGAACATGCATGTAGAGTCTATAAAACATAGGAGCAGAATTAGGCCATTCAGCCCATCGAGTCTGTTCTGCCATTCCAGCGTGGCTGATCCCTGATCCCACTCAATCCCATACACTTGCATTCTCGCCATATCCTTTGATGCCCTGATGATGAGGAAACAATCAACTTCTGCCTTAAATATGCCCACACTCTTGACCTCCACTCAGTTTGTGGCAGAGCATTCCACAGATTTACTACGCTCTGGCTAAAAAATGAATCCTCCTTACCTCTGTTCTAAAAGGTTGCCTCTCAATTTCAAGGCTGTTCCCTTTAGTTCTGGATACCCCCACACAGGAAACATCCGCTCCACATCCACCTTATCTAGTCCTTTCGACTTTCAGTAGGTTTCAATGAGATCCTCCCGCATACTTCTAAATTCCAGTGAGTACAGGCCCAAAGCTGCCAAACACTACTCATATGTTAGACCCTTCATTCCCGGAATCATCCTTGTGAATCTTCTTGGGATTCTCTCCAATGACAACATATCCCTTCTGAGATATGGGGCCCCAAACTGTTGACAATACTCCAGGTGTGGCCTGACTATTGTCTTATAAAGGCTCAGCATTATTTCCTTGCTTTTATATTCTATTCCCCTTGAAATAAATACCATCATTCCATTTGTCTTCTTTACCACAGACTCAAGCTGTAAGTTAACCTTCTGGGAGTCTTGCATCAGGACTCACAAGTCCCTCTGCACCTCTGATGTTTGAACCTTCTGGCCATTTAGATAATAGTCCACACTATTGTTCCTTTTACCAAACTGATTTATCATACATTTCCCAACACTGTATTCCATCTGCCACTTTTTTTGCCCATTCTTCCAATTTGTCTAAGTCCTGCTGCAATTGCATTGCTTCCTCAGCACTACCTACCCCTCCACCTACCTTCATATCATCCGCAAACTTTGCCACAAAGCCATCAATTCCTTTATCCGATTCATTGGCAAACAATGTGAAAAGTAGTGCTCCCAATACTGGCCCTTGTGGAACAAGGCAGTCACTGGCAGCCAAACAGAAAAGGCCCCCTTTATCTCCCCTCACTGCATCATGCCTGTCAGCCAATTCCTCTATCCATGCTAGTATCTTTCCTGTAACACCATAAGATTTTACCTTGTTAAGCAGCCTCATGTGTGGCACCTTGTCAAAGGCCTTCTGAAAATCCAAATAAATGGCATCCACTGCCTCTCCTTTGTGCACCCTGCTTTGTTACTTCCTTGAAGAACTCTAACAGATTTGTCAGGCAAGATTTCCCTTTACATAAACCATGCTGACTTTGGTTTATTTTGTCATTAGTCTCCAAGTACCCTGAAACCTCATCCTTAATAATAGACTGCAACACTTTCTCACCCTTGAAAGTAGTCCATATGTTGTGGAATCAGTTCAGTGTTTAAGCTATCCTGGCTAGTTCAGGAACTTGATGGTTGAAGTGTAATAACTATACCTGGTGGTGTGCTGAGGCTCCTGTACCTCCTTCCCGAAGGCAAGAGTGAGAGGAGAGCATAGCCTCGGTGGTGGTATCTCTTGATGGATTTGCTTTCTTGTGGCTGCACTCCTTGCAGATGTGCTCTTTTGTGGGGAAGGCTTTTCCTGTGATGATCTGGGTTGTATCCATTACATTTTGTAGGCTTTCAGTTCATGGGCATTGGTGTTTTAAAAAATCACTAAGTTAGATGCCTCTCTCACATCTGCTTCATTCCAGCAATAAAACTTGCACCTCCAAATTCACTTGCTCTTACATGAGTATACACCTTAGATTGAGACCTCAGTCTTTTGGTTTGGCCTCAAAGTTGTATATAGAGTTTGAACTGCATCTAGTCACACAGTCTTGAGAGTAGAGGGCATCAGGCAGTGCAATGAACATGCATCTTTGAGGTCCCTGTGTTGATTGTCAGCGAGGAGGAGATATTATTTCTGATCTGCAATGACTGTGGTCTCCTGATGAGGAACTCAAGGATCCAGTTGCAGAGGGCCAGGATGTGAAGTTTGTTTATTAGTAATGAGGGGATGATAGAGTTGAGTGCTGAGCTGTAATCAGTGAACAGCAGCCTGATGTAGGTATTGCTGTTGTCCAGGTGGACCAATATTCCAAGTGGAGCATCAATTAGATTGCACCTGCTGTAGCATTGAAGAGTGCCACAGAATTAGAATCAGCATTAATATCACGAACATATGTTGTGAAATTTGTTGCTCTGTGGCAGCAGAACAGTGCAATACATAAAAATACTATAGACTACAATAAAAATACATATGTAACCCTCTCACTGAGGCTCATAACAGACTAGGCTCATGAGCCAACTCTGGCTAACAGCCACATGACGCAGTATTGAATGGTTGACAGTGAGACAGGCAAGCTTCAACAAGCAACACACATTTAGGGCCAGTATGATTCAAGTTCAGCTAAATAGGAAGGTCAGAGTGTTCCATTGAGGAAACAAAAATTGTGGTGAATACTGTATCAGTATTGCCCCAGGAAATAACTGACCTTACATTGGCATAAAATTAAAGTGTAAGTATGGTTACAGATAGTTAAACTTTAACAAACAGTTAATAGAAAAAGAAAATGACCCATTAGAGTTAAACCAGTCTAAATGTGCACATAAACATTGGAGCTCGTTTCTAGATAGCCGGGTGCTTTGCTTTAATAACTCAAGGTGTCTGCACCTGTACCACCAGCCACAGTTCGAATTTCCCTCAAAGATCGTTACTAGCAAACTGGCTAACTCAGAAGAATTGGCACTTCCTTCCTGGAACCATTCATCTGCACAAGGCACTCCTTATAATGGGGTCTCTCCTTCAGGTTGGATTCTGCAAGTATCTTCCCTTGTGCTCTTCTCCACACCTCCTTCTTCTTCCAACACCTGCCAACAAAAGACCCAAAACCAACCCACTGTCCCTCAGAAACCTCTCCCGAATGTTCCATGGCACCGTACGGGACAGAATGTTATCAAGATAAACCTGACTGACTGACTGACACAACATTCCTAAGCTGAGCAAATGGAGCCTTACCTTAGCAGAAACCGGAATACTGAACTGTGAAATTTAATTAACAGAACCCAATGCATTTTACAGGAAAGCTACAGAAAATAAATACTTAATAGCATAACAGAAATAATACAATAAAACATGTTCTTAACCAGGGCATTACACATATTTAAAATAAATAAATAAAGAGAACCAGAAGTAGTGAGGTAGTGTTCATGGTTTGGTTCATTTTCTGTTCAGAAATTTGATGGTGGAGGGATAGACGGTGTTTCTAAAACATTGTATGTGTTTCTTTAGGCTCCTGTATCTCCTTCTGATGATTGTAATAAGAAGAGAGCACATTCTGGGTGGTGGGGGTTCTTAATGATGGATGCCAACTTTTTGAGGCATCACCTTTCGAAAATGTCCTTGATGCTGTCATTCAATCAGCAGTGCTCTGGGTTTAAAATTTCCCAATTGAAATCTCACTCCGAAGTCTAAACAAAAATATCTAGGCTGACACATAAGAAAAAAATGTTGGGGTCTGTTGTATAATCAGACGTGACATTCCTTGAATGAATTTTAAACCAAGTCTGCATATGCTCTCTCAGTGGACATACTAAACTTCGTGGCGCTAATTTGATCATGTCCCCTTTGTTCCGTGAAAAATTTATTCCTCAATTAACATTTCTGAAACAGATTTTCCAGTCATTATCACTTTGCTGGTTATGAGATCTTGTTATGCACAAACTCCGTTGCTAAGGTAACTCCATTTCAAAAGTATTTCTTTGGCAGTAAAATACTTTGGGATATCCTGAAAAGAAATGAGATGGAAATCTATCAAGTGTCGGTCTCTTTTATTCCTTAACTGATTTGTTCTTTGAGAGTATTTCCCAATCTGTGACAAAGCTCTGATCATTTGCCTTCCATCTTGGCACTGACTTTATAGCAGACTTCAATAGCACATCACAAATTGTAAGGCAAGTTTATGCAAATCTATATATTTCCCATAGGTATTTAACATGTAGCAAAATGCAAATGTCAGAGTTCTGCATTGTTATATTTTAAATTGGTTTAGTTTTTGCCAAATCTTTCAAAGTTCAGCAAAAAATTCTTTGCTTTGTTAATGAAAACACACTGAATGAATGTTCAAAGTTCAAAGTAAATTTATTATCAAAGTACATATATGTCTTCATATACTGCCTTCGGATTCATTTTCATATGGGCATACTCAGTAAATCCAATAATCATAAGGCATTCAATGAAAGACTCTACCAACAGGGCAGACAACCAACTGTGCAAGTACAAAAATAAAGAAATTAACACAATAAGTAAATAAATAAATAAACAATAAATATCATGTTAGGTAGTAGGTAGTGGTTCAATATGTCACTACTACAGGGAGTGACGACCCTGCCTTACGTGAGTCCCAGGCTCAGCTGGCTCTGGCTGACAGTACCCAGTATGGGCCCCTATCCAGGGTTACGGATCGCACTGCCTTGTGGATATCTTCCAGAGAAGAGAAGGCTAAGGAGTAAACCCTACACAATTCCAGAGTGGAGCCCCTAAGGTATCACGTCACCTCCCGGCAGCTCCTGCAGCCAAGCTGATGCCAAATGTACTGCTTCGCATTCCTTTGGATCACATCCACGAGGCCGAGAGGGGGATCTTGATGTCTGGAGAGCCCAGGATCTCCATATTCATCGCCCAGGTCTGCACCCCGGAGAGAAATTATTGCCAGGTGCATCCATTGTCTACTTAGACAGATGGAGCCATTATTATTATTATTACTATAATTAAATATCGAGAACATGAGATGAAGTGTCCTTGAAAGTGATGGAAACAATTCGGTGATGGATCGTGAAGTTGAGTGAAGTTATCCCCTTTAGTTCAAGAGCCTGATGGCTGAGGGGTAATTACTGTTCTTGATCCTGGTAATGTGAGTCCTGAAGCTCCTGTAACTTCTTCCTGATAGTGGCAATGATAAGAAAGCATTATTTAGGTGGTGGGAGTCTCTGGTGATGGATGCTGCTTTGCTGAGACAGTGCTCCATATAGATGGTGGGGAGGGCTTTACCTGTGGTGGACTGGGCTGTATCTTCTTTTTTCTGTGTTATTCTCCATACAAGGGCATTGGTATTTCTATACCAGGCTATGATGCATCCAGTCATTATACTCTCCACTATGGAAGATGTCACCGTTTTAGATATCATGTTGAATATCCTTATTTGTTGAATATGCACCTTCAGGCTTCTGAAACTCCTTCCTGATAGTAGCAATGAGATGAGGGCATGTCCTGGGTGGTGGAACTCCCTAATGATGAACTCTGCCTTTCTGAGGCACCACTCCTTGAAGATGTCCTGGATACTATGGAGGCTAGTGCTCATGATGGAGCTGACTAATTTTACAACTCTGCAGCTTACTTCGATACTGTGCAGTAGTGCCCCACCTCAACTCAGACAGTGATGCAGCCAGTTAGAATGTTCTCCACAGTACATCTGCAGAAATTTGTGAGTGTTTTTGGTGATATACCAAATCTCCTCAAACTCCAGTTGAAATATTGCAGCTGCCTTGCCTTGCCTAGGTTAGGTACTCAGAGATATTGACACTCAGGAAATTGAAGTTGCTCACTCTCTGTATTCCTGATCCCTCTATGAGGACTGGTGTGTCTTCCCTTTAAATGCCCTTTCTGAAGTCCGCAGTCAATCCTTTGCTCTTACTAACTTTGAGTGCGAGGCTGTTGCAGTGACTCCACTCAACTAGCTGGTGTACCTTGCTCTTGTATGCCCTCTTGTCACCATCTGAGATCCTGCCAACAACAGATGTATCATCAGAAAATTTATAGATGGCATTTGAACTGTGCCTAGCCATACAGTCATGGGTGAAGAAGTGTAGGGCAGTGGTCTAAGCACACATCCCCGAGGTGCACCGGTGTTGATTGTCAGTGAGGTGGAGATACTATTTCCAATCTACACAGATTGTGGTCTTCCAGTTTGGAAGTTCAGGATCCAGTTGTACAAGGAGGTACAGAGGCCCAGGTTCAATAACCAGCATCCTGACATAGGTATTTGTCTTGGTGATCCAAGGCCATGTGGTGAGCCAGTGAGATCGTGTCCGCCGTGCTTTCTTCGTAATTGTACTTACATGCTGATCCCAGACGAATCCTCTGAAATGATAACACCGAGGAATTTAAAGCTGCTGACCCTCTCCACCTCTGGTTCTCTGAGGAGGAATGGCTCATGGGCCTTTGGTTTCCTCTTCCTGAAGCCAATAATCAGCTCCTTGGTCTAGCCAACAACATGCAAATGGATGAATGTGACCACAGGGTAAACTGATCCTTCGGAGCTTGAGAAAATTCCACTAAAAGAAGGTTTTAGCCTCAACCTCGAAAATAAAACCTGAATTTGCTTGTGCCTTTTTACTGTAATCTGTCAAAAATAATGTGAGTCTTTGCATAATCTTCCTTTACGTGGCTCTTAAGGTTGTGATCAGTAAATGCAGGATAATTACTCACAATTACCATCCAAGTGTGAATGTGTGATTTAGCACCTTGCAGGCTTGGCTAATTTAAGGCTTCCAATAGAATTTTAGACACAGTCAAGCAGATTAAACAGCTTCGCAACAGGAACTGAGTTTTGTGACCTCTAGTAATGAGTCAGACTTTGTAACCATGGGCAGTAACAAAGGAAAATTGCCTAGAAAACAGCATTAAGGCACATGTTGCATGTTAAGCAACGCTAGTTTGATATTTTAGCAAACGGATTTATGAAAAGGAAAGGTAATTAAGGTTCAAAAGTGCATTTAACTACATCAAGTGGTTTGGACAAAATAATAACTTAAAGGAAAGGGCATTTAAAAGGCTATGAAAAGTGCATGGCAGCCTGGAGTAAGGGATTATTATGTCTCTAGCTGTGCAACTTTTAACTGATATAAAGTAACTATAAAACGTTTAACATCATCAAAGGTGTTTCCATGCACAATATTCTCTGGAGTTTGCAGAGAATGGGACGAAAAAGAAGAAAAAAATCCAGTATGTGGGCAAAAGCACCTTGTCAACAAGAGAAATCAGAGGAGGACGGCCCGATTGCTTCAAGCACAGGAAGGTGACAGTAACTCAAATAACCATGCATTACAAAAGTCATCTGAAGAAGAGCATCTCTGTGTACACAGCATGTTAAACCTTGAAGTGGATGGGCTACAGCAATAAAAGACCATTAACATACAAATATTGAGTGCCACAGTTAGCACAATGTTATTTCAGCTTGGGGCATCAGATTTCGGAGATCATTTTCAATGTCATCTGTAAGGAGCCTGTATGTCTTCCCCATGGAATTTATGGGTTTTCTCTTGGTCCTCCGGTTTCCTCCAACAGCCTAAAGACGTACTGTTCAGTAGGTTAATTGCTGATTATAAATTATCCCAAGATTAGGTTCGGGTTAAATCGGGGATAGCTGGGCGATGCAGCTCAAAGAGACTGAAGAACCTGTTCTGTGTTGATTTCAATAAACATGCACTCAGTGGCTATTTTATCAGGTAAAGGAAGAATCTAATAAAGTGGTCACAGAGTGTACAGAATTAGTAATGGATGGAAAGCATCCCAGTGGAAGTTAGAAGGCCTGACTGGTGAAATTCTTACTTTTGTATGTGCATACTGTACTGAATTTTAACCACTGCCGTGGTTAAATTTTAACAAATCTAGAATACACGTAGTACAAGTAAATATATTTTAAAAACCTGCAGATGCTGGAAATCTGGAACATTTGTCTGATATATAGACCTAGAACGAAAATGTTAACTCTTTCTCTTCACACAGTCGCTGTATAAATTGTTGAATGTCTTGAGCATTTTCTGCATTTAGTTCCGGCTCTGCTGTGACAAAAGCTGCCATGAAAGTAAGGTCATGACCTTACTGTCATGTCAACACTGGTATCACAACAATATGACACTTTTCTTTCCATCCTTTGCAATTCACATTCTTGTAATCTCTGAGAGGACAATTGATGCAGCGAGGACACATTTGCTGATTCTGTTCAGTGGGACCAGAAATTTGTTTTGAGACACCTCGAGATGAGGTGCCAGATTGGAGCCAAGGATCATGAGAGTAATGGGTGTAGAATCCATTCCCAATAACAAATGGTTTAAGAAATAAGCAACAGGAATTTGGAATTTTAGGAGCGAATGTGGTGACTAACCTTTGTGTTGATATTGGTTACAATCTGGTTCTCACTATCTGTGAACCGCTGTCAATTTGCAGAGTGAAAGGGTAATTGGAAAGATACATCAATAGGGATTGGGAGAAATCAGGGAATGATCCAATTGGATTGCTCTGCAGAGATGTAGGCTCAGTGAGCTGAATGCATCCATGAATACATACAAATGAAATAGATTTCTCTGGGGCCAAGGTACAAAACACAGTATCAACAGTCACACACAGCATACAGTCCATATAGTTACAAAAGCAGAAAAACGTGCAGCCACAATATATATATATATATATATAGCCCAAGTCCCTGAGGATTGATAGTGCATGGGGTGTTGTCCTGGAGCCACATTTCTGCAAGAACAAGTGCACAAGTCCTCATCATGCGCTGGTGCAGCCACAGATGAATGCAATCCACCTTGTTGCCCCCCCAGGAGGGCAGCACTGACTGGAGCTGGCAGCCCCCAACCCAGCACAGGCTCCGGCTCTCTCCCATTAGGGCATCTCCTCCCCAGGGCGGCTGCAACAGGCAATCCCATGGCACGCAACACAAGGCCAGCCACAAAAGCTACTCCCCTCCCAGGTGAGCAGCCATGGTCTGTGACAACAGCAAATGTGAGAAAGACTTGGCAGAGAGTCAATCCCTGTAAGACAGCCGGGCCAGACAGCTTTCAGGACGAGTACTTAGGACGTGTGCACACCAGCTCACCGATGTCTTCACGGACATCTTCAACATTTCATTGATGCTTCAAATCAGACATCATCATCCCTGTACCAAAGAACTCTACACCTTCAGAACTAAACAACAACCATCCAGCGGCACTGTCACCAATCATCATGAAATGCTTTGAATGGCTGGTAATGTCATAGATCAAAAACTCCACTCCTGCCACTCTGGACATTCACCAATGCAGAACTGCTTTATAGACAACAGGTGCAGGAGTAGGCTATTCGGCCCTTTGAGCCAGCACCGCCATTCACTGTAATCATGGATGATCATCCACAATCAGTACCCCGTTCCTGCCTTCTCCCCATATCCCTTGACTCCACTATCTTTAAGAGCTCTATCTAACTCTTTCTTGAAAGCATCCAGAGAATTGGCCTCCACTGCCTTCTGAGGCAGAGCATTCCACAGATCCACAACTCTCTGGGTGAAAAAAATTTTCCTCAACTCCGTTCTAAATGGCCTACCCCTTATTCTCGTGGCCTCTGCTTTTGGACTTCCCCAACATTGGGAACATGTTTCCTGCCTCTAGTGTGTCCAATTCCTTAATAATCTTACATGTTTCAATCAGATCCCCTCTCATCCTTCTAAATTCCAGTGTATACAAGCCCAGTCATTCCAATCTTTCAACATATGCCAGTCCCGCAGTCCCGGGAATTAACCTTGTGAACCTACGCTGCACTCCCTCAATAGCAAGAATGTCCTTCCTCAAATCTGGAGACCAAAACTGCACATAATACTCCAGGTGTGGTCTCACCAGGGCCCTGTACAACTGCAGAAGGACCTCTTTGCTCCTATACTCAACTCCCCTTGTTATGAAAGCCAACATGCCATTAGCTTTCTTCACTGCCTGCTGTACCTGTATGCTTACTTTCTACAGCATCTACTTGCTATAGCATCTGTCATGCACCTGGCTCTGACCCACCTAGAAAACAAGGACACATGTCAGAATACCCTTTCTGGATTTCAGTTTGGCAATCAACAATATTGCCCCACAGTCCTTGGTGAACAAACTCGCATTCCTCAGTCTAAATACATCACTGTACAACTGGGTGTTGGACTTCCTAACCAACAGACCTTAGATAGGATGCTCAACTGCTCCTCCTTACCTATCATTCTCAACACAAGTGCCCTCCTGGGCTTGTGTTGAGCCCATCGTTCTACACTCTGCTCACATATGACCGCACAGTCAAACATCTGAGTAATCACATTGTCAAGTTTGCTGATGACACGACAGTGGTGGGGCTTATCACCAGAATGATGAGATGACCTACAAAGAGAAAGTGGAAGAGCTCAAGGCCTGGTGCCAGGCACATAACTTCTTCCTTAATATCAACAAGACTAAAAAGGTGGTACTGAATTCAGGAGAACTCACACCACTGTCACCCCACTTTACATCAAAGGCGCAGCAGTGAAAACTGCAAGCAGTTTCAAACTTCTGGAAGTGAACATCTTACAAAACCTCTCATGGCCCCATTCACATCCTACACACAGGAAAGCTCACCAACACCTCACTTTCTGAGGAGGCTGAAGAGAGCTGGACCTTGCACATCCACACGCATGTTGTTCTATAGAAACACGGTAGCGAGCATCCTAGCAAGCTGCATCACTGCTTCGTGCAGAAGTTGTACTGCAGCAGAGAGGAAGGGTCTACAATGAGTAGTGAAACAGCCCAACACATCACCAGCATTAGCCTACGTACAATCAAACGCATGTATATAGAAAGGTGCCAGGTAAGGACCAGTAATATCATGAAGGATCCCACCCACCCTGCTCAGGAACAGTTTGTCCCACTCCCATCAAAGAGGAGGATATGTAGCGTCCATGCCAGAACCAACAGACCCAAAAACAGTGACTTGCCCAGACAGTTGCTGTTGTTGATTTTCCTTTCCACACCTTGTGGCGCTTTGGGTGGCACTTTTTGCCATTTCCTTAGCATTTGCCTGTTTTTTTTATGCGGCCAAGTTGCTAGCCTGATGCTCAACCCAACACTGATGGAAAGCCTGCTGGATTCGAACCTGGAACCATTTCCTTCAGTCCGATGCTGATGCCACAACACTGGCCGACAATTCCCAATCTTGATCCCCAACCGTCTGATCAATACTTCCATGCACTAACCTACACCCTCCATGAGCCCAACCACCTCTACCCTGTCATTTCTTGTCAGTTATCTTATGTACATGTGTCCAGTGTTGATTTATGAACATATAGTCAATGCATATACTGTATATAAGGTAACATATATATTCATTGTATTTTTATTCATAAACATTGCAGAGCTGCACAGAACCAGCCTGTCTCTTGCTTCTGATCCCAACAGCCTGACATTTTCAAACTGGCCCGGCGTTTAATTGTCCAAACATCGGGTTGTTCCTCATTCTTGGACAGCTCTGGGATCTGGATCCCGCAGCCATAGTTTGACCCATGTCAAACCTTTTCAATTTGGCCCCGTGCTTAGATTGATCAAACATCTGTTATTTTCCCACTCTTGGAGATGTCTCAACTCAGCCTTGCTTCCGCTGCCTTGTTTCTGCAGTATTCTATATTACCAATGTCCAAAATGGTATAAACAGGGTATTTAAAGTATACAGTGCCTGATACCAATCTACGGATATTCAGAGACTTGGTTTGTGTCTAGTTTTACATTGACTCTATTGTATTTCTTTCTTCTATTTTGAATGCCTACAAGAAAATGAATCTTAGGGTTGTACTATATATGGTGACATATATATACTTCGATAATAAATTTAGGTTGAAATTTGAACATCAGAGGAATATATCTCATATCTATTAGCAATAGCCAGATTTTAATAGAATGTAGAATATTACAACAGAGTACAGTTTGGCTTGGTTGAGTAGACCTTTTGACTACTCTAAGATAAATCTATCCCTTCCCTCCTACATATTCCTCCATATTTTTCTATCATCCATGTGCCTATCTAAGAGTTTCTTAAATGTCCCTAATATATCTGCCTCTGTCACTACTCCTGACAGTGCATTCCACACACCTTTCATTTTCTGAATAAAAAAAAATACCCCTCTATGCTTCCCTCTAATCACCTTACAATTACATCCCTCTCATATTGGCTAATGTTTTCTAAATGAAGAACTATTTTGCTCCCTCCTGAAAGTTCACAGGAAGTGGGGAGATCACTAGCATGATCATCATTTTATACTCATTCCAACATGACCTTGAAGGTGATGTGAGTCTTCTTGCCCTTCTTGTGAAGGTGTTCTCACCGTCTCTGGTGACAGAACTCCAGGACTTTTATCCAGCGTTGATAAAAAACACTGCCATATGTTTCCAAATCAGGATAGTCTATTAGTTGGCGGGGAATCTGCAAGTTGTGATCTTCTGATTTCAAGGTGGTAGTGATCAATACTTTACCACGCACAAAATAAAATGCTGTCAAAGAAAAATATTTTTTTATAGCTGGTATGTATTGCAGTCATGTTGTGATAGTAGTGGAGAGACTTAAAGCCTAGGATGCAGGATGAGCTGCCCTAGGAGGCCCTGAATGTTGCCAAACTCCCTGACTGCTCAAAGCACTGTCCATCCTACAGATCAAGCCAAAATAATTCATCGGAGCTCCACTGAATTGGTTAATCTGTCAAGACCACAGGGTATAGGAACAGAATTAGGCCCATCAAGAACCAAGAGCAGTGTTCTGATGAGAGAATATGCAGCTCCCATTGTCACATGAACTTACAGTTTGCCTTGACTTCTCTTACTAGGTTGATGAACATACAGTAAGAAGCAGCTGGGAACTCCTGACATTTCCCCAATGCAGTACCATAATTTGGAATTCCTGTACAAAAATCAAAGCTATAAACTTGCTGCACACATCAAAGTTGCTGGTGAATGCAGCAGGCCAGGCAGCATCTCTAGGAAGAGGTGCAGTCGACGTTTCAGGCCGAGACCCTTCGTCAGGACTAACTGAAGGAAGAGTGAGTAAGGGATTTGAAAGTTGGAGGGGGAGGGGGAGATCCAAAAACAAATCCCTTACTCACTCTTCCTTCAGTTAGTCCTGACAAAGGGTCTCGGCCTGAAACGTCGACTGCACCTCTTCCTAGAGATGCTGCCTGGCCTGCTGCGTTCACCAGCAACTTTTATGTGTGTTGCTTGAATTTCCAGCATCTGCAGAATTCCTGTTGTTTGCGTTTATAAACTTGCTGGCTGCTTTTCAGTAAGTACAGTATTGTGTTATGATTCTGGGCTCCATTTGAGGTCTAGCAGCCAAAGATATGTAACCAAGTGACCGTTGAATATCATTTTTTATTGTTAGAGTTCACTTGTGTATTTACCCTGGTAGTGCTAAAATAACCGCCCGTGCCTTTAAGAGAAAACGGTGATGTCATTGTGTACGTACGGGGTAGAAGGGAGAGTTGTAAGGTTCTAGAAAGGATGTTGAATACTAGTTGTATGATGAGGAAAGATTTTTAAAAGTAAGGTATCAGTGTTGAATAGCGTGGCTGTGCGAAGGTCTAGTATGTTAGTCTTTTGTAATTTAAACTCCAAGACAATATATTGTAAAAGTTTATTTTTGTCTTTCTTTATTGTTTCATGACCAAATGTGAATGTAACAAAGTATTGTGAATGTGAGTTAATCTCCATTTACATTGCGTGACCAAGGAGCACTTGTTTCAGGATCTATCCTATGTGTGTTTGGAAGTTAACCATGTTGTGTGCCAAAGTACTCACTTTAAGATGAGCTATATTTATTCATATTTTTGATGTTGTGTATAAGGTACAGGGTTGGTGAGATTGAAATGTTGTTTGTATTGGTTTTTAAAATTGCCATGACCATATTGGTATTGTATATTTTATTCTATTTACTTTAATAGTACATATTTAACAAGGGTGTGGTCTGAAATTAAACTGAGATTGTAACAGGAGGAACAGTTTTTAAAAAAAATTATTTCGTCGTTTTTATTTCGATACCCTCTTTCTGCGTTAAAACATCTAAAACAGATAAAGGAATTAAAGACATGAAAAAGTATTTGTTGTCCTGTCTGTATAATTTTCCCCAGGCTACAAAATTTGGTACCAGGATTGGGCTAATTCCAAGCCAGTTTAGAGGGTTTTTGATTTTTGTAGGTAGTACAATATATATTACATTATACAATAGTGGTGAAGAACAGGTCAGCCGCTCCCGTGAGAAGGAAGGAGAGCCTGTTATCACGTGGAAACCATTGTAGAGCCTAGAGACCGGGCTGGAACATCTGGGACTGGCGCCAAGACGTAGAAATGTGACGGTGATCCAGAGCAACTGCGGCCAAGAAATCATCATGCTCTCTGCAAGAGAACCCCTTTCCCAGGTTTGTTGCACAAACTTTAAAGACTTGAGTTTTCAAAATGGTACATTCAGAGGATGAACAAACTGAACTGAATTTGAACGAACAAATTAGAGAGTAGACTTGAGGAAGCCATGCCAACTATAGATAAATTATGCAAAAGATCCTATGTATATGTTTCAAGGGAAAGACACATCACTCCATTTACAGGGGGTGTTGAGAAAGTTAGGAGATCTGTTGATGACTTTATTGAAGATGTCGAACAGGTGCTTCATGCTGGAAATCAGTTTGACTAGGATCAGCATCCCCTGATGCTATGGCCAATAAGAGGATGGTGCTCAGAGATTAACTTATAGAGGGCATCAGAGATACTTTCCTTAGAAGGAAGCTCCACAAGTTCATGCGGAATAACATTAAGTCCTTGATGATAGAAGTGTGAGAGGAGGCTTGTCTGTGGTTTGGAAGAGTCCTCAGGAAATGCAAAGACTGTAAAGTCAAAGTGTAGCAGTAGCCAGGCAGAGCACACAACTCTCAAAGCCCAGGAATCTAAGACTTTCACTCTAGACCGTGTACTTAAAGTAGTTGCAGAGCAGGGCAGAGTCATTAGTGAGTTGACTCAAGCAGTGAAAGGACTTGCTGATCAGAGAGGTGTTGCACATGCTCCTAGCAGTAGACCTAAGTTACAGCCTAGGTTCACAAAGGATGGGCAAGCAATATGTTTCAAGTGTCAGGCAGGAGGGCATGTGGCCAAGAATTGCCCACAGCAGTGAAGTACAAGGGATGTAGAGCCCAAGTCCTCCAATCCTCAGGTTGTTGTGAATCGGGCAATTCGGGGGAACCTCGCGGACTCAGATAATGTACAACCAATCTGTGACCAGTGCTGCGACATGCCATAGGAATGTGTTCTGTTGTTGAGCTTAAGATATCAGGCGTTGCTATCCATTGTCTGTTAGAAACAGGTAGTCAAGTGAGCACCATGAATGACCAGTTCTTTCGAGAACACTTGAATGGAGCAGATGAGGATATGTTGTCCACTGCTCGCTGGCTTAGGTTAACATCCACTAGCAGTCTTGATATTCCTTACCTTGGCTATCTAGAGCTACAGGTTCAAGCGATGGGCATGAAGGTTCCCAATTGTGGCTTTCTAGTAGTCAGAGATCCTGTTAGCACTGAACAACACGTCCCATACATTGTAGGCATGAACACTATAAGCCAATGTAGACAACTTGTCTACACCGAATTTGACATGACCCTCGAAGGAAAGTTGGATTCTGATTGGAGAGATGTTTTCCAGGAAGTGCAGATGCGCATTACTGAAAAGAAGGCCGTAGTCCGAATATCGGGAAAAGATACTGAGCACATACCTGCTGAATTGGTGGTTACCATTGTGGCAAGAAATACCACTGGAGATGCTGGTACTGACCATGAGATGTTACTTGAGCTACTTTACACCCCTCTACATGGTGGTCTTGTAGTTATTCCCATGCTTATTGACTCTTGTAGTCGTACAGTACCACTACATGTTTTAAACCTCTCTCAAAAAGATGTATGGCTCTCACCTAGAACCTACCTGGGTATATTGTCAAAGGCAAGAATGCATAGATAATGACCAGCAAGGTGCTGTAAGATTTCAATGGATCTCAACTGGCATGGAACAAGTGACTGTTGGTATAAAGGAAGAGGGTAGTAACCCCAAGTTAAAGTCAATTCTAGACAAACTTGACATTGGGGGTAGTGAAGAACAACAAGCTCAGCTGAGAGCTTTACAGGCTAAGTACCTGGATATCTTTGCAGTTGAAGATGAAGACCTTGGATACACTGACAAGGTCAAGCGTGAAATTCATTTAATTGATGATGAGCCCATTTCACAGCCATACTGTTATAGAAACATAGAAAACCTACAGCACAATATAGGCCCTTCGGCCCATAAAGTTCTGCCGTACATGTCCCTACCTTAGAAATTACTAGGGTTATCCATAGCCCTCTATTTTTCTAAGCTTTATGTGCCTATCCAAAAGTCTCTTATAAGACCCTATTGTATCCGCCTCCACCACCGTTGCCGGCAGCCCATTCCACGCACTCACCGCTCTCTGCATAAAAAACTTACCCCTGACATCTCCTCTGTACCTACTCCCCAGCACCTTAAACCTGTGTCCTCTTGTGGCAGCCATTTCAGCTCTGGGAAAAAGCCTCTTACTATCCACATGATCAATTTCTCTCATCATCTTATACACCTCTATCAAGACCCCTCTTATCCTCCATTGCTGCAAGGAGAAAAGACTGTGTGCACTCAATCTGTTTTCATAAGGCACGCTCCCCAATTGAGGCAACATCCTTGTAAATCTCCTCTGCACCTTTTCTATGGTTTCCACATCCTTCCTGTAGTGAGGCGACCAGAACTAAGCACAGCGCTCCAAGTGGGGTTTGACCAGGGTCCTATATAGCTGCAACATTAGCTCTCGACTCCTAAATTCGATTCCTCAATTGATGAAGGCCAATCAATATACCATATGCCTTCTTAACTACAGAGTCAACCTGTGCATCTGCTTTGAGCATTCGGAGATACTCAAAGATTGTAGGTCGGCTGCATAATGTAGTGAATTTGTGTCTTAGTGCAGGGAGTCCTCGTAAAACAAACCAGCTATTAAAACAGTCTTGGACGGAAGAGTGTCAAACTGCTTTTGACTTATTCAAAGAAAAACTGATAAGTTCACCTATCCACGGTTTTGCTGATTTCACCCAGCCTTTCATAGTGGAGACCAGTGCAAGCAGTCATGGACTAGGAGCTGTTTTACACCAGCAACAGGGAGAGGGAAAGAGCGTTTTTGCACATGCAAGCTGGCAATTGAGAAATACTGAAAAGAATGATAGGAATTATAGTAGCATGAAATTAGAGCTGCTTGCACTTAAGTGGGCTTTAGTAGAGAAGTTTCGTGGTTACTTATTGGGTTCCAAATTCACTGTAATTACTGACAATAATCCGTTATCCCACTTGAGAACTGCCAAGTTGGGAGCAATTGAGCAGAGATGGATCTCACAGCTGTCAGTGCTTGACTTTGATGTTCAGTATTGTCCAGATCAGAACAATATTGTGGCTGATGCTCTCTCCAGGCAGCCATTTGCAGGGGAGCCTGAGCCTATCTCAGAGGATGCTGAGTTTGACGGGTCTGTGGCTGACCAATCACAGCACTGTTCTTGTCCCGGCACTGGTAGCAGCTGGTCTTAGAGGCTGTAAGGTTAAGCAAATTCGAGCTCTTGAAGCTGGTACTAGTGATGTAAGTGATCTGATGCAGGGAAACACCCCAACTTTCCCGGGTTATTCTATCGGGGATTTGCACACTTTTCAGCAACAAGACCCTGTGTTAAGTGTCTTCAGAAATTTATGGAGCAGAATAAGAAAGCTAAATGGCAAGGAACGTAGAGCTCTGCATGAACTAGTTTTATCTCTGTTAAGCTGGTAGGTAGCAGAAGCTGATATCACTCCCCATGCTTCTCATCCTCCACTAGTTTTATCTCTGTTAAAGCATTGGGACAGGATCAGGGAGCACAAGTTATCGTATAGTTGAGGATGAGAAGCACAGGGAGTGATATCAGCTTCTGCTACCTACCAGCTTGAGGAGTAAAGTGTTAGGGTATGTACATGACTCGATGGGCCATCAAGGCATAGTGTGTACTCTTCACTTGTTAAGAAGCAGATGTTTTTAGGTGGGCATGCACAAGGATGTGGCACAGTGGATCAAAAATTGTCTGCATTGTGTGTTAACTAAAATGCCACACACTAAGATCCGCCCCCACCCCCATGAAATCATTTCTTGCTTCTAGGCTGCTCGAGGTTGCTGCTGTAGATTTCACTGTGCCTGAGCAGGCAGCTGATGGGCGTGAGCATGTCTTAGTAGTCACAGATGTCTTTACAACGTTCACCCAAGCTTTCCCAACTCAGGATCAAACAGCGGATACCACCGCAAAGGTTCTCTTGAGGGAATAGTTTATGAAGTACGGTGTTCCTGAGAGGTTATTTTCTGACCAGGGCCGTAACTTCAAAAGTGAGGTCATAGCTGAGCTTTGCAAACTGTATGGGGTAGAGAGAAGTCGTACTACACCCCATCATCCTACTGGCAACGCTCAGTGTGAGCATTTCAACAGGACAATGCATGATTTGTTGCATAAGTTGCCTCCAGAAAAGAAACGCAGGTGGCCAGAGGATTTACCCGAGTTAATGTATGCATATAATGTGACACCTCATGCAACCGCCGGATATTCCCCTTATTATCTTCTGTTTGGTGTTGATCCCCCCTTGCTAGTGGATGCTCTGCTGGGGTAAGAACAGTCTGTATACGGGAAATATGACTGGTTAGCCATACACCCAAAACGACTGAGTGATGCTCATGCCAGAGAAAAAAGAATACCCTGAACAAAAGGCTGCAGAATGTACTGCCTTACAGGAGGATAAAATTCATTGTCCTAAGATTGACATAAATGCATCGGTTTACCTCCGGAACGGACCATTAGGCTGTAACAAGATCCATGATTCTTGGAAATCAACTGTCTGGAGGGTGGTGGAGGTGCTGGACAACACATCCACTGTGGAACCTTTGGAGGGAGGGACTATCAAGAGGGTGAACAGGGTAGACAACAGACCCTGTGAGAACGTTCACACCCCAGTTACTCAAAGGAGACTGCAAACTCCTGTAATACGGGCTAGCACTCCCCTGGAACATGAATCAGATTCTGAGGATTCAGAGAATGGTGTGATATTGGGAGAAGGTGTGTTAGAACAGGGTGTACATAATCTTGACCATAGCCTTGACAGCAAAACTTCTGGAACTGAGACAGGAACTGTAGCACCCCGCAGGAGTAAAAGAGTAAATGCTGGATGGCACTCTAACCCACATCACGAACCAAGGTCAGTCCTAGATGTGACCTCCATAAGTCCTGCAGCAGTGTCACAGATACTGGCGAGTCTAACTTCAGTTCTATTCAGAGAAGCAGTTAAAGAGGATAAAGGTACCTTTGCAGTGAGCAAGTAATCGAGGATGTAACCAGGTGACCATTGAACTTTTTTTTATTGTTAAAGTGCACTTACGTATCCACCCTGGTAATGCTAAAATAATTGCCCATGCCATTAAGAGAAAATGGTGACATCATTGTACAGGTGTGGAGTTATAAAGTTCTAGAAAGGACATCAAATGCTAGTCGTATGGTGAGGAAAGATTTTTGTGAGTAAGGTAACAGTGCTGGATACTGTGGTTGTGCAAAGTTCCTTATTGGCCTAGTAGGTCAGTCTTTTGTAATTTAAACTCCAAGGCGATATATTGTAAGCATTTTTGTAAAAGTTTATTTTTGTCTTTATTGTTTCATGACCGAATGTGCGTGTAACAGAGTAATGTGAATATGTTAATCTCTGTTTACGTAGTGTGAGTGAGAAGAACTCATTTCAGGGTCTATCCTTTATGTGTTTGGAAGTTGAACTCATGTGTGCCAAAGTGAGTATATGTTAGTTAAGTTGAGATGTATTTATTCCTATTTTTGATGTTGTGTATAAAGTACAGGATTAGTGGGATTCGAATGTTGTTTGTATTGTTTTTTTCAGAATTGCCACAACTGTATTGGTTATGCATATTTTGTTTTAGTTATTTTCATATTGCATACGTAACAAGGGTGCAGTCTGAACTCAAATTGAGATTGTAACATCAGCAAATGTGTTTTTTAAAATTTATTCTGTCATTTTTACTTTGATATACTCTTTCTGCATTAAAACATCTAAAAGAGAGAAAGGAATTAAAGACCTGAAAAAGCATTTGTTGGCGTGCATGAGTAATTTTCCCCAGGCTACAAAACATAAATTTTTCAGATTCTGCTCTCTGTATTACTAAGAGATCTATTAAAATTATCACAGTTTACCTGTTGCCTACATTTAGTGAATATGCCATTCCTAGTGAGATGCTAGATTAATCCCCCGATAATTAAGCCAAGTGCTCACACCTAATTTAAATAATTAAGATTGAGTGATACACAAATAATGGCACAAAGCAATGCTTCATTTACTGAACTTTTCTAAACAAATTGCTGAAGAAAATTATTCAGTTTCTATTTTAAGTTGCATTCCTCCATTTCTGAATGTTTTCTGATTATATGGTTGAGCTTTATAATACACAGTTTGCAATTCACCAGTAGATGAAAGAAAAAGATTGAAGATTAGCTTTATTTGTCACACGTACATTGAAACATCAAAGCGTAGAGTGTTTGTGTCAACGACCACATGGTCCAAGGATGTGCTGGGAGCAACCCACAAGTTTCACTTCATTTCTGGCACCAACATAATCTTAATAATTGAGATTTTATTGTATTAAAGATCATAGCCACTGCATGAGCTGCTATGTTCTTTAAAACATCATTTTGGAGAGCAAGCACTATGCCCATAAGTATGCTTCCTGGAGCAGGAGGCATCAAGAGCAAGTTTGACAGAGCTATCCTAAAAGGTAAATAACATGCATCTGTTTTCATTGACAAAAGATGCAAACCCAAAGCGACTGAGGGAAGCAGGTAATCTGTAGCCAATTGTGAAGAACAAGAATGCCCGGTTGGAAAGGTAGAAAAGTTTGCAGTCTCCCCCCTTCGCTGTGAAAAGGGGACATCTCTTTTTCCCTTATTATTAGGCAGAGAGAGAGCCTGTGGTATCTTGAATTACCTGGTGAACGAGTAGTTTTTGGGGTACTCCAACTAACGTCTTTATTGATGCTTTGCCTGTACGCTTGAGTGCTTGGTGGAGGGTGCTGATGCTTTTTTGCTGGTGGGGGTGGGGGGTGTCATTACCTTGCTGCTTGTGAATGGGAGGAGTTTGGGGGTTTTGGGGTTCTAAAGTTTTAACTGTCATTCATACTTTGGGGCTCTCCTCTGTTTTCGTGGATGTCTGCAAAGAAAGAGCATTTCAGGATGTATATTGTATACATTTCTCTGACACTAAATGTACCTATTGAAAGCTACTGAATTTCCGGTTGAACTTGGATGAATATTTTGCATGACTTGAACAATGACGACTAGTCATGAATGGTGTTTCCAGATTATGACAATGCACCTCAATGCAATTGCTGCTGTGTCTAACATGATAAGACTTGGACACCACTACAAAGAACCATCATGCTAATGTTTTTAGGTACCTAAATTTCTGCCGTAATGCAGAGTAATCAGGATCAGCTCTCATTTTGAGGTGGGTGGGTATAAGGAGGTTTTCTTCTCTATTCTCTATATTTTTAACATTCCTTTTAGCCAGAAGAAAAAGAGACAGTTTCAATGCTGGAACAGAAGAATGTACACTCGGTGGTCACTTTATGAGGTACGTTCATGGTCATCTACTGCTGTAGCCCATCTACTTCAAGATCCAATGTGTTGTGTTTTCAGAGATGGTCTTCTGCACACTACTGTTGTAGCACATGGTTACTTCAGCTACTGTCGCCTTCCTGTCAGCTTGAACCGGTATGGCCATTCTCTAACCTCTCTCATTAACAAGGCATTTTCACGCATAGAACTGCCACCCACTGGACTTTATTTTTTGTTTTTTTGTTTTTTGCACCATTTTCTGTAAAGTTTAGAGACTGTTGTGTGTGAAAATCACAGGAGATCAGCCCCTTCTGGGATTCTCTAACCACCTGGTCCAGCACCATCAATTATTCCACAGTTACCATCACTTAGATCACATTTCTTTCCAATTCTGATGTTTGCACTGAACAAGAAGACCACAAGCCATAGCAGAATCAGGCTATTTGGCCCATTGAGCCTGCTCCACCATTCTATCATGGCTGAACCTTTTTTTCACTCTCCACAGCCCCACTCCCCGGCCTTCTCCCCGTAACCTTTGGTACTGCATCCAATCAAGAACCTATCAACCTCTGTCTTACCTACACCCAATGACCTGACCTCCACACCTGCCTGTGGTAATAAATTCCACAAATTCACCACCCTCTGGCTCAAGAAATTTCTCCACATTTCTGTTTTAAATGGATGCCCCTCTATTCTGCGGCCATACCCTCTTGTCCTAGGCTCCCTCACTATGCAAAACATCCATTCCACATCTACTCTGTCTAGGTCTTTCAACATTCAAGAGGTTTCAATATGATCCCCCCTCAACCTTCTAAATTCTAGTGAGTTTAGACCGACAGCCACCAAGCGTTCCTCATATGATAACCCTTTCATTCCCAGAATCATCCTTGTGAACCTCTTCTGGACCCTCTCCAATGCCAGCACATCTTTCCTAGATTAGGAGCCCAGAACTGCTCAGGGTGAGGCCTTACCAGTGCCGGAAAAGGATCATTTTATTCCCACTCACTGCCTCCTACCAATCAGCAAATTCTCTAACCATGCCAATAACTTCCCTGTAACACCATGGGCACTTAACTTGGTAAGCAGCCTCATGTGTGTGCACTTTGTCAAAGGCCTTATGAAAGTCCAAATAGACGACATCCACTGCATCCCCTTTATCTATCCTACATGTAATCTCCTCAACAGGTTTGTCAGGCAAGATTTTCCCTTAAAGAAACAATGCTGACTTTGTGCTATCTTGACTTCCGTCACCAAGTACTCCATATCCACATCCTTAACAATTGACTTCAACATCTTCCTAAACATTGAGATCAGGCAAACTGATCTATAATTTCCTTTCTGCTGCCTTCCTCCTTTCTTAAAGAGTGGAGTGACATTTGCAATTTTCCAGTCCTCTGGCACCCTGCCAGAGTCCAATGATTTTTGAAAGATCATTAATAATATCTCCGCAATCTCAGGGTGCAGTTCACCTGGTCTAAGTGACTTAGATACCCTAGGGTCTTTCAGCTTTTTGAGCACCTTCTCCCTTGTAACTGTAACTGAACTCACTTCTCTTCCTTCACACCCTTCAACATCTGACACACTGTTAGTGTCTTCCACAGTGAAGATTGATACAAGAAACTCTTTTAGTTAATTTGCCATCTCCTTGCCCCCCATTATTTTTCTCCTGCCTCATTTTCTAGCAGTCCTATAGAAACATAGAAAACCTACAGCACAATACAGGCCCTTCGGCCCACAAAGCTGTGCTGAACATGTCCTTACCTTAGAAATTACCTCGAGTTACAGATAGCCCTCTATTTTTCTGAGCTCCATGTACCTGTCTAGGAGTCTCTTAAAAGACCCTATTATATCCACCTCCACCACCATCGCCGGCAGCCCATTCCATGCACTCACCACTCTCTGCGTAAAGAAACTTACTCCTGACATCTCCTGTACCTACTTCCAAGCACCTTAAACCTGTGTCCTCTCATGCTAGCCATTTTAGCCCTGGGAAAAAGCCTCTGACTATCCACACGATCAATGCCTCTCATCATCCTATACACCTCTATCAGGTCACCTCTCATTCTCCGTCGCTCCAAGGAGAAAAGACAGAGTTCACTCAACCTGTTTTCATAAGGCATCTCCCCAATCCAGGCAGCATCCTTGTAAATCTCCTCTGCACCCTTTCTATGGTTTCCACATCCTTCCTATAGTGACGCAACCAGAACTGAGCACAGTACTCCAAGTGGGGTCTGACTAGGGTCCTATATAGCTGCAACATTACCTCTCGGCTCCTAAACTCAATCTCACGATTGATGAAGGCCAATGCATCGTATGCTTTCTTAACCACAGAGTCAACCTGCGCAGCAGCTTTGAGTGTCCTACGGACTCGAACCCCAAGATCCCTGTAATCCTCCACACTGCCAAGATTCTTACCACTAATACTATATTCTGTCATCATATTTGATCTACCAAAATGAACCTCCTCACACTTATCTGGGTTGAACTCCGTCTACCACTTCTCAGCCCATTTTTGTATCCTATCAATGTCCCGTTGTAACCTCTGACATCCCTCCACACTATCCACAACACTCCCAACTTTTGTGTCATCAGCAAATTGTCCACACACAGCCCTCTTTTATTTTTTAACATATTTGTAAAAGCTTTTACTATCCACTTTTATATTGTTTGCTAGCGTGCTTCCATATTTCATCTTTTCTCTCCTAATGATTCTTTTAGTAGCTCTCTAAAGGCTTTTAAAAGCTTCCCAATCCTCTGACTTCCCACTAATTTTTGCTTTATTGTATGCCCTCTATTTTGCTTTTATATTGGCTTTGATTTCCCTTGTCAGCCACGGTTGTACAATTTTACCATCTGAATATTTCTTTGTTTTTGGAATACATCTGTCCTGCACTTTCCTCAGTTTTTTTCCAGAAACTCATGGCATTGCTGCTCTGCTGTCATCCCTACCAGCATTTCCTCCCAATCTATGTTGGCCAGCTCCTCTCCCATACCATGGTAATTTCCTTTACTCCCCTGAAATACTGCTTTATCAGACTTTATTTTACCTCCCTATCAAATTTTAAGTTGAATTTAAGTTGTGATCACTGCCTCCTAAGGATTCTTTACCTTAAGTGCCCTAATCACCTTCAGTTCATTACATAACAACCCAATCCAGTATAGCAGATCCCTTAGTTGGCTCAATGACAAACTGCTGTAAAAAGCCATCTCATAGGCATTCAACAAACTTGCTCCTGAGATCCATTCTCAACTTGTTTTTTCCAATTGACCTGCAGGTTGAAATCCCCCATGACTATCATATCATTGCCCCTTTGACATACTTTTTCTACTTCCTGTTGTAATCTGTGGTCCCCATCCCAGCTCCTAACTCAACCGACAAGGATTCACTATCTTCCAATCCTATGTCACACCTTTCTACTGATTTGATGCCATTCTTTCCAGTAGAGTCACGCCAGCCCCTCTGTCCACCCTCCTATCCCTCCAACTCAATGTGTAACCTTGGACATTCAGGTCCCAACTACAACCATCCTTCAGCCACCATTCAATAATGGCCACAACATCATGCCCGACAATCCGTAAAAGTGCAACAAGATCATCCTCCTTATTTCTTATACTCCATGCACTGAGATATAACACTTTGAGTACTGTATTTGCTACCCTTTTTGATTCTGCATCTCTAATGCACTGATACTCACCCTGCTGACTGCAATTTTGTCCTATGATCTGCCTGCCCTGCCTGCCAGTCTGATTGCATGCTATCTTTGCTTTTTTATCATCCATCCTATCATGAGCCCCTTCATTCTGGTTTCCAACCCACTGCCAAATTAATTTAAGCCCTCCCCAACAACCCTAACAAACCTGCCCATGAGAACATTGGTCTCGTTCACGTGCAACCCATTACTTTTGTACAGGCAACATACATCAAAGTTGCTGGTGAACGCAGCAGGCCAAGCAGCATCTATAGGAAGAGGCGCAGCCGACGTTTCAGGCCGAGACCCTTCGTCAGGACTAACTGAAGGAAGAGCGAGTAAGGGATTTGAAAGCTGGAGGGGGAGGGGGAGATGCAAAATGATAGGAGAAGACAGGAGGGAGAGGGATAGAGCCAAGAGCTGGACAGGTGATAGGCAAAGGGGGATATGACAGGATCATGGGACAGGAGGTCCGGGAAGAAAGACAAGGAGGGGGGGTGACCCAGAGGATGGGCAAGAGATATATTCAGAGGGACAGAGGGAGAAAAAGGAGAGTGAGAGAAAGAATGTGTGCATAAAAATGAGTAACAGATGGGGTACGAGGGGGAGGTGGGGCCTTAGCGGAAGTTAGAGAAGTCAATGTTCATGCCATCAGGTTGGAGGCTACCCAGACGGAATATAAGGTGTTGTTCCTCCAACCTGAGTGTGGCTTCATCTTTACAGTAGAGGAGGCCGTGGATAGACATGTCAGAATGGGAATGGGATGTGGAATTAAAATGTGTGGCCAAAAATGTTTGACTCAAACTCGCTATCTCAGCCATATATCGTTTCTTGGAACGTGCCTCCGTCGCCAACTTACTCCAGTTGGCTTTAGGATTCGTTTCCAAGCCTCTCAATTTGGACCTTCTGAGGATCACATTTTATTGACTCTGCCTCTCGCCGCTTCTCCCGTCAAGCTCTGAAGGCGACGCTCTCCTCCATGAGGAGGTACTTGGTGTCCCTATCCCAGACCCTTCCACACCTTCAGGACACTTTCTTCGCCGTCTGTAATGGTCCTACCCGTTATTTCATCCTCCGTCGGATTCACGCCTGCAATTGCCGTTTTTTTGACTTTGTCATGTTAGGCAAAGATTGCAAGATCTTACATCTGCGGACTCCAGAGCCTGCTGGCCCCGACGCTAGCAGGCATGAACTTCAGATTGCGGGCCCCGCCATTGATCTCGGCGGCTCCAACACTTCAGGACATATTCAAAACCCGGACTCCAGCAACGACCATGGAGACATTCAAAGCGATCGCGCAAACACCAACTGCAACGCCAACCTTGAACTCCAGGCCGGGTCTTTATGTGCTGCTGTTGTGACTCCCGTCTCCCCTTCCCCCACCACCACTCCGCAGCCCCGTCTCCCTCAGATCCCACCGTCAGCTCCTGGGCCCTCAGAGGCTCCATCTTCCTCTCACCCCAACCCTCCCCTCTCCATTGACACCCCCAGCCTCCCCCTTCCCCCCTCTGATTCCAGCTCTCATCCGTGCCGGGTCTTTACCATCCCCTCCGACCTTCAACTGTCGGAGGAAGAACGCTCTGTTCTCAGTAAGGGCCTCACGTTTGTCCCCCTTCGCCCACACCTCAGCGAGTTCCGTGTTCGCCACGATGCGGAACTTTTCTTCCGCCGTCTCCGACTCCGAGCCTACTTCTTCGGCAAGGACTCTTCCACCCCCACCGATGACCCCTTCTCCCGTCTTCAACCCTCCTCTTCTTCATGGACACCCCGCTCTGGTCTTCTGCCTGCTCTGGATCTCTTTATTGCCAACTGCCGACGGGACATCAACCGTCTCGACTTCACCGCACCTTGTCCCCATTCCAACCTCACTCCTTCGGAACGCTCTGCTCTCCACTCCCTCCGCACTAATCCTAACCTTATTATTAAACCCGCTGATAAGGGGGGTGCTGTTGTAGTCTGGCGTACTGACCTCTACCTTGCCGAGGCGCAGCGACAACTCGCGGATACCTCCTCTTATTTACCCCTCGATTGTGACCCCACTAAGGAGCACCAGGCCATTGTCTCCCACACCATCACCGACTTTATCCGCTCAGGGGATCTCCCATCCACTGCTACCAACCTTATAGTTCCCACACCCCGCACTTCCCGTTTCTACCTCCTACCCAAGATCCACAAACCTGCCTGTCCTGGCCGACCTATTGTCTCAGCTTGCTCCTGCCCCACCGAACTCGTTTCTGCATACCTCGACACTGTTTTATCACCCCTTGTTCAATCCCTTCCGACCTATGTTCGTGACACTTCTCACGCTCTTAAACTTTTCGATGATTTTAAGTTCCCTGGCCCCCACCGCTTTATTTTCACCATGGATGTCCAGTCCTTATATACTTCCATCCCCCATCAGGAAGGTCTCAAAGCTCTACGCTTCTTTTTGGATTCCAGACCTAATCAGTTCCCCTCTACCACCACTCTGCTCCGTCTAGCGGAATTAGTCCTTACTCTTAATAATTTCTCCTTTTGCTCCTCCCATTTCCTCCAAACTAAAGGTGTAGCTATGGGCACCCGTATGGGTCCTAGCTATGCCTGCCTTTTTGTTGGGTTTGTGGAACAATCTATGTTCCGTGCCTATTCTGGTATCTGTCCCCCACTTTTCCTTCGCTACATCGACGACTGCATTGGCGCTGCTTCCTGCACGCATGCAGAACTCGTTGACTTTATTAACTTTGCCTCCAACTTTCACCCTGGCCTCAAGTTTACCTGGTCCATTTCCAACACCTCCCTCCCCTTTCTAGATCTTTCTGTCTCTGTCTCTGGAGACAGCTTATCCACTGATGCCTACTATAAGCCTACTGACTCTCACAGCTATCTGGACTATTCCTCTTCTCACCCTGTCTCTTGCAAAAACGCCATCCCCTTCTCGCAATTCCTCCGTCTCCGCCGCATCTGCTCTCAGGATGAGGCTTTTCATTCTAGGACGAGGGAGATGTCTTCATTTTTTAAAGAAAGGGGCTTCCCTTCCTCCACTATCAACTCTGCTCTTAAACGCATCTCCCCCATTTCACGTACATCTGCTCTCACTCCATCCTCCCACCACCCCACTAGGAATAAGGTTCCCCTGGTCCTCACCTACCACCCCACCAGCCTCCGGGTCCAACATATTATTCTCCGTAACTTCCGCCACCTCCAACGGGATCCCACCACTAAGCACATCTTTCCCTCCCCCCCCCTGCATTCCGCAGGGATCGCTCCCTACACAACTCCCTTGTCCATTCGTCCCCCCCATCCCTCCCCACTGATCTCCCTCCTGGCACTTATCCGTGTAAGCGGAACAAGTGCCACACATGCCCTTACACTTCCTCCCTTACCACCATTCAGGGCCCCAAACAGTCCTTCCAGGTGAGGCATCACTTCACCTGTGAGTCGACTGGGGTGATATACTGCGTCCGGTGCTCCCGATGTGGCCTTTTATATATTGGTGAGACCCGATGAAGCCACACTCAGGTTGGAGGAACAACAACTTATATTCCGTCTGGGTAGCCTCCAACCTGATGGCATGAACGTCGACTTCTCTAACTTCCGCTAAGGCCCCACCTCCCCCTCGTACCCCATCTGTTACTCATTTTTATGCACACATTCTTTCTCTCACTCTCCTTTTTCTCCCTCTGTCCCTCTGAATATACCTCTTGCCCATCCTCTGGGTCACCCCCCCTCCTTGTCTTTCTTCCCGGACCTCCTGTCCCATGATCCTGTCATATCCCCTTTTGCCTATCACCTGTCCAGCTCTCGGCTCTATCCCTCCCCCTCCTGTCTTCTCCTATCATTTTGCATCTCCCCCTCCCCCTCCAGCTTTCAAATCCCTTACTCACTCTTCCTTCAGTTAGTCCTGACGAAGGGTCTCGGCCTGAAACGTCGACTGCGCCTCTTCCTATAGATGCTGCTTGGCCTGCTGCGTTCACCAGCAACTTTGATGTATGTTGCTTGAATTTCCAGCATCTGCAGAATTCCTGTTGTTTACTTTTGTACAGGTCATAGCTCTCTCAGAAGAGATCCCAATGATCCAAGAACCTGAAGCCCTGTCCCCTGCACCGGCTTCTCAGCCACACATTAATTTGCCAAATCATCCTGTTTCTACTCTCACTGGTGTGTGGCACAGGCAGCAATCCAGAAATTACTTCCCAGGGGATCCTGCTTTCTACCCAGTTCTCTAAATTCTCTTTTCAGGATCTCTTTGCTTTTCCTTCCAATGTCATTGGTGCTAAAATGTACCAAGACATCTGACTGCTCTCCCTCGCTCTCCAAAGTGATATGGATGCGATTCAAATTGTCCCTGACCCTGGCACCTGGAACACAATGTACTATTTGAGTGTCCTGTTCGCATTCACAGAATCTCTTGTCTGTTCCCCTGACTACTGTTCCACTCTTCCCTTGGACTTCCCATGGACTCAGTGCCAGTAACCTGGTCTCCATGGCATTCTCCCTGGAGGTCACCCCCCACAACGGTATCCAAAGCTGTATATTTGTTATTGAGGGGAATGGGTACAGGGTTACTCTGTTCTAATTGCCTATTCACATTTCCGTTTCTCCTGACAGTCACCCAGCTACTCGCCCCCTGCATCAACTGAACCTGCTACCCATGCCTGCAGGCTTTCATGCATTGAGTTTCTACCACATGATTGGCTGATTAGATATTTGCATGAATGAGCAGGTGTGCCTAATAATGTGGCCACACAGTTTAAACATTTTTTTCATTTATCAACAGAGTCACACAGAAGTTGAACATCACATGAGATCCATTAAAAAGGTCTTCTCCATTGTGAATGACAAAGTGCTAATGCCACTTGGCACAAACAGAATGTCCAACAGTGAGGTTTGAAATGACTTTTATTCTTGAGGAAATGTTTGGGGTTTGGAACTACTTGGTGCTTTTTTAGTTTCCTTATGAGACAAGTGTCTTTTACCTTTATTCATTTGTCTAAAACAATCAAATTGACAATATTCTCTCAATCAGGTCTGAGGAAGATTGGTTTCTACTTTAAATGCAGTTCCAAGTCTGTGTTTTCACTTCAAACAATTGTCCTGCGTTTCTTTGAAGAACATCAACAAAAGCAGTTCTAAAATTGCAAAGGGGTATGGAGGCTTGTGATGACTGAAGATCATATCTAAGTGATATTGAAATGATTTAAATGTATTTGCTCTTATAGTGTGTAATAACTAAACGTTTCAATGAAAAGATGAGATGATTTCCTCAGAATTGTTTAAATGATTGATTTTGTTGGAGAGATGTTGCTGCATTTCTCAATGGCATAAGATCAGGATAGTTTAGGGGAAAAGAAAACATGCATTAAAATTATTCTTTTATGCGATAAATGATGTAGTTCATATAGAGAGCACATTTTTCAGAATCAGTATTAGAATCATATTTAAGGGTTTGAAGTTGTGTTGTCATATTGGTAGTGATCATTTTAACACTGTCACATGAAGTTAATTTTTCTGCTCTTTTAAGATGGATGGGTGACTAAAATGATCAAATCATTCTCTGCTAATGTGTGACACTAGAATGGGAACTTCAGTTAGGATGGTAAAAACAGTTGAATGGCTGTCATGCAATACAGACAAGAAATGCTGGAGGAACTCAGCAGGTCAGACAGCATCTATAGAAATGAATCAACAGTCAACATTTTGGCCGAGTCCCTTCATCAGGACACACAAGGAAGGGTGAAGACTCCAGAACATAAAGGTGGGAAAAGGGGAAAAGGATAGCTGGACAGTGATAGGGGAAGACAGGTGGGTGGGAAAGGTAAATGGCTGTAGAGGAAGGAATCTGATAGGAGAGGAGAGTGGACCACAGGAGAAAGGGAAGGAGGAAGGGACCCACAGGGAGGTGATAGGCAGGTGAAAAGAGGTAAGAGGCCAGAGTAGGGAATAGAGGAGGGGGGAGGAGGGATTTTTTTAACCAGAAAGAAAACTCAATATTCATGCCATCAGGTTGGAGGTGACCCAGACAGAATATAAGGTGTTGCTCCTCCATCCGGAGGGAGGCCTCGTCATGGCACAAGAGTGGACCACGGACCGACATGCTGGAATGGGAATGGGAAATGTTTGGTCACTGAGAAGTTCTCATGCGCCATCAATATAGAACAGGAGTTAAAAAAATAATAGTCCTGTTATACTAAGGTTCTTGGATTCAGAGTGGCGCTGTTCACAGTAGAACATAACATTGCCTGAAATATCTCTTTCCAATCGAGCAAAACCTAATTTAGTAATTTTTTTTAATTCAGTGCAATGGTTTGCAACAATTAAACAACATTAATCCCTCACTACCTTTACTCTGTGAGGAGGCTAATTAAATTGTGCATGTCCCTTTTGACCCTCACCAGATTTTAAATATGCAGCATAAAACAGCAACATAGTAAGTACCCCAACCAGATGCATCTCGGTTTGGTATGGCAAAGCTCTGCACATGACTATAATGAAATGCAGAGTTGTGGATACAGCTCAATACATCACGGAAAACATCCTCCCCTCCATTGACCCTCTCACTGCCTTGGTAAAGCAGCAGCATAATCAAAGACCCCATTCGCCCAAGTTGTCCTCTCTTCTTTCCATCTCATCAGATAGAAGATACAAATGCCTGGAAGTACGTACCACCAAGCTAAAGGACAGGCACTGTTAGAAAGCTGTTGTATGATCCCTTAGTACAATAAAACATAATCCACCTTGCTATGGCTTTGTACCTAATTTTCCTCCTGCACTGTAATTTCTCTGTAGCTGTTGCACTTCATTCTGTATTATGATTTTAAAAACTTAATGTTTAGCTTCATCCCACTGCCCAAAGCCGTACTGGTTAGTAGATTAATTGGTCATTATAAATTGTCCCCTCATTCAGCATCGCTTGTGTCAGTGACAACGTAGCAGGCTCACAACTCACTGAACCAAACTGTACATCTTTGGAAAGAGGAAGGAAACGGGAGCAGCTGAAGGAAACCCACACAGTCACAGGGAGAACTTACAGTAGAAACTACAGTGGGAATTGAACCCTGATTTTACAGCTAGTGCTACACTACCATGTCACTCGATAATTGTTTTCTCTTGTATTTATTTATTGATTGATACTTAATTTATGTAGCGATGCAGCCTGGAGTAAGCCCTTCTGGTCTTTCCAGCCACAATGCCCCAGCAACCACTGGCAATGCTGATTAAACCTACCCTAAACATGACAATTTACAATGACCAATTAACATACCCGGTCCGTCGATGGACTGTGGGAGGAGATCGGAGCACCTGGGGAAAACCCACACATTTCATGGGGAAGACATACAGAGACTACTTACAGATAGTGTTGGAATTGAATTCCGAACTCCGACGGCCTAAGTAATGGAGTTGTACTAACCACTGCTCTCAACCTCAGTGTGCCAATGCAATGAAATAATCTGTACGGATGGCATGTAAAATAATGTTTTTCACTGTACTTTGGTATGTGTGACAATACTTAACCAAATTACTAATTTACCAGTTTAAGGCTGTTCCAGAAGAGCATAATCCAACAAAATGAGGCACTGAGACCAGAAGGACCAAAATATTATACAATGACTTATGTTCTGACGGGTATTTTAAGAGAGAAGGGTGAAGTTTAGTGAAGGAAAAACATAAAGGTAGGACCTTCCTTGTCATAGTCTAGGACCCAACAGCACAGCCCCAGAATAGGATATCCTTTAGAACGAAGATAAGAAGGAATTTCTTCAGGCAGATGTTGGTGAGTTTGTGGAAGTCATTGCTACAAACAGCTGTGGAGGCTAAATCATTGGGTATATTTAAAATGGAGGTTGATAGTTACTTGATTAGTAAGGGCATTAAATGTTATGAGCGGGATGAAGACTGAAGAATAGGGTTGAGAAAGAAAATAAATCAGCCATGATCAAATGGCTTTGTGGTCTCTGCTCTATGTACCTATTTATATTCTTTGACTTTACCTGGCTCTGGGCCTGCATTCACTAGGAATCAGAATAAGAGGTGACCTCATTGAAACCTATTGAATATTGAAAGGCCTCAATAGAGTAGATGTGGAGGTGATGTTTCCTCTGGTGGGAGAGCCTAAGACCAGAGGACACAGCCTCAGAATAGAGGGGCATCCTTTTAGAATGGAGATGAGAAGGAAATTCTTTGGCCAGAGAGTGGAGAATCTGTGGAATTCTTTGACACAGGCAACTGTGGAAGCCAGGTCTTTATATATATTTAAGGCAGAGGTTCTTGATTGGTCTGGACATCGAGGGATATGAGGAGAAGCCAGGAGATTGATGCTGAGAGGAAAACTGTATCAGCCATGATGAAATGGCAGAGCAGACTCAATGGGCCAAATAGCCTATTTCTGCTCCTGTATCTTATAGTCTTATGATCTATATTTAAAGCAGAGTTTGGTAGGTTCTTGGTTAGCAAAGGCATCAAAGATTATGGGGATAAGGCAGGAGATTGGAGTTGAGAGGGATATTAAATCAGCCATGATGGAATGGTGGAGCAGAATTGACAGGCCAAATGGCCTAATATTACTCCTATGTCTTATAGGCTTATGGTCTTGGTAGTTCATATATGTGAGTACAAATATAGGATGTTTGTTATATTTAGATTGTGCTCAACTTGACAGTCAAGAACTGATTCGTGAGAGAAATATATACAACGATCCCCAATCTTCTGCCAGTATTGAGGATACTAAACAAGTTAGACGCCATTTGTAATGAAACATTTGTGTTTCAGGTCAATGAGAGGCCATTTTAATTGCTGAGTACATTTAGCAGTTTCTGTTTTTATTTTGGATTTTCAGAATTTGCTGTGGTTTTTCTTTTGTCCTTTTTGTCTTGCAAGTGGTTGGTTGCCCACTCAATGACTTTTATCTGCTTAATAGGAGAGATTCGGAGTGTCCTCGCTTCTTGGTCCAAATCTTTGCCTTTTTAGCTACTGGCCCTACTTCAATTCAGTTGCATTGTAGAGCTGAGATTCATTGAATTAAAATGCCGATCACCTCCTCTTAGAGTAGGGGTCCCAAACTCTTTTATGCCATGGACTCCTACCATTAAGCAAGGGGTCCATGGACTCTAGTTCGTAACCTTGCTTGGAGCCATAGAATAATACAGAATAGAAACAGGCCCTTCAACCCAGTTAGTCCATTCTGATATTGATGCTGGTTCCAAGCCAACCTCATTTGTCTGTATTTGGCCCATATCCTGTGTAGGAGCCATGTATCTGTTCTCTATCTGCTTTGTATTCTATGTTGTGCATTTACTATATTCATTATGGTAACTAGTCACATGAGTGGAGCATGGCAAAAGCGATGGGAATAAGTTATGTAATCTTATTTAGTGGCAGTTTGTAGCTTGGGACTGCCGGAGGTCATATCTTTTGCTGACCATTGAGATAAGACTCAATAATGCTTAATTGTATGTTTGCTAATTGATAATAAAGGATCGAATAAAGGGTTCAACTTTTGGAGCGATCACTGGAACTGTGGGTGCGTCACGCAAGAGTAACAGTTGTATGGTCGCAGGTGGTGGTAATTGTTTTACTTTCGTTTCTGGTTTGGTTTTGCCACTACATCTTTCATAACTATTCCTAAATCTGTACTTATCAAAATGTCTTTTAAATATACCTACCTCAACCACTTTCTCTGACAGCTCATTCCATATGGTGTACATATTGCCCTTTGCATGAAATTGCCCCTCAGGTCCCATTTAAATCTTTCACCTCTCTCCTTTCCAGATTTTTGCTTCTCTTTCTCTGGAAAAAAGATTGTGTTCACTCTATCTATACCCTACTTTTTCAAGACCAATAGAGTATGAGCCCCAGGCATGAGGAAGCAGCTTTTTTGTCAGAGATATTTACATCTTAAATATCTCCATAGGGGTTAACTGTAAAATATGATTACCAAAAAGTAGATTGCAAACTTGCTTTGACCTGAAATGAATAGTCTGAGCAATTGTATAGTTAGTTAAAATAATTAATACTCATCATTTCAGAAGCAGTTATATTTTATGCTTTATTCTGCCAAATTTTGTTCAACAAAGACAATCTGTGCTCGATGCTTCACTTTCTGAACTGGCTCATTGATGATTCCCTTTGAAATCTTCTGAGTCACAGAGGCCTCTAAAGACAAAGATGTTTTATATGAATTCAGCACCTTTTAAGATGATGGGACTGAAGTAAGTATTTTGTCTCTGAATCTATATTTTCAGGATACATTGATTTGAAATGAAAATGATGCCAGAAGGTATATGACAACTTAATCCTTGGTTTGAATTGTTAAAGAATATATTTTTAGGATTAAATGATTTTTTCACCATTTATAGATTGAAATCCCAGAGAAGCTTGCAGTTCTATTTGGCTTTTCAATTCATATAACATCCCTCACAGTTAAAATGCTCTGAAATGCTAATGTCACTGCAGTATTAAAGCATAATGCTGTTAAAAACATACCTCTATTGTTATTCTTGTATAAAGAACATAGTGAATTAATGCATCAGCCATGGCCAAGTCTTTCCAGTAAAACTCCAAAATCCACTCTCCGGCCTTTTGAAAATCCCAGTGGTTCATTAGCCGGCTCAACGGATGACATTTATAGCGTTTGCTTCCGACTTGCCGGACTTCTGTTCCCTGCTCACTGGGAACCTGCTTCTCACGCTCCTGTCTCTGCATTCTCTCTCAACTGATGAGGGCCCCATTTCTTACAATCTCTTTTAAATTAATTGGTCCATGGGGAAATTTATTATAATTTTGTGCAAACCTTAAAAAGAAGAATTAAAAATGTGCAAAGGTTTTAATATCAAATAACATCTCATGGTCTGGAGAATCTCCTAAACCGACATCACCAAAGTCCCGAATATGTTGAATTATTGAAGTTTTACTGAACATTCGTAAATCCTCAAATGATCACTTTGCACTAAAATGGACTTTGTTTTTTTGTTTGATTTAAATGTGTTCTTTCTTGCAAAAATATGCATTAACTAAGTTTAATTTGCCCTGAGTGGCCACTTTATTAAATATACCTGTATGTGCACCTGCTTGTTAAAGCAAATATCTAATCAGCTAATCATGTGGCAGCAACTCAATACATAAAAACATACAGACGTTGTCAAGAAATTCAGTTGTTGTTCTGACCAAACATCAGAATGGGAAAGAAATGTCTTCTGACTTTGACCATGGAAAAGGTTGCTTCAGTATCTCAAAAACTGCTTATCTCTTGTGATTTTCACATACAACAGTCTCTAAAGCTTACAGAGAAAACATCCAGTCAGCGGCACTTCTGTAAGCAAAAACACTGTGTTAATGAGAGCGGTTAGAGGAGATTGTCCAGACTGGTTTGAGCTGACAGGAAAATAACAGTAACTCGAATAACCACGCGTTACAACAATGGTGTGCAGAAGAGCATCTCTAAAAGCACAATGTGTTGAAACTTGAAGTAGATGGACTACAACAGCAGCAGCAGACCATGAACAGACTCTGAGTGGTCACTTTATTAGGCGCAGGAAATAAAGTGGCCACTGAGTGTACGTTCCTCTTATGAAGACCATATTTAATCATGATGCAGCTGCAAGTAAGTTATTTAGCATCTGTGCATACATTGTGACGAAAAACCAAGTTATCAGAAGATTGATGCTGATGAGAGAGATAAAGGAGACAAATGGAGAAACGTTCAAAATGTTAATGAGAGAGGAGAGAGATAATGACAAGAGACACAATTCCGAGTATTGACAGACCAGTTGCTTTGAACCTGAACTGTTTGAAGTTTGATGGACAGGCGATACCCCAGCAGGGGGATAAAAAGAATGGGTTCGCTAAGGCACAGGACAAACCACGAGATAACGAGACCCTGGAAGAGCAGTGTGCCCCACAAGTTGGTGGGAGTTGGAGGTCTGGTTCGAGGGAACCGACCATAGACTGACAGGGTGAAAAGGGACGATCGGCGGGAACCTGGTGTGTGTGTCCGCCTTTGCCTGGGTGCCGGGTTCACCGCGGAAGAACGGTCGTATCTGGAACGGAGGGGTCACAGTCGGTGACCACAGAAGACATAAAAGGATTTGCCCAAAAGCTAACTGCGAAGAACATCAAAGGTCTATTTGAATCAAAATTTGCATTCTCTCTCTCTCTCCAATGGCACAACAGCGATTACTGCGAACTGTACCAAGCTGAACTGAACTCTGCGTCACTTGAGACAGATCAGTTTACCCCTAGACTGCGACAGAGCTTAGTTGATTCCTATTACCCTAGTTCTGTGTACATGTGTGTTTTATCATTGCTAATCTGTTGCATTTATATCCCTATGATTAGTGTACTGTGTTACTTATTTCTTTAATAAAACTTTATTAGTTTCTCTTAAACCAGACTCCAACTAGTGGTCCATTTCTGCTGGTTTGGCAACCCAGTTACGGGGTACGTAACAACATGCACTTGTGCATATGAGAATAAACTTGAATTTGATGTTCTACAGCTCGGAAGTGGGCCCTTTGGCTTTGCTCATCTACCATGCTGATTGTCCTGTTTATCTATGCTCATTCCATTTGCCTGCATTAGGCATCTATCCCTCTTCTCCTTCCCTTTCCAAGTGCTGTTCAAACATTACAGATTATTGAACATAGAACCACACCTTCAACACACAATGCCAACATTTCAACCTACTCCAAGGTCAATCTAACACTTTTCTCTTACGTAGTTCATAACCCTCCATTTTCGTTCGTCCATGTGCCTATCTATGAGTCTCTAAAATGTCCCCATAACGTCAGCCTTAACCAACACCCCCAACTTACCACGGACGGCTTTCCTAAAGCTTTCCCCACACATCTTAAAAAGATGTCTCTTTGTATTAACCATTGCCATCCTGCGAGAAAGGTGCTGTCCGTCCACATAAGATATATCTTATATTTCTTATCATCTCGTACACCTCTGTAAAGCCATCTCGGCTCCTCCTTCACTCAAAAGTGAAAAGCCTTGGCTTACTCAAACTTTCTTCATAAGGCATGTTCTCCAGTCCAAGCAACACCTTGGTATATCTCCTCTGCATCCTTATTAAAGCTTCCAGATTCTTCCTATAATCGGGCAACCAGAACTGAATACAATACTCCAGAGACTTATAGAGCTGCAACTTTGCCTTGTGGCCCTTGAATTTAATCCCCTGATCAATAAAGGCCAACATCCCATACATCTTCTTAATCACCTGGACAACTTGTAACGCAACCTGAGGCAGCTCATTAAAGCACCGTCCTCTGGATGAAAAGAAACTTGCCCCTCAGATCTCTTTTAGACTTCTCCCCTCTCATCCTAAATCTGTGTCCTCTTCACTGGGGTGAAAAAAAAGCTGTCTACCTTGTCTACGCTCCACATGAACTTATAAACCTCTACAAGTTCACTCCTCAGCCTCCAGCACTCCAGTGAGAGTAAACACAGTCTATCTAATCTCTTCTTACAGCTGAAGCCCTCCATTCCAGGCAAGTAAAAATTGTGAATAATCTCTGAGGTCTTCCTTATGCTACCATATCATTTCTGTAGTGTGGAAGCCAGAAAGGTATACAAGACTCCAAATGCGGCCTACCAAAGTAGGTACAGCTTCCTCAGCCTACGAACATAAGCATATGCCAAATGCCTTTTTCACTACCCTGTACACCTGTGTAGCCACTTTCAGGAAGCCATGAGCCTGCACACCGAAGTCTCTCTGTAAATCAACACTCTTATCTCCCTGTCACTTACTCTATATGTGTTGCCAATGCTTGATGCCTCACAACGCATTACCTCACGCTTACCTAAATTTAATTCCACCTCTCACTGCGGCTGATCATTGGAAAGAATTGGAATTGGTTTATTATTGTCACATGTACTGTGATACGGTGAAAAAAGTTGTCATCCATGCAGTTCTTGCAAATCATTTCATGACACAGTGCTTTAAGGTACAACAAAATAAGACTATAACTATGTAGCAGCTACAGAGAAATTGCAGTGCAGTTAAATAAAAAGCACACGATCATAATGAGGTCAATCTTGAGGTCAAGAGTACATCTTATTGCACTAGGAGATTATTTACTAGTTTTATAACAGCGGGTAGAAGCTGTTCTTCAGCTTCTTTTTGGTATATGCTTTCAACTTTTATATCTTCCCTCAATCAAAGTGTGGCGGGGTGGCTATGTCTCTATAAAGGAGACGTAAAGTGCTCCTTCCCTCTGCTAGACTGTAGGTCACCCTCAGGCAAGGTGTAGCATTTGCTTAGCATCTTAATCAGCGTTAAGTGAAGTGTTAGGAGCAGGTGGTGGATGGTCATATGAGCATCTGGTGCATATCACAAATCCTGATTACGCATCTCCTGATTCCAGGCAGACAATCTCTGAAGAGTATTGATAATGGCTGGGATTATCGATCTTGTAAAAACACTGCGCAGAAAAAGGCAATGGCAAACCACTTCTGTAGAAAAATTTGCCAAGAACAATCATGGTCATGATCGCCCACGTCATGCGACATGACACATAATGATCATGATGACCCAGTGGAAGAGGTAGAAGAGGTAACGTTCAGGGTGAGTGGGGTCTTCAACTATGCGGTTCCAAAGTTTTGATTGTTAAATTCCAGGAATGCCATTAGTCAGCAGTTAGAGAGGCATAGGTTAATCTAGAAGAGCACACATAAAGTTGTTAAGGAGCAGTTGTATTTGAGTAATAACTTTATTGAAGAGTAAACAGGGAGGGTTAATGAGAGTGGCCAATATGATGTGGGATGCATAGTTTCAGCAAGGAATTTTTAGCTAATCAGGAAACTGAAGGGAGAGTGACACTGAAATAACAAGCCCACCCACCCCCATTGGTTGGGGTCAACCACACATGTTACATCCCAGCTGTCTGTGAAACGCAAGCCAGTACGAAGTGGAGAACAAGCCGTTGTCCACGCAGCAGGCTCCCCTTCTTCATGCAGCTGATGAATCTAAAGGAACGGCAGAGACCAATACAGTTTCGCACAAATGGCATTGCAGGAGATGCCAGTCAGCGTTGAACTCATTGTAGGTCTCCCTTAGGGACTTCAGCTTGGGATCTTTCCATGATTTTACTCCCAAAGCCTTGAGTGGATGTGAATAGATATAGCCGCAAGGCAGCGGAGACTTGAGATCAGAGAATTTTATCTTCGAGGTGAGTTGCCAGCCACGACTGATGAGCCCCCTCCGCCCAAAGTGATTGGTGTTAGTCGCCCGTAATCCATTCCTTGCCTCTTCACCTGTCAGTAGAAACTGTTCTGCCTGGTTTAGTAGCTAAGCCACACGTGGATGCTAGGAGCTGTTAGGCTATTTGAGACACACAACATTGAGAGCATTTAATAAGTAGTGGGAACTCCACCCCCCCCCCAGGCCCATAACAACCTTAAGAAACCAACACTGAAATCAATATGAAGGGTCCTGATGACGAGTCTCTTGCTGAAACTTCGACTGTTTACTCTTTTCTGTAGATGTTGCCTGGCCTGCTGAGTTCCTCCAGCATTTTGTGTGTATTGCTGAAATATATATTGCGTCAATTAGAAAAAAGCTAAGGGCATTGATAAAGACAACCTTCAATCATTTATTTGTGCTCTGCAAGTCTTGGTCTGGGCTACCTGTTTCAACTGGTATCTATTAATGTTATACACTTTAGTGTAAAGGCTTATTTGTGGATGATGCCACAATTAGTAGTAAAATGGTAGTGAAGAAGACGTGTTGGTTAAGTGGATACAAATTTGGCAATATGCAGGTAAATCTGGAGGAGTGAAATATTTCAAGGCAAGTGAATATATAACAAATGGTAGAATACTAGAGTGTTCTAATTGTTGTAATTAGCACAATACAGCACAATAGGGTCCTTTGGCTCATGATGTTCAGGCCCTTGGGCCCACTAATTGTGTTCTTTCTTGTAAAAGCAGTGTTTAATTTATGTTAATTTATGTTTTTGCTCTGAATGCTACTTGTATGATGCAATGTGCCTGGGCTATTTTTGCAAGTAAGTTTTTCATTGTACCTGGTCACACATGCATTTGTGCGTATGATAATACAGATGACTTTGACTTTGCACATCAAAAAATATTGAATTGTTCAAGAAAGCATGTAGGACTATCAGCCAAGGCATGGAGTAGAACAGAAAGTTTGGTAATGCTGGAATTGTGTAAAACACCAGTCAGGTCACAGCTGGCGAGTGATGTTCACAGTTCTGGCCACTGTACTACAGGAAGAATATCAGAGCAGGGTACACAAGATATTTATGAAGATGCTGCTGGGTTCATTACAATGCATCCATACATTCTAGTTATGAGGTGTACAAGATGATGAGAGGCATTGGTCATGTGGATAGTCGGAAGCTTTCTCCCAGGGCTGAAATGACTAGCACAAGAGGGCCTAGTTTTAAGGTGCATGGAAGCAGGTACAGTGGAGGTGTCAGGGGTAAGCTTTTTACTCAGAGAGTGATGAGTGCGTGGAATGGGCTGCCGGCCACGGTGGTGGACGTGGAAACGACAGGGTCTTTTAAGAGACTCCTGGATAGGTACATGGAGCTTAGAAAAATAGAGGGCTGTGGGTAAGACTAGGTCATTTCTAAGGTAAGTACGTGCTCAGCACAGCTTTGTGGGCCAAAGGGCTTGTATTGTGCTTTAGGGTTTCTATGTTTCTATTATTTTAATCCTGTGGGATCAAATGATTTTGTCTCAGGCTTTAACAAGCACATTTGGGCTTCATTAATTGTTTCAACACATGTTAATTAATCAATTAGCCAACCAGAAAGAACCTGGTACTAACATTATTAACCCTCTAATCATTCATCAAAGATGAATAGTGCAATGCTAAATTGCCCTGATAAGTTGTGGAAAATCATGAACAAAGATAAAGGGGGTAGAGTGCATAAAAAGTAGGAATGAAAGCAGTAGCTTCCATGGTGAACAATCATATTAAGTTCAGAGGAAAATATCATCATTTCTGGAAAATTTACTCGTTAGATTCCTAGTTTCATAATACTATAAGGCACAGGAGGAGAATGAGACCATTCAAGCCATCAAGTCTGCATCGCTATTCCGTCAGGGCTGATTTATTATCCCTCTCAACCCCATTCTCCTGCCCTCTGCCTGTAACCGTAGATACCCTTACTAATCAAGAAACTATCAACTTCCATTTTAAATATCCCCATACCCTTCTACTCAATCATACAGGCAGTAACTACAGCACAAATGGCAATTTCCATGATCAACATGATATTTATACATAACTACAAAGAAGCAGAATAATTCAGTATTGTAAGTTGAAATTTCTTGAGCTCAGCAGTTGCATCAGTGTAAGATTTGATCAATGCATTTCAACATATTGTAGCACTTTTAATAATCATCAAAAGCTATAGTCAGCGGTAGTGAATATAGTTGAGTAATTCACCTATCACACTCTAACAAGCGATTATAATTAATAAAAAACTAACTGCCGTTCAGTGCTTTTCTTCCAAAAAAAAACACCCCAATTATAATGGGTGAAGTTGCAGTAAACTATTTGTTTCATCTCTTTAAAGTAAAGCAATTAAATTAACTTCTTTTCTGTACAATGGACTATCATGAGACATATGTTCCACATAACGTTCTACCTCATTGGTTGATGCAGTAATTCCAGTAAAGATGCATTAATAGTTTTGAGTTGTAAGTTTAGTTTTTACAATCCACATTTAGACTTTTAATTCTCATTCAGTGGAATTGTCTGGTTAACATTGTACCACAGCTACAGTACATGAACTCAATTTCTCAAAGATTCTTAAAAAACTCAAGGGCAAATACATCACAATGATTATTTTTCCTCTCTTCCCAGCAGGTGGGCAAGTCATACTCCTTTATAGTTTGTTTGAATTTAGATTGAATGTTGACAGCTGACAGTCCTTTTATCCCTGAATAGAAACAGTGATAAATCATAGGGATGATCTAACTGCTTGGGTTAAACATCCCAGTTATATCAAATGCGACAGCTTTGCACTTTGAAAGGAAATATTGCAGTTATTTTGAGTGGCTTTTGATTTTCAGATTTTACTTTTTGTCTTTGAACGTGTGTTGGAAAAATTAGGTGAAGTCAAATGTGATCCTCCGTCGTAAAAGTAAAAGAAAAAACTTTCAGTTTCATTAGGACAGAATAAAGAACGTGTTTGAAACAAGCATCTGATGTCTGTAATTGTCCACATGGGGCAATAGAACAGAATCGCTGGGTTGAGGGAGTGCAATCAAACCCTTCAACTCACTGAGTCTGAGCTGAGAATAAACCACTTACACTTATCCTACACCTTCCCCTTCCCAAACTTCTTATTCTGGATTCTTCTCCCTTCCTTCCCTCTCCTCTCCTGGTGAGTCTAGCAAATTTCTACAGATGTAGAGCCACTGCCCAGGATCGGAAAAGAGCTGTGGAGGGTTGCAAACTCGGGCAGCTCCGTCATGGGCACTAGCCTCCCCAGCATTGAGGACACTTTGAAAAGAAGAAGCCACAAAAAGGCTGCAGCCATCCTTAAGGACCCCCATCACCCAGGACTGTGTGTGTGTGGTGGAGCGCAGATGCATCTCTGTGGAAGGAATGTAAGCTGTTCCTTCCCTCTACTAGCCCTGCATGTCACCATTAGGCAAGGAGTAGCACCTGCTTAGCTCCCTCCCCCCCTACCCTCAACCCAATCGAGGTCAAGTGAAGCCATGGGAGCAGGTGGTGGATGGTCCTATGAGCAGCTGGTGCATATCACAAGTCCTGGTTATGTGACCACTGATGCTATGCCGGGCAGACAATCTCTAAAGAGTATTGATAATGGCTGGGGTCACCAACCTTGTTAAGACACTGCCCGGAAGAAGGAAATGGCAAACCAATTCTGCAGAAAAATTTGCCAAGAGCAATTGTGGTCATGGATAAGACCATGGTCACCCACATCATACAACCCAATGCATGATGATGATAATGTATACAATGTTCTTATTGTAATTTTTGAAGTTTTTTTCTAATTATTATGTATTGCACTATACAAATGTCACAACATATGCCGGTGATATTAAACCTGATTCTGATTCTTGGCTCAAAACATTGACTGTTTATTTGTCTCCATCAAGGCCAATTGTCCTGCTGAGTTCCTCCAGTATCTTGTGTGTGTTACTCCTACCTTACATTAGACCCACTTTTATACTCCCCACACCCTCATAAACTTCTCCAGGATTCTAGCACTCATATCAACAGGGAGAATGTGCAGCCCCCATACAGCTGAGATCAGGACTGAACCGTGGTCTCTGATGCTGCAGGGCAATGGCTTTACTAGCTACACCACCATTATGCAGCCCATAATGAATGAATTAAGCCAGCAGCACCATGAGAGGTTATCTGAACCACTGGGCTTTTGAATATTCCATCCAAATTGTTCTTCTCTCTTGTTTCCTTGCACAAATTGGCAACTTTTTTTCTTGAAATACATTGAGTGTGGTATATGTGGACTTTTACTCGGATCCACAACATCTCTATTTTCTACCCAACCTCATTCAGCTGTCTGAAACTGATACAGGTTAGACTGGAAAACAGCAGTGTCTTTTAATGTGGAGAAATAGTTGATTGATTGTGCACTTCAGGAAAGGGAAATCTGGAGAACTCCCACTAATCCACATTGAGGGTGTCAACTGTGGAAAAGTTGAGCAGCTTCAAGTTCCAGAGTGTCCACGTCTCAGATGATCTCTTCTGAGCTCATCATATTGACTCAATTATGAAGACGGCACACCAGTGATTACATTTCTTTAGGATATTAAGGAGATTTGGCATGTCACCAAAGCAAATTTCTACAGATGTTGTGTGGAGAGCATTCTGACTGGTTACATTGCTGTCTGATATGGAAGTTCCAGTGCAGAAGGTCAGAAGAGGCTGAGAGAGATGTAATCTCAGCCAGCTCTGTCATAGGCCCCCCAGCATTGAGGACAACTTCGAGAAGCCAGCATCCATCATTATCCGGGACATGACCTCTTCTGATTACTACCGTGGGGTGGGGTGGGATGGGGGTGGTTCGAGAGCCTAAAGATGCAAACTCAACTTGTTAGGAACAGCTTCTTTCTCTTGGCCATCAGATTACTGAACAGTCCATGAAAACATGAACACTGTATCCCAAGTCCTCCTTTGCACTCTTTATTTATTTTATTTCTTACTGTAATTCTGATCTGAGTCTATAATTTACAGAATTACTTTCAACAACTCATTACAATTCATATACTCAGTATGTTATTACTTATTTGCAATTTGTCTTCTTTTCCATATTGTTTGCTGGTCTTTATCTGTTTATGAATAGTTATTGTAATTCTATTACATTTTTTATATTTCCTGTAAATATCTGCAAGAAAATGAGTCTCAAGATAATATATGGTAACAACAATATATTTTGATAATAAATTTGCTTTGAACTTAGAGCTGTTTCATGTCTTGCTGCCACAGAACACACTTCATGTCATCTGTCAGTGATGATAAACCTGATTCTGATTCTGACCCTGAAATTAAGAACTGACCAAGAGAGAATGTGACCAGATGTTTTATAGTAGATTGCATTGTGGAGGCATAGGAGTAGATCCAGGCAATATGGAAGTTATGGGGTGATAGTCCATCTGCCAAATGACTACTTTTCCAGTTTCATCTTGAACACTAATGGAAATGGGGAGAGATGAAAAACTGACAAGTTGCTATAATTCTGTTTACACTATTACACTGGCCAAATGTATTTTTTTGACTTTTTTGTTTTATTTTATAAGATCCATCTCTAATACTTGAGTTTATTAGCAAAGGTAACCATCAAAGGATTCAAAGTACAGTTATTATCAAAGTATGTATGTCGTATCCAACCCTAAGATTTGTTGTCTCCACAGACAGCCACAAAACAAAGAAAACCAAGAAAGAAAACCATAGAACACATTCAAAAGTAAAACATTACCCCACCCCCATGCAAACAAAAACAAATCACTCAAATGGCAACAAGAACAACACCTCCCCCTTACACAAAAAGACTAATCTAACGAATGGCAACAACAGTATGAACCCCACCGGGCTTTTCTCAAAAATTAGAATTCTTACCTATGCAAAGTTACAGAGGATTTCACCATTGAAGCCTGGAGGAATAAGCTGAGCACCACCATGACAGCTTGGGGGATTAAAATTAGTATATTGAGCAATTCTAGATTAAAATGCAGATATTACGCAAGGTGAAATTATTCAGCCCTTTAGAGATGGCAGTTTTCTATCTCCATCCCATCTGGCCTTTACGTGTCTTCTGCTCCACCAATGTGGTTGTAGCAATTGGAATTTGTAGAGCAGTGATTGAATATCTGTCAGGTCAGATGACAACTTAACTCTTTCTGAACTCACAGCATGCGGGGTCTGTAGGTCTGTTTGTAAGAATATTTGTCAAGTGGGATTGATAGCTGGAATCTTTCAGAATTCAGGTTTATCATTTATCTGTAAACATTAGTGTAATGTGTAAATCTAAGAAATTTTGTGTGTCATGAACATTGTGAGATTAAAGAATGAGATGAAAAGGAGTGTCCATTAAAATGTCTAAATGATTAATGAGACGGTGTTAATGGACAGGAACAAAGACTTACTCTGTCTCTTCATGATTCTGTGCTTGTAAGACTTGTATAAATGCAATAATTTTCCTGACTGGTATCTCATCGGCGCCTGAGTCAGTTTTCACGAGTCAGAATTGGAGTTCCTTTGACAGCAACCGAGTGCTGACTAGGAATCACGAGCCCAGAAATCTTTGTGACTTGCCATGTGGTATTTTGTGCTATCTATTTAATGATAATGAAACAGGTTTAAGTTAATTTGCTGTGCTTGTACACTTACTGCCACATCTCCTGAAAGCTTCCCTTGGAGTCCATGATCTACAGGTGCACTCAATCTACAGTTCTGCATGGGCTGTGGGTTCTCACTCTTGGAACTCGCTGAGCAGCCTGGCATTTCAATATCTCCAGGAGCAGCCTGGAAGTCATAAGCCTTTGAGCCGCAGCTCTGTGGATGACCTGATTCTTGCCGATGTCGCTGACTGAGACGCCATGCGAGATTGAAACATCGAGATAGGAGTGTACGATGCTGCTGAAAGAAGTCCCCTGCACTCGAGTGGTCCCTCAATGAGTGAGGGTCTGCTGGTCCTCGGGCTGGGGGAACACAAATAAGCGAAGCTACGGATTGTAATGTTGTAACAGCAAGTTGTTGGTCTCCTCTCTCAGCTGCTGCAGGAGAGATATCTCCCTGTCCCTCCCTAGTCTGAGATGTCGAAGTGTTGGGAAGGACAGTAGTTTTTGATGGATTATAGTCTCTGAGGGCTTTGCTATTGCTTGCATGGTTGGTGGTGGGAATTGATGCTTTTGCTGGAGCAAGGGGGGAAGGGGTGATACTTTTGCTGCTGTTTATGCGTGGGGGCGGCTTTGGAATTCTAACATTTTCTGACATTCATTCTTCGGGGTTTTTCTTCTGTTTCGTGGATGCTTGCAAAGAATAAGCATTTCAGGTTGTATGCTGGAGACATTTTCTAATACGAAATGGAACCATTGTCTTGGGTTTGATCAACGCAGCCTGCTACAATAGTTGACTCTTGACTGCCTCCTCAGGTCATGGTCAATCAAGATTGGAAAATAAATGCTGGCATAGTAATATCCCATGAGGAAATAAATATAGAAAGTGTTTCAACCACTTTGTGGAGCACTTGTATTCTCTTTGGCAAAACCAGCAATTATTGCCAAACATTAATTATCCTGGAGAAGATGGTGGTGAGATAACTTCTTCAAGCTCCACAGCCTGTCTGCTGAAGGTGCTTGCAGCATGCTGTTTGAATTTTGCGTTGAAGCTCTTTTCATGGGTTTACTCTCTGTTGCAGAGAAATGTATACATTTTTCATGTAAGTGCGCAGCAGAAGGAGAAGGTGGCAGTGTTTTCTTCCCAGATTGATCTGTGTTGCCAGTATATTTGAAGGTAAGGATTTCCAGCATTTTCAAGGATTCTTTTGCAGCTCCAGGACAGTGAGTGAAAGATGAAACTTGAATCACTCCCTCTCCTCTCTAACACTGTCTTCTGGACTTCCACAATGAAATCTGGAGCTCAGGAGAGAGCGTCCTCAGAGCCTTTCCATTTTAAGGTCTCATATAAAGGACACTGGGTAACATATTGGTATTGGTTTGTTATTGTCATATGACGAGGTACAGTGAAAAGATTTTGCTTTTGAATGCCATTTAGACAAACCATGCCATATATAATTATATCAATCTAGTAAAAGGAAAATAGAAAGCAGTTACTGAAGAAGTGCAGTGCAGTTTGACAAATAAAGTCCAGGCAGCTTGGGAGATCAGGAGTTCATCCTTTAGCCTATGACAGATCTGTAAAACATCTGAATACGGTGAGATGGAAGCTGCCCATGAGTCTAGTCGTTCAAGTTCTCGGGCTTTTTTATGTCCTGCCTGACAGGAAGAGAAGAGAGAATGTCTGGGATGGGAGTAGAGAACAGAAAATAATTTTGCTTCTCACTGGCTATGAACAAAACTTAAAAACTGGCCAGTAACCCTCCTACTCGTCACCTTAAACTTATGCCTTCTAGTCTTAGACACATCTACATCTCCCGGGAGAAAAGATTTCGTGCTATCTACTATATTGATGCCTTCATTTTTTTTTTTGCATGCTTTATCAGGTTCACACTCAGCCTTCTATGCTCCAAGGGAAACAATCCAGCCAATCCAGCAACACACATAAAAGTTGCTGTTGAACGCAGCAGGCCAGGCAGCATCTCTAGGAAGAGGAACAGTCGATGTTTCAGACCGAGACCTTTCGTCAGGACTAACTGAAGGAAGAGTTAGTAAGAGATTTGAAAGTGGGAGGGGGAGGGGGAGATCCAAAATGATAGGAGAAGACAGAAGGGGGAGGGATGGAGCCAAGAGCTGGACAGGTGATTGGCAAAGGGGATATGAGAGGATCATGGGACAGGAGACCCAGGGAGAAAGACAAGTGGGGGGGAACCCAGAGGATGGGCAAGAGATATAGTCAGGGGGACAGAGGGAGAAAAAGGAGAGTGAGAGAAAGAATGTGTGTATAAAAATAAATAACAGATGGGGTACGAGGGGGAAGTGGGGCATTAGCGGAAGTTAGAGAAGTCAATGTTCATGCCATCAGTTTGGAGGCTACCCAGACAGAATATAAGGTGTTGTTCCTCCAACCTGAGTGTGGCTTCATCTTGACAGTATAGGAGGCCGTGGATAGACATGTCAGAATGGGAATGGGATGTGGAATTAAAATGTGCGGCCACTGGGTGATCCTGCTTTCTCTGCCGGGCGGAGCGTAGGTGTTTAGCGAAATGATCTCCCAGTCTGCGTCGGGTCTCGCCAATATATAGAAGGCTACATCGGAAGCACCGGGCGCAGTATATCACCCCAGCCGACTCACAGGTGAAGTGTCGCCTCACCTGGAAGGACTGTCTGGGGTCCTGAATGGAGGCAAGGGAGGAAGTGTAAGGGCATGTGTAGCACTTGTTCCACTTACAAGGATAAGTGCCAGGAGGGAGATCAGTGGGGAGTGATGGGGGGTGGGGCCGAATGGACAAGGGAGTCGTGTAGGGAGCAATCTCTGCGGAAAGCAGAGAGAGGGGAGGGAGGGAAAGATGTGCTTAGTGGTGGGATCCCGTTGGAGGTGGCGGAAGTTACGGAGAATAATATGTTGGACCCGGAGGCTGGTGGGGTGGTAGGTGAGGACCAGGGGAACCCTATTCCTAGTGGGGTGGTGGGAGGATGGAATGAGAGCAGATGTGCGTGAAATGGGGGAGATGCGTTTGAGAGCAGAGTTGATGGTGGAGGAAGGGAAGCCCCTTTCTTTAAAAAAAGGAGGACATCTCCCTCGTCCTGGAATGAAAAGCCTCATCCTGAGAGCAGATGCGGCGTAGACGGAGGAATTGCGAGAAGGAGAAATGTTCCATCTTATCAATATCCTGGTGAGTCTCCTCTGCATACTGTCCAACGCAGTCAAGTCCTTATAGTGTGGTGATCAGAACTACACGCAATGCTTTACAAAGTTCTGTAAGTCTTCCATGCTCCCATATTCTGTGAACTCTGCTGTATGGAGACAAAGGAGTTTGCAGATGCTGGAACACTGGAGCAACACACTTCAGATGAGTTCCCCCAGAACTTTTTATTAAGTGCCAGTACAGTGCAAAAGTCTTAGGCACATACTGTATATGTCACTAGGGTGACTAAGACTCTTGCACAGTACTGTATTTGTCAAAGTGGAGCAGAGAGTGAGTTTGTAAATCTGGTGGTAGCAAAGGGTGTTGGGAATGGTGAGGGTTGAGCACCATGGGAGGGGGGTGGGACAGGTGGCAGAGAAAGAGTAACAAGAATGCCTGGTGGCACAGGTGCGGACACAGCCAACCCTGAGACTCTAGGCAAGGTCATTTGTTTTCAAACAGTTGGATTATAGATCATTACAGAATGGCTATCTGATGCTTTCTGCTCCCTCCCCTCTCCCTTTCCCTTTTCCCAACTATGATTCCCCTCTCTCTGCCCCCTTCCCACTCTCAGTCCACAATAGAGACCCATATCAGAATCAGGTTTATCATCACTCACATATGTCATGACATTTGTTTTTTTTTGTAGTAGCAGTAAGTGCAATACACAAAATTACTAAAGTAATATGCAAAAATCATAGGCACCCCAGCTATATGTATGTTCCTGAGGCTTTTGCACAGTAATGTAACTTCTTCACCAGCCTGCCAAGTTGTGTTGCCACTTCACGGATCTTTGTGCTTGTACAGCAAAGGTCCCTCAGTTTTTCAGTCCTCTCTAGGGTATTTCTATTCATAAAATACATTCAGTGGCCACTTTATTAGGTACACCTGTACACGGGCTCATTAATGCAAACATCCAGTCAGCCAATCATGTGGCAGCAACTCAAAGCATGGACAACATGCAAGCATTGTTAGTTGTTTTTGCAGACAGAACCTCGGAATGGGGAAGGAATGTGAGCTATGTTACTCTGACTGTGGAATGATTCTTGGTGCCAGACTGCTGATCTAGCATTTTCACGCACTACAGTCTCTAGCGTTTACAGAGAATAGTGTGAGAAACTAAAAAGAACATCCAGTGTGTGGCAGTTCTGTGGCAAAAATGCCTTGTTAATGAGAGAGGTCAGAGGAGAATGGCCAGACTGGTTCAAGCTATCAGGAAGGTGACAGTAACTCAAATAACCATGTGTTACAATGGTGTTTGTGCAGAAAAGCGTCTCGGAGCATACAATCTGTCAAACATTGAAGTGGATGGGCTTCAGCAGCAGAATACCACGAACATACACTCGGTGGCCACTTTATTAGGTACAGGAGGAACCCAATAAAGTGGTCATTGCATGTATATCCTAGCCTTATCTGACTTCCCAAAATATATCATTTCAAATTTATCATAATTCTGTGCATATTAGTAATTATTAATACCACCAAAAAGTTTAAGTCAAGTTTATAATCATACCTAATATCTTAAAGTAGTTAAAAATTAATAGCCATTGACTGTAGATTTCTGTTTTACACTGAAATGGAACAGATGATATAAATCAATGGTTTAAATCAGGTCACTTACATGAAGTTTATTACTTCGGTTGCTAAGGCACGTTATTAACAAATATATAAAATATTCAGTGGCTCATTGTTTCATATTTGTAGGTTATAGTTTACATTTATGATTTACATTTCAATGTTTCGAAAAGCAGTTTCTGATGATGAATAAAGAATATGAATGATGCCTTTTGGGGAACAAAATGAAAGCAAAGATGGAAAACAAATCACAATGAAGATTGGAATGAAAAATAATTGTGAGAGTGAAAAATACAGGGAAATGGAATAAGATATAAAAAGGCAATTAGCCATTGAAGTGAGATGCACATTGGATAGAGAGAAACTGCATTGTGAAGAAATCTCAAAAGTATCATGAGAGATACACATCTGACATATCACTAAGCCACCCCCACCATTGAGCGCATGTACGGAGAGTGCTGCCACAAGAAAGCAACATCCATCCTCAAGGACACCCACTGTCCAGGCCGTGGTCTCTCCTTGCTGCTGCTATCGGAAAGGAGGTCAGGAACAGTTATCATCTTCAACCATCAGGCTACTAAACCAGCATGGATATCTTCACTCACCTCAACACTGAACTGATTCCACCAACTTATAGACTCGCTTTCAAAGACTCTCCATCTCAGGTTCTCTGTTTTACTTACTTACCTGCACAGTTTGCATTCTTCTGCACATTGGTTTTACAAAATGCCTCAGGAATGAGTTTGTTGATTCAGACACCAACAGATGTTGTGGGGATGGAACTGGACTCTCTCACGGTGGTGTCTGAAAAGAGGATGCTGTCTAAGTTGCATGCCATCTTGGTCAATGTCTCCCGTCCACTACATAATGTACTGGGTGGGCACAGGAGTACATTCAGCCAGAGACTCATTCCACCGAGATGCAACACAGAGCGTCATAGGAAGTCATTCCTGCCTGTGGCCATCGAACTTTATAACTCCTCCCTTGGAGGGTCAGACACCCTGAGCCAATAGGCGGGTCCTGGACTTATTTCCTGGCATGATTTACATATTACTATTTAATTATTTATGGTTCATTACTATTTAATTATTTATGGTTCATTACTATTTAATTATTTATGGTGCAACTGTAATGAAAACCAATTTCCCCCAGGATCAATAAAGTATGACTATGACTATGACTGTGGTTGGTTGTCAGTCTTCGTGTATAGTTGTCCATTGATTCAATTATATTTCTCTATTCTACTGTTAATGCCTGCAAGAAAATAAGTCTCAGGGTAGTATATAGTGACATACACATACTTTAATAATAAATTTACTTTGAACATTGATATAGAGTCTGAATAACTGAAGAGATAGCAGAAAGAATGGTGTTTGTGGGATTTGGTAGGATAAGCAATATATTCTTTTTTTGTAATTTATTTTTTATTGAATTTCATCATCAAGCAAACATTTCCATAAGATGTATTTTAGATACTGTACATATATATCATATAATCATATTTGTCACAAATCTCCACATAATATTTATCTGAGGTATACACTTATAGAAAGGAGAGGAAAGAAAGAACAATCGAAAGAAGAAAACTATGTACAGAGTAGGGAGTGATTTTTTTTTTAACGACATATTCATTGACTTGCGAGAATAAAAAGCTTGGATGAACCATGCCATGCCAGCTTGGCTCTATGCTTCAACAAAGTACAAGATAACTGATTTCACATTATCACATCTGGATTGCATGTGAGGGATTGCTACATTCACCACAAAAGTTGCATCAGATCATTGGAAGAATACTAAAGATACTATAAGTATGGGAAGATACTGTTACCAGGTTGGATTCACTCTAGATGTTATTTTACAGACCAGCAGAGCTCTGTGCAAGGAAATTAATATGAAACACTAAAGTTCAATAGAATTATGAAATAAATCACAAAGTATGGAATAATAATGCATTAAATGTCATAATCTCACTTTACACCACATGCTGTCGGAGCAGTGCTGCCAGGATAATCAAGGACACGACCCACCCAGCCAACACACTTTTCATCCCTCTTCCCTCCGGGAGAAGGCTCAGGAGCTTGAAGACTCGTACAGCCAAATTTGGGAACAGCTTCTTTCCAACTGTGATAAGATTGCCGAACGGATCCTGACCCGGATCTGGTCCGTACCCTCCAAATATCCGGACCTGCCTCTCAGTTTTTTTGCACTACTTTACTTTCCATTTTTCATTTTTCTATTTTCTATTTATGATTTATAATTTAAGTTTTTAATATTTACTAATTTTTACTATTTTTAATATTTGATATTTGTAATCCAGGGAGTGGGAAGTGCAGAATCAAATATCGCTGTGATGATTGTACGTTCTAGTATCAATTGTTTGGCGACAATAAAGTATAAAGTATAAAAATGTAGTTTTGAATTTCCTCAAAGTTGCAGTTCATCCTGACACTGGGGCTAAACAGTGAGCTGTTTTTTCTTATTTATTGAGGTACAGATGTGTGTAGGCCCTTCCAGTCCTTCGAGCTGTGCTGCCCTGAACCCCTCAGTCTAACCCTAGACTAATCATGGGACAATTTACAATGACCAATTATCCTCCAACCAGTATATTTTTGGACTGTCGGAGGAAACTGGAGCACCCAGAGGAAAAGCCCACGTGGTCACAGGGAGAATGTACAAACTCCTTGCAGGATAGTGGTCGGAGTGGAATCTGGGTCTCTTACACTGTGAAGCCTTGTGTTGACCATTATGCTACCATGCCACTAGTCTTATAATTTAGGAGACATGACAGTTAACTCATGCAATGTAAAGTTTCAAAGTAAAGTTATTATGAAAGTAGAGGCAATGCTGTGCCTTCTTTGAAACGGAACTTGCGTGGAACTCAGTACAGATCTTCTGATATAATAATGCCAAAGGATTTAAAGTTACTGACCCTCTCCAATCTAATCCCCTTATGAGGAATGGCTCATAGATCTCTGAATTCTTTCTCCTGTACTCAATAATTAGCTCTTTGACATGCTACCATATACAGTGTTGTGATATGACCAGCTCCCTACTTTCTAATTTACATTATGGCACAATGCCAAGAAGATCCTGTTCACTGGATCCCCCTTTCATTGACCATCTCTGTTATACCTCCTAAATTAGGGCCATTTCTTTGGGTCAATATGATTGATTATTTATCCACTAGGGTTCAGGTAGTAAGGCCACTAGTGTCGTAGTCTTCAGCCAGAGCACAGAATAGAAGAATAGGATGGCTGTAGTACAGCTTATGAAACGTTAGGTACACCTCAACTGCACTTTCTGCTGTAGGGATATCTAAAACTAGAATTCTCATCTTCATAAGTTTACCATTCAAGATGAAGGTGCGGAGGAACATCTCCATTCAGAAGATCATGTATCTTTATAGCTCTCTCGCTGAGAGAACTGTGCAGGCACTGTCATTGAAAGCAAACATTGCAGAGCTAGATTTTTAGACTACAGGGGCTGAGGGCAAGGTCAGATCAGCCCTAGATTTCTTTGCATGGGGAACCAGGCTTGAGGGATTGTGTACAGTGCAAAACCAGATTATTTGGCCCACTGAGTCTGTGCGGGCGATTGATTTGTCACCTACACTGATCCTACACAAATTCCAGTCTTCTTCTCCAATATTGTCCTTAACTCACCCCAAATTCTATCACTCATCCATATGCTGCACATCTTTGAGATGTGGATAGAAATCCAAGCATCCTGGAGAAAACTCACACGGCCTCTGGAAAAACTTGAAGTTCGAACAAGGAAATGTCATTTTTATACAGAAATTGACTAGCGGTACAGATATTGACCAGTTGGTAACCTCTTGTATGTTCAAATTCCTTATTTGTATGTTCAGTCACCATTCACAATACAGGTGTTAATAGTCAAGAGAAGCTACAAGCTAACAACAGATGATACTTCGAAGCTTGTCCTGTGCAACAGGAAATCTTCAAACCTAATTGAGCTGGAAAGCAATCTGTGCAGAGGATACTATGAGACTTTACACAGATACAATACTATGCAAAAGTCCTAGGCATATCTAGCTGGGTGTTTAAGACTTTTGCACAGTATTATGTTTGTCAATGTGGAGTGGAGAGCCAATTTATAAGTCTGACAGGAACAAAGGATGTTGGGAATAGTGAGGGTGGAGCACTGTGGGAGGAATGTGAGTCAGGTGGCATGGAAGGAGTGTCAGGGCAGAGTTGGGACAGGTGCAGACACAATTAGCCCAGGCAAGGTCATTTGATTCCAAACTATTGGTTTATTGATCATTACAGAATGTCCCTCTGGTGCTTCTCATTCCCCCGCCCTTCCTTCTCCTTTTCCCAACCATGATTCCCTTCTCCCTGACCAGTTCCCACCACATCATTTCCTATATACACATATAAAGGAGAATGGAATAATTGTTACTCCGGACCCAATGCAACACAAACATAGAAACCATAGAAACCACAGAAACTACAGCACAGAAACAGTCCTTTTGGCCCTTCTTGGCTGTGCTGAACCATTTTCTGCCTACTCCCACTGACCAGCACACGGACCATATCCCTCCATACACCTCCCATCCATGTATCTGTCCAATTTATTCTTAAATGTTAAAAAAGAACCTGCATTTACCACCTCATCTGGCAGCTCATTCCATACTCCCACCACTCTCTGTGTGAAGAAGCTCCCCCTAATGTTCCCATTAAACTTTTCCCCCCTCACCCTTAGCCCATGTCCTCTGGTTTTTTTCTCCCCTTGCCTCAGTGGAAAAAGCCTGCTTGCATTCACTCTATCTATACCCATCACAATTTTATATACCTCTATCAAATCTCCCCTCATTCTTCTATGCTCCAGGGAATAAAGTCCTAACCTATTCAACCTTTCTCTGTAACTGAGTTTCTCAAGTCCTGGCAACATCCTTGTAAACCTTCTCTGCACTCTTTCAACCTTATTAATATCCTTCCTGTAATTTGGTGACCAAAACTGAACACGATACTCCAGATTCGGCCTCACCAATGCCTTATACAACCTCGTCATAACATTCCAGCTCTTATACTCAATACTTTGATTAATAAAGGCCAATGTACCAAAAGCTCTCTTTACGACCCTATCTACCTGTGACACCACTTTTAGGGAATTTAGTACCTGTATTCCCAGATCCCTCTGTTCCACTACACTCCTCAGTGCCTTACCATTAACCCTGTATGTTCTACCTTGGTTTGTCCTTCCAACATGCAATACCTCACACTTGTCTGTATTAAATTCCATCTGCCATTTTTCAGCCCATTTTTCCAGTTGGTCCAAGTCCCTCTGCAGGCTCTGAAAACCTTCTTCACTGTCTACTACACCTCCAATCTTTGTATCATCAGCAAATTTGCTGATCCAATTTACCACATTATCATCCAGATCATTGATATAGATGACAAATAACAATGGACCCTGCACTGATCCCTGTGGCACACCACTAGTCACAGGCCTCCACTCAGAGAAGCAATTCTCTACTACCACTCTTTGGCTTCTTCCATTGAGCCAATGTCTAATCCAATTTACCACCTCTCCATGTATACCTAGCGACTGAATTTTCCTAACTAACCTCCCATGCGGGACCTTGTCAAAGGTCTTACTGAAATCCATGTAGACAATATCCACTACCTTCCCTTCATCCACTTTCCTGGTAACCTCCTTGAAAAACTCCAATAGATTGGTCAAACATGACCTACCACGCACAAAGCCATGTTGACTCTCCCTAATAAGTCCCTGTCTATCCAAATGCTTGTAGATTCTGTCTCTTAGTACTCCCTCCTATAATTTACCTACTACCGACGTTAAACTTACTGGCCTATAATTTCCCGGATTACTTTTCAATCCTTTTTTAAACAGCGGAACAACATGAGCCACTCTCCAATCCTCCGGCACCTCACCGGTAGACGGCAACATTTTAAATATTTCTGCCAGGGCCCCCGCAATTTCAACATGCACAAAAGATTAAGAAACCAAAAATAATAATAAAAAAAGACACAATAAATATAAATGCATAAGATAGTTTATGTATTGTATGCCCAAAAAGTGACACTATGCTGTACGTAAGATGACTGACAGGAAATAATAAAGTAGTGGTCGAGGTAGTGGGTGGATCAACCTTACTGCTTGGGGAATGTAATCATTTTTGAGTCTGGTAGTCCTGACATGGAAGCTACGTAGCCTCTTCACTGATGGAAGTGGGACGAACAGTCCATGAGCAGGGTGGATGGGGCCCTTCATGATCTTACTGACCCTTTTCTGGCACCTTTCAGTATACCTGCACGTACTTGATAGTGGGTGGTCAGTGCCGATGATGCGCTGTGCAGCTCTGAGTACCCGTTGTGGAGCCTTCCCGTCAGCTGCAGTGCAGTTTCCATACCAAGTAGAGATGCAGTTTGTTAGGACGCTGTCTACTGCACAACTGTAGAAAGACGAGACTATGGATGTGCAAAGTCCAGCTCTCTTCAGTATCCTCAAAAAGTAGAGGTGTTAGTGAGCGTTCTTGAATCTGTAGGATAGTCATGATTAGGCTCATAGTTCTAAGCTGGAAGGTTGCAGGTTTTCAATTAAATTTTAAATCAATTTCTATTAAATATTAAATCCTCTGCTCTCTTGTATGGATATAAACGGTATAAATGTCCTAAACCATCTTCCACTCAGACCCAAAGTGATTGGTATCAGACCACAAGGGTAATGGAGATTGGAAACAAGAATGATACATTTGCCATTTCATCTCTGGTGCTAATCATTGTTTTTTTTTACATGTCTATCTTGCCCCCAGAACAGGCCCCAATCTTTAATTCTGCCAACGATGCCCAGGGTTGTTTTTTTTTAATATGAATAAACTATTCAGCTGCCGAATCAAAGAGAAATATTCAAAAAGCTGTCTGAAATATTCTGTCTGAACAAATGTCAAATTATCTAAAGGTGAACCACAGGTCTTACATTAGTGAAACAATGCAGCAAACATTGAAATTATGCCACACAATGCAGAATGTAGGTGTTAAATGGCAAGCTACAGCTTTCATTAGAGCACTGGCACAGGCAACTGAAGCAGTCAATACTGCTTTTCCATCCAAGCACTACACACTAGTGGGTCTCTCTCACAGATGAAGGAGTAATTATTAAAGGATAAATATACCAGTGAAAGAAATAAGTAGGAAGCAAGTTGGGCATTCTGGATCTTCACTGACTCTTATTAAGAGCAACGTGATCTAAAGTTTCCTCAGCTTCTTTGATCTCCAGGCTAATGAAGACTTCCAGAACACTGAAGTATTCAATACTATGATTGATGAAAAGACAGGAGATTTTCCATAATAATTTCATTTTGGATCCTCCTATGTGTAACTGATGGCATGGTAGTGTAGTGGTTAGTTCAATCACATATAGAATAACTGTGACCCTAGTCCTTATAGGTTATCTTTCCCTAACGACAACCTGCCACCTTTGTTTCCCCTTTCGGAACACACTAATGTTGTCCACTTTTAATGGCCACCTCATTTCAGAAACAGCTAAAGCTGGACAACATGACTACTTTGCCAGCCACATCCACACCTGTGAGTTAGCTAAGAAAATCAAAGTCCTATTTTTAAACTGTTTTAATATTTGTCTTCTGCCTAAAAGGACTGGTCATACATCATTGCTGCAATAATTGCACTGGGATTGAGTTAAAGTGATTCCCATTTCCCAAGGTTTTGGCATTGACCTTGCCTGAAGAAAACCCACTAAGATTCAAGAATTTGCTCAGAAAAAGTAACAAGGCTGTCACTATGTAAAAGTGTAGCATTAACATTCACTGCAGAATAAACATATCAAATACCCCATAAGTCACTGAAAAGAAGTCCCCAGTATCTGTACCACAGAATGTAAAATTAGTAAACTATCAAATGGTTCAATTTAATACCAGAGAATATGTACAGTATACAATCTGAAATTCTTACTCTTCACAGACAACCAATGAAAAAAAACAAAGAATGAATGACAGAAATATTAGAACCTGAAAGCCCCCTCTCCCCGTTCGCACACACAAGCACTGACCCCTCCCCTCCACTCTCCCCACTGCTGCTTACTGGCTGTTAGGTTGGCAAAAGGGGCGGGCCAACAGTCAGGAGTTTCACGTAAGGCAGTTCAGGTAAGGATGATTGATTCTGTTTGACAGCTGGAATTCCTTTGTAATACTCTTACAAGAAAAATGATGCTTCATTAAGGACCCCTACCATCCAGGACTTGCCACATTTTCATTGCTACCATCAAGGAGGATGCACAGGAGCCTACACACTTAACATTTTCAGAACAGCTTCTTCCCCTCTGCCATCAGATTTCTGAACAGACAATGAATTCAACTACACTTCCTCACTTTGTTTTCGCTCTCTTTTGCACAACGTATTTAATTCTATATACATATACAGAATTGTGCAAATGTAGTAGGCACATATACATAAAACTAGGGTGCATAAAACTTTTGCAAAGAACTGTATTTGTCAACATGGAGTGGGGAGCAAGTTTATAAATCTGGCGAGAGTAAAGGATATTGAGAAAGGCAAGAGTGGAGTGCTGCAGGAAAAGTGTTGAACAGATGGTAGACAAGAGTGCCAGGTGCAGGGCGGAGGTGGGTGGGAAGGGGTGGGGGGGGAGAGGATAGCGCGGCTGCAAACATACCCTGAGACACCAGTTAAGGTCACCTGATTCCAAACAATTGGTTTATTGATCATTACAGAATGTCTCAGGGGTTTTTCCCTTCTCCCTTCCTCTTTTCCCAATCGTGATACTTCTCTCCTTGCCCCCTTCCCACTCTCAGTCTACAAAACAGACCCATGTCAGAATGTCAGAATCAGGTTTATCATCATTCACATATGTCAGGCATTATTTTTGGCCAATAATATTAACCCTGATTCTGTAATCTCTGCCACAGCTGTCGTACATCCAATTGTGTCTCTAGTTCACTCAGAATTGCCTTTTTGTAATTTATAGTAATCTTGTGTCTTTTGCAATGCTCTGCTGCCGCAAAACAACAAATTTTATGTCATGTAAGTCAACGATAATAAATCTGATTCTGAGAAGGTTGATAGAGTTCTTTGATGAGGTGACCAGGCATATAGATGAGGGTAGTGCAGTAGATATGATCTACATGGATTTTAATAAGGCACTTGACAAGGTTCCACACGGTAGGCTTATTCATAAAGTCAGAAGGCATGGGATCCAGGGGAGTTTGGCCAGGTGGATTCAGAATTGGCTTGCCTGCAGAAAGCAGAGGGTTGTGGTGGAGGGAGTACATTTGGATTGGAGGGTTGTGACTAGTGGTGTCCCACAAGGATCAGTTCTAGGACCTCTAATTTTCATGATTTTTATTAACGACCTGGATGTGGGTGTAGAAGGGTGGGTTGGCAAGTTTGCAGATGACACAACGGTTGGTTGTGTTGTAGATAGTGTAGAGGATTGTCAAAGATTGCAGAGAGACATTGCTAGGATGCAGAAGTGGGCTGAGAAGTGGCAGATGGAGTTCAACCAGGAGAAGTGTGAGGTAGTACACTTTGGAAGGACAAGCTCCAAGGCAGAGTGCAAAGTAAATGGCAGGATACTTGGTGGTGTGGAGGAGCAGGGGGATCTGGGGGTACATGTCCACAGATCCCTGAAAGTCGCCTCACATGTAGATAGGGTAGTTAAGAAAACTTATGGAGTGTTAGCTTTCATAAGTCAAGGGATAGAGTTTAAGAGTCGCGGGGTAATGATGCAGCTCTATAAAACTCTGGTTAGGCCACACTTGGAGTACTGTGGCCAGTTCTAGTTGCCTCACTATAGGAAGGATGTGGAAACATTGGAAAGGGTACAGAGGAGATTTACCAGGATGCTGCCTGGTTTAGAAAGTATGCATTATGATCAGAGATTAAGGGAGCTATGGCTTTACTCTTTGGAGAGAAGGAGGATGACAGGAGACATGATAGAGGGTTACAAGATATTAAGAGGAATCGATAGAGTGGATAGCCAGCGCCTCTTCCCCTGGGCACCACTGCTCAGTAAAAGAGGACATGGCTTTAAGATAAGGGTTGGGAATTTCAAGGGGGATATTAGAAGAAGGTTTTTTACTCAGAGAGTGGTTGGTGCTTGGAATGCACTGCCTGAGTCAGTGGTAGAGGCAGATACACTTGTGAAATTTAAGAGACTGCTAGACAGGTATATGCAGGAATTTAAGGTGGGGGGTTATATGGGAGGTAGGGTTTAAGGGTCGGCATAACATTGTGGGCCGAAGGGCCTGGACAATGCTGTACTATTCTATGTTCTATGTTCAGTTGCTGAGTATATTTAAGAGAGACTTTGGTGGATTTTGAAATATTAAAGAAATACGTGGATATGGTGTTAGTGCAGAAGATTACTGCTGAGTCAAATGATCAGCTATAAACTTCAGAGGATCTGAATAGCTTCATTTCTTTCATTTCTAACTTTATTATTTCCTTTCCTAAAAGACTTTAATAAACTAGATGTCTTTTAGAATATTTCTCTGGTATTTTCGGGGTCACTGTTATTGATACCAACTTTTTAATTCTTCTTTGATTAAAATTAGTACTCATTGTAACCTGCTTTACAAAGATAATTAACTTCTCTTGTCATTGCGATTTTTGTTATCATTTTTAACTATCTTATTATTCATCTAGTTTTGCCAATTATAGCTAACAAAAGAGCTATCACATTGACCCAGTTTCCATTGGATAACGATGGTCCATGTTGTACAAGGATATCAATTTTAATTGGTGCACAAGAGAAAAATTAACGGATTTGGTCAAAGTTGTTGTCGGGTATTAATAGAAAATACACAGTCGACTGGAATAACAGGGATGGCTGATGGATAGTTCAGTGTAGCTAGATCAGGCAACCATTTTGAAAAATACTGCTTCAATTTCTATTCGTACTTGTGGAGATGAAGATACAACTATTTTAAAAAGATAGAGATGGATATTTTAAAGGTAAGGCATGTGACTGGGAAACAAATATGAATAGTAGGCCTGATTTTCTTTTGTACTGTGTTTCCAAAGAATGTCAAGTGGGAATAATATAACTATTTTCCATGATTAATGGAATGTTTCTGACACAATTGCATGCATTGCTACGGAGTGATAGAGCTATACAGAACTGAGAGAGTTCCTTTGGTCTATCTTGTCCCTCCTGACTAAAATACCTAACTGTGCTAGTCCTATTTGCCTGCACTAAACCCATATCCCTTCAAAACATTCCCGACAATGTACCTGCCCTAATGCCCAGTCTTGATAGTATGTTACTTGCACCTTTTTCACATTGATGATCACATTGTAGAAGAAAATAAATGAATGGACACCACCCATACATTTGTGTCCCGGGTTTACTACAGAAGGGAATTTTTACCTGATCTCCATGAAGATCTTTTTATATATTCTCTTGGGAAAGCATTATATTCCAATACTGTTTGGATTACTGAAGACTATTTATTCGAATTATTCATGAGAGAGTTTTCTTTTATTGTAAACCAATATAGTATCAATATTGTTAGGATGTTTAATGGTCTTCTTTTTGAAATGGGTTCTATTGGGTTTCTTTGTTTCGTAGTTATCTGTAAGGAGACAAGTCTCAAGGTTGTACATATGTTAATGATAAAATACTTTGAATTTTGAATATATGTCTCAGTGCCAAATTGCTTTTCCTACTGGGAGATGAAACAGCAAAGATGACGACTCGAACTTGTCCTTTTGCTCATAATTTTCCCCTGTTGCTTACTTGAATCAGGAATTACATTCTAGCAGCTTTGACAACTCGTCTTTGGGAGAGTCACAAGAATTGTATAGAGTGTTCACTACAATTTGATAACAGAATTTTCAGATTTGATTTCTCAATTTCTGATAACAGATCCAATATCTGAAACATTCAATTTTCCTTGGAATTTGATGCTGAGCGCCTTGCTCTTTGTATTATCTTTAAGAGAATCACAGGTAAGGAAAGGGTAGAACACTGCAAGATATGCAGTCCATGAATCCCTATCATCTGTATGCCAAACGACACCCAGCATAAGAATTCTATTCTTGGCTCCATCAGAGGAAGATATTCCCAGAAGAACAGAGAAAATGCTTCAATGATATCCTTGAAGTCTCCATGTAAAATATAACATCCTTACCTACCTGTGGGAATCCCAAGCCTATGATACTTGAAATGGTGAAATGTAAACTACATTCAGAACTTCTCAGCAAGTGCAACAAGATCTAGACTATATTTGGCCAAGGACTGATAAATGGCAAATAGGATTCACGTTAAACAGGTACCAAGCAAGTATCATTCCTAATAAAAGAGTCCAACCATTTAACCTTGACATTCATCATCATTATCATGTTGAAGAAGACTTGTTATTGCTGAGAGCCAACATATTGATAGTTCAGATTTCTGCCCAGAATTGTATGCAACCAATCAATAAAGACTAAACTAGTTCTTTTTGTCAATTAATATAACTTCTTCTTCTTTAGTACTCTATGATTCTAATCATAATATTATAATCATAATCACATATTAGATACCTATCTGGAAATTTTTTTTCACTTGCCATCTTCAATATTTTGTGTACGCAGATCCCAGGTCCTGCATGTTTTCTTTCTTAATTTTTAATACTTTATTTTCTTCATTCTTTAATTAAGTCAACAAAGTTTCTTTAAGAGCAATGGCATATAAGAAAAGACCTGAACAGTGGTGGGCAAAATTTAATTGCCTGTATAACTTGGTGACTGTTCCACTTTTTCCACAGAAAGTTCTATTTATAATGCGTCTTTAACATTGTGAATTGGCCCAAGGCAAAAATTGACACTGAGCCAAAGGATAAAACATTAGGAAAGGCTCAGGTAGGTTTAATGGAGAGATTGAAAGGAGAGGAGAAAGAGAAATACAAAGACAAAGAGATTTAGCAAATTAATTCCAGAGGGTACAGCAATCTCATATTTGCAGATTTCATAAGTTCTCACTGCAAGCAACAAGACTATTTTGTTCATTGAGCCATCAACCTTTTCAGTTCAATCCCTGCTGCTGCAAGTATCCATCTCATCTGGTCATCAAAATTTGCTCATCCGTGCTAGCAAGGAATTGGTCCATTTAAGGAGCATTTCAGTCCTCCCATTAGCTGCTGATTGATGCCTGCACTAGCAGATGATGTCACGGCGCAAGTAGAATATAAATCTGGTGCGCTAAAAGCACCTGCTCTCTTGGTCACTGTGGAGCACGTCACGGATGGTTCCACAGAAACAGTGGAGGTGCGCTGGGGGAGTAAGCATACTTTAGATAAGTATTTGCAACTGAGCGTAACTTGAATAGCTCACTGAATGTTTGATGCTTGACTTGTCCTGTAAATAAATGGGTAACGTACTAACCGGAAGTGAGTGTCTTCTGTCTTCACTCACCAAACCCGCGTACACAATTGGCTCCGTGAGCAGGGTTCAGTGATTGAACAGAATATTAACATATGTAAAGGCAAAAATAACAGAGAGAACCCCTTATGTGAAGAGTGCTGGGTGCTCTGGGTGCACTGGGTGCTCCGAAAGCTTTGCAGGATTTGGGAGTCTCACCAACTTACTGGTGGGCCACAGGACACCAGTAGACTGGTTAGATGAGCTGGACTCCCACGGGGTGAAAACAGGACACCATATCATGTATGTATGAAATGAGGTTGGGTTTCCCAAGAGGAAGGAGGGGGAGAGGAGGTGCTTTCTGGTTGCTGACAGCCATAGAAAAGCAGCAATACAAGACGATCTTACAGAAGGAGAAAGAAATAGCGGGCCTGAGAAATGAAGTGGAAGAGCTCACCCAGTGATATGTTACCATGGGGGAAGCTGCCCAGTCAGCACAGACTTGGGCTAAAGAGTTAGAGGCTAGGAGTACAGGGATGGCTCTCTGCTAGGAAAATGACCAGCAGCTGGAGGCTGCTCGTGGGGATAACTGGCGTCTGGACCCCGCTAAGGTTCAAGCGTGCGTTGCTGGGAGGCAAGCCTGACACGTGGATGGGGGTGGGGACATTTGGTTAGATAGTGAGGATGGGGAAGAGTGTTTAGAAGAGAGCCTTGGAGTTCCCCTTCTAAGTGAGTGCCCATTCCCCTTTGCAGCAGTGCCAGTACAGGCCAGATCAATGGCCGCACTCTCCCTGACCGGGCAAGGGGGATATCAGCCCACAGCCCATCTAGCCTCCATGGAACAGGTTGAGGAAGAGCAGCAGGCTAGGAGAAAGGGACTCGGGGAGGACAACATCACGGGTCTCACTGAGACGACCACCATCAGGGAGTTCTCTGCTGAGGAAATGGCTGACTTGGAAGCAGAAGGCAAGAGAGCATCTTCACACATGATTGCTGAGGATCTGTGGTGTGGGTATTGCTGGCATGAGTTTATCCAACAAGGAGATGGGTATCTTTGGGGGGGGGCGTATGTTGTCCCACCATAATATCCTGACAGTGCTATTCATTTCCAAAGGGGTTAATGAATCACTACGGGGCCGTGGCTATCCCTCAAGGTCGAGGATGATGGCTTTCGTTCTGTTGATCTACTTATGGGCTCTCAAGTGGCTTATGAGTCCAATCTTGGCTTTGAAAGTTCTTCTGCATTCAGGACAGGTAGTTCCAGATGGCAGATCGGGCTTTGGTTGTTGCTGCCTCTCTTTCCATTTTCTTCTCTTTTCTTCTAATTCTGCACATCTGTTGGCTTCGAAAGTTGCTGTTCCTTCTCAGATGATGGCTTGCCAGAGTTTCCTGTCCTTGGCAATGGTTTCCCAATTGTTGATGTCGATGTTACATTTCTTCATGTTGGCTTTTAAGACTTCTTTGAATCTCTTCTGTTGTCCGCCTCTACCCCACACACAGATAAGGCAGAATAAAATTGATGATTGCACTTCCATCTTTTCTTTAGAATGTTTATTGTGTATTCGGCCTTGTCGGTGCATGGGGTAAAGTCAGAACAGCGGTTAAAATCAGGTAACCATCACTCTTCAAGTGGGATTTGAAGCCCCAGGTTGAGTGAAGCACAGTGAAGAAAGGGACTAGAGCCCTTCACGAGTGGGTTCTCCTCGCACGGATCTATCATGACACTGACAATCCACCAGAAGGTCATAGGTTAACAACTATGGTGGGGTATTTCGTGAAAGCAAATGATGTTGCCCCTATTGGAGTGGGTGATAGGGGGTTCCATAGATGCTGCCCTCAGATTACTGGAGGGGCTGGAGTATGTGGGGGAAGGTCCCTGTATTTGACAAGCAGCTGGGGGGTGGAGGGACAAATGTGACCTGTAAGGAAATGCTTTTGGGTTTGCTCAAGGCCAGAGTCCTGAGAGAGCAGGTGGATAGGGTTTGCAGTCCCACCCTCTCTACCATGTGAAAGGAGCACTGCGGGGGGAAGAAAGTGTCAGGCGGTCATTAATGGAGAAATGTTATCCTCCACGCCCTGTCCCGAAAAAGACTCCTTCTGTACTCTGCAGGATTCCTCGCATTCCGCTCAGGGTTCCCTATATCCCTCAGTGGAGCCTCTGCAAAAGGCACAGGCGGATGGTTCAGCGGCAGCAGGGGTCAGGCGGTGGGCGGTGCCTTCCTGCCCCAACCCCCATCGGCTGAGGGTCATTCGCTCTGCACTCCCCCATAATAAAGTAGGAATTGTGGCTACACATGAATTCCTTTGTGTGAGAGGGTTTGTGTGTGGGGGGTGAATGAGTGCAAAGTCTGTCATGTGTTTGTGAAATCTGTCTTGAAAGGATGTTTGAATTATTTCAGAGGAGGAGTCTGTTACTTAATGTGAAATAAATTCGCAGCAGGTCTTACCTTAAGAGGCAGTCTCTTTAAGAAGTTATATGAATGTGCATTATTGGGGATCTCATCCTTCCATCTTTTCTTTGGAATGTTTATTGTGTATTAAATGTTTGTTCCAAGAATTTTTCAGGTTACTTATGAAGCTTCGGAAGGAAGAAAAGTGCAATCATCGATTTTATTCTGCCTTATCTGTGTATTAAGTTCATGTATATTAATTTCTTTGCTTTGCAATAGGTATGGAAGAGAGTGAAACCCTGATTTCACACTGGCACGTGAAACTTAAAGTTTTCAATCTTCCCGACCTCAGTACCATTGATGTAAACAGGAGCATGTAGATAGTCAAAGACAACATATTAAAAAGTCAGAATGGTAATATATGCACATCAAAATGTGCTTCTGAAATTTGGTTGCATTAAAAGTCAATGGAACTGAATTTCAGAAGCAAAGTTCAAAGCTTATATATTGCTAATGCATGCATTCCATGCAAACAATAGAAAATGAGTTTCTATCCCATTGTTTTTCTATCCGCTGACCTTCTCAGCATAAAAATCATTTTCATCATGCAGAAAGAAACGATACTGAATGTATGATTAAATATGTCTTGCTGATCAGTTGATTTATGCATTTTCCTCCAAAGCAAAATATATGTTTTATGATGTTACTGCTCTCAAACTACAAGCAGATAAACTCCACTGGCTTTATTATGTTTTGTTCAAAACTGTGCCCAACTGCATTAGATATATGATAAAGGGCGACTTTCATGTATAGTAAAGGTAGAAACACTTGCACTATCTTTGTTGGTCTCTCAGATAGTAATTTTGCAAACAAAAGCTAGGGAGCAGCGGGTAGGGATAGAGGCATGATGGAGGTGATACTTGATTATTTTAAAAGTTGAGCATTAACGAATCAACAACCTTTGTAAACCCACTTGGCCCATCGAGTCTGCTCTGCCATTTCATCATGGCTGATCCAATTTTCCTCTCAGCTCCAATCTCCTGCCTTCTCCCCATATCTCCTCCTGCCCTGACCAATCAAGAATCTATCAACCTCTGCCTTCAATATACATAAAGACTTGGCTTCCATGGCTGCCTGTGGCAAAGAATACCACAGATTCACCACTCTCTGGCGAAAGAAATTCCTCCTTATCTCTATTCTAAAAGAATGTCCCTCTATTCTGAGGCTGTGTCCTCTGGTCTTAGACTCTCCCGCCATCGGAAATATCTTCTCCACATCCACTCTATCAAGGTCTTTCACCATTCAATAGGTTTCAATGGGATTACCCCTCATTCTCTGAATTTCAGTGAATACAAGCCCAGAACCATCAAATGCTCTTCATATGACAAGCCAAACAATCCTAAACTAATTTTTGTGAACCTCCTTTTAACCCTCTTCAGTTTCAACACATCCTTTCTAAGGTAAGGAGCCCAAAGCTGCACATAATACTCCAAGTGAGGCCTCACCAGTGCTTTATAAACTCTCAACATATTTAAGTAAGATTCCCTTATACTTTCTTCAAAACAACCATACTTTTTCTAGAATACAGTGACCAGGATGCCACACAATGCCTCCAAGTACAGTACAGCTGGAAAGCTGGAATATGAAGTCCCAACTTTTATTTTCTATACCCTGAACTATGAATGCAAGCATATTATATGCTTTCTTCACCAACATATCTACCTGTACATATACTTTTCAGGAACAATGGACTTAAACCCTGACGGTCATTCCTCAGTGCCCCACATTTAGTGTATATACTCTACCCCTATTTGACTTCCATGTAACAGTATTTGACAAAACAGTTTAGTAATGATGCATAGGATTGAAAGGAAGAATACTGTATTCAAGAACTATGAGAAATAAATGGGACAAGATCACAGTTGTTCTTACTGGAGAAGTAGAGGGGTGACTGGACATGACTAGTAAAATTTAAAAATTTAATGTTATTCAAGAAAACGCCAATTCAGTTAAGATTTTCTCATCTTATCTCAACTCATCTTAGGCTTCAAGAGGGCAAAGTCTGCCTACACACTAAAAATTCAGGAACACCAGTCTAATATGAATCCCCAGCATATTTGGTTGGGTATCAAGAGCATTACTGACTACACAAAGAAAAACATCCAGACACTCTAAGCAGCTTTTATGCACACCTTAAGGCATGCAACACAATGCTGGCCACAAAAACTGCCACCCTCCTGGGCGAGCAGCTACTGTGTGTAACAGAGAGTCAACCCATTGTAAGGCAGTCTTACCAGAAAGCATCCCAGTCTGAGTGTTCAGGGAGTGTGCACACAGCTCACTGATGCCTTCCCGGACATCTTCAACATTTCACTGAGTTAGGCTGCTGTTGCACATGCTTCAAATCAGCCGCCATCCTTCCTGTACCAAGGAACTATACACCTTCATCACTAAACAACAGTTGTCCAGTGGTACTGACACCAATCATCATGGAGTGCTTTGAACAGTTGGTAGTGGCACATATTAAAAACTCCATTCCTACCACATTGGACACTCATCGGTATGCTTACTGACAGAACTGCTCTAAGACAGATGCTGTAGCATCTGTCATGTACCTGGCCCTGACACACCTAGAAAACAAGGATAGTTATGTCAGACTGCTGTGTCTGGATTTCAGTTCAGCATTCAACACTTTTGTCCCGCAGACCTTGGTGAACAAACTCATACTCCATGGTCTAAATGCACCACTGTGCAATTAGGCGTTAGACTTCCTAACCAACAGATGTCAGGTATTCAGGATGCACAAACCCTCCCCTCCTCCCCATCATCCTCTACACCGGAGCCCCCCAGGGTTGTGCGCTGAGCCCATTGCTGTACACTCTGCTCACACATGATTGCAAGGCCGAACACCCAAGTAACTTTGTCAAGTTCACCAATGACACGACAGTGATTGGGCTCACCACCAACAATAATAAATGGCCTACAGAAAGAAGGTGGTAGAGCTCAAGGCCTGGTACCTGGCAAATAACCACTTCCTCAATGTCAACAGGATAAGGAAGATACTTATTGACTTCAGGAGAACTCATGACACTCCCACTTCTTTTTAATTTGGTGCACAGCATTGAAAACTGCAAGCAATTTTATACTCCAGCGAGTGCACATCACACACAACTTCTTATGGTCCCAGAAAACATCCAACAACATCGAGAAAGCTTACCAATGCCTTTACTTTCTGAGGTGGATGATGAGAGCTTGACTATGCAATTCTAATCTCTCATCGTTCTATAGATGCACAATAGGGAGCATCCTAACAAGTTCCAAAACTGCATCGTACAGAAACTGCACTAGGGCAGAAAAGAAGTCCCTACAACCAGTAGTCAAAATTACCCAGCACCTCAAGCACCAGCCTGAACACCATCAAGGCCATATATACAGAAAGGTGTCAGAAAAGTGCCAATAACATTAAAAAGGATCTACCCACCCTGCTCATGTACTGTTTGTCCCATTCCCATCAGGAAGGAGGCTACGTAACACCCACGCCAGGACCACCAGACTCAAAAACAGTTTAATTTCCAAAGGCAGTAAGGCTGGACAACACCCCCACCCACGAATGCACCTGTTTCCTTCTGGACACCAGTATCATGGATGTCCGGTCTCTATACACTTCCATTCACCCATCTGGAAGGCCTCAAAGCTCTCCATTTCTTTCTAGATACCAGCATCATGGACGCCCAGCCCCATACACCTCCATTCCCAAACAGGAAGGCCTCAAATCTCTTTGTTTCTTTCTGGACACCAGACCCAACCAGTTCCCCTCCCCCACCACTCTCCCCTGGCTGACAGAACTTGTCCTCACTCTTAATAATTTCTCCTTTGGCTCCTCCCACTTCCTTCAAACAAAAGGTGTAGCCATAGGCACTCGCATGGATCCCAGCTATGCCTGCCTTTTTGTGGGCTACGTGGAACAGTCTCTGTTCAAAGCCTACACTTGTGTTCATCCCTATCTTTTCCTAGGCTATATCGATGACTGCATTGGTACTGCTTCCTGCACCCATGTGGAGCTCATTGACTTCATCAGCTTTGTTTCCAACTTCCACCCTGCCCTCAAATTTATCTGGTTCATTTCTGACACCTCTTTTCTTTCCCTCAATCTCTCTGTCTCTGTCTCTGGAGACAGCTTATCTACAGATGTCTACTATAAACCCACAGATTCTCACAGCTACTTGACTATACCTCTTCCCAGCCTGTTACTTGTAAAAACACCATCCCCTTCTCCAACTCCTCCACCTCAGAATGAGGCTTTTCGTTCCAGAATGAAGGAGATGTCCTCCTTTTTCAAAGAAAAGGGCTTCCCTTCCTCCATCCTCAATGCTGCCCTCAACCACACGTCTACCATTTCACACACCTCTCCCTTCACCCCATCCTCCTGCCACCCTATGAGGAATAGGGTTCCTCTTGTCTTCACCTACCACCCCACCACCTCCAATGTTCAGCACACAATTCTTCATAACTTCTGTTTTCTCCATTGTGATCCCACCACCGAGCACATCTTTCCTTCTCCCCGTCTTTCTGCTTTCCACATGGATTGCTCCCTTTCGACTCCCCGTCCATTTGTTCTTCCCCACTGATCTCCCTCCTGGCACTTATCCTTGCAAGCGGAACAAGTGCTGCACCTCCTCCCTCATTACCATACAGTGTGCCAAACAGTCTTTCCAGGTGAGTCTGTTAGAGTCATATACTGTGTCCATTGCTCCGATGTGGCCTCCTGTATATCACTGAGACCCAATGTAGATTGGGAGACTGCTTCGCCGTGTACCTGCCAGAAGAAATGGGATATCCCAGTGGCCACTCATTTTAATTCCACTTCCCATTCCCATTCCGATATGTCTATCCAAGGCCTCCTCTACTGTTGTAATGAGGCCACACTCAGGGTAGCCTCCATCCTGATGGCATGAACATCTCGATTTCTCGAACTTCAGGTAATTCTTCTCCCCTTCACCATTCCCCATCCCCTTTTCCATCTCTCATCTTATATCCTTGCCCGTCCATCTCCTCCCTCTGGTGCTCCTCCCCCCTTTTCTTTCTTCCGTCGACTTCTGTCCTCTCCTATTAGATTCCTCCTTCTCCAACACTGTATCTCGTTCACCATTTAACTTCCCAGCTCTTTACTTCACCTCTTCCCCTCCTGGTTTCACTTATCACCTTATGTTTCTCCCTACTCTCCGCCCACCTTTTAAATCTGCTCCTCATTTTACTTTCTCCAGTCCTGCTGAAAGGTCTCGGGCCGAAACGTCGTCTACTCTTTTATAGTCATAGTCATAGTCATAGTCATAGTCATACCTTATTGATCCCGGGGAAAATTGGTTTTCATTACAGTTGCACCATAAATAATAAATAGTAATAAACCATAAATAGTTAAATAGTAAAAATAAAATTATGCCAGGAAATAAGTCCAGGACCAGTCTATTGGCTCAGGGTGTCTGACCCTCCAAGGGAGGAGTTGTAAAGTTTGATGGCCACAGGCAGGAATGACTTCCTATGACGCTCTGTGTTGCACCTCGGTGGATTGAGTCCATAGATGTCCCCTGGCTTGCTGAGGTCCTTCAGAATTTTGTGGTGCTACTTTATCATTTCCTGTCACTACTGCACCTAGTGTCACTTTATGAACATACTACCTATGTACCTGAGCTAAATAAAATATATGCATATAAAGTATCTTATCTATTTATATTTTTATTGTGTTTTTATTATCTCATTGTGTTTATTACTATTTATTATTTATGGTGCAACTGTAACGAAAACCAATTTCCCCCGGGATCAATAAAGTATGAATATGACAAAACTAGAATAATCTGGAAATTACATTTTAAAAAAAATCTTGAATCTTGAATCTTCTGTGTCTGAGGAATTTGAGAGCAGTTCACTGTGCAAAAATTATGTAACAGCAACTTCATTAAAGAACACCCCAAGGCATTCTACAAGTATGTGAAGAGCAAGAGGATAAGATGTGAGAGAATAGGACCAATCAAGTGTGGCAGTGGAAAAGTGTGTATGGTGTGACGAGATCTGAAGGATTATTAAATATAGACTGTTCCTTTAAAGAGAGAGAGAGAGCATGCAGCTGTACAGCACAAACAACTTGTTATTGAGAGAGAGAGGCGAAGTCTGCTCAGAGTTTGTTTGGGATTTCTGCAAGGACACTGCCAGCTTCTGAGTTCCTACAGAGAAAGAAGGGAGCAGCTACTTGATGGACAGCTGGTGTTCGGCTCAACAGTATTTAAACTAGTGTAATTGCTTGTTTCGCAGGACACGCAGATGCACTAATGTGTGGTGAAGTTACCACTATCCTGTTCAGGTGCCCACGAGTGTGGGACTGAGGATCGATCTGTGATTATTAGTGCATGAAAGAGTGACCCTGCGGAGTCTACCAGTGCGTCTAACCTTTTCCTAGGTTGGTAGACCATCACTTGAAGGCGGTGCTCCTAAGTTGGTCAAGTTTAGCTAACTTGGAAGTTTCGGAGGACAACAGGAAGATCAAGGGCATCAGCTCACCTGAAGAACTAGATACCCCTCTCTCTCCATCACTACTCAACTCAATACCACGAACTGAACTGATTTCATTTTCCCGTCATCGTAAGACTGTAACGCACACTAGAAAATGCTGGTGAATGCGGCAGGCCAGGCAGCATCTATAGGAAGTGGTACAGTCGACGTTTTGGGCTGAGACCCTTCGTTTGGACTAACTGAAAGAAGAGACAGTAAGAGATTTTACAGTTAGTCCTGATAAAGGGTCTTGGCCTGAAACGTCGACTGTACCTCTTCCTATAGATGCTGCCTGGCCTGCTGTGTTCACCAGCATTTTTTAGTGTGTGTTGCTTGAATTTCCAGCATCTGCAGATATCCTCGTGTTTGTGTGTCGTAAGGCTGTGTCCATTTACCCCTAGGCTTGAAGAAGCTTGGCTTTTATATGTTTCCACACTTTGCTAACCTGTTTGATTTATCTGAACTTATATTACTGCATTGCGTAGTTACGAATGAAATTAGTTAACATTAGTTAACCGCAATACCAGACTCCAAGGTGTTCTTTAAGCTGTCACGGGGCACGTGACAATGGAACCAGAGGAGATAGCAGAGGTACTTAATGAATACGGCAGGTTGGGCAGCATCCATGGAAACGAACAGTCGACGTTTCGGGCCGGAACCCTTCGTCAGGACTGTAGAGGGAAGGGGCAGAGGCTCTATAAAGAAGGTGGGGGGCGGGGGGAGGGTGGGAAGGAGAAGGCTGGTAGGTTCCAGGTGAAAAACCAGTAAGGGGAAAGATAAAGGGCTGGGGGAGGGGAAGCAGGAAAGGTGAAGAAAGAATAGGGGAAAACACAATGGGTAGTAGAAGGAGGCGGAACCATGAGGGAGGTGATAGGCAGCTGGGGGAGGGGTCGGAGTGAAATAGGGATAGAGGAAGTGAGGAGGAGGGAATTAACAGAAGTTGGAGAATTCTATGTTCATACCAAGGGGCTGGAGACTGATGAAGGGTCTCGGCCCAAAAGGTCGACTGTACCTCTTCCTAGAGATGCTGTCTGGCCTGCTGTGTTCACCAGCAGCTTTGGAATATAAGGAGTTGTTCCTTCAACCTGAATGTGGCTTCATCTTGACAGTAGAGGAGGTCATGGATAGACATATCAGAATGGGAATGGGACATGAAATGAAAATGTGTGGCCACTCGGATATCCTGCTTTCTCTGGTGGACAGAGTGTAGGTTTTCAGCGAAACGGTCTCCCAGCTTCTGTCGGGTCTCGCCAATATATAGAAGGCCACATCGGGAGCACCGGACGCAGTATATCACCCCAGCCGACTCACGGGTGAAGTGTTACCTCACCTGGAAGGATTGTCTGGGGCCCTGAATGGTGGTGAGGGAGGAAGTGTAAGGTCACGTGTAACAGTTGTTCCGCTTACAAGGATAAGTGCCAGGAGGGAGATCGGTGGGAAGGGATGGGGGGGACGAATGGACAAGGGAGTCATGTAGGGAGCGATCCCTACGGAAAGCAGAGGGGGGAGGGAAAGATGTGCTTAGTGGTGGGATCCCGTTGGAGGTGGCAGAAGTTACGGAGAATTATATGTTGGACTCGGAGGCTGGTGGGGTGGTAGGTGAGGACAAGGGGAACCCTATTCCTAGTGGGGTGGTGGGAGGACAGAGTGCGAGCAGATGTGCGTGAAATGGGGGAGGTGTGTTTGCGAGCAGAGTTGATGGTGGAGGAAGGGAAGCCCCTTTCTTTAAAAAAGGAGGACATCTCCTTCATCCTAGAATGAAAAGCCTCATCCTGAGAGCAGATGCGGCCGAGATGGAGGAATTGCAAGAAGGGGATGGCATTTTTGCAAGAGACAGGGTGAGAAGAGGAATAGTCCTGGTTGCTGTGAGAGTCCGTAGGCATATAGTAGACATCAGTAGATAAGCTGTCTCCAGGGACAGAGACAGAAAGATCCAGAAAGGGGAGGGTGGTGTTGGAAATGGACCAGGTAAACTTGAGAGCAGGGTGAAAGTTGGAGGCAAAGTTAATAAAGTCAATGAGCTCAGCATGCGTGCAGGAAGCAGTGCCAATGCAGTCGTCGATGTAGCGAAGGAAAAGTGGGGGACAGATACCAGAATAGGTCTGGAACATGGATTGTTCCACGAAGCCAACAGAAAGGCAGGCATAGCTGAGACCCAAACAGGTGCCCATGGCTATACCTTTAGTTTGGAGGAATTGGGAGGAGCCAAAGGAGAAATTATTGAGAGTAAGGGCTAATTCTGCTGGTCGGAGCAGAGTGGTGGTAGAGAGGAACTGATTAGGTCTGGAATCCAAAAATAAGCGAAAAGCTTTGAGACCTTCCTGGTTGGGGATGGAAGTATATAGCGACTGGACATCCATGGTGAAAATAAAGCGGTTGGGGCCAGGCAACTTAAAATCATCGAAAAATTTCAGAGCTTGAGAAGTGTCACGAACATAGGTAGGAAGAGATTGAACAAGGGGGGATAAAACAGTGTCGAGGCATGCAGACAACACACATCAAAGTTGCTGGTGAACGCAGCAGGCCAGGCAGCATCTGTAGGAAGAGGTGCAGTCGACATTTCAGGCCGAGACCCTTCGTCAGGACTAACTGAAGGAAGAGTAAGTAAGGGATTTGAAAGTTGGAGGGCGAGGGGGAGATCCAAAATGATAGGAGAGGACAGGAGGGGGAGGGATGGAGCCAAGAGCTGGACAGGTGATAGGCAAAAGAGATACGAGAGGATCTTGGGACAGGAGGTCCGGGAAGAAGGATGGGGGGGGGACCCAGAGGATGGGCAAGGGGTATATTCAGGGGAACAGAGGGAAAAAAAGAAGAGTGAGAGAAAGAATGTGTGTATAAAAATAAGTAACAGATGGGGTACGAGGGGGAGGTGGGGCATTAGCGGAAGTTAGAGAAGTCGATGTTCATGCCATCAGGTTGGAGGCTACCCAGACGGAATATAAGGTGTTGTTCCTCCAACCTGAGTGTGGCTTCATCTTTACAGTAGAGGAGGCCGTGGATAGACATGTCAGAATGGGAATGGGACGTGGAATTAAAATGTTTGGCCGGACATGTCAGAATGGGAATGGGATGTGGAATTAAAATGTGTGGCCAGACATGTTAGAATGGGCCTGGAGTTCAAGGCTGGAGTCGCAGTTGGTGGTTGCACAAACACTTTGAAGGTATTCATGGTCGTTGCTGGAGTCCGGGTTTTGAATATGCCCTGTGGTGTTAGAGCCAGTGAGATCAATGGCAGGGGCCGCGATTGGAAGTTCATGACTGCTAGCGTCGGGGCCAGCAGGCTCTGGGGTCTGCAGATGTAAGATGTAAGTTGAATTCATTACTTCATTTTTGGATCAGGGTTGTGAAGGCACTGAGACTGAATTTATTCCAGATTGACCCAACCCAAACAGAACATCAGTGAGCACACTTATGTTGAGTAATTTCCTGCCAGTGATACATCCAATCTCTTTCCTGATACTTTTTGGGAAACTGATTTTTGGTTTTAATTTGGGCTGATATTTGTCAATAGGTCATTTCCGGGTAATTTACTATATTGCTGGGGAAAAGTCATTGTCGAGACTGAACTGAAATATCTTGACTGGAGGCTCAGGTCATCCCGGAAAACAAGTATTTAAGCAGCACCAACACATACGGCACCACCACAAAGAAGTCACAACAGCACCTCTACTTTCTTTGAAGTTTGCATAGAAATTATCTGTCACCATAAACTTCGACAAACTTCTTTGCATGCACAATGGAAATATCCTAACTTGTTTCAACATGGTCTGGTATGTAAACACCAATGCCCAGGAATGGAAAAGAGTACAGAAAGTAGTGGGTACAACCCAGCCCATTACAGGTAAAGCCCTCCCCACAACTGAACACATTTACAAGAAGCGTGGCCACAAAAAAAAAGCAGCATCCATTATCAACAACCCCCACCATCCAGGCCATGCTTTCTTCTTACTACTACCATTCTCCAGGAGGTACAGAAGCCTTAGATCCCACACCATGCAAGTTCAGGAGCAGATATTACCATAGAATCATCAGGCTCCTAAATGGACATGGATAACTTTACTCACCATCATGCTGAACCGATTCTACAACCTATAGGCTCATTTTCAAGGACTCTACAGCTCATGTTCTCTTTATTTTTTTTATTTGTACAATTTGTCTTCATTTGCACATTGGTTATTTGTCAGTCTTTATTATTTATAGTTGTTCATAAATTCTATTGTAGTTCTTTATCTTTCTGTAAATGTGACTTTGACTTTGACAAGTATTCCTGTACTCCAGCTGTGAAGTTGTCTTGTTCCACTGCCTTTGATGTACAGTATTTAGTATTCTCAGCTGTTTCTTGATCTCACATGGAGGAAGTGAATCGGCTGAAGACTGGATCCTGCAATAGTTGGGATCTCTGAACGAGGAAGAGATGAAACATTCTACTTTTGTTAAAGCATGGGGTCACATGCTTGAGCCTTGTCTATTACACTCACTTTGAGAACAGTGATACACAATGTTTGAAGAAGTGTGAGCTGTTTAGCTACTTCAGTGAAGCAAGAATTGGATCAACATGATGAGATAAGGATTGATGGGATAGGAGGTCCTCCCACTCATATAAACAGGCATGCAATTAGCCAATCCTCATTACTTCACCTTCATTTACAACCAACATCATGATTAGGACCTGAAATATTTTTAGCTTTCAGTTTTATTTCCTTAGGGAACAAGCATCCTTTACCTATTTGTTTCTCCTTTCGTGACCTTGCACCTGCCAGTCTTTCTGGTAATTATAATTTCTCTCAGCAAGTTATAAAAATGGCTCGTCCTTATTACCAATTAAGGGGCAAATTGGAAGGAACTATATTAAGATAGCTCTTCTGTGCCTGACTGAAACTATGATACTTATCATCTTTAGAGCAATGTCTTTAATGGTTGTGAAAAATACGAATCATGCTCAGGGGTATAAGCATGTTAGCTATCACAGCTGTTGATTTGGTCCGCGTTTACTCTTTTCACAAAACATGTGATAGATAGCACTTCGTAAATGCACTCCTTACACACACACATTTAGACGCACGCAGACATTCTGCTGTCGCTGCGCTGAGTGTACACCCCTCACTGTCTTCACTGGCTATTCTCATAATGGGTCCTAAAACAAGCTGATGAGCTCTGGTTGGCTTTTTGGTGCCTTCCATATCATGCATGGTGGAATATTTGATTTCTTTAGTAATTGGGATGCATAAATGTGTATATGTTGTTTGTAGACTGTATTTAAATTAGTAGTTCTGTTTATTTTGTAATGTTATTGCAACTGCTTAGAGGGTGCACCTTATTCTAATTGTATATTCTTAAATTAACGGTGGGTAATTAAAACTGGTATGTCCTGGTGCCTAATTATTAGGACTCTTCCCCTTTGGTAGGGGAGCGAGAGAGAAAGATCAAGGCTGCCGGGAGTTCACACTGGACAAAATAGTATGAAGTTATTATTGTGTTTTCTTATAGATAACTTTTTGTAAATATTGGCAGTTTTATTTTTGCTATTTTTCCTAATTTCTTGACACACCTAAACACCTTTGCACTATAGTGCTAAGTAACTTCAGCTATTTTCGCTTTGGTCATAACCCATATACCTAACACATGGACAGCCAAGCTTTGCATTGACATCTTCCCAGTCATTCAGCTTGAAAGGTAGGTTTCTCATAGCCGTCTAACCAAATTGCATTGGTTAAACAAAACTCTTTCATATCAGGCGGAAGCTACACTTTCTATCTTTACAGACTTTGCAGTGTCTCTGATTTTGGAAGCATAAAATATAATTGAAAGAGAGGTCACTGTTTGAACAATGAAATGTTCTAAAATTGTAGGGGTGAGCTTCATTTAAGGTTTCTGTGTAATTATGTTATTTGTTGTCATTTTAGTGCAATTCAACACAAATTAATGTATTTGATGACAGAAAAAGCAGGTACAGGTTGCATTCAACATTGAATAAGATTCTCATTATTTCCCTCTAGTTTTAAAACCTGAAGTTGATGTCCGTCTATAAACATTGGTCCACTTTTATTTTAAATTAATCTCCAAGTGCCTTTCAGAAATGCTTTAAATATTATGAGCACAAGAATGCTATAAGAAACATTAAATCCCTCCTGCCATCTGGCGAAAGGCACCAAAGCATTCGGGCTCTCACGACCAGACTATGTAACAGTTTCTTCCCCCAAGCCATCAGACTCCTCAATACCCAGAGCCTGGTCTGACACCAGCCTACTATACCCTCTACTGTGCCTATTGTCTTGTTTATTATTTATTGTAATGCCTGCACTGTTTTGTGCACATTATGCAGTTCTGGGTAGCTCTGTAGTCTAGTGTAGTTTTGTGTTGTTTTTTACGTAGTTCAGTGTAGTTTTTGTATTGTTCATGTAGCACCATGGTCCTGAAAAACATTGTCTCGTTTTTACTGTGTACTGTACCAGCAGGTATGGTCGAAATGACAATAAAAAGTGATTTGACTTGACTTGACTTGCATGATCTGTCCTGGGTTCAGATTCGTAAGTGCAAATATGAAGAAAGGATGGTATTGCCTTTACTTCCTTAAAGCTTGTTAAGATTCGGCATCATATCTAAAACTTTGACAAACTTCTATAGATGTGTAGTGGACAGTATGTTGACTGGCTGCATCACAGGCTGATATGGAGGCACCAATGCCCTCGAATTGAAAATCCTACCAAAGTTAATGGATGCGGCCTAACCTACCAGGGGTAAATCTCTCCAGGCACGCCCCCCCCCCATTGAGCACACATTCAGGAAGCATTGTTGCAAGAAAGCTGCACCTATCATCAAGGACCCCCACACCCAGGCCATGCTCTCTTCTTGCTACTGCCATCGGGAAGAAGGTACAGGAGCCTTAGGATTCATACCACCATGTTCAGGAACAGTTATTACCTTTTAACTATCAGGCTCTTGAGCTAGAGGAGATAATTTCACTCAACTTCACTTGCCCCATCATTAGAATGTTCCCATAGCCTATGGACTCACTTTCAAGGACGCTTCAATTTATGTTCTTAATACTTACTGCTTATTTATTTATTATTATTTCTCTTTTTTTGTATTTGCACAGTTTGTTGTCTTTTGCGCGCTGGTTGAAGGCCCACACGGTCTTCATTGATTCTGTTATGGTTATTATTCTATTGCAGATCAATTGAGTATGCCCGCAAGAAAATTAATCTCTGGATTGTATATATGTACTTTGATAATAAATTTACTTTGAAATTTGAACTTTGAACATTAAGAAAGGTACTGAAGAAAATTTAAAATGAAGTTAGGAACGCAAGAGAGAAGGAACCTGTAAATGACCAATGGCTGAGTGGCCCTACTGTCACAGGCAGGTAGGCCTCTGCCTCGTGTGATGTCTCTCTCTTTCAGTGATGAAGGAGAATGTTTCTGTGGTTCTGCATTATGGATTGGACAATTGCTTTATGAACTGTGGACATTCTCAGGCATACAGTTTTTATATTTGGTGTTTTTGCCCATTCTTTCTTGGGTTTTTTTCTTGTGCGAGGGGAGGGGGGTTTAGCGATTGATGTTCTTATTAATTTGTTAGTTTTTTGTGTGGGGTGAGGGAGGTTTGGGGGTCTATATGCTTGTTCCGCTTTGTGCATGGGGGTTGGGTTTGATACTCTCTGAAGGACTTTCATGTTCTTTCTTTGTTTCATGTACAACAGGACAGTCAATATAACATAGAAATACAATTGTATCAGCATGAACTTACCAGTCTGACGGCCTGGCGGAAGAAGCTGTCCTGTTGCCTGTTGGTCCTGGCTTTTATACTGTGGCACTGTTTCCTGGATGGTAGCAGCTGGAACAGTTTGTGGTTGGGGTGACTTGGGTTCCCAATGATCCTTTGGGCCCTTTTTACACACCTGTCTTTGTAAATGTCCTGATGTTACGTAATCGGCATCAATGAATATCAATCGAGACTGGTTATATAAAAACAACCAAACATTTATTAAACAAGGATAACTGATAAGGTAAAAAAACAAACAAAAACTTTAACTGGAAGTTAACTGATATGCAGCCGTTCAACAACTCATCACTCGGCACTGGTTTCTTCAAGCGTTAAATGCGAAAACAGTTCTTAAAGCAATAAAGTCAGATATAGTTCGTAAAATGGTAAATTCGAAAGTCCAACAGATTTATACGTTCAATTGGGAGAGACTTCTCTGGAGAAGGTCTTCTTCATAGATGCAACTTTCCTGCTGGTTCTGTCCACAGGATTCATGATGCCGAAAATAAACAGTTTAAAACAACTGACCTTAAATTCTTTGAGAGAGTGAGCAAACCTTTGCATGAACTCTTTGCTCTTTTTGGCAAGAGTTATCTTGATGCAGGTCGCTACTCCTCCAACGAAGACTCAATAAGGTCGATCCTTTATTAAGCTGCCAAACGATGCTGACTCCTCTCGATCCTTCGATCCTGTACTTCGATAAAGTCTTCACTCTCCCTTCTACTGTTGGAATTGAGTAATTCAGCACATCTAGCAAAGATTTCCAGTCCAATAATATTGTATCTTGCAATAGAATGCAACACTCCGCTTTAAAAATGAAACTGCGTCACAAAAAACAAACACGCAACAGAAACGGAGACGCAGCATGTTCTACCTGGAAATCTACAAACTAAAAACTAACTGCGTCTTTGTGTCTTGTTTTACGGTGGTTGGCATCCAGCTTAATGGTGCATTACCGCAAACTAACTGCGTCAGCTGGGATCTTCCCTTATATACCCATGGTGCACATGTCATCACGTGACCTCACATTGGCAGGAAAATCACATCAGGTGACCTCCAAAAGACCATTACATCATTCTCACACACAAAAAAACAAATCTCCTTGAGCATGTAACACAGAATATTGGGAAGTTCACATCTACAAATGCACAGGGCTTTCCGTACCACTCTCTGCAGAGTGCTGCGATTGAGGGAAGTACAGTTCCCATACCAGGCAGTGATGCAGTCAGTCAGGGTGCTCTCAATTTTGTCCCTGTAGCTTTCTAGGATTTGGGGGGCTATACAAAACTTATTCAACCATCTGAGGTGAAAGAGGCGCTGTGGTTCCTTTTTCACCACACAGCTGGTATGTACAGACCACGTGAGATCTTCGGTGATGTGTATGTCATGGAACTTAAAGCTATTCACCCTCTCAACCCAAGATCCATTTATGTCAATAGGGGTAAATCTTTCTTCATTCCTCCTGTAGACCACAACCAGCTGCTTTGGTTTTGTGACATTGAGAGAGTTGTATATAGATAATTACTTAGATAATAAATGAACCTTTGAACACAAGATTCTGCAAATGCTGTAAATCCAGTGTAACACCCACAAAATTCTGGAGTAACTCAATAGGTCAGGCACTATAACTGGAATTGAACGAGCAGTGGGTGTTTCTGGACAAGACGTCCCATTTTCTTTCAAGTGTTGATAAAGGATTTTGACCTGAAACTTTGATTGTTTATTCCTTTCCATAATGCTGAGTTTCTTCAGCATTTTGTGTCTGTTATTTTAAAATAAAGTTATTAAGGATCAGGCTGCTGAAACCCAAATTAGAAAATAATTGGTAGAAATATTAGGGGCGATGGTGGGTAGACATGGTTTAAAGTGTGAACAGATTGTGGTGAATTCTGACATATTTTGCAGAATCATTAAAAATGCAAATGAAAAATTCAGAGAATAAATACAATAAAATGGTGCAGTTTAGGGCACAATTATAATTTTCTGCTAAAAGTAATTTTTATAACAAGTATAACATCCATTGTGAACTATTGCCATTTAGTAAAACAATAAAATATAATTGTTTCTATGTCATTTAATTAAATTAAGCTTTTGTAATTATTTTAATATTACTGAAAATAGTTTGTTATCAAAGTTAAGCACTTTTATATTATCTAATAAGCATTTTCAATTAGTTACCTGATCCAAAGTCATTGAAAAATGACTTTGAAACAAATTAAATGAATCATTATATCATTTCATTGTTGTACACCAAATGGTATATTAAATCCTTTTCGAAGGGAAGAAATTTTACAAAGCACTGAGGAACACTTGGACAATGAACTTGCATTTGTCAGGATGCTCTTCATTAACTACAGTTCAGAATTCAACACTATCATCCCCTCAAAACTCATCAATAAGCTTCAATGTCTAGGCTTTGGTATCTCCCACTGGCTCCTTAATTTCCTCACTGGCAGACCTCAGTTTGTGTGGACTGGCAACAAATCACCTTCACACACAGGTGCACCACAGGACTGTGTGCTTAGCACCCTGCTCTACTCACTTTAGACCTTTGAATGACTAAGTACAGATACAAAGTCATATTCAAGTTTGCTGATGGCACTGCTGTTTTTGGCCAATTCAAAAGTACTGATGAATTGACAGATAAGAGGGAGGCTAAAAATCTGGCTGAATGATGCCACAACAACAACCTTTCATACAACATCAGCAAAACCTAAGAACTGATTATCCCCTTCCCCCACCAATACTCTGCAATCCCGTCTCCTTCAGATCCCATCGTCAGCTCCTGGGTCCTCAGAGGCTCCATCTTCCTCTCACCCCAACCCTCCCCTCTCCATTGACACCCCCAGCCTCCCCCCTCCCCCCTCTGATCCCAGCTCTCATCCGTGCCGGGTCTTTACCATCCCCTCCGACCTTCAACTGTCGGAGGCAGAACGCTCTGTTCTCAGTAAGGGCCTCACCTTTGTCCCCCTTCGCCCACACCTCAACGAGTTCTGTGTTCGCCACGATGCGGAACTCTTCTTCCGCCGTCTCCGTCTCCAAGCCTACTTCTTCGGCAAGGACTCTTCCACCCCCACCGATGACCCCTTCTCCTGTCTTCAACCCTCCTCTTCTTCATGGACACCCCTCTCTGGTCTTCTGCCTGCTCTGGATCTCTTTATCGCTAACTGCTGACGGGACATCAACCGTCTCGACTTCACCGCACCTTGTCCCCATTCCAACCTCACTCCTTCGGAACGCTCTGCTCTCCACTCCCTCCGCACTAATCCTAACCTTATTATTAAACCCGCCGATAAGGGGGGAGCTGTTGTAGTCTGGCGTACTGACCTCTACCTTGCCGAGGCACAGCGACAACTCGCGGATACCTCCTCTTATTTACCCCTCGATCGTGACCCCACTAAGGAGCACCAGGCCATTGTCTCCCACACCATCACTGACTTTATCCGCTCAGGGGATCACCCATCCACTGCTACCAACCTTATAGTTCCCACACCCCACACTTCCCGTTTCTACCTCCTACCCAAGATCCACAAACCTACCTGTCCTGGCAGACCTATTATCTCAGCTTGCTCCTGCCCCACTGAACTCATTTCTGCATACCTCGACACGGTTTTATCCCCCCTTGTTCAATCCCTTCCTACCTATGTTCGTGACACTTCTCAGGCTCTTAAACTTTTCGATGATTTTAAGTTCCCTGGCCCCCACCGCTTTATTTTCACCATGGATGTCCAGTCCCTATATACTTCCATCCCCCATCAGGAAGGTCTCAATGCTCTCTGCTTCTTTTTGGATTCCAGACCTAATCAGTTCCCTTCTACCACCACTCTGCTCCATCTAGCGAAATTAGTCCTTACTCTTAATAATTTTTCCTTTGGCTCCTCCCACTTCCTCCAAACTAAAGGTGTAGCTATGGGCACCTGTATGGGTCCTAGCTATGCCTGCCTTTTTGTTGGCTTTGTGGAACAATCTATGTTCCGTGCCTGTTCTGGTATCTGTCCCCCACTTTTCCTTCGCTACATCGACAACTGCATTGGTGCTGCTTCCTGCACGCATGCTGAGCTCGTTGATTTTATTAACTTTGCCTCCAACTTTCAACCTGCCCTCAAGTTTACCTGGTCCATTTCCGACACCTCCCTCTCCTTTCTAGATCTTTCTGTCTCTGTCTCTGGAGACAGTTTATCCACTGGTGTCTACTATAAGCCTACTGACTCTCACACCTATCTGGACTATTCCTCTTCTCACCATGTCTCTTGCAAAAACGCCATCCCCTTCTCGCAATTCCTCCATCTCCGCCACATCTGCTCTCAGGATGAGGCTTTTCATTCTAGGACGAGAGAGGTGTCCTCCTTTTTTAAAGAAAGGGGCTTCCCTTCCTCCACCATCAACTCTGCTCTCAAACGCATCTCCCCCATTTCATGTACATCTGCTCTCACTCCATCCTCCCGCCACCCCACTAGGAATAGGGTTCCCCTGGTCCTCACCTACCACCCCACCAGCCTCCGGGTCCAACATATTATTCTCCGTAACTTCCACCACCTCCAACGTGATCCCACCACTAAGCACATCTTTCCCTCCCCCCCCCTCTGCTTTCCGCAGGGATCGCTCCCTACGTGACTCCCTTGTCCATTGGTCCCCCCCATCCCTCCCCACTGATCTCCCTCCTGGCACTTATCCTTGTAAGCAGAACAAGTGCTACACATGCCCTTACACTTCCCCCCTTACCACCATTCAGGGCCTCAGACAGTCCTTCCAGGTGAGGCGACACTTCACCTGTGAGTCGGCTGGGATGATATACTGCGTCCGGTGCTCCCGATGTGGCCTTCTATATATTGGCGAGTCCTGACGCAGACTGGGAGACCGCTTTGCTGAACACCTATGCTCTGTCCGCCAGAGAAAGCAGGATCTCCCAGTGGCCACACATTTTAATTACACTTCCCATTCCCATTCTGACATGTCTATCCACGGCCTCCTCTACTGTAAAGATGAAGCCACACTCAGGTTGGAGGAACAACACCTTATATTCCATCAGGGTAGCCTCCAACCTGATGGCATGAACATTGACTTCTCTAACTTCCGCTAATGCCCCACCTCCCCCTCGTACCCCATCTGTTATTTATTTTTATACACACATTCTTTCTCTCACTCTCCTTTTTCTCCCTCTGTCCCTCTGACTATACCCCTTGCCCATCCTCTGGGTTCCCCCCCCCTTGTCTTTCTTCCCGGACCTCCTGTCCCATGATCCTCTCATATCCCCTTTTGCCTATCACCTGTCCAGCTCTTGGCTCCATCCCTCCCCCTCCTGTCTTCTCCTATCATTTTGGATCTCCCCCTCCCCCTCCCACTTTCAAATCTCTTACTCACTCTTCCTTCAGTTAGTCCTGATGAAGGGTCTCGGCCTGAAACGTCGACTGTACCTCTTCCTAGAGATGCTGCCTGGCCTGCTGCGTTCACCAGCAACTTTGATGTGTGTTGCTTGAATTTCCAGCATCTGCAGAATTCCTGTTGTTAACTGATTATCGACTACAGGAGGAAGAGGTCAGAGGTCCATGAACCTATCCTTGAAGTTTGAGAGAGTCAGTAACTTTAAATTGCTTTGCATTAACATATTAGAGGATATGTCCAGGGACCGGCATGTAAGTGTTACCACAAGAAGGAGTGACGGTTCCTCTACTTTCTAAAAAGTTTCTGCATATTCGGCATGTCAGTAAAAACTTTGACAAACGCCTATAGATGCACAGTGGAGAGAATACTAACTGGTTGCGTCATGGCCTGGTATGGAAACATCAATGCCTAGGAATGGAAAAGGCGACAGAAAGTGGTGATTATAGTGCTGTCCATCTCAGGCCGAACTTTCTGCAACATCAAGTACATTTACTTGAAGACGGTGGCGCGACGCAGCTCGCAACGGCCACTCCAGTGGTGATATCTGTTATCTGTCAAGTAGGGTGTCGTGCACCATCCTGATTTGACGGAGGCAGATGTGAGAGCACGGAGGAACATCTGGTGAAACTTCTGAAATACCTGCTTCACTGCCGCTGCTACTGTGCGATCCAGAATCTCTGGAGGGGAAGGCTCCGAGTCCTTGGCTTTGCTTGTTGCTCGGCGGCTGGGGCAGGGTCGAAGTGCTCGGCAGAGATAGTGCTCGGTGCTCAGTGTCGGAGGGCTGGATGGAGGCTCGAAGTTTTTGGACAGACTCAGAGTCGGCTGCGGTCGGGTGCTTCCAATGCATCAGCAAGTTTGCGGTGCTTGGAGGTTCATGGCAGGGAGAGTTTCTCCCTTCTACCGTCTGCATGAGATGATGGGGCTATCGGGACTTGAGACTTTTTTTTACTGTGCTCATGGTCTGCTCTTTATCAAATTACGGTATTGCTTTGCACTGTTGTAACTATATGTTATAATTATGTGGTTTTGTCAGTTAGTCTTGGTTTGTCCGGTGTTTCTGTGGTATCTTTCTGGAGGAACATTGTATCATTTTTTAATGCATACATTTCTAATTGACAATAAACGAGGACTAAGTGTCCTCATAATCTAATCTAATCTAATTTACATGGAAGCCTTAAGAAAGCCGCATCCATCATCACCATCCAGGCCATGCCTTCCTCTCACTACTACCATTGGTCAGGAGGTACAGAAACGTTACATCCCTCATCAACAGTTTCAGGTACAGTTATTACCCTGCAACCATCAGACTTGGGAACCAATGTGGAAAACTTCATTCACCACAGCTCTGAACTGATTCTATGAACTACAGACCCACTTTGAAGAACTCCTTACAGTTCATGTTCTCAGGATGATTTTTATTGCACAGTTTGTGCTCTTTTTGCACATTGGTTGTTTGTTAGTATTTGTTTATCTGTAGTTTTTTTTGTAAATTTTAACTGTCTTTCTTTTTTGCTGTAAATGCTTGCAAGAAAATGAATCTCAAGGTTGCAGACACATATTTTGAAAATGAATTTACCCTGAAATTTGAACTTTAAACTAATAAAATGACTTCCAAAATCAGGCCAATATCGAAACATTAGGCTGGGGGATAGCCGGGTTGCAGGCAGCAAAAAGTTTGTGTGAATACTGAGATGGAGGGAAAACTGAAGGTGATTTTTTTTTAGCAAAATTTTGTATAACTGCACTGAACTAATCATACTGTAAATGCTATCAGTCTTGATATAATAAGTCATCAAGTTAAAATGCTAATGATGTTCTCTGCATTGATACTGTCTGGTTGGCTGAGTATTTTGAGAATTGCAGTTTTTATATTATTTCTCTGCTTATTCCTATAGGATTGAATGTTCCTCATGCCACAACTGGTCTGCTTTTTTTTAACCAAGGCAGAAGTTAATGATTAAATATTTTATTGTAAATTTTGAAATGTTTCCATAATGGTTGGGTTAAGTTTTTCTTTAATCTTTGCAATTTACTTGCAAGCCTTTCATCACCATGCGAGGAGACACTGTCTTCCAAATGTTCCAAATGTCCTCAGCAGTGCACTGGCAAAGTTCACCAGCAACTTTGATGTGTGTTGCTTGAATTTCCAGCATCTGCAGATTTCCTCGTGTTTGCATATGACTCTCATATCCTGTTCCACTATTTAATAAGATCCTGATCATAAAGCCCCTTCCTTGCACTTACACCAAACCTCTTGATTCCCTTAAATATTTATAAATATTTCATTTAACCTCTTATTTTGAACTTGCGATCACTGATTCTAGACATCTCAGCTATTTATCTTTTCATTTCCCTTTCATCAGGTTCAGCTAAACATTTGCACATTTCCATGAATTTTATATGTTGCATATGTTTCTTATTTTCCTAAACTGAAGAGCTGAGGTCCAGCGTACGTAATCTCTTTTCAAAGGATAATTCAACAAATCCTACAAGCTGATGTGGTTAATATTTATCACAAGACAGACCAAACACACATAATGTTCTGAATGTGGTCCCACCAGTGCAGTATACAGCTGCAGTAAGTACTGTAAAATGGAAGATATGATTCAAACATAAAAGACTGATTTAGTTGTAAGACTCCTTTCTCTATCCAAACTCATTTCACTTTGCCCTGTTTGTCGGCCAGACTATGAATTGAGATTTAAGGCACTGATCAAAACTGCTGTAGTTACTGCACTTTATTTACTGTAAATCATATACTTGCAAGTCTGCTTTGGCCTTCAGCACTATTAAGTCAAGCTGCTGTGAAATTGGGTGTCTGTGAGTTAATAAATAGGCCACAGGGACCAGATTTAACAGTATCAATGGCAGAAGAAAGCTTACAGAACCAGACTGTAAAGAAGACTGACATAAAGTGCTTCCTATACAAATTGAAGAAACCACCTCTGAATAGCTGGAAGGCTTTTTGAATGAGTTTGGCCTTGGCCAAGTCTCAGAAGAAAAAAAGGTAAAATTGACAGAATAGAATTTTGATAGGCAAGATTTGATGTACCAAAACATTAAAGCTAACAACCAGTGACAATCTCAGAACTATATCCATTGTTTGACATGATACTGCTGAAGATCTAACTTATTGGTGATTTATTGATGATATTCACATCAGGCGAGAAATTAATTCTGTACACTTTGGGACAGGAATTTTATTGCTGTAGTTGAATATTTCTGTGCATCACTGATGTTACTTATAACCCAAGCACAATATACAATTCTGTAATTTCTGCTTGCACAAGACCATTCAAATTTTTAACTGGCTTTTTTGTGAAGTGAATCAAAATGCAGACATTTGGGAAGATTTAAATTAGGTTCAAAACACGTGTAGTGTAATCTTCTACTATTAGGACATCAGACATGATTGGCAGGGTCTAAACTGTATTGATAGGTCTTACCTGGAGGGTACAAACTTATTTCTTAAACAACCCAATCTTACCTGGAGAAACACACACAAAATCTGAAGAAACTCAACAGGTCAAGCAACATCTGTGGAGAGAAATGAACAGTTAACATTTCAGGATAAAACCCTTCATCAGGACTGGCTGACTGGCTCAAGAAAAAGACCAAAATGTATATTTTTAACTACTTAAGGGGTTAGCTGAGAAAAATTGCTTTATGGTCAAAGATCAGCCAGTCTAGCATTTTGTGTTGCTTACCTGAAATAAGGCAAAGATTATGGCAGTGATGACTTCATCAAGATGAGATTTCAAAGTTCAAAGTAAATTTATTGTCAAAGTGCATATATGTCACCGTATACAACCCTGAGATTCATTTTCTTGTGGGCATACTAAATAAATCCATAATAGAATAATAACCATAATAGGATCAATGAAGGACAGCACCAATCTGGGCATTCAACCTGGGTGCAAAAGGCAAAAAGAAAATAATAAACAAGTAATAAAGATCGAGAACATGAGATGGAGAGTCCTTGAAAGTGAATCCATAGGTTTTGAGAACATCTCAGTGCTGGGGCAAGTGAAGTTATCACGTTTGGGTTAAGAGCATGATGGTCAAGTGGTAATAACTATTCCTGAACCTGGTGGTGTAAGCCCTGAGGCTCCTGTACCTTCTTCCTGATGGCAGCAGTGAGAAGAGAGCATATTCTGGGTGGTGGCAGTCTCTGATGGTGGATGCTGCTTTCTTGCAACAGTGGTAGAATTAGAATTAGATTTTGTTATTTCTTATATCCATCTCACAACATGAGGGAGTAAAAATCTTTGAGAGGCATCTCTGTCACTATGTACAAGCAATAAAGAATGGAAATGTGAGAGGATATTGCCCAAACACTAAGATTGTATACATAATTGTTTTGTATACATGTACGTACAGTCAGATATGTAATCAGATCGAAGTGTACTGATAAGTCTGATGGCCTGGTGAAAGAAGCTGTCCCAGACCTGTTGACCCTGGTCTTAATGCTGTGGTATCATTTGCCAGATGGAAGCAGTTGAAACAGTTTGTGGTTAGACTGGCTGGAGTCCCTGGTAATGCTCTGGGTCCTTTATATGCACCTGCTGCTGTAAGTATCCTGAATAGAGAAAAGTTTACACCCACAGACGCGCTGGCAGTCTGTACAACTCTCTGCAGTGCCCTACGAGTGAGGGTCGTACAGTTCCCATTCCAGGTGGTGACACAGCCTGTCAGGATTATCTCAAAGGTGCTCCTGTGGAAAGTCCTGAGAATTTGGGAGCTCTGCCTCCCAGAATCGTCTTGGAGACTGCAGAGTACTGAATCACCCAAATGATCTCCAAACTGCAAATCACAGGCTCCAACAGTTCCAGAACCACATTCAAAATGAACAACAAATGTAAGAGACATAAAAGAAGTGAAATATATGGTTTCATGATCTATCCAGAAAATGTCTGAATATAGTATTAATGGTAAGACTCTTGGCAGTGTGGAGAATCAGAGGGATCTTGGGGTCCGAGTCCATAAGACGCTCAAAGCAGCTGCGCAGGTTGACTCTGTGGTTAAGAAGGCATACAGTGTATTGGCCTTCATCAATTATGGAATTGAATTTAGGAGCCGAGAGGTAATGGTGCAGCTATATAGGACCCTGGTCGGACCCCACTTGGAGTACTGTGCTCAGTTCTGGTCACCTCACTACAGGAGGGATAATGAAAACCATAGAAAAGGTGCAGAGGAGATTTACAAGGATGTTGCCTGGATTCGGGAGCATGCCTTATGAAAACAGGTTGAGTGAACTCGGCCTTTTCTCCTTGGAGCGACAAAGGATGAGAGATGACCTGATAGAGGTGTATAAGATGATGAGAGACATTGATCGTGTGGATAGTCAGAGGCTTTTTCCCAGGGCTGCAATGGTTACCATAAAAGGGCACAGGTTTAAGGTGCTGGGGAGTAGGTACCGAGGAGATGTCAGGGTTAAGTTTTTTACTCAGAGAGTGGTGAGTGCATGGAATGGGCTGCCGACAATGGTGGTGGTGGAGGCGGATACGATAGGGTCTTTTAAGAGACTTTTGTATAGGCACATGGATCTTAGAAAAATAGAGGACTATGGGTAACCCTAGTAATTTCTAAGGTAGGGACATGTTCAACACAACTTTGTGGGCCAAACAGCCTGAATTGTGCTGTAGGTTTTCTATGTTTCTATGTTTCTATGTCGACCGAAGGAGCATTGTACACAAGTGCCATCTTGACCAGATGTCAAACGTTGAAATGTTGAAACATTGGTACTACATCAGTTTTTGGAACACTAAATGTAATTGCAATTAAGCCTCATTTGAAATAGATTTAGATTCTTGCTTTATCAAAGAGAAATTCATAATTATAAAGCTGTTATATCTATTCTGTTAAAATTTAAAAGTGCTGTGATTTATAGAACTACTCAAATCATAGAGAGGAGTCTGTCGGGTTCTCAACTGGTACTTGGCTTTACAAATGAACAATACTGATTATAGCATAATTGGTTTTGCCTGCATCAAATGCAGTATTGATGTAGGCTGCGCTCTCAAGCGTTTTGTGGGTTACTTTGCATAGGACACGACATGCATAGCATGGAGGATCTTAAGGAATTAAGATCAATGTTAAGGCACAGAAAGCATATCAAAGTGGAAAGCACTCCGATTCTGACAGTTCGCTCCATGACCATCTCTACTGCCACGATGAGGCCACTCTCAAGTTGGAGGAATAAAGCCTCATATTCTGTCTGGGTAACTTCCTATCAGATGGCATGAACATTGATTTCTCTAAATTCTGATAATTCTTCTCGCCACTCCCTCTTCTCTTTTTCCATTCCCCATTCTAGCTCCCCTCTTATCTCTACTCTTCTCATCAGAATCAGAATCACGTTTAATATAACCGACATATGTCATGATATATATATAATAGGCAGTCGTTGATGCCAGGGGATCATTGGTTTGTGCCTCTGGTGAGCTGTGTCCTCTCCAGGACACAAGGTTGTTGCCCATGCAGTGGGTGCCCCTTCTCCATGTCACTGATGTAGTCCAAGGGAAGGGCAAGTGCCGATACAGCTTGGTAACAGTGTCATCACAGAGGTTGCCAGAGTGAAGTAATAAACAACATCAAACTGCCTTAGGGATCCCAGCTCTGGATTCCTTCCTCGGGGTTTATCCATCTGATTCCTTCCTCGGGGTTTATTCCATCTGTTTTTGTAGATGTCTGTGAAGAAAAAGAATTTCAGGATGTATATTGCATACATTTCTCTAATATTAAATGGAACTATTGAATTATTGATGTAAAACTAATCTGACCAATAATATAAAAGAGAAAGATTAGATTAGATTATATTATGAAGACACGCAGTCCTCTTTTATTGTCATTTAGTAATGCATGCATTAAGAAATGATACATTATTTTCTCCGGTGTGATATCACAAAACACAGGACAGACCAAGACTGAAAAAACTGACAAAACCACATAATTATAACATATAGTTACAACAGTGCAACAATACCATAACTTGATGAAGAAGTCCATGAGCACAGTAAAAGTTCACAGTCTCTCAAATGTCCCACATCTCACGCAGACGGGAGAAGGAAGGACTCTCCCTGCCACGCCGACCACAATCCGACTCTGAGTCATCCGAAAACTTCGAGCTCTGATCAGCTCTCCGACACCGAGTACTGAGCGCCATCTCTGTCCGAACAATTCAACCTCAATCTCAGTCACCAACAGCAGGCAAAGCCGGGGATTTTGAGGCCTACCCTCTGAAAGATTCCTGACCACACAGTAACGACAGCAGCGAACGAGCGTTTCAGAAATTTCTCCAAATGTTCCTCTTTACTTTCACGTCCCTCTCCATCAAGCTAGATGTTTTTCAAAAAAATAAAGTAAAAGAAAAGTGAGAGTAAATACTCAAAGTGAGGCCTCACCAGTTTCTTATAAAGCCTCAGCATTACATCCTTGCTTCAATATTTTAGTCCTCTTAAAATGAATGCTAACATTGCATTTGCCTTGTTTACGACTGAGTCAACCTACAAATTAACCTTTAGGGAATCTTTGAATGAGGACTCACAAGTCCCTGTGCACCTTGGATGGTCAACTTGGACTGGGTTCGTATCTCTCAGTACCCTGCCTGTCAGGCATCTGTGTAAATCTCTTAAAAATTGGTACAGTATTGTATTTGTTTCCACTGTCTCTCCTAGTATCACATCCCTGGCATAAAAACTGTCTGAAAACTTGCCTCACAATTGTCTTTTTAAATTTTACATTATATCTCCTTATCTGGTTTCAATTATCACCTTCTTTACATTTGATTCAACAATTTGCACCCTTGTCACCATCCCTCACTTTCTGTGCACATTAGCCTTCCCCTCCTCCATCTGGCTTTTTCTGCCCACCACCACCCTTTCTCACCTGGTTCTACTTATTGCCTGGCTGCTCCTGTCTCATGCACTTCTTTGTAGTCCACACTCTCAGTCTTGGCTTCCGAGATGTTGCCTGACCCGCAGACTTCCTCTAGCAGTGTTTTTGTGCCTGAAGAATGTATTGTTAAGATAAGGAAGATTTGGGCTCTTATCTTCCTTGAGTTCTGATGCAAAAACATCAATAATTATATCAAAACACACAAATTGCTGGAGGAACACAGTAGCATGAATGGAAAAGAATAAAAGAGTCGACGTTTTGGTGAGACTCAATGTTGATTGGGAGACCACTTTGCCGAGCACCTCCGCCAGAAAAAATAGGATCTCCCAGTGGCCACCAATTTCAATTCTGCTTCAAATTTCCCATTCCGACATGTCAGTCCATGGCCTCCTCTATTGCCATGATGAGGCCATGCTCAGGTTGGAGGAGCAACACCTTATATTCGGTCTGGGTAGCTTCCAATCTAATGGCATGAACATCGACTTCTGAAACTTCCAGTAATATCCTCACCTCACTTCACCATTCCCCATTCCCATTTCCCTCTCTCACCTTATCTCCTTAACTATCCATCACCTTCCTCTGGTGCTTCTCCCCGTTCCCTTTATTCCATAGCCTTCTGCCCTCTCCTATCAGATTCCCCCCTTCTCCAGTCCTTTACCTGTTTTACTGATCAAATTCCTAGTTCTTTACTTCTACCTTCCCCTTCTCCCAGTTTCTTCCCCTCACCCCACCTTCTTGCTCTGACCTCAACTTTTTTTTCCAGCCCTCAAAACAGTCAACATTTCGGGCCAAGACGCTTCAGATGAACAGGCCTGAAACGTTGAGTGTGTACTCTTTTCTGTAGATGCTGCCTGATCTGTTGAGTTCCTCCAGCATTTTGTGTTTGTTGCTTGGATTTCCAGTGTCTGCAGAATTTCTCTTGTTTATAACAACTGATAACATTTTTGATCAAACATCATTCATGGATTTAAAGTCATGTTTTTCTTCATTCACAGGATACAGATGCTGACATCTATTGTCTTGCAAGGCCATTCGGGTGTGTGGTTAAGTGCTAACCACTTTGGTGTTTGAAACACAAGGGCTACTGAATTCCTGAGTGCAGATCAATCTGTGTAAGCACAATTAATTCAGTTTTCCACAGGACTTTAATAAACTACATAGTTTTAAGAGCATAACAGATCGGAACAAACTTAAGCTGTTTAGCCCATCGTGCCTGCTCCACTGTTTAAACATGGCTTCCTTTTCATCCCTTTCAATCCCATTCTTCTGTGGTCTCCCCACAACCTTTGATGTCTTTACTAACCAAGACCCTATCAGTCTCCGCCTTAAATATGATAGGCCTTCATGGGTACCCATTGCAATTGCTGCAACATTCCATGAGATTATAAGGCCACAGGACAGAGGAGCAGAATGAAGTTATTCAGACCATCGAGTCTGCTCAACCATTCGATCATGACTGATTTATTTTCATTCTGTGGCAATGAATTCCACAGATTCATCACCCTCTGGCGAAAGAAATTCCTTTTCATCTTTGCTCTAAAGGATCATTCTTCTATTCTGAGGCTGTGCCCTCTGGCCCTGGAATCTCCCACTACTGCAAACATCCTCTCGATGTTTACTCTATCTAGGCCTTCCATTATTCAATATGTCTCAGTATGATTCCCCTCTCATTCTTCTAAATTCCAATGAGTGCAGGCTTAAGGCTGATTTATACTTGTGTGTGCTAGCTTGCGCCGTAACCTACGCAAGTGGGCTACGCTGTTGTGAGCATTTATACTTGCGCGTTGGTGTGTCTGCGTCGCTCTGCAATTCACCGCCAAAACGCTAGTTGGCGGTGGGTTTTCTATGCCACTGTGTTGGGTTTCTTCGTGTTGAAACTCAACACGAAGAATTTCAAACTTCAAACAATGGCGACTGAAACTGAAGGAGGGTGAATTTTCTGTGCTTGTCCGGCCACTGAGAGACATGGACAAGGAAATGCATTTCAAATATTTTCGGATGTCCTCAGGTAGATTTGACGATTTGGTTCATCGTCTCCAACCAGTAATATCGCATCAGTGTACGCACAGTATACTCAGAGAGTGGCAATCACCATTCGAGTTTTAGCTTCAGGTGGAAGTCAACAGACTGTAGCAGCTAGCTACAAACTGGCGTCAAGCACAGGATCCTCCATAATTTCAGAGGTCTGTAAAGCTTTATGGAAAGCATTTCAGCCAGAGTTCCTTCCCTGCCCTTCAGTCGCCCAATGACAAGCTACTGCAGCGTAGGAGGAAATGCGATTCTACCAAGCGGACCAATCACAGTTGTTGCGGTCTGCGATGCCGCGACGCGTAGTTACATTTTGGGAGAGGTGCGCATTAGGCTACGGCATAGGGTTTGCGTAGAGTACAGCGTAGGGTGTGCCGCTACGCCGTACCTATGGCGTACATTTGACGCACAAGTATAAATCAGCCTTTAGAGCCACCAAACGCTTCTTAGACATTAATCCTTTCATTCCCAGGATCATTCTGGTAAACCCCATCACCCTTTTTCACTGTAATTCATGTCCTCTGTTATTAGACAATTCAATCTATAGATAATGATACTTGATGACTACTTTACCTATGCCTCTCATCGTCTTATATACCTCTATCATATGTCCCTGCAGCCTCCACTATTCCAGAGAAACCAAGCTTTTCCACCCTCTCCAAAGCCTCAGCATCTTTCCTATAATGGTCAACCAAAACAGAATGCAATACTTCCTTTGTGAACTAACTAGTGTTTAATAAAGCTTTTAAACTTCAGGTTTTGTCTTTGTGGTATATATTTGCCACGTTACCTCGGGTATCTGCAGGAAACAATTACTGAGCTATGCAATACGAGAATTGAAGGAGAATTTGAGACTAATAAGTTTAAGTTGAAATTTATTGTCATCAAACTGTATACATGTACAGGTGTTCCCCGCTTTTCGAACATTTGCTTTACGAAACCTCGCTGTTATGAAAGACCTACATTAGTACCCTGTTTTCGCTAGCAGAAGGTTTTTTCACTGTTACGAAAAAAGCAGCACGCGAAAAGTGGCGACGTGCGAAACAAAATGCCGGCGTGCAAAAAAAATGCAATGATTGCAGAAAAGTATGACTTTCATTTTGAAAGGGCACGTAGGTTTAGGGCAGGTTTGCAGGATGTTTTGAGTGCTTACAAAGACCTGTATGATAGAAAAATGCGCAAGGCTCAGCAGTCAAGTATACTGTCGTTTTTCAACCCTTGCACATCAGCCACAGCCGACGACGAACCCCGACCTTCGACATTGAGGCAGGCAGACATAGAAGAAGATAATCTGGCTGCCCTATTGGAAACAGACTATGATGAGATGACACCCCAGTCTCCTCTACCTCCCACCACCCCAATTTCTGATGACTCAGCCTAACACACCATCCCGATTCCCGTTAGTGAAACTACACTGTACATACATTATTTCTACTTTATATAGATTGTATATTTTTCTGTTATTTAGTATGATTTGTTATTTGGTATGATTTGACAGCCTCATTGCTTAAAGGTTACTGGAGAGAGTGCCTTCCGCCGACAGCGTCTGCGCCAACAGTGCTTCCACCGAGAGCGCATGCATGAGATTTTCGCTGCGCCAAACTGTGCTTCAATGATTGCAAAAAGTACTTCCACTTTATATGGGCTGTGTATTTTTGTGTTATTTAGTATGATTTGTTATTTGGTATGATTTGGCAGCCTCATAGGTTAAAGGTTACTGGAGAGAGTGCTTCTGCCGAGAGCGCATGTGTGAGATTTTCGCCGCACTAGACAGAACTTCAATGATTGCAAAAAGTATCTCTACTTTATATAGGCTGTGTATTTACCATATCATTCCTGCTTTTACTATATGTTACTGTTATTTTAGGTTTTATGTGTTATTTGGCATGATTTGGTAGGTTTTTTTTGGGACTGGAAACGCTCAAAAATTTTTCCCATACTGTATTAATAAATGGCAATTGCTTCTTCACTTTACGACATTTCGGCTTACGAACCGTTTCATTGGAACGCTCAATCTTCGGATGGTGGGGGAAACCTGTATATAACTAAACGAAACAACATTCCTCTCGGACCAAGGTGCAAAAACACAGTACATATATCATACAATACACATGAAATATAATATTAACACCATAAATTAGCAAATAATAAAAACAGTTCTGTAGATGTACAGAGCAAGTTGACATCAAGAGAATTTATGACACATAGTTAAATAGTATAACGCAATTGGCATTGTCATAAATAATGAGTACTGCCTGGCAGCAGGATATTCAGAAGTCTCACAGCCTGGGGCAAAAAGCTGTTACACAGACTGACAGTCTTTGTTCTGATACTGTGGAACCTTCTGCCTGACGGTAGGAGGTCAAAGAGATTGTGGGATGGATTTGACGGGTCCTGGACAATGTGGAGGGCTTTGAAAACGCAGCGCTTCTGGTATATGTATTATGAGATACAGCTAACACCAGAACAAGAAATTGAATGGTTTCCTTAAATGCCTTATGAAAGGAGTTGTGTTAGACATCATACTCCTTTCATAGATTCGTGGCATTATATAGCGTTATAAAGCATGGAACAGACCATTTGGCCCAACATGGACATATGTGCTAATCCTAATTACCACCACTTGGTCTGTGCCATTTCTTGGTTTGATGATTTGAGTTGTGTTGTCGTGTGTATCTGCATTTCGTTGAACTGGCTAATAACTTTAAGCTCATTTGCATTAAAACAGCAAATTTAATATGGAATTGTGCTTGTATTAATAAATTAGATTTAAAATGAAGACAAGATTGCTTTATTTTATATGCATGTATGCTTAATAATAAGAGGTTCCAAATTAGAGGACTGGGTCCAGTAAACTCTTGAATTGTAATTGACTTCAGGCACTAACGGAGTAATTATCCCTCTGACATAAGCAGATGTTGTGCTAATTTAACTCATTTAAATTGAGATTAGCCTAGAAGGCTACACATGTGTAGAAAGAACAACATCAGAAAGTATTTATTTTTCAAGCTGCACTAAAGAGAAAAAGATTAGGAGTTCTTTATTATGCTAAGATATCTTCAGGTTTACTGTATAGGGAAGAAATATATTAATGATACATAGATGTCAATCATCAGTTGCATATTCCTAGCTATGGGGCCACCAACTGACATGTCATAGTTTCAATTATGCAGGTATGTCAGCAAAGTAGCAATGGCGTCAGTTTCTGGGAAAAATAAGAAAGATGCAGGATAGATGTATTCCAATGATGAAGAAATACTCAAATGGCAAAATAGTACAACCATGGCTGACAAGGGAAGTCAAAGCTAATGTAAAAGCAACAAAGAGTGCATACAACAAGGCAAAAGTTAGTGGTAAGACTGGGAATCAGAAAACTTTGAAAACTCTACAGAGAGCAACTAAAATAATCATTAGGGAGGAAAAGATGAAATATGAAAGCAAGCTTGCGAACAAAATCAAAGTGGATAGAGAAAACTTTTTCAAGTAAGTAAAAAATAAAGCAGAGATAAGATTAGATATAGGACCGCTAGGAAATGAGGCAGGAGAAATAATAAAGGAGACCAGGGAGATGGCTGATGAACTAAGTGAGTATTTTCCATCAGTCTTTACTGTGGAAGAGACTAGCTGTGTGCCAGATATTGAAGAGTGTGAGGGAAGGGAAGTGAGTGCAATTACTATTACAAGGGAGAAGGTGCTTAAAAACCTGAAAGACCTGAGAGTACATAAGTCGCCCGGACCAGATGAACTGCACCTTAGAACTCTGACAGAGGTAGCAGCAGAGATTCTGGAGGCATTATTAATGATCTTTCAAAAATCATTGGACTCTTGCATGGTGCCAGAGGACTGAAAAATTGTAAATGACACCACTCTTTAAAAAAGAGGGAAGGCAGCAGGAAGGAAATTATAGACCTCAGTATCTGGGAAGATGTTGGAGACAATTTGTAAGGATGAGGTTATGGGGTACTTGGTGACACAGGACAAGATAGGACAAAGTCAGCATGATTTCCTTAAGGGAAAATCTTGCATGACAAGCCTGTTGGAATTCTTTGAGGAGATTACAAGTAGGATAGATAGAGGGGATGCAGTGGTTGTTGTATACTTGGATTTTCAGAAGGCCTTTGACAAGGTGTCACACATGAGGCTGCTTACCAGGTTAAGAGCCTATGGTATTATAGGAAATACACTGGCATGTTTAGAGCATTGGCTGGAGGCAGCAAGTGGGAATAAAAGGATGCTTTTCTGGTTGGCTGCCAGTAACTAATGGTGTTCTGTGGGGGTCAGTGTTGGGACTGCTTCATTTTATGCTGTATATCAATGATTTAGATAAAGGAATAGATAACTTTGTTGCCAAGTTTGCAGATGATTCAAAGATTGGTAGAGGGGCAGATAGTGTTGAGGAAACAGGTAGGCTGCAGAAGAACTTAGAATGATTTGGAGAACAGGCAACAGAGTGACAAGTGAAATATAATGTTGGAAAATTCATGGTCATGCACTTTGGTAGTAGAAATAAATGAGCAGACTATTTTCTAAGCGGGGAGAAAATCCAAAAGTCTGAAATGCAAGGGGACTTGGGAGTCATTCTGCAGAACACTCGAAAGGTTAACTTGCAGATAGAGTCGGTGATGAGCAAGGCAGATGCAAAAGGCAGGGATGTGATGCTGAGGCTTTATAAGGCCTCACCCTGAGTATTGTGAACAGTTTTGGGGTCTTCATCTAAGAAAAGATGTGTTGGGATTGGAGAGGGTTTAGATGAGGTTGACAAGGGTGATTCCAGGGATGAAAGGGTTATCGTACAAGGAACTTTTGATAGGTCTGTATCAGTACTCCTTGGAATTTAGAAGGATTAGAGGGAACCTCATTGAAACTTTTTGAATGTTGAAAGGCCTAGATGGAATAAATGTGGAAAGGATGTTTTCCATGGTGGGGCAGTCTAGGACAAGGGGGCACAGTCTCAGTGTAGAGGGTCATCCATTTAAAACAGAAATGGGGAGAAATTTCTTTAGCCAGCAGGTGGTGAATTTGTGGAATTTATTTCCACAGGAAGCTGTAGAGTCCAGATAGTTGGGTGTATTTAAGGCAGAGCTTGATAGGTTCTTGATTGAACATGGCATCAAAGGTTACTGGGAGAAGGCCGGGGAGTGGGGCTGTGGAGGGGGAGAATGGATCAGCCATGTTCGAATGGGGGAGCAGACTTTAATGGGCCAAATGGTCTAATTCTGCTCCTATGTCTTATGGTTTATGGTCTATGGTCTATGCAATTGTAGGATGATGGTGTCTTTCTGTAAATAGCTACTTACAAAGATAACTTAAAGGGTTAAAGATGCCAAAGTAAAGCCTTCCTTGAGAACTAGACACTCGTAATGCATTATGAAGCATGTGACAGTGGTTAATATATGCATCTCTTTTATTAAGTGACTGTCTTTCTGGCAAATGTTTTGATTGATGAAAGTAACAAGTGGTTACAATATGAGGTCTTCAATAAGCAAGCACTTGCATCTTTAGAATTTGCGTCCTTGGAAAGAAGAGCTGATAGCTGAGGTAACTGTCTTCTGGTGCTCTTAAGACTTTTTAGTTGCTCGGCTGTATTAGTTCGCTGGCATAACCTGGTACAATGAGTTATTCTGAAGAGAAAAAGAACACTTGCTTTCACTGCAATGGGGTCAAGGTCATAAAGGTAGAAAACCCTTGCTACAGCCGTGAAATACGCTGATGAGAATGCACCTGGAGCACTGAGTGTCATTCCGGTTCCCTAATTTTTGGGGGAATAAACTGAGTCTTGACATAGGTTCTTAACCTGAAGCATCAACAATTCCTTTTCCCCCACTCTCCCCCACGGATGCAACTGACCCTGTACATCCTGTAGCAGTTTACTTTTTCTCTCTCTAGATTTCAGCATCTGCAGTCGCATGTCTCTTTCTGGAGGGTCGTACTTGTATTGTAAAAAGTCCGCTCTCTTGATGGCTCGGTTGCAGGGCTTATCTTATGCTGAAAGATTGAACAAATTCTGATTTAAGATGGCACTGGGGAACCTCAGAGATTTCTGGCTGATGGCTAATGAAACAAGGAAAGTGACTAAACCACACCTCTTCTGGCAAATGATCATCACAAGTAATAGCTGTAAGTTTCCTTTGGACAGAGGCAATTCGATGTGGTAGAACTGAAGCAGTGGGCCTGTCACTGAGAGCGGGCAGTACCTGTGGTTCAGTTGCTTTAACCACTGTGCCAAAGGCCAAATTGAAGTGGAAAGGTCCAGGCACCAAAGTGTAGCGATTCGGCTGAACTCTGTTTGGACAGAGACATAAGCACCATGCCAAATCAGAAAGGTCAGTTGCAGGCTGAGTCAAGGCAGTTGAAACCTGGCCTCAGAGCATATTGAGGTGAATAAACCCAACGTTTGGGTGTTGATTTAGGTGCAGGGCAGAATGTGGGGGCCTGAGGCTAGGACTGGGCTAGTTCAGATCGCTGATCCATGACTCAGTTCTGCGCTGAACTATGATGAACTCTGAGACTCTCTTTGCAGGCTTCAGTTTAGAATGCTATTTGCTTGTGTTTATTGTTTGCATGCTGTGTTTTTTTCGCTGCACATTGAGTGTTTGATGGTCTTTTCTCTATATGGGTTCTTTTGTGTTTCTTTGTTTTGTAACTGACCGTTAGGAGACGAATCTCAAGATTGTACAGTGTATACGTACTTTGATAGTAAAAGTACTTTGAACTTTGAAATTGAACCTATTAACAATGAAGTCTAGGAGAATGTGAATATTCTTATGGAAATTTATATCATTCTGATCGGGCTTCAGACAGAAGATCCTGTGAGAATGTTTCCCCATTGTTGTAGAATGTACAACTAGGGAGAAAGTCCCAGGAGACACAGAGGTCACCCCATGAAGATGGAAAAGTGGTGGAACTTCTTTTCTCAAAGTCATGACTCTTTTGAATTCTTCACTCCAGAGGGCTGTAGTAGATGAATCAAAAGTATAGAGTGGATATAATTAAGGAGAAAATAGATACTGTAACTACTTGAAAAGGGAAGAGAAGAAACAATGTATTGCCAGGATGAATAATAAAACTATGAATAATTTATTGTAAATTTACAAGTTAAAGAATTTATTATGAATCTACAAGTTAAAGATAAATCCTTCACCTTCCAAAGGATTGAGGTACATGGGGTATTTAATAAATGAGTAAGACTCATTTTACTTTAAAATAGATGATGCATTAAAATAACAAAAGCAAGAAATAATATATCTCACCAAGAGTGTTATTGCAGATAACTGTTTGAAATTTAACTTTCAAATAGACTTAAATTTAGCACATAGATGTTTAGTTCAGCCTGCATGACAATCAACTATTTTGCAAACAAATATTTGTTTATGGACTAGCCCTTAGAAATCCCAGGAGCAAATTATTTTATTATACAACTATTTACACAACCATATTCAACCTTAGTGCTTAATCATTTCAATAATGTTAGAAAGCAATAGTAATTTTGTTTTACTTATCACTTGTTTTCCTAACAAGTAGATATATGATCCAAGTCATACAAAGAACAAACTACACAGTAAATGTTACTATCAAAGTCACCATATGCAACTCTGATATTAATTTTCTAGTAGGCATACTCAATAAATCTATAGAATAGTAACCATACAGAATCAACAAATAGCCACCTAAGTAGGGTGTTCAACCAAAGTGCAGAAGACAGCAAACAATGCAAGTTCAAATATAAATAAATAGCAATAAATCTCAAGAGCATGAGGAGTCCTTGAAAGTGAGCCAATTGGTTATGGGAATATTTCAATGACAGGACAAGTGATGTTGAGTATGTTATCCCCTTTTGTTGAGAAGTCTGATGGTTGAGGAGTCATATCTGTTTCTGAACCTGGTAGTATAAGTCCTGAGGCTCCTGTATATTCTCCTTGATGGCAGCAGTGAGATAAGAGCATGACCTGAGTGGTGGGGATCCCTGATAATGGATGCTGCCTTCCTATGACAGTGTTTCATGTAGATGTCCACAATGGTTAGGAGGGCTTTACCCATGGTGGACTGGGCCGACTTAACAACTTTTTGTAGGATTTTCCATCACCTGGGAGATTATATGTTTCATTATTTGATTGACTGACAGAGAAAGAGAAAGTGGTTCCGAACGCAAAACATCAGGTCATCTGGAAAACAAAAAAAAATACTGTAAATCTAGCACTGTCTTTAATGTTAGGAGAACAGGAAATGTATGAGGGATTAACCCAATCAGACAACATCCATAGAAAAAGAAGGAGGCAAAATACTGTATAAGGTTACCTGACCTTTCATTATTGCTTGACTGCAGTCTGCTCTGCTCCAGAGATGATGGAACCTCTCATTACCCGCTCAGTTCATCGTTAGAAGCTCTTATATCCTTGAAGAACATCCAGTTTTAATCATAAGACTGCAGATGCTAGAAATCAGAAACATAAACTGTGGAAATGACCATGTATTTTTTTTGTATTTCTCAGTTCTGATCAGGTGTTCCCAACATGATGCTGATTCTAGTTCTATTTCCGTAGAGGCTGCATGACCTATTGAGTGTTTCCATCATGTCTTGGTTTTGTAAAACTGATTGATGTATTTTTCATCTTCCATTCATTAGGTAATTCTAATTAATGTACAAGGAACAGCCAAAAAAACCCTTAGATTTTTGTAAAATCAGCAATAATAATATTGGGGAAATTAGTGAAGGTCATTCCTTCAGTTCTGTGTCAAGCATCTGAAACACTATTGGATCACTCAAACACAGGTCACTCCCTGATTATAGCAGAATATTATTATAATGTACCTCTCAGATTGCTTTTAGATAAAATCGAAGGTCCTGATGTGTAATGATAAACTGAACATGATTGAGGACAGTTTGGAGAGGGGGGCAGACGGTGGTATCAAATGGAGTTGGATTTATTTGAAAACGCAAACACGAGGAAATCTGCAGATGCTGGAAATTCAAGCAACACACATCAAAGTTGCTGGTGAACGCAGCAGGCCAGGCAGCATCTCTAGGAAGAGGCACAGTCGACGTTTCGGGTCGAGACCCTTCATCAGGACTAACTGAAAGAAGAGCTAGTGAGAGATTTGAAAGTGGGAGGGGGAGATCCAAAATGATAGGAGAAGACAGGAGGGGGAGGGATCATACTCCTTCATACTCTGACCAATCAAGAATCTATCAACGTCTGCCTTAAATATATATAAAGACATAGCCTCCACAGCTGCACATGACAAAGAATTCCACAGATTCACCACTCACTGACTAAAGAAATTCTTACTCATCTCTGTTCCAAAAGGACAACTCTCTATTCTGAGGCTGTCTCCTCCGGTATTAGACTCTCCTACCACAGGAAACATCCTCTCCACACCCACTTTATCAAGGCCTTTCATCATTCGATAAGTTTCAATAAGGTCAGCCCTCTTTCTTCTGAACTCCAGTGAATAAAAGACCAAAGCCATCAAATGCTCTTCATATGTCAAGCCATTCAATTCTCCTTTGATCCCTCTGCAGTTTCAGCACATCCTTTCTGAGATAAGGGACCCAAACCTGTTAAAGTGAAGCCTCACCAATGCTTTCGAAAGTCTCAACATTACATCCTTGCTTTTATATTCTAGTACTCTTGAAGTGAATGCTAACATCACACTTGTCTTTCTTACCACAGTCTCAACCTGCAAATGAACCTTTAGAGAATCCTGCACAAGGACTACTAAGTCCCTTTTTCACCACAGTTTTTTGTATTTTCTCTCCATTTAGAAAATAGTCAACCTTTTCATTCCTTCTACCGAAGTGCGTGACCTTACACTTCCTAAAACTGTATTCCATCTGACATTTCTTTGCCCATTTTCCGAATCTGTCTAAGTCCTTCTGTAGCCTCCCTTCTTCCTCAAAACTACCTGCCTCTCCATCTATCTTCATATTATCTACAAATTTTGCAACAAAACCATGAATTCCATCATCCAAATTATCAACATATAACGTAGAGAGAAATAGTTCCAACACTATTGGAATAATAGTTCATTCACAATAGTTCCATTGTGGAACACCATGAGGCACCGACAGCCAAACAGAAAAGGCTCCCTTCTGTTCCCACTCTTTGTTTCCTGCCAATCAACCACTGCTTTATCCACGCTAGAATTTAAAGAAACCCAAGAAGTAAGTTTTTCACACAGAATGGGGTGGGTATATATGGAACAAGCTGTCAGTGGATGTGGTAGAGGCTGGTATGGTTATACCATTTAAAAAATATTTTAGGATAGGAATGGTTTTGATGGGCCAAATGCAGCAAGTCAGGCTAAATGAGGAAGAAACCTTAGTTGACATGGGTGGCACGGTAGCATAGCAGTTAGTGCAATCACTTTACAGCACCAGCAATCACCGATTGGAGTTCGATTCCTGCTCCGTCTGTAAGGAATTGGTATATTCTCCTCGTGACTGCATGCACTTCATGCAAATGCTCCAGTTTTCTTCCACTTTCCAAAGACCTCTGAGGCATAGTTAGTAAGGTTATGGGCATGCTATGTTGGTGCTGGAAAAGTGATGGCACTTGCCGGCTGCCCGCAGCACAATCCTCGCTGATTTGGTTTGCCACAAACCATGCTTTTCACTATGTTTCGATGTTTTGATGTATGTACATGACAAGCAAAGCTAAAGAACAATTTGAGCCCAAGGGTCCATTTTCATGCACTATAACTCCAGGTTCTATGGTTCTGTGACAAGTAGAGTTCTGTGACAGTGGTGTTTGAAAAGAGGATGCTGTCCAAGTTGCATGCCATCTTGGACAATGTCTCCCATCCACTACATAATGTACTGGTTGGGCACAGGAGTACGTTCAGCCAGAGACTCATTCCACTGAGATGCAGCACAGAGCGTCATAGGAAGTCATTCCTGCCTGTGGCCATCAAACTTTACAACTCTTCCCTTGGAGGGTCAGACACCCTGAGCCGATAGGCTGGTCCTGGACTTATTTCCATCTAGCATAATTTACAATATTACTATTTAATTATTTATGTTTTTATATTGCTATATTTATACTCTATTCTTGGTTAGTGCAACTGTAACGAGACCCAATTTCCCTGGGGATCAATAAAGTATGACTATGACTATGACTATGATGTAATGTCATTAAAATGTGAAACACAGGAGAATTTGATCACTAAAATCTATGAATTTTTCCACTAGAGCCTGACAACTGACAAAGTAAGGGGTATGAACTGAGCCAGCTTTATGTATACCTGCTGGGACATGACTTTTGAGAAAAAAAAAACTTCCTGGAGGATTGCATCTCCACTTACAAAATTCAGTTGGTAGAAATGGGAGAAATTCAATGTTGAGAAATTGTTCACATCATGGAAAATTACAATTTTATTACTTTTCTAAGAATAAAGCCCCTTCATAGTGTGAGGGTACAGTGTAGTCAATGTAGTTTTCAATGACCAGCTGGTGTCCTGTTCGAAGCAAATGTACTTTATCACTATAATAATCAGGTTCTTTGCAGAGGCACCTGTGTGCAATTGTCTACTGTGGAATGCAAAGTGATTAGCATGAAGTATTGTCCATGTAAATACCACACATTAAGATTATCGAGCATGAAAGAGATAATCTTTGGCTCATCAGACATTTGTTAAAAATATATAGAAGGCTCAGCTTTATTGCGTTGTACAGAAATCATAACATTACAGCGAAATGCAGTAAGAAAACAGGCCATGTGGCATATCAAGTCTATAGTAATCATCAGTCACTCATTATACACTAATCCTACATTAATCTCAGCTTTTATTCTCCCCACTTTCTCAGCAGCTCCCCACTAATTCTATCAGTCACCTACTCACTGCGGACAATTTACAGTAGCCAATTAACCTACCAGCATACATGTCGTTGGGGTGTGGGAAAATTGCCTAGATTAGCTTGCTCATAGGCTGCATCTTTTAACATTTAAATGAAATATATTTCTGCCTTATTCAGTGATTCATTAATTACATCGCTCTCCTTTCCCTTTATAGTTACTCCACTATGTTCATCCATCCTCCACTCAAATTCAGAAGCTTCTAACTCAATTGTCTTCAATCATAAAAAGCAATTTTATACCCCATAATATCACTCACCCCTTGTCAATTCATCGAAGACTCAGGCTCAGCTATTTCAATACGTCGCTGATATCTACTTTCCACACAATGAACACAATTCCAAATTCTGCTGCCTTTATTCTGTCACACAGCGACTGTCACTTCCTAAATAACTTTTATCTATGTTCCTGCTGGCTCTCTCAACATTAGTAATTCAAAATTCTCACCTTCATGTCTAAATGCTTTCACAACTAAGTCCTTCCTCCAGTCCTAATCATATCTGTGTTGTCTGAGCTCCCTCCCTACCCTTCACCTCATTGACAGCTATGCCATGTCTGTGGTCTGGAATTCCATTCCTTTAGGCCATCCGCCTTCTCTTGAAAACCCTCCCTAAAGCCTAGGCCTTTACACAATTCACAGTTAGATCGGATTTAACATTATTTGACTACATTTCAGGAAACATACTGGGGAGTTTCTCTACATTGGAGATGACACATATTTGGTTTTGGGCTGCTGCTGTTTTTAATTTACGTTAATGATTTGGATAAGCATACAACAAATAAACTAGTAAAATTTGCCGATGACACAAAATTAAGGTTGCTGGCTGATAACATTCAAGCAGCAGAATCAATACAGTTAGATCTAAACAAAATCCAGATGTGGGAAAATAAATAATGGATGAAATTTAATGTAAGTAAAAGGAAAATATTCCATATAGGAAGCAGAAGTATTAGATATAAATAAGCAATGGAGGGTCTTTAGTTAGAAGGTGCATTGTATGAGAAAGATTTGGGAATCCTGGTAGACTCATTACTTTCAACATCTCGACAATACATAGAGGCAATTAGGAAGGCAAATACAATATTGTGCTATATAATGCGCTCAGTGGAGTTCAAGTCGAAGGATAATCTCCTTAAGCTGTATAACGTGTTTGTGAGGCCACACCTTGAGTACTGTGTACAATTCTGGTCTCCATATTTTGTGAAGGATGTAAAGGCACTGGAGGAAGTTCAGAGAAGGGCAGCAAGACTCATGCCAGGTCTGCAGGGTGTGAGCTTAGAAGAAAGATTGAAAGAATTAAATCTTTTTAGCTTAAGTAGATGTAGAATGAGAGGAGACATGATAGAAGTGTTCAGAATGATTAAGAGTATAAGTAAGGTGGACGCCAGCTGCTATTTTAAAATTAATCCATCCACAAGGGACATGGGGCCATAGCTGGAGTCTGGTTAAAGGGAGTTTGCAAGTCATGACACATAGAACAAACTGTCTAGTCACGTAGTTCAGAGCAGTACCTTAGGACATTCAAATTTAAATTTCAGCACACTATGTGAATTTGGCAAGCTTTGTTGGGGTAAATGACCTGTTCTTGTCAAAAACTTTTTAATGTTCTAATTTTATAATTTTATTTAGAGATGAAGCGTGGAATGGGCCCTTCCATCCCAATGAACCACACCACCCAGCAGCCCACCTATTTCACAGAATATAGTATTAATGGTAAGACTCCTGGCAGTGTGGAAGATCAGAGGGATCTTGGGGTCTGAGTCCATAGGACACTCAAAGCCGTTGTGCAGGTTGACTGTGTGGTTAAGAAGGCATATGGTGCATTGGCCTTCATCAATAGTGGGATTGAGTTCGAGAGCCAAAAGGTAATGTTAGAGCTGTATAGGACCCTGGTCAGACCCCACTTGGAGTACTGTGCTCAGTTCTGGTCATCTCACTGCAGGAAGGATGTGAAAACTATAGAAAGGGAGCAGAGGAGATTTACAAGGATTGGGGAGCATGCCTTATGACAGTGGTCCCCAACCTCCGGGCTGCAGGTCGATACATTGCCACGAAGAATGCAGTGGCGCAGCAGTAGTCGGAACGCACCCAGCACATCTTTAAGAAAAAAGCTGAAATAAACAAGCTAATTAATTAGGTGCCGCCCGGCACGTAAATGTCGGCCCAGATCAGAGGCAACGCAATCGGCAATCGCCTCTGATCTGGGCTGACATTTACGTGCCAGACGGCACCTAATTAGTTAGCTTATTTATTTCGTCTTTTCTAAAAGATGTGCTGGGTGCATTCTGGCTACTGCTGCACCACTGCATTCTTCGCAGTAATATATCAGACCGTGGCCCGGAGGTTGGGACCACCGCCTTATGAGAATAGGTTGAGTGAACTTGGCCTTTTCTTCTTGGAGCAACAGAGGATGAGAGGTGACCTGATAGAGGTGTTTAAGATGATGACAGGCATTGATTGTGTAGATAGTCAGAGGCTTTTTCCCGGGGCTGAAATGGCTAAAATGAAAGGGCACCATTTTAAGGTGATTGGAAGTAGGTACAGAAGAAATGTCAGGGGTAAGTTTTTTTACGCAGAGAGTGGTGAGGTGCGTAAAATAGGCTGCTTGTAACGGTGGTGCACGTGAATACAATAGGGTCTTTTAAGAGACTCTTGGATAGGTACATGAAGCTTAGAAAAATAGAGGTCTATGGGTAACCCTAGGTAATTTCTAAAATAAGTACATGTTTGGCACAGCATTGTGGGCCGAAGGGCCTGTATTATGATGTAGTTTTTCTATGTTTCTATGTTAATACGGTAAAAATAGGGGACAAGCTCTCCTCTACAATCACTCTGAGCACCGGTGCCCCACAAGGCTGTGTACTCAGCCCCCTGCTGTACTCACTGTACACCCATGATTGTGTAGCCGAGTTTCCATCAAACTCAATATATAAGTTTGCTGATGACACCACAATTGTAGGCCATATCTTGGGTAATGATGAGTTTGAGTACAGAGAGGAAATTAAGAACCTGGTGGCATGGTGTGAAGACAATAACCTATCCCTCAATGTCAGCAAGGTGAAGGAATTGGTTGTTGACTTCAGAAGGAGTAGTGGACCGCACGACCTTATTTACATCAGTGGTGCGCAAGTGGAACATGTCAAAAGCTTTAAGTTCCTCGGGGTTAATATCACAAATGACCTGACTTGGTCTAACCAAGCGGAGTCCACTGCCAAGAAGGCCCACCAGCGCCTTTACTTCCTGAGGAAGCTAAAGAAATTCGGCCTGTGCCCTAAAACCCTCACTAATTTTTATAGATGCACTGTAGAAAGCATTCTTCTAGTGTGCATCATAACCTGGTATGGAAGTTGTCCTGCCCAAGACTGGAAGAAGCTGCAGAAGATTGTGAACACAGCCCAGCACATCACACAAACCAATCTTTCATCCTTGGACTCACTTTACACCGCATGCTGTCGGAGCAGTGCTGCCAGCATAATCAAGGACATGACCCACCGAGCCAACACACTTTTCATTCCTCTTCCCTCCGGGAGAAGGCTCAGGATCTTGAAGATTCATACGGCCAGATTTGGGAACAGCTTCTTTCCAACTGTGATGAGACTGCTGAACGGATCCTGACCCGGATCTGGGCCGTACCCTCCAAATATCCGGACCTGCCTCTCGGTTTTTTTGCACTACCTTACTTTCCTTTTTCTATTTTCTATTTATGATTTATAATTTAAATTTTTAATATTTACTATCGACTTGTACTCCAGGGAGCACGACGCACAGAATCAAATATCGCTGTGATGATTGTATGCTCTAGTATCAATTGTTTGGTGACAATAAAGTATATAATATAATCCAAGCCTAATAACAGGACAATTTACAATGACCAATTAACCTATGAACTGGTATGCCTTTGGACTGTGAGAGGAAATGGAAACACCCAGAGAAAACCCACATACTCACGGAAAGGAAGCACAAACTTCTTAAAGACAGCATTGGAATTGAACTCCAAACTCTGACACCCTGATCTGTAATATTGTCCTGCTAACCACTACACTACCACGGCACCCTAATGAGATGTAAATGTGAAATATTATCCAGTACTCTCCGCAGCAACAAGGTTTTGCATGGACCATTGTTCCAGTGATCTGCATGTTCTGCGATTTCTTCTAAAAGATTCATTAAATTAAATTAGTCAAGCAGGACCTGCCCTTTGCAAGTCTGTGATATCAGTTAATATTCATGTTATTAAATCTATACTCCTTTACTTCCAGATATTGTTGAAGATCAAGAGCTATATGTCCCCTAAATTAATTGTTGGACAATCAGCATGCAAGGAAAGACTGTTAGATGGAAAGTAAATATATTATCAATGCAGTTATATGTGTAAATGTAAAATGTACTTCTAAATATGGGATAATTGGACATTTATTATATGTCATTTAGTTCCACGTTAAAGCTGTGATGTTGAAAAACTCTCAGTAGCCCCTTTATTAAGTACAGGAGTAGAATCCAATCTGGTCTTCTGCTGTTGCACTTCATCCACTTCAAGGTTCAACATGTGATGCATTCAGAGATGTTCTGCTGCACATCTCTGTAGTTATTTGAGCTACTGTCACTATCCTTGTCAGTTTTAACCAGTATGGCCATTCTCCTCTGACCTTTTGCATTAACAAAGCAATTTTGCTGACAGAACTGCCATTCACTGAATTTTTTTTTTGTTTTTGCACCAATCTCAAGAGGTTCAGTCGTTGTTCAGACCAAACATCAGAATTGAGAAGAAGCATGATCTAAGTGACTTTGCATGTGGAATGAATGTTGGTGGCAGAGGGGATAGCTTGAGTATCTCAGAAACTGCTGATCTCCTGGGATTTTCACACTCAAGGCACTAGAGCTCACAGAAAATGGTGTGAGAAACAAACAAAAATATCCAGTAAGCAGCAGTTCTGTGGCAGAAAATGCCTTGTTAGTGAGAGGAGTCAGAAGAGAATAGCCAGACTGGTTCAAGCTGACAGGAAGGTGACAGTAACTCAGATCACCACGCGTCACAGCAATGGTGTGCAGAAGTGCATCTCTGAATGCACAGCATCTACAGCAACAGAATACCACAAACATACACACGGTGGCCTCTTTATTTGTACTGGAGGTATATTTATTTACTAGATAATTAGATACTTATTCAGATTAAGGATTGAGGGAAGGGTTAACTCTCAAACCTCTTGAAGCTGATATTCAGGGGTGTGAGGGTGGGTTGGGAGAGTTTTAGGAAGGCTGCCATGCCGAGCAGTTCAGCGCAATGTGGCTGCATTGATTCAGCCTGCATGACTTTCATGTCTTTAGAAATTTCACAACAATAGCTACTTAAAAACTGAAGAATGCAATGCATACCAATGTTTCCCACAGATTTCTTGTATTTGCTGCTTGTTCTCATCAAATCAAACCTACACTTATTTTCTTAGTGATGAATTCCTATAATGGACAACCTATGACATATTTTCACTTTACAAGACACTTAAGGGCCCCGGCACCTTAGAGGAAAGTCAGTAACCAATAGCTTCCATCTTCAACCACATCCACAGGTTGTGAGGATCAGATGCTCTAGATGTGCCTTGGCTCCATGTATCTTAACTTGATGTGACTAACTGTTCTGCCAATAAGATACAGCACCAATCATACTATCAACCAGCTCAAAGAGATCCACATTTGGTTTTGGATACAAACACATACATATGCGCAGATGTTCATTCACAGTGAGCAGTCTGAAACATGTATGGGGAAAGAAAACACAAGTTAGGACAACCGCCCTAGTACAAAAGGCGGCAGCAGTGGGTCGCTACAGCGAAAAAGAGGTTTGATCAGTGGCCAATCTGGACATCCAACTTCAATCAGGTCTACTGCCAAATTAAAAAAAGCCGCAGTGGGTCAATACAGCGAGAAAGAGCTTTGACCAGTGACCAGTCGTCGTGTGGGATTGAGCAGCAAGGGCAAGTACAGTGGCCATTGTTGAAGTGGCCGTCATCTGAGGAGACAGAGTCAGAGTTGTGATCCTGAGACTTTAGCTCTTCGAGGATTCAATTAGAGAAAGCACAGGAAAGAAAAATCCAGGTAAAGTGTTTTTTTTCCTTCCCTTCTTTATACCTGCTCAACTAGGACAGTAGGGATGCCGGGCTGGATAGCTGAATGCTCCTCTTGCGGAATGTGGGAAGGCAGGGAGACCTCCAGTATTCCTGACCACCAAAACTGCAAGAAGTGCATCCAGTTGCAGCTTCCAACAATCCCATTAAGGAGCTGAAACTAGAAATGGATGAACTCGGATCATTCGGTAAACAGCAAGAACTTGTGGTCCACGTAGGTACCAATGACATGGGTAGGATGAGTGACGAGGTTGTGCATGGGGAGTTCAGGGAGTTAAGCGCTAAGTTAAAGGACAGGACCTCCAAGGATGTGATCTCAGGATTCCTACCTGTGCCATGCATTAGTGAGGCCAGAACTCGAAAGATTATACTGTTTAATACATGGCTAAGGAATTGGTGTAGGAAGAAGAGCATAAGATTTTTGGCTCATGGGGCTCTCTTCCAAGGAAGGTGGGACGTGTACAGAAAGGATGGTTTGCACCTGAACTGGATGGGGACTAATATCCTAGCAGGAAGGTTTGTTAGTGCTGCACAGTAGAGTTTAAACTAGAGTTGCGGGGGGATGGTAACCAGAGTGCCAGAGCAGTTAGTGGAGAGATTGTGGAGGCAGATGTCGGTAAGACTTTACACCAAGAAAGCAATCAAAAAGTTGACCATAGTGCAATTAGTGTCCCGAGCTGCATATATTTCAATGCAGCAAGTATCATATGAAAGCTAGATAATAGTGCTGAAGATGAGGTAGCTGGTTTACATAAAGAGGCAACGTGTAGTAAGGAGATGCTGTTGATAGGGCAAAATTGCAGTCAACAGGATGAATTGCAACATAAAAGGCGGATAGAATCAAAAAGGATGAATACAGGACTGAAGATGTTATATTTGAATGCGCGCAGCATAAGGTAGATGGACTTGCAGCACATTTGCTGATTGGTAAGTATGATGTTATTGGCACTGAATCATGGCTGAAAGACGATTATAGCTGGGATCTTAATCTCTAAGGATGCACAATGCATCAAATGGACAGGCAGGAAAGCAGAGGGGCGACATTGCTCTGTTGGTAAAAAATAAAATCAAATCATTAGAAAGTAGTGACATAGAGTTGGAAAATGTTGAATCATTGTGGATAGAGTAAGGGAATTGCAAGGTTAAAAAGACCTTGATGGGAGTTGTATTCAGACCTCCAAACAGTAGTAAGCATATGGTCTACAAACTACAATGGGAGATAGAAAATGCATGCCAAAAGGGCAATGTTTACAATAGTCATAGGGGATTTCAATATGCAGGTAGATTGGGAAAATCTGGTTGGTGCTGGATTCTAGGAGGTGCAGGTCCTAGAGTGCCTATGAGAAGGCTTTTTAGAGAAGCTTGTGGTAGAGCCCACTAGGGAATTAACTATTCTGGAATGAGTGTTGTGCAATGAACCAGAATTGATTTGAGAGCTTAAGGTAAAAGAACCCTAGGGTCATGATCATAATATGATTGAATTCACCTTGAAATTTTAGAAGGAGAAGCTAAAGTTAGATGTATCAGTAGTAGAGTGGAGTGAAGGGAATTACAGAGGCATGAATTGATTGGAAAAGAGCACTGAGGTGCCAGAATTGATTGGAAAAGAACACTGGCAGGGATGATGGCAGAGCAACAATGGCTGGAATTTCTGGAAGCAATTTGGAAGGCACACAATATATACATCCCAAAGAGGAAGAGATATTTTAAAGGCAAGATGGCACAACTGTGGCTAACTTGAGAAGTTAAAGCCAACAAAAACACCAAAGACAGAGCATATAGTGGCACAAACATTAGTGAGAAGTAGAGGATTGGGAGGTTTTGGAAAACTAACAGAAAGTAATTAAATATCATGAAGAAGGTAAAGATGGATTATAAAAGTAAGGTAGCCAGTAATACTAAAGAAGATAACAAAAGTTTCTTCAGATACATTAAGTGTGAAAGAGAGGCGTAAGTGGATATCGGACTGCTCAAAAACAATGCTGGACGGGGGGTAACGGAGGACAAGGAAATGGTGGATGAACGTAATAAATATTTTGCATCAGTTTTTACTGTGGAAGGCACTAGCAGTGTGGTGGACATTCCAGGTGTCAGGGGTCATGAAGTGTGTGAAACTACCATTACTAAAGAGAAGGTTCTTGGGAACCTGAAAGGTCTGAAGATAGGTCTGGACCAGCTGGTGTACACCACAGGTTCTGAAAGAGGTGGCTGAAGAACTTGTGGAGGCATTATTAATAATCTTTCAAGAGTCACTAGATTATGGAATGGTTCCAGAAGTCTGGAAAATTACAAATGTCACTCCACTCTTCAAAAAGGGAGAGAGGCATAAGAAAGGAAACTATAGGCCAGTTAGTCTGATCTCAATGGTTGGGAAGATGTTGGAGTTGATTATTAAGGATGATGTCTCTGGGTACTTGGAGGCATATAAGCTGTATTCAGCATGGTTTCCTCAAGGGAAAATCTTGCTTGACAAATCTATTGGAATTCTTTGAAGAAATAACAGACACAATAGACAAAGGAGAATCGGTTGATGTTGTGTACTTGGGTTTTCAGAAGCCATTTAACAAGCCACACATAAGGCTGCTTAACAAGGAACATGCCCATGATATTACAAGAAAGATTCTAGGATGGATATAGCAATGGCTGATTGGCAGGAGGCAAAGAGTGGGAATAAAGGGAGCCTTTTCTGGTTGGCTGCCGGTGAGTAGTGGTGTTCCACAGGGGTTTGTGTTAGAATGGATTCCTTTTATGTTGTATGTCAATGGTTTGGATGATGGAATTCATGGCTTTGTTGCAAAGTTTACGGATGATATGAAGATAGGTGGAGGGCAGGTTTTTTTTTGAGGAAGTTGAGAGGCTACAGAAGGACTTAGATTAGAAGAATGGGCAAAGAAATGTCAGATGGAATATAATGTTGGGATGTGTATGGTCATGCAATTTGGTAGAAGAAATGAAAAAGTTGACTATTTTCTAAATGGAAAGAAAATAAAAAAACAAACTTGTATAAAGGGACTTGGAAGTCCTTATGCAAGATTCCTTAAAGGTTAATTTGCAGGTTGAGTCTGTGGTAAGGAAGGTAAATGCAATTCTAGCATTCATTTCAAGAGAACTAGAATATAAAAGCAAGGATGTAATGTTGCGACTTTATAAAGCACTAGTGAGACCTCATTTTGAGTATTGTGAGCAGTTTTGGGCCCCTTATCTTAGAAAGGTTGCGCTGAAACTGGAGATGGTTCAAACGAGGTTCAAGAAAATGATTCCAGAATTGGATGGCTTGCCATATGAAGAGCACTTGATGGCTTTGGGCCTGCATTCAATGGAATTCAGAAGGATGGGGGTGACTTCATTAAAACCTATCAAATGGTGAAAGGCTTTGATACATTGGATGTGGAGAGGATGTTTCCTGTGGTAGGAGAGTCTAAAACCAGAGGACATAGCCTCAGAATAGAGGGGTGTTGTATTAGAATGGAGATAGTGAAGAATTTCTTTAGTCTAAGAGTGGTGAATCTGTGGAATTCTTTGACACAGGCAGGTGTGGAGGCCATGTCTTTATGTATATTTAAAGCAAAGGTTGATAGATTCTTGACTGGTTAGGCCATGAAGGGACATAGGGGAAGACAGGAGATTGGGGATGAGAGAAAAATTGGATCAGCCATGATGAAATAGAGCAGCAGCCTTGATATGCCAAATAGCCTAATTCTGCTCCTGTATCTTATGGTTTTATGATCTTAATTGATTTTTCTTCCTTTTGGCCTTTTCCTGCAGTTTGCAGCTCAAGAATAAAACATTAAATCTCCTGTCAGCCAGGCAAACCTCCTTGAAATTGCATTCTTAACTCCCAAATGATAAATGATTATGTTTTTGAGTTCAGTTATGCCTTAATCTTTTTGCAAGGGCAATTGTGCCTGTCACCATTGAATTTGCTGAGTAGCAACAGAAGAAAAACAGAAGCTCAAGTAAACCTTTCCTATTTTACTGGTGCTTCTTCAGAGCAAATCCAGATCAGAAATAGTTTGCTCCAAACAATTTGTGAAATATTCTGTGGATTATATGGAGTGCAATCCTGCCTCTGGTGTGTGAATGCCTTGTTCCCCCCACCCACCCAGCAACCTCACTGGGAGTGCATCAGCTTATTTTAGTCAACAAATCTGCTGGGTGTGCTTTTTTTTGAGAAATATGCAAGAAGAATAACTCTGGAGGAATGAAACAGGTCAGGCAGCGTCCATGGAGGTTGATGCTTTGGGCCAAGACCCTTATCTTGACTGGTCCAAAATGTGGTCAGTTCACTTGCTTCCATAGACATTGCCTGACCTGTTGAGCTTCTCCGGTATGGCTTTTTGTTCTGTGTGTTGCTCTATACTTGCATCTACAATCATTCTCGCGTCTCCATTCTAGAAATGGTCTCTCTATTTTTTGTGTGTGTGTTTTTTTTCTGACTTCAACATTATTCTGAAAGGCTGCAGATGTTATTTGCCTCTTGATCAGCACTCCCTCCTGAGCCTACAACCTCACTGGCAACCAGAAAAATGATGCTCACTCACTTGCTGGATGAGCCTGTTCAGTTTTCCAACTCATTTTCATGGTCCATCAACCTTCTGCGCCGTGGCTTCCTCCTCCCTTATCATCACCAACCTCTCTCATAAAGATCAATAGTGAAATGTCACAACAGCATCAATTTTATGGTCTTGTTAAACATCTTTTTAGGTAACAGTTCAAGAGCTATAATATTTTTAGTACTTTAGTATTCCTTAGCACACTATTTTAACTTGAAAATCCATCAGAAAGAGTACATGCTTGTCTGATCTTGCTTGTATATGTTTGTGTGTCAATATGTGACCACATTTTCTCTGTGCACTCTCCATTAATCTCTTGAATGTTGCTTGAGATGCATTCTTCACATACTCCCATCAGGGAATATGATTGGTGTGCACATGATGTTTTAAAATTATTTTTGCCAAGTACATGGAGGGAATTTTAATTATCTTGCTTGCTCGAAACTGGGTTGTTTAAAATGGAGCATTCAACTTGTTGTCGGAACCTGCGGGGTCTATATTAAATATGCAGGATGGCTCCTGATGACCTCAATGGGACCTTGATGTAATTTTAATGTTGGCCTGAGCGGAGAAGCATCAGTGGCCTTGTTGACAGGCTAAAACTCGAGGGAAGAGGAATAGCAAGAGAAGCTCCCTGAGGTGAACTTTTCGATCTTTCATGAACCGTCTGTCATGCATCAAGGAGCACAGCCAACTTGCTCATCAGTTTGCAGTCTGAACTTTGCCATGGCCATTGAAAAAGACATGGATGGACAAGCGGAACTGAAAGTAAACATGCCTAACATCAGGGCAATGTCTGGTTGAATATGGCTGTGAAGAAAATGAGCAAACTGAGATGGATGTAATCCACAGAGAACTCCTATAATGGTTGCAGTGATACCTGAGCTGAACAGTAGCAGCTGGAAATCAATTGTCACTACCTTCATAGGTATTCCCTTATGAAGTATTATTACATTAAACATATTGCTTGTTTCACCAATTACCTTATAAATAAATTAAAGGATGAGATTGATCCTGAGCCATCAAACCAGACACACCAATTCTTGTCCCAGTTCTTGGGGGAATTAAAAATCAATTTATTCTATACATTTGGAATATACAGCTATTAACAATAAAGATTTGTTACAACATCCTAGATTGTTGTAAACAATTATCCTGTTTATCGATAACCTTCTCAGAAGGAAATTTGCCATCTTTAATCATTAGGGCCTTGAGTATACACGACCACAGATGCATGGAAGTCCTTGACATTCAACTGCCTCTGAAATGGACAGGAAAGCAAATCCATTCAGGGATCAATTAACAATGGATAGTAAATGGTACATTTGTCATTGATGTCCATGTCCTATTTAGAGATAAATTAGTACCTGCCATTGTAATGTAAACAGATGGTCTGCCCTCTCTTACTTTGAACTTTTCCCATCTGATTGCATTTGGGGGGTTTCCTGAAATGACTTCCCTCCATCCCTCTAAAGGCTCAATTTCTCTCTTTCTGTTTTAATGAAGTCCAATATTGGATAAGCTATACTATCCTCCAATTAGATTGGCAAGAGTAATCTTCAGTTCCAGAAAGGAACTCTGTACATTACTTTTTGCCTCCATTGTTGTAGCCAAACAATGTTCTGGGTTGAACCACATTGTTCCAGTCTTACTGTTCCTTTTTATCTTAGGATGAGGTTCTGACTACATGTGCCCTACTTTACAAAGACTATGTGATTCCATTTTCAGAAATTTGCCAGTTTCTGCCCTCACATTAGTCAATGACTTGTTAAAAAATACTTCACCATCTCCAGTATTTAAAAAAAAAAACAGAAATTCTCATTATGCTTGGAATTCTCATATGGTCAGGCAACATCTTTTGGCTTCTTGCTATCCTTATTGATCTACCCAAACATCGGACATTTTAAGGCACCGCGGAATGTATTTTTCAACACAAAACAGACTCCATGATTGGAGTGAGAAGTTATATCTCATTCCAAAATTATTTGAGAAATAATGGATGATATAATCTTATTAACACCATTGAGGTTACTGATCTAATGAAACTGCACAAAATGAAATGGAGTTTGTATTTATTATCATTATGATTTTAATTAGATGTGATTTGGCTCTTTTGAACTATTCCCTTCAACAATATATCATATTATTTCAGTCAAAATTGATTATAATTAAGAGCTGACAAGATTAATTCCTAAAAACAAGAAGTTCTGCAGATGCTGGAAATCCAAAGCAGCATACATAAAATGCTAAAGGAATTCAGCAGGTCAGGCAACATCTATGGAAATGAATAAACAGTTGACATTTTGGGTTGAAATACTTCTTCAGGACTGGGGGAAGACGCCGAGTAAAAGAGTGGGGGGGGGGTGAGGGGGAGGATAGCTAGAAAGTGATAAGTGAATCCAGGTGGGTAGAAAAGCTAAAGGGCTGGAGGTAAAGGAATCTGATAGGAGGGGAGAGTTAACCACAGGAGAAAGGGAAGGAGGAGTGGCACCTAGGGAAGGTGATAGGTGGTAAGAGTCCAGAGTGGGGCATAGAAGAAGAAGAAAGAGAGATGGAATTCCTTTTGACCAGAAGGAGAAATTGATCTCCATGCCATCAACTTGGAGGCTACTCAAATGGAATATAAGATGTTGCTCCTCCACCCTGAGGGTGGCCTCATCATGGTGGAAGAGGAGGCTGCGGTTCAACATGTCAGAATGGGAATTGGAATTAAAATGTTGGACCACAGGGAAGCTAATGCTTTTGGTGGATGGATCAGAGCTACTCGATGACAGGTCTCAACAATGTCACAGAGGCAGCATCGGGAGCAGTGGATACAATTGATGATCCCAGCAGACGCGCAGGTGAAGTATTGCCTCACCTGGAAGGACTTTTTGGGGCTCTGAATGGAGGTGAGGGAGAAGGTGAATGGGTAGGTGCAGCAATTAATTCCTGTTTAAAAGGAAGCAGTAAACCTTATGGCCTAGAAAGTCAGTTGAATAGCACATATCTTTTACACACAATGCTGTTGCACTTAAGATAAATATACTGAAGCCCACCATTGGTCGGGATCAACCATGGATACTTCATCTTAGCTTTCTACGTGATATGCAAGCCAGGGCAGTATGATATGGAGAGCAAACTGTTACCCACACAGCAGGTTTCCCTTCTCCATGCAGGTGGTGAATTCAAAGGAACGGCAGACACCGTTACAGTCTGGCACTAGTGGCATCGCAGGAGTTGCCAGTTAGTGTTGAACTTAATGTAGGTCTGCCTTAGGGCCTCCAGATACAGAATTTTCCTCGGGGTTTACTCCTGAAGCCTTCCCCATGAGTGGTTATAGCTGCAAGGCCATAGAGGTTTGAGATCAGAGCCAACCATGACCCATCTGCCCCATCTGCCAGACGTGACTGGTTTTAAGGAATTAGTAAACTGCTTTTGCCTCCCTCTCCTATCTGTAGAACTGGTTCCAGCAGGCTTAGTAGCTAAGCCACACATGAAGGCCAGGAGGTGGATTTGGTTGTCAAAAGCTATTTGAGACACATGACGTTGGGAGCATTTAATAGGTGGTGGGAACTTATCCTCACTACCACCCCCGGCTATAACAACCTTAAGGAACCAGATTAATATAGACAGTTGGATTTCATAATGCACAGTACACTTCGCAGTCTTGGATTGCATGGCTAAGATATGGAAATTGTGACTTTGTATGAAATACACAATTAATAGCGTGTGTTAAAATGGGTTTGGTAGACAGGTGGGATTCCAAGCATCAGGGAAGCAAATGATGAGGTAAGAAGTCATGCAGAAGTCAGTAACAGCAAGTTGAACAGGCATCACAGGCTGCAGAATGACCAAGAGCAAAGAAAATGATTTGACAGGAGTCCTGTTGTAGGGTTTCTGTCCAAAACACCAGCTCTTTATGCCTCTCCATAGATGTTGTCTGACCTGCTGAGTTGCTCCAGCATTTTGTGTGTGTTAAGAAGGATGAAGTTAGGGCATGTAGACTGGGACATTATCACATTTTAGAAATGTGGCTAAAGATTGGCAGCTTAATGTACTGGTATATAAGGTGTTTTAGGTGGAATAGAAGCCGGGGAAAGAGAGGAGGAGGAGTTGCATTTTTGATCAAGGGGAATGTCACAGCAGTTGGCAGAGATAAAATTACTGAAGGGTCATCCAGTGAGTCTTTGAGGGTGAAGCTGAGAAATAAGTAAGGTATAATCACATTGTTGGGATTGCACAATGGGCCTCCAAATAGTCAATGAAAATCAAAAGACCAAATATGCAGTGAGATTGTGCAGCGTTTTAAGAATAATAGGGTTGTCGTAATAGGGGATTTTAACTTTCCGAGCATAAACTGTGGCTGTCATGCTGTTAAGGGTTTAGCTAAGGTGGATTTGTTAAGTGCTTTCAGGAAAGTTTTCTTGGACAATATGTAGAGCACCCTACCAGGGAGAAAGCAAAAGGCAGCGTCCATTATTAAGGTCCCCCAGCACCAGGGCATGCCCTTTTCTCACTGTTACCATCAAGTAGGAGCTTCAGAAGCCTGAAGGCACACACTCAGCGATTCAGGAACAGCTTCTTCCCCTCTGCCATCCAATTCCTAAATGGACATTGAGCCCATGAACACCACCTCACTTTTCTCATATATTGTGGCGAGCATTTGGTCCATAATGACAGATGAGGAGGCTCGTTGAACTCAACAACAGTTTTAATGTGATAAACACAAAACAGACCAGGCACCATGATCCAGAGCATGAATCCAACCTGTCTCATACAGATGGGGGAGGTGACCATCACACACCCCGGTTTCAGTTAGGGTTACAAACAAATTACTGGATAATCCAAGCTAAAATGTAACAATAAATGAACTGGAACTGCCCACCATAATCCCACAAAAGCATTTTAATACAAGAACAATAAACAGTACTGGTCATTAGAAATGCAGGAGTGGGCTATCAACCATGCCCTCTCCAGAGCGTCACACTGCCTCCATCCAAGGGGTCAGCCGTCCCCGGCAACCCCAGAGTCCAAAGCAAAGTCCGAAAGTCCTGGTGGGCATCAACACTGCCACTTATTTGTGTGAGGCAAGAGGCAGGGCACCCGGAGTGTCACTTCCTTTCTTCAGTCTCGCTGGGTTAGTGGTGGTGATGGTACCAGCCAGTCCCAGCGCAGCACGACTGCCTTTGTACGCTCAGGCAACCTCACCCGATATACCACATTGGAGATGCGGTCGAGCACCTCTCCCGGCCCCTTCCAGTGGCTTCCAAGCCTGGGGGATAGTCCTTTCTTTTGGGAGGGGCAGTGGACCCATACTGGGGCCCCTCACCATGTACTGCTGCATTGGCACTCCAGACTGGCGGCCCGGCCCCTTCTGGGATGTGTAAGCGTCGCAGCCGTGCACGAACAACTCAACATCCTGCCTATACTCTGGCCAGTAGAAGCGTTCACACAGCTTGCCCAGCATCTTTACGATCCTGAAATGACCAGCCCCCACCAGCCCGTGCACCAACCGCAGCACCATGGCGTGGCCGTGGAGCCCCCGGGGTCCAGCAGCTGCAAGAGATGTTTGTCATCCCCGGACAACTGCCACCGCTGAAGCAGCAACCCGTCGCACACCTCCAGTGTTCTCCACTGCAAGTATAGGGCTTGGGGCTTTGGTCTCTGGGTCCAGGGCGGAGATCTCTGCCCACTCCGGCCGTCATCCCACAGTCAGACTTACCCTCGCCCGGGCCAACACGGGATCACCCCTGTGAGCTGCACAGCTGCTGGCTCATGGTGGGGAGGTGGTGGCTGGCTGTCACTGTTGCTTGCCCGTGGCTCAGCTGTGTTGCCTTGGGCCACTGCCCGGTGCGCTGCACTGCAGGGTCCGCATTCTGGAGCTACCCTGCTGGAGAGCCATGGCTTCAGCACCAAAGTAGAGTGTTGCCCCCGACACATTCAGTGGGACAGCAGATCCAGGCCAAGGATGCAGGACTCTCGGATGTCAGTGAGCCACGTCTCATGTCTCTTTTCTCCCTCACTGCGATGCGCAGTCTCCTCTTCCCTCACATCACCGCACAGTCATTAGTGTCCATAGCCAGCTGGATTGCCGTTGTTGTCCACCCAGGCTGGGATAGCTGGTCCGTGTTGGGGAGAACACCGGGACGGATGGTAGTGATAGTTGACCCCGTGTTGACCACGCCACACCCAGATTGTCACAATATGTTATTTTTATTTTTGCACAATTTTAATCTATTCAATATATGTATACTGTAATTGATTTACTTATTTATTTATGTTTTTTTTTCTTCTTCTATGTTATGTATTGCATTGAACTGCATTGCAATTTTATGACAAATGCCCGTGATAATAATCGTGATTTTGATTCTGATCCTATGTTCTTGGTTAATAGAGCCGGGCAAGTGGTTGAGGTTACAGTAGGGACAACTTTGGGACCTATATATCTATAGACATCCGTTAGTCTCATGAGACCATGGATTGCTGCAAGTCTCCCCTCTCCACGCCACCGATGTTGTCCAAGGGAAGGGCATTAGGATCCATACAGCTTGGCACTGGTGTCGTCGCAGAGCAATGTGTGGTTAAGTGCCTTGCTCAAGGACACACATGCTGCCTCAGCCAAGGCTCGAACTAGCAACCTTCAAATCACTAGATGAACGCCTTAACCACTTGGCCATGCGCCAGCACGGGACCAATAACCACAGTTTTATTAGTTTTAGTTATAGAAAGAAGCAGGACTAGTCCAACAGTTCAAGTTCTGAATTGGGGCACAGTAAAATTTTAAAAGCTTTTACAGGTGAGACAATGGGAGCTTGAGGTCTGCATGATCCTGTATGAGTGAAGGGTAAGGTTGGTAGGGGAAGGGAACTCTGGGTGACCAGGGAAGTTGAGACCCTTGCCAGGAAAAGAACATGGACCAGCTAGAGGAAGCTGGGATCAAGCGAATCCTAGAAAAAGTATAGGGGATGCAGGTGTGTACCCAAGAAGGAAATCAGGAGGACAAAATGAGGCACGAAATAACTTTACCAGGGAAGGATAAGGAAAATTCAATGATTTTATCAGTATGTTAAGGGAAAAAAAAGAATGTTCAGAATGTTGATCAATATGTTAGGGGAAAAGTGTTGGCGCGAGGCCAAGTGGTTAAGGTGTTGGTCTAGTGGTCTGAAGGTCGCTAGTTCAAGCCTCAGCTGAGGCAGCGTGTTGTGTCCTTGAGCAAGGCACTTAACTACACATTGCTCTGTGACAACACCGGTGCCAAGCTGCATCGGTTCTAGTGCCCTTCCCTTGGACAACATCGGTGGCATGGAGAGGGGAGACTTGCAGCATGGGCAACTGCTGATCTTCCACACAACCTTGCCCAGGCCTGCACCCTAGAAACCTTCCAAGGCACAAATCCATGGTCTCACAAGACTATTGGATGCCTATGTAAGGGAAAAAAAAGAGAGAGAACAATGGCCATCAAAGATCAAAGTGGGCATCTTGGTGTGGAGCCACAGAAGACAGTTAAGGTCCTTAATGGGTAGTTCTCCTCTGTTTCTCCTCCATGGAGAAAGACATGAAGAATTTGGAAATAGGAAATGTAAAGGAGGCGGTCTGGAGCAGTGTCCATATTACAACTGAGAAGGTGCTGGATATTTTAAAAGGTATGAAGGTAGACAAATCTTCAGAGACTGATGAGATTCATCCAAGAACACTGTGGGGGGGGGGGTTGAAGAGAAGAAATTGCGGGAGCCCTGGCTGAGATATTTATATCATTATTAGCCACAGACTGGAGACCAGTGACTGCTTTGCCTTTATTTAAGAATGACAGAAAGAAAGAAAATTGGAACTGTAGGCTAGCAAGTCTAACATATGTGTGTAAGTAAGTTAATAGAGATGGTGAGAAATTTGTACATCTGGAAAGACAAGGATTCACAGTGGTAGTCACCATCACTTTGTGCATGGGAGATCATGTTTTATGAACATCACTGAGCTTTATGATAATGTGACCAAGAGCATTAATGAGGGAAAAGATGCTTCATTATGGCCTTTGATAAGGTTCTGCATGGTAGGCTGCTCTGGGAGTTTAGATTACATGGATTCTAAGGAGACCTAGTTAATTGGACACAGAGGTGGCTTGATGTTAGAAAGCAGGAAGTAATGGTAGAACATAAACACAAGAGATTCTGCAGATGCTGAAAATCCAAAGTAACACACACAAAATGCTGAAGGAACTCAGCAGGTCAGGCAGCATCTATAAAGAGGAAGAAAGGGTCACCGCTTCAGACTCGGACCCTCATCAGGACTGAAACTAGAGTGGGGATGAAACCAGAATAAGGTGGTGGTGAGGAGGGAAAGGAGTACAATCTGGAAGGTGTTAGGTGAAGCCAGTTGAGGGGGAAGGTATGTGGGTGGAGTGAAGTGAGTAGCTGGGAGATGATAGGCTGAAGAAGAAAGAGTCTGAGAGGAAAAGAGTGGAACTATGGAAGAAAAGGAAGGAAGAGGGGCACCAGAGGTTAGAGGCAGATGAGGAGAAGAGAAGGGGTAAAGGAAAGCCAGAAAGGGAAGTGGAAAAGGATAGGAGAGAGAGGGAAAATTTACCAGAAATTGGAGAAATATATGTTATGCCATCAGGTTGGAGGCTACCTGGATGGAATATGAGTTGTTGCTCCTCGGACCTGATTGTGCCTTAACTGTAGAAGTAGAGCAATGGAATGGGAATGGTATGTAGAATTAAAATGATTGGTTGATGAGAAATTCTGCCTGTAGTGGATGGAGCAAAGGTGCTTAACAAAGATGTCCCCAAACTGCTTTATTAGAAAGTTGTTTATTGGTCTGGAGGTCAGTGATAAGTGATGTCCATAAGGGGTGAGTACTGGTCCCATTGCTGTTTGTCATCTATATCAGTGATTTAGATAAGATTGTACAAGCCACAGTTAATAAGTTTGCAGACTACACTAAAGTATGTAGTGTGGCGGACAATGAAGACAAAAATTACAGGGGAATCATGATAGGCTGAATAAGTGGGCTAAGAAATGGTCAATGGAGTTTAATTTGGATAAGTGTGAGGTGTTGCATTTTGTCAAATCTGAATCGGATTTTCACAGTGAATTGCAGGGCCCAAAAAAGTCTTATGGAAAACAGGGACCTTAGAGTACAAGTACATGGATCACTCACTAATAGTGGAGCCGCAGTTAGACAGGGTGGCATGCTGCACTTCATGGGCTCTGAGATAAAAGTTGAGAAGTTACAGTATAGCTGAAGGATGTTGGTGAGGCTGCACATGGAGTCACCCTCCTATGGGAAATATGTTATTAAACTGGAACTAGTGCAGAAAGGATTTACAAGCGTATCCTTGGACTTGAGGGATTGAGTTACAGGGACAGGTTGAATAATCTTGAACTTTATTCCTTAGAGTACAGGAAACTGAGATCTCATAAAGGTGTATAAAATTATGAAAGGCATAGATAGGGTGAATGCACTTGGCCTTTTTTCAAGAGTTTGGGTATCAATAACTGAAGGGCATAGGTATAAAATGAGAGGATAAAGACTTAAGAGGAACATGAGGTGAATCTTTTCCCCAAAGGGTGGAATCTATGTGAAATGAGCAGCTAGAAGAAATGGTTCAGCCAGGTACAAAAGTAACTTTTAAGAGACATTTAGATGGGTACATAGATTGGAAAGGTTTGAAAGATTATGGACCATATTAGGGTATATTCTGGAGTTATGGTATATAGCAAATGCTAATTTCAACAACAACCAGACATCAGACTTCAGTGTGACTGTAGATTGAATTTAAAATGCAGCTTTGAACAATGGTCTTCCTGGAGCTGCATTTTGGGGTTGGTTGCAAAGAAACACTCTATTTGACCTCAAATACCTGCATATGTATAAATGCGGCCCAGTGTCAGTGGGAATTAACGTTCATCTAGGGTGTCTAGAGTATATGAAGGTGGAAGTGTTTGAAAATTATATGTTGAAAGAAAGCATTGTAGGATCATTGTAACTGTAGGATTGTTCTGCTGTTAGCTTTGATGTTAGCATAAAGTGTTGGAGCGTGGCCAAGTGGTTAAGGTGTTCACCTAGTGATTTGAAGGTCGCTAGTTCGAGCCTTGGCTGAGGCAGCGTGTTGTGTCATTGAGCAAGGCACTTAACCACACGTTGCTCTGCAATGACACTGGTGCCAAGCTGTATGGGTCCTAATGCTCTTCCTCTGGACAACATCAGTACCATGGAGAGGGGAGACTTGCAGCATAGGCAACTGCCAGTCTTCCATACAACCTTGCCCAGGCCTGCGCCCCGGAAACCTTCCAAGGCGCAAATCCATGGTCTCATGAGAATAACGGATGCCTATATAGCATATAAAAATGTCGTGTAATATTGGGCTTTTCTTCCAAGAGTGTCTTGAATATAATACCTGCTGCTCACTTTGCTGAATAAAGACTTCTATATCCACCAGCATCAGTCTCTCTCTCTCTCTGGTGACTTTATTTGCAGTCACAATAGGTCAAACACTAATAAATGGGACTAGCTTAGATGGGCATCTTGGTCGGGTTGGACCAGTGGCCATAGGGCCTGTTTCCATGTTGTATAGCAGTGATAACTTATTCAATGCACGGCATATTTGGCTTCACTGCTTCTGCATTGGTCCATGGATATTCGATGAAAATGCTGCACTGATCAATAGAAACTCAACCAGGCACAAATTGACCCTGACCTTATCCACCCTCCGAATGAGCAATATTTTCTCAGTGGAGTTATAAGAACAATGGCTAGCCTCGAAGTCTCTGTCTTTGAAATATCATGCTGGCTTAAGAATCATGAAATAGAGTTTAACAAAGTTCCACATTCCAGGCAGTGACCTTGATGTGATGCTCCCTTAAAGCTAGCCAATGAATAATTAATTCATTAATGCCAAGTTCTTTTATTTTAACATGTTATTAATCTACTTTAAAATAAGTGGACATGAAGAGCTCCCTTGTTCCATTTTCACACACAAATATGCAGAAAGCTGTACCTCTGAGAATTTCTGAGCTAACATTACTCATGGTGGCTGTTAAACAGGTAATCCTCCACACTGATTTATCATTGGACAGTTTTCCTTACATTATTTCCATTAATGAGGATAATTAATGTCTTTATGTCATTTACTTCATATTACAAAATAATCTTGTGTAAACGACAATAAACTCAACTTGGACATTGCATTGGAGCACATTTTTATGTAATTGACATGCATTTAACGAATAGATTTAGTGTTATGGATAACAGATTCATGGAAGCCACAGGAAGCCAGTCAACCATTGTGACCATGGGAATTCTGTACAGGAACAATGTACAAACAGAAAGTCCCAGTGTATAGCCTTTCCCCATAGCACTGCAAGTTCTTTTCTCTCAAACGTTCATCAGGTTTCCTTTTGAGCTGAGATAGGACATCACAATGTTATCCCCTGTGTAGCAGAGACAGGGTAGCATGATATTATACTTGCTGTAACTGAAATAGCGCCACGTAATATTTTCCTCATTGTAACTGAAGTAGACCCAGTACGTCACGGGAAACCCTCACAGCCATTCAGCACATCTAAATGAAACGCTGTCGCAGGAAAGCAGCATCTACCATCAAGGATCCTCATCATCCAGGTTGTGCTCTTTTCTACCATCAGGTAGGAGGTACAAGAGCCTCAGGACTCGCACCACAAGGTTCAAGGACAGTTACTAACCCTCAACCATCAGGCTCTTGAACAAAATGGGATAACTACACTCATTTAAGGACTGTTTTATCCTGGTTCTTTCATGCTCATTATTTATTGCTAATTATTTTTATCTGCACTTACACATTGTTGTCCATTGATCTTGCTTACAGTTACTGCTCTACAGATTTCCTAAGTATGCCCACAGAAAAAGAATCTCAGGGTTGTATATGGTGATGTGTTTGTACTCTGATAAAATTTTACTTTGACTTTGGCATGGTATTATCCCCTCTGTAACTGAGTAATGAAAGCAAAATGTTATCCTTTCTATAACTAAGACAGCACAGCACGATATCCCCTCTTTAACTGAGAAAGGACAGCGCAATATTATACTCATTAGAATCAAAACAGGAGAGTCTAGAATAATCCCCTCTGTAACTGAGATAAGTCAGGAGAATGTTATCCTTTCTGTAACTGAAATTAGTTGGCATGCTAATATCCCCTCTGTAACTGAGATCAGACAACACGATATTATCCTCTCTGTAACTGAAACAGAACTGCACAATATTATCCTCTCTGTAACTGAGACAGATAACAAAAAAGACGCTCTTTGGTTGGCCCGAAACTTGATGATCTACCAGCACATGGAGATGTCCGTGGGAGAATGCTGCTGACTGGCACATTCTCGGCTGCGGGAGTACGTGCTGAGGGATGCACTGAAACTTGGTGCAGCCACCGCAAGGGCCCGGTGGGGAGGGACCACGGCATAGGTTTCTTCACCTGCGGGAGTGGGAGGGGTCTGGTGGCGGGGAGCAAACCCCTCAACAATGATGTGGTAAGGTGAACAACTGGAGTGCCTCGTGGGTGGCCATAAGTATGGATATGTACAGACTATGATGAAAACGTATGTAAAGGATGGAAAGTTATTGAATGGTTTATTGTATATAATTTTATTTTTGAATAAAGTATATTTTGAAATTTAAAAAAATCAAGGATATCACAGGTAAAAATCTTCCCTGTTCTTCAGGTGGATGTTTGAAAGCAAAGGACGGTACCATTATCATGGAAAAAGATGTGAGATTATGAACAGATGGACTGAGTATATTCAGGAATTGTTTGAAGACGATTGAGGCGAAAAACCAGAAATTAAGAAAAACAGTGAAGGTCCAAGTATTTTAAAATCTGAAGTTCGTAATGCAATAAATAAGATGAAGAAAGGAAAGGCAGCAGGTCCTGATGAATTAGTAATAGAACAAATTATTGCCCTTGAAGATTATGGAATTGAAAAACTTACTGATTTAATCAATGGCATTTATGAGACTGGAATAATACCAGAAGAGATGAAAAAATCAGTATTTATCACTCTTCCTAAGAAAGCTGGAGCAATAGAATGTGAATTATATAGGGCCATAAGTTTAATGAGTCATATCATCAAGATACTTCTAAGAATTTTGATGACAAGAGCTAAAAGTAAGATATAAGCTGAAATAGGCAAACAACAATGTAAACACAAAATAATCTGCAGATGCTGTGATCAAAGCAACACTTTCAGTACGCTGGATGAACTCAGCAGGTCGGGCAGCATCAGTTAGAAACGATGAGTTTCTGACGACGGGTTCTGGCCCGAAACGTCAACTCATCATTTCTAACTGATGCTGCTCGACCTGCTGAGTTCATTAAACAACAATGTGGTTTTGTGAAAGATAAAGGTACAAGAAAAGCAATATTGATGTTAAGGATACTATCAGAACAAGCTATTCAAGTGCAAAAAAGATTTGTTTGTTTGTTTTATCGACTACACAAAAGCATTTGATAAAGGGAAGCACAATAAGTTATTCAAAATATAACAGGAAACTCTGGATCTAGATTCGAAATACCTCCGCCTAATCAGAAATCCGTACTGGGAACAAACTGCCGCTGTAAGAATAGATGGGGAAATGAGTCAGTTTACGAAAATCAGGAGAGGTGTTAGACAAGGGTGTGTTTTCTCCCCTGATTTATTTAATGTGTACAGTGAAACAATATTACAAAAAATAAGAGACGTCTTGGGAATCAAAGTTGGCATTGAAAACATTAATAATTTCAGATATGTAGATGACACTGTGTTAATTGCAAGTACGGAGGAAGAACTACAAAACATAATTGATATAGTTGTTGAAGAAAGTGCAGAAATGGGTCCATCTATCAATTGCAAAAAGACAGAATGTATGATGATATCCAAAAAGAAGGAGAATCCTATCTGCAGGCTGAGAATAAATGGGGAAGACATAAAACAAGTAAAGAACTTTAGCTACTTAGGAAGCTGGATGACATCAGATGGCAGGTGTGACTTGGACATCAAAAGAAGAATAGAGATGGCAAAAGACACCTTTACGAGAATGAAGAGTATACTGACCAATACTAAACTAGGCATGACAACCCGCCTCAGAGTACTGAAATGTTATGTTTATGCAGTTATGTTATATGGCTCAGAATGTTGGACAATATCTAGTAACATGAGGAAACAAATTGTAGCAGCAGAGATGTGATTTTTGAGGAGGATGCAAAGAATATCATGGACGAAACGAATATCTAATGAGGATGGCATGAACAGAGCAAACACAAAAAGAGAAATAATGTATGAGATCATGAAAAGGCAACATAATTTCATTGGACATGTGATTAGGAAAGAGGAGTTAGAATTCACGGTAATTAAGGGAAAGATTGAAGGGAAGAAAGCAAGAGGAAGACAAAGACAAATGATGATGGAGACAATAGCCAGAGAATTACAAATGAATACCAATGAATTGATCTACTTGACCCGAAACAGGAGTGTGTGGGCCCTGGCAGTCAAAGCTCAAACTGGGCATGGCATCTGATGATGGTGATGAACTGAGATAGGGCGGCACAATATTACACTCTCCGTCTGTAAGTGAGATAGGACTGCACAATATTATCCTCTCTGTAACTGAGGTAGGACTGCAGAACATTATCCTCTCTGTAACTGAGATAGGACTGCAGAATATTATCCTCTCTGTAACTGAGATAGGACTGCAGAATATTATCCTCTCTGTAACTGAGATAGGACTGCACAATATTATCCTCTCTGTAACTGAGATAGGACTGCAGAATATTATCCTCTCTGTAACTGAGATAGGCCTGCACAATATTATTCTCTCTGTAACTGAGATAGGACTGCACAATATTATCCTCTCTGTAACTGAGATAGGCCTGCACAATATTATTCTCTCTGTAACTGAGATAGGACTGCACAATATTATCCTCTCTGTAACTGAGATAGGACTGCACAATATTACACCCTCTGTAACTGAGATAGGACTGCAGAATATTATCCTCTCTGTAACTGAGATAGGACTGCACAATATTATCCTCTCTGTAACTGAGATAGGACTGCACAATATTACACCCTCTGTAACTGAGATAGGACTGCAGAATATTATCCTCTCTGTAACTGAGATAGGACTGCACAATATTACACCCTCTGTAACTGAGATAGGACTGCACAGTATTATCCTCTCTGTAACTGAGATAGGACTGCACAATATTATCCTCTCTGTAACTGAGATAGGACTGCACAATATTATCCTCTCTGTAACTGAGATAGGCCTGCACAATATTATTCTCTCTGTAACTGAGATAGGACTGCAGAATATTATTCTCTCTGTAACTGAGATAGGCCTGCACAATATTATTCTCTCTGTAACTGAGATAGGACTGCACAATATTATCCTCTCTGTAACTGAGATAGGACTGCACAATATTACACCCTCTGTAACTGAGATAGGACTGCAGAATATTATCCTCTCTGTAACTGAGATAGGACTGCACAATATTACACCCTCTGTAACTGAGATAGGACTGCACAGTATTATCCTCTCTGTAACTGAGATAGGACTGCACAATATTATCCTCTCTGTAACTGAGATAGGCCTGCACAATATTATTCTCTCTGTAACTGAGATAGGACTGCATAATATTATTCTCTCTGTAACTGAGATAGGCCTGCACAATATTATTCTCTCTGTAACTGAGATAGGACTGCACAATATTATCCTCTCTGTAACTGAGATAGGACTGCACAATATTACACCCTCTGTAACTGAGATAGGACTGCAGAATATTATCCTCTCTGTAACTGAGATAGGACTGCACAATATTACACCCTCTGTAACTGAGATAGGACTGCACAGTATTATCCTCTCTGTAACTGAGATAGGACTGCACAATATTATCCTCTCTGTAACTGAGATAGGACTGCACAATATTATCCTCTCTGTAACTGAGATAGGCCTGCACAATATTATTCTCTCTGTAACTGGGATAGGACGGCACGATACTACACTCCCTGTCTGTAAGTGAGATAGGACTGCACAATATTATTCTGTATGTAACTGAGATAGGACTGTGTGGTATACCATATATATATATATGTTGTAACTGGGTTACCTGTCTGGACACGCCGCTCTGCTGACTGCTCCTGTGGCTCCTCCCACAGACCCATGAATAAAGGCGATTGCGTCATTGCTCCTCCTCTCAGTCCATGGGCAGATACTCAGCATGATGGAGGTCACATTTTACTGCTAATAAAAGCCTTTCAGTATTTACTCTACTTCCAGTCTTTTGGAGTTATTGATGGTGCTTCAGACTGCACAATATTATCCTCTCTGTAACTGAGATAAAAATGTACATATTATCCTTACTGTAACCGAGATAGAATAGCATGTATTATCCTCACCGTAACTGAGATAGGTTAGGACAATATTATCCAGTCTGTAACTGACATACAGTAGAAGATTGATATGTTTTGGATAGGGCAAATATTTTGGATTGGTCTTTCACCAGAATGATAATCTTCCAGCAGCAGTTAATATTTGCCTCAGTATGTGTCAGTCAGCGCACAGAGTCCTGTGTTAGGCAGCTGGATGGGACATACATTGACAAGGATGGTATCCCCTCTGTGGCTGAGCTAGGACAGCAGAAAATTATCCATATCTAACTGAGATAGGAAATAATACTATACTGGAAACGAGGGGAAATCTGCAAATGCTGGAAATCAAAGTAATGCACACAAAATGCTGGAGGAACTCAGCAGCCAAGGCTGCATCTATGGAAAAAAGCAAACAGTTGATGCTTCGGGCTGAGATTCTTCATCAGGGCCTTTCATCCCGGTGAAGGGTCTCAGGCCAAAGCATCGATTGTTTACTTTTTTCCATAGTTGCTGCCTGGCCTGTCGTGTCCCTCTAGCACTTTGTGTGTAGAGTACCTTATTATCACCTCCATAACTGCAACAGGATGGTAAATTATCTCCAATTTAGCTGTGAAAGGATGCCATGATTATGGCTATATGATAAAATAAATGGAACAGTATTTAAAAGCTTAGCCAAATTGAATAGAATCTAAGTGCAGAGAAACATTTCAGTATGAACAAAGGTAAAAAGTGGCTGACATATTTCGACCTATACCATGCACTCGATGTTTGACCTAACTCAAAACAATCTCTAAAGCTTATAAGAGAAAAAGTGTTTTTTGGTCCACTGAATTTTCACAAATTTTTCAGGGAGATATCGCAGAAATATTGAGTTCCCTGTAAATAATTGAAGACAAAGCCAGAACTTTGCAGGTCAGGCAGCATCTATGGAAATGAACAAACAGTCAACACTTCAGGCTGAGACCCTTCTTCAGGACTGGAAAGGAAGGGGGAAGACGTCTAAGTAAAAAGGTGTGGGGAGGGGAAGGAGGATAGTTAGAATGTGATAGGTGAAGCTAGGTGGGTAGGAAAAGTGAAGGGCTGGAGAAGAAGGACTCTGATAGGAGAAAGGAAGGAGGAGGAGAACAGGGGGAGGTGAAAGGCAGGCAAGAACAGGTAAGGGGCCAGAGTGATAATTAGAAGAGGGGAGGGGAAAGTCTTTTTTCACCAGAAGGAGAAATCATCAAGGTGGAGGCTACCCATACAGAATAAAAGGTGTTGCTCCTCCGCCCTGAGGGTGGCCTCATTGTGGCACAAGAGGAACAATGGATCGACATGCCAGAATGGGAATCAATCAGATTTAAACTGTTTGGCCACCAGAAAGTTCCACTTTTGATGGATGGGGCGGAGGTTCTCGATGAAGCAGTCCCCCAACTTATGATGGGTCTCACCAATGTAGAGGACACATCAGGAGAACCGAACACAGTAGAAGAACCCAACAGATTCACAAGTGACACTCACAACATGCTGGAGGAACTCAGCAGGTCAGGCAGCATCCGTGGGAACGATCAGTCAATGTTTTGGGCCGGAACCCTTTGTCAGGACTGAAGAGGGAAGGGGAAGAGGTCCTATAAAGAAGGTGGGGGCAGGGTTGGAAGGAGAAGGCTGGTAGGTTCCAGGTGAAAAATGAGCAAGGGGAAAGATAAAGGGGTGGGGGAGGGGAAGCAGGAAGGTGATAGGCAGGTAAGGTGAAGAAACAATAGGGGAAAACACAATGGGTAGTAGAAAGAATCGGAACCAAGAGGGAGGTGGTAGGTAGCTGGGGGAGGGGGCAGAGTGACATAGGGATAGGGGAAGGGAGGGGGAGAGAATTACCGGAAGTTAGAGAATTCTATGTTCATACCAAGGGGCTGGAGACTACCTAAACGGTATATGAAGTGTTGCTTCTCCAACCTGAGTTTAGCCTCATCCTGGCAGTAGAGGAGGCCATGTATGGACATATCTGAATGGGAATGGGAAGCAGAGTTGAAGTGGGTGGCTACTGCGAGATCCTGTCTGTTGTGGCGGACAGAGCGGAGTGTGCTCGACGAAGCGGTCCCCCAATCTGCTTCGAATTTCACCGATGTAGTGGAGGCCGCACCGGGAGTACCGGATGCAACAAATGACCCCAACAGACTCACAAGTGAAGTGTTGCCTCACCTGGAAGGACTGTTTGGGGCCCTGAATGGTGGCAAAAGAGGAGGTGTAGGGACAGGTGTAGCACTTACGCTTACAGGGACAAGTGCCGAGTGGGAGTTCCGTGGGGAGGGACGTGCGGATCAGGGAGTCGCGGAGGGACTGATCCCTGTGGAAAGCAGAGAGGGGTGGAGAGGGAAAGATGTGCTTAGTGGTGGGGTCCTGTTGAAGGTGGCAGAAGTTGCAGAGGATAATGTGCTGGATCCGGAGGCTGGTGGGGTGGTAGGTGAGGACAAGGGGAACTCTGTCCCTGTTGTGGCGGGAGGATGGGGTGAGGGCCGAAGTGCGGGAAATGGAGGAGATATGGGTGAGGACATCATTGATGACAGCAGAAGGGAAACCACGATCCTTAAAGAAAGAGGACATTTGAGATGTCCTGGAACGGAAAGCCTCATCCTGGGAGCAGATGCGGCGGAGACGGAGGAACTAAGAATAGAGAATGGTGTTTTTGCATGTGGCGGGGTGGGAAGAGGTATAGTCGAGCTAGTTATGAGAGTCAGTGGGCTTGTAGAAGATGTCAGTGGACAGTCTGTCTCCAGAGATGGAGACCGAGAGATCAAGAAAGGGGAAAGAAGTGTCCGAGATAGACCAAGTGAATTTGAGGGCTGGGTGGAAGTTTGAAGTAAATTCGACGAAATTGACGAGCTCAGCATGGGTGCAGGAAGCAGCACTGATGTAGTTGTCAATGTACCGAAGGAAGAGTTGGGGAGCAGTACCAGAATAGGTTTGGAGCACAGACTGTTCCACATAACCAACGAAGAGGCAGGCATAGCTGGGGCCCATGCGAGCTCCCATAGCTACACCCTTAGTCTGAAGAAAGTGGGAAGAGCCAAAAGAGAAGTTATTAAATGTGAGTACCAGTTCTGCCAACCACAGGAGGGTAGTAGTGGTGGGGAACTGGGAGGTCTATTGTCCAGAAAGTAGCGGGGTGCTTTGAGGCCTTCTTGATGGGGAATGGAGATGTTATAAGGATTGGACATCCATAGTGAAAATGAAGCAGTTGGGACTGGGGAACTGGAAATTATTGAAGAAGTGGAGGGCATGGGATGTATCCCGGACGTAGGTGGGGAGGGACTGAACTATGGGTGACAAAATGGAGTCCAGGTAGGCAGATACAAGTTCGGTGGGACAGGAGCAGGCAGAAACTGTGGGTCTACCAGGACAGTCAGGCTTGTGGATCTTGGGGAGGAGGTAAAACTGAGCGGTCCGGGGTGTGGGAATTATGAGCAACACACATAAAAGTTGCTGGTGAACGCAGCAGGCCAGGCAGCATCTCTAGGAAAAGGTGCAGTTGACGTTTCAGGCCGAGACCCTTCGTCAGGACTAACTGAAGGAAGAGTGAGTAAGGGATTTGAAAGTTGGAGGGGGAGGGGGAGATCCAAAATGATAGGAGAAGACAGGAGGGGGAGGGATGGAGCCAAGAGCTGGACAGGTGATTGGCAAAAGGGATAAGAGAGGATCATGGGACAGGAGGTCCGGGAAGAAAGACAAGGGGGAAGGGGGACCCAGAGGATGGGCAAGAGGTATATTCAGAGGGACAGAGGGAGAAAAAGGAAAGTGAGAGAAAGAATGTGTGTATAAAAATAAGTAACAGATGGGGTACGAGGGGGAGGTGGGGCATTAGCGGAAGTTAGAGAAGTCGATGTTCATGCCATCAGGTTGGAGGCTACCCAGATGGAATATAAGGTGTTGTTCCTCCAACCTGAGTGTGGCTTCATCTTTACAGTAGAGGAGGCCGTGGATAGACATGTCAGAATGGGAATGGGATGTGGAATCTGGGTAGCCTCCAACCTGATGGCATGAACATCGACTTCTCTAACTTCCGCTAATGCCCCACCTCCCCCTCGTACCCCATCTGTTACTTATTTTTATACACACATTCTTTCTCTCGGACGTAGTGACATGTGCATGCGCGTACGTGCCGATTTTTTTCCACAAATCGGTTTTGGCTTAATCTTCCCGACTATACTGTACATACATTATTTCTACTTTATATAGGCTGTTTATTTAACATATCATTCCTGCTTTTACTATATGTTAGTGTTATTTTAGGTTTTATGTGTTATTTGGTATGATTTGGTAGGTTATTTTTCTGGGTCTGGGAATGCTCAAAAATTTTTCCCATATAAATTAATGGTAATTACTTCTTTGCTTTATGCTATTTTGGCACGAAAGGTTTCATAGGAACGCTCTACCTTAGCGGGGGAAATATGGGATAAGGGCGGTCCCGTATGGGACAAACCAATTTAGCCCAATATACGGGATTTCCGGGCAAATACGGGACAGTGGGCAACCCTATGTTCAAGTTCAACAGTGCATGACAGGGAATGAGGAAAGGTGCAGCTGACTCATATCGTTTCCTCGCGGCCAGGTAGCACATGCTTTGCGGCCCGGTGGTTGGGGACCACTGCTGTAGGAGAGGATGTAGGATGTAGAATCTATAGATAGAGTAAAAATTTCAATGATTAACTTTGCATTTCTTTGTGTGTGTGTGTAGCAGATGCATGAAAATTCATTTATATTGACTTAAATCTCACTTTGATGTGAATGTTTAGGTCGTGAAATGTCTTCCAGCATTGCTGCATAAGACTCTAGTTCCTGGCCAGTACTGCATAGTCATTCTTTTGCAAGCACATCTAAGTCACATTTCAATACATATATTTCTGGGAAGTATTCATCCTAACTGGTTCAAATTTATCTGGTATGGAGTTTCCAATGTACAGGTTCTGAAGATATTGCACAGTGTTGTAGACTCAACCAGTTCCATTTCTTCCTGCCGTCAACAGCATCTTCAGGAAGCATGGCCTCAAGAAGGTAGCATCACCATCACCACTGGGGACATACCTTCTTTGAGTTACTACTATGAAGGAGGAGGAATAGGAGCCTAAGGATCCAGACTTAGAGTTTTAGAAACAGTTTTATCCTCACTGCGGTCAGATTACTAAATGGCACATGAACTCATGAAAGCCATCTCATTATTCTTTGCAATATCTATTTTTACAACTTATCGTAATTTTTATGTCTTGCAGTGTATTGTATTATATACATAATTAAATATGTCAATTAGCCCTGACGAAGGGTCCCGGCCCGAAACGTCGACTGTACCTCTTCCCATGGATGCTGCCTGGCCTGCTGCGTTCACCAGCATTTTTTGTGTGTGTTGCTTGAATTTCCAGCATCTGCAGATTTCCTCGTGTCTGCGGGAAAATACTCTTACTGACTTTGAATGCCCACTTGTTGAGGCGACACCGCTCAGCCAGCAGATCTGTCTCACTCGTATACCTCCCCGTCATTGTCTGATATTCTGCAAACAATAGATGTGTTTTCACCAGATTTATGGGTGGCGCTTGAGCTTTGCCTAGCCACACAGTCCTGGATGGAGAGAGAGTAGAGCAATAGGCTAAGCATGCACCTTTGCAGTACTCCAATGCTGAATGTCAGTAAGGAGGAGATATTATTTCTGATCAATGTAGACTGTGTCCCAGTGAGGAAATAGTTGGATACAGTTGCTAAAGGAGGTGTAGAAGCCCATGTTTTGAGCTTGTTGATTAGAACTGAGGGTATGATTGTGTTGAATGCTGAGCTGCAGTCAATAAATAGTAATACTTAATGACATAAGTATTACTATTGTCCAGGTCATGCAAGGCCAAGTGGAGTGCCAGTGAAATTTCATCTGCTGTAGAGGTATTGTGGCAATAGGCAAATTGCAGCAGTTGATTCTAGCCATTACCAACCTCCCAAAGCACTGATCTGATTGTCGTCCTTTTGAAGCATGTGGGAACATTCAGCTGCAGCAGTGAGAGATTGAACATCCTAGATGTCCAGTTGGTTGGCATAGGTCTTCAGAGCACTACCAGATACACCGTCAGGGCCTGACACTTTGTGAGGGTTCATCTTCTTGAAAGATGCTCTGATATTGGCCTTGGAGACAGAGATGACAGGGTCACCAGATGCTACAGGAATTTGCACATTTTCTCCCTTTCAAAGCATGCATAAAAGATATTGAGCTCATCTGGGACTGAGGCATCACAGCAATTCATGAAGCTAGGTTTTTCTTTGTGAGAAGTAATGGCCTATAAACCCTGCCGGAGATGGCGTGCATCCGACTCCATCTCAAACCTTAATTGGAATTGCTTTTTTGCCCTTAGGGTAGCCTTCCATAGGTTGTTCCAGGACTTGTAATGCTCTTGAATGCCACAGATCTAGCCCTCAGCAGGAGGGCTAGATGAAACTCCTAGCTTTTCATTTGGGTATACCTGGCGTGTTCTTGAAGGTGCACACTTATCCACAAAGGTTTTAATAAAGTCAATGACAACTGTGGTGTATTCATTCAGATTCAAAGATGAATCCCTGAATGTTGTCCAGCCTACCAGCCAACCCAAACCTGATTCTGTTTCTTTGAGCAAATTCACACCTTTTCTGCATGTGTGTGTGCAGGATGGGGGTGTTAGAATTTGAGCATTAGAACAGACTACAATAACAGGTCAACATATTGAAAAAGGGGAAATCCAATTTCTATGTATCAATTTATTTAAGAAATGCATTCAGTATTGAAATGTGAACTTCACTGGCAAGGCCAATATTAATATTTCATATCCCTGTTGTTGAAAATGAAACTCCAGGATGATAGTCTTGGATCAGGCTATAAGGGGAGCAATAGTTCACAGAATCATAGGATTATTCAGAATAACAACAGTTCCTTTACTTCCATTTTGAATTACTTTGTTAATATCCTGAGCATCTCCAATCCTACAAATAACCTTGCCTTATAAATTTATCTAAATTTGCTTTACTTTCTACTGCAGCTCGACTAACTGAATAACTGCATGCAGCTTCTACCACTGCATACAAAACAGTCCATTATTATAGCAGATGGCAGTAGCATTTGCAGAAGTAAATAATCACCTGATCAATCTTTCCGTTGTTTATTCTCTATATTGCTGTGTGCACAATTCTGGCCACATTAGTTAAACAGCCAGCAGCTACACTCAGAAGTTTATTTGTGTCATGTGTTATTGGAGAAATAAGATGAGACATATATTCACCTCTTGAGTCCCAATTGCATAACATACAGAAAAAAACTGCTTGAAAAAATTGAAAATTTTCCACGGTTTTAACCAATCGGATTATCACAAAGTTAAGCAATGATATTGTGGTACATCATAAAAAGTATTCTAGCTATTTGAATTGGCTTGAATGTCATTGGACCTGGTATTTATGAGAAAATGTGAGTGGAGAGCATGGCAATAAAAACCCTAGCAAAACATATTTCACATAGAACCCTTTTCAGTAGCATTAACATCAAAGGGAAACTCACTATCAATATCAACAGTGACCAGAATCTCAGATATCATATAAATACTATTTATATGACTACTATAAAAGCAGTCATATAAATGCAATGGCTACACAAGGACATCAGAGGTTGCATATCCTGTGATCAAATGTCTCAGGCTCAGGTGTGTGGTGGGTTCACAGCTGGGAGTAACAACAAGCAGGGAGCCATCGTTGATGAAGGAGACAGCGATGTGTAAAGTCCATGTTGAACATTGGACAGTTAGGGGGGAGGTGGAGTCATTGATTGAATTGTCAAAATGGTGGTGGACTTAAGAGGAGTCCTGGATGGAGGTGAGAAGGTCTGGAGAGGGGGAGACAGGATAAAGCTGAGGTATGAGGACATAAATCAGTGGGACTAGAGCAGGCAGAGACAATGGGGCTATATCAAGACAATCCACAGGAAGCCATTCTGACAGGATAAGCAAACAAATAAGCCATGATCCCCAGCTTTATAATAGACAAGAGTATTGTTCGCATTCCCAGTGCAAAATTCCTGAAGCACTCACTTTATTATAGGCTCATTGTGGAAACGATTACCATGTGGGTAAAGGAAAAGATTCAAAGATGTCCTCAAGGCACTGAAAATTTGCAACAACCCAACTGACTTCTGGGAAATCTCTGGCCCATGACCTCTCAAAGTGGAGAAGGACCATCTTGAATGGGACTGAGAACCCCTAGTTCATTTATTGGGAGCAGACATAATGGAATGAGTACCCCAGCTCACTAACTACACATCCGTCAGCCACCACCTTCCCTTCTGTAGCATGAGTCCCACATTGATCACAGTAATCACCTCAGAATCTATGGAACAGGAGTGGAAATTAGTCATCCTCCATTAAGAAGGGATATCATAGCTTCAGAAGGAAGGAACAGCCATATAAAACAGAGATAAGGAAGCAATCATTTTTCAGAGTATCTTGAATCTTCATAATGTTTTTCAGAATGTTATGAAGGTGGAGTCATTGAGTATACTCAAAGCTGAGACGGGTAGATTTTTTTTGTGCTCCTGAAGGGTCAATAAATACAGAGTCCAGGCAGGAAAATGGAGCTGAGATTAAAGTAAGATCTGCTATAATCTAACAATCGAACAACTGGAGAAACTAAGCACGTTGAGCAGCATCTACCATATAGATTGCAAAGTTGCAAAGTTTTTACCCAAAACATTGCCAATTCCTCCAACACTTCCCCCCCCCCACCCCCACAACAGATGCTACTTGCCCTGCTGAATTCCTCCAGCAGTTTACTGATTTGCTCCAGATTCCGGCATCCGCAGTCCCTTGTGTCTCCATCAGCCATTATCGTATTCATTACCCGAGTAAGATCTAGGAGGCATATAGCCTACTATGGTTGCTACTTAATTTTGCAAGTCAAATTTTGAGCACTGTTTTTGCAGAAGTTTGATTATCTGGTTAATTAAATTTCAAAAACTGAGTAACTAAATGGGTCAGCAACCAACATCAAAATAATAAAAATAATAACAGTTCATGTTGGATTTAAATTCACTGCAGGCACTGAAGTTCAAGATTGCATTTATCCTGGTAATAAAGTTACAACAGCTGCTACAAAAGGGATGACGCAGTGATGGAGAGATGAGAAAATGGACTCCTGGAGATCTGTGTATCCTGCAAAAAACAATGTTAAGATTTTCCACTAGTAATTAATTGACTTGTTTGTGCAAGCTGCTAATTCTCTGTATTGGGACACTTTAACCTACAAAACTGTTGTGATTTGTTACCAAACTTCAAAGCTCAGCATGTCACATAATCAAATTCATTATCTGAACACTCTGCCTGGATAATCAGAACTATTTTGATTGTCAGAAACAATTTTTAAGGTACATATTTTCATTTAAGGCCTCGGTAATCCTGTCAAAGTTGTGGTGCAAAGAAAACATTCAGTTAATTTTTTATTCACATTTTTTAATTGAATTTTGAAGAAGTCAACCAAACACTGAGTTCAACCAAATGTCTGCATGTCTGTATCAAATCTGGATTATTGCTCACACCTTCCTCACTTCAATGCTTTGGCCAGCAGTTTGAAAGTTGTGATGGGCACTAATTCATGGCATGCATGTCCAAAATTTATTAAAGGAAGGAAAGAGAAAACGGAGCTCTACCAACCTAATAACCTGACATTAGTAGTAGATTAAATGCTGTAATAGTACGTAGAGCATAGAACAATACAGCACAGTACTGTGGAATTCTCTGCCACAGCAAACTGTGGAGGCCAGTTCATTGGCTATGTTTAAGAGGGAGTTAGATATGGCCCTTGTGGCTACAGGGGTCAGGGGGTATGGAGGGAAGGCTGGGGCGGGGTTCTGAGTTGGATGATCAGCCATGATCATAATAAATGGCGGTGCAGGCTCGAAGGGCCGAATGGCCTACTCCTGCACCTATTTTCTATGTTTCTATGTTTCTAGTACAAGCTCCTCAGCCCACAATGTGGTGCCAACCTTTTAACCTACTTCAGGATCAATCTAACACTTCCCTCCCACCACTTCCTTTCATCCATGTGTCTGTTAAATCTCCCTAATGTATTCAGTTCTACTACCTCCCCTGGCAGCGTGTTCCATGCACTTACCACTCCCTGTGTAAAAAAACAAACTTACCTCTGTCATTTCCAACCCCTCCCGCTGATACTTTCCTCTATTCAACTTAAAATTATGCCCTCTCATATTAGTAATTTAAGCTCTGGGATATACAGGCATTGATTGTCCACTTTATCTAAGTCTCTTACCATGTTATACTTCTCTATCAAAATTCGAAGTACATTTATTATCAAAGTACATATCTGTCACCATTTACAAATCTGAGATTCATTTTCCTATGGACCAACTCAACCAATCTAGAGAAGCGTAACTATAACAGGATCAATGAAAAATCATCCAGAGTGCAGAAGACAACAGGCTGTGCAAATGCAAATAAATGACAATAAATAACAAGAACAGGAGATGAAGTCACCTCTTATCCTCCTTCACTGCAAAGAGAATCGCCTGGCTTGCTTAATCTTTTAGCATAAGACATGGTCTTGAATCCAGGCACTGTCCTGGTAACTCCTCTACACCCTCTCTGAAGCTTCCCCAGCCTTCTTACAATAAGATATTCAGAACTGAACACAATACTCCAAGTGTGATCTAACCAGTGTTTAAAAGAATTGCAGCGTTATCTCATGGCTCTTGAACTCAATCCCCCAACCAATGAAGGCCAGCACACCAAACTCCTACTTAAAATGATATAACAATAAAGAAAAACTTCGTCAAATGTACATCGAAACAGCAAAACATACATTGAAATGTATGTACTGCCATCTCCAACAGGATCCACCGCCAAACACATCTTTCCCTCCTCCCCACCCCCACTTTCCACAAGGATTGCTCCCTATGCGACTCCTTGTCCATTCATTCTTTCCCACTCATCTCCCTCCTGTTACTAACCCTTGCAAGCGGAACAAGTACCATACCTGCCCCTACACCTCCTACCTCACTCCTAATCAGGAACTCAAACAGTCCTTCCAGGTGAGGCGACACATCACCTGTGAGTCTGTTGGGATCATGTACTGTATCCGGTGCTCCTGGAGTGTGGCCTTCTGTCTATCATTGAGACCTGATGTAGATTGGAAGACCGCTTCACCAAGCGCCTACACTCCATCCGTCAGAAAAAGCGGGATCTCCTGGTGGCCACCCACTTCAATTCTACTTCCCATTCCCATTTTGATATGTCAGTCCATGGCCTTGTTGACTGCCATGCTGAGGACACGCTCAGGTTGGAGGAGCAACACCTTATATTTATATTTTTAGCCAGAGGGTGGTGAATCTGTGGAATTTGTTGCCACGGGCATCAGTGGAGGTCAAGTCATTGGGTGTATTTAAGGCAGAGATTGATAGGTATCTGAGCAACCAGGGCATCAAAGGTTATGGTGAGAAGGCGGGGGAGTGGGACTAAATGGGAGAATGGATCAGCTGATGATAAAATGGCAGAGCAGACTCGATGGGCCAACTGGCCGACTTCTGCTCCTTTGCCTTATGGTCTCATGGTCTATTTCGTCTGGGTAGCCTCCAAACTGATGGCATAAACATCGATTTCTCAACATTCCAGTAACTGTCCCACCTTCAGCCTTCACCATTCCCATTCCCGTTTCCCCCTCTCACCTCATTTCCTTACCTGCCCATCACCTCCCTCTGGTGCTCTTCCCCCTTTCCTTTCTTCCATGATCTTCTACCTACCATAGACTTTCTCCCTATCAGGTTCCTCATTCTCCAGCCCTTTAGCTCGTTCACCTGTCAGCCTCACAGCTCTTTCCTTCACCCTTCCCCGTCTCCTGGTTTCACTTATCACTTACCACCGAGTACTTGGTTTCCCCTCTCCCCACCTTCTTGCACTGAGTTCTTATCTTTTTTTCCAGTCCAGATGAAGAGTCTTGTACCCAAACATCAACTGTTTACTCTTTTCCGTAGATACTGCCTGACCTGCTGAGTTCCTGCAGCATTGTGTGTGTGTTGGTTGGATACTTTGAAATGTGCCAGTTATGTCAATGACCTTCACAGTCTGCAGATATGCTGGGGATAACATTGCATACCCACAACTTACCAATCATAACCCGAACCCATACATCTTTGGAGTGTGGAGCGAAACCAGAGCACTTAGAGGAAACCCACATGGTCAGAGGCAGAACTTACAATCTTTTTACAGACTGCAGTGAGAATTAAACCCTGATCTTTCAATTATTGGCACTGTAAATTACTACGCAATTGCGCCACCCTCTTAGCTCAAGCAACTTGTACATCCTTTAAGAGATTTAGAATTGTTAATCGATAATTAATTTATTATTATCATATGTACCATGCCATGCATACAAATCATTTCAAAATATAAGTACTATATAATGAAGGGAAAAGCAGTAACAGAATGCAGAATTAAGTGTAACAAACAAAGAGCAAGATCAACTAACTAGGTAGTCAGCATCTGAGGAGGGACATGGACAGTCAATGTTTCAGCCACAGACTCTTCATCTTGACTGGTAGTAAGAGGAGAGAGAGCCTGTCTGAACCTTTAGCAGGAAAGTCTATTTCCCTCCACAGATGCTTGCTGACCTGGAGGGTTCCTCCAGCACTTTGTATATTTGTTGCGGAGAACGGGTGAACCCAAACGCAGGACACTGACACGGAGGGAGAGTAATCTGAAGAGTGTTGATTAATGGTTGCCAGGAAGGCAGGGAAATGAGGATTAGGCAGAGGAAAGCAGAGGAGAGAGCAAGGCTTGACCAGGGATCGAACCCGGATCGCAGCGGTGAGAGCGAGGTGTTAAACCACTGAGCCAGCGGTGAGTGTAGGCGGGCAGCGGGACGAGGAAGAGCAAGGATGCAGACAAGGGTGTGAGTGTGGCTGGAGGAGAGCGGCAGGCAGGAGGATGAACGGGAAGGCAGGCAGCATGCAATGCTCCTCTTAACACGGAGAGATGGAGTTAACACAGGCAAACAACAGTGCAGAAACAAATCTTGGAATACGCAATTCTAAGCGGCCTAGAACGTGAACTGCCACACTGGCTGAAACAACGATCTGGCGATGAGTGGATGGAAAGCTAGGGTATTTATGCTGCAGGTCAGATGAGATTCAGGTGCACCGTAATCAGGAAGCTTGGGAGAACAAAAGGAACGCTACGCTCACTGCATACACACACACACACACACACACACACACACACACACACACACACACACAGGGGCACAGGAGAAACACGGGGAAAAGGGAATTAGGAGAACATGAGGAATAAATGGGAGAGACGGCCGGGACCGTGACAATACCCACCCCGCAACGGGAGCCTTCAGGCGAACCACAAGGTGTGATGGAAGTCTCGGATGAGGGAGGGGTCTAAGATGAAGGAGCGGGGGATCCAGGTGTGCTCCTCAGGACCATATCCCTCCCAATCGACGAGGTACTGGAAACCCCTGCCTCGGTAGCACATATCCAGTATTCGCCGGACGGTGTAAGCTGGGTGATCGTCGACGATCCGGGCGGGTGGAGGGGGTTCAGCAGGAGGGCACAAAGGACTGACAGACACAGGTTTCAGTTGGGAGACGTGGAACGTGGGATGAGTGCGCATGGATCTGGGTAGCTCGAGTTTTACATTGTCGTCTTTTGCGTTCTGGACTTGCTTCTCTTTTACGCCCTTGCTTAATCACAAGAGATAGTTGATCTTGTAACTGATACTGCTGCTGGAGATTTTCCCGACTTTAAATCAGCTGTTGGTTTCTCTTTTGTGAAAGTCAGTGAACGCTTTTCTTGTTGAGTTACAGACAAATGCTCAGGACTGCTTACCTCCTTAGCTGCATGAGTGGTTAGTTTATTCTGGATATTTACATCACTGGTCAGGTTTCTTGCTTTATCTTCAACCTTGATAGTCTTTTCTTGCGATTGTGTTGGAATTTCCTCCTCTTGTGTTGAACTGGTATGGCTTCAACAGTTTTATCCACTACAGCCGATTTCTCCTCTGAATGACCATGTCTCCTCTTAGGAGGATTTTCTACTGGAGTGTGTGGGTGCTTGGGCTTTCTTTCGTTTTTGGTGGAACTTTGCTCTCTAGTATCTGTGACAGATTCCCCAGTCAGATCTTCATCTTTCAATTCACCTATGTCACTTTTGTTTATTTCTGACACAATATCCTGCTGAACTGGCAACTCTTACAACTCCACTCTTGGTGGCTCGCATTTGATGTCCATTTCTTCAGCTTGATTTTCAGCACACAATTCTTCGCCAACAGTTTCTGAACTGTGAACCTCTTGCTTTCCAGGACCTTCCACAGAAGGTACACTGGGGTCTGAAACCCTAGAAGGTGCCTCGTAGCTAAAATTTTCATCAGGTGTTGGAGTGTTGGAGCAGATATCGGTGTCTGCCCGACGTCGGCCCCCTAGGCCTAAGTCAACGTAGTAGTAGTTGGAGTAGCTGGTGAAGAGGGATCATAATAAACAAACTGTGCTTTAGCAGCATTTGGATGAAAAAGACTAGAGTCTTTTGTAAACATGAGGAACTTTGATGTGCGTTGCTAGAATCTTTTGTAGTTGGATCATCAGGAGAAGCTGCCACTTAAGGGATATGTAAAGATCCATGTTGTTGTTGTTCCAAGTTTTGATGAATATTTATCTCATTTGTTTTTGCTAACTGTTCATGTGATGGCTCTTCAGTTTATTCGTTAACCAAAAGAGATATTTTACATCTCTTTACAGGGGTTTACAGTCTCATTTTGTTCAAAATTTTATCCAAATTTAAATTCTCCCTTGGCTCAGCATCGCCTCTTTCACTTTCAAAGGTTTCTGTTCTCTCCTCTAATTTGTCTTCAGATTTTATCAAATTTTCAATTTGCACAATGTTTCCAGGAGAAGCGTGTGCAATCTCCTTAGTATCCAGTCTGCTTTCTTTTAAATGCAACTGGGAATGTTCTATATCGGTTCCTTCATTATTAGACTGATCATTTTCAAATTTTTCACTTCACTTTGAGAATGTATTTTCAGATCTTTCTTCTGTACTTCTTGTTTCATTTTCCTCCTAAATGGCATTCCTTTAACTCGAAATGTACAATATCTTTTTTACCTTCTACAATTTCTTCAATCTTTATATCTGTATGCAGGTCAGCTTTGGATTCTGACTGATCATACTCCACTTTATGACTCTCTTGCATTTCATTACTTTTGGTCATTTCCACCTCCTCCACATACTCTGCCACATTTTTCAGCTTATTCCTCTTGTCTCTGCTTTGTTCTCTTCATGATCTGTTTTAGGCTTGGATAAAGCAGCTGGTAACTTGATCTCTTTTTCTTCTAATTTCTCATTACAAAGCAGATCTGGCACTATATCCTTAGAACATGACTGAGTAGATTCAAAATTACCCTTTTCAGATCAATAGACAATAGACAATAGGTGCAGGAGTGGGCCATTCGGCCCTTCGAGCCAGCACCAACATTCACTGTGATCATGGCTGATGGTGAGATCCTTTCTCACCACTTTGTGCTTTACCTTTGGACTTTGCTTGCATGCTTCCTGGATGGGACAGGCTACACAGCCGACTGGTGGGTAATGAGGTTCCGGGGAGAAGGTCAATCGCGCAGTCGTAAGGGTGATATGGAAGCAGAGGAAGGGCCCATTGCTTACTAAACACCTCCCCAAGATCATGATATTCTACGGGAATGGTGGACAAGTCAGGGGGCTCAGAGGTGGATGAGGTCGCAGTGACCTCCACTGGGGGAAAGGCTGATTGCAGGCAAGAGAAATGGCAGAACGAGCTCCAGCTGACTATCTTCCCGGTGGACCAGTCAATCTGGGGGTTATGACGGCTTAGCCACGGGTGGCCGAGAACTAAGGGGGCCTGAGGAGAGGAGAATAGATTGAACCGTATCTGTTCCCGATGGTTTCCGGAGAGAAGGAGAAGCAGGGGTTCAGTGCAATGCGTGACACGGGCCAGGAGTCTACCGTCCAGCGTATTGGCGTCCAGAGGGGTACACAGAGGCTCACGAGAAATACTGGCTTGGAGGGCAAGGTTTTCGTCAGTAAGTTTCCCTCTGCACCAGAGTCCACTAGAGCTAGCAGAGGCAAGGACTATTGATTATAACACACAGTGGCTTGAAGCTGTATTCGGGGTCGGGGAATGAAAGGGAGGGTTGTCTGGCTCACCAGGGTCCCCAGTGCTACTGGTGAGCCCTCCTCCTTTTTGCCGAAGGGGACAGGCGGCAAGGAAGTGGCCGGACTGCCCGCAATATAGACACTCGCCCGCTGTCAGTCTCCAGAGACATTCAGCGGGAGAAAGGCGGGTCTGCCCCAGCTGCATGTGTTCCTGTCCCGGGGCGGGCAAAGCGGCAGGGCTGGGTGCTACTCGGGGTGCAGGAGGGGGAGAGAGACTTGTTCTGGCGAGAGGTGGCCAAAGGTGGTGGACGACCAGTTCTCTCTCTACGGTGCTCCCGGAGGCGATTGTCCAACCTGGTGGCCAGGGAGATCAGGGAATTCAGGCTGTCGGAATTATCTCTCGCCGCCAACTCGTCCTTCACCAGGTCGCTAAGTCCACCCTGAAATACCCCCTGGAGCCACTCATCATTCCACCCCGAGTCGGCTGCTAATGTCCGGAACTCCACTGAATATTCAGCAACACCGTGGGAGCCCTGGCGGAGAGTTAGTAGGCGCTTAGCGTCGTCTTTACCCCGGACGGGGTGATCGAAGTCCTTTCTCATCTCCGCAATGAAACTGGCGAAAGAGGAGCTGCTGTGGCCCATGCTAATGCGTTTCCCCTTAGCAACCCCATGACATGAGCAACTTTAGACTTATCTGTGGAGTAGGTCGACAGTTGCTGCTCAAACACCAGGGAGTATTGAAAGAGGAAACCCCGGCACTTCCCCAGGTCTCCAGCATAGTACTCTGGCTCTGGTACATAAGGCTCTCCGGGCGGGGTTGCAGGTGTGAGTTGAGTGATATGAGTGGAGACATGGTCCACCTGGTTACCGATCTGTGTGACATAAGCAAGCAGGGAACGAAGGTTCTCCATCACCTCCCAGAGGAGTTGGTCGTGCTGTCCCAGTAGGGAACCCTGGCTGGCAAGGGCTTGTAGGATGGTGCTTGTGTCCACTGGGTCCACAATGGACAGATCGTTCTGTTGCAAAGAATGGGTGAACCCAAAACGCAGGACACTGACACGGAGGGAGAGTAATCTGACGAGTGTTTATTAATGGTTACAGGGAAGGCCGGAGAGTGTGGATTAGGCAGAGGAAAGCAGAGGAGTGAGTGACGCTTGATTGCGGATTGAACCCAGGTCGCTGTGGTGAGAGTGCAACGTTTAACCACTGAGCCAGCGGACAGTGTAGGCGGGCAGCGGGACGAGGCAGAGCAGGGACGCAGACCAGGGTGTGAGCGAGGCTGGAGGAGAACGGCAGGCAGGAGGATGAACGGGAAGGCAGGCAGCATGCAATACTCCTGTTGACACGGACAGACAGAGTTGACACAGGCAAACGACAGCCCGGAAACAAAACTTAGAATACACAATTCTAAGTGGCCTAGAACTTGAACTACCACACTGGCTGAAGCAACAATCTGGTGATGAGTGGATGGAAAGCCAGGGTATTTATGCTGCAGGTCAGATAAGATTCAGGTGCGTCACAATCAGGAAGTCCGGGAGAAGAAAAGGAATGCTGTAAACGCCCACCGCGTTGACACACACACAAACAGAGAGACAGACAGACAGACAGACGGGGAGCAGGATAAACACGGAGAAAAGGGAATTAGGTGAACATGAGGAATAAATGGGAGGGACGGCAGGGACCGTGAAAATATTATTGTGTGTTACAGTTACAATTAGAGAAAGTGCAGTGCCAGTAGATAATAAGGCACTAGGGTCATGAGAAGATCAATACTAAGGTCAAAAGTCAACTTTTTATCATTCAAGAGGCTCTTTCAAGAGGCTCACAGTATAATAGCAGAATAGAAGCTGTCCTTGAGCCTGGTGTCATCTGCTTTCATGCTTTTATACCTATGGAAGGAAATATGTAACAACAGACTGCTTTCTGTGAAGGGAAAGTGTAGAACCAGATGGCATGGTTTCATGAGGTTCCTATTTAAGACAGAGATGCTAAATAATTTCTCTTCTTGGAGGATTGTGAGTCTGTAGAATTCTTTACCACAGAGGGCTGTGGCAGAGGAGACAAAATTTATAGAATCATCGAGTCATAGAACAGAACAGCACAGAAAAAATCCCTTCAGCCCATCTATCCCATACCAAACTATTAATCTGCCTAGTCCCATCAACCTGTTATAGATAGATGATGACTCAGTTAGGATATCAAGGGTTATAGGGGAAGGGCAGAAAAGTGGCTGAGGAATAACGGACTCGCCATGATTCTATTAATGGTGGGGCAGGTTTGAATGGCTGAATGCCCTTCTGTTAGCTATGATATTAAGAACTCAGAAAAAAAATATATAGAATTAACAAAAGTAAGATTGGTAAGGAAGTATCTGCAATGTGTGTATTTAGATTTTCAGAAGACTTGCCTTAAGGCTGTACACAAGAGATTAGATAATTAAAGTTAGAGCACGTGAATTTGGGAGTAATATGCCAAAATGGATTGAGAACTTGTTATTGGACAGAGAATGTTTATTGAGACACGCATTTCTATGTTTACAGCAAGGAATGGAGCAATATCTCATAGGGTGAGGTTTGTGTCCTAGATATCCATAAATGTCAAATCTCCAGCTCTGTTAATCATTAAAAAAAAGAATTGCATGTTTATTCTCAATCAACGCACTTGGCCCAATAACCATTTCTCAATCCTTGTTATGAATATGGAGGAGAAAATGAAAAGCTTCAAGAACAAATGGACAAGCCAGCTGAGTGGGTAAGAACATAGCAGATAAAATATAGTATGAAGAACATAAAATAATCCACTCTATTGCACAGAGAAGGACAAGAGTACTTTTTTTTACAATGATGTGAGATTGGGTAATACAGACATTCAAAGAGAGCTGAGTGTTCTTGTACATAAGTCTCAAGTATTCAACAAACCAGATATATATTCAAATGTCAGACTAGTTTATTGTTATATACAGCACGGTGCAATGAAATTCCTTCCTCAAATTAAGTTCATAGAGTACCAGTATACATTGTTATAGCAGATGCTGTACAACAATAAATACAATGATAACAATATACACAATGCAAAATACTGAATATTGATAATACTGTAGTGGAAACTGAAATTATGCCAAATTGACAATAATGAAATAACGGAGAGAGATAGAACTAAGAGTACAAGAACGTAACAGCACCGTTGGGAAGCAAATGTGAAAGAGATGATTGGTTCAGATGTTGGAGAGCAGTGGAGTAGAACCTGCTCTTAAGTCTGCAGGTTCAGACTTTCAAGATTCTGTACCTTCCCCCAGAATGTAGAAGAGAGATGAAGGACTAGCTATGGTGACAGACATTTTTGCCAAATCTATTGGATTTCTCAAAGCAATGCACTATGAAGCTGGACTGGAAGGAAGGAAGTGACTTGCATATAATGGGCTGGGCCGAGTTTACGTTGAAGGTAAATATCATTTTGGGTTTGTTACAAATAGATCTGAGTAAAGCACCAATAATGGTTAGCATCAGTTATACACACAGTGGCCACTTTATTAGGTACACCTGCTTATTAATGCAAATATTTAATCAGCCAATCATGTGGCAAAAACTCAGTGCATAAAAGCATGCAGACATGATCAAGAGGTTCAGTTGTTGTTCAGACCTAGCATCAGCTGTGGGGGGAAGAAATGAGATCTTAGTGACTTTGATTGTGGAATGATTGTTAATGCCATACAAGATGGCTTAATTATCTCAGAAGCTGCTGATCTCCTCAGGTTTTCGTGCACAACAGTCTCTAGAGTTTACAAAGAATGGTGCAGAAAACATAAATCATCCGGTGAGTGGCAATTCTGTAAGTGAAAGTGCCTTGTTAATGAGAAAAGTCAGAGGAAAAGTCAGACTGATTCAAACGGCGACGCCTTTGCTTGCATCTTCGGAAACAGCTCTATTTCTACCTTTAATATCTTTATTTTCCCTTTTCAGGGTTCTTTTGAAGACCCTGACCTGGAGTTACAGTTAGGCCTTGGCTCTTTGCGGGAATGGGACCCGTTCTCGGGGTTCCATGACTGGCCATTATTCGACATGCCAGGGGTTTGGCCTGAGAGTCTCGATCGTGTTCAGAAGCCTAAGATCTCGGAGCTCTGGAGTCGTGCGGATCAAGGGTCAGAGTCATGGCAGGAGACTTGTGTGTGGTCGGGGAGGCCGGAAAATCTTTCGCTGTGGGCCCGAAGACCTGAGGTCTTTGCGATCTTTGGACACAGAGCTTGAAAAAAGCGATGTAACAGACTTTTAACATGGTAAACCAGCGGGTTGTTGTTATGTCTCCCGCTCGCTGTGAAAATGGGGGACACCTCCCTCTCCCTGGCAAGGGAGAGAGAGAGAGCCTGTGGTTCGTCGAATGTCGGATGAAATGCGAAGCCTTTGGGGTAACTTTGGTCTGTGTCTTTGCTATTACTTAGCACACGCTTGGGCTCGGTGATGGTACCAATGCGTGCTTTTTTTTTGCTGGTGGGTGGAGGGGGGATCATTGCTTGCTACCGCTTACGTGTGGGAGGGGGGATCTGGGGGGGGCACTTTGGGGGTTCTCATGCTTAAATGTCGTTCATTCTTTGGGGCACTTCTCTGTTTTCATGGATATTTGCGAAGAAAATGCATTTCAGGATGTATATTGTATACATTTCTCTGGCATTAAATTCGACCGTTGAAATTTTGAACTGACAGGAAGGTGACAGTGACTCACATAACCACACATAATAACAGCAGAGTTAAGAAAAGCATCTCTGAATGCACAACACATCGAAACTTGAAGTGGATGGGCTACAGCAGTAGAAGACCACGCAATTCCACTCGGTGGGTGTATGATAAACACAAGAGATTCTGCAGGTGCTGGAAATCCAGAGCAACACACACAAAATGTTGGAGAAACTGACACAGAACAGGCAGCATCTATGGAGAGTAATAAACAGTCAATATTTCTGCCAAGTCCCTTCATCAGGACACAGTACAGCCTTGGCCCAAAATGTCATCTGCTTATTCCTTTCTACAGATGCTGTCTGACCTGTTCAATTAATAAAATCAGAATCAGAGAAAAATTATGTATAGTTTTTGAAAAAAAAAGCACTTTTTTAGAAAGAACCACTGGACTAATTCCAAGAATGGCAGATTTACAATATGAGGAGAGAATGAATACAAGTTGGGTATATCTGTGTGATGGATAAATGAGATGAGATCCGATTAATACTTGCAAAATTCTTACAGGCTAGATGAAGGAAGAATGTTTTCACTGGTTAAACCTAGAGCCAGGTGTTATGGAGTAGGCCATGCTGAAATGAGATGAGAAGAATTTTTTTACACAAAAACAGTGATTAATCTTTGGAATTCTCTACTCTGGAGAGCTGTAGAGTTTCAGTCACTATGTTGATTCAGAAGCAATGTTGGTAGACTTCTGGATATTAAGAGAACAAGGAAATTATGGGAGTAATGCTGGAACATTGTGTTGATGTAAAACTTCATCAGTACCATGATGATTGGCAGAGTAGGCTTGAAGAATCGAATGGCCTACTTTCGCTGTGATTTCTTTTGCTCTTATTCTGTAATGATCTGACGTGCTAATTTTGTTCATAACTGAGTGCATTCACTGTTTTCTGTTCTGACAACAAATGCATTTCTTTCAGTTAGTTTCAAACAAAGAGGTATTTTGAGACAATGCAGACTGCAATGCATTTTCACATAATGATCTCTTTTATATATCTTCTTTATGCAAAAGACAAGTGCCTAAACCACATAAAATGTGCACTCAGCAGAGTTGTGATCATTTTGCAAAAGACTAATAAAAATCCATTGGTTTTGTGGAGCTGTAAGGAATGGACTGTCAGAGGAATGCAGTTCCCGAACTTTGTTTTTTTTTCATGCTTAATGAAAAAGAATCCCCTGTCTCAGTTTTAAGATAACCTGATGTTCAAATGAGGATTTTTGTTTCTGCTAACTGAGTCAAGAGGTAAACAACCCAGCTTCAGTCTTATCAAGCATTGTTTGCTAAGGGAATATTGCTAACTTAAATATTCAAATAGAGACAAAATATTCACATGTTCTGAAGTGAGAGGCCACGTTTGATTGTATCACTTCAATCATGATGGTAACTAGTACTGGTGATCTGACTGGAGACACCAAAGCAGGGAAGCAGCAAAGATGGAAAAAGCTTGCTGAGAATCTGGGTGCATTTTAGGACTGGTGTTCAGATGAGTGGGAGTGTGGATTAGATTAGATTATGAGGACACACAGTCCTCTTTTATTGTCATTTAGTAATGCATGCATTAAGAAATAATACAATATTCCTCCAGTGTGACAGAAACACAGGACAGACCAAGACTGAAAATCAGACAAAAACCACATAATTATAACATATAGTTACAACGATGGAAGCAATACTGTAACTTGATGAAGAAAAGGCCATGAGCACGGTAAAAAAAGTTCAAAGTCTCTCAAAAGTCCCACATCTCACGCAGATGGGAGAAGGAAGAAAACACTTCCTGCCATGCCCGACTACAGTCCGGCTCTGAGTCGTCCGAAAACTTCGAGCCTCCGACCAGCCCTCTGACACCGAGCACTGAGCACCATCTCTGCTGAGCGCTTCGACCCCAGCTCCGGTTATGGAGAGAAGGCAGAAAATGATATTGAGAGGGATAATAAATCAGAGATGATGGACTGGCGGAGCAGACTCAATGGGCCAAATGGCCTAAATCTGCTCCTACGTCTTATGGTCCCTATATACTCAGTGACCAATTTATTCAGTATGCCTGTAGACCTGCTCATTAATGGAAATAGCTCATCAGCCAATCATGTGGCAGCAATTCACTGTATTAAAACATGTCAACACGGTCAAGAAGTTCAATTATTGTTCAGACCAAACATCAGAATGGGGGAAGAAATGTGATCTAGGTGACTTTGACCGTGGAATGATTGATGGTGCCAGATGGGGTGGTTGGAGTATCTCTGAAACTGCCGATAACCTGGGATTTTCATGTCTCTAGCGTTTACAGGGAATGGTGCATGAAACAAAAAAGCACCAAGTGAACATCAGTCTGTGGGCAAAAACACCTTGTTAATTAGGGAGTCAGGGGAGAACAGCCTGACTGATTCAAGCTGACAGGAAGGCAATAATAACTCAAATAACCACATGTTCCAACAGCGGTGTGCAGAAGAGCATCTCTGCGTGCACAATATGCCACCTCTTGAAGTGAAAGAGCAGAAGACCACAAACACAGGAGGCATCTAATAAAGTGGCCACTGAGTGTGGAATCATGAAACAGAAACAGGCCCTTTGGCCTAACTGATCCTGCTGACCAAGATTCCTATCAAAGTTAATCCCATTTGTCCATGTTTAGTCCATATGAAACTCTTAGATAGGCATATGGTTGATAGAAAATGGAGGGCCACCAGGAGGGAAGGGTTTTATTGATCTTAGAGTGGGTTAAAGGGAGGAAGGGAGGGAACATCGACTCAGAACATGACAGTCCTGCATCAGGCATTTTCATGCCTTACAAGGTGCAGATTGGAAGTCTGTGTGGGGCACCACTCCTTGCACAGACACCAGAGCAATGTGCGGTTAAGTGCCTTGCTCAAGGACAGAAACACGTTGCCATAGCTGAGGCTTGAACTAGCAACCTTCAGATCACCAGACGAATGCCTTAACCACTTGGCCACGTTCCCAACACAAAGGTTGAAGGTTCTGCAGAACATTGTGGGCCAAAGGGCCTATACTGTGCTGTAATATTACATGGACTGTGTTCTGTTCGTCTAAACCTTTCTTATCCATAAACCTGTCCAAGTGCATTCTGAAGATTGTTAATATTTATTGTCACCTGGCACCATCATGGGCACCAACCTCCCCATCATTGAGAATACCTTCAACAGGCAGTGCCTCAAGAAGGTGGCATCCATCATAAAGGACACTCAAAATCTAGGACAGGCTCTCCTTCTTGCCATTGGGGAGGTAAGAACACGAGCCTTAGGGAACACACCCAACACTTCAGGAACAGCTTCTTCCCCTCTGCCAACATATTTCTAAATGGTTCATGAACCCATGAATACTACCTCACCATTTTGCTCTCTTGGTGCACTATTTATCATTTCCATATTTATTTTTGTAACTGACAGAAATGTTTATGTATTTCATCACACTGCTGACACAAAACGTCAAATTTCATGATATGTGTCTGTGATTACAGACCTGACTCTGATTTCAACCTACCTGTCTCAACTACTTCCTCCAGCAACTCTTTCCAAGTACTGGCCACCCTCTGTGAGAAAAAATTGCTCCTCAGGCTCCGATTAAATCTCTGCCTTCTCAGCTGAAAGCTGTGCCCTTTTAGTTCTTAATTGCTCAACCCTAGGAAAATGTCTGTGTGCAATCACACTCGCATCTGGGCACATCTAGTTCAGGTCACCTTCAAATCCAATACTTTACTTGGTAGTGACTGTCCGTTTAGCCATTGATGTTCAAACCACTGGAAATAACCTAACATCTCTACCTATCAACAATTCAAAGATCAAAGGAAATTTTATTATCAAAGTTCATGTATGTCACCATACGATCCCAGAGATTCATATTTATAGAACAGTAACTATAACAGGATTAATGAAAAATCAGTGAGAGTGCAGGAGACAGCAAACTCTGCAAATGAAAATATAAATAAATAGCAATAATTGATGAGTTGATGAGATCATCATCATCATCATGGCTTGGCTTCACGAATGATGATTTAGGAAGGGGACCGCCCACGTCTGCTGCAGGCTCGCTGGTGGCTGATGAGGCCGATACAGGACAGGCAGGTCTGGCCACAGCGGCTGCCAGGGAAATTCTGTTCTGAGTTTGGTGCTGCTGTGTCACAGTTCTTCCTCCTTCTCCTTTTGTCCTCAATGCCAGCCCTGTGTGGGAAGGGTTCTGAGAGGTCATTGCTGTGTCTAACTTCATGATCTTCTAACTCACTCTGATCTTCATGTAGCTGGATGATCATGCTGAGGAACTTTGGGGGGCATCCCAGTCGTTCCATGATTTGCCACAGACTTTCCCTGCTCACAGAGTCGAATGCTTTGATAAGGTTGACAAACATCACGTACAATCCCTTGTTCTGTTCCCCACATTTCTCTTGGAGTTGCCTGAGAACAAATACCATGTTGGTGGTGCTCCTGTTGGCTCTGAAGCCACACTGGCTCTCTGGGAGGTGTTCTTCTGCAATGATGGGCATCAGTCTGTTCAGGAGTACTCTTGCGAGGATTTTTCCTGCAATAGAGAGAAGAGTTATCCCCCGTTAGTTGGAGCAGTCGGACTTTTCCTCCTTGTTCTTATATAGGGTGATGATGACTGCGTCACGGAGGTCCTGTGGAAGTTTACCTTGTTCCCAGCAGCAGACAAAGAACTCGTGGAGTTTGGTATGTAACACTGAGCCCCCATGCTTCCAAATCATAGGTGGAATTCCATCAACTCCCACTGCCTTGCCACTTCTCAGCTGCTCTATGGTCTCGACTGTCTCTTCTAGGGTTGGAATCTTGTCCAGTTCTGTTTTCTCTAGCTGTTGTGGGATGTGATGAATTGCTGAGTCTTGGACCAAGCTGAAGAGAGTCTGGAAATGTTCCAACCACCAGTTTAGGATAGATGCCTTGTCTGTGAAGAGCACCTGACTGTCTGCACTGCGCAAGGGACTCTGGACCTGGTGCGAAGGGCTGTACACTGCTCTCAGGGCTTCATCGAACCCTTTGTAGTCACCGGTGTCTGCACAAAGCTGAGCTCTCTTCGCGAGGTTGGTCCATCACACATTCTGAATATCTCAAAACTTGTGCTGGAGGTTGCTGCATACAAGGCAGAAGGCTGCTTTCTTATCAGGACAAGATGGTTGAGCAAGGTGTGCCTGGTGGGCGGATCTCTTCTTCGCCAGCAAGTCCTTGTTCTTCTTTGTGGAAAACCCTAGGACTTCTTCAGAGGTTTGCAGGATGGTGGTTTTTAGGTATTCCCAAAGTACTTCTGGAGAGGAGTCTGTAGGGAAACTGGGATTCTGAAGCCTCGACTGAAGATTTGTCTGAAACTCAGCTTTCACTTCAGCTGACTGGAGGTTGCCAACCTGAAACTTCTTCCTTGGAGCGCCTCCTCTCTTTGGTTCGCGTTTGAAATGGAGACTGAGTTTGCAGCGGACAAGATGATGGTCCATGTGGCACTCTCCGCTGGGCATCACTCGGGTGAGTAAGACATCCCGAAGGTCTCTCTGGCGCACCAAGATGTAGTCTATGAGGTGCCAATGCTTGGACCGAGGATGCATCCAGGTTGTCTTCAGACTGTCTTTCTGCTGGAAAATGGTGTTAGTGATGCTGAGTTGCTGCCCCCTGCAAAACTCTAACAGAAGGTGCCCGTTGTCGTTGCAGTTTCCAACAGCATGTTTGCCAAGTACTCCCTTCCAGGCTTCTGAATCTTGGCCTACTCTGGCACTGAAGTCGCCAAGGATGAAGACCTTGTCATCTGCAGGGGTGATCCGTACGAGATGGCGCAGATCAGTGTAAGACTTGTCCTTTTCTGCAGGATCCGCTTGAAGAGTGGGGGCGTACACGCTGAAGAGCGTGCCATGCTGCTTGGTTCGAAGTGGGAGGCGCATGGAGATGATGCGGTCGGAGTGACCCGTTGGCAATTTTTCAAGTTTGGAGGCAACAAACTCTGCAAATGAAAATATAAGTAAATAGCAATAATTAATGAGAAGATGAGATCATGAGATGAAGAATCCTTAAGGTAAGATTATTGTTTGTAGCACAAACAAAAGAAAATCTGCAGATACTGGAAATCAAAGTAAAATGCTAAAGGAACTCGGCAGGACAACCTGCAGAGCTCCTCCAGTATCTTGTGTGTATTACCATTTGTAAGAACGTTTCAATGATGGGTAAGGTGGTGTGGTTATCCCCTTTTATTCAAAAGCCTGATGGTTGAGGTGTAGTAACTGTTCTTGAAACTGCTCGTGTGAGTCCTGAGGCTCTTGTACCTGATGGCAGCAGCGAGAAGAGGGCATGACCTGTGTGGTGGAGATCTCTGGATGATGGATGTTACTTTCCTATGACACCTTTTTTTTAAGAAGTTCCTCGTGTAATTAATTATGAAGGGCCCTTTAATGCTGCTGGATTGCTGGGAAGTCCTACTGAAAGAACATAGGAGTTTAAATAAGGGTGTTCACTTTCTTCACTCCAGCAGCAAGAAACTTGAATAATTGTTGATGACATATACAGTATACTGTAAAAATGTGTTCTCCGTTCATTTGACTTATTGAAGAAAGTAACAATGACCCATATTCTGAAATAACAAAACAGATTGAAAGGAAATATGTAATTGATTAATTATCCCTTGCTGAAAAATCTGAATCCTTAGAGAATGCACCTCATTTGTTGTTTTTCAAGATATAACAGATTTGTATTTTTTTAAATTATTTTTCAGAGTATATAGAAACTGAAGGATAACAACATTTTTTATAATGCTCTGCAGCAGGCAGAAGATAACTAATATTCATGCTGTATATGCTGAGAGGGTGGAACATCAATAATAAGAATGGCATCAAGTAAAGTCATTATAATGCTTGTTTCTTGTTTGAATTTGATTCATTTGAAGGGGCTCCCATGCCTCATTTACAAGGTTACGAAACCAAGTTCAATCCTGGTTTGGAACTGATAATCTATGAATGCATACAGTATGCAAACAGCTGTTAAAGATAACATGGCACCATGAGAAATGGAAAGTTTTTCTAAAACCTGAGTCTTTGCTTTTTCCGATCAATAACAGTGAATATCGATTACTTGCACATTGCATAATGAAATCAACCATAGTATCATTCTCACTTCTGAGGGAAAATGTAATGGTTTGGTTTCAGTTCAATAGCTGAATGCATAATCTAGGCTGACACCTTAGCAAGGTACTGAGGGAGAGTTGTCCTGCTGGTGATCCTGCTTTCAGATTCTATGTGAAATCAGCTTGGTCTGATGTAAGTGATCTCATGTCACTATATTAAAGAAGTTGTCCCCAGTTCCCAGAACTATACATAGTGCTGAACTGACATCAGTAACAAATTCACCACAGAGCATAAAACATAAAGCACAGAACGTAGAACATAGAACAGTACAGCACAGGGCCAGTCCCTGCAGCCCATGCCAGTTGTGCTGACATTGATGCTAATGAAAACAAATCCCATCTGCTGTCCTCCATTCCCTGCCCCTCTAAATTATAAGACCATAAGACATAGGAGCAGAATTAGGCCATTTGTCCCATCAAGTCTGTGCTACCATTTAATCATGGCTGATCATTTATTTCCTCTCCTCAGCCTCAATCCCTCACCTTCTTCCTGTAACTCTTTGATGACATGTCCAATCAAGAACCTATCAGGTTCTGCCTTAAATACACAAAAGGGCCTGGTCTCCACAGCTACCTGTGGTATAAATTCCACAAATTATCTGCCCATCCACCAATCTTCGTTTCATCTGCAAACTTGGCAACAAAGTCATCTTTTCCATCATCTAAATCATTGATGTACAATATAAGAAGAGGGGTCCCAATGCCAACCCTTGCGAACGCCACTAGTCACTGGCAGCCAACTAGAAAAGGATTCTTTCATTCCCACTCGCTGCCTCCTACCGATCACCCAATGCTCTAACCATGTCAATAACTTTCCTGTAATCGCATGGGCTCATAACTTGGTAAACAGCCTCATGTGTGGCACCTTATCAAAGTCTTCTGAAAGTCCAAATATACAACATCCACTGCATCTACTTTATCGAACATATTTGCAATTTCCTCAAAGAATCCCAACATGTTCTTCAGGTAAGATTTTCCATTAAAGAAACCATGTTGATTTTTTCCTATCTTATTCTCTGTTACCAAGTACTCCATAACCTCATCCTTAATAATTGACCCCAGTATCTTCCCAGATACTGAGATCAAGCTAACTTAGGGGCATATCTATGGAAAATAGCGCCTATGGCAAGCACTGAAATTGCGCCCCTGTCCAAACATCTGACACCCATCTTTTAGATAACTTTACCATAATATCAGCTCAAAAATACAATTCAAGCTCATTAATCTTATAATTAATAAATTATAGCACTACATGAAAATTATAACTGCACCTTTCTTGCTTTCACTGATGCAAATTGGTCTACGATGTGATCAAAGTCAGTTTTTTTTCAGTTTCTTCTCTTTCTACATTCGGCAGAGCAAGATCACAGAATCTGCCTTGACCCATGGAGGCTCTCAAATATGAAAGTATTAGTTTTAACTTGCTGGATGATCTTTCACAGCTGGCAATGGAAACTGCAATGGTTAGCATTATCTGAATAGCAATGCGAAGATTGGGGAAGACGCCCTCATCTCCATACTGAACAATAAATTCAAGAAGCTCTTCAGGTCTTGATATTTTCATGTTGACCTGCCTTGAAAGCAACATTCTACAATCCAAAATTTCTTCATATAGTTGCTGTCCATCAACATCAGAGCTGTACAATTTGCCCAAATTTTCGCACTTCTTCTTTAGGTCGTTACTGTCGGCGCCGTAACACAGTCCCTCGACATCGAGAAGGAACCCAAAGTTGGTGTCAGTGTCGTGCAAACGAGATAACCTTTCATCCATTTCTCTGTGAAGACGGTCGAGTGTTCCCTTCATGACTCTTTCCATTTCCTCCTTAGCTGTTAACCCAGTGTCTCTCGAGTTCTCATCAGCCATTCGTTTCTTTCATCTCTGACGTCTTTCAACTTCAATATTCCATTCTTGACAGAGACCCCGACTCCTTCTTCGAGTGACTCACTGACCAACACTTCTCTTTCATCATAAAAATGATCTCAGAGGGCTTTCAAATCCAGGACTTGGATTTATCTGACTTGACTTCCTCCTTGGCTTGTGACGCATTTGGACTTGATCTACGTTCAGATTCTAACAAACTTGTAGCAGGTGTAGGCAACTCCATGGAACATGTCGAACTACTTGTTCCGGGCTTTTCAAAGAAGGGCATGAAGAACTTACTCGACTTCTTGGCTTCTTCCTCCTCCAACTTTCGTCTCTTCCATCCTTCAGCTCCACTTTCCTTCTTCTTCGTGAAGAACCGTTTCATGGTCTTCTTACACAATGCTCTGAAATAAGGCCATCCTAGTGCTTGTCACCCATGATAATCAAAGACAGATCATACATCTGAAGAAAATTCTTTTTCCACTATCCGAGGATGGCTTGTCTGACTTTAATAGAAACTGCTCAATGGCACCCAGGGCACGTGCCGTACCTGCCATACCTTAGATACGCCACTGGGCTAACTGGTCTATAATTTTCTTTCTGCTGCCTTCCTCCTTTCTTAAAGAGTGGAGTGACATTTGCAATTTCCCCGTCCTCTGACACCATGCCGGAGTCCAATGAATTTTGAAAGATCATTGATAATGCCTCCACAATCTCTACCGCTACCTCTTTCAAAACCCTAGGGTACAGTTCATCAGGTCCGGGTGACTTATGTATCCTTAAGTCTTTCAGCTTTTTGAGTGTCTTCTCCCTTGCAGTAGTAGCTGCACTCACTTTTCTTCCCTCATACCCTTCAACATCTAGTACATTGCTAGCATCTTCCACAGTGAAGAAAGATGTAAAATACTCATTTAGTTCATCTACGATCTCCTTGTCCCCATTATTATTTCTCCAGCCTCATTTTCTAGTGGTCCTATATCCACTCTCACCTCTCTTTTATTTTTTACATACTTAAAAAAGCTTTTGATATTGTTTGCTAGCTTGTCTTTCATATTTCATCTTTTCCCTCCTAATGATCGTTTAGGCTCCCTGTAGTTTTTTAAAGCTTCCCAATCCACTGTCTTATGACTAATTTTTGCTTTGTTGTATGCCCTCTCTTTTGCTTTTACATAAGTCGTGACTTCCCTTGCCAGCCATGGTTGTACTATTTTGCCATTTGAGTATTTCTTTGTTTTTGGAATACATATGTCTTGTACCTTCTTCATTTTTCTCAGAAACGCATGCCATTGCTGTTCTGCTGATATCTCTGCCAGCATCTCTTTCCAATGTATTTGGCCAAATCCTCTTTCATACGACTGTAATTTCCTTTACTCCACTGAAATACTGCAACATCAGATATTACTTTCTCTCTTTGAAATTTCAAGCTGAACTCAGTCATATGATGTTTACTGCCTCCTAAGGGTTCTTTTACGTTAAGGTCGCTAATCACCTCCGGTTCATTACATAACACCCAATCTGGTATAGCTGATCCCCTAGCAGGCTCAACGACAAACTGCTCTAAATGTCATCTTGTAGGCATTCGACCAGCTCACCCTATTGAGATCCATTACCAACCTGCACAGGTTGACTCTGTGGTTAAGAAGGCATACGGTGCATTGGCCTTCATCAACTGTGGAATTGAGTTTACGAGCTGAGATTGATGTTACAGCTATATAGGACCCTGGTCAGACCCCACTTGGAGTACTGTGCTCAGTTCGGGTCACCTCACTACAGGAAGGATGTGGAAACCATAGAAAGGGTGCAGAGGAGATTTACAAGAATGTTTCCTGAATTGGGGAGCATACCTTATGAGAATAGGTTCAGTGAACTTGGCCTTTTCTCCTTGGAGCGGCGGAGGATGAGAGGTGACCTGATAGATGTGTATAAAATGATGAGAGGCATTGATTGTGTGGATAGTCAGAGGCTTTTCTCCAGGGGCTGAAATGACTAACACAAGAGGGCACAGTTTTAAGGTGCTTGGAAGTAGGTACAGAGGAGATGTCGGTTAAGTTTTTTATGCAGAGAGTAGTGAGTACATGGAATGGGCTGTTGGCAACTCCTGGAAAGGTACATGAAGCTTAGAAAAATAGAGGGCTATGGGTAACCCTCACCAAACTCCTGTCAAAAGGAAGATTTAAACTTCTTCAGGGTAGGCATCCCTGGAAGGGAATTCGCAGAGTAGTAGTCAAACCACAAACAAGAGAAAATCTTGAGATTCTGGAAATCTGAACGACACACACAAAATGCTGGAGGAACTCAGCAGGCCAGGCAGCATCTATGAAAAAAAAAAGTACAGTCGACGTTTTAGGCAGTACTGGAGAAAAAAGCTGAGGAGTAGATTTAAAAGTTGGGGTCTTGCCTTCTCTGGGCACTGTCTTTTCAAGACTATTAGTATATTATTTTTGGTATTATAATATTAGTATTCTTCAGAGAATGCCTGGCATCAGTGATCACATAACCAAGACGTGATATGTGCCAGTTACTCATGTGACCATCCAGCACCTTCTCCCATGCTTCACGTGACACTGATCAGGGTGCTAAGCTCGAGCTACACCTTGCCCAAGGGTCACCTGCAGACTAGCCGAAGGAAGGAGAGCCTTACACCTCCTTTGGTAGAGAAGTATCTTCAACCTGACATCTATCACAACACATAATGGTGATGACTAGCATAATATGAATGAAAGAGAAATTGAGGTCTTTTTGGGAGGGAAGGATTCGATTAGGTTAATGGGTGGGCACAACATTGTGGGAGGAATAACCCATATGATGTTGTACAGTATTTATGGCTTAATGGACAATTCCACCAATATTAACAATTTATCTGATAAATACACCAAAAATGCTGGAGGACCTCCTTCTCTCAATTCCTCCGTCTCTGCCGCATCTGCTCTCAGGATGAGGTTTTTCTTTCTAGAATGAAGGAGATGGTCTCCTTTTTCAAAGACAGGGACTTCCCTTCCTCCTCCATCAATGCTGCCCTCAGGTAAAACCCCAGTGCTACAGAAACACCAACAAAAGGTCCAATGACCTCATCCCTGGGTGAGGAAGGATCTTTGAAGATGGGCGATGTAGGGGGAAAATTTGAAAGACTGGCCCACGTCAGAGGACTCAGGTGAGCTGCTGTCAGAGCTGCTTAGGCAGTCTGTCCTCATACAACAGACCTACTGTTCCAGGAAACGGTCTGGTGAAACACCGTGAGATTCCCACTATAGCCAATATATTCTTCTTTATCATCTCCGTGGATTGTCACCTTGTTGTGGTGGAGAAGCTTGTGTGGTCCTGTGATCCCGAGAGCAATGCCGTCTGGAGCTATGCTCCTGGTAGGGTCACCCATGGCGGTAAGGTCGAGGGTGAGGTCCCTGACAAAGAACAATCTAACCAAGACCTCAACGGTGGAACAGGCGGACAAAGTTACTTCGAACTTAATGGCTGTGAAGACGGATGAAGGCTGCAACAAATTCATCAGCTCCAATCGTCATGGTTTCCATGCCATTGGAATCAGTTGGTTGATTTGTGAAGAATCGTGTGCTTCTTGGAGTGCAACATCAAGTACACGTTAAACAAATACGTGCATAGGCGTCTTCACTCTGTGGGCCACTTCTTCAGAACGAAGACCATCATCCTCGACCTTGAGGGATAGCAACGACGATTCTTCTTTACGTGCAGCGGTAGTCTTGTACACAATATTCCAGCTTTGGTCTCACTAAACACATGAGATCTTGCAGATGCTAGATGCTTGAGCAACACACACTAAATGCTGGAGGAATTCAGCAAATCAGATGGCATCTATGGAGGGAATTACACAACCAACTTTTTGGGTCAAGGCCCTTCATCAGGACTGGAAAGGAAGGGGGAAGAATCTAGAATAAGAATGTGAGGGGACGCTAAGGAGTACAAGCTGCTAGGTGATAGGTGAAACCAGGTGACGGGGTAGTTGGCTGAGTGAGAGAAGGTGCATGAAGTAAGAAAGGGGAAGGGGATAGGTGGAAGATATAAAGGGCTGAGAAAGAAGTAATCTGATAGGAAAGGATAACAGACTATCAGACCATGGAAGAATTTGAATGATGAGAAGCATAAGAAGGAAGTGATGAGGAAGTGTGAAAAAGAGAAGGGATGAGAGGGAGTAGGAACAAGAGGAGGAGGGGGAGAAGTTAGCAGAAGTTAGAGAAATCAGTGATCATGCATCAGGTTGGAGGTTACCCAGACAGCCCAGAGTGATTCGCTGGCAGTGGAGCATGGGTTTGGACAATTTAAACGCTGGCCCAAATCCCTCTGGGGTTTTCTCTCTCTGCGATGCTAAAGCTGTGAGACTGCCCCCATCTGCTATGCTTCATGTCTGCAAACTTTGCGCCGATTTGCCCCGCTAATATGATGAACTGAATACCAAGGTTTTGGGCCTACTCCGGGCTGCTCCAGGGATTTGGTTCTAAGGACTCAATTTGGTTCAGAATGCTGTTATTGTTCCTCACTTCTTTTGCTTATATGATCTGTTGTGTGTTTTTTTTCTCTTTCTCTGTGGGCACTGGGGGGTTGGTCTTATTTCTTTGAATTGGGATCTTTCGGGTTCCTTGCTTTGCATCTGCCTGTAAGCAAACAAATCTCAAGGTTGTATAATTTATATATTCTTTGATAATAAATGCACTTTGAATCTTTGACTCTTTGAAATTTTGAATACAACAGAGTCTCAGAGGGATGACTGAGCGACATCTCGAGGCAAATCATTCCCTATAACATCGTAGGACTCCGCGAAATAGCTAACTAGAGATTCGGAATCAGAACCAGATTTAATAGCACTGCATGTGTTGTGAAATTTGTCAACTTTGTGGCAACAGTGCATTGCAATACAGGATAAATATAGAGAAAAACAATTACACTAAGTATATATATATAATAGTTAAATTAAGATAAGTAGTACAAAACAGAAAATACAAGAAAGTAGTAGGGATGTAGTCTTCATGGGTTTAATGTCCATTTAGAATGGTCTCCACAGTAGACATGTAGAAGCTTTCAAGTGACTTAGGTGTCAAACCAAATCTCCTCAGTCTCCTGATTCAGCCAGAGACTCATTTCTCCGAGATGCAGCACAGAGCGTCATAGGAAGTCATTCCTGCCTGTGGCCATCAAACTTTACAACTCCTCCCTTGGAGGGTCAGACACCCTGAGCCGATAGATCGCATGGATGAACTACAACAATTGTTCATCCCAGTTTGGCAAAAGAATAAATCAAGGAAGGTAGTGCACCCGTGGCTGACAAGGGAAATTAAGGATAGTATCGGTTCCAAAGAAGAAGCATACAAATTAGCCAGAGAAAGTGGCTCACCTGAGGACTGGGAGAAATTCAGAGTTCAGCAGAGGAGGACAAAGGGCTTAATTAGGAAGGGGAAAAAAGATTATGAGAGAAAACTGGCGGGGAACATAAAAACTGACTGTAAAAGCTTTTATAGATATGTGAAAAGAAAAAGATTGGTTAAGACAAATGTAGGTCCCCTACAGACAGAAACAGGTGAATTGACTATGGAGAGCAAGGACATGGCAGACCAATTGAATAATTACTTTGGTTCTGTCTTCACTAAGGAGGACATAAACAATCTTCCGGAAATAGTAGGGGACAGAGGGTCCAGTGAGATGGAGGAACTGAGGGAAATACATATTAGTAGGGAAATGGTGTTAGGTAAATTGAAGGGATTAAAGGCAGGTAAATCCCCAGGGCCAGATGGTCTGCATCCCAGAGTGCTTAAGGAAGTAGCCCAAGAAATAGTAGATGCATTAGTGATAATTTTTCAAAACTCTTTAGATTCTGGACTAGTTCTTGAGGATTGGAGGGTGGCTAATGTAACAACACTTTTTAAAAAAGGAGGGAGAGAGAAACCAAGGAATTATAGACCGGTTAGCCTAACATCAGTGGTGGGGAAACTGCTAGAGTCAGTTATCAAAGATGTGATAACTGCACATTTGGAAAGCGGTGAAATCATCGGACAAAGCCAGCATGGATTTGTGAAAGGAAAATCATGTCTGACGAATCTCATAGAATTTTTTGAGGATGTAACTAGTAGAGTGGATAGGGGAGAATCAGTGGATGTGGTATATTTGGATTTTCAAAAGGCTTTTGACAAGGTCCCACACAGGAGATTAGTGTGCAAACTTAAAGCACACGGTATTGGGGGTAAGGTACTGATGTGGATAGAGAATTGCTTGGCAGTGGGAATAAACGGGACCTTTTCAGAATGGCAGGCGGTGACTAGTGGGGTACCGCAAGGCTCAGTGCTGGGACCCCAGTTGTTTACAATATATATTAATGACTTGGATGAGGGAATTAAATGCAGCATCTCCAAGTTTGCAGATGACACGAAGCTGGGCGGCAGTGTTAGCTGTGAGGAGGATGCTAAGAGGATGCAGGGTGACTTGGATAGGTTAGGTCAGTGGGCAAATTCATGGCAGATGAAACTTAATGTGGATAAATGTGAAGTTATCCACTTTGGTGGCAAAAACAGGAAAACAGATTATTATCTGAATGGTGGCCGATTAGGAAAAGGGGAGGTGCAACGAGACCTGGGTGTCATTATATACCAGTCATTGAAAGTGGGCATGCAGGTACAGCAGGCAGTGAGAAAGGCGAATGGTATGCTGGCATTTATAGCAAGAGGATTTGAGTACAGGAGCAGGGAGGTACTATTGCAGTTGTACAAGGCCTTGGTGAGACCACACCCGGAGTATTGTGTGCAGTTTTGGTCCCCTAATCTGAGGAAAGACATCCTTGCCATAGAGGGAGTACAAAGAAGGTTCACCAGATTGATTCCTGGGATGGCAGGACTTTCATATGTTTAAAGACTGGATGAACTAGGCTTATACTCGTTGGAATTTAGAAGATTGAGGGGGGATCTTATTGAAATGTATAAAATCCTAAAGGGATTGAACAGGCTGGATACAGGAAGATTGTTCCCGATGTTGGGGAAGTCCAGAATGAGGGGTCACAGTTTGAGGATAAAGGGGAAGCCTTTTAGGACCGAGATTAGGAAAAACTTCTTCACACTGAGAGTGGTGAATCTGTGGAATTCTCTGTCACAGGAAACAGTTGAGGCCAGTTCATTGGCTATATTTAAGAGGGAGTTAGATATGGCCCTTGTGGCTAAAGGGATCAGGGGGTATGGAAGGAAGGCAGGTACAGGGTTCTGAGTTGGATGATCAGCCATGATCATACTGAATGGCGGTGCAGGCTCGAAGGGCCGAATGGCCTACTCCTGCACCTATTTTCTATGTTTCTATGTTTCTATGTTTTCTATGATAGGCTGGTCCTGGACTTATTTCATAAATTACTGACATAATTTACATATTACTATTTAACTATTTATTACTATTTTCTATTACTATTTGCTATTTACTAATAGTAATATTACTATTAATGTTTCTATTACTATTTATTATTAAGGTGCAACTGTAACGAAAACCAATTTCCCCAGGGATCAATAAAGTATGACTATGACTATGATAAAGTATAACCACTCTCTCGCCTTCTTTATAGCTGCATTGATATGTTGGGACCAGGTTCCTTAGAACTTGAAAATGCTCAGTCTTTCCACTTCTGATCCCTCTATGAGGAATTGTTTGTGTTCCGTTGTCTTAACCCTTTCTGAAGTTCACAATCAACTCTTTGGTCTTACTGGCATTGAGTTCAAGGTTGTTGCTGCACTCAGCTAGCTGGTATGCCTCACTCCTGTACACTTTCTCTTCTCTATCTGAGATTCTGCCAGTAATGGTTGTATCGACATTTCTGCTATGCCCAGCCACACAGTCATGGGAATAGAGAGAGTAGAGCAGTTGGCCAAGCACACATCTCTGAGTTGTGCCAGTGTTAACTGCCAGCGAGGTGGAGATGTTATTACCAACCTACACAGATTGCAGTCTTCTGTTTAGGAAAGTAAGGATCCAGTTGCAGTGGGAGGTATAGAAGCCCAGGTTATGTAGCTTTTCAATTAGTACTGTAGGAATGATGGTATTGAATGCTCAGCTATATTCAATGAACAGCATCCTGATATAGGTGGTTGTATTGTCCAGGTTATCCAAGGCCATGTGGAGAGCCATTGGTCACATCCGCTGCAGGTCTATTGTGATGATAGGCAAATTGCAGTGGGTACAGGTCCTTGCTACGGCAGGAGTTGATTCTAGCCATGACCAACCTCCTAAACTATTTCACCACCATAGATGTGAATGCTACTGGTCAATAGTCGTTAAGGCAGCTTTCAAGATGCCATCTTCAGAGAGGCTGCTGATTTGTGTAGCTTCCCTCAGAGTTCGGTTCACTGCCCTCGGAGGAGCTGCTCGTTTGAGTCGATGCTCTTGGACATGTTATCAGAATTTTGAGATTTATGGATTGGACTGTAGTTCAGACTAACTATAGTCCATCTTGGCTTCCTCCAGTTCTGTTTTTTTTTTGGTGTCCTCATCTATTCTTTCTTATTGCTGATTGGCAGGCTGGGAATTTGATGTTCTTCTTGTTGTTTCTCCATGTGGGTGATGTGTTAGTTTTTGTGTGAGGGTGGGGTTGGGGGGTTGGCATTTAGGGTTTGCATATTTTTGTTTCTTTTTCTTTTCATGTGGAGGAGCACGGAATTGTTGTCTTTCTTTCAACTGCCTCCTTTTTTTTTGTATTTTATGGCTATCCGGAGAAGACAAATCTTGGAGATGTATTCTGCATACATACTTTGAGAATAAACTGGAAGCTTTGAGTAGTTGACGCTCAAGCACTGAAAGCTCACCTATTAATATCCTGCTAATCACCACCTGATAATCTGTGAAGAACCTGCTTATTTCTTCACTTTATTAATCAAATTTTAAACTACACCCAGAACTCTACATGCTGTAGCCTTGTTCAGCAAATTCCTCTGCAAGACCTGATGTAAAAACATTCTTGAAATTCAAATGCTTCACATCCACTAGATTTCCGACATCTATTTTATTAGATGTAATGGATTTCAATAGTCAATTATTGCTTAACTTTCATAGTTCAGTATTGACATTGTTTAATCACATCATTATATTCTAAGTGCCTTCAACTTACATCCTTTATTATATACATATTCCAGCATTTCACAAAGTATGTAAGTAATGAAAAAGGCCAACAGATTGGCCACTTCCATCATGCTTTCTCTTTCACCTTTTTAAATTGTAGTATTATATTAACTGCTCTTTAATCTGCAGGAGCCATTCAATAAGTTTGAAATAGGATTGTCATCATAATCGTCATCAGGAGCTATGCCCCGTTTCAGCTTTGACTGCCATGGCCCACACACTCCTGTTTCGGGTCAAGTGGATCAATTTATTGGTATTAATTTCCAGTTCTCTGGCTGCTTTCTCCATCATCATTTGTCTTTGTCTTCCTCTTGCTTTCTTCCTTTCATCCTTTCCCATAATTACAGTGCATTCTAACTTTTCTTTCCTAATCACATGTCCAGTGAAGTTACGTTGCCTTTTCATAATCTCATACATTATTTCTCTTTTTGTGTTTGAAATAGGATAAGCAGATCATTCTAAATTGAAATATAGAACAGCAGATCTTTGAGATTATCATTTCTCAGGGTCATTAACTTCTACAGTTGTACTTTTTCAAACCTGCTTATTTCTATTACTTGTTTGTCTTTCATGGACCTTTAGCTCTCTGTAAAGACAGACACGTGTTATTATGCTTCTTGCTAGCTTACTCCCACATTTTTTTTTCGGAGAGTTGATATCCTTCACCTAATTCTTAACATTCCCAATTCCCAATCTTACTGCTTTGTCAATTTTAAAATAAATTCCTTTGATTTAATATTAACTTTAATTTCTCTTTTAATCTATTTTGACATTTATAAGCCTCCATGGATTTATGATAACATCACAAAAGACAATTTACAAAATTGCATCAATTATACTTGAGTGTCAAGGAAGATTTAGAGTTTCGTCCTAATTCAATGACTTCTTCTTGAATTGATTACGTGAAAGATCAAAAGGTTTTGAATGCTTGTATCAAAGCAAATTAATTAGTCTGAGGCAAAAAAAGCAGGAAGTTCTGGAAACTGTCAACAGGTCAGGTAGCATCTGTGGAAACAGAAATAGCTAAGATTTCAATTCTGGAAACTTTTGTCAGAAATTTGTAAGTCATTTTCTTTTGCAGGTAGTCGCATTTGTTGACAAGGTTGGAATTTCTTGCTTCTTTTTCAATATCATAAAACCCAGAACGTACAGCACAGGATCAGGCTCCTTTGCCCATGATGTTATCGTAAACTCTCTGAGATGACACCTAATCTCTTCTGCCTGCCCATGGCCCATATTCCCTCCATTCTCTGCACATCCATGTACCTGTCCACGAACCTCTTAAATGACTCTATTGTGTTTGTCTCTGTTATGTTTTGTTACTCCAAAACATAAAAGTAATTGAAAGAAAAAAAGTGGGAGCCTGGTGAATATGTACCCTTAGCTTTTACTGAAGTGAGAAGCTCGCATATGATGTAGCAGTGTAATGTCATATGCCATACACGTAGTACTGACATGTATCCCGTAATGAATTATGTAAACAACAAAGAATCCTTAATCAAACAATAGGAAAGGTATGTCACATCCGGTTAGCAGACGATTTCCCTCCATGCCTCTCTGACGTAGTGGGGAATCGCGTACGAGGCAAATTACAGCAGTGATTTGCCATGGCCTTCTGCCAGGTGAGTTTCCAAAGAGATCACCAGCTCATAACCCAGCACGGATGGAAAGCGTGCGGGGAGCCGCTGGCTGGATTCCAACCTGGGACCTTTCGTCCTGAAGTCCAACGTTGATGCCACTACGCCACCAGCCGGGATGTTTTCAATATTACTCAATATTGCTCAAATATTGCTCAAATTACTCAAGTATACACTGAGGTATTAAATACATTTGACTATAAACTCTAATTCAATATAGAATGCATTTCAACTCAAATATGTAAAGCATTGCTCGCGAGTCGTCATTATATAGAGGTCACCAGACAAAGCTTTGAGCCAATGCTTTCACTTTGACCATTTTTAGATGACCGGCATGTAGATCCTCCAACACTTTAGCTCTCAGCTTGGATAGTACAATAACTCCTAATCTCCAGATAAAGCAACCCTGTCGAGGGCAAGTAAAGATGGGGGAACAGGAATTTCTGCTGCACATTCTAGCCATTTTGGGTTGCCATGTTGATCTTAGATAGTGTGGAGTCTCTTCTATTTTCCCTTTGGATCATCTTTGCCATAATAGGAAGACTTAGAATAAATGATGTTGAAATTGATAAGGTATCTGAAACAAAATTTTTAGGAGTGGTAATAGATAATAAATTAATCTGGAAACCACATATAAATTATGTCAAAGCAAAAATGTCAAAATCTATTGCAATACTGTACAAAGCGCAAGATTTCTTAAATCAGGAATCTTTGTATACATTATATTGTTCACTTATATTCCCATACATGACTTACTGTGTAGAGATATGGGGAAATACAAACAAAACAAATACAAACTCAATTTTTCAAATTCTTTCAAAAGAAAGTCATATGAATTGTAAATAAGGCAAGTTATTATGAGCCAACCAACCCACTATTTATTTAACTAAGCACTTTAAATTTCAGGGATTTCATAGATTTTAAAATAATACAAAATATGTAAAAAGTACAAAAAATGGACAGCTACCACAAAGTATCCAAAGGTTGTTTAAAATGAGAGAAAGTCAACATGATTTGAGAGCAACATATATATTTCAAAAACAAAGGATAAGAACAAATGTAAAAAATCATTGTATTTCAGTCAGAGGGGTGAATCTATGGAATAGTTGTAGTGAGAATTTAGAAACACGCACCACACTTAACAAGTTTAAAAAATTATTTAAAGATAATTTAATGAACAAATATAAAATACATGATTTAAGATGAATGGGAGTAATGTAAATAAATAATACTTGGAACTGGATTTTGTGCTAAATTATGACATTTTTTTCTTTTGATGTGATGATTGACGCCAAATATGTTGTTGTATAAGTAAGAGGAGTAGGCATAATAGGCTGTAGCTTCAGCCTACACTCTTTCGGTCTGTTTTAAAGAATACCTATGTTTTTTTGTTGTAATTTTTTCCTATGAAATTATCGTAATGAAATTATCATTGAAAATTATGCTTTTTGTTATGTTTGTACTGACCGAAATAAATTTCATTCATTCATTCAATCTTTCATTCACTTCCAATTTGCATTCGAGAGAAAATGTCAAGAGGAGTGTCCACTTCTGTAAATTTTCAGCTATTCCCTTTTCCAAGGGTAAACGAGACAATCCATCAGCACTTTCATGATTAGTTGCCCTCTTGAATTTGATCTTAATATTGTGTCCTCCAAGAAATTGAGCCCAGATCTGCATTTGTACTGCCTCTGTTAGTGTACCACCCTTCTGTGGATTGAAAATGGACACTACTAGTTTAAGATCAGTAATGAGGGTAATCGCTCCGTCATACAAGTACTGGTTGAAACATTTTAACCCAAACCAGACTCAAGGCTTCTCTGTGAATCTGTGCATAATTTCTCTCTGCAGCGGTAAGAGAACGTGATGCATAGGCGAAGGGATATTCACTTCCATCGCTCATAACGACTGCCATGACTGCACCTAATCCGTAAGGCGAGACGTCACAGGAAGGCTTCACTGGATGATGTGGATCATAACGTATGAGTAGAGTGTCTGCTAAATAAAGGGGTGGCGCATTTTTAAAAACCTGATTGCCTCGCTATGGTTCAGCAGGTAGGAAGTCATTTTGGGTTTGTTTTAAAACTTACTTGATTCCACTTACGTTTTGTAACTCCAAAACATACGAGGCGTGATTGATAAGTTTGTGGCCTAAGGTAGAAGGAGATGAGTTATATGGCTCTTGTTACATGCACATGCAGTTCAACTCTTTGAATGATTATGCAGAAAGTTTGAAATTAATAACCCATCAGGGTGATTGATAAGTCCGTGGCCTAAGGTAGAAGGAAATGAGTTATTAACTTCAAACTTTCTGCATAATCACTCAAAGTGTTGAACTGCACATGCATGTAACGAGAGCTGTATAACTCATCTTCTTCTACCTTAGGCCACTAACTTATCAATCACCCCTGCTGCAGACACTTTCTGGAGGTCCAAGATCCGTATGCTCCATGACTGCTGGCCTAAGTGTGTAAATGCAGGAGGGGACTATGTTGAAAAATAAATGTGCTAGGTTTTCTAAAATTGACTCCTTCTACCTTAGGCCACGAACTTATCAATCACTCCTCATATAATTAAAGGACAGGAGTTCAGGAGAACATGGATGTTTCGCTCCTACTTTAGTGAGATGCTTGCATATGACATGGTGATGTAATGATGCATACTGTTCACACACTACTGACACATAATCCGTACTGAATTATGTAAACAGCACAGAATGCTTAATCAAACAATATATTTACTATATTACTCAAATTTCATCTATACTGCAGTCTCCACCGCCACCCTTGGCAGATCATTGTAGGCACCACTCTGTGTAAAAAAAGATGCCCTCCTCATCAAGGAGGAAGTTCAGGAGTCTGAAGACACACTCAATGTTTCAGCAACAGCTTCTTCCCCTTTGCCATCAGATTTTTGAATGGACAGTGAACCAACGTACACTGCCTCAGTATTAGTTTCCTTTCTTTTTGCACTACAGTACTTACTTACATATATATCGTACCATTCTGTTAAGACTGATGGAAACCTTTTTGCTGACAGGAGAAGGGAGAAAGGTGGATTACTGGCATCTTAAATCAGTCACTTCAGAACGATGTGCTCGTCAGCCATGGTTGGCAGTTCATCTAAGAGAAGGAAGACTCTGACCTCAAACCTCTGGTGCCTTGTGGCTGTATGCACTCATGGAGATGGCTTCTGAAGTAAACCGCAATGGAAAAAATTGGAGCTGGAGTCGCTAAGACAGTCCTACGTTGAGCTCAGTACTCACTGGCAGCTCCTGTGATGCATCTGGTATAAAACTATATCACTTTCAGCCATTCCTTTGGGTTCATCGGATGGCTGGAGAGAGGGAGCTTGCCACAGGGGCAGCAGCTTGCTCTCCATATCACACTGCCCAGGCTTGCATATCTAGACAGCTAGGACACAACATTCATGGTCGAACCTGAACGACGGAGGCCTCACAGAACTCATTGTAAATTATAGCTTTTTTAAATTATTATGCAAAACAACAAAATTCATGACATATGCCAGTGGTATTAAACCTGATTTTCATTCTGCTTCTAAAAGCTTCTTCCTCCTTGCTTTACAGTCCTGATGAAGGGTCTCGGCCCAAAATGTCAACTGTTTATTCCTTTCCAGTTTTACATCATTCTTCACTGTGGAAGACACTAGCAGTGTGGTGGAAGTCCCAGGCGTCAGGGGTCAACAAGTGAGTCAAATTACCATCATTAGAGAGAAGGTTCTTGGGAAACTGAATGGTCTGAAGGTAGACTAGTCACCTGGACCAGATGTTGTATACCTCAGGGTTCTGAAATAGGTGGCTGAAGAGATCGTGGAGGCATTAGTAATGATCTTTTACAAATCACTAGATTCTGGAATGGTTCCGGAAGACTGGAAAATTGAAAATTCCACTGCACTTTTCAAGAAGGGAGAGAGGCAGAAGAAAGGAAACTATAGGTCAGTTAGTCTGACCTCAGTAGTTGGGAAGATGTTGAAGTTGATTATTAAGTCCTCAGGGTACTTGAAGGCACATGATAAAATAGGCTGTAGTCAGCACGGTTTCCTTAAGGGAAAATCTTGACCGATAAATCGGTTGGAATTCTTTGAAGACATAACAAGCAGGATAGACAAAGGAGAATCAGTTGGTGTTGTGTATTTGGATTTTCAGAGGGCATTTGACAAGGTGCCACACATGAGGCTGCTTAACAAGCTATGAGCCCATGGTATTACTGGAATGATTCCAGCATGGATAATGCAGTGGCTGATTGGCAGAAAGCAAAGAATGGGAATAAAGGGAACGTTTTCTGGCTGGCTGCTGGTGACTAGTGGTGTTCCACAGGAGTCTGTATTGTGAATGATTTGGATAATGGAATTGATGGCTCTCTTGCAAAGTTTGCAGATGATATGAAGATAAGTGGAAGGTCAGGTAGTCGCGAAGAAGTAGAGAGGCTACATAAGGACTTCAACAGATTAGGAGAATGGGCAAATAAATGGCAATGAATACAGTGTTTGTATGTGTATGGTCATGCACTTTGGTAGAAGAAATGAAAGAGTTGACTTCTTTCTTAGTGGAGAGAAAACATGAAAAACTAAGGTGCAAAGGGATTTGGGGGTCCTTGTGCAGGATTTCTCAAGATTAATTTGTTGGTTGAGTCTGTGGTGACAAAGGCAATGGTGGTGTTAGCATTCATTTCAAGAGGACTAGAATATAAAAGCAAGGATGTAATTTTGAGATTTTGTAAAGCACTGGTGAGGTCTCACTTGGAGGATTGAGAGCAGATTTGGGACCCTTATCTTAGAAAAGATGTGTTGAAACTGGAGAGGGTTCAAAAGAGGTTCACGAAAATGATTCCACAATTGATGGACTTGTCATATATGGAATTCTTTGCCACATGCAGCTCTGGAGGTGAAGTCTTAATGTATATTTAAGGCAGCGCTTGATAGAGTCTTGATTCTTCAGGGCATGAAGGCATATGGGAAGAAGGCAGAAATTTGGGGCTGAGAGGAAAATTGGATCAGACACGGTGAAATGACAGATCAGGCTTGATGGCCCAAATGGCCTAATTCTGCTGCTATATCTTATGGTCTTGTGGGCCATAGAAGCTGCCTGACCTGTTGAGTTACTCCAACATTTTGGAGCTGCAACATAACTTCCTGACTCTTGAATGCAAAGCTTTGAAATAATAAAGAGAAGCATGCCAAATACCTTATTTACTGATGTCTTCTACATTATATCCTTGAAGAAAGGCTTACTTGGGCATTTATACTTGACAAACACTATGTAATAAAAAATGAACAGAAAACTGATCCAGATAAGCATGATCAGTAGAAAGGAAAAAAAAATTGTTAAACCACAGACAAAGAATATTCACTCAAACATGAGGAAATCTGCAGATGCTGGCAATTCAAGCAACACACACCAAACAACATACATCAAAGTTGCTGGTGAACGCAGCAGGCCAAGCAGCATCTATAGGAAGAGGTGCAGTCGACGTTTCAGGCCGAGACCCTTCGTCAGGACTAACTGAAGGAAGAGTGAGTAAGGGATTTGAAAGCTGGAGGGGGAGGGGGAGATGCAAAATGATAGGAGAAGACAGGAGGGGGAGGGTTAGAGCCAAGAGCTGGACAGGTGATAGGCAAAAGGGGATACGAGAGGATCATGGGACAGGAGGTCCGGGAAGAAAGACAAGGGGGGGATGACCCAGAGGATGGGCAAGAGGTATATTCAGAGGGACAGAGGGAGAAAAAGGAGAGTGAGAGAAAGAATGTGTGCATAAAAATGAGTAACAGATGGGGTACGAGGGGGAGGTGGGGCCTTAGCGGAAGTTAGAGAAGTCGATGTTCATGCCATCAGGTTGGAGGCTACTCAGATGGAATATAAGGTGTTGTTCCTCCAACCTGAGTGTGGCTTCATCTTTACAGTAGAGGAGGCCGTGGATAGATATGTCAGAATGGGAATGGGATGTGGAATTAAAATGTGTGGCCACTGGGAGATCCTGCTTTCTCTGGCGGACAGAGCGTAGATGTTCAGCAAAGCGGTCTCCCAGTCTGCGTCCGTTCTCACCAATATATAAAAGGCCACATCGGGAGCACCGGACGCAGTATATCACCCCAGTCGACTCACAGGTGAAGTGATGCCTCACCTGGAAGGACTGTTTGGGGCCCTGAATGATGGTAAGGGAGGAAGTGTAAGGGCATGTGTAGCACTTGTTCCGCTTACACGGATAAGTGCCAGGAGGGAGATCAGTGGGGAGGGATGGGGGGGACGAATGGACAAGGGAGTTGTGTAGGGAGCGATCCCTGCGGAATGCGGGGGGGGGGAGGGAAAGATGTGCTTAGTGGTGGGATCCTGTTGGAGGTGGCGGAAGTTACGGAGAATAATATGTTGGACCCGGAGGCTGGTGGGGTGGTAGGTGAGGACCAGGGGAACCCTATTCCTAGTGGGGTGGTGGGAGGATGGAGTGAGAGCAGATGTACGTGAAATGGGGGAGATGCGTTTAAGAGCGGAGTTGATAGTGGAGGAAGGGAAGCCCCTTTCTTTAAAAAAGGAAGACATCTCCCTCGTCCTAGAATGAAAAGCCTCATCCTGAGAGCAGATGCGGCGGAGACGGAGGAATTGCGAGAAGGGGATGGCGTTTTTGCAAGAGACAGGGTGAGAAGAGGAATAGTCCAGATAGCTGTGAGAGTCAGTAGGCTTATAGTAGACATCAGTGGATAAGCTGTCTCCAGAGACAGAGACAGAAAGATCTAGAAAGGGGAGGGAGTTGTCGGAAATGGACCAGGTAAACTTGAGGGCAGGGTGAAAGTTGGAGGCAAAGTTAATAAAGTCAACGAGTTCTGCATGCGTGCAGGAAGCAGCGCCAATGCAGTCGTTGATGTAGCGAAGGAAAAGTGGGGGACAGATACCAGAATAGGCACGGAACATAGATTGTTCCACAAACCCGACAAAAAGGCAGGCATAGCTAGGACCCATACCAAAGTTGCTGTACCTCTTTGTCGACTGTACCTCTTCCTAGAGATGCTGCCTGGCCTGCTGCGTTCACCAGCAACTTTGATGTGTGTTGCTCGAAGAATATTCACTGTCTATTTCCAAACAAGAGAAAATCTGACGATGCTGGGAATCCAAGCAACATATGCAAAATGCTGGAGAAACTCAGCTTTTCACCGTCTATTTAAAGGCCACATTCTTTCAACTGTTGAAGTCATTCTTTGTTTCACCTATTGTCTGCCCCAACCTTCAATGCAACTTGTTTTCTTTCTTTCTCAATTATGTTCAGATTAGTCAGTTTGGATTGGCAACAGCATCTCCTCCACAATCTCCATCAACACAAGGCTGTCTACTTAGTCCATTGCCTTATTTGTTTTATACTTACCACTCTGAGACAAAACACAGCTCCGATATCTTATTTCAGTTTGCTGATGACACTACTGCCATAGGCTGAATCAAAGGTGGTGAAGAATCAGTATGTAGGGAGAGACTGAAAATCTGGCAGAATGGTACCACAGCAACAACCACTCACTCAAAGGCAGCAAGACCAAAGAGTTGAATATTGACTGCAGGAGGAGGAAGCTGAAGATCCATGAGCCTGTCCTCATCAGGGGATCAGAAGTGGAGAGGGTCAGTAACTTTAAATTAGTCAGTGATTATCTTAGGTGTTTCTCTTGCGATCATCAGATCCTGTTGTACATTGATAATGTAAGATGCCTCAGGTCCGTGTCCCTTGTTTGTTGGCGCGAAAAAGGGAAGGGAGGCTGCGTGGCCTTGGTTGTAGTGACGACCAGGCCTGAAGCCATGGGCTTGCCTGCTACTGTTGTCCTGGGAGAGGCCAGTCCCCAACCGGGCATAGATGTCAAAGACAGTTTAGCGTAGTGGCCGTGCTCGGTAGGTGCTGCCATCTAGTGTTTGATCAGTGAAATGACAAGCTGGATTCATGCGTGAGTGCATTCGTTTGTGGACTTCCGTGATTTGCATCAACAGTTTGGGGGTCATATCACTCAGGGACTTGGGCTACATATATACCTACATTTATTTATTTATTTTATGTGAGACTGTAGGTTTTCTTGCAATCTTGAATGTGCTGTGTGTGCCTTGTGCTGAATATCTTTTACACCTTGGTCCTGGAGGAACGCTGTTTCATTTGGCAGTATTCATGCATAGTGGAATGGTAAGTAAACTCGAACAATATAGTGATAGAGATATACCTTGACAATAAATTTACTTTGACCTTGAATTTTGAATGATGAAGGGCTTTTAAACTGACATGTTAACTGATTCTCTTTCCATAGATGCTCTCTGTCTGACCTTCTGGTGATCTCCTGTATTTTCTGCTTTCTAATGACTTGACAGACGCAGTCACTTGTAGGCTAGACAAGGCCAGCAGCTTTCCTTCCACAGAGGAAAATAAGTAAAATGCTTTTTTTGAGAAATCTAATATTATTATAGCCAATATCTCAGAGAGTACAAGTCCTTCCTGGCACGGTAACATCGTGGTTAGCACAATGCTTTACAGTGCAGGTGTGCAGGTGACCAGGATTCAATTCCCACCACTGACTGTTAGAAGTTTGTACATTCTCCCCATGACCATGTGGGTTTCCTTCGGGTGCTCTGGTTTCCTCCCACAGTCCAATGACATACCAGTTAGTTGGTTAAATCGTCATTGTAAATTGTCCCATGTTTAGGCTGCGGTTAAATCGGTAGGCTGCTGTGTTGCATGCCTTGAGGGACCGGAGGGGCTGACTCCATGCTATCTCAGAAAATAAAAATAAATAAATTAATTAAATATACTGTACATGTTCACAGTATAGGTTTATGTTTTTTTTATATTCATTTTTGAGAAAAAAATGGTATCCATCATTAAGAACCCCTGCAGTCCAAGATGTGCTCTCTTCTTATTACTACCAATGGAATAGAGGTACACACACTCAATGTTTGAGGAACAGCTTCTTCCCCTCCTCAAACAAATTTCGGAATGGACAATTGTGACTGAATCCTGCATTATCCCCTATGGACTGTGCCTTTAAAAAGAGAGAAAGAGCCGTACAACACAAACACCTTGTTATTAAGAGAGAGAGAGAGAGAGAGAGAGAGGCAAGACTGCTCACAGTTTGTTTGGAATTTCTGCAAGGACACTGGCAGCTTCTGAGTTCCTACAGAGAGCGAAGGGAGGAGCTACTTGATGGACAGCTGATGTTCAGCATGGTGAGATAAATAGAAGGTCAGCTGGTAGACACACAGACACATGATTTTGGACACTGGATGAGCTTTGTTGTGCCCACAGAAAGGTGGGTTTTTTGGAGGATCGATCAGGAGAATCAATCAGTGGTTCTTGCAGTGTGGAAAAGGTGTGACCAGTGGGAAGTTATTAGTATGTCCAACCCTCGCCTGGGTTGATAAGTTCACCACAGAAAACGGTCTCCTTGTTGTGGTCACATTCGGTGACTTCTAAAGGATTTCGGAGGACAACAGGAAGAATCGACGGCATTGGATTACTTGAACAACAACAACACGTCTCTCTCTCCATCACTACTCAACTCAATACCACGAACTGAACTGAAGTTTACTCATCACCATAAGACTGTACCCCTAGACTTGAAGAAGCTTGGTTTTTATATTTCCACACTTGTGTGTATATATATATATATAAAATCATTGCTAACCTGTTTGAGATATCTGAATGTTATTACTGTATTACGCAGTTAATAATAAAATAGCATTAGTTAATAACAATACCAGACTCCAAGGTGTTCTCTATTTCTGCTGGTTCTTTAACCTGTCACAGGCTACGTGACACAATAAACACAATCTCGCTATTTCTGCTCTCAGTTTGCACTACTTATTAAATTTAATTTTATATAACAGTACTTATTGTAATTTATAGTGTTTTAATATACTCTCCTGCAGTATATTTTTAATACACCGTACCGCTGCCTCAGAACAACATATTTCACACATATGTCAGTGATATCAAGCCTAATTCTGAATCTGATATTGATTCAAGAGATGTGGGTTTCACATCATCTAATTGCCCATCCCTTGTTGTCCTTATAAACTGCTGCAGTCGTGGATTCGAACTCATCTCATTGGCTTAAATGTCCAATCATTCGGCTATTATACATAACATACCTGTATAATATAATCCCTGGGTCCCCTCCCCCTTCCCTTTGCCCTTTGGTCCACGCTTTTCTCCTAACAGATTCCTTCTTCTCCAGCCCTTGACCTTTCCCACCAACCTGGCTTCGCCTATCACCTTTCAGCTAGTCTCCTTCTCCAACACCCACCTTTTCATTCTGGCATCTTCTCCCTTCCTGATCAGTCCTGAAGAAGGGCCTACTTATTTCCATAGATGCTGCCTGACCTGCTGAGTTCATCCAGCATTTTGTGTGTGTTGCTTTGGATTTCCAACATCTGCAGAATTTCTCATGTTTATAATGCAACTCTAACCCCAATATATCTGGATGGTTTTGCATTGACTGACAAAGGAACTTACAGCCTTTTGGAGGAACTCAGCAGGTCAATCAAGATCTGTGTGAAGAAAAGAATTGTTGATACTTCCGGACGTAACCCCAGATATCAGGAGTAAGTTTTTTACACAGAGAGTGGTGAGTGTGTGGAATGGGCTGCAGGCGGAGGTGGTGGAGGTGGAAATGATAGTGTCCTTTAATAGACTCCTAGATGGATACATGGAGCTTAGAAAAATAGAGGCTATTGGTAAGCCTAGGTAGTTCTAAGATAAGGATGTGTTTGGCACATCTTTGTGGGCTGAAGGGCCTGTATTGTGCTGCAGGTTTTTTATGTTTCTATGATTCTATGTAACCCTGCATCAGGACTGAGAATAGAATGGAGAAGAGGAATTATTAGACTGGAGTCTGAGGTGATGGGTGGACTGAGGAGGGGTGAACAGTGACTGGCAGATAATTGTGCCAGTGGGAATTTAGCTTGAAATAATTCAAAACAAAAATACACAGATAAGTACCAGAGATCTGAAGAAAACATAATATTTATGGTCATTAAATCATAATTCTGTGTATTAGCTGCATGTTTTAAAAGTACAATAATAGAAACCTTCATTCATTCAGGTTTCTTGCCATTCGGCGTGGGTGATCATGTCTCTCCATCCATCGCTGTCCCTGACCCTCCGAATTGTAGTTGTTGCCTCCCCTGTTTCTAACCACGATGTTATTCCATCTATCATTTTCATTCTCTATCTGCCTCTGCTTCTTTTTCCTTCCAGCTTTCCAGTTGTAACTAAATGTTCTAATGTCTCTCTTTGCATGATGTGTCCAAAGAATTTTGACTGCTGTTTTCTGATTTTTTTAAGTAATGTACGTTTTGTTTTCGTTCTCTGTAGAACGTTCTCGTTGGTTATCCTGTCGGTATATGATATGCAGAGCATTCTTCTGAGGAACCACATCTCTGCTGCATTGATTCTTTTTTCCATTGCATTTGTGATGGTCCATGACTCGCAGCCATACATCAATATAAGAAGAATGTGGCAGCTAAGAGCTCTAAGGCGGATGTCAATTCCTATTTTCTTGTTCGTTAGGATGTTTCTCATTTCTGTAAATGCTGTTCTTGCCATTGCTATTCTTGCTTTTACGCCTGTTTCGCTTTTGCCATCCGATGTTACCCATGATCCAAGGTACTTGAATTTGTGAACTTGTTTCAGGATTTCATTTCCCAATACAATCCTTCAGCTTGGGATATCAAATTTCTTTGATATTATCATTACTTCTTTTTGTTTAAGGTTAGGCCAAGTCTTTCACTCTCTGTGTTGAAGGCAGATACTAGTTTCTGTAAACTTACTTCACTGATAGCAATAGAAACCTTATGGGAGTTAAATTGGGTAGCTTTTAGAAACAGGAACCATGATTAACAAGGAATGATTACCTCACACTTTCTTCTTCCAGTACTTTTGCATTAAAATGATGTCAGTATCCTATGAGCACGCATTGAACTGTGAGCTTATCATTTCAGTAGGCGGGGGGTTAATTTTGTGAATGCTTAGCAGTATTTATAGATAGCTGCCTCTAACTAAAGCCACACTGTACCTCGTGAAAGAGAAGGGCATAGACTGCAATCAAAGTTAACTGGTGAAATGCAAAAATATAGCAAAAGCAAAAGCAGGCATATTCCAGGGTGATGGGATGCTTCTGAGTCAAAAGGCCCTTTAACTCACCAAGGCATCAACATTATTTAACTAAGCTAAAATTTATTCTCTCTATAATTCCTATCAATTCCCTTTTTATTCTGCCATTCACACTGGGAATATTTTACATAATCAATTAATCTAACAACTTATATTTGTTATAGGACTATTGAACTCTCCCTTTCTACAATATGATGGGGTCCCTTGACCTCACAATCTACCCCATCATAGCCTTGCACATTATTGTCTTCTTGCAATGCACTTTCCTGTAATTATAACACTTTATTCTGAATTGTTATTGCTTTTCACTTGTACACTACCACAGTAACACAGTGGCTGGCACAATGCTTTGCCGTATCAGTGATTGGGGTTCAGATCTCACTGTTTCCCTGTCAGGAGTTTGTACATTCTTCCCGTGACCATATGGGTTTCCTCCCACAGTCCAAAGATGTACTGGTTGGTAGGTTAAGTGGTCATTGTTAATCGTCCCGTGAGTAGGCTAGGGTTAAATTGGGGTTTGCTGGGCAGTGTGGTTTGAAGGTCCAGAAGAGCCTATTCCACACTGTATCTTATTAAGTTAATCAATAAATAAATAAACCTCAACGTACTGATGCACTTTTTCTGTAAAGAATTATGGTAAACAATCTCTGCAAAGAATGAAGAGGCAAGTGAAGGCGAGGCTGAGTCGAGAGTCAAGTCATGTGGGTGTGAGGCAAAGTTGAGGCAAGCAGAGGAGAGGTGGATTTGAGATCCGTTCACATAAACTGTGAGTGAGGTTTGATCAATTTAATTTGGAAAGGTCGGGTACAGGCCAAAACATGACAAAGGGGTCCAGGCCCAGAGTATATCGATGTGACACGGCCTGGGTCTTAGAGTGAGGAACAATCTGATGTTTGGATGAGTTAAATACCAAGCCGGATGGATTGAAAAGGTAGGAGGTCGGGACTAGAGACAAAGGTTGAGCCAGCTCTGCTTGCTGTTCTGTGACGTATACTCCACTCTGTGCTGAACTGAGACTGAGGCTGTGGTCTGCTCTAGCTGCCCCGTGCTTCATACCTGTGGGCTCCATGGCATTTCCTTGTCTCTGTGTTGAGCCGGGGCTGAAGCTGTGGGTTCTCTGGGCCTTGTGTCTTGAGGAGTCACTTTCATTCTAAATGCTATTTACTTACTTTTATTGTTTGCACAATTGTTTTCTTTTCTCTCTGCACATTGGGTATTTGATGGACTTCTTTTTAATGAGTTCTTTCAGCTGTCCATAAAGAGAAAATTCTTAAGGTTGTATACTCTATACATACTTTGATAATAAGTATACTTTGAACTTTGAACTTTTGATGTGTATGGATGGTTTGCAATGAAAAGTTTTTCACAGTACCTCTGTACATGTACCAATATATGAATTTAACCCATACGTCTTTAGGAACGTGGCAGAAGATAGGACTTCTGGAGGAAACACACACAGTCACAAGGAGAACATGTAAACTTCACACAGACAGCGGTGGAAGTCAGGACAGAACAGAGGTCACTGGAGCTAAACCAGCACCTCTACCAGCGGCATAATTTTGCTGCCCCGATGCTGAAGGAACTTGTGGAAGAGTTGGACAAAAGAAGATATGTATTGTACAAGCAGTATAAGTTCATACATTTGCTTAGATAACAATGACATGTACCCACAACTGTAGTAGCATACGTGCCCTGAATATGCCTTCAAATGTAATATTGTGTCATACTGCTTACATGCAGTAGATATTACTTACTCCTCCACACCTTCATTAATTAATTCCCTAGCAACATTTTCCATCAATCAGAACTCCTATTGGGCAATTACCAGAGAGATGCTCTGCAATAAATGAAAGTGATTTAATTCAGTTGGAAACCAAGAAGTTAAGATTGAAGCAAATTATGAAGGCTTGACATTTGAGTATGGGTACAATAAACTGAGAAATGATACTAAAAGATATGACACTAAACAAGCAACATTAAAAGAACTAGTGCATAGTTTCCATGTAATATACACACAGTTGCTACTTTATTAGGGGCCTCCGGTACCTAATAGAGTGGTCAATGAGTGTATGTTCATAGTCTGCTGCCTTAGCCCATCTACTTCAAGATTTGATGTGTTGTGCATTCAGAGATGCTCTTCTGCACACCACTGCGGTAATGTGTGGTTATTTGAATTACTGTCACTTTCCTGTAACCCTGAACCAGTCTGGCCATTCTCCTCTGACCCCTCTTATTAACAAGGTGCTTTTGTCCACAGGACTGATGATCACTGACTGTTGTTTTTTGTTTCTCACACCATTTTTTGTAAACTCTAGAGAATGTTGTGTATGAAAATCCCAGGAGATCAGCAGTCTCTGAGATACTCAAACAACCCATCCGGCACCAACAATCATTCAAAAGTTCAAAGTAAAGTTATTATCAAAGTACAGATAAGTCACCGTAAACAACCCCGAGATTCCTTTTTCCGTGGGTAATCACAGTAAGTACAAGAAACACAATAGAATCAATTAAAGACTGCACCCAACAGGATGGACAAACAACCAATGTGCAAATCACCCAGCAAATTGTTCCAATGCAAGTGGAAAGAGAGAAAAAAAAGTAATAAAAATAATAAATATCGAGAACGTGAAACGAGAAGTTCTTGAAAGTGACTCCAGTTTGGCGGGACAGTTCAGTGAATGGTCAGCTCACAAACATGAGAAAATCTGCAGATGCTGGAAATCCAAGCAACACAAACAAAATGCTGGAGGAACTCAGCAGGCCAGGCAGGACCTGTCCGAAAGGTTTCGGCCCGAAACGTCGACTGTACATTTTTCCATAGATGCTGCCTGGCCTGCTGAGTTCCTCCAGTATTTTGTGTGTGTTGCAGTGAATGGTCTAACTCACTTAAGTCATATTTCATCCCCATACCGATGTTTGGTCTGATTGACAACTGAACATCTTGACTGTGTCTGCATGATTTGTGCACTGAGTTGCTGCCACATGATTGGCTGATTAAAGCAGGTGTACAGGTGTACCTGATAATGTGGCCACAGAGTATATATTCCTTTGAGGCACTAAAATCCATCAGGAAAACTAAACTAACCATGATTAACATGAGAAGTTAAAGACATATTAGTTCAAAGGAAGAGCCATTTATCATTGTCCAAAAAGAGCAGTATACCTGACAATAGAGAAAATCATTCAAGAGGAATAAATCAAGAAACACTAGAAACGATTGTAAAAGCTTCTGTTGTTACATAAAAAGAAGACACGTAATAAATTCTGTCTCTCACAGAATGAGTGTTAAGAAATTATTCCATGGAATATGGAAATGACAGAGAAATTAAACAAATATTTTGTGTCAGTCTTCATGGCAAATGACACAGAAAGCCTTAGGGGAAAATGAAGAACAAATTTTGAAACTGTGAATGAGAAGTTGAAATAAATTAACATCTGTGCAAAAATAGCACTGGAGAAATTATTCAACTGAAAGAAACAAAAAAAAAACTAAACTCAGACCTGATGACTTGCAAACCGAAAGATTTGAAAGAGATTGCAGTGGAAATTGTGAATACACTGGTTATCACCTTTCAACGGCAAGAGACTTTCTTAAAAAAAGGGCACCAAAACTATGCCAGTGGAGGCCGAAACAGTTCCCTATACAATTGTAACAATGGTTGGCCTTTTCTGGATCCAGACTTCTTGCAATGGAAGTCGATATACCACTTGCCTTTCCAAATAACTTTTGTACTAAATAACTTTTAATGATTCCTGCAGAAGAATATTTAGATCCCTCTATACTTCATTCAACTGCAATGATTTTTCTTTAAATTCCATTTGCTAAGTTTTAATTCATGCAAGTGTGACTGCTAGTGGATAAAACTCTGAAAGATGCAATTGTTTTTTGCTGGTATAAGGGAGCCTTGGTAGCGTAGAAGTTAGCACCACACTATTACAGCTCAGGGTCTTCCGGAGACTGGGGATCAAATCCAGTGACATTCTGCGAGGAGTCTCTATATGTCCTAGTGGAATGCATGGGTTTTCTTCTATTTCCTCCCACAGTCCACAGACATACCAGGTAGGTTCATTGGTCATTGTAAATTGTACTGTGATTAGTTTAGGATTAATTGGGTTTGTCAGGGGTTGCTGGGGCAATGTGGCTTGAAGGGCCAGAAGGGCCTACTCCACTGTATCATAAATAAATAAATAATTCAATGCTGTCAGAGCATTAAAATGTGATGTAACATATTTATGCAAATTAGATGCTTGTGAATGAAACAATGTTCACTTCCATATAAAATGTGAAATGCCAGGACTGTTTCTTCTGGAACTAATAAGGTCCAAGAGGAATATAATGTGTGATCTGCAATTCAGTGAGCTCACGACTGGCTTGTGGCCTGACGCTGTTTACTGCCCTCATATCCCTTAACACAATTGATTAACAAAAACCTATTAATTTCCGATTTCAATATAACAATTGACATTTAAAGACAAAATGCTCTGCAGATGCTGGGGTCAAAGCAACACGCACAATTGACTTTGTTCGGGATAATTAAGCTTGACTGTATTAACATAGTTTTCAGAAGTAAGTACCAAGTTTTTATCAGCCCCTATGTAGTAGGAATACTTCCATTTAATAACAGCCATTTTTAAAAAAATTATGTATGCCTTTGGTGGGATGAACAGAAATAGATTATTTCCTCTCATAGGGATCAGCTACGAAGAATAATCCATTTAAGTTTCCCGATGTGGAAGATGTAGAAAATAATTTTTGTTGTATCATATTGAAACTTGAACCATTTGCTACAGAGTGTGGTTGAGATAGGAGCCATTTCAACATGAGAGAAAACAAGGTAACAATTAGTAGGGCCACAAGAAGGTAACACTTTCACAGTGAGTAGTAGGGCTCTAAGGTGTTATGTTCCTTCTGTTTAAACGTACCGTGGGTTAACAGTAAAGGATCATATTCTGTAAGAATTAGAGAACTTTTATTTACAGCTGTAAACAAACACGTCTTAATCCAGCCACGTGCTGAAACATTCTGGCAATCCTGCACATGCTCAGTGCTTTGTCCAATCATGTACTGGCACATCATTGCACATGATATCACCACATCTTCCTTTCCTTAAGAAGAAAAACAATTAACAACGTTAATCAAAGCAAATACATAATTCAACAAGTCTCTATCAGTCTGTCTGTGGGTTTACGAGCATGAGTAGACCTTCTGAGTGGTACACACAGATCTTGTGTTTCCTTGTTATCATTTACATGTTTTGTCTTATCTGCATCAGTTAACTGAATCTCAGAAGAATCACATCTTTTTCTTAAAAATAAAAAACAAATAACAACATTAACCAATAAACAAATATGAACAAAACTGAAACTCTGAAGTTGGCTCTTCAATGGTAGAACACAGGAACCAAAGAGTATGAGCACAGGATTCCTTGACAGGGGTATATCAGACACACAAACGGTTTTGGTACGCTGGCCTTCATCAGACAGAACATTGAACAGAAAAGTTGGGATGTTGTGTCGCAGTTTTACAATGTTCAGGCTGAATTTGGAATATTGTTTTTAGTTTTGTTCATCCTGCTATAGGAAAGATGAAAGTAAACATAGAAACATAGAACATTGAAAGCCTACAGCACAATACAGGCCCTTCAGCCCACAATGCTGTGTCGAACATGTCCTTACCTTAGTAATTACCTAGGGTTACTCATATCCCTCTATTTTTCTAAGCTCCGTGTAGCTATCCAGAAGTCTATTAAAACACCCTATTGTATCCGCCTCCACCACTGTCGCCTGCAGCCCATTCCACGCACTCACCACTCTCTGCATAAAAAACTTACCCCTGACTTCTCCTCTGTACCTACTTCCAAGCACCTTAAAACTATGCCCTCTCGTGCCAACTATTTCAGCCCTGGGAAAAAGCCTCTGGCTATCCACATGATCAATGCCTCTCATCATCTTGTACACGTCTATCAGGTCACCTTGGATCCTTCGTCGCTCCAAGGAGAAAAGGCCGAGTTCATGCATCCTATTCTCATAAGGGACACTTCTCAATCCAGGCAACAGCCTTGTAAATCTCCTCTGCACCATTTCTATGGTTTCCACAACATTCCTGTAGTGAGGCGATGAGAACTGAGCACAGTGCAACAAGTGGGGTCTGACCAGGGTCCTGTATAGCTGCAACATTACCTCTCGGTTCCTAAACTCAATCCCATGATTGATGAAGCCCAATGCACTGTATGCTTTCTTAACCACAGAGTCAACCTGTGCAGCAGCTTTGAGTGTCCTATGGACTTGGACCCCAAGATCCCTCTGATCCGCCACGCTGCCAAGAGTCTTACCATTAATACTATATTCTGCCATCATATTTGACCTACCAAAATGAACCACCTCACACCTATCTGGGTTGAACTTCATCTGCCACTTCTCAGCCCAGTTTTGCATCCTATCAACGTCCTGCTGTAACCTCTGACAGCCCTCCACACTATCCACAACACCCCCAACCTTTGTTTCATCAGCAAATTTATTAACCCATCCCTCCACTTCTTCATCCAGGTCATTTATAAAAATCACGAAGAGTAGGGGTCGCAGAACAGATCCCTGAGGTACACCACTGGTCACTGTCCTCCATGTAGAATATGACCAGTCTAGAACCACTCTTTGCCTTCTGTGGGCTAGCCAGCTCTGGATCCACAAAGCGATGTCCCCTTGGATCCCATGCCTTCTTACTTTCTCAATAAGCCTTGCATGGGGTACCTTGTCAAATGCCTTGCTGAAATCCATATACACTACAATTACTGCTCTTCCTTCATCAATGTGTTTATTTACATCCTCAAAAAAATCAATCGGGCTCTTAAGGCATGATCTACCTTTGACAAAGCCATACTAACTATTCCTAATCATATTATGCCCCTCCAAAAGTTCATAAATCCTGCCTCTCAGGATCTTCTCCATCAGCTTAACAACCACTGAAGTAAAAATCACTGGCATATAATTTCCTGGGCTATCTCTACTCCCTTTCTTGAATAAGGGAACAACATCCGCAACTCTACAATCCTTCGGAACCTCTTCCATCCCCATTGATGATTCAAAGATCATCGCCAGAGGCTCAGCAATCTCCTCCCTTGCCTCCCACAGTAGAATGGGATACATCTCATCTGGTCCCAGTGACTTATCCAACTTGATGCTTTCCAAAAGCTTCAGCACGTCCTCTTTCTTAATGTCTATATGATCAAGCTTTTCAGTCCACTGTAAGTCATCCCTACAATCACTAAGATCCTTTTCCATAGAGAATACTGAAGCAAAGTACTCAATAAGTACCTCTGTTATCTCCTCTGGTTCCATACACAATTTTCCACTGCACACTTGATTGGTCCTATTCTCGTACATCTTATCCTCTTGCTCTTCGCATATTTGTAGAATGCCTTGGGGTTTTCCTTAATCCTGTTCATCAAGATCTTCTCATGGACCCTTCTTGCTCTCCTACTTTCATTCTCAAGCTCCTTCCTGCTAGCCTTATAATCTTCTAGATCACTATCATTACCTAGTTTTTTGAACCTTTCTTAAGCTCTTCTTTTCTTCGTGACTAGATTTACAACAGCCTTCGTACACCACAGTTCCTACCATCCTTTCCCTGTCTCATTGGAACATACCTATGCAGAACTCAACGCAAATATCCCCTGAACATTTACCACATTTCTTCCATACATTTCCCTGAGAACATCTGTTCCCAATTTATGCTTTCAAGTTCCTGTCTGATAGCCTCATATTTCCCCTTCCACCAATTAAACAATTTTCTAACTTATCTGTTCCTATCCCTCTCCAATGCTATGGTAAGGGAGATAGAACTATAATCACAATCTCCAAAATGCTCTTCCACTGAGAGACCTGACATCTGACCAGGTTTATTTCCCAATACCAGATCAAGTACAGCCTCTAATCTTGTAGACTTATCTACATATTGTCTCAAGAAACCTTCCTGAAGACACCTATCAAACTCTACCCCATCTAAACCCCTCACTCTAAGGAGATGCTGATCGATATTTGGGAAATTAAAATCTCCCTCCACGACAACCCTGTTATTATTGCAACTTTCCAGAATGTGTCTCCCTATCTGCTCCTTGATGTCCCTGTTACTATTGGGAGGTATATGAAAAAACACTCAGTCAAGTTATTGATCCCTTCCTGTTCCTAACCTCCACCTACAGAGACTCCGTAGACAATCGCTCCTTGTTTTCCTCCTTTTGTGCAGCTGTGACACCATCTCTGATCAACAGTGCCATGCCCCCACCTCTTTTGCCTCCCTCCCTGTCCTTTCTGAGACATCTAAAGCCTGGCACTCGAAGTACCCGTTCCTGCCCCTGAGCCATCCAAGTCTCTGTAATGGCCTCAACATCATAGCTCCAAGTACTGATCCACGCTCTAAGCTCATCTGCTTTGTTCATAATATTCCTTGCATTAAAATAGACACATCTCAAACCATTGGTCTGAGTGCGTCCCTTCGCTATCCCCTGCCTATCCTCCCTCTCGCACTGCCTCCAAGTTTTCTCTATTTATGAGACATCCCCCCTTCTTCCGTCTCTTCAGTTTGGTTCCCAACCCCCAGCAATTCTAGTTTAAACTCTCCCCAATAGCCTTAGCAAACCTTAATGCTGCCACTAAGGTGGAAAGAATACAAAAGAGATAAGCAGGGATGATGGCTTTGCTCAAGAGACTGAATTTTAGAAAGAAATTGAGCAGGTTAGGACTATTTGCGTTGGAGGAGTGTACAAGAATGAGGAGATCTTAAAGTGGTGTATAAAACCATGAGGGATATAGATAGGATCTTTTTTTCATAGGATGAGAAATCAGGAACTAGAGGGCGTAGAATAGGTTTAAAAAAGTGTGAGGGAAGAGATTTATAACCCTATAACCATATAACAATTACAGCACGGAAACAGGCCATCTCGGCCCTTCTAGTCCGTGCCGAACTCTTATTCTCACCTAGTCCCACCGACTCGCACTCAGCCCATAACCCTCCATTCCTTTCCTGTCCATATATCTATCCAACTTAATTTTAAACGACAGCATCGAACCTGCCTCAACCACTTCTGCTGGAAGCTCGTTCCACACAGCTACCACTCTCTGAGTAAAGAAGTTCCCCCTCATGTTGCCCCTAAACTTTTGCCCTTTAACTCTCAATGCATGTCCTCTTGTTTGAATCTCCCCAACTCTCAATGGAAAAAGCCTATCCACGTCAACTCTATCTATCCCCCTCATAATTTTAAGTACCTCTATTAAGACCCCCCTCAACCTTCTACGCTCCAAAGAATAAAGACCCAACTTGTTCAACCTTTCTCTGTAACTTAGATGATGAAACCCAGGTAACATTCTAGTAAATCTTCTCTGTAAATAGAATTTAATAGAAACCTAAGGAGCAAATTTTTCTCCTAGAGGGTAGTGACTATATGGAATGAACTGTTAGATGAAGGGGGTTGAGGCAGAGACATTAACAACATTTAAAAGCTGCTGAGACAGGTACAAGGACAGGAAAGAGGATATGAGACTAGTTGAGATGGGAGTCTGAGTTGGCATGGATTGGTTGAGCAGAAGGGTCTATTTTTGTGGTGTATGACTATGAAATAGGAATGCGGAATGATGCAGGAATAAATGGATCAATCTAGTAAAGAACCAGGTACACTGGCACTGGCACCATTGGCAGAACAACTTTCTGCTTTGTTCAAAAATAATTGTTGAATGAAAGTGAAGCAAATGGGGCAATATTGCCATCAAAAAATCCACAACAATCAGTAACCACAGATGAGTAACATTTGGAATGATTTGTTCTTTAAAGGTTCAAGAACAGTAAATATGGAAAATTAAAAAAAAAACAGCATTAGTTTGGGACAAAAGCATAACCAACACCTACTAAAGAAAGAGCATTGACCTGAAAGAATAACTGCATTACTTTTTCCACAGTTCTTGCTTACCTACTGAGCATGTCCAGTACCTTCTACTTTTCCTTCTGGAAAACTGCTGCCATTAGGAAGGAGGTACAGAAGCCTCAAGACTCACATCACCAGGTTCAGGAACAGTTATTACCCTTCAATCATCAGGCTCTTGAACCAAAGCGGATAACTTCATTCAACTTCACTTGCCCCATCATTAAGATTTCCCCACGACCTATGGACTCACTTTCAAGAATTCTTCATCTCGTGTTCTCGATACTTATTGCTTATTTATTTATTATTAATATTTATTTTTGTATTTGCACTGTTTGTTGTCTTTTACACACTGGTTGATGCCCAAGAAGGTGCAGTCTTTTATTGATTCTGTTATGGTTATTATTCCTATTATTCCATTAAGGAATTATTAAGCACATGCCGACAGAAGATGAATCTCAGGGTTGTATATGGTGGTGTATACAGTGGCATGCAAAAGTTTGGGCACCCCTGGTCAAAATTTCTGTTACTGTGAATAGCTAAGTGAGTTAAAGATGAGCTGATTTCCAAAAGACATAAAGTTAAAGATGACACATTTCTTTAATACTTTAAGCAAGATTACTTTTTTTATTTCCATCTTTTACAGTTTCAAAATAACAAAAAAGGAAAAGGGCCCAAAGCAGAAGTTTGGGCACCCTGCATGGCCGGTACTTAGTAACACCCCCTTTGGCAAGTATCACAGCTTGTAAGTGCTTTCTATAGCCAGCTCGGAGTCTTTCAGTTTTTGTTTGGGGGATTTTCACCCATTCTTCCTTGCAAAAAGCTTCTAGTTCTGTGTGATTCTTGGGCCATCTTGCATGCACTGCTCTTTTGAGGTCTATCCACAGATTTTTGATTATGTTTAGGTCGGGGGACTGTGAGGGCCATGCCAAAACCTTCAGCTTGTGCCTCTTGAGGTAGTCCATCGTGGATTTTGAGGTATGTTTAGGATCATTATCCTGTTGTAGAAGCTATCCTCTTTTCATCTTCAGCTTTTTTATAGACGGTGTGATGTTTGCTTCCAGAATTTGCTAGTATTTAATTGAATTCATTCTTCCCTCTACCAGTGAAATGTTCCCTGTGCCACTGGCTGCAACACAAGCCCAAAGCATGATCGATTCACCCCTATGCTTAACAGTTGGAGAGGTGTTCTTTTCCTGAATTCTACACCCTTTTTTCTCCAAACATACCTTTGCTCATTGCGGCCAAAAAGTTCTGTTTTAACTTTATCAGTCCACAGGACTTGTTTCCAAAATGCATCAGGCTTGTTTGGATGTTCCTTTGCAAACTTCTGATGCTGCATTTTGTGGTGAGGATGCAGGAAATGTTTTCTTCTGATGACTCTTCCATGAAGATAGTATTTGTGCAGTGCACCACCATTCCAGAGTCTGCTAAATCTTCCTGAAGGTCTTTTGCAGTCAAATGGGGGTTTTGATTTGCCTTTCTAGCAATCCTACGAGCAGTCCTCTCGGAAAGTTTTCTTGGTCTTCCAGACCTCAACTTGATCTCCACCGTTTCCGTTAACTGCCATTTCTTAATTACATTATGAACTGAGGAAACGGCTACCTGAAAATGCTTTGCTATCTTTTTATAGCCTTCTCCTGCTTTGTGGGCATCATTTATTTTAATTTTCAGAGTGCTAAGCAGCTGCTTAGAGGCTGCTGATTGTTGGAACAAAGTTGGAGGAGTCAGGGATTTATAAAGCTTTGAAATTTGCATCACCCGGCCTTTCTTAACTTAACCTTTCTTGACTGTGAACAGGCCGTAGCCCTAACAAGCTAATTAAGTTCTGAGACCTTGGGAAATGTTATCTGAGAGCTCAAATCTCTTGGGGTGCCCAAACTTTTGCATGGTGCTCCTTTTCTTTTTTTTCCACTCTAAAATTGTACAAAATAAAAATAATACACTAATCTTGCTTAAAATGTTGAAAAGAATGTTTCATCTTTAACTTTATGACTTTTGGAGATCAGTTCATCTTCTACTCACTTAACTATTCACAGTAACAAAAATTTTGACCGGGGTGCCCAAACTTTTGCATACCACTGTATATATATATATACACACTTTGACAATAAATTTACTTTGAATTTGACATTTCCAGCATCTGTCGCTATTTAGATTCTCAGCAACAGTTTGATCATGATAGTCTTCTTACAGAAACACAGCTTCACCCAAGGATATTTACATACATTAAATGAAGCATCATTTCTAATCTCCATTATTCCTGGCAGGTTTAAGAAGTGTCTCAAATGTAAGGCGTCACTGCAACCAAGTCTCAGGGAGAAATGTCTTTATGTGAAGCAAAGTGCTTCCCTGAGAAAACATAGGTTGTTATGTCACGTCGTAGGGAGTTTTCAAGGTGGTGCTGTCGGAGTTGATAATTGCATATGCTTGAGCCAAAAGGAAGTAGGAATCCCAAAGGAAAAGAACATTCAAATTAATGCAAATGGGCATAGATAGATACATCAGGAGAATCACTCTGAAGTTTCACATCAAAAATCTAATTCAAACAGAATATGTCATTAGTGCTTACATCTTAAATAAGCAGATCTTTTTTCTCTCTCAGTACAAAACATAGAGTTATGGAGTTGAACAGCACAGAAGGAGACCCTTCAGACGACCTATTCAATTGGCCCATTGAAACATTCAGGCCTCTTCCTTCAGAGAGCATCTCATTTTGTCGAATAAAAGACTAATTTATATCTACCAGCTTCATTTCTCTGGTGACTTTGTTCACAATACAAGAAGGTGCATTGAAAAAACACTTACTTGCAGCAGTGTCACAGGCACACCACATCACAAAATATACATAAATTTTACAGAATCTTTACGAGAAAGAGCATAATTTCAACGAAATAAAACAAAGTTCATTTTAATGCAAAGTGGTCAAGGTGGTGATAGTGTTGCTAAACTGGTGACTAGAGGTTTAGCTGGTAGATTCGAGAACTATAATAATTAGATAAATAATTGCTTGTAACCTGCCAATATTGAAACAGAGAATATAAGAGCAAGAGCAGGCCATTTGGTCCTTTAGATTTGCTTCATCCAACACAGCTTTACTAGTAATCCACTTCAGTTTCCCTGTCTCTGTCCTCATAGCCCTATATACTTTGGGCATTGAGAAGCAGCCTTCAAACTGGCAAATGCTTCTTTCTGGATCTAATATGCACATTGACTTTCTATATTCAAACACTTTGTGTTTCCTGAGTGAAATGTTGTTTGTTGCTATGAGGCTCTTATAAATGAGACCGCAAATTACATAAACAATTGAGAAGGACACTGCTAATTAGAGTTATTTCCCTTGATCGCCGCTTTATTCAAACCATCATTTTAACAGTGTACAAATGACTAGAGTTACGGTTTCTTACCTCCCCTGTCCCATCTGTGCACTAATTGGTTGAGCAATAGTCTCATGATGCAGAAGTTTCAAAAGCAAAATAATCAGTAAACAAATGCATTTTCAGGTGCCTCACTGAAGCCGTGAAATTGATTCACCAAGCTTTTGTCCTTAATGATATTGTCATAATTACCTCTTCCTTCATGCACACATATCTATTTGTCTCAATTATAATAATTTATTGCTCAAGTGCTCCTAATTTTTCAGAACAGGCATTCAAGTAACATGTTAGTTCAAATATGCAAGTGCAAAATGGGTATCCTTTCTCTGAAATATTTGATAGATCAGTTGAAGTGGATAAAAACATTTGCATGGAACATCATGAGGAATAACTAGAACTAGGGGACATAGCCTCAAGATTCGGGGGAGTAGTTTTAGGACGGAGATGAGGAGGAACTGCTTTTCCCAGAGAGTGGTGAATCTGTGGAATTCTCTGCCCAACGAAGCAGTGGAGGTGACCTTAGTAAATATATTTAAGACAAGGTTGGATAGATTTTGCATAGTAGGGGAATTAAGGGTTATGGGGAAAAGGCAGGTAGGTGGAGATAAGTCCATGGCCAGATCAGCCATGATCTTATTGAATGGTGGTGCAGGCTCGACAGGCCAGATGTTCTACTCCTGCTTCTATTTCTTATGTTCTTATGTTATGGTTTTTCCTGACTTTTTAATATGATAAGTTCATTCATTCATTATGTGCTGTGCAATATGATGCAGGCAAATAATGGTATTTCCATGACCATGATCGTTCTTGGCAAATTTTTCACGAGAAGTGGTTTGCTGTTGCCTTCTTCTGGTGATCCCAGCCACTACCAATACTCTTCGGAGATTGTCTCACGAATGTCAGTGGTCACATAACCAGGACATGTTATATGCACCTGCTGTTCATACAACCATCCACCCCCTGCTCCCATGGCTTGGCTTCATGTGTCCCTGAGTGGGTAGGTAGGTGCTGCATCTTATCCAAAGGTGAACTGCAGTCTAGCAGAGATAAGGAGTGCCTTACACCTCCTTTGATAGAGGTGTAACTCCACCCTGCCACACATTAAATATGATGCAGTTGCTATTTAATCAAATATCATCATCCTGATATATTATTAAAATTGTCCAGAGTTCAAAGTTCAAAGTACATTTTTTATCAAAGTATGTATAAGTTATACAACCACGAGATTTGTCTCCTTACAGCAGCCACAAAACAAGAAGACCTAAAGAACTTGTTAAAAAGAGACCGACAAATACTCAATATGCGGAGAGAGAGAAAGAAACACAAATCATGCAAACAATAGAAGCATGCAACAGCGTTCAGAGTGAAAGTGAGCCCATACACACAAAGCCGAGAGCAGCCAGAGCAGGCCACAGTGCCACAGAGAGCAGAGTACACATCGTGGAGCAGCGAGCAGAACAGGCCCAGCCCTCACCTCTGGTCCTGACACCCTGCTTTATCAATCTAACTGACCTGGCATTTTAATCATTCATGCACTGGGTTGATCCTCGCACTGGGACTCAGGTAGTGACGCATCAACACGCTCTGTTAGTACCAGAGGACATCCCTTTAAGGTGAGTGGAGGAAAGTTTAGGGGAGGTGTTAGAGGCAGATTTACATGATGGAATTTGCGTGATGTCCCTGACTACAAGTTTCCAGCAGCTGCTTTAATTTCTGCCTGTTTAGGTTGATTAGCTGCTGTAAATTATCTCTTGTGAAGGTGGATGATGAGAGAAATTGGAGATGTTAGTGGGCATGTGTGGAGAAAACATATTATGCAGGTCTTATTTTCCAAAGGCTCGTCAGAGCTGTGGATCCCAGTCCCTGAGCCACAGACATTCTGGAGAAATAACAAGTGGCATTCAGATCCGGGCTGAAACCACAGTTTTCTACTAAGATGACACAGAGATAAGTTTCACAGGATGCACCATTCACTCAACCCATCTCTGACAGCTTGTTATTAAAGCAATTAATGAAACTACAACCGAGGGTCTTTACCCATGCATTGCTCTCTTCTGTATATCTGTGAACATTTCTCACAGATGGTCTACCTTTCCTGGCAGGACTTCACTAGCTAACATGTACTGGACTACTGACATTGAGAAACAAACAGTTAACAAATTTAGGATTGCTACCACATAGTGAACTGAAATTCTGGCATAAATTATGAAGTTGTGATGTTTGAACAACTAGATCAGGGGTTCCCAGCCTGGGGTCCACAGACCCCTCAGTTAATGGTAGACGCCCATGGCATAAAAAAGGGTTGGGACCCTTTGAACTAGACAATCTGTCAAAGTAACAATTGGCACAATGGACTACATAACTTCTCTGACTGGCTCTGGGAAAGGTGGCAGCCCAGGTACAGCAAATATTCTACTTTTTCCAGTTCCTCACTATGAATATTGATACTCTTGATTGTAACATTTTAACAAGCCTGTATAAGTACATGAATAAGGTAGGGACATGCTCGGCACAACTTTGTGGGCAGAAGGGCCTGTATTGTGCTGTAGGTTTTCTACGTTTCTATGTTTCTATCTCACAGGAAGGTCATGGCCGGTGGTAGTTTCCTCAGAGTACTGCATACTCTTTCTGCTTGTGCGTGTCATCTACCTATTCCTGTTGTAGAGACATGGGATGTAGAAAGACCTTGCCAATGAATGGAAGGGATGCAGAGGGCTCTGGCCCAGGTGTGGATGAATGGGACTAGGCAGAATAACTGTTCAACATAGTCTAGATTAGGTTGATAGGCCTATTGATCTGCAGCAGTGCTGTATGACTCTATTCACGATTCATCACTTGACACACCTTTTGAAATAATTTCGTTGGCTGCTCTATTTCTCTTCTCCCTTGGTAGGCTGGGTATACAGCAAGTGTAGTTGGTAAGTATCATGCATTCGTGCACTGTGCCTAGTCCACCACAGTCAATGCTATGCCATCAATGCCTCAACAGTGAAGATCCTGGCCTCTGTGATGATATTGACATCGGTGTGTCATGGAGTCGTGCAGCACAGAAACAGGATCAGTGACACAAGAGATGGCAGAAGCTGGAATATAGAGCGATTAACAACCTTCTGCAGGAACTCAGTGTGTCGAGCAGCATCTGTGTGGGGAATGGAATTGTTGACATTTCAGATATAAACCTTGTCAGAGCTGAGATTGGAATGAGAGTTCCACTCTGAGTTGCGATGCTGGGTTTGTCTGAAACATCGTTGCCCTTTCCTCCCACAGCTGCTACTCAACCTGCTGAGTTCCTCCAAAGGCTTGTTTATTGCTACAGAGATGGACCCTTCTGCCCATCGTATCCACGCCGACCATTAAATGGTGATCTATCCAGGTGTCTGTTGATAATTTTCTAAAGAAAATGCTGGGGCTGACTTTCTAGGCTTCTGGTGTTTAGTTGATCACCAAAGTCTCATACTCCCAGAGGGGAGTCAGAATTACCACCACAGAGTAATCCGAAACTCAGGCATGGATTGTGAAGTTGTGATAATTGAGCTATTGGCGAGACAATCAGTCAATAGACAATAGGCGCAGGAGTAGGCCATTCAGCCCTTCGAGCCAGCACCGCCATTCACTGTGATCATGGCTGATCATCCACAATCAGTACCCTGTTCCTGCCTTCTCCCCATATCCCCTGACTCTGCTATCTTTAAGAGCTCTATCTAACTCTTTCTTGAAAGAATCCAGAGAATTGGCCTCCACTGCTTTCTGAGGCAGAGCATTCCACAGAACCACAACCCTCTGTGTGAAAAAGTTTTTCCTCATCTCCGTTCTAAACGGTCCACCCCTTATTCTTAAACTGTGGCCTCTGGTTCTGGACTCCCCCAACATCGGGAACATGTTTCCTGCCTCTAGCGTGTCCAATCCCTTAATAGCGATGTTGTCATAGAAGGACTTCATGCTATACTTCAACATCTCTGATTGCCTGTAGGAGAGATGGCTGCCCAGGAAGAGTAAGTATTCTACTTTTTCTAGCTCCTTACTGTCAAATTTGATGATCAGTGCTAATGATAAATCTGAAACAGGTTGATAGAGAACTTCTGATGTAAAGAGTGCTTTAACGATGCTTTTAAGAAAACAGTCATTTACTTACTGATATTAGTGTGATGGACATGATTGCTTCTTACTGCAAACGCTTGTTATGATTTTGTCAGTTGTACTAATAAATCATGGTCTGTTTCCAGGTTGGGCCCTATTTTATCTCCATTGCAGCCAGAATAGGAGATGCTGTTTTGAGAATGATGGTAGGTTTGCAAAAGTGATTAGGTTCATGAAAATTATTTTGGGAATGAAAGGCTTATGATATGAGGGGCATTTAAGGGCTCTGGGCCTGGACAACTGGAATTCAGAAGAATGAAGGAGGACTTCATTGAAACCTATCAAAGGCCTTGATGGAGTGGATGTGGAGAGGATGGTTCCTGTGGTGGGGTAGTCTAAGACCAGAGGACCCAGCCTCAGAATAGAGGGACGTCCATTTAGAATGGAGATGAAGAAGAATTTATTTAGCCGGAGAGTGGTGCATCTATCTGTGGAATTCGTTGCCACAGGCGGCTATGGAGGCCAAATCTTTGGGTATATTTAGTGCAGAGGTTGATAGGTTCTTGATTGGTCAGGACAGGAACGGATAGGGGGAGAAGGCAGGAGACTGGAGCTGAGAGGGAAATTAATTAGCCATGATGAAATGGTGGAGCAGACTCAGTGGGCCAATTGACCTAATTTTGTTCCTATATCTCATAGTCTTACGGTAACAATTTAATTTTTTCTCCTTTCTATTTCTGGGCAATCTGCAGCAGTAGGTAACCAAAATTGGAAATGCACTTACATCAAATTTCCAGTTATTTCCCTTTGGAGTTACCACACTGGCCTTGGGGCAGCGCGAGAAAATTGATCCCAGGAAGTGTGCAAACTGAAATGTTGCTATGATACAAACACCAGTGCATGCTGTAAGAAGTAATCCATGCAGTGCCTTTTGGTGTCCCTACAGCTCAAGGATGGGAGGAGCACAGAGTGAGATCATACCAAGGCTTTCTTGCAAAGTGTCCGATAATGGGATGACCTACGACTTTGCTGCATAGGCACAAGGGGATGGTAAGCACACAAGTGTGTCAGAAGGATTTTCGCAACTGAGTTATAATTTCACAAACCTCCTGGTAGGACTCTAAGACAATATTGCAGGCTACATTTTTACGCCCATTCAAGTTGGTTCAAAGTCTCTTCTCAAAGACAATCCATCTGTTAGTGCACCTTGTCCTTGGCGTTGTCACTAAGTGTCAGATTAAATTGTCTATCTCCAGAAAGGTCCTGGACTCACAATTTAGAGGCAGGAATGCTGGCAGTGGACTCCAGCAAACCTGTTGTCTGTTTCTGGAGGTTTAAGGTGGATGGAGGCTCATTAGAACTCACTTCTCTGCCTTTGCCTCATCGCTTTTGGCAGCTAAAACCCACCTTGATAATGAACTACTGCAACATCTTTTTAAATTTATGAACTCATACCATTGTTAGAAAGATGGAAACTATAAACTTCTAATCCAATGATGGAAGTGCCTTTAACTGCGTCAAGCTCAGACAAGAAATAGGTAATACAAATCTTTATTTGTTCGATACCGTTCTGCAGTTGCCTACACAATGTATCTGATGTCTCATCCTGTCAGCTTATTCACAACATTAACAAAATAAATATTAGTTGGCTCTACATTCTGCTTACTGCAATGCAGTATAAAAAGCCTGTGACTTTGTTTTCTGTCAGATTGTATATAACCAGTTGTAAACAGCACGGGAATAAAAAAAATCTGTTGTACTCAGAGAAATATCAAATGAGGTGCCAGAATCTGCAGTCTCTGAGGATCTTGAATTTTCAGCCAGGGTTAATTAATTGATTCTCTATTTCCTTGGGGTAACTTTAGATCAGCAGTTTGATAATCTGCATGCAATTCTAACATTAATTGGGAATGCAAATGAGATAGAATTGTCATGCATATTTCTTCAAGCTAGGAGCAGACTGGAATGAGCATGATATATGGATGGCTTAGAGCATTATGCAAACAGCTAAATTCTTTTAAATTTAAGAACCTTTGTAAAGTTAAACTGTCCAGTGGAAGGTATGGCTGTGCATCATATAAAGTGGCTTTAATTTCAAACAAATACTTACTGAGTCATACATAATCCTCAACCCACCAATTCTGATCTGAGTATGTTGGATGAACACTTTGTCGAGCACTTTCGCTCAGTCCACAACAGGGAGAATTTCCACATAGCCAACCATTTTAATTCCATTCCTCTTTCCCATCCCAATTTATCGGCATGTTCCCTTCTCTACTGCCATGATAAAGTCACCCACAAGTTTGAGGAGTAACACTGCATATTTCATCTGGAAAGTCACCAACCTAATGGCAGGAACATCAACTTCTCCAACTTCAGAGGTTCAAAGGTTCAAAAGTTCATTTATTATTGAAGTATATAACTCTGAAATTCTTCTTCTCCAGATAGCCACAAAACCAAGAAAGGAAAGATTAGATTAGAGTATGAGGACACGCAGTCCTCTCTTATTGTCATTTAGCAATGCATGCATTAAGAACAAAACAGCAACATGGTCATCAACCCCCAAATCCCTGCACAAAAAACACACAAAAATAGAACAGACAAGAGAAAATCTGCAGTTGCTGGAAATCCAAGCAACAAAATGCTGGAGGAACTCAACAGGCCAGGCAGCATCTAGGAAAAGAGTACAGTTGACGTTTCAGGCCGACGCCCTTCAGCCGGACTCAGAACAGGCACGTCAGTGCCCAAATCCTCCTCCCCCACATACAAAAAAAAAACAAGATAGATCAGGGGAAAAACGCAGAATATAAAAAACTATAAGACTCAAAAAACATCGATAGTTAAGTTCATATCCAAAACGCAGAAAACCTGGGTAACGTTCTCCTTGCCCAGCAGCAGCCCTCTCCCTTTCCATAGCTGAGTGATCCCACCAGTGACCAAAGGCCAGTCTTCACTCTCCGTGGCAGAGCACTCCCACTAGCAATCAAAAGGCAGTCCCCTCTCCATCGCAGAGCGACCCCACCAGTGATCAAAAGATAGGCAGCCAGCATTCACCTTCCACATTCACCTCAGTGTTTCAACCTCCCTCATTACTTTAATCGGTGAACAATGGAAGCTTTAATCGGTGAAATAGGTCGAACATTGGCTTGTGCCCCGCAGTCATCACGCAGCCTTCTCACCACGAGGTTTGCACAGGTTGCCTCTGCCTCCCAGAATCCTCTCGGAGGCTGCAGTGCGCTGAAGCACCCTAACAATCCCCAAACTGCAAATCATGAGCTCCAACAGTTCCAGGATCATACTTAAGTTGAAAAACAATCATAAAAGACATAAAAGACGCGAAGTATATGGTTTCATGATCTATCCAGAAGATGTCAACTGAAGGAGCATTGTACACTGGGACCAGTTTGACCAGAAGGTCCATCTCACATCTTACCCTTCCAGTAATTTCTCCCTCCTCCTCCTCCTTCTCTCCTTTTCCATTCTCCATTCTGGCTTCCATTTTACCCCTTCTCTCTCCTCACCTGCCCATCACCTCCCGAGAGTGCCCCTCCTCTTTCCCTTTCTCCCATGGTTCCCTCTCCTACCTCTCATAATCCTTCTTCTTCAACCCTTTACCTTCTCCACCTATCACCTTCCAGTTTCTCAATTAACCCCCCCCATCCACCTACTTTCCACCTCATCTACCCTCACCAGTCACCTTCCAACTTTAACACCACCCCCTTTCCTCACCTTCTTCTCTCTTCTTCCCCCGTCCTTTCAAGTCCTGAATAAAGGTATTGGCCCAGGACATTGACTCTTTACTGCTCTTATCGATGCAGCCTAACCTGTTGAGTTTCCTAGCATTTTGCATGTGTTCCTCTGCGTCTGGCAGCAAGCACCCATTTACATTTTGCCTGCACAGTTTTATTTACTTGATCCTACTCTATTTTATTTCTGCTGAATTTATAGTCTCTACATTCTGGCAGCTACTGCCAGATCCTGCTACTCAGCTACACACTAGGAACTAATGCAGTGGCGAACTAACTTACCAGCTAACAGACACTTCTTTGAGGTATGGATAGATATCAAAGCGCTCTCCTGGTCGCAGGGAGAGCATACAAATTTCCCGCAGCTAACACCCGAGGTCAGGATTGAACCCACGCTGCTGGAGCTCTGTGGCAGCACATCTCACTTGCTGCATTATTCATCTCCCATCTGGTTGCTGTAAATGTTCACTTGCTTTTCTGTGAAATGTCCTTAACAGAATATAATGATGTAAGTATAGCATATACCATACAGCATCATTTTAGATACATTATCATACCAAAGTTACTGGAGCTTTGACTACCTTCACAGAGCAGTACACTAACATAGTGGGCTTCACTTTGCTTTACAGTGCTACCAATCATCAATCGAGGTTCAATTCCCACCACTGCCTGTAAGGAGTCTGTATGTTCTCCCTCTGACCACAAGGTTTTCGCCTGGGCACACTGATTTCCTCCCATATTCCAAGGTATACAGTTAGGGTTAATGAGTTATGCTATATTGACGCAGAAAATGTGTTGACACTTACGGACTGCTCCCACCACGATCATCGCTGATTTGATTTATACAGACAATGCATTTCACTATATGTTTCGATCCGCAAGTAAAACAATTTTTTATTGTTCTTCAATAAAATATGTTTTTTTTTGATGGCTTTATCCCTAGTGGCAGGTAGCAGATGTGACCGATTTGTAGATAAGATTTTGCATTTACTTACTCGACTCACGTTTTAGTTGGGTTTTCACATGCCTCTTCTAATCTCTATCATTTGGCTCAATCTGCACTGGTTTCTACTCATGACTTTATCAGAAACCTTACGTTTTGACAAGAGAGACTTCAACCTTCTCTGAGCTGTCAACCCAAGGTAAATTATGTCAGATGCACACTCCTCTGTTTAGCTTCCTGCTAGTGTACACCAACCTCCAATGAGGTATTACTTGGAAATCTTTCTGCCTTATACAATTTCACTTCCATTTTCTCTTTCTGCAGGAACATGATGCATGGAAGCTCTTCTATGTTGGGAATGACAATCAATCCAGCTATCTGAGACAGCAATCCATGTTCATGCAGATGTCCATGGTCCAACACATCTTGCATAATTGATCAAGGCTGGCACATTAAATGTAACAAAAACTTTTCATTTGCTTGCTTTGCCTTTGGGGAACATATTAGGTTGCAGATTATAGATTCTAAATTATAGGTTTCACAATGTGAGAATTCAAACTTCCCTCTGTCCTGCAACTGATCACTTCATCCCATATAACCTTTCAAGTCTCTATCCATCTTTTTGATAGATCTCCAAACGTAATTCAATATCCCATTACTGAGTGGTTACAGATGCCCACAGGAGGTTGGGCAGAGGTTACTAGATTCTTCATTGGCCAGGGCATGAAGGTATATGGGGGGGGGGGGTGGGGGAGGAGGCAGGAGATTGGGGTTAAGAGGAAAAATAGATCAGCCATGGTGAAATGGTGGAGCAGACACGATGGACCAAATAGCCTAATTATGCTCCTACATCTTATGGTCTTATGGTCTAGGATCCTCTCATTCTATCAAACTCTCCATACCTTTTTGACCCCACTGATCCCACCCATTCTGCATTCAGCAGCCTATCAGACACAGTATTTCAATTTAGTTTTTGGAAGCATTCAGGAGGAAGAATGTTCTAATATCACGAGTAGTTTGGTAAATGATCTATCTGACTTTGTCAATCTTATGTAAAATTATCAAAATGACTCACAAACAATACCTGTATTCAATACTTCAGATAAGCCTTCCACCAGATTATCATCCCAGACAATTTTTATGTTTGTTTTTATTCCTCTGTTTGTACAGAACTTTACAACATCTATGATGTTCAACATTGTGATTTGCATCAAGACAGACAATTTGGATCCTATAACCAAATAACTTGGCTAAAGTTGTGCCCTCATACCTTCTACAAATACTAAACACTTTCACCACTAAACATCAGTATTCTGGCAATTCATCCATCTACAGAATCTGTAGAATCTCTTGGGTTTATCACTCAATATATTCTACCTAACACTACACTACATCCACTTCCATAACTGAGGCAATAATTGTTAGGTTAGCTCAGTTTTTGTTTAGTTCGTCTGGACCAGACTGAGTTTGACTGACTGCGTCAGTTCCTCAAATTGCTTATCTATCTCCTTCAAGTGCACCTGTAATAGCAGCATTCTATACTTCTAACATTTCCTTCATTACAACTCTGCAGTTCCTTTCTGACTTATTTGTCACCCTTGTTTTTTGCCTCCTCACAAATGGTTTTTAATGGATCAGTTGTTGGCACGCCTACGTGAGTTGAAGACTGCCAATAATGCTAGCCCAAAGATACACTCACAAATATCAATGTTCACACTTCAGTGAGAGTTCTGAAGGAAGCTTGCACTGTTGGAGACATTGTTTTCTGGATCAGATGTGAAACCAGCTTCTCGTCTCAGATGAACCCCAGATGATCTCTTGGCATTGCTTCTGAGGGAAATCCAGGATGGTGTCTCATTCATCAATGAAAAGAGATAAAGCCCACAGGAAAAGGAATCTTAAGGGTCGTACGTGGTGACATGTATGTACTCTGATAATAAATTGTATTTTGAATGTTACTTTGAAAAAAGCGATGCAGAGGATTACAGAGAGGAGAAAGGACTTATCTCCGGTGTCCCAGTGAATATTCATCTTTCAATCAACATTTCTAAAACAGATAACCTATGCATTATCAGGTTAAAATTTTATAGCAACAAACAAAGTGCTAGAAGGACAGCTGGTCAGGCAACATTTGTAGATTTGTGGATTGAGAACATTTCCCTCCTCAAATGCTGCCTAACCTATTGAGTTCTTTTTCCTGCTCTTTTTTAGAGTTTTTCCTGCAGCCCCTTGAATTTCCAGGTCTGGCTGCGCAGAAATCTGTTTCTCTATTTTCTGTGTTATAGAACAGCACATTTTAGAAGTATAGCATTAGCTATGAGGTAAATTGGTATGTCCTAAAAGGGACATAAGATATATCATTTTAATGCATTTTAAAAAAAATCTTTCCCAATTCAAAGACATTCATAATTTCAAAGACCTTCATTAGCTCATTACTCAGAAGTTCAAGATTTCCTAATATTACATTTACTCATGATATCTACATTACAATATCTTTGTTGCAGGAAATAGAAGTTTAATTTGCACCATGTCAATTTCCCCTGTTAAAGTATAATTGCTTATAATAAAGCATAATAGTTTTTAGGGACTTCATAAGTGGATGAAAGTATAGCATCATATCTTTGCAGAATTAAATGCCTCATATAATTAGAGTTAGGTTTTTTAAATTTATGGATTTTTATGATAAATGGAACCAGTTGATGCTCCTAAAATTATTAGATTTTCACTTTTATGTTGTCCGTTTCCTTTCTCTGTTGGGATTTCCAGAAGGTGCAGAGTAAAAATTATGGTAACTGCAAGCAAAAGTATAAGTAATGGAGCCAAGTTCAATATGCATCCACTGTTGCATTGCACACTTCTGCCCCAATTATTCTATGACTCAATCAGTATGCAGGCTTGTACCATCCAAGACTTTCTGAGGAAAGAAGACAGCTCGCACCCTGAACTCAAAGCAGGTCAATTAAAATCTGAGCCCAAAGCTGTGGAATCCACTAAACTCTACTAATCCCCTAGCCTTTGAAGTATTCCTTAATATTTGAAAATCTGGCTTCATGGAACAAATTTTTCATTTCTCCTACTTAGCCTTGGTAGCAATTGTTTATCGTTGCACTCGTATGGTGTCTCTGGGGATAATTCGCCATATTATGGGGTGCTTTATAGAAGCAAGATGTTGTTGTTGAACCCCTTCACTAGTTTATTCAGGCTAATATTAAGCTTGAAACAAATGGGATAAAAGACCTGTTAAATCAACATACAAAACAAAATTGGAAAGAATATTTGAGTACATGGGGCTATGTCCACTCTAGACTGGATCATTTTGAAAACGCTGGTTTTGCATAAAAACGATAGGCGTCCACACCAGGGGTTTTGAAGATATCTCGGTCCACATTAAAGCAGGTATTTGGGCAAACCTCCTCCTAGTGGGCATGCGCAGGACACATCTACAGAAAACAAGCAAAGAGGAAACAGTATACTATTTCCGTTTCCACAGCGGCGTTGTGCTATTCCCATTGGTCAAAAACTAGGGTACCTACAACAACAGCGAAAGAAAGTTTTCAACAATGTCAAAGAAAACCTCCGCTAGAAAAAGCAGACGGGACTTCTTCGTTTGGACAGACGATGAAGTCGAGTGGTTTCTGCGAGTTACAAACGACTACAAAGTCAGCAAAGCAGTGGAGAACGTGGACTGGGAGTCGTGTCAAACCAAATACAATGACATAAAGTAAACAACACACGCATGAAGCCATCCGCCATTGTTGTTGTGGTGTTGGAGGTTGCGTTAAAGAAAACAATGAAATGCCGTGCTGCCGTCACCATCTGTTCCAGCACGTCATGACAGCGTCTTTAAAAAGTGCCGGTTACCCCTTACACACTACACCACCCAACCGGCGTTTTCAGATTTACACACTCTGGAGAGCGTTTTAGAAAAGTTCCATTTTCGGGGGGAGGAAAAGGTCATTTCAGTGTGGATGGAGGCTCAAAACGAAGAGAAAAAGCTTCGGTTATGGATTTATCCGGTCTAGTGTGGACATAGCCTTATATAACGCTGAGAATTAAGCTCATTAGAAGAGCTCTCTGGTACGCAATTACTGTATAAAGGCATAAAGCCCTGTTAATGTAAACCATATTGGATAATGTGCCTGTGCGCAGGAATGTCACCTGTAGATCTTTAATTAATGAGGCACCAATAAACAATTATAGCCTTCTACAAAGACCACTTGGAATTTTTATACCTTCAACACATCCACGATTGAACTCTGCAGATGACAAATTTTGGGCATGACGTTCTAACTGTGCTGTGCGCAGTCAGCAGCAGACTTTCAGCATCTCAGCTGATTTTGCCAAATTTCTTTTGGAATCAATTCAGTTACAATTCAATGTGTTAAACAGTGAAACAAATTTAAAGATTCCTATAGAATGGATTGTTCAAGAAATTGTACATTATTTTCACATGGCTGAATTGATGAGATTCATATCCTAGCTTTGGATCTCCTTCCTAAACAACTTTTTCTTTCTTTTCCTCTTTAAGATGTCTTTTGAGTAAGCTTTCGACTAAGCTTTTGGCAAACTTTCATCGGTTTTAATGCATGAAGATAAAGGGGAAACTAGGGAAAGAAGGGATCATTACACTGTCAAAGTTGATTGCATACCTGAAGTATAGCAATCAAGTTCAAGTTCATTGATATTTCAACTGCATACATACTGCCAAATGAAACAATATTCCTTTGGACCCAAGTGCAGAACACAGCTCATGTCGTATTACTCACACACAACACCAAAAGTAATACTACCACGAATAAATTAACAAATAATAAGTTGCACTTATGACGCAAGTTATAAAGTAAACAGTATAACACTGCTGGCACTTCACATGTGATGAGAAATTGGTGGTGGCAAGGAGTTTAGTAGTCAAATTTCAGAGTAAATTTATTATCAAAATACATAGTCTATATGTCATTATTTTCAACCCTGAGGTACATTTTCTTGTGAGCATACTCAATAAATACAATAACCATAATAGAATTAATGAAAGATTGCACCAACTGGACAGACGACCAATGTGCAAAAGACAAAACACTGTGCAAATGCCAAAGGCAAGAAAAGTAATAAATAATCATAATAATAATAAAGATAAAACATATGAAACACCCTAGTTTCTTTGGCTGCGTAAATCTGGGGAAGACACACTCAAGTCCTGCCAGACTCATGAGATTGAGACGGCTGCTCCCACCCCAAACCCAGGTTTGTGTGGATGCTGTGTAAATTGCTACCCTGTTACAAAGCAGTGCCACAAAATAACAGACAGCACACTGCATATAACTAAATTATATTTATGAATCTTAACTGAAGGGTTAGTAAAGAATAACAAAAAAGAAAAGGGTCCATTCTAATTATACAGTCAAATGTGCACAAGTTGGAACTCATTTTGAACTTCTCTGTCATTTGCGAGCTGGGCCCTCAATCTGCGTGAACGCCCACACCACCTTCCGAATGTCGCTCGCAATCCATCTCGATCAAACAGGTCTCCCACCAAATCATATGCTACAACTGGTTCTCCCCAGCATCTTCTCTCTTCATCTCCTGATGAACAAAGGCCCAAGAACAATCTTATTGTCCCTCATCAAGAAAACCTCCCGCTAATTGGGTGGCACACATTCCACATCATCCCTTATCTTCAACAATAACCCAACAAACTGAAAGCAGAACAGAGCTGCTAAATGAAATATCTACAACATAACAGTAAAGATGTGAACCAGGGCATTACACATATCTTTTACCTAACGGGGAAAGCACAAAAGATCCATCAAAATATCAACCTATCACTTGTTTACAAACTATATAAAAATTATAACATCATGTTTCTTGCAACTAATCACCACTCACTTAGATAACCATAATATATTCACAGAAGAGCAAAATGGATGCTGTAAGGGTATGAAATGATGTAAAGACAACTGATAATAGATTCCGTAATTCTAAATCAAGCCCGGCAGAAAAGCAGAAATCTCTCATGTTGCTGTTTTGACTATCAAAAGGCATTTGACTCTGTCCCACACTCATGGTTAATAGAAGTTCCAAATATATATAATCTACAACCAATACTTTAGAAATTTCTGCAACATCTGATGAAGCATTGGCATACTATAATCACCCTATCTATTAACAACCAGAAAAGAACTACCACCGTTATCAAAATAAATTGAGGCGTTTTCCAAGGTGACTCTCTAAGTCCACTATGGTTCTTTCTAGCTTTAAACCAACTCTCTAATTTACTGAATTGGATGAAAATTGGGTATCAAATCAGAAACAAAATAAGCTATACCTTAACACGCCTTCTGTACATGGATGATTTAAGATTATATTCTCCTTCATTAGTTAAATTAGAACAATTAGCTCAAATAATAGAACTTCTTTCAAAAGATATAAACATGACTTTGGACTGGATAAATGCAGAACATTAAACATAAAGATGGGTGCAATAGAACTAACAGAATACAAAACAAAACAGCAGGATACAATACAACCAACAGATGAATATGGAACATATGAATATCTGGAATATCAACAAGAAAAGAACATAGATCATAGTGTGATAAAAGAAACATTTTTGACAGAATTTACTTCAAGGCTAAAGGAAATCTGCCAAACTGAGCTCAACACTAAAAATGTAACAAGGTCTATAAACACTTTTGCTATACCTATATGAATGCATAATATCGTCGTCCAAAACCAATCTGGAAAATTTACAAAGAAGAATAAGTACTGAAATGACAAATTTCAGAAAACATTATGCATCTTCAAATGCTTTTAGATTAATACTACCTGGACAGAAGGGGTAAGAGGAATAACAGACTAAAAATCTACTCAACAATCAGATAAAATTTCTAGGGATATACTTTCATCAACAAAAACAGCATTCAGCGCTCCACACAAGCAAATGCAATTCTGATAAGAAATATATACCACTAAATTTAAGTTAGAACACAGCCCAGAAAAATGAAGACATTATCACCATTGAAGAAAAAGTTAACCAATGGAAGAGCATGACCCTCCATGGAAGACATCCCCTCGATCTGAACAGTCTAGATGTTGATAAGAACGTATCGAACACCTGGCTCAGAGTTGGAAATCTCTGTATTGCAACAAGGTTCCTTGTTGCAATACAGGACCAGACTGTTAACTCCAAAAAATATCGAAAATACACAATAAAAGACTAACAAATTCAAGATGATAAATGTATAAAATGCTGTGAAAACCAGAAACAATCCAACACATAACAGGATCCTGTAGCAGTTTAACACAATCTGATTACTTACGCAGGCATAATCAAGTGGCAAACAATATTCATCAAAATCTTGTTTTAAAATACAAACTCATAAAAGAAAGCATACCTTAGCATAAATACAAGCCTCATCCAGTTTTAGAGTCAGAATACCACAAATTATAGTATGACTGATCAGTTATTACAGATGGATGATCCATAACAATTGTTCTGATATAATAATACAGGATAAATAAGCAAGAACAATTTATTTAATATATGCAGTATAGCCATTCCAAACACAGACAACTTATGGAAATTAGTAAGTGATAAACACCAGAAATATGCTGAATTAAGAGAAGAAGCTGAAAGACGTAATAATGAACAAGGTATACATTGACCCGATAGTAACATCTACTGGTGTCATCCCAAAGGCACTACACAATAGCATTAAACAATTAGCGCTGCATAATAATATATATGTAAATCTTCAGAAAGCCACAATGCTAAACACCACTAGAATAGTCCAAAAGTTCCCAGCATTCAACAAGTGATGTACTCAGCTATGCCTGTACCTCAGGTTTTACCAGCTTGAGCTGAGAAAAAATAAATAATATTAATAATAATAATAAATAAGCAACAAGAAATAAATAATCCTTGAAAGTAAGTCCATAGCATGTGGGAACAGTTCAGTGATGCGGTAAGTGAACGAAAGGTAACCCCTTTGGTTCAAGAGCCTGATGGTTGAGGGGTAATAATTGTTCCTGAACCTGGTGGTGTGACTTCTGAGGCTTCTGTACATTCTTCTTGATGGCAGCAGCAAGAAGAAAGCATGACCTGGGCCTAGGGGAAAATGCTAATTCCAATCCTAACAGTTCTTAACCTATTGCAATGGTACCTCCTGCTTGTTGGTAGAGGATCAAAGAGATTGTTGGACAGATGGGAGGGATTATTGACAATCCTAAGGGCCCTGCGTATGCAGCACCTCTGATAAATACCTCAGATAAGTGAAAGAGAGATCCTGATGACCCTTTCACCAGTCCTCCCAATCTTTTGTAGTGTCTTGTGGTCAGATGCTTTGCAATGCAGCTGGTGTGCTCCTGTAAAAATTGCTTAGAATGGTGGGGGGAGGGGTGGAGCCTCACTCACCTCAAACTCCTCAGGAAGTGAAGGAGTTTGTGCTGTGCTTTCTTGACTAAAGAGTTATGTTGAAGGATCAGGTGAAGAAAACAAAATCAAAGTGCAAAGTGGACCTTGATACCTTTTCTATTTTCTAGTCTTTATTGTTCTCTACACTTAGCTGTTTCAGCTCCCATATTAGGTTTGAACTCAAGGCTATTGTGAATTTGTGGTTCCATCTATTTGAAAGGCAGTGGGAACAATTCACTTAGGACAAGCAAATTTGGGGATGGCTTCAGGATCAAGTGTGCTGAAGAGGAAGTCTGTCCATCAACTCTTCAGAGGTGAGTTTGTCCAGGATTATATGTGAGCTATTACCATTTTGATTTAATTGTATCAGGAAAACTTTTCTTTTCCTGAATGTGAGAGATGCTCTTTAACAAAAGTGATGTCTGACATAAATAAGTTAGTATTTGCAGTAAAATACTGATTTTCACATCAGAGGATCAAAATGGTTGTTAATAACATCGCAGGTAATAAAAACAGAAAATGGTAGAAGTACTCAGAAGGTCTGGCTGCATCCGTAGGCAGAATGCATGAGAGCTGATGATCAGTGAGTCCATTAGTTGAAAACTCAATGTCTGCAAGTCTATATCAGGGATAATCCTCAAAGTTGGTGAGACCCAGCGTTGGAGGCCTGTGTGAGTACAGAGTTTGAGGCCTGGAATTCAAATTTCTAGGATCCATGAGTCTTGGGGTCGATACTGAAGGCTGAATCCCAAAAGCTGAAGACCAAAGTTGATGCTTAGTTGTCAAGACTCCTGAGTCAGTATGTCCAGAAGTCAGAGGGCTGATATGTATGAGCCTAAGAGTCAGGCCAGGGACTGGAGTTGGATGGCTGGAAGTGGCCTGTCTGGGAACTAGAGACCTGTCCGTGTGTGTGTGTGTGTGTGTGTGTGTGTGTGTGTGTGTGAGAGAGAGAGAGAGATTAGGTGAGAAGGAGAACAGTGACTTGCTTTGCTGTGGTTTTATTTTATTGCATTGTTGTTGTTATTGTTCTTATTTATGTTGATCTTCTGAATATTGTGTGCTGACTATATTGGCGTGGAATGTGCAGCAAGATTTGTAGGCTGCCTCCAGTACAACCTTAGATTGTGTTGGTTGTTAGAGCGAAGGTCATATTTCACTGTCTGTTTTGTGGGACACGTGATAAATAAATGAATCTGAATCTGTGGTCAATAGGTTAGAGTTTGAGAGGCATGGAAAATTAAAGTGACAAGCAATAAGAGGCTTGGAGTTTCCCCTGTTGACTGAGTGCAGTTGCTCTGCAAAACGATCACCCAAACTGCATTTGGTTTCTCCAGTGCAGAGGAACCGCATTGAGAACATTGAATGTAGTATAGTCGAATGGAATGAGTACATGTGATCTACTGCCTCACCTGAAAGAGGTTAATAATATCTTACCTATTTATCTCTGTAAACTCGTGAACTACCTCAGCTCATAGTTGTTGATAGTACTGGTGGGTGGGGGGGTGGGGGGGGGGAACGCTCAACGCCTTGGCCCAACATGTTGGTCTTCTTCAGGCTGATGGTCAAGCTGAAGTCCTGGCAGGCTCTTGAGAAGCTGTCCATGAGGCGTTGCAGTTGCTCTTCAGAGTGTGTTGCCAATGCTGCATCGTCTGCAAACAACATGTCCCTGATGAGTACTTCACGAACCTTGGTTTTCGCACTGAGCCGGGACAGACTGAACAGCCTCCTATCCGATCTGGTGTGGAGTTAGACACAATCAGTTGATCTTCCAAAGGCGTGCTTCAAAGGCGTTCACGAGTTTACATACCTTGGCTCCACCATCATGGACAGCCTCTCTCTAGACCCCGAGATCAACAGACGGATCGGATGAGCAGCCTCAACATTCGCCAGGCTGACAAAGAGAGTCTGGGAGAATAGAAAGCTGGCGATGCACACCAAGGTTGCAGTCTACAGTGCCTGCTTTCCTCAGCACACTGCTTTACTGCAGCAAGACCTGAAGCCTTTACTCCAGACAGGAGCGGCGTCTCAACGTCTTCCACCTTCGCAGCCTGAGACACATCCAGGACATCAAGTGGGTTGACCAAGTCACCAACAATGAGGTCCTGGCACGTGCCCAGATACCCAGCCTCTTCACCCTGCTCTAACAACGCCGTCTCCGCTGACTGGGCCACGTACACCACATGTCAGATGGGAGGATCCCGAAAGACCTGCTGTACGGGGAACTGGCCTCCGGCAAGAGAGCACAAGGGTGGCCCCATCTTCATTTCAAAGATGTCTGCAAGAGAGACATGAAGTCACTGAACATGAACGTTGAGAGGTGGGAGGACATCGCAAGTGATCGCTCCCACTGGAGGCTGGAACTACGCAGAGGTCTAAAAAGAGAAGAAGAGAAGCTGAGGCTTGCTGCTGAAGAAAAGCGCACTCGTCGGACAAACAGCACCAAGATAACACTGGAGGACAGTGCCTTCAAGTGCAGTCGCTGCAGCCAAGACTGTCACTCCCGTGTGGGCCTCTACAACCACAACAGACACTGCTCTAACACAGACTGAAGCAAGACTTTCCAGGCGCAGATCCATGGTCTCACAAGACTAACAGATGCCACAAAATTTATCTCTGAGCAATAGAGGTCAATAAAATCCCAAATGGAATGTGGGACCCTAGTAATAATTAATATTACCCAAGATATCAGAAATATATATACTTCCCACTAATGATAGTGGTACCATAAGATTATTTTTTATCTCTGCAAATTTTTCACAGCTGGATGCTACCGGGAACCCTCCCTTTCCTCATTGTGTGATGGATACAGCCAAGTCCATCTCAAGAAAAACTCTCCACGCAATTAAGTACCCTTATGTGGAGCACTGCCACAAGAAACATCATCAATTATCAAGGATCCCCACCATCCAAGCCATGCTCTCTTCACACTACTACCATTAGTCAGGACGTACAAGAGCATTAGGTCCAAAACCACCAGGTTCAGGAACAGTTATTTACCCTTCAACAATCACGTTTCTGAACTAACATGGATAACTTCACTTCCCTTAACACTAAACTATTAACTGGTTGCATCACAGCCTGGCATGGAAACCCCAATGCCCTTGAATCGAAATTTCTTCAGAAAGTAGTGGACAGAGCACAGTCCATTACAGGTAAAGTCCTCCACTCCACTGAGCATATCTTCATGAGGTGCTGTTGCAGGAAAGCAGCGTCCATCATCAAGGACTCCCACCACCCAGGTCATGCTCTCTTCTCACTGCTCCTATCAGGAAGAAGATACAGAAGCCTTAAGACTTACACTATCAGGTTCAGAAACAGTTATTACCCCTCAGCCATCAGGCTCTTGAACCAGTGAGGATAACATCATTCAATCTCACTTGCACCATCATTGAAATGTTCCCACAACCTAGGGACTCACTTTCAAGGATTCTTCATTGCACGTTCTCAATATCTATTGCTTATTTATTTACTATTATTGTACTTGTTTCTCTTCTGTACTGTATTTGCACAGCTTGTTGTCTTTTGCATATTGGTTGTTTGTCTGCACTGTTGGGAGTGGTCTTGGATTTACTGAGCATGTCCACAAGGAAATGAACCTCAGGGTTGTATAAGGTGACTTATCTGTACTTTGATAGTTAAGTTACTTTGAAATTTGAACTTCGAGCTAATTTCACAACCCACTGAAGCACTTTCAAGGATTTGATGACTCAAGTTCTTAGTACTATTTATTTTATATTTTATTTGCACATTGTGTTTTCTTTTGCATATTGGTTGTTTGTCAGTCTTAGTTTCTATATAGTTTTCATAAATTCTATTGTATTTCTTTATTTTCCTGTAAATTCATGCAAGAAAATGAATCTCAATGTAATACATGGTAACATATACGTACATTGACATTAAATTAACTTTGACTTTGAAAGCAAGGGGGGGGCCAAGAAGAGAAAAAAATGGAGGAAGCAATGTACGTGTGTGTGTGTGTGTGTGTGTGTGTGTGTATTTCATAAAATTCCATTAAATTCTGAAATGCTGAAATTGAATGGCAGAGATGTCAGTAATCATCAATTTATGTGTGCATGTTCTCTGAACAGCAGAAATTAAGGTGAGAGTAACAATAACTTGTTCTAGCCTTTCTCAGTGGAGGAATTGATGATATAAGGATATAAGAACAGATTTTACCTCCTGAGAATAAATTACTTTGATTCTGGGCCCTATAGCTTTTATTTATTGGTTACCAAAATTGTAAATATTGGCTCAAAATCTTCTCAACACATAGAGATTGTTCATGTGCAAATGAATTGGAAGAGAGATTTTTCATATTGTAATAAGCCTGATTAAATGAAATAAATTTCCTTTCTTCACAGTTTTCTCCTCTTTGTGTTTTGTACTGAGCTGTGAGTCTCTTAGAAACCACACACTGATTAGTGTATGAGCAGTGTATAATTTTAAATCCTGAGTACAGCACTGCTAATTTGTTAAGGATGTCAAAAACTTCAGCTGTGACAAAATCTCTGCGCTATCTTGGAATCGAAGAGCTTTAGTAATGTTAGGAAGACGTATTGAACACAAACACTTGGGAAAATGAATAAGGATTCATGAAGCTGAAGAATAACATCCAGTTGCTTCCTGAAGAGTTATCAGTAAAGGTCAGTGCACAGGTAACACTGAAGAAGATATATCAGTGTTACAGAGAAAGAGAAAACTGCAAAGTAGAAAATGAAAAAGTCGTGATGTACTGTTCATGGATTCAATGGGGTACAAATTATTAAAAACATCATCTGGATTCTCAACAATTGCCTGAGACCAGAACTTACTGAAGGCCAGAACTCAGAAATACAAAAAAGTGGTTCACGAGTTGGTGAGACTGGAGTTTGAGGCCTCGTGTTCAGAGACTCACCACCAGTGAGTCTGGAGTTCAAGGTTGCGTTTTCAATGATCAGCATGTCTTGGGACTGATGCCGAAAACTGAGGCCAGAGGCCGAATGAGAAGTCCAGAAGTCAAGACTTGTTAGCTGGAGCGAAGCCCTTGAATCTGTGCGAGTCTGTTATGGAGGTTGAAGCTCGCTGTCTGCAGGCCCAAGTATGTATCTGCTGGAGGCCTGTCCTGGGGTTAATGGACTGTGTATCAAATATGTTGGTTGTTAACTCAAATAATGCAGTTCATTGTATGCATTGATGTACATGTGATGAATACATCTTAATCTTGAATCTTGAGACATTAAAACAGGGAAAAATTAATAATATGAATTAAATGTGAGAGATGCTCTAAAGCCCTATAAGCCTATTCCAACTTGCATGCCTCATCCTGTACCTTAAACTACCTTGGCACCTGGTCTCTATATCCCAGAATTTTCTCACTGCTTTTACCAGCCACAGTCAAAGAGACTCCTAAAGCTTTTTAACCCTTTCTCTTCTTCCCTTTCCTGCAGCACAGATGATCTGTATGTATGACATGCAAGAAAGGTTTTTCATTGTACCTCAGTACATGTGACAATAGTAAACCATTTTACCAATTTAAAGAAATGTTATAGAAACATAAAATCATAGAACTGTACAGCACAAAATAGCCTGTTTTGACCCACGTTGTCCAAGCTGACCATCATGAATGGCATGGTAGCATAGTGGCTAGCAAAACACTTTACAGTACCAACAACCTGGGTTCAATTCAGCACTGTCAAGGTTAGGGCGACACTAGTACAGCTCAGGGCGCAGTGTTCTGAATTAAATTCCGGAATTGTCTGTAAGAATGTTTGTACGTTCTTCTCATTTGCACATGGGTTTCCCCAGGATGATCTGGTCTCCTCCCGCAGTCCAAAGACATATCATCTAAAAGGTTAATTGGTCATTGTAAATTGTCCTTTGAATAGGTTAGGGTTAAATAGGTGGGCTGCTGGGCACTGTGGCTTGTTGGGCTGGAAACGCTTGTTCTGCATTGTATCTCTAAATAAAGTAAAAATAAAACAAAAGAAAAGAATTATCAAGCTCCAGGGCAGCTTCTATCCTTCTGTTATATTGAAGGTACATCTTATACAATAAGGATGAACCCACTTGAATTATTATCTATCTACAATACACTTTCTCTGTGACACTATATTCTGCATTCTGTTATTGTTCTTCCCTTGTACTGCCTTGATATACTTACAGTGCCTATAAGAAGTATTCACGTGCCTCGGAAGTTTTCATGTTTTAGTGTTTTATGACAATGGATTTCATTTGGCTGTTTTGACACTGATCAACAGAAAAGAATCTTTTGTGTCAAAGTGAAAACAGGTCTCTACAAAGTGATCTAAATTAATTACAAATATAAAGCACAAAATAATTGCCGCCTAAGTATTCACCCCTTTAATATGGCACACCAAATCATCACTGGTGCAGCCAATTGGTTTTAGAAGTCACTTAATTACCTAAATGGAGATCTGTTTTTGGAGACAGTGTGCAGTCAAGGTGTTTCAATTGATTGTAATAAAAATACACCTGTATCTAGAAACTGCAACTGCTGGAGAGTCAGTATCCTGGCAAAGACTACACCACGAAGACAAGAAACACCCAAAGTAGCTCCACAAAAAGGTCGTTGAAAAGCACAAGTCAGGAGATGGATACAAGAAAATTTCCAAATCACTGAATGTTATTTGGAGTATAGTTAAGTCAACCATCAAGAAATGGAAAGAATATGGCACAGCTGTAAATCTGCCTGGAGCAGGGCATCCTCAAAAATTGAGTGGTTGTGCAAGAAGGGGACTAGTGAGGGAAGCCACCAGGAGACTGAAGACAACTCTGGAGGAGATAGAACCTTTAGTGGCTGAGATGGAGAGATTGTATATAGAACAACTGTTGCCTGGGTGCTTCACCAGTCACAATTTTATGGGACAGTGGCAAAGAGAAAACAACTGTTGAAAGAAACTCACATAAAATCTCAGCTAGAGTTAGCCAGAAGACATGTGTGAAACTCTGAAGTCAGCTGCAAAAAGGTTCTATGGTCTGATGAAACCAAAATTGAGCATTTTAGCCTTCATACTAAATGCTATGTTTGGCATAAGTCAAAAGCCACACCATCAAAAACACACCATCCCGACCATGAAGCATAGTGATGGCTGCATCATGCTGTGGGGATTCTTCACTGCAGAAGGCCCTGGAAAGCTTGTGACAGTAGAGGGTAAAATGAATACAAGCAAAGTACAGGGAGATCCTGAGGGAAAACCTAATGCAGTCTGCAAGAGAACTACAATTTGGGAGAAGATTTGTTTTCCAATAAGACAATGACCCTAAGCATAAAACCAAAGCTACACAGGAATGGCATAAAAACAACAAAGTTAAGTCCTGGAGTAGCCAACTCAGAGTCCAGACCTCAATCCAAATGAGAATTTGTGGCTGGACTTGAAAAAGGCTGTTCACTCATGATCCCCATGTAATCTGACAGAACTTGAGCAGTTTTGTAAAGAAGAATAGGGAAAAATAGTAGTGCCCAGATGTGCAAAGTCAATAGAGACCTATCCACACAGGCTGTAATAGCTGCCAAAGGTGCATCTACTAAATACTCACTTGAAGGGGGTGAATACTTATGAAATCAATTAGTATTTTATATTTGTAATTAAATTAGATCACTTTGTAGAGACATATTTTCACTTTGACACCAAAGAGTCTTTTTCTGTTAATCAGTGTCAAAAATAGACAAATCAAATCCACTATGATGCAATGTTGTAAAACAATAAAACATGAAAACTTCCAAGGGGGCGAAATACTTTTTTGGCACTGTATGTTGTGTGATGATCTGTGTGGATGGTGTGCAAAATAAAGTTTTGCCTGTATGTGCAACAATAATTTAAAAAATTACCTGGGTAATCGTGAGTCTAAATCCTGGAACTCCCTACATAAGGATCAAGGATCAACTTCATTCACCACATACATTTACATGTATTAAGAATTTCCCATGTCATGTTGTCACTACATGCAACAAAAGTTCAAAGTACATTTATTATCAAAGTATGTACATATTATTTAACCTTGAGATTTGTCTCCTAACAGACAGCCACAAAACAAAGAAACCCAAAGAACTCAATAAAAAAAGTCCACCAATGTTCTGAGAGAAAAAAAAATTATACAAACAATAAATGCAATAAACAACGACAACCTTCAGCAATTATAAAGATAAAGAATTATGTAAAATATAAAGTCTGGGGTTTAATTATGGAGATAGAATAAAATGCGTAGAAACATATAAATACCAGCTTGTATTAACAATGTAAACCGCATTATAAAAAGTGGTTTAAAGTGTTCACAGTGCAGGTTAGTGACTAAGGCAATAGAGAGAAGAGGGTAGGGGGAATAGAGGGGCATCTTTTTAGAACAGAGATGAGGAAGAATTTCTTTAGCCAGAGGGTGGCGAATCTGTGGAATTCATTATCACAGATGGTTGTGGAGGCCAAGTCATTAATTGGTGGGTTTTTGATTTGTTGAAGAGGGTTACAGGGAGAATGGGATGGGGGAGAAAATTAGCCAAGATTGAATGGGGGGAGCAGACTAGGATGGGCTGAATGGTCTATTTCTGCTCCTATATCTCATGGTGTTGGAACTGCCTGGGGGAAGAATCTTTTAGGATGGTGAGAAGTTTTTGTTATAGTAGCCCTCTATCACTTTCTAGGAGGGAACATTCAGAAGAGGCAGTATGCAGACTGAATTGTGCCCACAATGATTTTCCCTAACCACTTCATTCTCTTGGGCACAGATAAGTTTTGCAGAAATGGCAGACTACAGCCAATAACCTGTTCTACTGGCCTGGCAGTTCACTATAGTTTTCGTATAATGTGAGAGGATACTACAGGAAACCAGACAGTAATGTCTGATGTGAGGATGCTCTCCAATATGGCAGTGTAAAATTGTATTCATGTGTTCTGAGGAAGATGGAAATTTACCAACACTTTGACACTATTATTACCATAAAACGATAGGAAGTTCAAGAAACATCTATCATCACACCTTAAAGGTCTTGTGCATTTTTACTGCAGATGCTAGCTTTGACATTGATATCAGAAATAGAATCAGGTTTATTATCACCGGCATGTGAGATGAAATTTGTTAATTTAGCAGCAGCACTTCAATGCAATGCATAATCTAGCAGAGAAAAAAATAATAATTATAAATAAACAAATCAATCAATTACGTATATTGAATAGATTAAAAAACATGACCTCTTCCTAGAGATGCTGCCTAGCCTGCTGCGTTCACCAGCAACTTTTATGTGTGTTGCTTGAATTTCCAGCATCTGCAGAATTCCTGTTGTTTGCGTTTAAAAGCAGAAATACTGTATGTTTAAAAAAAAGTGAGGTGGTGTCCAAAGATTCAATGTCCATTTAGGAATCAGATGGCAGAGGGGAAGAAACTGTTCCTGAACTGCTGAGTGTGTGGCTTCAGGCTTCTGTACCTCCTACTTGATGCTAATAGTGAGAAAAGGGCATGCCCTGGGTGCTGGAGGTCCTTAATAATGGATGCTGCTTTTCTGAGACACTGCTCCTTGAAGATATCCTGGATACTTCGTAGGCTAGTACTCAAGACGGAGCTGACTAGATTTACAACCCTCTGCAGCTTCTTTTGGTCCCGTATAGTAGCCCCTCCATACCAGGCAGTGATGCAGCCTATCAGAATGCTCTCCACGGAACATCTATAGAAGTTTTTGAGTGTATTTGTTGACATGCCAAATCTCTTCAAACTCCTAATGAAGTATAGTTGCTGTCTTGCCTTCTTTATAACTGCATTAATATGTTGGGACAGGTTAGATCCTCAGAGATTCTGACACTCAGGAACTTGAAACTGCTCACTCTCTCCACTTCTAATCCCTCTGATTTCCTTCATCTGACTCTTCCCGAATATTTGCCATCCCATCACAATTTAAAAAGAAAACTTAAGTCCAGTATCTCGCATTATTCTTAATCACTACTGTGTAAGGAAAATTGTATTTTGTCAATTACTTCTTGGATATTTATAGTATTTCACAATAGAGTTTTTTATTAATGCTGCCAATTTTTCACTAAAAGAATCACTTGATATTTGCACAAAGATGCCTAGAAATTTTAATTAGATCTGAGCCATGCAAACTTCTCACAAGAAGTAGAGAAGTATGAAGTCCCACACTAACAGGTATGAAGTCAACGTACTCAACAAGTCAGGAATAGCTTCTTCCCCTCCGTCATCAGATTTCTTAATGGACATTGAACCCATGAACACTACCTCACTACTTTTTTTCCCTTTTGCACCACTTATTTAATTGATCTTCATATATATATCTACCGCAATTTTGTAGTTTTTCTTATTAAGTATTGCATAACAAATGTTATGACATATGCCAGTGATATTAAATCTGATTCAAGAACAGTTACTTCCCTTCCACCATCTGCTTCTTGAACAACTGCAGTTTAGCATCAATATAGCCACTCTGACCTCTTTTCACTAAAATGGACTACTGTACTTATTTTGTTCTAATAATGCTCTTTCCAGTGGAATTTGTATGTAATTAATGTTTTTTGTCTGTGAATGCTGGTTATTTTACACCAGTTGTTCCCAATCTTTTTTTGAGTTACTGACCCTTGGCTCCCAGATCTTATGTTTGTTGTTGTGTGCTGGGGCAGCAGGCTGAGGGTAGCAGACACCAACAGAATCAACAAACTCATTCATAAGGCCAGTGATGTTGTGGGGCTGGAAATGGACTCTCTGACGGTGGTGTCTGAAAAGAGGTTGCTGTCCAAGCTGCATGCCATCTTGGACAATGTCTCCCATCCACTACATAATGGACTGGTTGGGCACAGGAGTACATTCAGCTAGAGACTCATTCCACCGAAATGCAACACTGAGCGTCATAGGGAGTCATTCCTACCTGTGGCCATCAAACTTTACAACTCCTCCCTTGGAGGGTCAGACACCCTGAGCCAATAGGCTGGTCCTGGTCTTATTTCCTGGCATAATTTACATATTACAATTTAATTATTTATGGTTTTATTGCTAATTAATTATTTATGGTGCAACTGTAATGAAAACCAATTTCCCACGGGATCAATAAAGTATGACTATGACTATCTCCAGTATCCCCTCTCCTTTTCTGGCCACTGCATGAAAACTATAAAGAATTTTGATTAATGATGAACAATGAAAGAAAATAGGAACTGCAATTTCAAAGCAGTGAGAAATAATTGCAAAAATTATACAAATCTATTTAAAGCTACAAGTAAAATTATTTTTTACATTTATTTACAGTCAAAATAATTTTCATCAACGATTTTAGAGCATACATGAGTCATCCAACTATTCACTACTTCATTGCCTTTTCATCTTTCAATGAGATGGATGGGCTTGGTGCAGTGACACCAGCTTCTCAATATCAGGCTGAATATTACTCAGAAAGTCTCAGATGCCCACGTTCAGTAATTTGCAATCTGCTTCATAGCTTTTAAAGAAAGTTGAGTGACTGCTCTGAAACTGAGCTCCACTTAATATGATGTTAGAAAGGCAATAAAGAACATCTTGACTTTTTTTCTATAACACAGTGTAGCTTTCAAAGACTTACAACCAAATGTATTGATATAATTTTTGAACCTTGGCTTCAGCTCATAGTCATTTTGTAGGGACATAAGTTTTTCTTCCATATTTCCCGGGAATTCCTGATTACGAGTATTCAGGAATGGATTTATTACCCAATCTGGAATTTGGATCAAGAGAAGATCCTGAAATATCTCTGATATGTCTGTGCAGCTCACCCAAGTGGTCACAGTACACACAGAAATCAACATCCAGCATTCCTTCTTTCTCTTCCTACTCAGAGAAGCTTGGAAATTGGAAAAGTTCACAACAGACAATGTGGCACTTAAATAGGATTAACTTAGACAGAAATGTGGAAATGACTTTGATAAGATTCACATCATTTCCTTGCATTGAAGATTGATTTCACTAAACTTTGTGAATAATTCTGACAAGTAAGCAATGTCATGCTTAATATTCTTGTGTTGATTACTGAATGAGGCATTCAAGTCTTCAAAGGATTTTATCAAAAAGTTTCAAAAAGCACATAAAGCATCTCAAGCAGTTTCTTTTTGAGAGCCATCTGAATTCCATATGCAACATCAAACATTCAAACTGTTCATCATTCTCAATTCAAAGCTCCCAAAATAGTCAAGAATCAAAAGCAAGGGACTTGATTTTATTTACTACTGTGATAACAGTATTTAATGATTTGTGTAGTCGATCACTTGAGGTTTTTGCGACAAGATGCTGTCTATGAACTACACAGTAAATATATTCCGTACAGATTTTTTCAAGAACATAATAGGCTGATAGTGACATCCCATCATTGGTGGTGTCCCACCTGCTGCCCAAGCTAGAATGTTGGTGAGTGAATGTCTACCCTTTTAAAACATTGCTCAACAACCCAAAATATTGACTCCCCCTTCATTTCCGTTTCTAGTCCCCTTGCAAATAACAACTCTTAAACCATACTTTCATCTCTTATGAAGCAAACATAACCAAGAAGCAAAGATTTGTTGCTTGGCAAAGTGGACTCATCCAACTGCAGAGCAACACACATAAAAACTGCTGGTGAACGCAGCAGGCCAGGCAGCATCTATAGGAAGAGGTACAGTCGACGTTTTGCACCAAGACCCTTTGTCAGGACCAACTGAAAGAAGAGATAGTAAGAGATTTGAAAGTGGGAGGGGGAGGGGGAGATCCAAAATGATAGGAGAAGACAGGAGGGGGAGGGATGGATCCAAGAGCTGGAATGTTGATTGGCAAAACGGATATGAGAGGATCCTGGGACGGGAGGCCCAGGGAGAAAGAATGGGGGAGGAGGGAAGCCCAGAGGATGGGTAAGGAGTATAGTGAGAGGGACAGAGGGAGAAAGAATGTGTGTATATAAATAAATAACGGATGGGGTACGAGGAGGAGGTGGGGCATCAGCGGAAGTGTGAGAAGTCAATGTTCATGCCATCAGGTTGGAGGCTACCCAGACTGAATATAAGGTGTTGTTCCTCCAACCTGAGTGTGGCTTCATCTTTACAGTAGAGAAGGCTGTGGATAGACATATCAGAATGGGAATGGGACGTGGAATTAAAATGTGTGGCCACTGGGAGATCCTGCTTTCTCTGGTGAACAGAGCATAGGTGTTCAGCAAAATGATCTCCCAGTCTGCGTCGGGTCTCGCCAATGTATAGAAGGCCACATCGGGAGCACCGGACGCAGTATATCACCCCAGCCGACTCACAAGTGAAGTGTCGCCTCACCAGGAAGGACTGTCTGGGGCCCTGAATGGTGGGAAGGGAGGAAGTGTAAGGGCGTGTGTAGCACTTATTCCGCTTACAAGGATAAGTGCCAGGAGGGAGATCGGTGGGGAGGGATGGGGGAGGACAAATGGACAAGGGAGTCGCGTAGGGAGCGATCCCTGCGGAAAGCCGTGGGGGAAGGAAGGGATAGATGCCTTCTATATATTGACGAGACCCGACGCAAACTGGGAGATCGTTTCACTGAACACGTACGCTCTGTCCGCCAGAGAAAGCAGGATCTCCCAGTGGCCACACATTTTAATTCCACGTCCGATTCCCATTCTGACATGTCTATCCACGGCCTCCTCTACTGTAAAGATGAAGCCACACTCAGGTTGGAGGACCAACGCCTTATATTCCGTCTGGGTAGCCTCCAACCTGATGGCATGAACATTGACTTCTCTAACTTCCGTTAATGCCCCTCCTCCCCCTCATACCCCATCCGTTATTTATTTATATACACACATTCTTTCTCTCACTCTCTTTTTTCTCCCTCTGTCCCTCTCACTATACCCCTTGCCCATCCTCTAGGCTTTTCCCCCCTCCCCCTTTTCTTTCTCCCTAGGCCTCCCGTCCCATGATCCTCTCATATCCCTTTTGCCAATCACCTGTCCAGCTCTTGGCTCCATCCGTCCCCCTCCTGTCTTCTCCTATCATTTCAGATCTCCCCCTCCCCCTCCCACTTTCAAATCTCTTACTAACTCTTCCTTCAGTTAGTCCTGACAAAGGGTCTCGGCCCGAAACATCAATTGTACCTCTTCCTAGAGATGCTGCCTGGCCTGCTGTGTTCACCAGCAACCTTGATGTGTGTTGCTTGAATTTCCAGCATCTGCAGAATTCCTCGTGTTTGTGCCAATTCAATTCAATTCACTATTACAGCTCAGTGCCATCCACAGTTCAGAGTTCAATTCTAGTGTTGTCTGTAGGAGTTTGTACATTCCCCCCATGACCATCTGGGTTTCATCCGGGTACTCTGTTCCCCTCCCACAGAAACAAAAACATTCCAGTTAGTAGTTTAATTGGTCATTGTGAAATGTCCTGTGATGAGCCGAGTGTTAAATAGGTGGGTTGCTGGATCTGTACTATGTTGTATCTCTAAATAAAATAGATAGATAGACAGATAAATGAATGAATGAATTAATGAATAGATAGATAAGTATATAAATAAAATTGAAACCATTGTAGATCCTGCCCACTTTTCCTATCTCATTCTATATAAATATCTGTCAACTCCTTCCCCACACGCAACTTCAACAGACCAAAGTGTGTAACAACCATTAGCAGTGCAAACTGATTGCACAGTATTGCTAGGAATACTGAGGATGAACCCGTGAGCATTATGCTGAATGACTATCTGAAGATATCAGGGCTCACAGGTGAAAGAAGTTGAAGTAGTTAATAGGAGGTTTCTTGTAAACAGGTTGTTTCCCCAACATTCTTAGGTCAGTCAATTATTTCAAAGTGAACTCTCGGAAACTACCCATAAATCAGGAACTGCTGTTGCTATTCACAGCATCAGGGAAGTCAGGATGAAGAACGGATGTGCCTGTAAATTCAATTAATTATATGATAGCTCTTGTCTCAGATGCACCTTTTTAATTGGGTAAAATGAAAGCAGTTTAGGCATATATCGCGGATTTAAATAACTTTTTATTAATGTTTTCTGCCTAGAGAAAAGATCAAACACTATTTATTATACATGCATTTAATAGGAGGTTAAAATAGAATATATTCTCATTTCTGGAGACAAAATTGTAAAGAAGGTTAGTGAATACAGGACTGAAGATGTTAAATTTAAATGTATGCAGTATACAGAGTAAGGTAGATAATTTTTCATCACAGTTAGAAATTGGCAGGTATGACATTGTGGGTGTCATAAAGTTGTGGGTGAAAGAAGATCACAGCTGGGAGCTTAACATCCAAGGATACACATTATATCAAAATGACAGGCAGGTGGGCAGAGAGGGTGGTGACTTTATAGATAAAAAATAAATACAAATCCTTAAACAGAAGTGACATAGGATCGTAAGATGCAACACTCTTGTGCGTAGAGTTGAAACACAGCAAGGGTAAATGTCCTGATAGGAATTATATATAGGTCTCTACACATTAGCCAAGATGTGGGAAACAGGTTACAACAGAATATAGAAAAGGCATGTGAAATGAGCAATGTTACAATGGTCTTGGGGGATTCGAAGATTGGTGCTGGATCCCAAGATAAGGAGCTTTTGGACTGACTATGACATGGCTTCATAAAGCAGCTTGTGGTTGAGACCACTAGGGAAAAGGGAATTCTGGATTGGATGATATGTAATGAACAAGATGTGATTAGCGAGCATAAGGTAAAGAACTCTTAGGAGAGAGTGATCATATTATGACAGAATTCACCCTGCAGTTTGAGAGAAAGAAGCTAAAATCAAATATATTCTGTATTACAGTTGAGTAAAGGTAACTACAGAGGCATGAGAGAGGAACTGGCCAAAGTTGATTGGAAGGGGTCACTAGCAGAGATGATGATGGAGCAGCAATGGCTGGAGATCCTGGGAATAATTCAGAAGACACAAGATGGGTTCATCACAAAGAAGTATTCTAAAGGGAGTATGAGGCAACCTTGGCTGTTAAGGGAAGTCAAAGACAGTATAAAAGCAAACGAGAGGGTATATAATACAACAGAAATTAGTGGATAGCTAAATGACTTGGAAGCATTTAAAAACCAAAAGAAGGCATCTAGTAAAGCAATGAGGAGAGGAAAGAAGGTAAGCTAGCAATAATAAAAAAAGAGGACAGCCAAAAGTTTTTATTCAGATATGTAAAAAGTTAAATTATACCACAGAGGCAAAATTTAAAAGGGTGAAGAACGTAGGACTGAAGGTGCTTTAGTTAAATGTGCATAGCATTCAGAATAAGGTGGATGAACTCGTGGCGCATTTGGAGATTCGTCAGTATGATGTTGTGGGCATCACTGAGTTGTGGCTGAAAGAAGGCCATAGTTGCGAGCTTAACATCAAAAGATACAGTATATTTTGTATGAAAAGGTCAGGCAGGAAGGCACAAGCAGTGATGTGGCACTGTTGGTAAGAGATGGAACTACATCTTGAAAAAGAGGTGACATAGGATCAGAGAATGTTGAATCTTTGTGGGAGGTGTTAAGAAACTGCAAAGGTAAAAAAAACATTATGGGAATCATATATAGGCCTCCCAATAATAGCCAAGATGTGGGGTTGAGATTTCAAAGAGAGCTGTAAAAGGCATATAATAAGGGTAATGGGGGACTTCAATATGCAAGGGGATTGGAAAAATCAGGTTTGTGCCAGATTGCAAGAGAGGGAATTTGTTGAATGCCCACAAGACAGCTTTTTAGAGCAGTTTGTGTTTGAACTACTCAGAGAAAGGCTATCTTAGAGTGGGTATTGTGTAACAACCCAGATTTTATTAGGGAGCTTAACGTAAAGGAACCCCTAGGAGGCAGTGATCATAATATGATTGAATTCATACTGCATTTTGGGAGGGAGAAGCATACTCACGTGTATCAATATTGCCATGGCATAAAGGGAATTACAGAGGCATGAAAGAGGAACATGCCCCAGTGGATTGGAGGAGGATACAGGCAGGGATGACGGCAGAGCAGAGATGGCTGAAGTTTCTAGGAATAGTTCGTAAGGCGTAGGATAGATACAATATGTCCTACAGAGCGAGGAGTTCTCAAATGGCAAAGGTAGGCAACCATTCTGACAAAGGAAGTTAAGGACTGCATAAAAGCCAGGGAAAGGTTATATAAGGTAGCAGAGATGAGTGGGAAGTTGGATGACTGGGAAGCTTTTAAAATTCATCAAAAGGCAACTTAAAAAAGCTATAAAAAGGGAAAAGATCAAATATGAGGGCAGACTAGTCAATAATATAAAACAGAATACCAAAAATTTTTTTTTCAGTTATTTAAAGAGTAAAAAGGAGGTGCAAATTGAAATTGGACCACTGGAAACTAATACTGGTGAGGTAGTAATGGGGGACAAAGAAATGGCAGCTGAACTTAATGAGTACTTTGTATCTGTCTTCACTGTGGAGGACACCAGCAGTGTGCGGGAGGTCTGTGAGTGTCGGGAAGCAAGAGTGAGTGCCATTGCTATTATAAAGGGAAAAGTGCAAGGCTAATTCAAAGGTCTTAAGGTGAATACGTCACCTGGGCTAGATAGACCACATTCCAGAGTCCTGAGATTGGTTACTGAAGAGATAATGAATGCATTGGTCATGATCTTTTGAGGACTGGAAGATTACAAGTGTCACTCCACTCATTAAGAAGAGAGGAAGACAAAAGAAAGGAAATTATAGGCAAGTTAGCGTAAGCTTTGTGTTGGAAAGTCTATTATTAAGGATAAGGTTTCAAGGTACTTGGACATGAATGATAAAATAAGTCAGCCAGCTTGATTTTTGTCAAAGGAAATCTTGCCTAACAAATCAGTTAGATTTCTCGAGGAAGTAACAGGCTGAGCAGACAAAGGAGAGGCAGTGAATGTCATTTGCTTGGATTTTCAGAAGGTGTTTGATAAGGTGCCATACATGAGGCTGCTTAACAAGATAAAATCCTGTGGCGTTACAGGAAAGATACTGGCACAGATAGCAGAATGGCTGACAGGCAGGAGGCAGCAAGTGGGAATAAAAGGGTCCTTTTCTGGTTGGATGCCAGTGACTAGTGGTGTTCCTCAGGGTTCAGTATTGACTGTTAATTTTCACATTATTTGTTAACGATTTAGATAATGGAATTGATGGTTTTGTGGCAAAGTTTGCGGATGGTACGAAGATAGGTGGAGGGATAGGTAGTGCTGGGGAAGCAATGTGATGGCAGCAGGGCTTAAACAAATTGGAAGAATGGGAAAGAAGTGGCAGATGGAATACAGTGTTGGGAAATGTATAATAATGCATATTGGTAAAAGGAACAATAGTACAGTCTATAATCTAAATGGGGAGACGGTTCAAACATCAGAGGTGCAGGGAGACTTAGTCCTTGTGCAAGACTCTCAGAGTGTTAATTTACAGGCTAAATCTGTGGTAAAGAAGGCAAATGCAATGTTGGCATTTATTTCAAGGGGAATAAAATATAAAAGCAAGGAGATAATGCTGAACCCTTTATAAGGCACTAGTCAGGCCGCACTTTGAATATTGTCAACAGTTTTGGATCCCATATCTCAGAAAGGATGTGTTGTCATTGGAGAGAGTCCAGAGGAGGTTAACGAGTATGATTCTGGGAATGAAGGGTTAACACATGAAGAGCGTTTGCTGGCGTTGGTCCTCTACTCATTGGAATTTAGAAGAATATGGGGGGGGTGCGGATTTCATTGAAGCTTACTGAATGTTGAAGGGACTAGATAGTGTGGATGTGTAGAGGCTATTTCCAATGGTGGGTATATCCAGAACTAGAGGGCACAGCCTCAGAATTGAGGGGCAACCCTTTAGAACAGAGGTAAGGAGGATTTTTTTTAGCCAGAGAGTAGTAAATCTGTGGAATGCTCTGCCACAGTCTGAGGTGGAGGCCAAGTCTGTGGGTATATTTAAGGTGGAAGTTGATCATTTCCTCATCGGTCAGGGCATCAAAGAATATGGTGAGAAGGCAGGTGTACGAGGTTGAGTGGGATTCGGAATCAGCCGTGATGGAATGGAGCAGACTTGATGGGTTAAATGGCCTAATTTTTCTCTTATGTCTTATAGTCTTATAAAGGGTAAAGGAGAGGCATGAGTGGGCTTTAGACCACAGGAAAATGTCACTGGAGAGCCAGAAGTGAGAGTCATAAAAATGGCAGACAAACCAAGTAAGTATTTTGCATGAGGTTTCACTGTGGAAGACATTAGCAACATGCCAGAAATTTGAGAGTGCCTGGGAGCAGAAAAAAAGTCGGAACACTATTACTAAGGAGATGGTGCTTGGGAAGCTGAAAGGTTTGAACGTAGATAAATTATCTGGACTAGATGGCTAGTGTTCTGAAAAAGGTAGCTCAAGAGGTTGTAGAGGGATTCGTAGAGATCTTTCAAGAATTGCTAGATCTGAAATGTTTCTGAAAGACTGGAAAAGCACAAATGTCACTCCACTCTTTATGAAGGGAGGGAGGAAAAAGATAGGAAATTATAGGCTAGTTATCTTGACTTTAGTGGTTGTGACGATGTTGGAGTGCATTATTATAGAGGAGTTTTTGGGGTAATTGGAGGGACACAATATGGTTCACATGGTTTCCATAAGCGGCAATTGCGCCTAACAAATCTGTTGGAATTCTTTGAGGAAATGACATGTCGAATAGACTGAGGAAAGTCATGTATCTTCTTTACATTGATTTTCAGAAGGCCCTTGAAAATGTGGCTGCTAAACATGGTGAGAACCTATCGTAATACAGAAAAGAGATGAGCATGGATAGAAGATTGGCTGACTAGCAGGAAACAAAGAATGGGAATAAAGGGGACCTTTTCTGGTTGGCTGCTGTTGATCAGTGGTGTTCTGCAGAGGTCAGGGTTGGGACCACTACTCTTCATGTTGTATATTAATGATCTGGATGATGGAATTGAAGGCTTTGTGGCCAGGTTTGCAGATGATACAGAGATAGGTGGAGTGACAAGTAGTATTAAGGAAGCAGGGACTTTGCAAAAGTACTAGGACAGATTAGGAGAATGGTCAAAGAAGTGGCAAACAGAATACACTGTAAGGAAGTGCATGGTCATACACTTTTGTCATAGTCATAGTCATACTTTATTGATCGCAGGGGGAAATTGGTTTTCGTTACAGTTGCACCATGGATAATAAATAATAATAGAACCATAAATAGTTAAATACTAATATTTAAATTATGCCAGTAAATTATGAAATAAGTCCAGGACCAGCCTATTCGCTCAGGGTGTCTGACCCTCCAAGGGAGGAGTTGTAAATTTTGATGGCCACAGGCAGGAATGACTTCTTATGACACTCTGTGCTGCATCTCGGTGGAATGAGTCTCTGGCTGAATGTACTCCTGTGCCCACCCAGTACATTATGTAGTGGATGGGAGACATTGACCAAGATGGCATGCAACTTAGACAGCATCCTCTTTTCAGACACCACCGTGAGAGAGTCCAGTTCCATCCCCACAACATCACTGGCCTTACAAATAAGTTTGTTGATTCTGTTGGTGTCTGCTACCCTCAGCCTGCTGCCACAGTACACAACAGCAAACATGATAGCACTGGCCACCACAGACTCGTAGAACATCCTCAGCATCGTCCGGCAGATGTTAAAGCATCTCAGTCTCCTCAGGAAATAGAGACGGCTCTGACCCTTCTTGTAGACAGCCTCAGTGTTCTTTGATCAATCCAGTTTATTGTCAATTCGTATCCCCAGGTATTTGTAATCCTCCACCATGTCCACACTGACCCCCTGGATGGAAACAGGGGTCACCGTTACCTTAGCTCTCCTCAGGTCTACCACCAGCTCCTTAGTCTTTTTCACATTAAGCTGCAGATAATTCTGCTCTCACCATGTGACAAAGTTTCCTACCGTAGCCCTGTACTCAACCTCATCTCCCTTGCTGATGCATCCAACTATGGCAGAGCCATTCGAAAACTTCTGAAGATGACAAGACTCTGTGCAGTAGTTGAAGTCCGAGGTGTAAATGATGAAGAGAAAGGGAGACAAGACAGTCCTCTGTGGAGCCCCAGTGCTGCTGATCACTCTGTCGGACACACAGTGTTGCAAGCACACGTACTGTGGTCTGCCAGTCAGGTAATCAAGAATTCATGACGCCAGGCGAGCATCCACCTGCATCGCTGTCAGCTTCTCCCCCAGCAGAGCAGGGCGGATGGCTTTGAACGCACTGGAGAGGTCAAAAAACATGACCCTCACAGTGCTCGCTGGCTTGTCCAGGTGGGCGTAGACATGGTTCAGCAGGTAGACGATGGCATCCTCCACTCCTAGTCGGGGCTGGTAGGCGAACTGGAGGGGATCTAAGTGTGGCCTGACCATAGGCCAGAGCAGCTCCAGAACAAGTCTCTCCAGGGTCTTCATGATGCGGGAGGTCAATGCCACTGGTCTATAGTCATTGAGGCCGCTGGGACGCAGCGTCTTCAGCACAGGGACGAGGCAGGACGTCTTCCACAGTACAGGAACCCTCCGGAGCTTCAGGCTCAGGTGGAATACATGGCGAAGTACTCCACATAGAAGGAATAAAGAAGGAATAAATGTAGAAGGAGTAAAGGTGTTGACTATTTTCAGGACCCCTTTTGTCCCTATTTATATTCCCAAAACCTACAGAATTGGAGGCAGTGTAACACATCCTGGGCACTGAGAGGATGCCTAAGAGGAGAAAGCAATAATAACAATGCACTTAGAAAACAATAATGTTTTTACTGGAAGCATATGTGGATTCGTGAAGGGGAATCTTGATTGACCGATCTGACAGAATCACTTTTGAGATTTAACTAACGTATTAAATTAAGTAACCCATAGAGAAATGCTGCAGAAAAGAACACACACGAAATGCTGGAGGAACTCAGCAGGTCAAGCAGCGTCAGTGGAACTGAATGAATAGTCGTTATTTCAGGCCAAGACCCTTCCTCAGGACAGGAAACAAAAGGGATAAATGAGAGGAAAAAAAGGTGGGGGGACGGTAAACAGGATAACTAGAGGATGATAGGTGAAGCCAGGTGGGTGGGAAAGGTAAAGGGCTGGAGAGGAAGGAATCTGATGGGAGAGGAGAGTGGACCATAGGAGAAAAGGAAGGAGAAAGAGACCCAGGGGGAGGTGATAGGCAGGTAAGAGGAGGAAAATACCCAGAAGGGAGATGTGAGGAGAGGGTAATTTTTTACCAGAAGGAGAAATCAATATTCATACCATCAAGGTGGAGGCACCAATAATCTTCCCACAGTCAAAGTCTTTTAGATCATATTTCTTCTCCATTCTGATGTTTGCTGTAAACAACAACTCAACCTCTTGAGCAAATCTCCAATCTTTCATGCATTAATTTGCTGCTGCCTGATTGGCTGATTAGATATTTGCATAAGTAAGCTGGTCTATAAGTGTACCTAATAGTGGCCACTGACTCTATATTCAAGTATACTGATGTTACAAAGCTTGGTGCAGAGTGAGTGAAGAGACAGGTTAACTAAATGAGCAAAGAAATAGAATGTGAAAAATATGAGATGTCATTGACTTGGTAGAAAAATAGAAAGGCGGAGACTTTATTTTTGAATTGTGAATTTGAATTAATTAAAAACAATTGTGAAAAGCTATATAAATGTAAACAATTTGCTCTTTTGCAACAAAATGTAAATTTTAACAAATAACTTGCAGGTATAAGTGAAAATACTAGTCATCAGTATTTTGAGTAATGGTATGCCATTTCCCTTTTAAAGGTTGTGATAATGCTCCATAAAATCTATATTGCTGATCATGCTATCAATTACTTTATCAGATAATCTTTTTATCAATACAATGGCAATTTTTGCCTCATTGTCTCCCTGTAATGCAAATGAGACAGGTTATTATACTTAAAATCAATCATAAAATCAAGCTGCTGGTTAGATTGAGAAGCAAAGCAGAAAATATTAGAAACACTCAACAGGTCAGGTAGCACCAGTGAAAAGATAAAACGGAGTTTCTGTTCCAATGAAGGAACTTTGATCTAAAATGATAACTCATTACATCATCATCTCTTTTTACAGATGCTGCCTGACCTGCTTAATTTTTTTGCAGCATTTTCTGCCTTCATTTCAGTCCTACATCATCTTCCTTTTCAAAATGTTCATTTACTGTTTAGTTTTCCACTAATACTTTGACCTTAAAGTCAAAACTAAGCTGTTCAGTCTTCATATCAAATCTTTAGTTCACAAATTTAATTGACATTCTGATAAATTTTTGGAGGATATTTATCCTCAAATAAGGTGTTAATCCAGTTCTGAGCAATATTTATTCAATTTAACATAGAACATAGAACAGTACAGCACAGTACATGCCCTTCGGCCCACAATGTTATGCCAAACCTTAAACCCTGCCTCCCATATAACCCCCCACCTTAAATTCCTCCATATACCTGTCTAGTAGTCTCTTAAATTTCACTAGTGTATCTGCCTCCACCACTGACTCAGGCAGTGCATTCCACGCACCAACCACTCTCTGAGTAAAAAACCTTCCTCTAATATCCCCCTTGAACTTCCCACCGCTGATCTTAAAGCCATGTCCTCTCGTGCTGAGCAGTGGTGCCCTGGGGAAGAGGCGCTTGGCTGTCTATGCTATCAATTCCTCTTAATTAGTAACCTTATTTTATTTTGATACAGTCTATTGAATATTTCTATAATTTCAAAGATCTAAAGTACATTTATTATCAAAGTATGTATACATCACACAACTCTGAGATTCGTCTTCCCCCAGACAGCCACAAAACAATAAAGACCATGGAACCCATTCAAAGGAAGACATCAAACTCTGAAAGCAGAAAAGAAGAACAAATCATGCAAATAGCAAAAAAGCAAGTGGAAAACACAGAATATAAAAATCAATTATAAAGTCAATGAAATAGTCCAGGAATGCTCGGTTTTAGCACGATTCAGTTCATTCTAGCGCTGTGTCGTTCATTGACCGCAGACCACAAATCAGGTCTGCTCCGATCAAAATCGCAGAAAATAGCAACAAAAAAGGAGCAATCAGGAACCAGAACCACGTCACAACGCGAGTTAGAGTCTAATTCACAAACTGTGTCGATTAAACCTTGTTTAATCTTGCTTGCTTTCTGTTTTTATTCCAGGATAAAGAGGTAGATTAACTGCTAGATGAGTATTAAAAGGCATGGATTGGTTGACCTGGAGACATGAGTTTAAACACCAGTATTGTAACATTTACATTTAGAAAACTCAAAAAAATCACAACTTGTTACTTGCGAAAAATAAACTTTTTAGATAAGTTGTGAAACAATACCTACACTACTAACCACAAGCAAGAATATTGAACTTATAAAAAACCTTCTTCATACGGTAATTGAAGGTTTATTATTTTTTAAAAACAGCAGAAAAAAGAACCGATGCTGAAAGCACAGAACATTAATTAAAGGACGGTGTCCGTGTCAGATGGGTAGTTGTCATCCAAAAAACTTCGAGCAGCAGTTGTGGAATGGAAGACATGACGAGATCCGTCGGAAAGAGAGATTCTTAGACGTGCAGGGTAGAATAATGCCAGTTTAAGATTTTTTTGATAACATTCCGACATAGAGGTTTAAAAACCAATTGCTCTTTCATCACTTCTGGACTGTAATCTTGAACCATCCTGAAGAAATGTTGTCGATATTTAATCATACCTTGCTGGCAGGCAGCCTGGAGAAGCTGTTCTTTAACATGAATGTAATGGAAACGAAGAATAATTGGCCTCGGTTTTGATTCAGTGGAAGTCGATTTTGGCCGCGGTATATGATGGGTGCGGTCAAGCAATGGAGGATCATTGGGAAATACCGAACTAAACGCATCCTATAAAAGTTGAGCAAAGAATATTGAAAGGTCTCCATCCTCAAGATCCTCAGGGAGACCAATTATACGTAAGTTCTGTCTTCTAGATCGATTTTCAAGATCAATAACTTTGGATTTAAAATGATGCAGTTGTTTAGTGGTCGAAGCTAAATTCTGCTCCAAGTTCTCGATTTTTGAGTCAGTCTTCTGAGATTTAATATCCAATTCAGAGATTTTACTTCGATGTTGGTTGACTTCACAATCCAAGGATTTCAGAGTTTCCGTGATTGATTTTAAGTCTTCATTAAGACTCTGAAGTTGTTGTTCAAATTTATCAGAAAAGCTTTCAGATAAGTTTTGGCGTTATTCATTGAATTTTTCCTCTAAGAACTTCATCATAGTCTCATAGGGTAGCTCCGTTTGTTTAGAGTCACCTTTTCTTTTTCCTCCGTTCCCATCGGAATCTTTCGTGTCTTTGGTTTTGGATCTTGTACTCATTTCTTCAGATTTCCCAGTTGCAGTTCAAGAAAGAATCAGTAAGATAAAATAAATCTTCTAGTGCAGGTAAAAATTGGTTAAGTAAGGGAGGTCATAGGTTAAAGAAAAGATAACGGGAATGGAGCGAAGCCAAAAGCAACCTCACTCCATGAGCGCTCCCTGCAGAATCCCTAAAAAAAAATCACAACTTGTATCTCGCAAACACGAGGAATTCTGCAGACGCTGGAAATTCAAGCAATACACATCAAAGTTGCTGGTGAACGCAGCAGGCCAGGCAGCATCTCTAGGAAGAGGTACAGTTGACGTTTCAGGCCGAGACCCTTCTTCCTGACGAAACGTCGACTGTACCTATTCCTAGAGATGCTGCACAACTTGTATCTCTAATGTTTTATGCCTAACTATTTTTGTTTGTTGAATTCACCAATAACTTTTAAGGAAAGAAGCCTACTGACCTTGGTTGTATCAGCCTACAGGTGGTTTATACCAACAGTATGACAAAGTATTTGATTCTTAGCTGCCTTGTGAACTGGCCTAACAACTAATCCTTTCAGGGACAGTTAGCAATGAATAAGAATTACTGGCCTTGTTCCTTTGCAGGCTATGGATAATTAAGGCCCAAATTCCAGCACAGATAGTTTTTCAGTTTTAATACCAAGGAACTGGTATTAAACCTCTACTTCCTGGGGAGACTGAGGCCCTTTGGAGTATGCAGACATGTTCTACCAGTCTATTGTCGCCAGTACAATCTCCTATGCAGTGGTGTGCAGGGGCAATGGCATCAACACAGGTGATGCCAACAGGCTCAATAAACTGATTAGAAAGACTGGCTCTGTTATAGGAGTCAAACTGGACACACTGAAAGTTATGGTAGAATAAAGGACCCAATAGAAAATCCTGGCAATTGCAGACAATGTTTCTCCCTTATGTATGCCATCTTAGCTGAACAGAGGAGCACTTTTAGTAATAAACTAAAACAACTGTGCTGCTCCAAAGATCACCATATGGGGTAATTTTTACCATCAACCATTAGGCTCTATAATGAGTCAACCTATAGCTGAGGAAGAGATGACCCCTTTTGCTTGAGGTAACTTATTTTTTATTCTTTCTTACTTCTCTTCTAATATTTGTATATCTGTGCACTTGTAATGGTACTGTGAATCTGTAATTTTCTTTGGGATCAATAAAGTATCTATCTATCTGATTGTGGACTTCAGGAAGGGGAAGTTGATAGAATACACACCAGTTCTCGTCAAAGTGTCAGCAGTGGAAAGGGTGAACAGCTTCGATTTCCTGGGCATTAACATCTCAGAAGATCTATCCCGGGCCCAATATACTGAGGCATTCACAATGATGGTACGCCAGTGACTATGCCTCATTAGATATTTGAAGAGATTTGGAGTGTTGCTGAAGACTCTAACATACTTCTGCAGATATACAATGGAGAGCATTCTGCCTGGTTGCTTCACTGTTTTATAGGAGGCTCCAATGCCCAGGATCAAGAAAGGCAGCAGGGGCTTCTAGGTACAGCTGTTCCATCAGGTACACTTGCCCTCACCACCACTGAGGACATCTTCAAAAGGTGTGATGCCTCAAGAAGATGGCATCCATCATTAAGGATGCTTACTACCCAGGTCTTCTTGTTATTATTACCATCAAGGAGGAGATACAGGAGCCTGAAGACACACACTCAACATTTTAAGCATAGCTTCTTCACTTCCACAATCAGATTTCTGAATGTTCCATAAACCCATAAACATTACCTCCTACTTGCTATCTATTTGCACTATTTATTTCTTATTGTAGCTTACAATAAGTTTATGTGTTACTTTGTACTGCTGCTACAAAACAGCACATTTCACATTTGTTCACACGTGTGAGTGATAATAAACCTGAATCTGATTCTAAATTTTGAGTTTTTAAACATATCCGCCAAAGTTTAAGGATCTGAAGCTGTAATGAGAGAGCTATGGATGGTGGTGAACCCAAGTGCAGAGTAAGGTCTAGAATTGTCTCAGACTCAGACTTGAAATAAACAAGACAACACAAACAAAATCCAAAGGTGAAATTGCAAACAGAAGTACTGGAAATGGGAACTCCTACAGTTGAGCACTGAGTGCTCAGCACGATGCCTTTAAGTACTGACTTTCAGCGAGCAACAATTGGCAATCTGAGTCTTAAAGGAACGGCTGCAGCCAACCGTACTCCGGGGAACTGGAACACTAACACTTGGCTCCCTGCCACTCTTCATTCATAATGTATGCAGCATCTAAGGAGGGAAATAGACAGCTGATGCTTCAGGTTAAAACCAGATTCAGAACCTTCAGATTCTTCATCTGGATTGAATCTGAATCTGGTCTCAACCTGAAACACCAAGTCCACTTCCCCTCCACAGATGCTGCTTGGCCCATTGATTTCCTCCAGGTTTATCACCTGTCTCCTTGTTGTTTAAGAAGCAAGCCTTCTGTATGCAGAATAGTACCGCTGTGCAATTTCCATAACAGCAGGACTGGCTCTCCAAGAGTAATTTAGTGTGTGAAGCACTCATGATCAGGTGATAATTGAATTCAAGACTCGTTCCCTTTTCCCAGCCGACACCTGGTTCACACTTACAGTGGATAGCTTTTGTCACATGGTGAAAGTTTTAAAGAGAGATCCACAGATGTTGGAAGGTGTTATATTTTCTGAGGTGATTAAGTACGATGACTAACTTTCTCTTTTAAACATGATGTATAGAATTTAAATATAAATATTAGTTTTCAGATCCCATACTGACCTCTGAGTTTTGAACTCCCTATCCCCAATTCGTGCATTTCACATTTTAATTCCTCTTTGAAAGTGGCTGCACTGTCTGATAGGGTGGTAAACAAGGAGTGTGACAAGCTTGCCTTTATCAGTCTGAGTTCACTAGTTCAGGAGTCAGGAAAGTACATTGCAGCTTTATGAAACTCTGGTTAGGCCACTTCTGGAGTATTACATCTAGTTCTGGTCGCCCCATTAAAGGAAGAATGTGGAGGTTTTAGGAGAAGGTGCAGGAGATATTTATAAGGATGCTACCTAGATGGGAGAGAGTAGGCTACAGAAGTAAGTTGTAAAAACTGGTGTTGTTATCTCTGGAGAGGCAGAGGCTGAGGGGAGTCTTGGTGGAAATGAATAAAGTTATCAGGGTCATAGATAAACAGCCAGTATCTTTGTCTATGAGTAGAAATGTCTAATACTAGAGGGCTTGCATTTAAGGTGAGAGGGGGATAGTACTAAGGTGATGTGCAGGGCAAGTTTTAACCTAGGGACCAAATGGGTGCCTGTAATGTGCTGCCAGGAATGATAGTCAAGGTATATATGATAGAGGTGTTTAAGAGACTCTTAGATAGGTATATGAATGGGCAGAGAATGGTGGGATATGGACATTATGTAGTCAGAAAGGATTAGTTTTGTCGAGCATGTAATTACTAGTTCAATTAGTTCACCACAACATAGTGGGCTGGGGACATCTTCCTGTGGGGACTGTTCTACGAGGGGTGATTTATAGGTTTGTGGCCTAAGGTAGAAGGAGTCAATTTTAGAAAACTTAACACATTTATTTTTCAACATAGTCTCCTCCTACATGTACACACTTAGTCCAGTGGTCATGGAGCATACGGATCCCTTCTTTGTAGAGGTGGTCCACAGCAGGGGTGATTGATACATTTGTGGCCTAAGGTAGAAGGAGTCAATTTTAGAAAACCCAACACATTTATTTTTCAACATAGTCCCCTCCTACATATACACCCTTAGTCCAGTGGTCGTGGAGCATATGGATCCCTTCTTAGTGGAACTTGTCCACAGCTGGGTTTATTGATAAGTTCGTGGCCTAAGGTAGAAGGAAATGAGTTATTAACCACGCTCAATGATTCAGTAACAGCTTCTTCCCTTCTACCATCAGATTGCAAAATGCATCATGAACTAATGAACCCATACACTGTTAATTTTTACAGTCCACATTAACTTCATGTCTTTGCACTAGATTGCCATTACAAAACAACAGATTTCATGCCATGTAAGTCAGTGATAATAAATCTGATTCTGATTCAAAACTCTCTTCTCTCATCTCCAATGGAGAACTTTTGACAGCTTCTAATTTATACCATCCTCAATTGTTAGTGCCGTTATTGGCACTGGATATGTCAATTTGCAGTTCTTTGATAGGTGCTGTTTCACTGGTGCTGGATAAATAGAATTTTCTTCCAACTTAATATTAGAAAATCCAGAGCAATCATCTTCAGCTTCATCGTGATTTTTTCCCTTTGCTGCCTACTTTCATTTCTTTCTTTGGCAGTAGTCTGAGCCTGAATAAATCTTCTCATTATTGTTCTCATTCACCCTGGAGTAAATTTTGCACCATAGTTGGTGCCTTTGCCAGAGCTATCTCTTTCCATTTATTGACTTCACCCTGGCTTTAGTTTATCCTCTGATATTATATTTGTACACACCCTAACCACTTCAGAGCTGCTAATTCCAATGTAAAATTCCTTGTTCTACTCAACATAATTTGTCATCTTAAACCCTGCTGCTTGCTAAGTAAGTTGCACCATTTCATTCATTCTTTATACTGCCTTTTGCTCTTTCATAAGCAATGACTTCATTTAAAAATTTTTATTCTAGCTTTCAGATCTCTCCATTGTTATCTTTACTGAAGCTCATCAACCCAACTGGGAAATAAATAGGTCACTGGCAGCAGCTCACTTGAGTCCTCTGTCCTGGGCCAGTCTTTCAAGTTGTCCCCAGGTGTAGCCCACCTTATCTTCTCTGTGAAGATTCTTCCTCTCCTGGGAATGGGTTCTTTGGGGCTTCCGATGGCATTTCTGTAGCTCTGTTTTTTTTTAACAGTATGGCATTACCAGCCCCAAGTCCAACCCTCCTCCTTTTGCAGCCAGGCTTAGAACCATCCACGATTGAGTTGTTAGCCATTGTTATGCCCTACCATATGTCTGTGACCTATTTTCCTAGAACCATCTGGAATCTCTTCTTTTGTCTGATATTCACCCTCATATTTCATTTATCTGTATTTTGCATCAATACCTTCAGCTCTGTAAATTTCTCTCTTTATCTTCCTATTTAAACATGTTTTATTTATTCAGATTAATACCCCCTGATATGCCTCACCATTAGTTGTTGTTTTATAACCTATCTATGAAGAACATTGAGATTTTGTACTATGAAAGAGACTTTCCAAGTGAAAAACTGCAGTCTTTTTCAAGTTTTGTTATCATTCTGGAGATCAAATAAGCAGTAATATTCTTTTTTGCCCATCATTGTTGCTGCTTGTGCACTTGTCATTGCATTGACCATATGATTTTGGAAGTTTAAAAGGAAGTCTCTTTTTTCGCATAGATATTGATGTGCTCTCTTCTGTGAAAAGAGATCATTGCAATTCTGAATTCAAAATAAAAAAAATGCTTTTGAATTCTTTGGACTCACCAGGAGGCTGCTTTTCATTAAAGGTAGAAAACAGTTTAAACAACATCAATCATACTAACAGATCAAAAGGTTTATAAAAATCAAACTACTCAAGAATGATTCTCTGAGGTACAATGGTTGCCCATTGAATTCAAAGATACACTTTTGGTCTTAAAAACCTTGGAATTTTATGGTGTGGCATTTCTGCATTTACTCTATGCAACATCAGTCGAAGGGTTATTGTACTATACTTAACTGTAACTACCTTGAAATAGCTTCTGAAAGAGATGTCTAGTACTATGCAGGTTCATTACATTTTTCTCAGAATTCTTTTTGGTTTTCTAATCAATATGTTTGCCTGTTAGCTCAAGTATTTAAGAATTCCTAGATGAAACTGAAAACAGATTCTGTCGCTTAAAGAGGTAATTGTGTCTATTTGACCTTGAACAACTTTTCAAGGCAGGTACTTGTAGCAAAAGTTCCTCAAAAAGATGAAGGTGAAACCTGATTGCAACTCATTGGGAATGCCAGAGTTAAGGATTCTAATGGATACACAAGAGACTGAAGATGCTGGAATCTGAAGCAATACATAAAACACTGTCCAAATGAAGGAATTTGGCCTGAAATGTCAGCTGTATATTCCCTTCCTAGATTTTGCCTGACCTTCTGAGTTCCTCCGGTGATTTTATTGTGCTGCTTAAGAATCTAAATGGACATAGACCATCAAACACAGAAAAGTATAGCACTGGACAGGCCATTAGCTGACCATGTTGTGCAGATCTTGATGCCAATTTATATCAAATGTCCTCCTCCTGTGTATCATCAATATCTCTCCATTCCCTTCATATTCATGCATCTATCTAAAAGCTTTTTAAACTCCATAAAACTACCTTCTTCCACTACTACCCCTTGATAATGCATTCTAGGCATCCACCACTTGCAGCATAAAAACTTTCCCCTCATATCACCTTTAAACTTTCCCCCTCTAACTTTAAAAGCATGAATTCTTGCATTTGACATTTCTACCCTGGGGAAAGATTTTTACTCTCTCACCTATCTATACCTCTCATGACTTGAAAAACCTCCATCAAGTCTCCACTCAGTCTCGGATACTCCAGGGAGAACAACCCAAGTTTGTCCAATTTTTCTTTGTAGCTTATCTTCTCTAAGCCAGGCAGTGTCCTAAGAAACCCACCTGCACCCTCTACACAGTCTCCACATTCTTCCTATAATAAGGTGACCACAGTTGCATGTAACGCTCCCCAGTGTGTTCTGACTAAAGATTTATATCGTTGCAGTCTGAGTTTCTTATTCTTAAGCTCAGCACCTCTACCAATGAAGACATGTGTGCCATATGCCTTCTTTACTAACTGGTCCACTTGTCTAGTCAATTTCAGTGAACTATGGATCCCTCTGTCTTTCAATACTATTGAGGGTTTATTATTAACTGTATATTTCACCTCTCATTTAACCTCGCACAGTGCGACACCTTCCACATGTCCAGATTAAACTCCATCTGCCACTTCTCTGCTCATATATTCTGCTGTATTCTTTGATAGTTTTTACTCCCTCCACAACTCCACCAGGCTTAGTGTCATACACAAACTGAGGCTGCACAGTGGTATAGTGGTTAGCAGAATGTTTTACAGACGACCTGGTTTTATTTCTCACCGTTGCCTGTAAAGAGTTTGTACGTTCTGTGTGGGTTTCCTTGGGGTGCTTTGATTTCCTCCAACAGTCCAAAGATGCACCGGTTGGTAGGTTAAATAGTCATTGTAAATTGTAGGATTAAATTAGGGGTTGCTGGGCATTTTGGCTCGAAGGGTCGGAAGGGCCCATGCTGTATCTCAACTAATAAATAAATAAAAACATACTAATCTTCCCATTTATATTTTCATCCAAATCATTGATATATATCACATACAACAGAGGTCTTAGCATCAGTGCTTGTGGAACATGAAAGCTCATGGACCTCTAGCCATAAAAATACCCTTCCTCCCTAGTCCCTTGATTTCTATGGGTAAGCCCGTTCTTAGTCCAAACATGCAGTTCATCCTGGATCCCATGCATCATTATTTGCTGAAATGAAGAACATTTTTATGTTTTTGAATAGGTGTGCCATAGAAAGTTCTCTATTCACACGCATCACAGCTTGCTATGGCACTTGCTCTACCCAGGACCACAAGAAATTGCAGAGATGTGATGGCAGCCCAGTCCATAAGTCAAACTAACCTCCCCTCCATTGACTCTGTCTTCATTTCCCAGTACCTCTGGGAAGAATTCAACATTATCAGGGACCTCACCTGCTGCAGTCATTTTGCCTACTCGCTTCTCCCATCAGGCAGAAGATACAAAAGCATGAAAGCATGTACCACCAGGCTCAAGGACAACTTCTGTCCACTGATATTGGACTCTAGAACAGATCTCTTATATTATATGTTGAAGACAAATTCTTGACCTTCCAATTCATCTTGCAGGTGGTCTTACACTTCATTTATTTATGCTGTACTTTCTCTGTAGCTGCAACAGACTTAGAATCGGGTCTGCAGACACCAGACTTTGACCTTCCAGATGGGCTCACAGAGATTCACAGAAATGGCTTCGGCCAATGAGCCTTGAATTCTGGAATTCTGATTCAAACTTTGTGTCTTCATCCTTGGCATTGATCCCAAGATATGCTGATCACCAAATGCTAGGCTTCAAACAATGGACTCATCAATGATAGGGTCCCAAATGCTGGGCCTGGAACTCTAGTCTCACTGATTTGTGAACCCAGAGAGTCATTGGAATTCACTCCTTCTGTCTGCATGGATCTCTAACTCTGGAACTGTCTTCATGAGGTCCTCATCCACTCTCTATCAGTCCAACATCCAAATATGGATGTCTCATATCTGTGTCATTCATCTGCAAATGTGGAACACAGACTTAGAATCCAATCTGACCTCTAATTCCCCCATTCTGGTCCCTAATCTGACTCCTAACTGCCCTCTCTGTCCCCAAAACCATGCTTATGAATCTAAAACAAATTTAAAACAATTAAAAAAATTCAAAAATAAATAAATCTGACCAGTGACTGAACAGAGGTTGGAACTTGGATGGCCTACAAAACAAAGCCTTTCACTTGTCAGTACATGGGGCAATAATAAACCAGTACCAATATATACATTTTTGAGGAGATATTCCAGTAGGAAGTCTACCCTGAGCCAAATTTCTAATGCATAATTAAAGCAGCCACAATTTAACTTTACTAGTCTATTTTATATTTCTTCCTCAAACTCATATTGAGTTTTATGTCTTCACTCCATGCATCTTTAATTTCATTAACATCACATCATGAAAAATATACTTTAACAATAAGTAAACTTTAAGAGTCGACTTTTACATATGTTTGCAGGCGTGAATGAGGGAAAATAATACATTTTAATCTGTGATAAGATCCTTCCCCGCTGGTTAGAAACTTTTGCAGCTAACACTAAACCATTAGCGAAGTGTGAAGTCACTCCATCTGCCACAAAATCATCTCTCCAACCAGAGGGAATGAATCCAGTGGTAATTAGAAAGTAAGTGATTTAGCAACTGTTTGTTTCATTAAGTTATCATACAGAAACAAATAAATTATGGGTGGATGTGTTAAGTTAATTAATTTACTTTTGTCAACAAAGTAAAAATTTTGCTAAAATCTATAAAGTAAATTGCATTTCTTCATTTCCATTGGATGCTGGCTGACCTGCTGAGTTCCTCCAGCATTCTGTGTGTGTTGCCCTGGATTTCCAGCATCTGCAGAGTCTCTTGTGTTTGTGGTTTCTCATATATTCCTTTTAAGTACATTGCAACAGCTGGGGTGTAGTTATAGTGCCCAGAACTTCAGAAGTTAAGGGAATGTTTAATTGACATTTTCAATGTATTGTTTTGTCTATTGCCCTCACGCTGCAATGCAAAATTCGGTTAATTCCCCTGCATGTGGCCCGAGAAATTCACCTGAACAGCCAGTGACAATTTGGACCTGATGCAGGAGAAATAAGTTTCAGTTTAATGGAGAGGAGGAACCAAGATATCTATTAGTCCATTTAATTTTCTTTTTAATTGTTTGTGCTTATTGAGTTCTTCATTACCTTTCCCTTTGGTATTTTTCCCTTCAACAATATTTCCAATTCTCAAAGTTTCAAAGGTTCATTTATTATCAAAGTATACAACCCTGAAATTCTTCTTCTCTAGGTAGCCATGGAATCAAGAAATAAAAGAAAGGCAGCTCGATCATCAATTTCTCCTCGCTGCACAAAAAAACCCACAAAAATGGAACAGGCACCTCAGCATGCAAATCCCTTCTTCCACACAAAAAAAAACAAATAAAAATGGAACAGGTACATCAATTCCAAATTCCTTCTCCCATACAAAAAAAAAACAAAAATGGAACAGGCACATCAACCCCCAAATCCCCTCCCTGCTCAAAAAATTGAGAAAGATCAGGTGAAAAACACAGAATACAAAAAAAGCTATAAGACTGAAAAAAAAGTCTATAGTCTAAGTCCACAACCAAAACGCAGAAAATCTGGGCAACACTCACCAGGCACAGTGGCAGGCTCTCCCCTCACCAGTATAGAGTACTCAAAAGACGGGCAACCAGCGCTTAACCTTTGCACTCGCCTCGATGCTTCAATCTCACTCCTCACTTTAATCAGCGCCCAGTGGAAGCTTTAATTGGCAAAATATAGTCGAACTTCGTCCTGCGCCCTTTCCTGCAACCTGTCTGTTATGATGTTTGTACACGCTGCCTCTGTCTCTCGGAATCCTCTCGGAGACTGCTGAACGCTGAAGCAACGAAACGATCTCCGGACTTCCGCACTCGCCTCGATGTTTCAATCTCCGTCATTGCTTTATTTGGCGAACAACAGAAGCTTTTATCGGTGAAAGGGAGTCAAACATCAGCTTGTGCTCCATCCTGCAGCCTGCCCACTGTAAGGTTTACTCACGCTGCCTCCCAAAATCCTCTCGGAGACACCCAAATATTCTCCAAACAGCAAATCTCAGGCTCCAACAGTTCCAGAATCACTTTCAAGACAAAATACAAACATACAAGATATGTATAAGAGAAGTCAAATATATGGTTTCATGATTAATGAGGGGAGGGCTTTCCTTGTGATAGACTGGGCTGCATCCACGTCTTTCTGCGGCTTTTTTCGTTCCTTGGTATTGGCGTTTTCATAGCAGGCTGTGAAGCAACCAGTTCAGATACTCTCCACTCTGCATCTATAGAAGTTTCTCCACTCTGCATCTATAGAAGTTTGTCCAAGTTTTTGGTGACATGCTGAATCTATACAAACTTCAAAGATCCAAAAGATTCAAAGCACACTTATTATCAAAGTATGTATGCATTATACAACCCTAAGATTCGCCTTCCCGCAGACAGCCAAGAAAAAAAGGAACACCATGGAACCTTTTCAAAGAAAACATCAAACACGCAATGTGTTAAGAAAAAACAAATCGCGCAAACGGCAAAAAAAATGAGTGAAAAACACTGAATATAAAATATCATATCAATGAAACAGTCTAGGAATGTTCAGTTCAATTTAACACTGTGTTGTCCATTAACTGCAGGCTGCAGAGTCAGACCACCCGGATCAAAATCGCACAAATTAACAATATAAAAGGAGTAACCAAGAACACATCATAACATGAACTACAGAGTCCACTCCACAAACTGTGTTGATTAAACCAAGATTCCGGCACCTTCCTCTGGAACCAGCGAGCAAGAGCAAGAGAGAGACCAGACAGATGCAATCACCTTCCTCCAGGAGCAACGAGTGGGAGGTTGAGAGAGAGACTGGACAAATGCAGGCAGATGGCACTGATCACCTCACCTTACGCTCTCATCCTGGTTGATTAGAACCTTGATCTCTGCTTTAATCAGCAAGAAATAGAGTCAAACGCTGGGCTCGCGCCCTGCCTCCAGACTTCTTGGGAAACGAGCCACATACTCCGCTCCAAATCTCACCAAATTCCCTTAGAGACAGCAAAGTCTTACAAGTTGGAGCAAAGGGCGCGCTTCCAGGCTGTGCGAGACTCTGACCCAATGCCTCTAAAGTCTTCAGGTAGAAGAGGAGCAATGGTACAGCTAACAGAGCCACAGGCTCAGAGCTCCAGCATCCCAGGTTCAATCCACTTCTCCAGTGCTCTCTACATGGAGTTTACAGCTCCTCCATGCAACTGAATGAGCTTTCTCTGTGTGCTCTGTTTTCTGCAGTATTCCAGAGACACATGGGTCGATAGGTTAATCAGTCACTGCAAATTACTTCTAGTGGGAAGGTAGTTGATGGAATCAGGTGAAGTTGGTGTGGGATTGGTGTAAATGGAGGTCCTGATGGTGCAGACTCAATAGGCTGAAGGGACGATCGGTGGGATGCTATGACTTCAGTAATAGCAGGAACTATGGGAGGAGGAGGAAGAAAACAAGAAAGAAGGTAAAGGGAAGGACGACTGCTGCTGCCCCCATGGTAGAAGTAGTCCAGGATTGAAGACAATGCACTAGGGAGTTCCTTTCTGAATTGTGAAATCTCAAACACATCACACCATTCTTCCTTTTCTTGTTAGTGGCCTGGGTTCAGTGAAAATGTTGGTACCATGTATTAATTGCAGTAGCAATTTTCTCTGGAGCATCGAAGTCTGTGGGAAGTCCAGTTAAGATTTCATTAATTTATGAGAAGCATGTGGATAGTCAGTATCTTTTTCACCAAGAGGAAATGTCAAAAACTAGAGGTCCTGACGAAGGGTCTTGGCCTGAAACGTCGACTGTACCTCTTCCTAGAGATGCTGCCTGGCCTGCTGCGTTCACCAGCAACTTTGATGTGTGTTGCTTGTCATAAATTTAAGATGAAAGGGGAAGGTTTAAACAAGATTTACGAGGTGATTTTCCTTTTACTCAGAGAGTGGTAGATGCTTGGAATGCCGTACTGCGGGAAATGTTCGAAGCAGATATGATTGCAACGTCTAACAGCCTTTCATATAGGACCATGGACAAGCAGGGAATGGAAGCATTAACTGGAGACCATATGTAGGCAGAGAGGATTGGGTTAATTTGGCATCATAGTGGGCATAGACATCATTAGCCTAAGAGCTTGTTTCTTTACTGTACTCTTCTATGTTAGAAATTTACACCTACAACCTTTATGTTAAAAGCTGTCCATTAACTGAATAAGTGAGCCAAATCCTAAATTGAATGGAGCTTTAATTGAGGCATATGTGAGGCTAGATTAAATAGGGTAAGTAGACAAATTAAGTACTTGGAAGTATACTTTTAAGATAACTGATGGAAAATGAAAGAGAAGACAAGGATTTCTTTTTCCTCCAGAGCCTGACGAGTAATAATAACTCATTATAAGAAAAGTGTGAATAGGCAATCATTCAAAATCAGTACCTTGTTCCAGCTTCCTCCCAGTATATCTTGATACCCATAACTCTTAGAACACTATCTAACCCTTTCTTGGATACATTTAAAGAGCTGACATTGACTGTTTCCTGTGGCAGATATGATCAAAATTCAAAGTATATTTATTATTAAAGTATGTACATGTCACTCTGAACTATCCTGAGATTCAATTTCTTGCAGGCATTCATAGTAGAAACTATCCAAAAAAATAACTAACAACAAATGAGCAAAGGAAGACAAATTGTGCAAATAATAACTAAATAAATAAACAAATAATGCTGAGAACATAACATAGCACATAGAATATAGAGTAGTACAGCACAGTACAGGCCCTTCGGCCCACAATGTTGTGCCGACCCTCAAACCCTGCCTCCCATATAAGCTCCCAACTTAAATTCCTCCATATACCTGCCTAGTAGTCTCTTAAACTTCACTAGTGTATCTGCCTCTACCACCAACTCAGGCAGTGCATTCCACGCACCAACCACTCTCTGAGTAAAAAGCCTTCCTCTGATATCCCCCTTGAACTTCCCACCCCTTATCTTAAAGCCATGTCCTCTTGTGTTGAGCAGTGGTGCCCTGGGGAAAAGGCGCTGGCTATCCACGCTATCTATTCTTCTTATTATCTTGTACACTTCTATCATGTCTCCTCTCATCCTCCTGCTCCCAAAGAGTAAAGCCCTAGCTCCCTTAATCTCTGATCATAATGCATACCCTCTAAACCAGGCAGTATCCTGGTAAATCTCCTCTGTACCCTTTCCAATGCTTCCACATCCTTCCTATAGTGAGGCGACCAGAACTGGGCACAATACTCCAAGTGTGGCCTAACCAGAGTTTTATAGAGCTGCATCATTACATCATGACTCTTAAACTCTATCCCTCGACTTATGAAAGCTAACACTCCATAAGCTTTTTTAACTACCCTATCCACCTGTGAGGCAACTTGCAGGGATCTGTGGACATTTACCCCGAGATCCCTCTGCTCCTCCACACTACCAAGTATCCTGCCATTTACTTTGTACTCTGCCTTGGAGTTTGTCCTTCCAAAGTGTACCACCTCACACTTCTCTGGGTTGAACTGCATCTGCCACTTCTCAGCCCACTTCTGCATCCTATCAATGTCTCTCTGCAATCTTTGACAATCCTCTACACTATCTACAACACCACGAACCTTTGTGTCGTCTGCAAACTTGCCAACCCACCCTTCTACACCCACATCAAGGTCGTTAATAAAAATCAGGAAAAGTAGAGGTCCCAGAACAGATCCTTCTGGGACACCACTAGTCACAATCCTCCAATCTGAATGTACTCCCTCCACCACCACCCTCTGCCTTCTGCAGGCAAGCCAATTCTGAATCCACCTGGCCAAACTTCCCTGGATCCCATGCCTTCTGACTTTCTGAATAAGCCTGTGGAACCTTGTCAAATGCCTTATTAAAATCCATATAGATCACATCCACTGCAGTACCCTTATCTATATGCCTGGTCACCTCCTCAAAGAACTCTATCAAGCTTGTTAGACATGATCTGCCCTTCACAAAGCCATGCTGACTGTCCCTGATCAGACCATGATTCTCTAAATGCCCAGAGATCCTATCTCTAAGAATCTTTTCCAACAGCTTTCCCACCACAGACGTAAGGCTCACTGGTCTATAGTAATCCGGACTATCCCTACTACCTTTTTTGAAAAAGGGGACAACATTCGTCTCCCTCCAATCGTCTGGTACTATTCCTGTGGACAACGAGGACATGAAGATCCTAGCCAGAGGCTCAGCAATCTCTTCCCTCGCCTCGTGGAGCAGCCTGGGGAATATTCCGTCAGGCCCCGGGGACTTATCTGTCCTAATGTATTTTAACAACTCCAGCACCTCCTCTCCCTTAATATCAACATGCTCCAGAACATCAACCTCACTGATATTGTCCTCACCATCATCAAGTTCCCTCTCATTGGTGAATACCGAAGAGAAGTATTCATTGAGGACCTCGCTCACTTCCACAGCCTCCAGGCACATCTTCCCACCTTTATCTCTAATCGGTCCTACCTTCACTCCTGTCATCCTTTTTTTCTTCACATAATGGAAGAATGCCTTGGGGTTTACCTTTACCCTACTCGCCAAGGCCTTCTCACGCCCCCTTCTTGCTCTTTTCAGCCCCTTCTTAAGCTCCTTTCTTGCTTCCCTATATTCCTCAATAGACCCATCTTATCCTTGCTTACTAAACCTCATGTATGCTGCCTTCTTCCACCTGACTGGATTTTCCAGCTCACTTGTCATCCATGGTTCCTTCAGCCTACCATTCTTTATCTTCTTCACTGGGACAAATTTATCCCTAACATCCTGCAAGAAATCCCCAAACATTGACCACATGTCCATAGTTCATTTCCCTGCAGAAACATCATCCCAATGCACACCCACAAGTTCTAGCCATATAGCCTCATAAGTTGCCCTTCCCCAATTAAAAATGTTCCTGTCCTCTCTGATTCTATCCTTTTCCATGATAATGCTAAAGGCAAGGGAGCGGTGGTCGCTGTCCCCCAGATGCTCACCCACTGAGAGATCTGTGACCTGACCCGGTTCGTTACCTAATACTAGATCTAGTATGGCATTCCCCCTCGTCAGTCTGTCCACATACTGTGACAGGAATCCGTCCTGGACACACTTAACAAACTCTGCCCCATCTAAACACTTGGAACTAATCAGGTGCCAATCAATATTAGGGAAGTTAAAGTCACCCATGGTAACAACCCCGTTATTTTTGCACCTTTCCAAAATCTGCCTCCCAATCTGCTTCTCTGTATCTCTGCTGCTACCAGGGGGCCTATAGAATACCCCCAATAGAGTAACTGCTCCCTTCCTGTTCCTGACTTCCACCCATACTGACTCAAAAGAGGATCCTGCTTTATTACCCACCCTTTCTGTACCTGTAATAGTATCCCTGACCAGTAATGCCACCCCTCCTCCCCTTTTTCCATGCTCTCTATCCCTTTTAAAGCACTGAAATCCAGGAATATTGAGAATTCATTCCTGCCCTGGTGCCAGCCAAGTCTCTGTAATGGCCACTACTTCATAATTCCATGTATGTATCCAAGCTCTCGGTTCATCACCTTTGTTCCTGATGCTTCTTGCATTGAGGTACACACATTTCAGCCCTTCTACCTTACTGGCTTTACACCGTTTATTCTGCTTCTCTTTCCTCAAAGCCTCTCTGTATGTTAGATCTGGCTTTACTCCATGCACTTCTTTCACTGCTCTATCACTCTGGGTCCCATCCCCCTTGCAAATTAGTTTAAACCCTCCCGACCCATGCCAGCGAACCTACCTGCAAGGATATTGCTCCCCCTTGAGTTCAGGTGCAACCTATCCAGTCTGTACAGGTCCCACCTTCCCCAGAAGAGATCCCAATGATCCAAAAATCTAAAACCCTGCTCCCTGCACCAACTCCTCAGCCACGCATTCAACTGTCATCTCCTCCAATTCTTACCATCACTGTCACGTAGCACTGGCAGCAATCCTGAGAACACCACCCTTGAGGTCGTATTCTTCAGCCTTCTGCCTAGTTCCCAAAACTCACACTTCAGGACCTCATCCCTCTTCCTACCTATGTCGTTGGTCCCAACATGTATCACGACTTCTGGTTGCTTTCCCTCTCGTACCAGGATGTTGTGCACCTGGTCAGAGACATCCCGGATCCTGGCACCCAGGAGGCAACAAACCATGCAGGTGTCCTTCTCATGTCCACAAAATCGCCTGTCTGCTCCCCTGACTCCAATGACGACAGCTTTCCTCTTCTCCGTCCCACGCTTCTGTACCACTGTAAGCTGTAGAGTTCTTGCAAGCACATCCATAGAATAAGTTAGAAGTTGAGGTGAGTGAAGTTATCTATGCTGGTTTAGGAGCCTGATGGTTCAAGGGTAGTAACAGTACCTGAACATGGTGGTTTGAGTTCTAAGGCTCCTGAATCTTCTTTCCAATGGCAGCAGTGAAAGAGAGTATGGCCTTGATGGTGGGAGTCCTTGATGATGGACGCTGGTTTCTTTTCATACGTCAGTCCTACCATCTCTGAAATCAGTCTGTTGAAAGACAAATTTCTGTCCATAAATATTACATAAGCATGAGACAGTTAATTGTCTGTGAGTTGTACCTTGAGAAGCAATTGTTCATTTGTTGTGGTATCACGGTAGGGGGGCTTAGCAAAAACATCTGAACTAAATTGCTGGAATTACACACAATAGGCACAATTTTGCTGGGAATGGCTCCTCAATTGTGTGCATTGTAGCAGAGGGAAATTGCTGGCAACATGAGTGAGAAATGAATAGACCTCCATCTTCACAGCTAGTGATAATCTTGCTCAGTCAATTTCCTTTGCAACCATTTATACTTAATGCCGCATCTAGTTTTGTGGCTTAACTTCAATTTAGAACAACCATATGTGCTTCCCATTTACCTCAAGCGTTTCAGTACAGAGTGGTAAATGCACAGTGGAATTTACTGAAGCTTTGTTTGGAACTTTATGAGGAAAAAGAGGAGGATACAGGCTGGTTTAAGTTAAGGTTTGCACCCAAGAGCTTGCTCCTCTCTGTCATGTTGTTCAATGCAAATCGAACGTAAACTGGGTTGACATAAAAGGTCTTCCTGCCAAACTACTGATGATGTTGTAGGACTGAGATGATCCAGTGTACAGCAGACATGAAGTTTCAAACTGCAGTTAGATGACGTATTTAGTTAAGAATATTACAAGTCATTGTCTTAAAAGATATTGAAAGGCCATATGCTATCCATGTTCAACCAGCACAGAGAACTTCACTCACCTCACCACTGAAGTGATCCTATGGATTGACTTTCAAGGACTCTACAATTCATGTTATCAATATTATTTATTTGTTTATTTATTTAGAGTCACAGAGTCACTTACAGCACTTAATGGGAGAAAGTGGGAGATGATGACCAACTTCTGTCAAATTATATTTTGCCATGTTGAAGTTGGAATGTAAATATGTTCAGTGGCCACTTTGTTAGGTACACCCGTGCACCTGTCCATTAATGCAAATAAATAATCAGCCAATCATGTGAGGTGAGTGACAATTCTGTGTGACAATGAGAGCAGTCTGAGGGGAATTGTTGGATTTTTTCAAGCTGACAAGAAGGCAATGTGTTACAACAGTAGTGTGCAGAAAAGCATCTCTGAATACACAAAAAACACGTTGAACATTAAAGTGGATGGGCTACAGCAGCAGGAGGCTACAAACTGTCACTCAGTGGTCACTTCATTCGGTATCTCCTGCACCTAGTAAAGTGGCCACTGAGTGTATGCTTTGCCACATTGAAGGTGGGGTGTAAATATGGTCTGCTGTTGTAAAAAATATATTCAGCAGCCAATTAGAAAGCATTCAAGGTACTCTATGGGTCAAATAGCATCTTTTGAGGGAAATGGACAGTCAGCATTTCAGGTTGAGACCGTTCAACTAGAATGCAATAGTTGGAGATGAACACTATATATTCAGAATAAAGTATCAATGGTAATTTTTTTGTATTGAGAACAGCAGCAGGAGTTGAGAACGTAGTATACCGCATTTTCAGAATATAAGTTTAATTCTTTTTTTCTTCAAGAAGTTGGGCAGTATGTGTGCTATTAAGACCATAAGACCATAAGACAAAGGAGCAGAAGTCAGCCATTCGGCCCATCGAGTCTGCTCCGCCATTTTATCATGATCTGATCCATTCTCCCATTTAATCCCACTCCCCCACCTTCTCACCATAACCTTTGATGCCCTGGCTACTCAGATACCTATCAATCTCTGCCTTAAATACACCCAATGACTTGGCCTCCACTGCTGCCCGTGGCAACACATTCCATAGATTCACCACCCTCTGGCTAAAAAAAATTTCTTTGCATTTCTGTTCTGAATGGGCACCCTTCAATCCTTAAGTCATGCCCTCTCGTACTAGACTCCCTCATCATGGGAAACAACTTTGCCACATCCACTCTGTCCATGCCTTTCAACATTCGAAATGTTTCTATAAGGTCTCCCCTCATTCTTCGAAACTCCAAGGAGTACAGTCCCAGAGCGGTCAAACGTTCCTCATATATTAACCCTCCCATTTCGGAATCATCCTAGTGAATCTTCTCTGTATCCTTTCCAACGTCACCACATCCTTTCTTAAATAAGGAGACCAAAACTGCCCACAATACTCTAAGTGAGGTCTCACCAGCGCCTTATAGAGCCTCAACATCACATCTCTGCTCCTATACTCTATTCCTCTTGAAATGAATGCCAACATTGCATTTGCCTTCTTCACTACCGACTCAACCTGGAGGTTAACCTTAAGGGTATCCTGTACAAGGACTCCCAAGTCCCGTTGAATCACAGAACTTTGAATTCTTTCCCCATTTAAATAATAGTCTGCCTGTTTATAAGTGCATAATCATACACTTTCCAACATTTTACTTCATTTGCCACTTCTTTGCCCATTCTTCCAATCTATCCAAGTCTCTCTGCAGACTCTTCGTTTCCTCAGCACTACCGGCCCCTCCACCTACCTTCGTATCATCAGCAAACTTAGCCACAAAGCCATCTATTCCATAATCCAAATCGTTGATGTACAATGTAAAAAGAATCGGCCCCCAACACAGACCCCTGTGGAACACCACTTGTAACCGGCAGCCAACCAGAATAGGATCCCTTTATTCCCACTCTCTGTTTCCTGCCAATCAGCCAATGCTCTATCCACGTATGTAACTTCCCTGTAATTCCATGCGCTCTTATCTTGTTAAGTAGCCTCATGTGTGGCACCTTGTCAAAGGCCTTCTGAAAATCCAAATATACAACATCCACTGCATCTCCCTTGTCTAGCCTACTGGTAAATTCCTCAAAAAATTGTAATAGATTTGTCAGGCAGGATTTTTCTTTAAGGAATCCATGCTGAGTTCTGTCTATCTTGTCATATGGCTCCAGGTACTCTGTAACCTCATCCTTGACAATCGACCCCAACAAATTCCCAACCACCGATGTCAAGCTAATTACCTTTATAATTTCCTTTTTGCTGCCTTGCCCCCTTCTTAAATAGAGGAGTGACATTTGCAATCTTCCAGTCCTCTGGAACTATGCCAGAATCTATCGACTTTTGAAAGATCATGGCTAATGCCTCCGCAATCTCCACAGCTACTTCCTTCAGAACATGAGGGTGCATTCCATCTGGTCCAGGTGATTTATCTACCTTTGGACTATTCAGCTTCCTGAGTACTTTCTCTATCGTAATTGTGACTGCTCACACTTTTCTTCACTTCCACCCTTGAGTGTCCAGTATACTGCTGATGTCATCCTCAGTGAAGACTGATGCAAAATACTCGTTCAATTCTTCTGCCATCTTCTTATCTCCCATTACAATTTCTCCAGCATCATTTTCTATCGGTCCTATATCTACTCTCACATGTCTTTTACTCTTTATATACTTGAAAAAGCTTTTATACTTGAAAAAGCTCTTTGATATTATTTGCTAGCTTCCTTTCATAGTTAATCTTTTCTCTCTTAATGACCTTCTTAGTTTCCTTTTGTAAGGTTTTAAAAACTTCCCAATCCTCTGTCTTCCCACTAATTTTTGCTTCCTTGTATGCCCTCTCCTTTGCTTTGACTTCTCTTGTCAACCACGGTTGCATCCTTTTTCCATTCGAACATTTTTTCTTTTCTGCAATATACCTGTCTTGCACCTTCCTCACTTCTCGCATAAACTCCAGCCACTGCTGCTCTGCCGTCTTTCCTGCCAGTGTCCCTTTCCAGTCAACTTTGGCCAGTTCCTTTCTCATGCCACTGTAATTTCCTTTACTCCACTGAAATACCGACACATCAGATTTCGGCTTCTCTTTTTCAAATGTCACAGTGAACTCAATCATGTTATGGTCACTGCTTCCTCAGGGTTCCTTCACCTCAATCTCCAGTTCATTACACAATGCCCAATCCAGTACAGCTGATCCCCTAGTGGGCTCAACAACAAGCTGTTCTAAAAAGCTATCTCGCAGACATTCTACAAATTCTCTCTCTTCAGATCCAGTGCCGACCTGATTTTCCCAATCCACTCACATGTTAAAGTCCCCCACAATTATCATAACACTGCCCTTCTGATAAGCCTTTTCTATTTCCTGTTGTAATTTGTAGTCCACATCCCTGCAGCTGTTTGGAGGCCTATAAATAACTGCCATCAGGGTCCTTTTACCCTTGCAATTTCTTAGCTCAACCCATAAAGATTCTGCACCTTCCGATCCTATATCACCTCTTTCTAATGATTTAATATCATTTCTTTCCAATAAAGCCACACCTCCCCCTCCGCCTACCTTCCTATCCTTCCGATACACCGTGTATCCTTGGACGTTCAGCTCCCAGAGACATGCATCCTTTATCCACGTCTTAGTGATGGCCACAATATCATACCTGCCAATCTGTAGCTGTACGACAAGATCATCCACCTTATCCCTTATGCTGCGTGCATCTAAGTATAACACCTTAAGACCAGTATTTGGTACTTTTTGCTTCACTGCAACTTTATTGCACTGTAACTCATCCCAATGGCTACAAATTTGCCCCATCACCTGCCTGACTTTCCTGACATCTTTACTGCTCACTCTCTTAGATTTATTTCTGTTTTCCCCTTCCTCCGCTCTGTCATTCCGGTTCCCATCCCCCGCCAAGTTAGTTTAAACCCTCCCTAACAGCTCTATTAAACTTTCCCGTCAGAATAGGAGATCAGGTGTAACCCGTCCTTTTTGAACACGTCATACTTCCCCCAGAAGAGATCCCAATTATTCAAGAATCTGAAGCCCTGCCCCCTGCACCAGTCTCTCAGCCACGCATTCATCTGCCTGACCCGACTATTCTTGCCCTCGCTAGCACATGGCACAGGTAGCAATCCTGAGATTACTACCCTGGAGGTCCTGCTTCTCAGCTTCCTTCCTAACTCCTGGAAATCTCCCTTCAGGACCTCCTCCTTTGTCCTATCTATGTCATTGGTACCAACATGTACCAAGACAACTGGCTGCTCACCCTCCCCCTTCAGAATATTCAGGACCCGATCCGAGACATCCCGTACCCTGGCACCTGGGAGGCAACACACCATGGGGGTATCTCTATCAGGCTCACAGAATCTCCTGTCCGTTCCCCTGACTATGGAATCCCTTACGACTACTGCATTCCTCTTCTCCCTCCTTCTCTCCTGCACAACAGCGCCAGGCTCAGTGCCAGAGACCCGGTCACCGTGGCCATCCCCCGTCAGCTCATCCCCCTCAACAGCATCCAGAGCAAGATATTTGTTGCTGTGGGGTACAGCCACAGGTGTGCTCTCCACTATCCAGGCATTTCCATTCCCTCTCTTGACAGTGACCCAGTTTTCTGACCCCTGTAGCCTAGGGATGACTACCTCCCTGTAGGTCCTGTCTATCACCTCTTCACTTTCCCTAATAAGCAGAAGGTCATCAAGCTGCAGCTCCAGATCCCTAGCCAAAGCCCTACACTCTGCTCCCACTCACTCCGCTGCCCGCTCCGATAGCTGCCCGCTGTATAGGGTGGTCTCCTTTTTAAACTTCCACGGTGCCCTGTTGACGTCACGCGCCTGCGCAGTCTCGTTCTTCTTGCACTCGAAGAAGTTTTTAAAAAAACTGCCTTCCTTCAGAATTCAGCTCCCACAACGCTCTGTAGTCCCGATCAAAAAGACTACATTTTTATTTTATTCCTTGTGCATGTGCTGGCAACTGTTTAGAAGAATTTAACCTGCGATGATTATCAGGAGGCACTTTGGCTCCAGAAACTAGATGTATTAAAAATACAATTTGCATAGCATAATAATATAATTTTACTTATGAGCCTCACAAAAGGCAGACATAATAATTACAATGATTAACGCACAACATGGAATTATTTGCTGAATGTCTCTTCAATATATAAACTATTTTACTGTTTGAAACATTTTGCAAGAATTTGCTGTAAATACTGCGTTCAGTACAATACTATCCTGTTGGATCTTATAGCCCTCAAACTACATTAAAGTAAATAGATTAATGACACATTTAGTAGCTACCAATGCATTTTCTAGAAAAAAAATAGCATGTTTGATATGAAGTTTAAAATGGATAATAGACCTCTATCCCTGTGGGATATAGAAGGGCACTCCTGGGCACTGTGCCTGTAATATTGATAATCATATCAGAGACTTGAACACTAATCCAAGATAACTGTGCAATGTATACCAGAGGAGTGTTTTGTGATCATTTGAGGTGTTAAATTGAGGTCACACCCACAGCTGCCTTTTACATAGACAGGAAAGTTTCTGTAGCAAGACATTGAAAGAGATTGAAGGAGTTCTTCTGTTTTTTTCTGACTAACACATTTCAACTAAGTTTTCAGATGCAACTCTTCCCATTACGACTTTGCTGTTTCTAAAATCTTGCTGAGCCCAAATCGCTGTTCTGTCCTTGCAGCTTGAATCTTAAATGTTCAAATCTCATAAATTATTTTTTCCAGTTTTCAGGATTTCGTGATTTCTGGGAAGTGCCACATTTATTGCCATCCTAAACTGCCTGTTGAGGATGATTTACATTGTACCCTTTATACTAGTGTACTGGTAATCATAGAGACTGAACTAAAAGTGCAGGAGCCATGCTCAAATCCCGCCATGGCTATATTTTAATTTTATTTCAGGTAACAATCTGGATTTTTTAAAATGTCAGTTTTACTAATTAAAACAAAGCTACTGGATTGCTGAAGACCAAAGGCATCCAAAGATGTCCAGGTTAAGGTTAGTAAGTTGTGATTGTGCGATGTTGGTGGCAGAAACATGGAGGTGCTTGCAGAATCCCCAAGCACAAACCTTGGACTGTGTTGGTCGTTAGCACAAAATGACACACCTTGCTGTATGTTTTGATGCACATGCGACATTAAAGCTAATCTTTAGCCTTTAAGCACATCTTGTTTACTAATGAGTCCTGAAGCAGGGTTTTGATCCAAAACATCAACTGTTCTTTTCCTCCCACAGACGCTGATTGCCCCACTAAGCAAGATTGCTTGTAGCTCCAGGTTTTATCTTGCGTCTCTAGTTTACCACTGTCCTTCAGGGAAGGAAATCTACCATATTTGCATGCTGTGGCATAAATGCAAATCTCTTACTGCGTCTTTCAATTCCAGCAGTTTGGGACCAGATTTAAACGATGCCCTTTCCCTTGATACCCATGTCTTTTTAAATGAGGAAATGAAATGACTTTATCTTACTGGTCAATGCACCAAGACTGAGATCTAAAGACAATGAGGGTTGTGATGTGACAGCCGTCCTTATCCTTCAAGGTTGCAGAGATTACAGGTGTGCGAGGTACTATCAAAGGAGTGAAGAGAATTTCCTCCAGTTTCCATGCTACTGAGAGTGGAGGGGTGAGGGAGTGGAGGTCTGTACAAAGAGAAGAGAGCACTGAAACAAGACTCAGAGATGATTGGTGGTCTGTGGAGGGGTATGAGATGACAGGCAGGTGGAGCTAGATAAGGAAACAGAATGGGGGGTGGAGTTGAGAGACAGTGGCAGGTGAATGATAGCACACAAAAGAGAAAGAGACAAGTAAAATGAAAGCAATGTGGGGCTTAGAAAAAATGCTCAGATTTGAAGTTAAACATAGTCAGTTCCATTCCCCACCCCCTGATAGATGCTATTTGACCTGCTGAGATCCTTCAGAGGATTGTTTCTTTATTATGCTGAACTACCAGTCTATGCACCTTCACTCAAAAGTCATTGTAAAGTGCTTCAAGATAGCCTGAAGTCATGAATGGCAGTGTCAGATGTTTGATCTTTCTCTGGCTGGCATTGATTCCAGATCCAATATCCTTCGCATACTGTGTTAAGCTCATTAACACCCAAGAAATATAGCCGCCTCTGGTGACAGCATCATTTCTAGCCAGCCTTGTCAATCAAGCTTGATGGGAGTGTCTGAGATTGATTTTACATAGATATGTAACTGTACATTGGCTGGATTTTGTGGAACAATTAAACCACATTTATTTGAAACTACTATAGTTTCTTTCTTCCCTATTCTTTAAATTTACTCATTTTCCCGAGTATACTGTCTTTTATCTGATGTCATGTGGATATTCTGTACTGAGTTACTAATAGAAAGCATTTGATCCCACAGTTCTGACAAAGATTAACTTCATTTGTCATATGTACATTGGAATGCATTGTTTGCATCAAATCAAATGAGTGAAGATTGTACTGGGCAAGTGTCGCCGTGTTCCAGATGCCAATAAACCATGGCCACACTAACCCTGACCGTATGTTTTTGGAATGCACCAGGAAAGTAGAGTACCGAGAGCAAACCCACACAGTCTGGGATAATGTACAAACTCCTGACAGGCAGTGGTGAGAATTGAACCCTGAAGGGTGATTGCTGGTACTGTGCTAACTGCCACACTACAATATCACCTAAAGAGCACATAACTTCAAATAATAACTCAGTTTCTCTCACAATATATTGTTTGTTGTCTACTGCACTCTGGTGGAACACTCAGGTTGGATGGCCTTTCATAGATTCTCTAATAGTTATTATTCTAGATTTATTGAGTATGCCCACAAGAAAATGTACTTTGATAGTAAAATTTACTTTGAGCTCTAAACTTTTGAACCTGATCTGTGAGCTTTTACAGCATTTTCAGTTTTTTATTTCAGACTTCCAGCACTCACAGTTCGTTGATTTTCAATTGTCTGGAATTTCTCTGACAGGAGAATGTACAATCCAGCTACCTTGACCTCAGGGGCTAACAGTTTTTTTTAAAGACATGCTGATCTATCAGATCATTCTTCTAAAGAGCAACAGAGTTATGGATACTGGCAGACCAAATTGTTTTCAGCTTTTTTACTCCATTCACTTCGGCTATTACCATTTAATCTCTTCATTCCAGCAGAAAAAGATCGTTATACTATAATTCTAAAACAAGTCAATATAATTAGGATCCTGAGAGAACAGGATCACGTGCATCAATGAAAAACAAACTCAAATGAAGAGCAGTCTAAACAAAATGAAAGAAACAATAGAAATGACTGTGCTTATTTTAACAGCTTTTCTAAGTTAAGGTCAAACCAAATCTCTTTTGCAGCCAGTGAAGTACTCACGGAGGTCCTTGGCCTGAAACATTGACTCTTTATTCCTCTCCATAGATGCTGCCTGACTTGCTGAGTACCTTCAGCAATTTGAGTGTGTTACTCTGGATTTCCAGCATCGCTTGTGTTTATGACTTCGAAAGTATTGTTGCATCTTGCACAGTTTTACATTGTAAAGGAACTTGGTTATGAAGTTGTAAAGAAAAGTTATTCAGCTACATTTTATTTTGGCCCAGCGATGCACAAACCCAATCACAGGAATATTTACATTACCCTACTAACTGGTATGTCTTCGGACCGTGGGAAGAAACCAGAACAGCCAGAGGAAACCCATGTGGTCCATGGGGAGAACGTACAAACTCCTTTCAGAAGGCACTGGAATTGGACTCTGAACTCCGTATGACCATAAGACATAGGAGCAGAATTAGGCTGTTCAGCCTATTGAGCCAGCTGATCCCAGATCCCACTCAATCCCATACAGCTGCCTTCTTGCCATATCCTTTGATGCCCTGACTGATCAGGAAACAATCAACTTCTGCCTTAAGTATACCCAGACTTGGCCTCCACTGCAGTCTGTGGCAAAGCATTCCACAGATTTACTACTGTCTGGCTGAAAAAATTCCTCCTTACCTCTGTTCTAAAGGGTCGTCCCTCAATTTTGAGGCTGTGCCTTCTATTCCAGATAACCCCACTACAGAAAACATCCTCTCCACATCCACCCTATCTAGTCTTTTCAACATTCGGCAGGTTTCAATGAGATCCCAGAATTCTCCGAGCTGTAATAGTGTCACATTAACCACTATGCTTCAAATCTGTGATGAACAGTTTAGTCTTTCAACTCTGAACATAGAAATCTACAGCACATTACAGGACCTTTTGCCAACAATGTTGTGTTGACTATGTAACCTACTCTACAAACTGCCTAGAATTTCCTTACCTCTATTTTTCTAAGCTCCATGTACCTATCTAAGAGTCTCTTAAAAGATGCTATTGTATCCGTTAAAAGATCCTATTGCATCTGATTAACTCTGATGGACAACTATAAGTTTATAACTAGAGTTTCATAGTTATAAAGACCTAAATTTGTGGATTGATACCCATTGCTACAGGCGTACCAGAAATATATTTGAACTGAATTTGGATTAATCAAGTACTCATGTTCATGATAGTGCTGAAAACAGCCATTGGCTCTCTTTGCATGCAAGGAGCAGAACAGGCGGACTCTGACGGAGAGAGCACACGATAGGTGAATAGTTCAGTATGAACATTAGTATCTCCAATAGCCCATTCATCCTCATGTCAGACAACTCCCAACCAAATGGAAATCAATAACCTATAGGTGCTGGAAATCTGAAACATATGTAAAGATGAAACGCTGAAAAAGCTCAGCAGGTCTGGCAATGTATAGTGGTGAGAAACAGAGTTAACATTACTAGATGGGCCAAATGGTCTGTTTCTTTGTTGTAGTGCTCTATAACTATATATTTAACAGAAATTTAGATATGTATCTGGTTGGCAAAGGTATGGAAGGCTAAGATAGATTCATCCCGGACTGATAGCTAGATCCCTTACCAGACTTTGACCATTTTTTAAACATGCAGCACTTTCCCACAATCTACATCCAGGGCCGTAACCTTCTCTCCATGGTGATGCAAAGAATGAGTACAGGACTTCACGAGTGTTTTCTGAACAAGACTCCATTTGATTGCACCAAAGAGTTTCTAGACACTCAAATGACCTAAATAAAACCCTAACACAGGGATCATTTTCGACAGAACATTTCTCTTGAGTTACGTATAGATATTGCAATCATAGTTACCCATCCCACAGGATCCAACATCTGTGCTCAGCAAAGTCATTGAACAATAACAGGGCGCAGCCCCTCTCCAACCTACAATCCCTCACTTTTACCAGGGTGGCATGTAATTTGAAAACACGTTCTCCATTACTCTAACAGAAAGCCTGTGGAGAAAACAATGAGAAAATAAAGTTAATAACCTCGCCGTTAATCAGAAGGGTCATCAATTCAGCCGCTGTCAAACCTCTCTCAAAGTCCCAGTAAAGTAGCAGATGCTTCTCGATTTATAGGCTAGATGGGAATACAGGGGTAAAAAATAAACTGCGTGCAGTAGTTATCAAGGAGAAAGATATCCTGCAGGTAGGGTACTCAACAACCTGTGTTCCATTCCATCTATTATAGAAATAGCCTGGCAAGAGCAGTTTACAAGGAAGGCTTTAATTACTGTTCCTTTGACACAAGGCTGTAAATTTTTGGAGGTGATTGCGCTGCCAGCTAGGGCACGGCAAAAGTTAAGTAATTTTATGGTGACTTGGATGCAAGCTTGCCTGAGAGGCAAAAAATTCCATTTATAAACAATGAAAAAAAGGGTCACTTTTTTTTTCAATCTGCACTGTCTGATTACAGATAGAGTGCCATCGAAAAATAATGGCAGGTAACTGGTTACCACATTCATCTGGCCTTCCTTTCTCTTCAGCAAAGTCACTAGCCCATTTAAAATAAGCAGCGGCAAGTATCAATCTATATTTTTATTGGATTAATAGATGAATTCTGCTACTAAATAAATTGGAAGTAAAAAAAAAACAAAATTTCTGTCTGCTTTTGAATGTTGGATTAGGTAGTATTTGCTAGACTTGCTGTTTAATAGCAGAGGTTCAAATCCTGCCCCCATGGCTAGGCAATTTTGAACAGTCAAATAAACAGCTAGTTTAAAAGATGAAGCTGAGCACTAAAATGTTTAAAACCCCACCTGATTCACTATTATCTCAAGGTTAGTTGCTTGGGAGAGCTCTGAGGTTTGTGAACATTCCTATTTATTTTTCCAATATGAATGTTTAGAAGTTGGTTGCATTCAAAGTCTTCTGGGAGTCAAACATGAAGGAAAACGCGTGATCAAGTCGAGACTCCCTGCTACTCCCACTCTAACTTCTACTGATATAAAATCATAAAACCAAAAGATATAGGAGCTGCAAATATGATTACTGTTGTTACTTGGTTTAACCATAGTCAATAAATGTGGGCCATGTTCTGTAAATAAATATAATATCATGGATTAACTTCTCTCAATTTATATGAAGAAATTCAATAGCCCCGACCAACTCTTACCACTTTTTGATCAATGCACGATAGAAAACATTCGGTCTTGATTCATAATGGTTTGGTATGGCACGTGACCACAAAAAACTGCAAAGATTTGTGAACATAACTCAGCACAGCAGAAGACCCCTCACCCTCCCCTTAATGGACTCCATTCTTCTTACTACTTTGGTAAAACAGCCAGCATAATCAAAGACAACACCCACCCCAGACATTCTCTCTTCTACCCTCTCCCATCAGGCAGAAGACACAAAAGCCTGAAAGCATGTACGACCAGGCTGATGGACAGCATCTATCCCACAGCTTCAACTATCAACTTTCTTGACAACATTTGCGATTATGGCATCTCCCAGCACACCCTTCCCAGTTGTACCATGTAATTGTATTTTCATGACTGAAACTTCTCAAGAGGTAATTGCTTGTCAGCAGCTATTCATGTGCCCTGACATTTTGTTTTTTTTTCATTTGGTGCATGGCCTTGTCCTTTTGGAATTCTTTCTAGTCTTAGACAATATTGGCTACTGTGAGAAGGAGACAGGGATACTCATGCCAAGAATAGTGGGAAATTCTAGGATAAAAGGGCAACAGCCCCAAAGTAGAAGGATATCCCTTTAGAACAGAGATGAGAAAGAATTTCCTTAGCCAGAGTGTGACCAATCTGTGGAATTCTTTGCCACAGATGGCTGTGGAGGTCAAGTCATTGGGTATATTTAATGAAGAGGTTGATAGGTGCTTATTTAGCAAGGGTATCAATGGTTATGGGGAGAAGGCAGGAGAATAGAGTTGAGAAGGAAAATAAGTCAACCATTCTCGAATTAAAGAAGAGAACTGATAAGCTTAGTGGCCTAGTTCTGCTCCTATGTTTTATGGACTTATGGACAAAATTGTAGTTGTGGGGGTCTTTTCAGTCTTCCTTCTAGAAGTGCTGACTGCTTCTGTTCCTGATAAGTTCACTATGTTTTTGGCTCTCAACAGGGCTGGGCCTTGGATCATTGGTCTGAACAGTGTTGAAGTCAAAGAGTTACTGGGCCCTCTTTCAACTTCTACCTGCTCTTCAGGAATTGACTGCTTCTCAGACTTCAGGAGATAAATATTTGACAGCTTTTCTGGCTGTCAAATCTGTCAAGTGATCTGGATGTTCATGAATTACCTTACTATTTTGCTCACTTTTTACATTATTTATGTAATTTTATATTTCTTATTATATTTTATAGTGATCATTTATGTATTCTACTGTATTGCTGTTTCAAAATAACAAATTTCATGATATACAGTTACATCAGTGATAGTAAACCAGATTCTGATTATTCAGGTTCTGATTTTGAAAGTTCTTGTCACATAGAGGCATTCAAAATCAATAAAAATATATATCCTTGATACCAAATTTTACCAGACATCAAAATACTTTTAAACAATTGAAAATATTAAGAATACTCACTTAATTAAAAAGTATGTAAATTACCCTTAATTTGCTTTAACCTTAGTTGCTGTTTCTCTTCATTTAAATGAATTGATTGACTGCATCTGCACAAGTTCAATGGACAAGATTCCCCAGTGGAAATAGTCGGTCATTCATGTTCTTGGATGAACTCCAAGAGAACTCCAATGTGTGAGCTCTTAATGGGAATCACTGGCAAAGTGCAGCCGATATTTAGGAATTTCTGCATCTGTTGGCAAACACTGAGTAATTTATTGAAGTCTTGTTGGTATTTCCTTGCAACTACTGACCAGTTTATCTCCTTATAAGCCTCACTCTGCAAAATCCCAACAACTGTAAAACCATTTAATGAGACACTGGTGTGTAGCACTATGTGTGACAGAGAGTGTGTATTTTTGTCTTTGTCTATTTATATTTAAAAAGACAAGTAAGTAATATTAGAAATACTCAAGTCAAAGTACAGAAAGTTCCATTTGAGTTCTAAAGGGAGACTGTCTTATCTCCCTTTCTCTTCACCATTTACACATCAGACTTCAACTACTGCACAGAGTCTTGTCATCTTCAGAAGTTTTCTGATGACTCTGCCATAGTTGGATGCATCAGCAAGGGATATGAGGCTGAGTACAGGGCAACGGTAGGAAACTTTGTCACATGGTGTGAGCAGAATTATCTGCTGCTTAATGTGAAAAAGACTAAGGAGCTGGTGGTAGAACTGAGGAGGGCTTAGGCACCGGTTACCCTTATTTCCATCCAGGGGGTCAGTGTGGACATGGTGGAGGATTAAAAATACCTGGGGATACAAATTGACAATAAACTGGACTGGTCAAAGAACACTGAGGCTGTCTACAAGAAGGGTCAGAGCCGTCTCTATTTCCTGAGGAGACTGAGGTCCTTTAACATCTGCCGGACGATGTTGAGGATGTTCTACGAGTCTGTGGTGGCCAGTGCTATCATGTTTGCTGTTGTGTGCTGGGGCAGCAGGCTGAGGGTAGCAGATGCCAACAGAATGAACAAACTCATTCGTAAGGCCAGTGATGTTGTGGGGATGGATCTGGACTCTCTGATGGTGGTGTCTGAAAAGAGGATGCTGTCCAAGTCACATGCCATCTTGGACAATGTCTCCCATCCGCTACATAATGGACTGGTTGGACACAAGAGTACATTCAACCAGAGACTCATTCCACTGAGATGCAACACTGAGTGTCATAGGAAGTCATTCCTGCCTGTGGCCATCAAACTTTACAACTCCTCCCTTGGAGGGTCAGACACCCTGAGCCAATAGGCTGGTCCTGGATTTATTTCATAATTTACTGGCATAATTTACATATTACTATTTAATTATTTATGATTTTATTACTATTTAATTATTATGGTGCAACTGTAACGAAAACCAATTTCCCTCGGGATCAATAAAGTATGACTAATGGAAACAGGTAAAAAAAACTGTAGAGGACTACTCAATTCTAGTGAAAGGTCATCAACTCTAATTATTTCCTGCATTTCCTGTTTGTGTTGTGTATGAATTGTTGGTTACAATGAATTGTGTGACACTGAATTATATGGAGACATGGTTTTGTTCCTGGTTGGATTCAATGCTGAGCACGTGGATTCTGTACAGGAATCTCTGTGGCTGAATGCCCATTACAATCAGACGTGTTTCATCCAACGTTCACTCTTTCAACAGATCCGTGTAGCTGGCACACCCCTCTGGAGTCTTCAACAAGAACAAACTCCTTTGAGGACACTTTAATAAATAAATAATAACAATAATAAGTTATTTATATGCAGTTTTCACACAAATGATGGAGTTCAAAGTGCTTTACATTGGGATAAAATACAAACAGGAATATAAAAGACAAAATGAAGTTAATTAAATACAAGGTGAATTAAATGGGTTTTGAGTTGCTGTTTAAAAGTGTTGACTGAGTTTGCAACCCCTACAGTTTCAGGTATAAATTTTCACAGATAAGGACCATACTTAATAAAAGCTGATCTACCAATTTTCTTTTGAGGGAGACTGTTTAAGAGACTTTAAATTTAAGAAAAAGATGGAAGGAGACCTGAGAGCTCAAGCAGCGTTATAAAATAAAAGCGATACTGTGATGTACTCTGGTCGCAGACCATTGAGAGCTTTAAAAATAAGTAAGAGAACTGTAAAATCAGTTCTAAAAGATACAGGAAACCAGTGCAGAGTAGGTAGGATGGGAGTGATATGCTCTGTCATTCTGGTTTCAGTTAAATTGATTACAAAGAATTTTAACAAATGTCACTGCCAAATTAAGGTATAACAAGGTTTTTTTTGTTCTTTTCAATTATTTTTTCTCTTTCTCTTGATATTTTATTTCCTCTTGACACAAATTGAAAAGAAGATAGATATCAGAATCTTTTCTACACTGCCTGGTATGGAGCTAGCAATGCATAGAATCGTAAGAGGTTTCAGAGGGCTACAGAGTCAGCGAGCCCCATCATGGGCACAGGCACCCCCACTGTCGAGGACATCTTCAGAAGGTGGTACCTCAAGAAGGGGGCATCCACCATGAACAACACTCACCATTCAGATCATGCTGCTCTCAAGAGAAGGTACAGGAACCTGAAATCCCACAGTTAACATTTTACAAACAATTTCTTCCTCTCTGCCGTGAGATTTCTGAACTGTGCATGAACTCATGAACACTACATTACTATCTTTTATTTTTATTCTAACGCGTAGTAATTTTTTATGCCTGCGCTGCACATAACAAATTTTGTGACTTAAGTCAGTGACAATGATTTTGATTATAAGGTAATTCAGTGCTATGCATAAATGTTCCCATGGTAAAGTAGAGGAAAGCTTGAAAAAAGTCAAAGAATGAATAGACAGAAATATTTTGAAAAAGAGGGCCAAAATGGAAGTGTTCAATATTAATAATCCAATTGTCTTGCAGACACCAAATCACTATTGTCAAGTAATCTTCCTCAAGGCTACTGTGAAGAGAGGATTTAGTCAGACAAGGCAAAGAAATGGAAAGATCTAGGTCATTTTTTTCTTCCTTTCTTTATATCTGCTCAGCTAGGAGAGTAGAGAGGCCAGGCAGGATGGTTGAATGTTCCTCTTGCAGGATGTGGGAAGGCAGGGAGACCTCCAGTATTCCTGACCACCACAACTGCAGGAAGTGCATCAAGTTGCAGCTTTAAACAATCCATGTTAAGGTGATGAAGCTGGGACTGGATGAACTCCAGATCATTCAGAAGGCTGAAGGGGTGATAAACAAGACATATAGAGAGGTAGTTACACCCAAAGTGCAGGACATAGGAAAGTGGGTGGCAGTCAGGAAGGGGAAAGGGGTTAAGGTGCCATTGTAGAGTACCCGTATATCCATCCCCCTCAGCAACAAGTGTATGACTTTGGATACTGTCGAGGGCAGGAGAGGGGGTTGACCTAACAGAAGAAAGTCACAGTGGTTGGGTCTCTGGCACTACTGTAACTCAGAAGGGAAAGAGGCAAAAAGGCATGCTGTGGTGATAGGAGTTTCATTATTTAGGGGAATGGACAGGATGTTCTATGGACAAGAATGAGATTCCCAGATGGTATGTTGTCTACTGGGTGCCAGGGTTTAGGATATCTAGGATTGAGGCCTCAGCATACTTAAGTGGGAAGGTGAACAACCAGAAGCCATGGTCCATGTAGGTACCAATGATGTGGGTAGGACGAGTGACAAGATTCTGTATAGGAAATTCAAGGAGTTAGGTGTTAAGTTAAAGGGCAGGACCTCCAGGGTTGTGCTCTCAGTATTTCTTCCCCTGCCACGTGCTAGTGAGGCCAGAACCAGGAAGATTACACAGTTTAATATGTGGCTAAGCAGTTGGTGTAGGAGGGCACAAAAGTTTTGGATCATTTGTCTCTCTTCCAGGGAAGGTGGGACCTGTACAGAAGGGGCAGCTTGCACCTGAACTGGAGGGGTGTAGTATCCTAATGGGAAAGTTTGTTAATGCTGCATGGTGGGATTTAAATGAGAGTTGCAGGGGGTGAGAACCAGAGTGCCAGAAGAGTTTGTGGAGAAGTTGTGGAGGCAGATGTTGGTAAGAGCTCAGACAAAGTTAGGAATCAAAAGTTGAGCATGTGTGACTGGTGTCCTGAGCTGCATATACTTCAATGGAAGAAGTATCGAAGAAAGGGTGGATGGTAGTGCTGAAAATGGGTAGCTGGTTTACAAACAGAGGCAATGTGTAGTGAGGAGGGGCTGTTGATAGGGCAAAATTGCAGCTAACAGGATGAGTTGCAATGCAAAAAGGTCAACAAAATCGAAAAGGGCGAAAACAGGACTGAAGGTGTTCTATGAGGAGTGATTGATAAGTTCGTGGCCTAAGGTAGACGAAGTCAATTTTAGAAAAGCTAGCAGATATATTTTTCAACATAGTCTCCTCCTACATGTACACACTTAGTCCAGCAGTCGTGGAACATATGGATCCTTTCTTTGTAGAAGTGGTCCATAGAAGGAGTGATTGATAAGTTTGTGGCCTAAGGTAGAAGGAGATGAGTTATTAACTTCAAGCTTTCTGCATTATCACTCAAAGAGTTGAACTGCACGTGCATGTAACGAGAGTGTCTTGGACCTCCAGGTGGTCCATTGCAGGGGTGATTGATAAGTTCATGGCCTAAGGTAGAAGGAGATGAATTATACCACTCTCGTTACGTGCACATGCAGTTCAACTCTTTGAGTGAAAATGCAGAAAGATTGAGGTTAATAACTCATCTCCTTCTACCTTAGGCCACAAACCTATCAATCACCCCTGCTGTGGATCACTTTCTGGAGGTCCAAGATGCCAACTTTTACAAAGGAGGGATCCATATGCTCCATGACTGCTGGAGTAGGTGTGTAAATGTAAGAAAAATTAATGTGCTAAGTTTTCTAAAATTGACTCTTTCTACCTCCAGCCACAAACTTATCAATCACCCCTCGTACTTGAATGTGTGCAGTGTACGGAATAAGGCAGATGAACTTGCAGCACTGTTGCTGATTGACGGGTATGATGTTATAGGCATCACTGAATCATGGCTGAAAGAAGATTACAGCTGGGAGCTTAAAGTCTGAAGATACACATTGTATCGAAAGGACAGACAAGAAGACAGAGATGGCAGCAATGCTCTGTTGGTAAAAAATGAAATCAAATCATTAGGAAAAGGTGGCATAGGGTTGGAAGGTGTTGAATCATTCTGGATAGAGCTAAGAAACTCCAAGGGTAAAAAGACCCTGATGGAAATTGTACATAGACCACCAAACAGTAGTAAGGATGTGGTCTACAAATTACAACTGGAGATAGGAAATGCATGACAAAAGGGCAATGTTACAATAGTCATGGGGGCTTTCAATATGCAGGTAGATTGTGAAAATCAGGCGAGTGCTAGTTTCCAGGACAGGGAGTTTCTAGAGTGCCTACGAGATGGCTTTTTAGAACAGTTTGTGGTTGAGCCCACTAGGGGATCAGCTGTTTTGGATTGGGAGATTTGCAATGAACCATAGCTGAATAGAGAGCATAAGGTAAAATTAACCCAGAGGGACAAGTGATTATAATATGATAAAATTCACTCTGAAATTTCAGAAGGAGCAGCTAAAGTCAGATATATCAGTATTACTGTTAATTAAAGGGAATTTCAGATGTATGAGAGAGGTGATGGCCAGGATTGACTGGAAAAGAACACTGGCAGGGACGACGACAGAGCATCTATGAATGAAATTTCTGGAAGCAATTTGGAAGGCACAGGATATATACATCCCAAAGAGGAAGAAGGATTCGGAAGGAAAGATGACACAACCGTGGCTAACAAGAGAGGTCATAGCCAACATAACAGGCAAAGAGAGGGCATTTAATAGAGCAAAAATTAGTGGGAAGTTAGAAGATTGGGAAGTTTTTAAAAACCAACAGAAGGCAGCTAGAAAAGGAATTCAGAAGGTAAAGATGGAATATGAAAGTAATTTAGCCAATATTAAAGAGAATACCAAAAGATTCTGCAGATACATAAAGTGTTAAACAGAGGCGAGAGCAGATATTGCACCATTGGAAAATGATGCAGTAAAGGTAGTAATGGGGAACAATGAAATGATGGACAAACTAAATCAGTATTTTGCATCAGTCTTCACTGTGGAAGACACTAGCAGTATGGCAGAAGTTCCGGGTGTCAGGGGTATGAAGTCTGTGAAGATACCATAACTGGGCAGAAGGTTCTTCAGAAATTGAAACACCTTAAGGCAGATAAGCCACCTGGATCAGATGGTGTACACGCCAGAGTTCTGAAAGAGGTAGCTGAAGAGATCATGGACGCATTAGTAATGATCTTTCAAGAATCATTAGATTCTGGAATGGTTCTGGAAGACAGGAAAATTACACTCCACTCCACTCCTTTGTCACTACGCTCTTCAAGATGGGAGAGATGCGGAAGAAAGGGAATTATAGGCCTATTAGTCTGAACTCAGTGGTTGGGAAGATATTGGAGTTAATAATTAAGGATGAAGTCTTGGGGTGCTTGGAGGCACATGATAAAATAGGCCATAGTCAGCATGGTTGCCTCAAGGGAAAATCTTGCCTGATGAATCCGTTGGAATTCTTTGAAGCAACAACAAGCAGAATAGACAAAGGAGAATTGACTGATGTTGTGTATTTGGATTTTCATAACACTTTTGACAAGGTGCCACACGTAGCTGCTTAACAAGCTATGAACCCATGGTATTACAGGAAAGATCAAACAAGGATAAAGCAATGGTTGATTGGCAGAAGGCAAAGAATGGGAATAAAGGGAGCCTTTTCTGATTTGCTACCAGTGACTAGTGGTGTTCGACAGGGTCTGTACTGGGACCATTTATTTTTATGTCATATGTCAGTGATTTGGATGATGGAATTGATGGTTTTGTTGCAAAATTTGCAGATGATATGAAGATAGGTGGAAGGGCAGGTCATTTTCAGGAAGTAGAGAGGCCACAGAAGGACTTAGATAGATTTGGAGAATGGGCAAAGAAATGGCAGATGGAATACAGTGTTGGGAAGAGTATGGTCATACATGTTGGTAAAAGAAATCAAAAGGGTTGATTATTTTCTAATTGGAGAGAAAATACAGAAATCTGAGGTCCAAAGGGGTTTGGGAGTACTTGTGTAAGATTTCCTAAAAGTTAACTTACAGGTTGAGCTCTGTGGTGAGGAAGGCAAATGTGATGTTAGCATTCATTTCACGAGGACTAGAATATAAAAGCAAGGACGTAATGTTGAGACATTATAAGGCACTGGTGAGGCTTCACTTGGAGTATTGTGAGCAGGTTTGGGCCCCTTATCGTAAAAAGAATATGCTGAAACTTGAGAGGGTTCAAAGGAAATTCACGAAAATGATTCCAGGATTAATTGGCTTGTCATTAGAAGAGTGTTTTAGATTATGAAGACATGTAGTCCCCTTTTATTGTTATTTAGTAATGCATGCATTAAGAAATGATACATTATTTCCTCCGGTGTGATATCACAAAAACACAGGACAAACCAAGACTGAAAAAGCTGACAAAACCACGTAATTATACATATAGTTACAACAGTGCACAATACCATAACTTGATGAAGAAAGTCCATGAGCACAGTAAAGTTCAAAGTTTCTCAAATGTCCCACATCTCATGCGGACGGGAGAGGGAAGAAGAACTCTCCCTGCCATGCCAACCACTATCTGACTCTGAGTCACCCGAAAACTTTGAGCTCTGATCAGCTCTCCGACACCGAATACTGAGCGCCATCTCTGTCTGAGCGATTCGACCTCTTTCTCGGTCACCAAAAGCAGGCAAGGCCGGGGATTTTGAGGCCTACCGTCCAAAAGATTCCCGACCACACAGTAACGACAGCAGCGGATGGGCATTTCAGAAATTTCTCCAGATGTTCCTCCGTGCTTTCACGTCTATCTTCATCAAATCAGAAATTGTCCACGGCCCCTATTTAACAGATACAACATCATTTATCACCGGAGAGCTGCACATGCAGTGTTTGATGGCTTTGGACCTGTATTCACTGGAATTGAGAAGAATGAGGGGTGACCTTATTGAAACTTATGGAATGGTGAAAGGCCTTGATAGAGTGGATGTGGAGAAGATGTTTCCTATGGTGGAAACGTCTAAGGCCAGAGTTCACAACCACAGAATAAAGTGGCTTCCTTTTAGAATGGAGGTAAGGAGGAATTTCATCAGCCAGAGAGTGGTGAATCTGTGGAATTCTTTGCCACAGATAGCTGTGGAGGCCAAGTCTTCATGCATATTTAAGGCAGAGGTTGATTGATTCTTGATTGGTCAGGGCATGAACAGATATGGGAAGAAGGCAGAGGACTGGGACAGAGGAAATTTGGATCAGCCATGATGAAGTGGCACAGCAGACTTGATGGGCCAAATGGCCTAATTCTGCTCCTATATCTTATGGTTTCATGGTCTTCCAGTAATTGAACAAAAGAAAGAAACGTAACCATAATCTAAAGTGATTTCATTCTGGGCCCACACAGAGTGGAGTTTGGAAGAATAAATGAACCTAAATGCACTGCCATACTGGACATTTCAACCCTGAAGAAAAGATGCTGACTGTCTACTTTATCTATGCCTCTCATAATTTTATAAACATCTATCAGGTTCCCTTCAGCCTCTGCTGCTCTTGAGGGGGAGAGAAAAGCAAGCCTTTCTGGCATGCTTTCTAGCATGGGTGGCACAGTTGCGTAGTGGTCAGCACAATGTCTTATAGCACAGGTGACCTAGGTTCAATTCCCGTTGCTGCCTGTAAGGAGTTTGTATGTTCTCCCCGTGACCGTGTGGGTTTCCTCCCGGTGCTCTGGTTTCCTCCAACAGTCCAAAGATATACTGGTTGACGGATTAATTGCTCATTGTGAGTTGCCCCGTGTTTAGGCCAGCGATCATTTGGTGGGTTGCTAGGCAGCATGGTTTGAAGGGCCAGAAGGGCCTACACCACATTATATTGCAATCACTAAATAAATGAAATCTCTTCATAGCATATGACCTGTAATCAAGGTAGTAACTCAGTAAACCTCTTCTGCTCTCTCCAGACTTTGTGCTTTGCCTCTTTAGGTCATTCAATTAATTCACTGTGAGATTCAATCCAGTAACCTTGTTTAGTGTTACTGACAGGGGATGAATTACTGGGTATATATCTATATCTTCACAGGTTCTAGGAATTCATGGACAGAAGTCAGCACGAAGAGATATTCAGAGACTATTCGGAAGCAGAATTTTCCATCTGCATGCACAAAGGTAAGCCTTTTATAAATTGGAGAAAAAACATTAGGATAAACTTACGTATTTCCTCAAGTGATTTTTCCTGAAGTGAACATTAGCCAAGCTAGTATTCTTCTTCTGACACAAATTAGAATATTGTGCTTGAGCAATGGGTTTTAAAATTTATCTGCATTCAACTTATTTTCTTTATACTCTACCTTCAAAATTACTTACTTTATTGAGAATGAGAACAGAGAAGCATCACAACAATTTCCACGGCTGTCATTATCTTTGTAGAGAACAGATGCTTGTTCTTAACTACATAATAAATTTAAAGTTCAAAGTAAAAAGTAAATTTATTATCAAAGTATATATATGACACCAAACACTACCCTGATATTCATTTTCCTGCAGAAATGCACGGTAGAACAATGAAATTCAATTGTAATGAGCTCTTCAGGCCTGTGTGAGGAGTTGGACAGTGTTGGGCTCTGAGATTTTTAGAGCACCTGTAGTGGTTAATTATTGTTTACCAAGAGCTGTTAATTGTTGAGAGTTTCATGGAATTTTCTTGAAAAGCTCACTCTTTGTAATACATTCTCACGATACTTTCTGCTTAAACTTTTTATTTTGATAGGCTTGGGGGTTCTGTGTTACTTGTATTATTTAAGTGGACACCCAATTAGCACTAATCACTGGGTCCTAGTTTTGAGAATGTTACTTTTTGCAGTATTGCTTGGCTGAGCCACTGATGTTCCCTTGGAATTCTTTTGAATAAGTTCTGGTCAGTGTCTCTACATTGGAGTCTGTCTTTCCTCCTCATTTGGATTGCGACATTGCCAGCGCACGTCGTGTCAACAATAAAATCAATGAGAAACTACACACAAAGACTGACAAACAACCAACATGAAAAAGAAGATAATCTGTGTATATACTCCGATAATCATCTCTCAGCTCTTCAGTTCTTTGGCAATTCAGTCCACATCATAATTATTGTTCCTTTCATTGATTTTTAGTTTATTAGATACCTCAGAATCATACAAATTAAGCAAGCAAACCCTATAGCTGGACTAAGACGTAATCTAAACTTAAAGGTGAAGAAAAAATTACAGAACTTATTATTTTCATGTTTTGATGCTCGGCCCCACATTTTCATTTATTACTAAAGAAATGGTAAGCAATGTACACATAGCTTGAACCTATCCTTATTGAAGCATTAATGATACACAATTAGCATCATTACTTACACTGCACAGCAACTGATCTACACCTGAGATCAGACCTGAAGTGAAATGCTGGTTACCCATAATGTAATCTTCACTTAAACAAATTCACTCTTATCGATGTTGTTTCCCTGGTCTTCCTTTTATAATTTGTCTCACTGAGGTAATTATAAAATCAATGTGTCTCCTATTCTCCCTGAAAAAGATTAATTCATAGGTGAAACATCAGCAAATCTTTTCTACATCCAAATTAGAACCTTAAGAAAAGAAAAATGATGCAGACACTTTTTAGAGTGGCCCAAATGAAGATGTATACTTCATTCACCCTTAAAATAGAAGTCTTTCATTGCTTGCCAACAAATGTTTGTCAGTCAAAGAAAGAATGGTTCTCCGGAATTGATTATTGCAGGTATTGGAACAAATATGCATTCTAGGTAAGATGAAATATGGTTCTTTTACTTTACTGTAATCTTGCTAACCAATAAACAAGCTAAATAAATCTGATGAATTGCTGTTAGCTGCCATGCTAATGCTTTTGTGACCCCAGCCCTGCAGTAGCTATTTCTGCAGATTGTATTCTTTACCCTAATAGGCTCACTTATCATTTTTTTTTGCTGCCAAGAGATTTATTTTAGTGGAATTTGGTTCATAGATATGAATTTATTTTTATGGGACTTAGTTTTGGGGTTGCAGTGAGTGGCTGGGGTAGAAGCAAAGGCTTGGGGAGAGATAGATAGATTTCTCACAGCATCTCAACATCTATTTGATTTTGCCTTAAAGAGCTGTGACAGTGGGTGAACTGGTTAGAATGAAAAGTTACCTTGATCTTGCATCAGCTCTGTAATGTACACTTGAACGAGAAAGGGAAGATCACCGTGAATTACTTGGTAGGCTTCCAAAGGGGATAAACATGACAAGTCAGACCACTCAATGAGATCATGGCTGATCTATCAAATTGCAGATCTTGTTTCTATTTTCTCCCAAGATCATTAATTTTTTTAGCCATTAGTACGACTAATTCTTTATTGAATAGATCTAACAATTAGGCTTGAACTGCCTCTGTGCTGTAGAATTCTGTCAGATCACAATCTTCTGGGTAAAGAAATTTATCTTCATCTCAGTCTTAAATATATTTTCCTATATTTTTATACTGTGATTCTTGTTTCTGGAATTCTTCTCCATTGGAAACATTCCCTTTGCATCTGGTGTATCCATTTCGGTAAAGATTATATATATTTCAGCAAGGTCCCATCTCATCTTTTTAGACTGTAATTCTGCAACTCTGAAGGCTGTGGACTAAAGACTAGTGACTTGGGCACATTAGACATACAGCAACAGCTGAAATACCAGCTGAATAACACAGAGGCAAAGATTTAGAATCCCACCATAGCAGTGCTGGAATTTAGGTTCCCTTTTATAACCTATATATATTACTTCAAGCTGGCTATTAGTAATGATGACAATAAAACAAAAGATTGTCATTTAAAAAGTTAGTGTGTCAATGGGAGGAAATCTAGCCTCTATATCAGAGACTCTACAATATGGCCGATGTAGAAATGGAAGAGTCAGACCCTCATTCAAGTGATGTACAGTGAATGATAGCCACACCAGTCATGTCCAGACCACAGGAATAAACATGTTTAATAAAAATGTATATAAGGGCTCTCTGGGTGGCAGGGCGGAGATATGTCACAACCAAAAGAGGTATAAGGTGCTCCTTTCCTCTCCCAGCCTGCAGGTCACCCTTGGACAAGGTGTAGCACCTGCTTTGCTCCCCGATCAGTGTCATGCCATGAGAGCAGGTGGTGGATGGTCGTATGAGCAGCTGGTATATATTACAAGTCCTGGTTAGGTGACCACTGATGCCAGGCGGACAATCTCTGAAGAATATTGATAATGGCTGGGATCACCCATCCTGTAAAGACACCGTCCAGAAGAAGGCAATGGCAAATCACCTCTGTAGAAAAATTTGCCAAGAACAATCATGCTCAAAGATTATATTCACCAACATCATATGACATGGCACATAATATTGATGATAAATGCTCCACTGTCAGAAGTCCCAGGTTTGAGATGAGGTTCCGTTGGTAGCTCTAGTTTCCTTCCACATCCAAAGAGAAATTCATTAGATAAGATTAATAAGCCCTAGAGTAGGTAAGTGGCAAAAGTATCAAAGGAAAGTTAATGAGCATGTAAAAGAGAAGGTGCTGCAGGCCTATAAGTAAGATTGAAGAGGAGTACTGGGAACTAGGGTGGACCAGATGACCCAAATACTCCTGTTCTGTAATGAAGTACAGTCAGTGATCACTTTATTTAGTACAGAAGAGTAGCCATTGGAATGGAAACCAAAATGGTCTTCTGTTGCTGTAGCACATTTACTTCAGGGTTCGAAGTATTATGTGTTTAGAGATGCTCTTCTGCACCCCACTGTTGTACTTTTGTAACATATATTTATTTGAGTTACTGTTGCCTTTCTGTCAGCTTGAACTAGTCTGGCCATTCTCCTCTGGCCTCTCTCATTAAAGGGCATTTTTTCCTGCAAACCGTTTTTTTTTTTGTTTTTCACATCATTCGCCATAAACTCTAGAGACTGGTGTATGTGTGTGAAAAATCTAAGCAGATTGGCAGTTTCTGAGCTTACTCATTCCACCCTGTTTGGCACCAACAATCATTCCACAGTCAAAGTCATTTAGGTCACATTTCTTTCCCATTCTGATGTTTGGTCTGAACAACAATTGAATCTTTAGACCACGTCTGCATGCTTTTACGCATGAGTTGCTTCCACACGATTGACTGATTAGATATTTGTATTCACAAGCAGCCGTACAAGTGTACCTAATAAAGTGGCCATTGAGTGTACGTAGACAAGATGGTAAACCAACGCTCAGATTCCAAAAGAGAGCTGGGAAGGTGGAAAGAGGAATTATCAAGGTATCCTGGGGGTATTCTTCAAACAACTTTGCTAAAAAGGTTATTTGCGCATCATCGCATTACTTAATAGAGATCTTTCTTGATGAAGATTATGGTTATACCTCCTAAAATACATCAACAATAAGAAATCAATAAAAAGTTGCTCCAAGTACTTTGAAACATTCTAAAATGATAAAAAGTACTGTTAAAAATACAAGCTTGAGATGTTGTTAATGATTTATGAAATTCTATCCTCTCAGATCCATAAATATGTCATTATTTATTGCTATTTTTGATAACAATTGATCATAAATTCATAGCTGCTTCTTGAAGTCTGAGAAAAACTATTTATACTCTGAGGCCACTTTATTAGGCACCTTCTATACCTAATAAAAAGGTCTCTGAGTGTTTATTCATGGTCTTCTGCTGCTGCAGCCCATCCACTTCAAGGTTCAACATATTGTGCATTCAGAGATGTTCTTCAGTACATCACTGTCCCAATGATTGGTTACTGAAATTACTGTCGCCTTCCTGTCAGAAAGAACAAGTCTGGTCATTCTCCTCTGACCTCTTTCATTAACGTGGCATTTTTGCCGACAGAAATTTCACTCACTGGATTGTGCCATTCTCCGTAAACTCTGCATACTATTGTGTGGGAAATTCCCGGGAGATCAGCAGTTTCTAAGACACTCAAACCACCTAGTCTGGTACTTTCAAACATTCCAGGGTCAAAGTCACTTCGATCACACTTCTTCCCCATTCTGATGTTTACTCTGAACAACAACTGGACTTCTTGACCATATTTACATACTTTTCTGTATTTAGTTGCTGTCAAATGTTTGGCTGGACAAATACTTGCATTAACAACGAGGTACAGGTATATCTAATAAAGTGGCCTCTGAGTGTACGTCTGGATTTAGAAGCCTTTCTTTGAGGACTGTTTTACACTTTGAAGTTTGAAATAGATCCGAACTATTCCAATCAGTGCAAATCTCAAGAGGCAATGCTTCCCAGAGTGATAGATTTTACTTAGCAACTGAGGTCACATTGGTTCAGAGAATATGAAACGCAAATGATTGAAGTGTAAATGTGAAACTGATAGAGGTGTGGTAAATATCCAGCATGTTATTTTTAATATATAGTGTTTAGGATTGCTCATTATTTAGGCTGAAATATTTGGAGTATAAATTATAAAATAAAATAATTCAAACCGAAGCTATTGGAGTTGGAGTTTTGCTCAGTCGATGGGGTTTTGTATGCCTGAATATCACACCATTCAGCTGCTACAGGACATTTTACAGTAAAGCTAAATTTAAACAGTATCTCTTCATTGAATGATAGTGCTATGAATGAACAGATGAAATACCCTTCAAGGGGTAATGTATATTAATTTGGCTATTTGATCTCCTTGGCATATATTGAAAATACTGTAAAATTGCTTAATCTTTATGAAAACCAGCAAAGGTCTTTGATCATCCTGTAGGGCAGTGTTTTTTTATTATTTGGATCTTATGAAAGTGGGGAAAAAGAAAAGGGCATTAGTATTATTTCTCCTTAAAATCATTTGCAATACATCTTATTTCAACTTCTCTTCATTTCAGTTTATCTCCTAAGGGGGAGCAAAGTAATGGGTAATGATTCTAAGAGGATGAAGTGATGAGCAAACAATATTCCCTAAACTTTGATAACTGGTGTCAGCTGTGGAATGGGCCTCACAATTAGACTGATCATTCAGGGTGATGTTCCAGTGCTTTGTTAGGTGTGTTCTGTGATGTTGGAGGTGCAGGCCCCTTTTGGGTTAAAATTCTTTGCCTACCCGCCTGTGCAGGTGTGGAAGTTTGCATGGCACTATTTTTCAGAAGCTTTGAGGAATTACCCCTGCATCCATTGCCAATGTTCACTCTTCAGTCAGCTTTTCTAAGTGAACAGGTTACCCATTCAGAACTGAATCGGATTGAAAGTAAGAACGTGGCATTGCGCATGTGGCAACACGGTGAATCATTGGGGTCTCTTACGAGCTGAAGGGTCTCGCTTTTCGTGTGGGTTTTTGAGTGTGCACGTTTTTTGTCTCGATAGGCTTGATTTGTCACTTGTGCACTGCAAGTTGTTCAGCATGTGCTGTGGCTAACATGATTCAGTAAAAACGTTTAATCCTACTAATACGTTGTCGTTTTTTGCTCTGTGCATATGTTACATGTTCAGTATTACACTGCAATGCCAGGGAGTTTTCTGTAGACAGACTAGGTGCTTTGTTAGCTGCTTTACAATAGCGACAATTTAGAGGGTTAAACAGAGATTCAAGAACTTTGATATTAATTGGTCCATTATTATCATATGGACCAGGGTACAATGCATGTCCTGCATTCTGAGTCAGAATCAGAATATGTTGTGAAAATTGTTTCATGGCAGCGCAACAGTGTAATATGTAAAATATACTATATATTACAGTAAGTTGTTTGCACAGTAGCTACTCTATTCAATACATTTGTACATCTGCTTGTTAATGCAAATATCTAAACAGACAACCATGTGGCAAAAAATCAATGCATAAAATCATGCAGATATGGTCAAGAGTTCAGTTGTCATTCAGACCAAACATCAGAATGCAGAAAAAAGTGATCTAAGTGACTTTCACCTTGGAATGCTTATTGGTGCCAGATGAAGTGGTTTGAGTATCTTAGGAACTGCTCATCTTTGAGGATTTTCACACACAATAGTCTCTAGAGTTTACAGAGAGTGGTGTGAAAAACATCCAATGAGCAGTAGTTCTGTGGTCAAAAATGCCTTGTTAATGAGAGAGGTGAGAGGAGAACGGCCAGACTGGTTCAGGCTGACAGAAAGCCAACAGTAACTCAAATTACCAAAAGTTACAACAGTGATATACAGAAGAGCATCTCTGAGTGCACCACATGTCGAACCTTGAAACAGATGGGCTATAGCAGCAGAAGACCACAAAGATACACTCAGTGGCCAATTTATTAATATTTTCTTAGATACAGGTAAATGTGTATATGTGTCTATATATAATGCTTACTTAAAACAAAATCTTTCCAAGGATGTGAACATCATTGGCAAGATAGGTCGGTATTTCTAAACAAATATGGACCTGAGCCATGACTTTTTTTGATATTCGCTTGAGTGAATTAAGAGCCAATCACAATGGTCTGAATATGGAATCATCAGGTAGGAGGTGAACATTTCCTCTTTTGTAGAACATTACTGGATCAGATGTATTCCTTTCTTTCTTTTTAAATCTTTTTATTGAATAAGTATACAAAAAGGTAAACCATATAAACATTAATACAATGTTAAAATATAATAGAATTCCAGAAGGTATCAATACCAAAAAAAATACTACAAACAACGTAATTTAAACATAAAAAACCAAGATAACATAATAGTATACTAAATTTTATATATATATCAATGGAAAAAAAAGAAAAAAAAAAATCCCCCAAAAAAACCCACCATGCAACTAACTAAAAGCAAAGCAAAGCAATGGGCTAACTTGAAACCAAACAGAGTTAAACTTAAAATCACGTCCTCAATCCCGACCTCCTTTAAAAACAGTGAAAAAAAACAAGAAGGGTATGTATTACATTAAATGAAAGTATCGAATAAAAGGTCCCCAAATCTGTTCAAATTTAAAGGAAGAATCATAAAGGTTGCTTCTAATTTTCTCCAGATTCAAACATAAAATCGTCTGAGAGAACCAAAAAAAGGTAGTTGGAGCATTAAGCTCTTTCCAATGTTGTAAAATACACCTTTTCGCCATTAAAGTAAGAAATGCGATCATTCTACGGGCTGAAGGGGAAAGAATACTAGAAATTTTAGGAAGTCCAAAGATAGCAGTAATAGGGTGAGGAGAGATATCTATATTTAATACCTTAGAAATAATATTAAAAATATCTCTCCAAAAAGTTTCCAAAGTAGGACAAGACCAAAACATATGAGTTAAAGAGGCTATCTGCCCCGAACATCTATCACAAAAAGGATTAATATGCGAGTAAAAACGCGTTAACTTATCTTTGGACATATGTGCTCTATGAACCACTTTAAATTGAATTAGGGAATGTTTAACACAAATAGAGGAAGTATTAACTAATTGTAAAATCTGCCCCCAATCATCCACAGAAATGGTGAGCCCCAATTCCTGTTCCCAATCTACCCTAATCTTATCAAATGGAGCTTTCCTAAGTTTCATAATAATATTATAAATCATAGCCGATGCACCTTTCTGACATGGATTGAGGTTAATTATCGAATCTAAAATATATGTAGGAGGAAGCATTGGAAAGGAAGAAAGTATAGTACTTAGGAAATTTCTAACTTGTAAATATCTAAAAAAATGTATTCTTGATAAATTATATTTATTAGATAATTGTTCAAAAGACATAAGGGAACCATCTAAAAATAAATCCAAAAACCGTAAAATACCCTTAGTCTTCCAGGTTTGAAAAGCGCGATCCGTAAAAGAGGGAGGAAAAAATATGTTACCTAAAATAGGAATCGCTAACCCGAATTGATTAAGATCAAAAAATTTTCTGAATTGAAACCAAATGCGCAAAGCATATTTAACTATCGGGTTAGAGACCTGCTTAAGGCGTTTCGAATCAAAAGGGAGAGAGGAGCCTAAAATAGAGCCAAGTGTATAACCCTGAACAGATTGTAGTTCCAATGCTACCCATTTAGGAATAGATAGTATATCCTGATCAAGTAACCAAAATTTCATATGTCGAATATTAATAGCCCAATAATAGAATCTAAAGTTAGGTAATGCTAAACCTCCATCTCTCTTAGCTTTCTGTAAATGTATTTTACCCAGTCTCGGATTCTTATTCTGCCAAATAAATGAAGAAATTTTAGAGTCAACTTTATCAAAGAAAGATTTTGGAACAAAAATTGGTAATGCCTGAAACACATATAAAAATTTTGGCAAAAAAAACATCTTAACTGCATTAATACGACCAATCAAAGTTAAATATAAGGGAAACCATTTAGATGAAAGTTGAGTAATATGGTCTATTAATGGTAAAAAGTTAATCTTAAATAAATCTTTATATTTACAAGTAATTTTAATCCCAAGATAAGAAAAATAATTATCAATCAATTTAAATGGAAATTTATAATATAAGGGAAGATGTTTATTAATCGGAAAGAGTTCACTCTTACTAAGATTTAATTTATAACCTGAAAAAAAACCAAATTGTGCTAATAACTCTAAAACAGCAGGAATGGATTTCTCAGGATTAGAAATATATAACAGTAAATCATCATCATAGAGTGATAATTTATGGGACTTTAATCCCCGAGTTATCCCAGTAATATTTGAAGATTCTCGAATAGCAATTGCAAGAGGTTCTAATGCAATATCAAATAATAGGGGACTAAGAGGACAGCCTTGTCGAGTACCTCGAAAGAGAGGAAAAAAAGGTGAGTTTAAAGAGTTAGTACGGACCGAGACTACAGGGGAATGATATAACAGTTTAATCCAGGATATAAATTTCAAGCTAAAATTAAACATTTCAAGCACCTTAAATAAATAGGGCCATTCTACTCTATCAAAAGCTTTCTCGGCGTCTAAAGAAATAACACACTCAGGAACATTTTGTGAGGGAGTATAAACAATATTTAACAATGTACGAATATTATAAAAAGAGTAACGACCTTTAATAAAACCCGTTTGGTCTTCCGAAATAATAGAAGGAAGTACTTTTTCTAGTCTATTTGCTAATAACTTAGAAAAAACTTTAGAATCAACATTTAATAAAGATATTGGTCTATAAGATGCACATTGAGCAGGGTCTTTATCCTTCTTTAGTATTAAAGAAATTGACGCTCTATTAAAAGATTCAGGAAGTTTACCAAGTTTCAGAGAAGCCTCAAAGACCCTACAGAGCCAAGGGATCAATAAAGAAGCAAAACATTTATAAAATTCAACAGTAAACCCATCCGGGCCAGGAGCTTTCCCCAGATTCATAGAAAAAATAACATTCTTAATCTCATCCATAGTAATGGAAGTATCTAATATAGAAGACATATCCTGTGAAATCTTAGGGAAGTCTAACTTATCTAAGAAATCATTCATATATTTAGAATCTCGAGGAGACTCTGATTGATATAAAGAAGAATAAAAATCACAAAAGGTTTGATTAATCCCCACATGATCCAGTATCAATCGATCATTTTGGTCATAAATCTGATTGATTTGAGATTTAACATAATTAGATTTCAATTGATTAGCCAGCAGCTTGCCAATTTTGTCACTGTGAACATAAAATTCACTTCTTGTTTTCTTTAATTGGTTTACAATCGAGGACGATATTAATAAACTGTGTTCCATTTGAAGTTCAGTTCTTTGTTTGTATAACTCCTCAGAAGGAGCCATAACATATTTCTTATCAATTTCTTTAACCTTGTCCACAATTGCCATCTCCTCCTGCTTCTGTTTCTTCCTCAAAGCAGCAGAATACGAAATAATCTGACCACGAATATAGGCTTTAAAAGTGTCCCAAAGAGTGTTAACCGAGATATCCTCTGTATGATTAATTGTAAAAAAAAGCTCAATCTGTTCATTCATAAAGTTAACAAAGTCCGAATCCTGAAGCAACAGCGAATTAAAACGCCATTGTCTATTATTTTGTATATTGGCCATAATTTTAATAGAAAGCTTAAGTGGAGCATGATCCGAAATGGTTATAGAATCATAATCACATTTAATTACTGAAGGAATAAGACGAGAATCAATAAAAAAAATAATCAATTCTTGAATAGGAATGATGAACATGTGAAAAGAAGGAAAAATCTTTTTCCTGAGGATGCAGAAAACGCCAAATGTCCGTCGACCCAGAATCAGAAAGGAAAAAGTTAATCAAAGTTGCAGATTTATTAGGTAAGGTCCGTAAAGGAGCCGAACGGTCCAAAGCTGGAGACAAACAGGTATTAAGATCTCTGCCCCAGATCAATGAAAACTCGTTCAAATTCGGAAACTGGTTAAACAATGATTTATAAAATTCCGGACAATCCATATTAGGAGCATAAACATTAACCAAAACTACTTTTTTATTAAATAGTAAACCACTAACCAATAAAAATCTACCATTCGGATCAGAAATAATATCCTGTTGTATAAAAGTAACTGAGGAATCTATAAAAATAGAGACGCCTCGAATCTTAGCATTGGAGTTCGAATGAAATTGTTGTCCCTTCCAGAATTTAAAAAAATGTAGTCTGTCCCCCCTCCGTACATGGGTCTCTTGTAAAAATAAAATCTGTGCTTTAAGTCTCCGGAACACTTTAAAAACTTTTTTCCTTTTAATAGGATGATTAAGACCGTTAGTATTCCAGGAGACAAAATTAATAATAGACTCCATAAATCCTAAAGTCAACCCACATCGAGGGGGATTGACGATAGTCTCGACCCACGAACCCGGAGAGGAAACAGAACATACAAAAGATACCGGGAAAAAGGATGCAACCAGTACTTCAATAATGTATATAGCCCAAAGAGAAAAAAACTAAAACGTGAAGCCCCTCCCACCACCCCTGCCCCAAGACCCCAAGGCAAAATCTAAAGCAGACCCGCCGGAAAGAAGCAAGCGCTAAAACTACCCCCATGACTTCCGGTATACGCTCCCTAAAAAAAAGGTATAAATATGAAAAAGATCAGCTAATTGTAAAACAGTAAAAAAGTAAAAAAAAGGTAACTCAATTAAAAAACACACACAACAGAACAAAAGCCAGAAAATATATATTAAAAAAAACCACAATAAACCCCAAACCCATGAATAAACAAAAAAACAACAAGAAAAAATAAGATTATTAACATAAACTAGTTATAAAAAGCAAAACAAAATAAAATTTTTTTAAAAAACTACAAAATTTAAGGCCACACAGGAAATACGTAAGATGACAAACAGGAAGTAACCACCCAAAATCCCCTGGGAAAAGAAAGAAATGACGCAGTTAAAAAGAAAGTTTAGCAACCATATTAAGAAATCAAAAAAATAAACTTTTCTGCCCAAATAGGGCACGAAAAAGTTAAAACCAACCAATTCACAGCCTCCGATCAACGGAGATAATTAAAAAAAATAGCAATTAAGATGTTGAAGGTGACAATTGATCCAGATAACTCTGGGCATCCGATGGAGAATCAAAAAAACGAAGGACTCCATTTGACATGCGAATCCTTAGACGTGCAGGGTACAGCAGCGCTGGTCTTAAATCCATCTTATAGAATTCCGACATCACAGATCTGTAGCGAACCCGTTGGTCCCAGATTGGTTTACTGAAATCTTCCACGAATCGGAACTTAAGATCCGAAAAATCAATAAAACCTTTAGATCGAGCGAATCGAAACAGTCTCTCCTTATCTTGAAAGTAATGAAAACGTAAAATAACATGCCTAGGTCTATCTGACCTAGACGAGTGTGATGGGATTCTGTGAACACGATCCAGTAGCGGTGGTTAGTCAGGAAATACAGTAGGGAATGCATCTTTTAAAAGTTGAGAAAAAAACTTCATGGGGTTGTTAGATTCAACAGCTTCACGCACCCCAATCATTCGTAAATTCTGCCGACGCATCCTAGATTCCAAGTCAGAGTTTTTACAAGTCAGAAAGTCAAGTTTCTTCTTCATTACATTAATTATTTCTTCGATTTTCCCCATCTTAAGCTCACTTTGTTGCGCAGATTTTTGAAGATCAGATATAGCCGACTGATGTTCCGCAATGGATGTTTGCATCTTATCGATTGAATCGGCAATTTTCTGGAGATTAATTGAGATCTCCGTATGAATCAGGTCCATAACAGAACCTGCAATTTCCGTACGAATCATCTCCCTAACAGAGGTTGAAATTTCCCTCTGAATTAACTCCGATATAGCTTTCAAAGTCACCGGTGATTCAGTCGGAGGAAAATCCATGCCTTTCGGTTTAACCGGAGGTTTACCATCCTTGCCGTCTTTCCCGTCCTTAGACATAGCAGATCTAAGTTCCATCCAGTTATCAGAGAGTTCAATTTAATTCAAAGTATTGTAAGCGTTAATACCTTAATGGTTAATTAAAGTATAGCTGATCATAGAAAAAAAAACTCAGAGGTAATGGAGCGAGTCAAGAACGCGACTTCACTCCATGAGCGCTACCGGAAGTCCCCATGTATTCCTGTTTAATAGTCTAATGGTTTCAGAGTCACCACTATTGGTATTAGAATAGGATAGATTTTTGCATAGTCGGGGAATTAAGGGTTATGGGGAAAAGGCAGATAGGAAGAGATGAATCCATGGCCAGATCATTCATGATCTTGTTGAATGGCGGAGCAGGCTTGATGGGCCAGATGGCCGACTCCTACTTCTATTTCGTATGTTCTTATTCCTGTTGTGTATTTAATTTAGTTTTAATTCTTTAATGCCTATGGTGGGATTTGAACTCATGTCTTGAGCAATAACTTATGCAATAGTAATTGTACATCATCAGCTTAAGTAAAGAAACAGGTTTCTTTTCACTTTGTTTTCCAGAGAAATTACTTTTAAAGGAACTTTGAGAGAAACACAGAGCGCGATTAGTAACTGCAAGTTGCTGCCAGGTGAGGCAGTGGAATCAAATGCAATCACTATGTTTAAGAGTCATGTAGACAGACACTTAAACAGGCAAGGCATAAAAAGATCTAATGCAGGCAAAACGGTTTAGTGTAGATGAACAAAAGAGTCAGCATGGATGTTATGGGCAGAAGGGCCCATTCCTATGTTGTATAACTCACTGCCTCAATAAAGTAGACAGACACTTAAAACTGAAATGTTTAATCATTTATTTCCACAGATGATAGTTAGTCTCTGAAATTCTCCACCCAGAGGGTTGTGAAGGCTCTGTCATATTTAACATGAAGATAGGTACGTTTTGAAAGATTGAGAAATTGAGAGATATGGGGATCTGACAATAGGTTCATATTGAGGACTGCGTGTCCTCATAATCTAATCTAACATTGTACTCCTCAAGCTTGCTTATCTAGACAGTTAGGATGCAACATCCGTGACCAACCTTGACCGATGGAGGCCTCATCACATGGGTGAGAATTACATCGGTGGCACACATCATTATGCCACCATGTCATATATGAGCACCTTAAAAAAAAAAGTAACAGAAAAACTAAGTAGACAAGTGCCCTGGGTCCTATGTTTTCATTTTGATTAGTATCTGGAGTAACAAAACATAATATAATGGAGCAGGTAAACAAAAAATGAACTCACATCCTTTCCAATTCTCTTCCCCCCCCCCAACCCATGTGGCTGTATGTGCCCATCATTTGCCCCTCAGCTGGCTCCACTTCTCACTTCCCAGCTGCTGACCCAATCCTCCGCACATTTATATCCTGATCATTGTTCTCCATACATCTACTAACACCTTCCCCCACCCCCAGTCCCAATGCAAAGTCATGATCCAAAATATCTGCACATCATTTTTTTCCCTTTGCAGGTGTTGCTTGTCCTGAGGTGCTCCATGTTCCAGCATTTCCAGTCTCTGAGCATTGACATCATAATGGGTAGTAGGATGAAAGAAAATAGGTTTGAAAAGAAGGGCAAAGTTTGCTTTATTTTTCTTGGTTGATTTCCCAGTAGGGCCTGAACACTGCCCAATGCACTGATGCAGGTGAAGCAGCTTGGATTTTAGCTTCACAGTATGTACTGAGAGGATTAAGTAGTCCAGCACAATAGTCCAGTGAAGGAGTTGCTGTTACTTGGCTGTAACACAGAACTAATGTTTATTCTCTGTCCCACCATCAATTGCTTTCAGGTTCTGCAGTAGTCCTGTGATAAATGCTTTGGCCATTACCACAAGTATCTCCTTCAGACTTAACCAACCAGAAGAATGGGTTAACTCATGCTTCACCTTCTCCTTGTCTGCAGAATACCAGCTGCTCTTTTTGTCTGTGTAACAACTGGCTTTGAGATGTTAAGTGTGATAAGAATTTATATATTATTTCTCGTAAACTTTCTCCTTTTGTTTTTATTTTGCTTTTTCGAGTCCTGTCACTTTCCCTCACTTCCATCCTAAGATCGACAGAAAGGTCGGAACACAGAAGCTGGAGAAAGTCATTAATCAGGATTCAGTGAAATTAGATAATGAGCATTTAAATGAAGATTGGCATGAGTGAATACTCGTCCAGCAAAAAGGCCCATTTCTGTGATGTTTGACGCAATATTGAAGATTGCCTCCAGAATTCTTCTGAGGATGAAATGTTTTCCCAAAACATCTTCTAACTTTTTGGTCAATACAAAAGATCACTTAGCATTACATGAAGTGGAGTGGGAGGTGTTTTGTGGTCTCTCCACTGAGGCATGGAATGCAATACTCCAAATGAAATGTAGCTTGGGTGATTTGCAAGTCTACAATAATTTCCAAATCTCTTGAGATAAAACTGACATTGCTTTTGCTATTTTTGTATCTGCTGTCTAGAATATAGTGCTATTAACATACTTAAGTATTTCTGCTCCTCCATAATTCCTAACATTCAATATTTAAGTTACACTTTCATCTATTTTTTATAGTTTTAAAGTGGATGATTTCACACTGCACACTCTGTGAACTCTCTTCACCTCAATTTTAGTACTTGCATGATCTATGAGTGCCTTTTAGCTGCTTTCAGCACCCAACTCCATTACTTACTGCACCATCTAATATAACCAGTCAACATTTCTTTTCCATTGAAGTGGTCATAGAGTCCAAACTTCAAAGAGAATTTTTTATTGAAGTACTCATATGTCACTATAAACTACCCTCAGATTCATTTTCTGCAGGCATTCTCAGTAGAACGAAGAAATAGAATAGAATTAATGAAAAACTACACACAATCGAAGATTGACGTACAACCAATGTGCAAAAGAAAGCAAACTGCAAAGGCAAATAAGATCCAATTTAATGTCAGAAATGTGTACAATATACAGCTTGAAATGCTTTTTCTTCGCAAACATCCACGCAAACAAAGAAGTGCCCCAAAGAATGAACGACAGATAAATGTAAGAGCCTCAAAGTCCCCACCAGCTCCCCTCCCTCCTGTGCAACAAGCAACAATCCCCCCTCCTCCCACCGGCAGAAAAAAAAGCAAGCATCAGTACCATCTCCAAGCACTCAGCACGAGCAAAGCAATAGCAAAGACACCGACTTGCAGTTACCCCAAAGACTTTGTGTTTCATCTGGCATACAACATACTGTAGATTCTCTCTCCCTAATAAGGGAGAAGGAGATGTCTCCATTTTCCCAGCGAGCAGAGAGACATAACAAACAACTTGCTGGTTTACAATGTTAAAAGAACATTACTTTTTCCGAGTTCTGTGCCCGAAGATCGCAAAGATCTCGAGTTATCGGGCCCACAGCAGATATCCTGACTCCCTGGCGACACCTGGGTCTCCTGCCATGACACCAACCCTTGATCCACCCATCTCCAGAGCCCCGAGATCTTAGGAATTCAAGCCGGACTCTCAGGCCAAACCCTTGGCATTCTGAACAACGGCTAGTTATGGAACCCTGAGATCAGGGTCTTCAAAAGAACCCTGAAGGGGAAAAATAAAGATATTAAAGATAGAAATAGAGCTGTTTCTGAAGATGCAAGCAACAGAGTCGTTGTTTTGCGCCATCAGTCACCGTTTACCACCAAATAAATAAGTAAATAATACTGAGCTGTAGAGTCCTTGACAGTGTATTCTTGGGTTGTGGAATCAGTTCAGAGTTGAGGTGGGTGAAATTATCCACACTGATTCAGGAGACTCACAGAAGCAGACATTTCAGCCCATTGAGTGAATGCCAACTACCAAGCTGCCATTCATACTCATCCTATTTTACTCCTCGCACATTTCCGTCAACCTCCCTCTACCCCCCCCGCCCCCCACATTCACAACTCTCTGGGGCAATTCACAATGGCCAATTAACCTACCACATCGTGGGATATAGGAGGAAGCTGAAACATCTAGAGTATGCAGCCATAGATCGAGCATACAGGTTACAGAAGAATTAGAATCAGAAAATCAGAATCCGGGTTACTATCGTCGGTGTATTTTGTGAAATTTTGTGAAAGGACCTGACGAAGGGTCTCGGCCTGAAACGTCGACTGCGCCTCTTCCTATAGATGCTGCTTGGCCTGCTGCATTCACCAGCAACTTTGATGTGTGTTGCTTGAGCTATGAGACAGTAGGCCACTAGCTGTGCCCCGGTAATAAACTATGCAATTCACCTTCATGGTAGAATGAACTTAAAAGTTCCAAGAATGTGAACAAAAAGCACAAAATTGCTAAATAAGTTAACAGCAGAACAATAAACATCAGAAATTAGCAAAGATCAGCTAATCGTTTGGGTGGAGACCCATCATAAGAAATAATAAAGGTCTTGCCACACGCATCTAATCTCTTCTCACTTCAGCTTCTAATGCTCCCACTGCATAAATGCTGCATTTCATTAGTTTTAGTTATGCAGATAAAACAGACCTTTTCAAGTAAATGGGTCATGAGTGATTCCTGCCCACTTGCTATATCATTTAAAATTTTGCCTTTGGCATAACAAGCCACTACAATATTAATGGGTTGAAGGCTTTTAACATAAGTGAAGGAGCATCCATGGGGAATGTTCAGTCTAATGTGTGTAGCCAAATATTTCTGTTACATTGTAAATTTATTACAAATATCCTGCTTTATCTTCGATCGCATCCAGTCAGTGAATATGCCAAGAACATATTTATGTGCTTCCCTTTTTCAGATGGCTCACCCTGCTCTCCTATCAGATTCTTTCTTCTCCAGCACTTTACTTTTTTCACCTATCACCTGCAAGCTTCTTACTTCATTCCCCCTCCCCCACCTATCTGGCTTCATCTTTCACCTTCCATCCTGTACTCCTTCCCCTTCTGCCCACGTTCTTATTCTGGATTCTTCCCCCTTCCTTTCCAGTCCTGATGAAGGGTATCAGCCCAAAACATCAACCATGGATGCTACCTAACCTGCTCCAGCTTTTTGTTTCTGATGCCCTTGCTCTATTTTTGTTGTATATTTCAATGAGTAATTGCACAACACAAGACAGAAAGATTTCCAGCATTTCAAAGACGCGGCTTTTCGTCCATATACACTCATTTCACTTTGAGAAAGCGGAAGACAGACACAAGCTAGTGAGCGAGATAGTTAGTGTATAAGTACTGTACATCATGTGGCATTAATCGAAGATAAACTATAAAATTATTTAAACATCTAAATTTCATTAGACGAAGGAGATTCTATACTGCATTTCCATACTATTGAGCAGGGTTTTCCAAATAATTTTCCGATTTAATTTATTTTAGCCTTGGAGTTTATTTATTTATTTCAGATACAATGTGGAGTAGGCCCTTCCAGACTTTCAAGTCACACCACACAGCAATCCACCAATTTAACCCTTGCCTAATCACGGGACAATTCCCAGTGACCAATAAACCTACCAATGGGTACTTCTTTGCTACATGGGAGGAAATCCCAATAGTCTCGGGGAGAACGTACAAACTCCTTACAGGCAGCATTGGGATTTGAACCCGGGTCACCTGTACTGTAAAACGTTGCGGTAACCACTATTCTACCATACCGCTCTCATGTCATATGACCCCAGAAAGCAATCAAGCTAAACAATAATGAGGAACTCAGCATTGGTGGTAGGAAAGGAATTGTCAACATTTCGGGTCCTGAGGTAGGTATTCAAACCATAAAAATAAACAATTCCTCCCCTCTCCCTTCCTGTCTCTCAACTCGCTGAATTCACTAGTGCATTGTTTGCTGCAGCAGGTTCTAATATCTGCAGGCTTTTGTGTCATCATAATAACTCACAGAGAGCAAGGCCCCATTATTGAAAATATGGCAATAACCAGGAACTCTACGTTCATGATGCTGGTTAATGAATAACCATTAGCTGGGGCACCAGTAGAAACTCCCGAGTGCTCCCTGAATTGTGCCTTGGCAATTTAGATCTGACAGAGGAGACAAGCCCTTTGTTTAAACATGGCATCTCTGATAGTGCAACAGTGAAATTTTGACCTGGAATTTTATGTTCAAATGCAAAACACAATATTTCTGTCTCAGTATGAGAGCTTAACTAATGAGTTCATACTTAGAGCACAAGATTTTAACTAAAATTCTCAATACCATTTTGAATTATACATCTTTACTCTATGCAGCCATGATCCATAGATTCCCAGGTGTTAGAAAATATATTGCAATTCTTCATTGAGGCTTTGAGTACATCCTTGGATCTTATTCTCAGTATAGCTGTTAGTCTATTTCCACAAAATGCCTTGGAATGGAGCATTTTTATGAGTCTGGTATCATTCACACAAAATAAGTGAGCTGCTCAAAGACTGAAAGTACCAACAGCCTTAATGCTGGTGATGTTTGCTTGGGAGAGGCACTAATATCAACTCCTTTATCCTCCAGTGAATCTGAAGGATTTTGCCAAGATGGTGCTTTAACAGTTACAGTCACCCCCTCCACCACTAACGCATGTAGTGTGAAGTGGGAGTTTGCAGCATCTCCGAAACGCACTGTGGCATTGCAAGAGGGAAGCTATAGGACATTTCCTATTGTGCAGGAGTCTATGATGAGAGGGCACAGCCACAGAATACTGATGTTTCTTTAGAATACAGGGAAGGAATTTCTTTAGCCGGAGGGTGGTAAATCCATGGAATTCATTACTACTAACCCTAATGGCTATGCCATTGGGTATATTTAAGGCGGATAGCGAATCAGAATCAGAATCAGGTTTATTATCACTGGCATGTGACATGAAATTTGTTAACTTAGCAGCAACAGTTCAATGCTATACATAATACAGCAGAGAAAAAAAAACAAATAAATCAATTACATATATTGAATAGATTAAAATAACCTGCAAAAACAGAAATACTGTATATTAACAAAAAGTGAGGTGGTGTCCAAGGCTTCAATGTCCATTTAGGAATCGGATGGCAGAGGGGAAGAAGCTATTCCTGAATCGCTGAGTGTGTGCCTTCAGGCTTCTGTACCTCCTACCTGATGGTAACAGTGAGAACAGGGCATGCCCTGGGTGCTGGAGGTCCTTAATAATGGATGCTGCCTTTCTGAGACATTGCTCCCTAAAGTCCTGGGTACTTTGTAGGCTAATGCCCAAAATGGAGCTGACTAGATTTACAACCTTCTGCAGCTTCTTTCAGTCCTGTGCGGTAGTCCCTCTATACCAGACAGTGATGCAGTCTGTCAGAATGTCAACAAATTTGGAATATTAACAAATACATCCATAGTTCCACGGTACAACTATAGATGTATTTGTTGACATTCCAAATTTCTTTAACCTCCTAATAAAGTATAGCCACTGCCTTGCTTTCTTTAAAACTACATCGATATGTTGGGACCAGGTTAGATCCTCAGAGATCTTGACACTCAGGAACTTGAAGCAGCTCACTCTCTCCACTTCTGACCCCTCTATGAGGATTGGTATGTGTTCCTTCGTCTTACCCTTCCTGAAGTCCACAATCAGCTCGTTTGTCTTACTGATGTTGAGTGCCATGTTTTTGCTGTGGCACCATTCCACTAATTGGCATATCTCACTTCTGTATGTCCTCTCATCAAAACCTGAGTTTCTACCAACAATGGTTGTATCATCAGAAAATTTATAGATGGTATTTGAGCTATGCCTAGCCACACAGTCGTGGGTATATAGAGAGTAGAGCCGTGGGCTAAGCACACACTCCTGAGGTGTGCCAGTGTTGATTGTCAGCGAAGGGGATATGTTATTGCCATCCGCACAGACCGTAGTCTTCCGGTTAGGAAGTCGAGGATCCAATTGCAGAGGGAGGTACAGAGGCCCAGGTTCTTGATAGGTTCTAGGTTAAGAAGAGCATCAAAGGTTATGGGAATCAGGCAGAAGAATGGGGCAGAGAGGGATAATACAGTAAATGAGCCATGATGGAATGGCAGAACAGTCTCAATACTACTTCTGTCTCTTATGGTCTTATGGTTTGAAATGAATAATAAAAGTGTTTAAATTTATGAGCTTTATTTAAAGCGTTTTCCATGTCTCTTAGTGTTTTAATATCAATGGTGGTATGAAACAGTGTTAACATCCTTCAAGCAAATGTATTAATATGGCACAAGTCTGAGGGGTAAAGCAATGGTCAGTTAAATCAAAAAGCAATACTAATTGTGCCTTATACTGGAAGAGTATGCCAGATAGAATTAGCAGGTTAAACCTATTAGGGACACATTTAAAATATATGGGAATCAAAACAGGTAACTTAGTGACAAAACACTAATTAAGAATGGAAAGGACAAAGGAGGAGCAGTCTTTTCAACTAAAGGGCAGACATCACTTTTCTCAACGCTTCATCGAGCACTTCCACTCCATCCACCAAAAGCGCAACTTCCCAGAGGCCAAACATTTTAATTCCGATTCCCACATGTCAGTTCATGGCCTCCTCTTGTGTCGAGAGGAGACCACCTCCAGGATGGAGGAGCAACACCTTATACTCTATCTGGGTAGCCTCCAACCTGATGGCATGAATAAATATTGATTTTTCTTTCCAGCAATTTTTCCCCTCTCCTCACCTCTAATTCTAATCCCCATTCTGACTTTTTACCTCTTCTCCCCTGCCTGTCACTTCCCCCTGGGTCTCCTCCTCTTTCCTTTTCTCCCATTGTCCACTCTCCTCTCCTATCAGATTCCTTCCTCTCCAGCCCTTTACCTTTCCTACCCACCTGGATTTACCTATCACCTTCTAGTCATCCTCCTTCCCTTCCACCCACCTTTTTATTCTGGTGTCTTCCCCCTTCTTTTTCAGTCCTGCAGAAGGGTCTTGAGCCAAAGCGACGACTGTTTATTCATTGCCGTAGATGCTGTCTGATCTGCTGAGCTCCTCCAGCATTTTGTATGTGTTGCTAAAGACAAAGGAGGGTTTGAAACATTAAAATAACCAATGTTGTTGAAACAAATAACATTTTCAACAATATGTAAGGCCACTAATGTTGTGGTTACATTCAGTGTGAGAGAGAGCAAAGAACAATGTTGAGCAATATTTCAATCAACAAAAGAATAAGCAGAGGCAGTAATCGAATGTGAAAAGCATCATTGAAACAACTAGAGACAGGTTAACATGTAAAATCAAATAGGTAAAGTATAAAGTCAGCGGCAAAGGGAGAGAAAAAAAAAACAAGAGGGAAGGGAAACAGCTTTCAACAGGGTACAGATGCTGCCTTTGTCATGGTCACTCAGGTGGCAAAACTCCAAGATTCTGAGGAACTTAATGCAACTATTGTTTTTGTTAAGTAATGCTTCGTTGTACTTGATGCAAATTACTAAATAAATTTATTTTTCTTTTGCACAATATACCATAGCATTATGCTTTATTTAGTCAGAAACATTGTCTGAGTTAAATATTGAAAGTAAGACAGAATTTAAAATGAACAAGTCTTATGGCAGCTCCCCCAAATTTCCATCGGCATCTCTTCTCAACCTCCTAGCCAGTAAGACAAAAGTTGCAGTGCTTCAAAATACAGGCAATCCCAATTTGAGAATACAGAGCCACTTCTTCACCTCATTGTTGGGTCAAAGTTTTGGAATCTCCTACCTTCCACTTCCATGAGAGTAGTTTTGCAACACAGGCTGCAAATTTAAGAATACGGGTGACATGTAATATCTGAACGAAATTAGAATAATGAAGTTGATCTCATTGCAACATTCCAGTCAGAATAAAATATTTCTTTGGGTAAAAAGAATAAATTATTACTTCAATGGAACCAAATTTCAGATGAAGATCAGTATAGATAGATACTTTATTGATCCCATATGAAATTATAGTGCATGGTAGCATTATAAGTGCAAGATATCCAAATATACAAATATTAGGAGAGAAGTAAGAAGGGGTTAAAAAATACATTTCCTGAAACAGTCCAACAGGAGGAGGTCATCACCTACCTGGCTATAGGATGGCTCATTTTAGAGCCAAATGGCCGAGGGTAAGAATGACCTTATATAGCGCTCTTTATAGCTGTACAGTTGTCAGTCTATCACTAAAAGTGCTCCTCTGTTCAGACAAGGTGGCATACAGAGGGAGAGAAACATTGTCCAAAATTCCCAGGATCTTCCAGTGTGTCCAGTTTGACTCCTATAACAGAGCCAGCCTTTCTAATCAGTTTATTGAGCCTGTTGGCATCACCAATGTTGATGCCATTGGCCCAGCACACCACCACATGTACTGGCAACAGCAGATTGGTAGAACATGTGAAGGAGAGGCTTGCATACTCCAAAGGACCTCACTTTCCTCAGGAAATGGAGGCATCTCTGAGCCTTCTTGTACACAGCCTTTGTGTTGGTACTCCACTCAAGTCTGTCATCCAGGTACACCATCAGGTACTTGTAGGTCCTCACCACATCCATGTCCTTCCAATGAATAGTAACAGGGAGCAGTGCAGGCTTAGACTTCTTAAAGTCCATCAGCACCTCCTTTGACTCGCTTGCACCAGTTGACAATGTCCTCCACCAGGGCCCTGTATTCATCGTCCTGTCCTCCCTTTATACACTAAACTATCGCTGAGTCATCAGAGAATTTCTGCAGATGACATGACTCCATGTTGTATCTAAAATCTGAGGTATACAGGGTAGACAGTAAGGGGGCCAACACAATTCCCTGTGGAACACTCACAACAAACTGGAGGAACTCAGCAGGTCGGGCAGCATCCGTGGAAAAGATCGGTCGACGTTTCGGGGCGGAACTCTTTGTCAGGACTGAAGAGGGAAGGAGCAGAGGCCCTATAAAGAAGGTGGGGGGAGGGTGGGAAGGAGAAGGCTGGTAGGTTCCAGGTGAAAAACCAGTAAGAGGGAAGATAAAGGGGTGGGGGAAGGGAAGCAGGGAGGTGATAGGCAGGAAAGGTGAAGAAAGAATAGGGGAAAACACAATGGGTAGTAGGAGGTGGAACCAAGAAGGAGGTGGTAGGCAGCTGGGGGAGGGGACAGAGTGACATAGGGATAGGGGAAGGGAGGGAGAGGGAATTACCGGAAGATGGAGAATTCTATGTTCATACCAAGGGGCTGGAGACTACCTAGATGGTATATGAGGTGTTGCTCCTCCAACCTGAGTTTAGCCTCATCATGGCAGTAGAGGAGGCCATGTATGGACATATCTGAATGGGAGTGGGAAGCAGAGTTGAAGTGGGTGGCTACTGGGAGATCCTGTCTGTTTTGGCGGATGGAGCGGAGGTGCTCGACGAAGCGGTCCCCCAATCTGCGTCGGGTTTCACCGATGTAGAGGAGGCCGCACCGGGAGTACCGGATGCAATAGATGACCCCAACAGACTCACAAGTGAAGTGTTGCCTCACCTGGAAGGACTGTTTGGGGCCCTGAATGGTGGCAAGAGAGAAGGTGTAGGGGCAGGTGTAGCACTTGCGCTTACAGGGATAAGTGCCAGGTGGGAGATCCGTGGGGAGGGACATGTGGACCAGAGAGTCATGGAGGGAACAATCCCTGCAGAAAGCGGAGAGGGGTGGAGAGGGAAGGATGTGCTTAGTGGTGGGGTCCTGTTGAAGGTGGCGGAAGTTGTGGAGGATAATGTGCTGGATCCAGAGGCTGATGGGGTGGTAGGTGAGGACAAGGGGAACTCTGTCCCTGTTGTGGTGGCAGGAGGATGGGGTGAGAGCCGAAGTGCGGGAAATGGAGGAGATGCGGGTGAGGGCATCATTGATGACAGCAGAAGGGAAACCACGATCCTTAAAGAAAGAGGACATTTGAGATGTCCTGGAACAGAAAACCTCATCCTCAGAGCAGATGTGGCGGAGACAGAGGAACTGGGAATAGGGAATGGCATTTTTGCATGTGGCGGGGTGGGAAGAGGTATAGTTGAGGTAGTTATGAGAGTCAGTGGGCCTGTAGAAGATGTGTTGCTTTGGCCCCAGCATCTGCAGTGTTGCTTTGGCCCCAGCATCTGCAGATTATTTTGTGTTTACAATTCCCTGTGGGGCCCCAGTGTCACTTATAGCCATGTTTGACACTCAGCTCTGAAGCCACACAAACTGTGGTCTGCCGGTTAGGTAGCCCATTATCCAGGATATAATGGAAGTGCCACCCTGCATTGAATGGAGCTTTTACCCCAGCAATGAGGACTGCATGATATTGAAGGCACTTTGAAAATCAGAAAAACATGATCCTAACAGCGTGGCCCTACTTATCCAAATAGGAGTAGGTTCTGTCCAGCAGGTGGATGACAAAATCATCGACTCAAATGTGCTCCTGGTAGGCAAGCTGCAGGAGATCAAGGGCTGATCTGACCAGGGGTCAGAGGTGAGCCAGGACCAGCCTCTCTAGAGTCTTCATGATGTGTGAGGACAGGGCTACCAGACAGGAGTCATTCAAGACTTTCGATTGGCCCTTCTTGGTTACTGGAAGCACTATACATACAGCATTATAATTACTCGTTAAACACAAACAGCTGAGGGTGAATGAAGTTGTTAAAAGAAAGGCCATCAATTATTGCTCATAAAGAATAATCTTTGAACTAAGTTAATCTTCAGGCAGATAGCTTTGAGGCTGGGGTGACAATCAGGCCAAGCCAGGCAAGGAAAGAAGATTTGCTTCCCTAAAGAGCATGGTTGCTTCAGATCTTTTTAAGCAATCTGGTAGTTCACAATCACCATTACAAGTGCTAGCTTTTTTAGTGAATTTAAATTATCTCTGGATAATAACACTGAGTGAGTAATGATTCCACACAGGTTTCTGCAGATGCTGGAAATCCAGAGCAACCAATACAAAATGCTGGAGGGACTCAATTTCAAGTTCCTGAGTGTCAATGTCTCTGGGGAATCTGTCCTGGGTGTAACATATTGATGCAGCTGCAAAGAGAGCACAACAGCGGTTAGATTTCATTAGGAGTTTGAGGAAATTTAGTAATATCACCAAAGACACTCACAATTTTTTGCAGATGTACTGTGGAGAGCATTCTAACCCGCTGCATCACTGCCTGTTATTGCGGGGGGGGGGGGAGGGTGCTACTGCACCGGATTGAAATAAGCTCCAGAGAGTTGTAAACTTAGACAGCTCCACCATGGGTAGAAGCCGCCATAGTATCCAGAACATCTTCAAGGAGCGATGCCTCATCAAGGCGGTGTCCATCATTGAGGACCCCATCACCCAGGTCATGCCTTGTTCTCATTGCTACCATCAGGAAGGAGGTACAGAAGCCTAAAATACACACTGTACGATTGAGGAACCACTTCCTCCCCTTTGCCCTTTAACCTCTAACGGACATCGACCCCATGAACACCACCTCACTACTTCTTTATTTATATTTTTCCACTACTTAATGTAACTATTTTATATGTACAAATGTATATATACTTATTGTAATTCATGTTTTTACCCCTATTATTAAGTATCGCATTGTACTGCTGCCACAAGGACAACAAATTTCATGTCATATGCCAGTGAGATTAAACTTGGTTCTGATTCTGATCTGAGGAGAAGAACGACAGTCAACATTTTGAGCCAAGAAGCATCTCGACCCGAAACGTCAACTCCTCAGATGATTCTTGACCTGCTGAATTCCTTCAGCATTTTGTGGGAGGAAGGAAAGAATATGGCTCTGCTAAAATGGACTGTCCTGAATGTGTGAATAGCTTGCAAAAGATCCAGCAGGCTACTCACATCAATCTGAGAAGTACGATTTAGTCTTTACAAGGTGGGTTATTGCACTTTATTATGACGTTGAATGATCTGCATAAGCAGTCCCTTGCAAACGCATATTGCTTTCCCCTGATGAGAATTAAAAGGTCCTGATGTTGCAAAAATTTAATCTATGAGCAGAGCGACATGAGACTCACCAGAACATCTGATGAGAATAGATCGGGCAGAAAAAGTTCTGAGAAACTCTGCATTTTCCGATCTCTATTCAGTTTTACCTAGGCTGACAATTAATTGGTCAAGGATGGAGTTTGTGGGCAAGGAGAAGAGGGGAATACATTTTTGGTTGTGTTTTGAATTTTTTTTTAGTCTCATGAATAAGTAAACAACAATATTTATAACCGCACTGGAAACAACTCAGCATTTACTATGTAAAGTAATTCCATGCCTGCCTCCCTCTTGAGGGATATCAGTGGTACGAATTTCACAGGTTTTGCACAAAGTGGAATCTCATACTCTACTCACAGTAGTTTTGGTTTCGTATGGGCAAGGTCTAAGAAGCAGATGTACATAAAGAAGCACTGAAGTACTGCTAAATAAAACATTATTCTCCATTCTTAAGTTCCATACTACAGGCAATTTCACTGATTTTGCATAGCATTGGGAAAAACATAGCAAGCGTTTGATATTGGCAGTTGGAAATCAAAAGAACTGCAGATGCAGGAAATCTAAAATAAAAATGATGCTGGAAACACTCAGCAGGTCTAGTTGCATCTATGAGTAGAGAGCATTTCAGGTCAAAGACCCCTTATCAGAACTGAGAGGAAGACAAAAGAAGCTTGTTAAGATTTTGACATGGGTTGGAAGGAGATCTGTCTGAAAGGGTAACCACTGGGATAAGAAGTTATCTTTCAATGACTGATTGAGAGCTATTAGAAAGTGAGAGTACAGACAAAATAATGTAGGAGTTGTAAAATGCAGAGCAGGAAAATATGACCTCCAGATTATGCTAGGTGGATCCAAAGTTCAAAGTACATTTATTATCAAAGTATGCATACATTATTCAACCTTGAGATTCATCTCCTTACAGGCAGCCACAATCCAAATGAACCCATGAGAAAAAGACCGTCAAACACCCAATGTGCAGAAAGAAAAAAAAGCAATTTGTGCAAACAAAGAAGTAAGCAAAACAGCATTGAGAACTGAAGTTTTACAAAAGGCTCTAAGCCAGGTATCACTGTAGCTGGAGCAGGTCACAGCCTCAGTTCAATGCAGAGCCGAGCCGAATAAGCGTTGTGGAACAGCGAGCAGAACAGAGCAGAACCGGCCTGTCCCGACACCCTGACCTTTTCAATCTGGCCCGATGCTTAAAACGTCCAAACATCGGTTGTTCCTTATTCTCAAACCACTTTGGAGCCTAGACCCTGCTGCCATAATTCAGCCAGTACCTAACCTTTCCAATTTGACCCGTGCGTAATTTAATCAAATGTCAGATGTCTCTTCACTCTCGGGGATGCCTTGACTCCGCTATGACCCGGCCTCTATCTCTGCTCACCTGGACTTTGCCTCACCTCTGTCTCTGTTCATCTCTCCATTGTCAGAAGAGATAGTTATTAATAAAGTGTTATTAGAAAGGCATTTAGTAGTTTTCTTTGTTTTGTTTGCTACTGATAAGTAGTCACTGGGCATCACCAACAAAACCTTAAACCAGAAGGACCAACATTTTGAAAGAAAAAGGGGAAAAATTGCTGAACATAGATTGATGGCTAATTCACAAATGGAAATCGGGTTACCTGAATTTGGAGTATTTAATATTGGCTCCCTTCCCCTCCCCAGTTCTAATTCTGGCTTTATCTTCCATTCCAGTCATAATGAAGGGTTTCAGCCTGAAACGTTGAATGGTTATTCCCCTTCAAAGACTCTGCCTGAAATGCTCCAGCATTTAACATTAATCTTTAACGTTTTGTGTGTTGTGCTCAGGATTTACCAGCATCTACAGAATCTCTTGTGTTTAGAATTCAATATTAGGCCTTGTCCTTCTGAGCACTTACAGCATTTTCAGGCTTATTTAAGGCTGGCAGTTCTCTGGTTTAACTGTTATAATGTTTCAACAACTTCTACTTCCAAAGTAACCAATAAGCTCAGCAGAGTAAAATGCTTTAAAATGCTTCACACATGAGCTACTGGACAAAGTCTATTATTGAACCTCATGAGAGAAGGTTGAGATTGGAGACCAAATAATTTGATTGATGTGGACCATCTTAAGGGATGCCTTAATGGGAGAGCAATAGGTAACAAATTTGGTAAGGAGATTTAAGGGACAGAGACTTCAACAACTGGCCGTTGTTAATAGGATTACAGCAGCATTTTGCAAGGTTTATAAACAAGGAGTTCTTTTCAGATAATAATTAGTTATGAATGGAAGAAATCTGAAAATGCACAGCCATTCTGCACAATCCAGATCTGAAAGAAACAGTAATAGATAGGAGAAAATATCCCAAAACTCCCACCCCACACTAGTACTGTTATTGGTGGTGTGCATTTGTTATTTCAGTAATATTTGGGTAATATTGTAAACATACTGTTTGATTAAGCATTCTTGTTCTTTTGAATAGTATGTTAAGGGCTCTATGTCAAAGTACATGAATGGCATACGTCATCATGCCACCATATCATACCTGCAATGTCATTTAAAGTAAAAAGGAAACCAAGACATTATTCCTGACTCCATAGTCATATTTCAATTAGATTAATGTTTTGGAGTTACAAAACTTAACAGTTGTGACTTTGCTTGGTAAACCCATAGAAATGAGCATTCATGCCTGTCACCGCCAGTTGCATCCTTTCCCCTCTCAGGTAGCTACCTGTTCCTACCCCGTCACTTGTCAAAATGCCATCCCCATCTCTCAATTCCTCTGTCTCCACTGCATCTGCTCTTAGGAGGAGACTTTTCATTCCAGAACTACTGAGAATTCCTCCTTCTCCAAAGAAAGGGGCTTTCTTTTCTCCCTCATCAAAGCTGCCCTCACCGGCATCTCATGGACATCTGCCCTCAAAACGTCCATCCAGCACCCCACCAGGGATAGGGTTGCTCTTCTCTTCAGCTACAACACCACTAGCCTCAGTGTCCAGCACATAATTCTCCGTAACTTCCACTATCTCCAATGGGATCCCACTGCCAAGAACACCTTTCCCTCCATTCCACTTTTTGTTTTCTGCAAAGATTGTTTCCAGCATGACTCTCTTGTACAGTCTTCCCTCTCCGCTGATCTCCCTCTTGGTACTTATCCTTGCAAGTGGAACAAGTGCCACACCTGCCCACAAACCCTCCCTTACGACTATTCAGGGCCCAAAACAGTCCTTCCAGGTGAGGCGACACTTCACCTGTGAGTCTGTTGGGGTCATCTACTGTATCTGGTGCTCCTGGTGTGGTCTCCTGTATATCGGTGAAACCCATCGTAGATTGGGAGACCACTTCACTGAGCACCTATGCTTCATCCAAAAGTGGGATTTCACCCATTTCAATTCCCATTCCCATACCCATTCCGACATCTGTCCATGGCCTCCTCTACAGCTGCAATGGGGCCACACTCAGGTGGGAGGAGCAACACCTTTTTTATCAGTCTGAGTAGCTTCCAACCTGATGGCATGAACATCGATTTCTCAAACTTTCAGTAATATCGCACCCACTTCACCATTCCCCATTTCCATTTCTCTCTCTCTCCTTACCTCCTTATCTGCCCATCACCTCCCTCTGGTGCTACACCTCCTTCCCTTTCTTCCATGGCCTTCTGTCCACTCCTATCAGATTCCCCCTTCTCCAGCCTTTTATCTCTATCACTAAATGACTTCCCGGCTCTTTACTTCACCTCTTTCCCCTCTCTCCTGGTTTTACCTATCACATGCTATCCGCCCTCCCCCCACCTTCTTACTCCGACTTCTCATCTCTTTTTTCCAGTCCTGATGAAGGATCTCGGCCTGAAATGTTGGCTCTTTTCCATAGGTGCTGTTCAGCCTGCTGAATTCCTCCAGCATTTTGTGTGTACTACTTTGATTTCCAGCATCTGCAAATTTGCTGTTTTTTTGTAGTCTTTCTGAAATAGAACCCTGTAAATCCTACAGTATCTCCCGACCTACTGTCTTGCCAAAGCTGTGGGCATTTTCACTTCCCGGAACCTTTTACTTGCGAATAAATTGGAGCCAGACTGGTGCCATGAACCAATCCAATCTTTCAGACATGATCCACCACAGAGAGATACGGAGTCTTAGAGAACTACAGCACACAAATAGTCCCTTTGGTCCATCATGCGCATGCCAATCCTGTTGTCAATTTGCACTATTCCCATTTGCTCTCTCTTGCACTATATCCTCTGTTCCTTGCCTATTTAAATGTCTGTCAAAACGACTCTTAAAAGTAGCAATTATATCTGATTCCAGAGCCCCCTCTGGCAACATGTTCCAGGTATCAACCACTTCCTGTGTAAAAAAAAGCTCGCTACTTGAATCCTTTTAAGACATCTTCATCTCACGTTATACTTTTTTGTTCTTGACGCCCTTTTGAATTTTTATTTTGACATCCTTTCCATGGGAGAAATGTAATGACTGTCTATTCCCTTCATAATTTCACATTACCACAGCCTCTTAAATGAGCCCTACCTATCCAATCTCTCCTTTGCCTTTTGAACATTTTCATTTTTATTCCTGTTGTATCATGTAAAAGTTAATTTCTGAAACATAGAGGCACACGAAAGGAATGCAGACCTTAAATGAAAATACTTCAAACCTCAAATGACCAAAGTGACTTGCAAAAATGCTTGCAAGTCGAGCAAGAGTCTGATGGAATATTTGGAAGCCAGTTATTATGTCTGTATACATAAAAACATCTAAAAGTTTGAACCTCTCCCTCCCCACCATAGAACCTGCACATCTACTGGGAGCACTGTCACAAGAAAGCAGCATTCATTATCAAGGACTCCTGCCATCCAGGCCAGGCTCTCTTCTTGCTGCTGCCATCAAGAAAGAGGTACAGGATCCTTAGATCCAATACCACCAGGAACAGGATTACACTTTGTTATGTACCCCGTAACTGGGTTGCCAAACCAGCAGAAATGGACCACATAGTTGGAGAAGTAACACAGTACTCTAATCGTAAGGATATAAATGCAACAGGTTAGAAATGATAAAACACACATGTACACAGAACTAGGGTAATAGGAATCAACCAAGCTCTATCGCAGTCTAGGGGTAAAGTGATCAGTCTCAAGTGACGCAGAGTTCAGTTCAGCTTAGTACAGTTCACAGTAATCACTGTTGTGCCGTTGGAGAGAGAGAGAGAATGCAAATTTTATTTCAAACAGACCTTTGATGTTCTTCGCAGTTAGCTTTCGGGCGAATCCCCTTATGTCTTCTGTGGTCACCTACTGTGACCCCTCCATTCCGGATACGACCGTTCTTCCGCGGTGAACCCGGCACCCAGGCAAGGGCGGACACACACACCAGGTTCCCGCCGATCGTACCTTTTCACCCTGTCAGTCTATGGTCGGTTCCCGCGAACCAGACCTCCAACTCCCACCAACTTGTGGGGGCACACTGCTCTTCCAGGGTCTCGTTATCTTGTGATCTCGTGGTGTGTGTTGTGCCTTAGTGAAACTGTTCTTTTTATCCCCCTGCTGGGGTATCACCTGTCCATCAAACTTCAAACAGTTCAGGTTCAAAGCAATTGGTCTGTCAATATCTGAAATGTGTTTCTTTCTCGTTAATCTCTCTCTTCTCTCTTATTAGCATTTTGAATGTTTCTCCATTGTCTCCCTTATCTCTCTCATCAGCATCAATCTTCTGATAACTTAGTTTGTCGTCACAACTTCAACTATCAGGCTCCAGAAACAGCGTGCATAATTTCACTCATCTCAACTCCGAACTGATTTCACAACCAAATGGACTCAATTTCAAAGACTCTACAACTCATGTTCTCAGTAGATCAATTGATTGATTGTTTGATTCATTTATTAAAACAGTTTGTCTTCCTTTGCCGATCAGTTCTTTGTCAGTCTTTGTGTGTAGTTTTTCATTGATTCCATTGTATTTCTTTGTCTTACCTCAAGAAAATGAATCTCAAGGTTGTATATGGTGATATATATGTACTTTGATTTTAAAAAAACTTAGTTTGAACCTGCAGTTTTTGAAATATTTCTGCACCAAAATTCTAATCCTTGAATAAAGTACCTACAGAAAGCATTCACCTCTGTTACCAGGTTCGGATACGGCCCAAGTGCGGAGAGAGACACTGAAGTGGGTCGATAGTTCACATGCTTTAATGTGAACAGTGTTGAAGGGAAAATAAAACAATAAATGCTAGGCCAAACAGGGCTGTTAACTAAAACCATCAAATGGAAAACGAAGCCTGCACCGCAGCTGAAAAGAAAATCTAAACATTAATCGAGTACCGTTAGTCTTCAGAGTCAGTTGACTCAAAAGCCTAATTTCTCAGAGAAGGCCGAAATAAACAGGCAGCGAAGCATTACTGTATTCTGTCCAAGTCTCGACAAGCACTACGACGACAAGTATGGAGTTAAATACTATCACGATTAAATAATAATTAGCTGACGCGTGCAAATTCACAAGCACAATTGCCGTATCTGCTGCGCTGCTGAATCCGTGGTTGTGACAACCTCCCCTTAGAAGGTTTCATGTTTTATTGTTTTACAACACTGAATCACAATGGATTTAACTCGGCTTTCTTTTTACATTGATCAACAGTAAAAGACTTTTTTGTCAAACTGAAAACAGATCTCTATAAAGCGATATAAAGTAATTACAAATATAAAACACAAAATAATTGATTGCATTAGTACTCACGCCCTTTAAATCAGTAGGTGCACTTTTGGCAGCAATTACATCCTCGAGTCTGTGTAAATGGATCTCTATGAGCTTTGATGCAATTTTTCCCCATTCTTCTTTACAAAACTGCTGAAGCTCTGTCAGATTGTGAGAGAACAGCCTTTTCAAGTCTAGCCCCAAATTCTCAATTGGATTGAGGACTTGACTCTAACTTGGCTACTTCAGGGCATTAACTTTGTTATTTTTAAGCCATTTCTGTGTAGCGTTGGCCTTATGCTTGTCGTTATTGCCTTGATGGAAAACACGTCTTCTCCCAAGTGGCAGTTCTCTTGCAGTCTACATCAGGTTTTCCTCTAGAATTTTCCTGTTCTTTGCTGCATTAAGTTTATCCTCTACCTTCACAAGCCTTCCAGAGCCTGCAGCAGTGAAGCACCCCCACAACATCATGCAGCCACTACCATACTTCCCGATAGGATGGTGTGTTTTTGATGATGTGCAGTTTCTGACTTATGCCAAACATAGCATTTACTCTGATGGCCAAAAAGTTCAATTTTGGTTTTATCAGACCACAGAACCTTCTTCCAGCTGACTTCAGAGTCTTCTACATGCTTTCTGGCAAACTCTAGCCGAGATTTCATACAAGTTTTTTTCAACAGTGGGTTTCTCTTTGCCATTCTCTCATAAGGCTGCGACTGGCGAAGCACTAGGCAACAGTTGTTATATGCACAGTCTCTCCCACTTCAGCCAGTGAAGCTTGTAACTCCTCTAGAGTTCCCATAGATCTCTTGGGGGCTTCCCTCACTAGTCCCCTTCTTACGTGGTCACTCAGTTTTTTGAGGACGGCCTGCTCTAGGCAGGTTTACAACTGTCCCATATTCTTTCAATTTCTTAATGATTGACTTAATTGTACTCCAAGGGATATTCAGTGACTCAGAAATTTTTTGTATCCATCTCCTGACGTGCTTTTCAATAACCTTTTCGCAGAGTTGCTTGGAGCGTTCTTTTGTCTTCATGGTGTAGTTTTTTCCAGGATACTGACTCACCAGCAGTTGGACCTTCCAGATAAACGTGTATTTTTAATACGGTCATTTGAAACACCTTGACTGCACATGGTGATCTCCATTTAACTAATTATGTGATTTCTAAAGATAAGTGGCTGCACCAGTGATGATTTGGTGTGTTATATCAAAGGGAAAGGGAAGTGAATACTTATGCAATCAATTATCTAGTGTTTTGTATTTGTAATTAATTTAGATCACTTTGTAGAGATCGGTTTTCACTGACACAGATTTTTTTTTGTGATACATGTCAATAAATGCCAATTTAAATCCACTGTGATTCAATGTCGAAAAACAATAAAAGATGAAAACTTCCAAGAGAGGTGAATATTTTTTATCAGCACTGTATTTTTCACAGACACTACTTACCTTTGTTAATAGCTGGTTCTGAAATATTAGAAGCCACAAGGGTCGAAGTTCCAGAAACTATTTGCCTCTAAGCTTCCAGGTTTTGGCATGTGTTCCTCCTGACTATGTTGTGCAGGAAATCAAGGCCCCTTGATATTTCAGCAGACTGTGCTACTACTTCATTTCAAGGGTGAAACTCACTGTTTGAACACTGCTCCACATACATCAGTGTCCATGTAACCCAGTTTATAATGAGCATCTACCTGTGCATTAAAATTTAATATAACAGTTGCAGTTTGTCTTCTTGGTTATTCTCATTGATAAAAAAAAAATTTTAACAAGTGCTCACTGGCATAATTAAATAATAGGGCAGTTGATGGAGCAATGTTCCGCCTTCAACACAATCCCCAGGCTACAATGTAGAAGGATAAAATGCAATCTAATATATAGCAGGTCATATATTGTTTAGCCCTGTGATGTGGCATATATGCCAGGTCGCTGCAGAACCTCAGGAGAAACTTTGCATTTCAAAAGTGACTGTAGTTAGGCAAAAGTGAATTATGGTGCCTTTGCAATAGGCACACAGCTTTGTGTAAATGTTTTATGGGACTTCAGCATTAATCATTGTTGTGCTGCTACGGAAAGGCTCGTCTATTCACCTCATTGCTCAAAAGATATAAATAATAATCTCCATCAGACAAACAGAGGAGTTTGTAGAGTGTGCTTGCTGCTTTAGATATTTGTTTGCATTTTGCAAGATCCCTCAATTATTAGAAAATAAAACTTTCATTCTTATAGTACTTTTCTGGATTCCACATGTCTCAATATCCTTTAGACAGAATTAAGCAGGCAACATAATCAAGGAGCATTCCCACACAGCTCTTATTCTCTCTCTCTCTCTCCCCCCCCCCACCCCCCCTTTCCCGTCAGGTAGAAGATACGAAAACTTGAAAGCACATATTAGCAAACTCAAAGACAGCTTCACTCTAATCACCCTCTTGAATGGATCTCTCGTATGACTATGATGAACTCTCAGACTCTGAATCTACCTCTTTGTAGCCCCTTAACCTTATTTGTTTATCAGCACACCAATTCGTCTGTAGCAGAAACACAATTATTATGCATTCTTTTCCTTTACTACCTCGATGTACTTACAGCTGCCTGGATGAAACACACACAAAAAAAGCTTTCCATTGCATTTGGGTACCTGTGACACCAATAAGCCATAGCAATAACATGTGAAAGACCCTGGCTTCCTTGGCTGCGTAAGTCCCGCCAAACTCGTGAGATTGAGACATGCTTGATCCCACCTCAAACTCTGGTTTGTGTGGATGCTGTGCCATTTGCTACCCTGTTACAAATTAATGCCTTGAAATAACAGGCAGTTCACTGCATACGACTAAGGAATTATATTTATGTACCTTAACTGAAGGGTTAGTAAAGAAAAACAAAAAGAAAAGGACCCATTCTAATTAAACAGTCAAATGTGTACAAGATGGAGCTCATCTTGAACTTTTCTGTCACTCACGCGCTGGGCCCTCGGTCAACGTGAAAACACACACCACCTTCTGAGCATTGCTCGCAATCCATCTTGAACAAACGAGTCTTCCACCGGATCGTATACCACGACCGGTTCTCCCCAGCGTCTTCTCTCTTCATCTCCTCACAAACAAAAGCCTCAAGTATCCCCCTGCCTCTCAAGAGAAACCTCCCCTTAACTTGACCATGCCAGCTGGATGGCACACATTTCTCCTCATCTCCTATCTTCAACAATAACCCAAACGTAAGCTGAAAACAAGCAGCTTGCACAGAACAGCAGAAAATGAAATACATGCAGCATAACAGTATAAAATATTAACCTGGGCATTACACAAGTATTTTTGAAGTGTGTAATATAGGAAGATTATGAACCAATTTGCACTGACAAGCCCTGACTACAGATACAAGAACCTTAGTTGAGGGCTAAGCATTTGTTGGGACAATAACCTTGCCCTTTTTTTAAAATAGCAGAAGGGCATTTGGAGTTTTGGCTAAACGTTACAAACATAATGTAGCATCACAGTGCAACGGCCTTTCCAGGTGAAATGCCCTTCCAAAATAAAATCAAAGAATCTTTACAGTTCTTAGCTGTTTAAGGAACATCCACGGAATGAGAAGATGGGTTGACAAGGTTACCTTGTAGTTAACCATTCTCAGAGTTCATAATTTCCTGTTTTATTTCAGATTTCTAGCATTTGTAGTTGTTTCGCCTCTCAGCATAAATACTGAACTCAAATCCCTCGGGAGGGAATTTAATAAACAATGTTTAAGTTAAAAATCACAGTACTATTTCTTTGCTGGAATTGACAGTCCCAGGGAACTGCAATGACTATTTAGCCAGTTTTAGATCTTCCACTTAATTAGCTCATACATAATTCAATTATTTCTTCTATATTTATCTGGTCAACTTCATTTGTGGAGTTTGTCTTTCTAGGAACTAAAAAAAATACTGCTTTCTAACTGAAATCCACATTTCCCTGAACTATTCTCATGAAAAACAAAACCTAATTAATCTTTTCCATTTTTAATATGTGTAGAGTTTGTAATATTGGATTGGAAACATATTGATTGTCGCGTCCGACTTACTTTGCTCTGTGTACATGCAGCAGGACATTCAGGACATTTACAGCAACAGTTGCATAAAAAGAGCCCGTATTATTACTGGGGACCTGGGTCACCCCAACTTCAAACTGTTCCAGTTGCTACCATCCAGGAAACAGTACCACAGCACTAAAGGTAGGACCAACAGGCTCCAGGACAGCTTCTTCGACCGGGCCATCAGGCTGATCATTCATGCTGGTACAATTGTATTTCTAAGCTATATTGACTGTTCCGTTGTATATCTTACTGTACATCCTATTTATTACAAATTACTATAACTTGTGCATTGCTCATTCAGATGGAGATGTAGCATAAAGATTTTTACTCTTCGTGTATGTGAAGGACGTAAGAAATAAAATCAATTCAATTCAATTCAATTTAATTCAACAACATTTAGGGAAATGGTTCCAGAAAGTCCTTCAGTCTGTTAAGAAACTGCCTGTTTGTGTGTGAGAATTCAACATATCAGAAAAAATGATGGAATACAATGGAACATGATAATCAATGTGAATGGTGAGGTCCTGGGAAATAATTGTTAGATCTCTCTCTCTCCCTCTCTCTCTCACCCTAACCAGACATTATTGTCATAGTTATTTAACTGAGGAAAACAAACAATTCTCCACCTGTAGTAAGCTTTAGAAAACCTTCTTGAAAAAATAATATAGGTGGGTGACAGCCCCTTGCACAAAATGGCCTGTCCACATCCACGTTTAGAATCAGCCGAATTAGACAGGGTCTTTCTGAAAGACTTACTTTCCACTCTTTAATGACAAGTTCATATTGCAAGGACAAGAAAACTATAGAATTGGAAATATTTATGGTACAAAATAGTGACCCAGGTCAATTAAACCCAAAGATGTAAAGTCAGAAATCTCCACCTGTGAAGGGATGAAAACAAGGTTTACTGATTTTTTTTCTTAAAAGGGAACTTGGAAAAAGTAGCAATGCAAGAATGAGGCATGGCTGAAAAGGTGTGGACAGGCGACAGAAACGCAGCAAACTACAGAAACTCATCATCATGGCTTCGTCTGTCTAAGTAGACAATGGATGCGAGATCCTGGGCTGCCCAGACATCAAGGTCCCCCTCTTGGCCTCGCGGATTTGGTCCAAAGGAATGCGAAGCAGTACATTTGGCATCAGCTTGGCTGCAGGAACTGCCGGGAGGTGATGTGATACGTCACCCAACCGCCTTAGGGGCTCCACTCCGGATTTGTGTAGGGTTTACTCCTTGGCCTTCTCGTCTCCCGAAGATACCCACAAGGCAGTGGGATCCGTAACCATGGATAGGGGCCCATACCGGGTACTGTCAGCCGGAGCCAACTGAGCCCGGGACTTGTGTAAGGCAGGGTCGTCACTCCCTGTAGTAGTGATATATGGAGCCACTACCACTACAGAAACTAACTAAAGATATAAACTGTTAAAAGTGGAGTTAGTAGTTAGTACCTCTACCCTACTTACTGGAAATTCTCAGGGTGAAACCCCTGGAGGAAAAACGATACCAATAAAATAGTTACTGAAACTATGGTTATAATGATCACCAGTCGTAGTGAGAAAATATCAGCAGAGAGTAGTGCCCAATATGTCTATCGTGTAACTGGGAATTAGTTCTGTTAAATCACATCTAGAGATTTGGTGAGTTAAAACACTTATACTGTTCTGACTGGATAATTTGTGTGCTAAATATGTTCAGTAGTGTTGTATCTGAGAAATATTTGGAAATGACAATGTGATATTGAGTTGCTTTGAAATAGAAAATGGAATGTGTATACGAACTTACGGATTGTAATCCTGCTGTATACAGGTCATGTTTTGTTCTTGTGTAAGTATTGTGAAGTGACTTTCTGTGGATGACTCACTATTTCATCCAATGAACCAAGAAACAGAATGGCCAGCCACCCAAGACGAAGAACCAGGGTGGGAACGAAAAGTTTCAAGAAGTAGAGGATATAATATCATTGGATATATACATTAATTTCCATATTGAAGGACCTGAATTTGATTTTCTGGGAGAACTGATTATTTTGCAAGAACCATGATAAGTGACCGAATGAGATTTACTTTGTTTAAAAGTTGTGATGGTGGAGATTTCGTTGTGAAAGGAGTCAAGTTGCGTATATACTTTTTGGGTTTGAATTTGAATTTGTATTCATACTGACCTGTAATGAAACTGAAGTTAACCATAATACTTAAAAATAGGAATTTAATCAGTTTCCTAACTAAATAGAGATAAATAAACAAGGCAAATATTAGTCAGTAAACCTTTAAATAGGAATAATGCTAGATCTAATTAGTTAGTAAAATTGGAGTAGTAAAGGTTATTCTAATGAGTTTCACTGATTCTAACTAAAAAGTTTTCATTTGATAACAGAGGCGAAGGTGGAGTTAACATGGCGACTCCTTTGCTTTCATCTTCGGAAACAGCTTAATTTCTATCTTTAATATCGTTATTAGGAAAAGGGGAGGTGCAACGAGACCTGGGTGTCATTATACACCAGTCATTGAAAGTGGGCATGCAGGTACAGCAGGCGGTGAAAAAGGCGAATGGTATGCTGGCATTTATAGCAAGAGGATTCGAGTACAGGGGCAGGGAGGTACTATTGCAGTCGTACAAGGCCTTGGTGAGACCACACCTGGAGTATTGTGTGCAGTTTTGGTCCCCTAATCTGAGGAAAGACATCCTTGCCATAGAGGGAGTACAAAGAAGGTTCACCAGATTGATTCCTGGGATGGCAGGACTTTCATATGATGAAAGACTGGATGAACTAGGCTTATACTCGTTGGAATTTAGAAGATTGAGGGGGGATCTGATTGAAACGTATAAAATCCTAAAGGGATTGGACAGGCTAGATGCATGAAGATTGTTCCCGATGTTGGGGAAGTCCAGAACAAGGGGTCACAGTTTGAGGATAAAGGGGAAGCCTTTTAGGATCGAAATTAGGAAAAACTTCTTCACTCAGAGAGTGGTGAATCTGTGGAATCCTCTGCCACAGGAAACAGTTGAGGCCAATTCATTGGCTATATTTAAGAGGGAGTTAGATATGGCCCTTGTGGCTAAAGGGATCGGGGCTATGGAGGGAAGGCTGGTGCAGGGTTCTGAGTTGGATGATCAGCCATGACCATACTGAATGGTGGTGCAGGCTCGAAGGGCTGAACGGCCTACTCCTGCACCTATTTTCTATGTTTCTATGTTTCTATTATTCCTTTTCAGGGTTCTTTTGAAGACCCTGACCTGGAGTTGCACGATGACTTTGGTTCTTTGAGGGCATTGGACACGTTCTCGGGATTTCAGGACTGGCCGTTATTTGGCACGCCAAGGGTTCGGCCAGAGAGTACGGCTCGTATTTGGAAACCTAAGATCTCGGGGCTCTGGAGATGGGCCTCACAGCAGGAGACCTGTGTGTCATCGGGGGAGCTGGAAAATCTTCTGCTGTGTGCCTGAAGACCTGCGATCTTTGCGATCTTCAGGCACAGAGCTTGAAATAAGCGACATAACGGACTTATAACATCATAAACCAATGAGTTGTTTGTTATGTCTCCCCGCTTGCTGGGAAAATGGAGACATCTCCCACTCCCTTATTAGGGAAAGAGAGAACCTGTGGCATGTAGAATGCCGGTGTGAAACGTGAAGTCTTTGGGGTAACTGCAAGTCTGTGTCTTTGCTATTGCTTTGTTCACGCTTGAGTGCAATGCTTGCTTTTTTTTTGCCGGTGGGGTGAGGGGGGATTGTTGCTTGCTCCCACGGGAGTGGGGAGCTGGGGGGTACTTACGGGTTCCCACGTTTAACTGTTGTTCATTCTTTGGGACACTTCTCTGTTTTCATGGATGTTTGCAAAGAGAAAGCATTTCACAATGTATATTATATACATTTCTCTGACATTAAATTGAACCTTTGAAACTTTGAGATTTAGAACTTAAAACAGAAATGTTGCAATTTTGAATTGCTCTTACTCATGTAAATATTTTGCATATTTTGCTATTTTTATAAACAAATCTTACCTCCAGAGTGTATGTTTTCCATTCATTGCCTCCTTCCAATTCCTAGAGCTTCTGATGGCCCATTTGCACCCACTGTAGTACTATGTAATTTGATTTTTTTCATAAAGAGTGCAGCAACTAGTCACATTAGATAAGACAAGCACTACACAGGTGTTACAGTAACGTGTTTATTTTAACCAAAACATCGCTACTTGCATTACTCAAGAATGGAACATCCATCATTAAAGATCCCACTATCCAGACCATGTCATCTTCTTGCAATTACCACTGGACAGAAGATACAGAAGCCCGAAGTCTCACACCACAAGGTTCAAGAATAGCTACTTCCCTTCAACCATTCAGATCTTTAGCCAACCAACACGACCCTAATCACTATAGTTTAGCAGCTCTGTGATCACTTTTATCCTTTGCACTAAAATAAACTTACTTTTTTTCTTTTAACTGTGTACTATCTTGTAAAAATTGTGTTCAATTTATATTTTATCTTGCAAATACTGCTATATGGTGGTACTGCTGTAAACAAGTTTTTCACTGCACCTGTGCAATGGCAATAAACTGCGACTTTGATTTGAACTTGCTAACATTTGATCTGTCGTGCATTTTCATTTAAATATGAGGGTAGTTTCCGCTTCCCTCACCTATTGCAAATCTCTGCTACTCTTTGGTTTCCTTACTCTTCTCTAACCCTTCCACCAATTAATTCAAATTTCTTGACATTCAGAAATGAAGAACACATGAATTTCTTTCAATTATAGCCACAGGTTAAAAGATAGTGGCATTTCTGAAGATAAAAATACTTTTAATAGTAACTTGGATAACTTTTGAAAAGACCTTTAGATGACTTTTTGTGAATAGAGTACTTTCAACCTCTTGAACCCTGTTTGATTGCACACATTCTTGGTTTTATTATTTCTTTTGACATTAAAGGTCTTACACTTGGCTGCACCAAAGGCACATTCCATTTTTTGCGTGGCAGTGATCAAATCATTGTATATATGTTATCTGTACAATGCAAACTCTTATTAGCCAGTGAGTTTTTTAGAGATTTCTTCTCACCACTTAGATCTTTCCCACTGAATGGGAACACGTCGTTCATGGTCAGTGACACTTAAGAATGCCAGAGTGTTTCCCAATCTATTCTGATGTTTGACTCAGCCTTTGATTCCATGAAGCCATGCAGCAAGAGAAAGTAAGCAATACATTTTTATTAGGTTACATTTGTGACCATTCTCCCTGGGTAGGAATGGCAAATTGTCATAAGGGGAGTGGCTGGGAACGGACCCAAGTGCAGGACACAGACACTGAAGGACTAGGGAGAGGACTAGTATACAGGGCAATGGCAAGGACATGGACAGGAAAACCAGGAACCTGGAACAGGACTGGACAAGAGAGCTAGGAGCCCGGGCTTGGACTCTGAGCCAGAGACTGGACAAGGACCCAGTACCTGGGTCTTGCCTCTGGCTCGGACCGCAGAACGAGGCAAGGACGAGGCTAGGCTGGCAGGCAAGTCGAGGCTGGAGTCTTCAGGCTTGAGGTTAGAGACTAGAGGCGAGGCTTGTCAGGAGGCTGGAGTCTTAAGGCTTGAGGCTAGGCAGGTGGCTGGAGTCTTTAGGCTTGAGGGTAGGCTGGAGACTGGAGCCTTCAGGCTTGAGGCTAGGCTGGAGGCTGGAGTCTTCAGGCTAGAGGCTAGAGGCTAGAGACTTGAGGCGAGGCTTGGCAGGAGGCTGGAGTCTTCAGGCTTGAGGCTAGGCAGGAGGCTGGAGTCTTCAGGTTTGAGGCTAGGCAGGTGGCCGGAGTCTTTAGGCTTGAGGCTAGGCTGGAGACTGGAGCCTTCAGGCTTGAGGCTAGGCTGGAGGCTGGAGCCTTCAGGCTTGAGGTTAGGCTGGAGGCTGGAGTCTTCAGGCTAGAGGCTAGAGGCTAGAGACTTGAGGCGAGGCTTGGCAAGAGGCTGGAGTCTTCAGGCTTGAGGCTAGGCAGGAGGCTGGAGTCTTCAGGCTTGAGGCTAGGCAGGAGGCTGGAGTCTTCAGGCTTGAGGCTAGGCAGGAGGCTGGAGTCTTCAGGCTTGAGGCTAGGCTGGAGGCTGGAGCCTTCAGGCTTGAGGATAGGCTAGAGGCTGGAGTCTTCAGGCTAGAGGCTAGAGGCTAGAGACTTGAGGTGAGTCTTGGCAGGAGGCTGGAGACTTGAGACTAGAGGCGAGGCTTGGCAGGAGGCCGGAGACTTGAGACCTGAGGCGAGGCTTGGCAGGAGGCAGCAAGCTGGAGTCTTCAGGATTGGGGCTAAGCAGGAGGCTGGAGTCTTCAGGCTTGAGGCTGGGCAGGGCGCGGTACTCCTGGGCAGGGCAAGGATCACCACCCGACGGAGGCATGGAACAGGAAGGGACAGAACCAACCGCAGGTAACGGCAAGACGGCCTGGCTTACCCGACGGAGGCAAGGGACAGGAAGGGACAGAACCAACTGCAGGTAGCAGCAAGATGGCCTGGCTTACCTGGGCGGAGGCAAGGGACAGGAAGGGAGCTAGGTACAGGATGGCTCCAGGACAAGACTGCAGGCGAGAGGAGGTGAGAGTTACCAGCAAGACTAGGCAAGGCTTCAGGCAATGCAAAGTGAGACGAGAACTTCAGGTGAGGCGAGAGTTACCGGCAAGACAAGGCAGGGCTTCAGGCGAGGAAACAGAAGGCAGAGGAAAGGGATAAAAGGAGTTAGGACAAGAGCAATCCAGCAGCCACGCCCTGGTCTCTGGATGTATTTATGCAGCCAGCTCCAACAGGCATCAGCTGCCTTAATTAGTGCTTAACAGGAACAGAAACAGGGTAGACAGGTAAACTTGGAGCAAGTGTCGATGGACCAGACCGTGAACCGGAATACAGACTTCACGGACCGAATCATGACACAAATGCAAGGGGCCATAGACTTAAGGTGATGTGAGGAAAGTGTAGGGCGATGTCAGAAGAAAGTTTTTTTACACAGAGTGGTGGGTGCATGGAATGCTTTACCAGGGGTCATGGTACAAACAGATATATTAGGGGCATTTAAAAAACTCTTAGATGGGCCCATAGATGAGAGAAAAATGCAGAGCTATGTTGGAGGGAAAGGTTAGATTGATATTAGAGTAGGTTAAAAGGTTGTGGACGGAAGGTTCTGTACTGTACTGTAATGTTCTATGATGGTGAGTAGCGTGATTATTGTACAGGTCGACCTTCACTAATCCGACTACCTGTAGTCCGGTTACTTCGGTAATCTGGCACTGATTATGTTTTATGTGATCCTTCTGTAATTCAGCATTTTCACTAATCCAGCACTTCTCAGGTCCCAATGGTGCTGGATTAGTGAAGGTCGACCTGTACTATGAAAGAGCCATTTTCACTTGTTCCAAGAGAGTAAGGATTGCTTTCTTTCATTGTAATATGATACTTCAAAATCATACCCCTCCTGGAGGAGCTAGGCATATTGGCATACTTTATGCACCAACCACTCTATAGTTTCGGTATGAAACAGACACTTATTCCAGCCATTTTTCTGCCAAAGGTTTGTTTCTATACTTTAATTGCTTTACTGTAGATGCTGACTTTATCAAACTGAATAAAATTGAGAATTTTACTGTAGGATTTTACTTCCTTCTGATGACACTTAATGCATATTTGCAAGTGCAAAACCAGCCCTTTTTCCATTCTATATTATCATGTTGTGATTGAACAATTGCACTGACACAAGTCATTCCTGGATGAAATATTTATTAAATGCTTCCATTCATCAAACTGATTTCAGTAAGTCCCTTGTCTGTGGGACAATCTGCTCTGCAGCTATTTAATTGATTGCTCAGTGTCATCTAAATAGTACAAGTATGCCAAATGATCTTATTTCTTTAGCATTAAATTCAACATTCCCTTTTAGCATTAAATTCAACATTCCCTAAGTATTCTTACAGGAGTATCAAAATAGGACCTGTTTTGTTCCAAATGCAATTTTTTTGCGGTAAATCATAGTTTTTGTCCTTTATTGAGACTAAATATAAATGGAAACCTTTCTTTAAGTTTGTAGAAACAATTTTCTATTCTGATCTGTGTTGTAAGTACTTATAGGATAAAGGCAGTAGGCATCGATTTTAGAGAGAAAACTAGGCAAAAGAACTCAAAACAGATTGAAAATTTAATGCATGCAGTGGATTGCATTTTGACAGTTCAGTTTTGCCATATCCAGAATAGGCAATGGTAGCGATCAGATTATACATTTTTAAAAGAAGCTAATGTTGATATTCACAGTTGGGACAGGAATATACTCTTCCATTGGGGTGGCGCAGAGGTCTCACAGTGCTAGTGACCAGAGTTCAATATTCACCTCCTTTGCACTCTGTGTAGAATTTTCATGACCACATTGGTTTCCTCAGCTTGCTCTAGTTTCTTCTTACATCGCAAAGTCCTGCTGGTCCGTGGGTTAATTGGCCTCTCTAACTTGTTCTAGTGAGTAAGTGAGGTTTATTCATAAACAGCACACTTGTTTCAAAAGCAAAACATGTACATGACCTCACGGCAATACCTCACTGCCAACTGTTATTTTGCGTCATGCTTTAAAAATGGGACAGCAAGAGTGTCAGTACCATCTGCATATGTTGGGACTGACCGTCACTCAATCCATTCTGTTACCCCCGTCTACCTGATGCCAAAATACTGGCAGCATCATAGGTACTGCTTTATGAAACCTCAAAACTAAAATCCCATTTCTCTGAAATCCTTCTGATAAATCTCAAGTGGACCCTTTCTAACATTCATTTAATGAGGCTCGCAGAGATGGAAGAGATTCAAGAAATACATTTCCAGATGAATCAGCGTTTGGCGCACATTTATCATCATTTCCTTGCTTTTCATATTTGTTCCCTCTACTTATGAATCTCAGGATCCCCAATGATTTTCAAATCATTCTCAACATTGCACTGTACATGAACTACATAGAAATATCTCCAGATATCTCTTTCTTGGACCCATTTTAGAATGTTGACTCTTGCTTCTTCCATTCTTCCTTTCTCATTTCATCAATGTTAAATGTCATGAGTCCCGTTCTGCCAGCTTGCCCAGACTTCTTTGAAATTCACCATTATGCCTCCAGGTTTAGTGTCATCTGCTCAATATTGTCGTGTGGGAATTACAACAGCCAAGGCCCCAGGTGAAAGTGACCAGATTATCTATTTTTGGCCACATTTGGTTGCAAAATAAATATTAGTCAGAGTTCCGTGCAGAACCTTCTGTTCTTATGGGTAATTCATTTTTCAGAAAACATTTCCTAATGGGTCTGGATGTGGCCTTTTGGAATCAATGGGACTGCACATGAAAATGCTATGGAAGCCAGATGCATAAAATTGGCCACTGAAATAAAACTTCTGCAGATGCAAGGTTAAAGCTAAAAGTCAACAGTGGATGGGAAATAAAACCATAAATGAATATGAACTAAGCAGAATTCACTGAGGAACCCTAACCCTGAAAACCTGTATCACTAGGCATGTGCATAGAAATTTAAATCTGTCAGGTCTTACATGCTTGTGCATGTGACATCCCTAAAGCACCTAATTAACAATGGTCAGTCTGGATTCTACTGAATCCATTGTGATTATCCCTGCATCCCACCAGCAATATATTCTTTAGTTTAAAGGATGTACTTTTGGAAAAAAAAGACAAGCAATGTCTTACTTTCTATTGCAAAACTTGACACAAGATGTTACTTGAGTTTTTTAAAGTGGAAGTTATTTATCATTCCGGCAGCAAAACAGATGGTTGGCTATAGCCTAGTAGCGATGACTTTCAAACCTCACCATTTGAGTAAGTAAAGGTCAAAATGTCATGTATATTTCTATATTATTACTCCGCCAACTTTTAAATTGAGCATGATACAAGGGTCTGAAAGTGCTCACTGTTAAGCTGCCCCTGACCATCTGGGTATACTACCATGTATCATATTGATAAATATGCTTCATAAAAAGAGAGGATTGGGAATTGTGCAGTATTAATTTGCCAGTGTATACCAGTAGCAGTACTCAATCTTGAAAATCCCCAGAAATTGAGTGTGAACACCTAAAGCAAATATAATTGGCACAGTAAATGTCTATTAAGGTCAAAGCTGGTGGAAAATAGCCAGGAATATTGCCAGTGCTGTGTAAACTAACCACCATCTTTTTCCATCAGAATCAGGTTTAATATCACTGGCATAAGTTGTGAAATTTGTTGTCGTTACAGCAGTAATACAATGCAACACATAATAATAGAGGAAAAACGTGAATTACAGTTAAGTATATATATATAAAGTAGTTAAATTAAATAAGTAGTGCAAAAATAAACCAGAGGTAATGTTCATGAGTTCAATCTGAAATTGGATGGCCGAGGGGTAAAAGCTGTTCCCGAATCATTGTGTTTGTGTCTTCAGGCATCTGTACCTCTTTCCTGATGGTAACAATGATACAAGGCTTGACCTGGTGACTGGGGTCCTTAATGATCGATGCCATCTATCGAGGCATCACTCCTTGAAGATGCCCTGGATACTACAGAGGATAGTGTCCATGATGGAGCTGACTAAATTTACAACTCTCTACAACTTATTTTGAACCGGTGCAGTGGAACCCCACCCCTGTCCCATACTAAACAGTGATGTATTCAGTTAAAATGCTGTCCACAATACCTCTGTAGACATTTGTGGATGTGTTCGGTGACATTTCAAATATACTCAAACTGCGAATATGAATGTGAATGACAGAACCGCCAGAGAAAGCAGGATCTCCCAGTGGCCACACATTTTAATTCCACATCCCATTCCCATTCTGACATGTCTATCCACGGCCTCCTCTACTGTAAAGATGAAGCCACACTCAGGTTGGAGGAACAACACCTTATATTCCGTCTGGGTAGCCTCCAACTTGATGGCATGAACATCGACTTCTCTAACTTCCGCTAATGCCCCACCTTCCCCTTGTACCCCATCTGTTATTTATTTTTATACACACATTCTTTCTCTCACTCTCCTTTTTCTCCCTCTGTCCCTCTGACTATACCCCTTGCCCATCCTCTGGGTTCCCCCCCGCCCCCCATCTTTCTCCCCGGACCTCCTGTCCCATGATCCTCTCGTATCCCCTTTGCCAATCACCTGTCCATTTCTTGGCTCCATCCCTCTCCCACCTGTCTTCTCCTATCATTTTGGATCTCCCCCTCCCCCTCCCACTTTCAAATCTCTTACTAACTCTTCCTTCAGTTAGTCCTGACGAAGGTTCTCGGCCTGAAACGTTGACTGTACCTCTTCCTAGAGATGCTGCCTGGCCTGCTGCGTTCACCAGCAACTTTGATGTGTGTTGCTTGAATTTCCAGCATCTGCAGAATTCCTGTTGTTTGCATATCCTTCCTCAAGTATGGGGACCAGAACTGCACACAGTACTCCAGGTGCGGCCTCACCAGTACCCTGTATAGTTGCAGCATGTCCTCCCTGCTCTTGAAATCAATCCCTCTAGCAATGAAGGCCAACATTCCTTTCCCCTTCTTAATAACCTGCTGTACCTCCAAGCCAGCTTTTTGCAATTCATGAACAAGCACTCCCAAGTCCCTCTGCATTAACAGCATGCTGCATTCTTTCACCATTTAAATAATAACCTGCTCTTCTATTATTCCTTCCAAAGTGAATGATCTCACATTTACCAACATTGTATTCCATCTGCCAGACCTTGGCCCATTCACTTAACCTATTTATATCCCTCTGCAGACCCTCCACATCTTCTGTACAATTTGCTTTTCCACTCAGTTTAGTGTCATCAGCAAATTTTGCTACGTTACACTCAGTCCCCTCTTCCAAATCATCAGTGTAAATGGTAAACAGCTGCGGGCCCAGCACCGAGCCCTGTGGCACCCCATTCCCCACTGACTGCCAACTGGAGAAGCACCCATTTATACAAGGGGTGATTGATAAGCTTGTGGCCTAAGGTAGAAGGAGTCCATTTTAGAAAACCCAGCACATTTATTTCTCAAAATAGTCCCCTCCTACATGTACACACTTAGTCCAGTGGTCGTGGAGCAAACCAATCCTTTCTTGTAGAAGTGGTCCACAGCAGGGGTGATTGATAAGTTCATGGGCTAAGGTAGAAGGAGATGAGCTATACTGCTCTCATTTGATTACTCCTACTCCTGCTCCTATCTGTCAAACAGGCCCTGCCCTTTCTGAATCCATGCTTTCTGTCTAATGGAACCACTCCTTTCTAAATGTTTCACTATTTCTTCCTTAATAACAGCTTCAAGTATTTTCCCGACTACAGATGTTAAGCCAACCGGCCTATAGTTGCCCGTCTTTTGCCTACATCCTTTTTTAAAATGTGGCGTGACATTTGCTGACTTCCAGTCACCAGGACCTGCCCAGAGTCTAGAGAGTTTTGATAAATGATTACCAACGCGTCTACTATACCCTCCACCAATTCCTTCAGCATCCTGGGATGCATCCTATCAGGACCAGGGGACTTGTGTTTCTTCAGGCCCTCTAGTTTTCTCATCAATATCTCTTTAGTGACAGTGATTTTATCAAGGTCCTCACCTCCCAGTTCATCCATAACATCCTTTTTTGGCATATTAGACGTGTTCTCCACCGTGAAGACTGACACAAAATAGTCGTTCAATGCCTCAGCCATTTCCTTATCACCCAATATCAATTTCCCCTTCTTGTCTTCCAAGGGACCTTCGTTGACTTTAACCACCCTCTTCTGCTTTATATATTTATAAAAACTTTTGCTATCTGTTTTTATATTTTGTGCTAATTTACTTTCAGACTCTTATCTTCTCTTTCCTTATTTCTTAGGGTGGTATGAATGTTTTTGAGGATAACTTTAGCCAATTGCTGTCATTGAAAAATTTATTGAGAGATATAGCATGGAAGAAGGCCTTTCAGATCAACAAGCCTGCCTAATCGATAAGCATTTATTGTAATATTAATCCAAACCCAAACAGTGTTTATTCTCCCCACATTCCCACAATTCCTCCCACCCCAGATTCTACACACTGGCCAATCAGCACATGTGTTTTGTTTTGGGGGGTGCGGAACAGGAGGAAACCAGAGCACCTGGAGGAAACCCACATACGCACAAGGAGAATGGCAAAACTCTATACAGTTGGCACTGGAGGCCAGGAATGAACCCTGGTCGTTGGAGCTGTAAGGCAGTAGCCCTGCCAGACTCTTTTCATCAGAGTTTCAAAGGATGAAAGGTGATCTCAATGAGACATCCAAAATGTTGAGGGGGCAGGAGGGACTCACTGTGAGGATGGATGCCGAATGAGGGGTCAATGTTTTAAGAGATCTCAAGACATCTGGGGAACCTATATTTACACTTATTCTAATCAAGCTATTTTTATTTGAGTCGCATTCCCAACAGCTCCTCCCACAGTAGACTCTGTTGTTCATCTACTCGCCCAATGCAACTTATAGTTGCTGAAGAAGAGGATGGTGAACCTCAGGAGTTGTCTATCACAACAGGCAGCAGAGGAAACACCGTTCAAAACATTTAACAGACAGATAGATTTCGAGACATAAAAGCTGTCAAGGGATATGTGAAGCGCACAGGAACTCAGTACTGAGAGTGGTGGCAGGCATAATCTTACTGAATAACAAAATTGGTTGGAAGAGATTATTTAAGACTCCCGATGAAAGGTCTCAGCCCGAAATGTTGACTGCTTAGTCCTCACCATAGAGGCTGTCTGACTTGCTGAGTTCCTCCAACATTTTATGTGTGAAAAGACTGAGATTTGCAAGTCAGGTTTTTTACACAGAGAGTGGTAAATGTCTGAAACACGCCGCTAGGACAGGTGGGGGAAGCAGATGCGACTGTATCACTTAAGAGACATTTGAACAGTTGCATGAACAGGCAAGGAATATAGGCCATGTGCAGGCAGATGCGATTAGTTTAATTTGGCATCTTTGTTAGCACAGACCTCATGGGCAGCACAGCCTGTTAAATGTTAAGCCAATGCAGCTTATCAAACACCATCAGCATGGGTGAGTGGTGCGACAGGACCCAATTCCATGCTGTAAGAATCTATGACTCTATTTAAGTACTCACATAAGCAAATTAAAAGTATTGTGGTGCTCCGGGAGGGGTATAGTCGACAGGCCAGCCCCAGCATTCCTAGTGGACAGCACTATGTATCGTTCTTGTATTAAAATGCTTTTGTGGGATTATGGCAGGATGTCCAAGTTCATTCATTGCTACATTTTAGCTTGAGTTATACAGTTATCCTGACGGAGGGTCTTGGCCCAAAACGTTGACTGTACCTCTTCCTAGAGGTGCTGCCTGGCCTGCTGCGTTCACCAGCAACTTTGATGTGTGTTGCTTGAATTTCCAGCATCTGCAGATTTCCTCGTGGTTACAGTTATTTGCATGAGTGTTTGTAGATTGCCTGACTGTAACCTGTGTTTGCAGTACGTACCTCCCCTGTGACTGAGTGGTGTGACCGAATCCTGAATTATCCCTTACGCACTATACCTTTAAAAAGAGAGAGAGAGAGCTGTACAACACAAACACTTTGTTATTAAGAGAGAGAGGTGAAGACTGTTCACAGTTTGCTTGAAGATGGTGTTATAGTTTCTCTGCAGCATGTTTACACTTTTGCAAGGACACTGCCAGCTTCTGAGTTCCTGCACAGAAAGAGAAGGGAGGAGCTACTTGATGGACAGCTGGTGTTCAGCATGGTGAGTTAAGTAGAAGGTCAGCTAATTCCTTCTCTGGCATTTGTGAGGTGAGAAAACTGATAAAAGAGCATCCAGTTTTCTAAGTTTGCCAAAACACATCAACTAGCATATTTTATTATTTCTGTGTAAGCATTAAGTAACAGAATCATAACAATCCACACATTACTGTAAAAACTTGGCAAGGCACATTCAGCAAAATTTGTAACTCAATAGATCTTGTAGAATATATAGGGTCACTAACACATTATACAAATTCCATAATACCATAATCCGTGATTACTTTATAATTCCCCTGATGGTTTTTTTTTTAGCAAGTTTTTCTTGAAGGGCATATAAAAATGCAAATATGAAAGACTAGTCAATAATATCCAGGGCACTGGAATTGTTGATCTATATTCTGAAAATTTGTCATTTCCATAAATTTGTTCAATTCTTTACTTCCATAGTCCTTGTAATAAACTTCATTATTGTTAAGTGTTTTGTTCTTCAGAAACTAAAATAAAAGATTCCAATTGAAAGAAATATCAACCCTTTGAAAGATGATGGGTCAGAATTGGCTGTCCATATAATGATAATGGAATTGCCATTATTCCTTTGCAAACGATACAGCAATTTCAATCAAGGAGCAGATGGACAATTAGATTTAGACATCAGTGATCTGTGATTCAGGTTGTACTGTTCTGCGGTTGACTTTGCATTTCAGTTCCTAACGTTCTGTCTGACTGTCAGAGCCCGGCTGCAACATCAAGGGGCAAATGGATATCCAGTGTCAGTTTTGTCCAGGGATGATATAATCCTGTCCTTTGGGAAGCTTTTATCTTCCCACGTGACAAAGAATGAGGACATTTTAGCTCACTGTCTATGCTAGCCTTCAGTGCAATGACATTCCCTCACTATTTTTTTCCTGGTATGTCATCTCCCAGGTGCCACCTCCTACCCCAGCCTCATCAGTTCACACTTACACAAATGTCCAATGAACCTGCAACCCCACACATTTGGAAAGCGGAATGAAACCAGAGCACCAGGAAAGAACCCACTTGATCACAAGAAGGACATGCAAAATCCACACAGACAGCATAGGAGGTTAGGAGTGAATCCAGTCACCAGTGGCTGCGTCACTTTATCACAATGACCTTGTGGTCAACTCTGTTGCTGAAAGCGCTTCTGTAACATTTGACGGCTGAGGATTCTGCTTCCATTGGACCTGAAGCCACCCATCATTCAGGTATTGGAATGGAAGGCCAGACTAAAGGAATCACAGCTCTTAGGTGCCAACACTCAAAGAAGCTAGCAGGTGTCAGTTCAGTGCACGAGCCTGTCATTACACAGATTACTGGAACTGCTGTGCTCCTACTTTGGAACTGTTGCTCTTTAGAACACAAACCTGCCTTCTGTCACCATGACACTCCTTGAGCTCCCATCCATTTCGCTGTTATCTGTCATCCTGTTGCCGATATTTTATAAAGATAAAGATTAGCTTAATTGCTAGGCTAACCACTACGCAACCGTGTCACACTATTTCTTGGATGTGCAGACTTTGGATGTCATGATGCTGCAGTGCAAAGCCAGAACTGCTGGATGAGGTGCTTCTCAAGGGTCCCTTCAAGTTCTTGACAACAAGGCTTCCAATAAGGAAGCAACAAGGTCAGGATAAAGAAACAAGGTCACGGTTTGAAAGACAAGGGGCGGGGGGAACCCAGAGGATGGGCAAGGGATATAGTCAGAGGGACAGAGGGAGAAAAAGGAGAGTGAGAGAAAGAATGTGTGTATAAAAATAAATAACGGATGGGGTACGATGGGGAGGTGGGGCATTAGCGGAAGTTAGAGAAGTCAATGTTCATGCCATCAGGTTGGAGGCTACCCAGACAGAATATAAGGTGTTGTTCCTCCAACCTGAGTGTGGCTTCATCTTTACAGTACAGGAGGCTGTGGATAGACATGTCGGAATGGGAATGGGATGTGGAATTAAAATGTGTGGCCACTGGGAGATCCTGCTTGCTCTGGCGGACAGAGCCTAGGTGTTCAGCAAAGCGGTCTCTCAGTCTGCGTTGGGTCTCGTCAATATATAGAAGGCCACATCGGGAGGACTGGACGCAGTATATCACCCCAGCCGACTCACAGGTGAAGTGTCGCCTCACTTGGGAGGACTGTCTGGGGCCCTGAATGATGGTAAGGGAGGAAGTGTAAGGGCATGTGTAGCACTTGTTCTGCTTACAAGGATAAGTGCCAGGAGGGAGATCAGTGGGGAGGGATGGGGGAATGAATGGACAAGGGAGTCGCGTAGGGAGCGATCCCTGCGGAAAGCAGAGAGAGGAGGGGAGGGAAAGATGTGCTTAGTGGTGGGATCCTGTTGGAGGTGGCAGAAGTTACGGAGAATAATATGTTGGACAACCTAATTCTTTGATAGGTTCGACAGTTGCCTTCCAGTTCACACCCCCCTCAGCACACCAATCAAGGTGCCGAGGCACCCAATGCTCCCTCAGCACCAATGCCTCCCCTCCTCCCCCCTGACAGGAAAGGGATGGAGGGTTATGGGCTGAGTGCAAGTCGGTGGGACTAGGTGAGAGTAAGAGTTCTGCACGGACTAGAAGGGCCGAGATGGCCTGTTTCCGTGCTGTAATTGTTATATGGTTATATGGTTATGGAAGGTGGCTGGCCAGGATGACAAAAAGGATGATAATCTGAGGAAAAACAAGACTGCAGATGCTGAAATCTAAGTACAAATAGACTGCTGGAAGAGCTCAGCAGGCCAAGCAGCATCTGTGGAGAAAAATGTATTGTCAGCATTTTGGGTTGGTACCTGCATCAGGAGTGAGAGTGTCAAGGGTAGATAGCCATTATGTCCATGTGAGGGAGAAAGAAGAGAAGCAGGCTTGTTGTCAAGTCGAATTTATTGTCCTGTGGACAAGCACTGTGAGGGACAGTTCAATGAAAATCTAGCTTGTAGCAAGGTACCTAGGTACAGACAACAACGTAGAATAGAGTCAAGTTAAAGGAAGTGATGAATGGATCTATACGAAGGAGAGTCGATGAGCAGATGGAGCCAGATTGAAGGGGAAAAGGGGTGAGTGTTATGACAGAGACTAGTCAATGAAACATAAGAACAGAGGCAGCTGGAGTCAATAGACAATAGACAATAGGTGCAGGAGTAGGCCATTCGGTCCTTCGAGCCAGAACCACCATTCACTGTGATCATGGCTGATCATCCACAATCAGTATTCAGTTCCTGCCTTATCCCCATAACCTTTGGTTCTGCTATCTTTAAAAGCTCTATCCATCTCTTTCTTGAAAGCATCCAGAGACTTGGCCTCCACTGTCTTCTGGGGCAGAGCATTCCACATATCCACCACACTCTGGGTGAAAAAGTTTTTCCTCAGCTCTGTTCTAAATGGCCTACCACTTATTCTTAAACTGTGGCCTCTGGTTCTGGACTCACCCATCAGCGGAAACATGCTTCCTGTCTCCAGCGTATCCAATCCTATAATAATCTTATGTTTCAATCAGATCCCCTCTCATCCTTCTAAATTCCAGTGTATACAAGCCCAATTGCTCCAATTTTTCAAGATATGACAGTCCCACCATCCCGGAAATTAACCTAGTGAACCTACGCTGCACTCCCTCAGTAGCAAGAATGTCCTTCCTTAAATTTGGAGACCAAAACTGCACACAATACTCCAGGTGTGCTCTCACCAGGGCCCTGTACAGCTGCAGAGGGACCTCTTTGCTCCTATACTCAATTCCCCTTGTTATGAAGACCAGCATGCCATTACCTTTCTTCACTGCCTGCTGTACCTGCATGCTTGCTTTCAGTGACTGATGAACAAGGACACCTAGATCTCATTGTGCTTCCCCTTTTTCTAACTTGACTCCATTTAGATAATAATCTGCCTTCCTGTTCTTGCCACCAAAGTGGATAACCTCACATTTATCCACATTAAACTGCATCTGCCATGCATCTGCCCACTCACCCAGCCTGTCCAAGTCACCCTGCATTCTCATAACATCCTCCTCACATTTCACACTGCCACCCAGCTTTGTGTCATCTGCAAATTTGCGAATGTTACTTTTAATCCTTTCATCTAAATCATTAGTGTATATTGTAAACAGCTGCAGTCCCAGCACTGAACCCTGCGGTACCCCACTGGTCACCGCCTGCCATTCCAAAAGGGACCCGCTAATTACTACTCTTTGTTTCTTGTCAGCCAGCCAATTTTCAATCCATGTCAGTACTCTTCCCCCAATACCATGTCAGCTGGGACATGGATAGTGAGGGGTAGAAACAGAGGCATCAGAAGCATTTGGAACCATATTGGGAGGGGACAGAGAAGGTGACCCTTGGGCAGGGGCTCCCAATCTGTGGTCTACGGACCCCTTGTTAATAGTAGGGTTCCATGCCATTAAAAAGGTTGAGAACCCCTGCCCTAGGGAGAGGAAATCCAGGAAGACAATTATATGAATTATGGGTAGATGCAATGGGAAAAACAAACGGACAAAGACCCTGTATGGACTGGTGACAGTGGGACAGCAACACCTCTGGAGTGAGTTACCTGATGTCAGAAAGTTCAATGTTCACACCAGTGAAATATTTGGTGTTGTTTTTATTCAATGATGATGCAGTATGAATGTGTAACTTAGTTTGCTATTATTATTTTATTTTAGTATTATTTTTACAGTGTAACTAAGAGGAACAGTGATGGTCAGCAATATTTAGATAGTATACCTCCAGGAAACTGTATTTAATAGAATGTGAATTATTCCTGGCAAAAATAGATGCCTCCTTTCTTCTTCTTCCTCATCCTTCCGATGCACAGTTGTTCACAGTATAGACAGGAGCAAGGAAAGTGCTCCCTTGTGAGCAGCTTGAGGAACTTACAGCAGATTTTGACTGATAATTGACATGAGCTGTGTCATCTATGGAAAATCATTTTGCAAACTGGTAGCTCCACTCTCACATTTCACATGGCAGTTTAGCCTAGTGTGTATGCATGGTGTGTGTTCAAACATGCGTTGCCCACCAAACTCAGCCGGGTGCCTCTCTCTGGTGGTACAAATCAGACAGGACATCAACCTGATGCAAAATCAAGGTATTCTAACTGCTACCAGGGTAGTACTTGTTGTCTGCACAATTCGCCATCTGCAATCTCAGACAGTGCAATCTTAGTTGAGCCCACTAAATGGACAAGTCTTTTCAAAAGCATTTGTTAGTTCTGCTTGGTTCTTTGTGGGTGAGAGAGAATGAAATGTAGTCACCTCTCTTTAAACAGTACATATATGTAACTTTGATCATAAATTAACTTTCACTTTGAAATAGAAAGCTTCGATGATCTCCATTATACAGGGTTCGCAAATAAAAGCAAAGGCAAGTTGTAAATATCTTAAAATAAGATGAATAAAACAAATTAGAAGAATCCAGGCATAAAATAAATTATAGTGCCCATTTTGACAACCACCACCAGTGTGGTCCCTGTCCTACCCTAAGGGTGAGATTTAATCTTTAAAATAGCAGCACCTTGTTCAAAATCCCGAAGTATGTCATTGACATCAATAGCAATTGTTCCACACCATTTTTAACCTTCTACACCAAGTGCCGCATCAATCCAATGGACGCTAGGAAGTCACATATTAAGCTAATTCAATAGAAGATAGAAAATACTTCAATTAACTGTACTCACTCCTACAACTTTTCAATCTAACTTTAATTTCTGCTATGCCATTACATCTTCATGTAACACTGCAAAAACATTTGTAATGGCAGCTCCTCCAACCTGATGGTAGCAACGAGAACAAGATATGACCTGGGTGCTGGGGGTCCTTAATGATGGATGCCACCTTAATTCAATTAACAATATCCTGTCTATAAGTAAAGCGCCATGCATACAAAGTATATTTATCTTCATCAAAGAGCAGTACATTTAATGCTATCTGTACTGGCCTAAAAATTGAGACATGTATTCCTTCTATAAAGTTCAAATATTAGTAAATTCATGAAGAAACCATAATTGGTAAAGCATAATCGGATAATCATTGTTACATGAAGCAAGGTACAAAGAAAAATGTTGTTTTGCAAACCATCCATACGCTTTATGTCAAAACATAAATACAGTTACCATAAAACCGTAGAACCATAGAAACTACAGCACAGAAACAGGCCTTTTGGCCCTTCTTGGCTGTGCTGAACCATTTTCTGCCTAGTTCCACTGACCAGCACATGGACCATATCCCTCCATACACCTCCCATCCATGTATCTGTCCAATTTATTCTTAAATGTTAAAAAAGAACCCGCATTTACCACCTCGTCTGGCAGCTCATTCCATACTCCCACCACTCTCTGTGTGAAGAAGCCCCCTCTAATGTTCCCTTTAAACTTTTCCCCCCTCACCCTTAACCCATGTCCTCTGGTTTTTTTCTCCCCTTGCCTCAGTGGAAAAAGCCTGCTTGCATTCACTCTATCTATACCCATCATAATTTTATATACCTCTATCAAATCTCCCCTCATTCTTCTACGCTCCAGGGAATAAAGTCCTAAGCTATTCAACCTTTCTCTGTAATTGAGTTTCTCTAGTCCCGGCAACATCCTTGTAAACCTTCTCTGCACTCTTTCAACCTTATTTATATCCTTCCTGTAATTTGGTGACCAAAACTGAACACAATACTCCAGATTCGGCCTCACCAATGACTTATACAACCTCATCATAACATTCCAGCTCTTATACTCAATACTTTGATTAATAAAGGCCAATGTACCAAAAGCTCTCTTTACGACCCTATCTATCTGTGACGCCACTTTTAGGGAATTTTGTATCTGTATTCCCAGATCCCTCTGTTCCACTACACTCCTCAGTGCCTTACCATTAACCCTGTATGTTCTACCTTGGTTTGTCCTTCCAACGTGCAATACCTCACACTTGTCTGTATTAAACTCCATCTGCCATTTTTCAGCCCATTTTTCCAGCTGGTCCAAGTCCCTCTGCAGGCTCTGAAAACCTACCTCACTGTCTACTACACATCCAATCTTTGTATCATCAGCAAATTTGCTGATCCAATTTACCACATTATCATCCAGATCATCGATATAGACGACAAATAACAATGGACCCAGCACTGATCCCTGTGGCACACCACTAGTCACAGGCCTCCACTCGGAGAAGCTATTCTCTACTACCACTCTTTGGCTTCTTCCATTGAGCCAATGTCTAATCCAATTTACCACCTCTCCATGTATACCTAGCGACTGAATTTTCCTAACTAACCTCCCATGCGGGACCTTGTCAAAGGTCTTACTGAAGTCCATGCAGACAATATCCACTGTCTTCCCTTCATCCACTTTCATAGAAACATAGAAACATAGAAAATAGGTGCAGGAGTAGGCCATTCATCCCTTCGAGCCTGCACCGCCATTAATTATGATCATGGCTGATCATCCAACTCAGAACCCCGCCCCAGCCTTCCCTCCATACCCCCTGATCCCTTTAGCCACAAGGGCCATATCTAACTCCCTCTTAAATATAGCCAATGTACTGGCCTCAACTGCTTCCTGTGGCAGAGAATTCCACAGATTCACCACTCTCTGAGTGAAGAAGTTTTTCCTAATCTCAGTCCTAAAAGGCTTCCCCTTTATCCTCAAACTGTGACCCCTTGTTCTGGACTTCCCCAACATCGGGAACAATCTTCCTGCATCTAGCCTGTCCAATCCCTTTAGGATCAATCAGATCCCCCCTCAATCTTCTAAATTCCAACGAGTACAAGCCCAGTTCATCCAGTCTTTCTTCATATGAAAGTCCTGCCATCCCAGGAATCAATCTGGTGAACCTTCTTTGTACTCCCTCTATGGCAAGGATGTCTTTCCTCAGATTTGGGGACCAAAACTGCACACAATACTCCAGGTGTGGTCTCACCAAGGCCTTATACAACTGCAGTAGTACCTCCCTGCTCCTGTACTCGAATCCTCTTGCTATAAATGCCAGCATACCATTCGCCTTTTTCACCGCCTGCTGTACCTGCATGCCCACTTTCAATGACTGGTGTATAATGACACCCAGGTCTTGTTGCACCTCCCGTTTTCCTAATCGGCCACCATTCAGAAAATAATCTGTTTTCCTATTTTTGCCACCAAAGTGGATAACTTCACATTTATCCACATTAAATTGCATCTGCCATGAATTTGCCCACTCACCCAACCTATCCAAGTGACTCTGCATCCTCTTAGCATCCTCCTCACAGCTAACACTGCCACCCAGCTTCGTGTCATCTGCAAACTTGGAGATGCTGCATTTAATTCCCTCATCCAAGTCATTAATATATATTGTAAACAACTGGGGTCCCAGCACTGAGCCTTGCGGTACCCCACTAGTCACCGCCTGCCTTTCTGAAAAGGTCCCGTTTATTCCCACTCTTTGCTTCCTGTCTGCTAACCAATTCTCCATCCACATCAATACCTTACCCCCAATACCATGTGCTTTAAGTTTGCACACTAATCTCCTGTGTGGGACCTTGTCAAAAGCCTTTTGAAAATCCAAATATACAACATCCACTGGTTCTCCCCTATCCACTCTACTAGTTACATCCTCAAAAAATTCTATGAGATTCGTCAGACATGAGTTTCCTTTCACAAATCCATGTTGACTTTGTCCAATGATTTCACCGCTTTCCAAATGAGCTGTTTTCACATCTTTGATAACTGACTCTAGCAGTTTCCCCACCACCGACGTTAGGCTAACCAGTCTATAATTCCCCGGTTTCTCTCTCCCTCCTTTTTTAAAAAGTGGGGTTACATTAGCCACCCTCCAATCCTCAGGAACTAGTCCAGAATCTAACGAGTTTTGAAAAATTATCACTAATACATCCACTATTTCTTGGGCTACTTCCTTAAGCATTCTAGGATGCAGACCATCTGGCCCTGGGGATTTATCTGCCTTCAATCCCTTCAATTTACCTAACACCATTTCCCTACTAACAAGTATTTCGCTCAGTTCCTCCATCTCACTGGACCCTCTGTCCCGTACTATTTCTGGAAGATTATTTATGTCCTCCTTAGTGAAGACAGAACCAAAGTAATTATTCAATTGGTCTGCCATGTCCTTTCCTGGTAAGGACATGTCTGCCATGTCCTTTCCTGGTAACCACCTCCGAAAAACTCCAATAGATTTGTCAAACATGACCTACCACGCACAAAGCCTTGTTGACTTTCCCTAATAAGTCCCTGTCTATCCAAATGCTTGTAGATTCTGTCTCTTAGTACTCCCTCCAATAACTTACCTACTACCAACGTTAAACTTACTGGCCTATAATTACCCGGATTACTTTTCAATCCTTTTTTAAACAACGGAACAACATGAGCCACTCTCCAATCCTCCAGCACCTCACCTGTAGACAGCGACATTTTAAATATTTCTGCCAGGGCCCCTGCAATTTCAACACTAGTCTCCTTCAAGGTCCGAGGGAACAACCTGTCAGGTCCCGGAGATTTATCCACTTTAGTTTTCCTCAAGACAGTAAGGACCTCTTCCTTTTCGATCTGTACAGTTTCCATGATCTCACTACTTGTTTCCCTTAATTCCATAGACTTCATGCCAGTTTCCTTAGTAAAAACAAATGCAAAAAACCTATTTAAGATCTCCCCCATTTCCTTTGGTTCCGCACATAGCTGTCCACTCTGATCTTCAAGAGGACCAATTTTATCCCTTACAATCCTTTTGCTTTTAATATACCTGTAAAAGCTCTTTGGATTATCCTTCACTTTGACTGCCAAGGCAACCTCATGTCTTCTTTTAGCCCTCCTGATTTCTTTCTTAAGTATTTTCTTGTACTTCTTATACTCCTCAAGCACCTTAATTAATCCCTGCTTCCTTTATATGTCATACAACTCCCTCTTCTTTTTTATCAGAGTTGCAATGTCCCTTGAGAACCAAAGTTCCTTATTCCTATTCACTTCGTCTTTAATCCTGACAGGAACATACAAATTCTGCACTCTCAAAATTTCTCCTTTGAAGGCTTCCCACCTACCGATCACATCCTTGCCAGAGAACAACCTGTCCCAATCCACGCTTTTTAGATCCTTTCTCATTTCTTCAAATTTGGCCTAAAACATTTTCACTAAAAGGAGAAGGAGAAGATGGCAGCATGTGCGGCCACTTGCGGTGGTGATGTCTGTTATCTGTCAAGTAGAGGACCGTGCACAATTCTGATTTGATGGAGATGGATGTGAGAGTACGGAGGAACATCTGGAAAATTTCTGAAATGCTCCCTTCGCTGCCGCTGCTACTGTGTGGTAACCTGAATCTCCAGAGCAGAAGGCCCCGAAATCCTCGGCTTTGCGTGTTTCAGCGGCCGGGGCGAGGTCGAAGGCGCTCGGCAGAGTATGGCACTTGGGAGGCTGTATTAGAGAGGCTGGTCGGAAGCTCAAAGTTTTTGGATGGATCGGCTGTGGTCGGCTGCTTCCAAGGCATCAGCAAGTTGGTGGTGCCTGGAGGTTTATGGCAGGGAGTTGCACCCTTTTGCCGCCTGCTATTGGGGACTCGGGAGTCAATCGACTCGGGGATTTTTGAGATTTTATTTACTGTGCCCATGGTTTGTTCTTCCATTGTTTTGCACTGCTGTAACTATATGTTATAATTATGTGGTTCTGTTAGTGTTAGTCTTTGGTTTGTCCTGTTTTCTGTCATATCACTCTGGAAAAACATTGTATCATTTGTTAATGCATGTATGCATTTCTAAATGACAATAAAAGAGGACTGAGTGTTTTCATAATCTAAATCACAGTATTAAATTTTGGAGAGGTTTTTGTCTCTAGCATAGCCATTGGCTTCTGCTATCATTGAATGCTGGTTAGAGGAAATTTCAACCTCAGGCACAGTTAGGGATCCCCACATAATGTACTGTTAGAAGTGCTATTTTGGCATAATTATAATAGCCTTCCACATGCCTCCGCACCACCAAGTCCAGGAAGGTAAATGATGATTGGTGCAGATTCCAGCTATCAGCGCCTTTCTGTCTCTCAGAAACTAATACAAGGAACAAGGGTTGGTCAAACAGTATATTCATTATTGTAATTAAATTATTAATTTGACAGAGTTGCTTTCAGAAAAAGACCATATATTTTTCACATCAATGGGATCTATTTTTTCATTCTAAATGTACTATTTTTAAAGTAAAAGAAAGTACATTTTAGAAAGTAGAAAATTTAGAAAGATTCCAGTGACAAATGTTCAGCATGTCACATAAAGAGACAAAAATTCAAAAAGTTAAAGTTAATTTTATTGTCACATGCATAAGTACATGTATGCACAGGCGCAATAAAGAGTTTACAGTACATACAGTGGCATCACAGGCACAGAGTATCATAAAACAGAATCCACAAAAATAGCATAAATTAAACATATATTATCGACAATTTTAACAAGAAACATTGTATCACTTTTTAATGCATGCATTTCTAAATGACAATAAGTGAGGAATGAGTGTCCTCATAATCTAATCTAAATCTAAAATCTAAAAAATGAAATTAGAGCGAAAAGAGTCAATTTAAGTGTCAAGTGATCAGAGTGTTAATCAAATGTTATGGCTGGGTTTTTGACGGTTGGTTCAGGAATTGAATGACTGAAGGGAAGTGGCTGCTCTTGAACCCGGTGTTGGAGTAGGCGAAGTAAGATGAGGTATGGGTGACTGTCCTTGACATCAAGACAGTGCTTGACTCAGTATGGTGTCAAAGAGCCCTGTTTAAATAAAATAAAGGTTGATATGGTAAAACATAATCAAAACTTTAGAGCTTCACTGACCCAGTTCAATCCTGATCTCCAGTGCTGTTTGTGTGGAGTTTGCAAGTTCTGCCTGTAACCTCATTTCTTTCCCCGGTGTTCTAGTCCCCTTCTATATCCTAAGGTCGTTCCTGTTGGTGTGTTGACTGGATCTCCTCAATGACAGAATTCAGAATAAACTATCAGATTAGAATCTGATTTGCTGCATACAGACAATGTAGCCCATCCAAAAGAGCTGCAAGTGGCTAGGGCCTCATTACTGGAAGAGGATGTTGACATTCATGCCCATACCCTTCCAGAAATTTTAAAATATTTTGCAGTGATAACATTAATGATCTTTATTGTCAGAGGACAGTATGGTACGGAGGGACAAGTTGGTCTTGCAAATGTAGGGTGTCAATCTCATTCACTTTGGTAAATGAATTAACACTGAGCATGATCAAATACAAGCATGATCTGCATGTTGCAAGTTGATTGCAAACATTCTGGTGACTGAGTTTCTGGAGATTCAAGGAGGTGCTTAAAACTTGCTTGAAGTGCAATATTCCCATCTTAAATTTGCACAATTGTCCCTTCATCTAATTAATCTCTCCTGCCTATTAGCTAATCAGAGATCCTCTCTTTTATACTACCATTCCTCCCAAATTTCCCTGCTTCTGTCCTTGATATAGGAAGAAATGAAACTTTCCCACTGAGTACATAGAATCTTTATCCCATGGTAGAAAAGCAGCATTCAGGACAGTACTGCCAACCATAAGTCCTTGCATCAGGAATAGACAGAAATCTTGTGTGACTAAAGGTGGAGGAAACCACCTCACAAAGCATTACCAACTTGAAACATCAGGAACCACCTGTCCCATCTGCGGAGAAATGTACATTAGTCTGATCAGTCGCCTCAGAACACAAGAGTGGAGTGGACAGAAGTTACAAGGCACTGCCTAAGAAAAAGAGGCTTGCTTAAGCTTTCACATCTTTACAATTTATTTTAGTCTAGAAGACAGGTATAAACCTGTAATGTCATCACCTCAGAGAGAACTTTGTTTTTACATCTCAACCCACAGATACCATAACATTTCTTTCTTGTGACCATGACTTTTTGATATATTTGTTCCAAATGTTGGATGGTCAGTACTATCTCACTGAGGAGTCGTTGAATGGAGAACACATTTTCACCAATCCATTGCAATATGAATAGGGGTTCTTTTGGGTAAGATACCTGGTGAAACTTATTCCAGCTAAAATTCCTCCTCCCATAAAGGAGTAAATGCTGACCTGACTAATTCAGGAGATGAAGCATATCAGTTATTTTCATTGCCAGAAAATCGATGTTGTATAGACTTCTTTCTTAAGAACAACTGGCATAGGCCAATGATTATACCCATTGGCAAACTTAGTTCTTTAAAGTAGCTATTCTATTGACCTTGCAACTATTCATGTATAGGTTACACATTTCTGTATGGGTTCACGTCTGTGCTGCTCATGTGTGTGTGTGTGTGTGTGTGTGTTTGCAAACACTTTTGATTCTTTAAGATCTTTTTTTCCCTTCTTTTTGCTGATGGATTAGCATTGATTTTCTGGGTGTTAATATGTCAGAGAGCTGGAGATTACAGCACGATGGGTCAGTATTCTCCTGTGATTGGATGTGTTCACAAGTTGACAGAAGCAGATAACATGAGGAAAAAATAGGTTTGCAATTCGGAAACACTAAGTAAGCAGCTCCTAGGGGAGCTGATCCAAAGATTGCAGGTTGCCTTACAGCATCTGGTCACTCAAGCAGCCTTGTTTGCTCTCTCAGGGGGATGTTACTGATTGAGTGATGCTATTTTTGTTGAACAATAAAAGAGGTAGAAACAGTTACAGACCCTTCAAGCCTGCTCTGTTAATCAGTGACATTATGGCTGACCAGGTTGTTGACCTCAATGTTTTTCTTGCCCAACCCCTATAACCTTTGATTCACTTGTGGTTTAAAAAAATCTGTTGTACCACTGAATATACTTTACGCCTCGACATCAGTGGCTCGGTAGAAAGCTCCTCTGAGGAAAATGCGAACAGATAATCTAATGATTTGCTAAATTTTGTCTGCAGGAGTTTTTACTGTGTTCAGATTGACTATGGTTACAGCTACAATAATACTCCAAAAATCCAAAAATGACCTGCAGTAAAACTCCATTGTTGTGCTATCCCAACATTCCTAAACTCCAATGGATTGATATCTGGTTATTTTACATACTGATTTTAAACTCACAGGGGTCCCTGTTTTCCACGTCTTTTAAATAGAGTGGCCCCGTTTCCCACACTTCAAATGTACTCACTCAGCCAGGCCCAACCATCCTTGCTCCCTTCAAACACTCTGAGGTCTCTTTTCCAGCCCCACCAGGGCCCATGTTCTTGTGTCCCTTTTAAATTTACTTGGACCCTTTTCTCACACTACTGAGTAATACAGAAAAGGGAAATAAAATCCAATAATCCAGGAAATCTGCTAGCTTCCACCTTCAAAATTCCAAAGATGCTGAATTATTAAAGTTCCAGTGAAACCACAGGATATGGTATATGATAGACAATATCAGAGTAGGCAGCTGTAAGATCAGGGTTTAGTTCATGGATTGTCCATAAGGAGTTTGTATGTTCTCCCCACGACCACGTGGCTTTCCTCTGGATACTCTGGTTCCAAAGATGTACAGTTAGGTTTAATGTGTTTTTGGCATCAGAAGCATGGTAACTCTTGCGGGCCGCCAAAAACAATTCTTGCTGATTTGATTTGACGCAAATAATGCATCAATAGGGGTGTGGTAAATGAAACTAGTGTGATAAAGCTCATCAAATAGCTACGGATTATCCTTAGGTCATACACCATCCGCCCTGCTCTGCTGGGGGAGAAGCTGACAGCGATGCAGGTGGATGCTTCCCTGGTATCATGGGTCCTTGATTACCTGACTGGCAGACCACAGTACGTGTGCTTGCAACACTGTGTGTCCAACAGAGTGATCAGCAGCACTGGGGCTCCACAGGGGACTGTCTTGTCTCCCTTTCTCTTCACCATTTACACCTTGGACTTCAACTACTGCACAGAGTCTTGTCACCTTCAGAAGTTTTCAGATGACTCTGCCATAGTTGGATGCATCAGCAAGGGAGATGAGGCTGAGTACAGGGCTACGGTAGGAAACTTTGTCACATGATGTGAGCAGAATTATCTGCAGATTAATGTGAAAAAGACTAAGGAGCTGGTGGTAGACCTGAGGAGGCTAAGGTACCGGAGACCCCTGTTTCCTTCCAAGGGGTCAGTGTGGACATGGTGGAGGATTACAAATACCTGGGGATATGAATTGACAATAAACTGGACTGGTCAAAGAACACTGAGGCTGTCTACAAGAAGGGTCAGAGCCGTCTCTATTTCCTGAGGAGACTGAGGTCTTTTAACATCTGCCAGACGATGCTGAGGATGTTCTACAAGTCTGTGGTGGCCAGTGCTATCATGTTTGCTGTTGTGTGCTGGGGCAGCAGGCTGAGGGTAGCAGACACCAACAGAATCAACAAACTCATTCGCAAGGCCAGTGATGTTGTGGGGATGGAACTGGACTTTGTCACGGTGGTGTCTGAAAAGAGGATGCTGTCTAAGTTGCATGCCATCTTGGTCAATGTCTCCCATCCACTACATAATGTATTGGGTGGGCACAGGAGTACATTCAGCCAGAGACTCATTCCACCGAGATGCAGCACAGAGCGTCATAGGAAGTCATTCCTGCCGGTGGCTATCAAACTTTACAACTCCTCCCTTGGAGGGTCAGACACCCTGAGCTAATAGGCTGGTCCTGGACTTATTTCATAACTTACTGGCATAATTTACATATTACTATTTAACTATTTATCGTTTTATTACTATTTATTATTTATGGTGCAACTGTAACGAAAACCAATTTCCCCCGGGATCAATAAAGTATGACTATGACTATGACTATAAAAGTAAATATAAAAATAAATCCCAGCAATACATCAGACTCTGGAAACAGAGTTACTGGCGGATTTGCAATGTGTGGTGAAAGATGTGTGGTGCGCCTCTCTCTTTATGTTAACCTGACAACCTTTAGCCATACCTCTCAGGTATCAGTGTTATCATTATTTTATGACTGCTTGAGCTGGGGCATAACTATATGTGTTGTGTGTGACTGTATTTTGTTCCTTAGCCCAAGAGGAACGATGTTTTGTTGAGCTGTATAAATGTGTTTGGTTGAATTACATTAAACTTGAAGATCTTGAGGCTAACCATCTGCTATTGATGTTCAATGTCAACACCTTCACTGAATCCTCTCATCATTAATATCCTGGCGGTTACCACTGACCCAAGGCTCATCTTGGCCATTAAGAGCAACTCAGCGCCTAGGCATCCTGTGCAATATAACTTATGTTCTGACACCTTAAATCCTTCCCATGATATAAAAGTCAAGAGTGTGATGGAATTCATTTTGCTTGTCTGAATGAGGGCAGCCTTAACAACATTCAAGAAGATCAGTGTTATCCAGGAGGAAGCAGCCCTCCTGACACCTCTCAAAACATCCATTCCCTCCAGTATTGCTACAGTATGTTTCATTTACAAAATCCTAGAACTCCCTACTCTAGCAGTATTGCAGAATCACATTCAGTAGACAGACTGCAGTGGCTCATGAACTACCTTCATGGGTTTCAAGATAGTCTAATGCTATTTCCAGGTCACAAGTGTAAAGAGAACAAAATAATTGTTACTCCAGATATGATGCAGCATAAAAAAAACACAAGTAATAAAGAACATAATAATAATAAAAACAAAATAAATATAAATACATAAACAACAGGAATTCTGCAGATGCTGGAAATTCAAGCAACATACATCAAAGTTGCTGGTGAACGCAGCAGGCCAAGCAGCATCTGTAGGAAGAGGTGCAGTCGACGTTTCAGGCCGAGACCCTTCGTCAGGACTAACTGAAGGAAGAGTGAGTAAGGGATTTGAAAGTTGGAGGGGGAGGGGGAGATCCAAAATGATAGGAGAAGACAGGAGGGGGAGGGATAGAGCCGAGAGCTGGACAAGTGATAGGCAAAAGGGGATACGAGAGGATCATGGGACAGGAGGTCCGGGAAGAAAGACAAGGGCGGGGGGGGGTGACCCAGAGGATGGGCAAGAGGTATATTCAGAGGGACAGAGGGAGAAAAAGGAGAGTGAGAGAAAGAATGTGTGCATAAAAATGTGTAACAGATGGGGTACGAGGGGGAGGTGGGGCCTTAGCGGAAGTTAGAGAAGTCGATGTTCATGCCATCAGGTTGGAGGCTACCTAGACGGAATATAAGGTGTTGTTCCTCCAACCTGAACATAAATACATAAGATAGTTTATATATATAATATTATTTGTCCATAAACTGACACTAGGTTGTCCTGCTGTAAATGCTATATAGCCGCCTCCCTAAAGGGAGTGGATCAAACAATCCATGAGCAGGATGTGTGGTTCCTTCATGATGTTGCTGGCGTTTCTTTGAAACCTGTCTGTATATATGTCCTTGATGGTGGGCAGGCTGGTGCCGGTGATACATTGGGCAGTTTCTACTACCTGTTGTAGAGCTTTCCTGTCCACCGTGGTGCAGTTTCCGTACCAAGCAGTGATATAACTTGTTAGGTTGCTCTCCCATGCGGACCTGTAGAGTGATGTGAGCATGGATGTTCAAAGTCCAACTCTCTTCGGGCATTGGTGAGCTTATTTGACCCACTGGTACTCCACCCGTCTCTCAAAACATTAATCCCCTCCAGTATTGCTACAGCGTGTTTCTGTTCCAAAATCCTGGAACTCCTTAGCCAACAGTATTGCAGGAGCATGTTCAATAGAAGCACTGCAGTGGTTCAAGTTCTTCTTCTTCTTCTTGCACCCCAGTGCAGTTGCCACTTCCTCAGCTGACCCAACTAGGCCAGGTTGCTGTCGCCGGGTCTGTTGTCTGTTGAGTTCCTGCCAATTGAGCACTACTTTTAACTCTACTGCTGGCACCATCCTCAACTACTGAACCAATTTCGAAGCTGAAAGGTCTTCATGGCACTGGTCAACTCATTGGATATGTTTAAAGTGGAGATTGATAGGCCCTTGATTAGTAAGGGTGTCAAAGGTTACAGGGAGAACCATTTTCATAAGGGCAGTTAGAGATGACCATTAAATTCCAGCTTTGTCAGCAACAGCTACAACCCAGAATTGTTTAATACCACTGTGAGATACCAGCTTTTACTCAAGGTATAGGTACCTTCACTACAGGATTGTACTCTATAAAGGAAAAGTTTGGAGATTATGCCAAGCCTCAGTTTGAAATGCCTTTACCTCCACAGATGCTGCTTGACCGGTCAAGAAAGTTCTTCCTGTCCCGGTCCCGTATTCCCAGTCTTAGTCCTAGCCCAGGCCCGGTGTCCTTGTCTCGTCTAGGGCCTGTGTCCATGTCCAGCGTCATTTCTTCCTGACCCCCCTTGCTTTCTTGATAAACCTTGTCCTGTTCCTAGTACTTCAGTGTCTGTGTCTTGCATCTGTGTCCGCTCCCAACGCCCCCTTATGACAGAACAACCCAGTCATACATGGACCCAGAAACACAGACACTGTCGCTTAACTCTCACCATCCTGGGTTCCCTAATGTTGAATACCCCCCTACCCTCCCCACCCACCCGAGTCGTTCTAGAGAGCCTCTTTGGTCTCCAGGAGGCTCCCATAGAGGTGGTAGGGGGTGGGGGGGATGGTTACCATCACGTTCGGTCCATGAAATCCGCATTTTGGTTCACGGTCCGGTTCATAGATCCTTATTCTGGGTTTTCCTGTTTTCCCTTGTTCCATTGGGTGCCTTAATTGAGACATCTGTTTCTCGTTTTGGGCTGGCACATAAGGATTCCCTGCTGGACTGTTCGCTTCCCCACCCCATCTGAATCCCCGACAGTTACCTCGGCAGCTTACCTCAGCAAGTATCCTCGGCAGTCATCCCGGTCCTGTGTCCTAGAAAAGGTCCTGGCCCTCTGTCCTAGAAAGCATCCCGGCCCTGCGTCCAATAAAAGGGCCTGGCCCTGCGAAAGCATCCCAGCACTGTGTCCTAGAAAGGGTCCTGGTCCTGCGTCCTAGGAGAGTCCCGGCCCTCAGCTCCAAGAAGGAGTCCCGGCTCCATACCCAAGGGCCCAACCGAGCCGAGTCCAAGAGCTGAGCCTAGCCTAGTTCAAAAGCCAAGTCCTGCCCTGGAGTTCCTCGCCCTGCATGGAGTTCCTCACCCTGCATGGAGTTCCTTGCCCAGTCCAGGAGTACCTGGCCCAGCCTGGCTCTGGAGTTCCCTCGTCATGCGCTGGAGTTCCCTCGTCCTGTGCTGGAGTTCCCTCGCTCAGCCCGGGAGTACCTCGCACAGCCCAGTACTGGAGTTCCCTCGTCCAGTCCAGGAGTCTCTCATCCAGTCTAGGAGTCCCTCGTCCAGTCCAAGCCACGTCCAAGAACTTGTCTAGTCCAAGCCAAGTCCAAGAACGTCATCCTGTCCAAGTCAAGGCTTTGTGTTCTCATCCCGTCCATGTGCCTCATCCTGTGCAGGAGTTCCACGTCCAGTCCTGTAGCCACGTCTTGTTCTCACCTAGATCTGGGGTCCGAGCCCAAGTCAAGACCTAGGTTCCCGGTTCCTGTCCAGTCTCTGGCTCAGAGTCCTAGCCCAGGCTCCCAGTTCCAAGTTCCTTGTCCTGGTCCCGTTTTCCTAGTCTTAGTCCTAGTCCTGGTCTGGTGTCCTTGTCTCGTCCAAGGCCAATATCCATGTCCAGTGTCGTTTCTTCCTGATCCACCTTGCTTTCTTGATAAACCTTGTCCTGTTCCTAGTACTTCAATGCCTGTGTCTTGCATCTGGGTCCACTCCCAACGCCCCCTTATGACAGCAAGGAGAATTTTATCAGTGCAAAGAATAGTTAATAATTAGACACCAGAGAGGATCAGCCATATAGAATAAGAAACAGAGTAAGAATCAAAATCAGAATCACATTTATTATCACTGTCTTATACTAAATGAAGTATGTCATTTTGTTTCAGCAGTACAGTGCGAAGACACAAAATTACTACAAATTGAGAAATAAATAAATAGTGCAACAATGAGATAATATTCATTGGCTCATGGGTTATTCAGGAATCTGATCACGGAGGGGGGAAAGCTGCACAGTAAGTGTTGGCCTTCAGGTTCCTGAACCTCAAATGAAACACTAAGCTGAAAAATTATACACAATTATTGTCATTTCATGATGGCATCATAACAGCTACTACTCAGTGTTACCCATTTTTACCCATTATAAACATATAACAATTACATTACGGAAACAGGCCATCTTGGCCCTTCTAGACCGTGCCGAACTCTTACTCTCACCTAGTCCCACCGACCTGCACTCAGCCCATAACCCTCTATTCCTTTCCTGTCCATATAGCTATCCAATTTAACTTTAAATGACAACATCGAACCTGCCTCAACCACTTCTGCTGGAAGCTCATTCCACACAGCTACCACTCTCTGAGTAAAGAAGTTCCCCCTCATGTTACCCCTAAACTTTTGCCTTTTAACTCTCAACTCATGTCATCTTGTTTGAATCTCTCCCACTCTCAACTGAAAAAGCCTATACACATCAACTCTGTCTATCCCCCTCATAATTTTAAATACCTCTATCAAGTCCCCCCTCAACCTTCTACGCTTCAAAGAATAAAGACCCAATTTGTTCAACCTTTCTCTGTAACTTAGGTGATGAAACCCAGGTAACATTCTTGTAAATCTTCTCTGTACTCTCTCAATTTTGTTGACATCTTTCCTATAATTCGGTGACCAGAAATGTACACAATATTCCAAATTTGGCCTTACCAACGTCTTGTGCAATTTCAACATTACATCCCAACTCCTACACTCAATGCTCTGATTTATAAAGGCCAGCATACCAAAAGCTTTCTTCACCACCTTATCCACATGAGATTCCACCTTCAGGGAATGATGCACCATTATTCCCAGATCTCTCTGTTCTACTGCATTCTTCAATGCCCTACCATTTACCATTTATGTCCTATTTTGATTTGTCCTATGAAAATGTAGCACCTCACATTTGTCATCACTAAACTCCACCTGTCATCTTTCAGCCCACTCTTCTAACTGGCCTAAATCTCTCTGCAAGCTTTGAAAACCTACTTCATTATCCACAACTCCACCTATCTTAGTATCATCTGCATACTTACTAATCCAATTTATCACCCCTTCATCCAGATCACTAATATATATGACAAAGAACATTGGACCCAGTACAGATCCCTGAGGTACACCACTAGTCACCAGCCTCCAATCTGACAAACAGTAATCCACCACTACTCTCTGGCATCTCCCATCCAGCCACTGTTGAATCCATTTTACTACTTCAATATTAATACCTAATGATTGAACCTTCCTAACTAACCTTCTGTGTGGAACCTTGTCAAAGGCCTTTTATAGGCATCTGTTAGTCTCATGAGACCATGGATTTGCGCCTCGGAAGGTTTCCAGGGCGCAGGCCTGGGCAAGGTTGTATGGATGACCAGCAGTTGCCTATGCTGCAAGTCTCCCCTCTCCACACCACCGATGTTGTCCAAAGGAATGGCATTAGAACCCATACAGCTTGGCACCGGTGTCATCGCAGAGCAATGTGTGGTTAAGTGCCTTACTCAAGGACACACACGCTGCCTCAGCTAAGGCTCAAACTAGCGACCTTCAAATCACTAGATGAATGCCTTAACCACTTGGCCACATGCCAACACAAAGGCCTTACTGAAGTCCATATAGACAACATCCACTGCTTTACCCTCATCAACTTTCCGAGTAACCTCTTCAAAAAATTCAATAAGATTTGTCAAACATGACTTTCCACGCACGAATCCATGTTGATTGTTCTTAATCAGACCCTGTCTATCCAGATAATTATATTTCCCATCTCTAAGAATACTTTCCATCAATTTACCCACCACTGACGTCAAACTCACAGGCCGATAATTGCTAGGTTTACTCTTAGAACCCTTTTTAAACAATGGAACATTATATGGAATATCAAACTTGCCATTGGCAAAGGAACAAAGCTGAGTTGCTGGGTACCTGAGAGAGAGTGTTGCAGAGGGAAGGGAATGGAACTAATATGAGTGATCTGTTGGGAATTATTCAGGTCCAGTGGGGTGAATGGCCTTGTTCTGAGTTGTTTATTACTCAAAAATATGTCAGTTTATGGCTCAAACATATTCAATAACTGTGCATTACAAACTTCTGGCGTAAGGTATTCCAAAGAATTATGACCCTCTGATAGAAGGAAAAACATCCTCATCATCTTTTCCTTAAATAGTTAACCATTCACTGTATCAAGCAAGGGTTTAGGGCTGACGCCGAGTTTCACTCTGAAATTGTGTCCCCAACTTCTACTTAACATCACTTCTATTTGTCAGTTCTCTTCAGAAATAATTTCCACTGATTCTTCTGAACACTAATGAATATAGGGTCAACCTACTAAACCTGTTTTTTCTATTATTCCTCTTACCCCAGGAATCAACCCCGTGAACTGCTTGAATCTCTTCTAGCCTCATGTGTCACATGTACATTGAAACATGCAGTGAAATATGTTGTTGGTGTTAACAGCAACAACAGTCCAAATATATGCTCCTGTTGCCATGTCTCTGGTGCCAGTTTAGCATGTCCACAACACACTAATCCTTACTAATCCTGACGTCTTTGAAATGTGGGAGGAAAAGCACATATTCTCAGGGAGAACGTATAAACTCCTTACAGGCAGCTGATTGCTGGAGCTGGAAAACAGTTCCACTACCCGCTGAACTGCATGCCACCCTATTTAGCGTTATGGTGGTGCTAGGCCCCATGATGCATACTAATTTTATTTTACTTCATTCAGAGATATCGCGTGGAATAGGCCCTTCCAGCTCTTCAAGTCACACTGCCTAACAATTCCAACAACCCTGAGGTAACCCCACCCTAATCACAGGACAATTTACAATAACCAATTATCCTACTTGTTAAGTCTTTGGATGGTGGGAGGAAACAGGAAGAACTGGAGAAAGCCCTAATGCATTCCACAGGGAGGACATACAGACTCCTTACGGAGGACGTGGAAATTGATCTCCGATGCACCGAGGTTGGGTCAATTTAAGCTTCCAGTCCAACTTCTCTCCCTACTTTGAAATCTATGAACAGCCTAGTGTCGGAGTTCAGACTGCTTCGGTTTACAGTTTTGGAATTCCTGAGTTTGTATTGTGTACATTAAAATTATACAATTGATGAAATTAACCTGAAGATCTAATCGCATGAAGATGCCAATCACCTCCACAAGGAGCACTGCCACAAGAAAGCAGCATCCATCATCAAGGACTGCCACCATCCAGGACATGCTCTCTTCTAGCTGCTGCCACTGGGAATGAAGTACAGGAGCCTTACGACCCACACCACCAGGTTCAAGAATAGTTATTACCCTTCAACCATCAGCATCCTGAACCAGTGTGGATAACTTCACTCACCTCAAATCTGAACTGTTTCCACAATCCATGGACTCAACTTCAAGGGCTCATATTCTCAGTGTAATTTATTTACTTATTCATTTTTATTTGCACAGTTTGTCTTCTTTTGATCATTGGTTGGTTGTCAGTCTTTGTGTGTGGTTTTTCATTGATTCATTCTATTTCTCTCTTCTGCTGTGAATGCCTGCAAGTAAATGAATCTCAAGGTAACCTATGGTGACATATGTGTACTTTGATAGTAAAGCCATAAGACATAGCAGCAGAATTAGGCCACTCGGCCCATCGAGTTTCCTCGCCATTCTATCATGACTGATTTATATATTGAATAAATTTACTTTGAACTTTCTGATTGTGATCGCTGAAACCATAAGTGTGCGCAAGGCATTGGCCATTCCGATTTGTTACACCAACTTAGTACAACTGATTGGCTTTCTTGGCTGCAGAGGGCTGTTAAGCTTCAGCTGCATTGTGATGAGTCTGCAGTCATACATGCAAACAAGGCAGGTTAAGGGCAGCAGATTTTCCTCTCTGAAGGACATCAAAGATAGTGAAATGTATTGCTTATTCCTAGTGTTTAATCAAGGTTGTCCAAAGATTAATGGTATTTATGATCACTATCATCAGCTCTGTCAGGTAAATCCACCTATTCCTAGATTACCTACACTTGAGAATAAAACAGAATGACAGCCAGTGTAACACGAGTAGCTTCCTATTGAATACGCTCAGTCATCTGATTTCAGTGATACCAACAACTGCTGTGATGTACTGTATAAAAGATAAGAGGTAATTTTATTTTCTTGGAATTCTTGGCACTGAAATTGGTTTATGCCTCAGCAAAAGATTTAAGAAATAAAATCAAAACTGTGGAAAATTAATGAATGCATTAAGATTCTAGAGGAGAGTAAGCGTGAGCAGTATTATAATTCTGCAGAAATAAGCACTCAAGAATTCAGTCTTTGTTTGACTGGCAGTAATGAACTCTGGTGGGATTTTGGTAAAATCTGTTATGAAATTATCAGCTAAGCCAGCCTGCTTACACAGCTCCCACCATACATGTGACTTTGTAACAATACGATGTCACAAAGATCATGCAAATTAATTAAAACAAAATGTTTAGCATCTGCTTTTATTTTCTTGTACCATTGCCATTACTAGGGATAGTGTGATTACGGTACTTAACACAATTACTTACATCTTGACTTTCTTTCTGTATATAATTAATTATAGGTCTTGCCTTGTGTCTAGACTTTCTTCTTTCTATGCTTTAAGACTTCTAATAAATATTTTGCATTTAGTACTGATTAGTTTTATTACTGTTTTCATACAAATATTTTCAGAGCTTAATACATTAATAGTTAATCGATCATTTCAGGAAAATTTTGATCTCTTTCTATCTCTTTTACTTCTGGGCGGGATTTGTATTGTTTTCCATTGAGATCTGTACAAAGCTTAACTAGATCCGATATTATGAAGCCATCAGTGTTATGACTACTATTATCAGTGTGTCCAGCTGAATGATCTAGAAATCTCTGCCTGATGAAGCAGTGGAGGTTACCTCAGTATATATATTTAAGACAAGGTTGGATAAATTTTTGCGCAGTGGGAGAATTAGGGTTATGGAAAAAGGCAGGTGGGTGGAGACGAGTCCATGGCTAGATCAGCCATGATCTTATTGAATGGCGGGGCAGGCTCAATGGGCCAGATGGCCTACTCCTGCTCCTGTTTCTATGTCCTTATGTTCTAAGTCTGGTTGATAAACACGTTTAGATATAATGGTGCAGATCTTTTATTACAATGACATACTTATTGCTGGGAGTCTCTGTGAAAGTCATTGCTTTCAGTAATGATGCATGGCTGATGGTATGGTGCTAAGCCCAAGGACACTGAGCAGTTTAAACAACTAAAAAATGATACCATCGTGTACATAGCTCGCATCAACAAGACCTGGCTGCCAGGAAACTTCAAGCTGTGGTGCTTCCAGTTCGGCATACTCCCAAGACTCATGTGGCCTTTAACAGAGTATGAAATCCCCATCAGCAAGGTTGAAAAGCTCGAAAGAATGATCAGCACACATGTAAAGCAGTGGGTTGGACTTCCACAATGCTTAAGTCCTGTTGGACTGTACGGGAACGGCAAATTGGAATTACCAATTACAAGTCTTGTGGAAAATTTCAAATGCACCAAAGCAAGGTTGGTCATGACCCTCACTGAATCTGAAGATACCGTTGTTTGAACAGTGGCCCCCCGTGTGGCAACGGGGAGGAAATGGACCCCATCTGAAGCTGTTCAGAGTGCTAAGTCTGCTCTTCGCTTCAGTGATGTGGTTGGCCAAGTCCAATATGGGAGAGCCGGGCTCGGGCTCGTCCCAAAAGCTCCTCAGTGGCACAAAGCGACATCAGTGCAGAAGAGACGGCTCATGGTGGAGGAGTTGAGAAGACAGGAGGAGGCAGAGCGAAACGCCAGGGCCGTCTCAATGACTAAGCAGGGCCAATGGACTAATTGGGAGAGTCTGGAAAAGAGGAAACTTAGCTGGCGTGACATCTGGGAGATAGAGGGATCTCGGCTAAGTTTTGTCATCAGAGCCACTTATGACCTCCTACTCACACCCCAGAACGTGAACCAGTGATGGGGAGAAGACCCTGCTTGCTTTCTTTGTCAAGCACCTGCATCACTAAGGCACATTTTAACAGGATGCACCACGAGCCTCACCCAGGGGCGGTACACTTGGCGGCATAACCAAGTTCTCAGACAGCTGGCATCAATCTTGCAACAGAGGTGAATCACCACAAATGCTCTCCCACAAACATCGGCAGGAAATATCCGCATCACGCCATTTGTACCAGCAGGCCAACCTCCAGAGCACCATATAACATCAAAAGGTGTAAACGTTCTGCAGGTTACTCGGGATTGGAAAATGGACGTGGACTTGGAAAAAAAAGCTTGGGTTTCCCCCAGTCATTGCAGCTACAGCACTCCGGCCAGACATGGTCCTGTGGTCCACAACAGCTAAGCTGGCATATGTTGTGAAATTGACAGTACCATGGGAAGATGGTGTCGAAGAAGCTTAGGAAAGGAAAAAAGACCAAGTACTCTGAACTGGCAAGTGAAGCTGCCCAGAATGGCTGGAAGACCAAGATTTTCCCTGTAGAAGTGGGATGCAGGGGATTTGTTGCTACATCTACGACCAGTCTATTGAAGAAGATGGGGGTGAGGGGTTACTCTCTCCAACAAGCAGTCAAGGCCTTGTCAAATGCAGCAGAAGAAAGCAGCAATTGGATTTGGATTAAAAGGAAAGACAACAACTGGGCTGCAAGATGAAGACAGGAGGGTATGGAACTGGGGGCGGGGGGGGGTGTATCTGGGACACCAGGTAGCAGCGTTGAGCCCTCTGGAGACGTCTTGGGCTTATCAACGAAACATCAAAGAAGAAGGGTGCCCACCTGCTGACTCTGATGACCCTGATGATGTACCTACCCTCCCTCCTTGTCACCACGCCAAACCCATTGCCAACATCGAGAGTGCCAACTTACCATAGAGATTGAAACATCAAGTCCTAGCAGCCCTGCTGAGCTTAACAAAGAACCATCATTTCCTGCTCTACTGCCAGTGACTGTGGGTGCTCCAGTACTTGGCAGTAGTAAATGGGATTTGACATTGGCTTCATGGGAGTTGATAGTAGAGGGTTGCCTCTCTGACTGGAGGCCTGTGACCTGTATTGTGCCACAGAAAGCAGTGCTGGGTTGTTGTTCATCATCTATATCAATGATCTAGATGGTAATGTGGTAAACTGGATCAGCAAATATGAAGTAGAGCCATAGAGACAGAGAGCTCCAGAACACTGAAACAGTTGTAGGCAGGGTAAATGCAAGCAAGCTTTTTCCACTGAGGTTTGGCGAGACTAGAACTAGAGGTCATGTGTTAAGAGCAAAATGTGAAATGTTCAAGGGGTACATGAAGGGGAATTTCTTCACTCAGAGGATGGTGAGAGTGTGGAATGAGCTGCCAGCCGAAATGATGGGTGTGATTTTGTTTTCAACATTCAAGAGAAGTTTGGATAAGTATATGGATGGGAGGGGTAGGGAGGGCTATGGTAGAGGAGCAGGCCGATGGGACGAGACCGATTTGTAATTTGGCACAGACCAAAGGGGCCAAAGGGCCTGTTTTTGTACTGTCGTGCTCCAAGATTCTGTGACAATACTACATTGATAAATGTATAGAGTCCAACCAGGTAATACACTTTTGGCAGTCTTCCCAGATCTCTGCCTGATAAATCCACACACTGAACCTATACCACGTTAATCAAGTGCGGTAGTTACCACTCCAATGAGTGGCAGAACTGGCTGCCAGGCGAAAGGTCAATTGAGGCATGAGACTTCATTATTTATTTGTTAATTTTATCATTTGTTTGCTATATCATTTTTTGAATACAATTTGTTTGCTATATATCAATCCTGCCGAGAAGTTTTGGCCCGAAACATCAACTGTACACTTTTCCTAGATGCTGCCTGGCCTGCTGAGTTCCTCCAGCATTTTGTGTGTGTTGCTCGGATTTCCAGCATCTGCGGATTTTTCTTGTTTGTGACTGTGTTTTTCTTGTCATTTTTAGTAAATGGTTGTATTCTGAATGGTTAAGCATTAATATTATGCTCTTATTTAATTTTTAACATGTTTAGCAAGTTGCGATCATTATTGAATGTTTACGGTGATTTCAAAAGCATTGTTGTTTACAATGTAAAATACATGTTGGCATTTATTGTATGTTTATGCACATTTATTCCTTATCTGTAACTTAACTAAGTTTATTTTTTTTATAATTCATTAGTCTTGATAATTGTTGAATGTTTTTTTTGTTGCATGTCATGCCAACCCTTCACAGCAAGATCCTAATACATGTAAATGTATATGTGAAAAAAAGTTGATACTTGACACATTTGGCAGACTATGATGGTGCTGGATCCTCACCAATTGTCAAAACCAGTATTTACGTTCAACTGGCGCTCTCATACAAAGAAAGCCTCCATATTCCATTTAGTCATGCCAAAGTTCTAGAAGCTACCCCCTCCCCCCGTGAAGAACTATAACCACAGTCTGGCTGTCGCAGACAGCATGGTCCAGGGGAAAGGAAACCTCCGCTCAGCAGAAGATTGCCCTTTTTCCCCATTGTGTTATTGTAGATGATGAGTGAGTGTATGTGTTTCTATGTCTGTGTGCATTGAATTGAATTGAATTGACTTTATTCCTTTTACATTCTTCATATACATGAGGAGTAAAAGTCTTTACGTTACGTTTCTGCCTAAATGTGCAATGTGCAATTATAGTAATTTATAATAAATAGTATGTACAACAGGACAGTTAATATAACATAGAAAAACAGTTGCGTCAGCATGAATTAAGCAGCCTGATGACCTGGTGGAAGGAACTGTCCTGGAGCCTGTTGGGGTATCGTTTCCCGGATGGTCACAGCTGGAACAGTTTGTGGTTGGGGAGTCTTGGGTTTCCAATGATCCTTCGGGCCCTTTCTACACACCTGGTTTTGTAAATGTCCTGAATAGTGGGAAGATCACATCTACAAAGTCTTGCGATTGAGGGAAGTACAGTTCCCATACGAGGCAGTGATGCAGCCAGTCAGGATGCTCTCAATTGTGCTCCTATAGAAAGTTCTTAGAATTTGGGGGCCCATATCAAACTTCCTCGACCGTCTGAGGTGAAAGAGGCGCTGTTGTGCCTTTTTCATCACACAGCCAGTATGGACAGACCATGTGAAATCCTCGGTAATGTTTATGCTGAGGAACTTAAAGCTGTTCACCCTCTCAACCCCAGATCCGTTGATGTCAATAGGAGTTAGCCTGTCTCCACTCCTCCTGTAGTCCACAGCCAGCTCCTTTGTTTTCTTGACACCACTGTGTCAGGGTGATGACTTCCTCTCCATAGGCTGCCTCATTATTATTTGAGATTAGGCCGATCAGTGTAGTGTCATCAGCAAATTTAATTAGCAGATTGGATAGCGCATGCGTGCACCTGTGTGTCTTCAAAATTATAAAGGGGCAGCACAGTACTGTAGTGGGTAACACGATGCTTTACAGTACCGGTGATGTTGGTTCAATTCCCGCCGTTGCCTGTAAGGAGTTCCCTCCGTGACTCTGTGGCTTTCTTCCGGCTGCTCCGGTTTCGTCCCACAGTCCAAAGACGTACTGATTGGAATGTTAATTGGTCATTATAAGTTGACCCGTGATTAAGCTAGGAGTTGTTGAGCAGTGTGGTATTTAGGGCATATTCCGCACTGTATCTCAATAACTGAATAAATAATCACAAACATCATTAAGTACAGTTGAGTAATCAGCCTATAGACCCTATGCTGGTTCTCTGTTGAGCAAACTAATCAGTGCCATTCTCCCCTCAGTTTTACTGCCCATCTTCCAAGTGATGATCCCTGACAACCACTTGCATTCTCGAGTGCTTATCCAACTTGCTTTCGTAATCACTGCCACAAAAGTAAATTCTAGGTCATTACCAATAGCTGCATCAAAAATGTTCTTCTCTACATCTCTCCCGAGTCTCTTACTCAAAGTCTCAAACCTGAGTCTCTTAGCTCTTGTGTCATCAGGTAACGGGAACACCTTTTGCCTGTTTACTTCTAAGTCTGTCATAATCCTATACTATCCCTTTTGCAGGAGGGAAAAAAGATACTCAGCTTCTTCTACGTAAGCTTATATCTAAAACCCCTTATTACTGAAACTATAATCCTTCTCTTAACTTTCGCAAGGACCTTCACACCCTCTAGAAACTATGGCATGCAGAATTGGTGCCAGGAGTCCAGTCCTGGTCTAACCAGAGCTTAATAAAGATTCAGCAGAGATTCTGTGTTTGTATGCTCATTATTTCTCCTAATTAAACCCAAAATTCAAAATGCCTTGTGTTGGAAATGTAAATGATATTGTCCAGAAGGTTCTTTTGAAGTTAATAATGAGGCATCAATTTTATGCTTATGGCTACTTTAATAAATGTTCATCACAGTACAGGTCAGATGGAGTCAGCCTGCAACAAATTGAATCTCTAGGTCGTATATGATAACATATACACCCGAGATTCTGCAGATGCTGAAAATCTGGAGTTCATCCAGCAGAATGGTAACATATATATACTTTGATAGTAAGTTTACTTTGAACTTTGAACTTTGAGTCTGTACCGGCAAGACAAATAACAACAGTAAAAGAGAAACGAATAAAGGCAAGAAAACAAAAAGCTAGAGACTTCTTGTTCTGTTGTTAAACTGCAGACTAGTTGAAGCTGCTTATATAAGGGGGTTTTCACTGATAAGGACAGACTGAAACAGTAAGTGCAGTCTTGATTTATGCTGCCATGACATTTCACATTCACAAAAAAAAGATACTACACAATTACTGAACCACATATCCTCTCTTTTTGTTTCACTATATTCCATTTGTCCTTGAACTTCCAAGGAGCACTAGCTTTGGTCTTCCTAGCTTTCTGGCTTGTGAGAATCCATCGAGTCACTACTTGAAACGTTTCTTCATTTATCATGTCATAGTCATTCCTGTCAATCTCGGGTCCCACTTTATTCTGACTAGATCCCTTATCTTCCCTTGATGAGACCTCTTTTCCGTTTCACAGATTCTATATGTTCTTGACTTCTCCATCACCACAATACCTTACAATACAATGATCTCTCATTGTTGAGTGCTTGGCTGCAGATACTTGGTGTACTTGGCTCAGCTCATAAGCAGCCCTAAATCCATCAATGGCTTCTTCCTCAATGGCCTAAGAAGTTTTCCTGTATTAATTTCAGAAATCCTTCCCCTCTTTTCCTTTGATTCTAACATTATCTTGATTGTTATTCAGGAATTTTTATGGATTACTTAATGTCACCACCCTATAGTCCTGTTATTTCTGCAGACATTTCCCTTTTCCCTCCCTCTCTCCCTCTCTCTTTCTCTGTCTCTCTATTAAATTAGTTGGTTACCAACAGTATTGATGTACATATACTTCGATAATACATTTAATTTGAACTTTGAGCTTCTTGTGTCCGTACTCATCTTGGTTCTCTCTCAGAGAATTAGAGTTATACAGCACAGACCCAAGTTGTCCATACCAACAATCAAGCAGCTAACTATATTGATCCCATTTGCCAGCACATGGTCTATATAGGTGATCTATTTGTGAGTGGTGCATATGTTTGTCTAGACACATAGATGTTGTGAATAGATCTGCCTAAACCACACACTCAGGCAGGTAGTTCCAGATTTCCACGACTTTGGGTGAAAAGGTTTTTCCTCAGATTCCTTCTCATCATCTTGCCCTTGATCTTAAACCATTGTTCACTAGTTTCAGACACGTACTATTAAGGAAATGTTCTTGAAGTCCATCCAATCTACTTCATTACTAGATTCCACCTCCTCAGCCTCCTCCACTCCAAGGAAAACTATCCCACTCTTTCAGTTTTTCCTCATAACTAAAATGCACCATCCGAGGACACCTTAATGAGTCACCTCTGGACCCTCTCTAGTATAAACATGTCCTTCCTGTAGATGGGCAAGTGAATTTCACACAGTATCAAAGTTGCAGCCTGATCATACACTGAGGATCTCTCAGTGAACTGATCCAGTCAGATTATTGATCACCTCAAAAATCTTTAAAAATAAATTGGTTGTAGGCAAGATATTCCAGGACGCATAACTATCTAGCTTTTGAGTTCAAGGTTAATCAATTTCATTGGTGCTCTATTAACACTAAAGTCAATTTGTTTTTGAAGCATTTAATTGCAGATTATGGTCTATTAAGAAAAATAAGAGTGAAATATTTTGCAACACTATTAATTTCAGCACATTAGTGGATTTACAGACCATTTTACAAATCAGGCCATCTGTTAAGATTGACCCTTATGTGGTTCGGAAGGATGAAAAATCAGCCATGTTGAGACAGCAGAGCAGAATCAATGGACTGAATGGCCTAATTCTGCTCCTATGTCTTAGCGTTTAATGCTCTAATATTTTTGCAGCAGCGTGAACTTGCTGCTATTTAGATCTGCTGAAGTATATAGACCAGAAAGGACGTCAGTGCTTTCAGATGTCAAACTGTCGAGTTAATTTGTCTTAAGAAGGCTACCTTATGAATGTAAAAAAATATCAAAGCACTTTAAGCAAATTCAGTTTTATACAATACCTTGGTGGTTCTGGTCCAGTGAGATAGGCAGACATGGGATTCAGAAGCTCAATCATATCACTGTCATCAATGAGTTTCACACTTTTACTTCTTGGATGGACATACCTTCATGCACAGATGAGCAAAGAGGAATTGCAAATGAATCTAGTTTTCTCCTTGAAAGGAAATTGCTAAAATAAAATACAATTTCTTATTGTACATATAATGAAGAACTCCAGAATTTTGAACAGATTTAGTAGTTTTCCAGATTAATATTCTCAATTGAAAATCAGTTATAAACTTTTGGAGAACTTTTGAAAGGTCAACCATCGGACTCAATGTGTTGCTCTGAAAAGGTGTCTCATTATTTCTTTAACCCTGATAACTGCCTCACAGTAAGCACAGAACCTTGGTATTCTTTTCAAGACTAGATTCAACACAAACCCTAAAACTGATATTGAACCATAATTAGTTTAACATGAACAGCTTTGTTGATTCACCTTTTCTAACCTTGTTATAATGTTATTAACCTCTAGCAGATATCCTCACAACTTCTGATGTTCCAGTGAGGAGAATCTCAACTCCTCCCGTCGAACATTGCAGCTGAAACCGATCATCTGTACATTCTAGTAAATTGGTTATGCACCTCTTTTAAGACTTCACATCTTCTTAAAATTTGGTGACCAGAAATGGATGCAACACTCCATATATGGCCTAACTAGTGAATAGTAGGTGCCTAGGGAGTGTTACCCTTACTTTCAGAGCAATGTAAGTATATAGTTCCCTGAATGTAGTATTATAAGTAAACAGCGTCATGAAGAAGGCAGTTGGCACACTGGCTTTGATTAGACAGGGCACTGAGTATAGGAGATGGGATATGGCACTGCAGTTGCAAAAGATGATGGTGAGACCATCCTGGAGTATTGTGTACAGTTTTGGTTATAGGAAACACGTCATTAAGTTGGAAAAGTGCTAAGAAGTGCAAAAAGTTGCCAGGAAACAAGAGCATAAATTGTAGGGAGAGGTTGAGCAGGCTACTGCTTTATTCCTTGCAGTATAGGAAACTAAATGTGACAATTGAAGTGTGATAATAGATGGGGAATGCATACAATGTTTTTCACAAGCAACAGGTAATCATAGGCTTAAGGTGGGGGGGGGGGGAATTTTAAAATGGACCTGACGGGCAGCTTCTTCACACAAGTGGTAGTATGTTTGTATTTAGAACAAGTGCCAATGGAAGTGGTTGACACAGGTATAATAACAGCATTTAAAAGCCCCATTGACAGGCATAAAGTTTGGGAGGGTTTCAAAGGATATGAGCTGAATACAGGCAAATAGGACTAGCTTAGATGAGCACCTTGATCAACATGGAAGAGTTGTGCCAAAGGCCAGTTTCTATCTTGTTACTCTATGACTCTGTAACAAGTATCTGCGTTGTGGTGTATTAAATTTTGTAAAATATTAGGCTTAATTTACCTTGCTGTACGTATACTTATTACCATATCTCCTGGGCAGTTGAATTGTTTGGATCTTTTGGGTCAGATCAACCCAGCCCCTTACAGTATACTACAAAATTTCAATGACAACTTACTGTTTTTATGATCAATGGCTCTATTTCTGAATCCCAAGATTCCATATGATTTAATAACAACTTTCTCAACATCTCCTATCTGTCTGATCTGGCCATTTAGACACTATGGCCAAGAAAGCACACTTGCAACTCTCAATTCATTAATTCCTCAAAGAGTTAGGGACATTTGGGAAGTCACCAATGACTCTCATTCATTTTTAAGATGCAGTAGATGCATCACAGATTGGTATGGCAACTGCTGTGCCCACTGTCTCCAATTAAGATGGTGCTACCGAACATGTGCGACAGCTCTTTGGTGGTTCAAAAGGCAAGAAATTTGACTAAAAACATCACTAAAAACATTTTTGCTGAAGTAAATGATGTTAAATTATTGCTGCAAACAGTAAGGGGCTGAGTGATGGCGGGGCGAGTTTGGGGGATGAGCAGAGTTGGTGTGTGGCAGAATCGATACAGATGGATTGATCCATTCGTAGAGGAGAAGTTGGTGCAATGGAGGTCTGATGCCCGCACAACTGGCCAGGGTGCGAGTTTGGATTATTCTGAGTGCCGAGCTGATTTGAAGAGCTTTAGAGCGGCTGCAGGCTGGGCAGTGAAATCTGGGCCCAGAGCGAGTTGCTGGACGGCATGGTCTAGGCCCTGAGCCCTTCACAACAGCTGGGTGCTAGTGCAAGGTACATTCCGCTAGTTAGTTAATTTAAACAATTTGGGGGCAAGAACCAATTTCGGTTCACTCTCCGCGATGTTAACTCCTCTCTCCAGGGCACTAGACCCTTTCACTGTTCAACAGGTTGGTCAATTTAAACACTGGCCCAGATATACTGAAAAGACAGGGTGTCAGGATCTGGGGTGAGAGCCGATTTTGTTTGCGGTCTGTGATGGTCACTCCTCTCTTCGTGTCACTGAGGCTACGAAGACTGCCCCAGCTGCTGTGCTCTGTGTCCACTAATACAATGAACTGATAAGCAAGGCTTTAGGCCTACTCCAGGCTGCGCCAGGGTTCGGAGCCGAGGACTCAGTTTGGTTCAGAATGTTGTTTCTTCACTTCAATTGCCTGCATGAATTGTGTTTTTTTCCCTTTCTCTTGTGCATTGGGTGTTGGTCTTTTATTTTTCTCTTTAATTGGATTCTTTTGGGTTTCTTGCTCTGTGCCTACCTGTAAGCAAACAAATTTCAAAGTTATATAATTCTTTGATAATAAATGTACTTTGAATCTTTGAACTCCACTCGTGCTTCCTTCCCAGTCCTGCCTGTCATCTGACACCCCTCTTTGGTCCACCAATCACCTCAGACTCCATTTCACCCCTCTCATTCCCCTCTTTATACTGGCCATCTCACCTCTTCGCTGTCAGTCCTGATACAGGGTTTCCTACCAAAACATTCACAGTTCCTTCCACATAGAGATGCTGCTCAACTGAGTTCCTCCAGCAGATTGTTTATGTCTCTTTGTGTAATGTTGTTCTGTACAGACTAACCACAGGTTTCCTTCAATACAAGAGAAGTGATACCTCTGAATACTGCAGTGGATGTAAAATGTCACCATCGGGAACATGCCATCTTCTCATTACAGCCATCAGGGAGCCTGAAGCATTACATTCAATGTGTTAGGTACAGCTTCTTCCTATCTGCCGTCAGAATTCTGAACAATTCATGAACTTATGAACACTACCTCACTATTCAACGTTGGTGCTACTTAATTATTTATCTTTAGTGTAACGTATGGTAATTTGTGTTATTTGCAATATATCGCCACCACAGAAGACATTTCATGAGTTATGTCAGTGTCAATAGACCCGATTCTGATTCTGATTCTAAAGTGTGCTGACATGTCCTGAGTTCATGAAAGGCTTGATATTCAGTAAATATATATGTTTCTCTGTAAATGAGAGCATTGAGAAATCCCCTCATGCACCAGCAGTGCAAATACACAAAATGTACCCAGAATGGACAATAAATGCATCCAGTTAAGGTCAAGGGCAGTGGCTGTTTTTATAGCTATACCCCCACCCGCTTCTTAATGGCAACAATGCTGAAGGCATCACATTCATTCATTACACAATATCGTCCACACCACTTTTGAATTTTTACTAAGGTTTAAACCAGCACCGTACAAAGGTTCAATAGACAATTTTTTCATAAATATAAACATGTAAACATGAGGAAGTCTGCACATGCTGGACACGTATTGAAACGTATCGTTGTTCATATATTTACCAGGAATGATTTCAATGCATTTTTCTTATCCTTCCAGTTAAGTACTGGTTCTGAGGAAAGTAGTCTTTGAAGTAATAGGTAAACATGTAATTGGAAACAATATATTGGATTTGTGGAATCATATAATAAAATTGTGAACACAGCGCAGCACATCACACAAACCAATCTTCTGTCCTTGGACTCACTTTACACCACACGCTGTCGGAGCAGTGCTGCCAGGATAATCAAGGACACGACCCACCCAGCCAACACACTTTTCATCCCTCTTCCCTTCGGGAGAAGGTTCAAGAGCTTGAAGACTCATACGGCCAGATTTGGGAACAGCTTCTTTCCAACTGTGATAAGACTGCTGAACGGATCCTGACCCGGATCTGGGCCGTACCTTCCAAATATCCGGACCTGCCTCTCAGTTTTGTTGCACTACCTTACTTTCCATTTTTCTATTTTCTATTTATGATTTATAATTTAAATTTTAAATATTTACTATCGATTTGTAATCCAAGGAGTGGGAAGCGCAGAATGAAATATCGCTGTGATGATTGTACGTTCTAGTATCAATTGTTTGGCAACAATGAAGTATAAAGTATAAAGTATAAAAAGCGGTCTTTGGCACATTATACCTGTGATCACACTTAAAAAAAACAATCCAATTAAATCCATCTCTTTTCACTGACCTATATTTCTTCTCTGTTCTGTTATGTACTTAATTTTATCAGTGAATTAACTGTCATACTTGTTTCCATTAGTGAACATAAGTAAAGGCATCCATTAGTCTTGCAAGACCATGGATCTGTGCCTGGAAAGTCTTCACTCTCCAGGCTGCAGGCCTGGGCAAGTTTGTATGGAAGACCAACAGTTGCCCATGCTGCAAGTCTCCCCTCTCCATGACACCAGTGTTGTCCAAGGGAAGGGCATTAGGACCCATACAGCTTGGCACCAGTGTCGTCGCAGAGCAATGTGTGATTAAGTGCCTTGCTCAAGGACACAACACGTTGCCTCGGCTGGGGCTCGAACTCACAACCTTCATGTCGCTAGTCCAATGCCTTAACCACTTGACCACGTGCCCACACTGAACATAAGACTATAACAAATTGCTATTGGTAAAAAAATTTAGTCATCTTCCGTCTAGATCTTTTTACAAAGCTCTTTATATTGATGGTTATCACATCCCACAATTGACGCAATCTGTTAACAAATATGATAAGCATCCAAGTATGAAAGATGGAAGAAGATTTAGCATGCACACTCAGTAGCCTCTTTGTTAGGTGTACAGTACCTGTAGACCTGCTCACTAATGCAAATATCTAATCAGCCTATCATGTGGTAGAAACACAATGGAAAAAATCATGCAGATATAGTCAAGAGGTTCAGTTGCTGTTCAGGAAAAACATCAGAATGGGGAAGAAATGTAAACTAAATCACTTTGACCATGAAATCATTGATGGTGCCAGACGGCGTGGTTTGAGTATTTCAGGAACTGCGAATGTCCAGGGATTTTCGCAAACAGGGGTCTCTAGAGTTTACAGAAAATGGTACAATAAACAAAAAATGAATCTAGCGAGTGGCAGTTCTGTGGCCGAAACACCTTGATAATGAGAGAGGTCATGACAAACCTTGAAGTGGTCAGACTACAGCAAAAGAACATGAACATACACTCAGTAGCTACTTCATTCAGTACAGGAGATGCCTCATAAAGTGACCACAGAGTGTATATCTTTTTCTTTAAAACATACTGACCAATTTCCTTACTTAATGTTGATGTTAAAATTTTATCTAAAGTTCTGGCCCGTAGGATGGAAAATACCTTACCATCTATCATTTCTGACGATCAGACTGGTTTTATTAAAAATCGATCTTCTCATTTTAATATTTGTCAATTATTAAATATTCTATCTTCTGAGGAGACATCGGAGTGTGTGATATCCTTAGACGCTGAGAAGGCTTTTGATCGGGTTGAATGGCATTATTTATTTAAAATCTTAGAAAAATTTAATTTTGGGTCCAACTTTATTCAATGGATTAAATTACTGTATTTATCTCCTTTTGCTCAGGTTCTTACTAATTCTCAGAACTCTAAACCATTTAAACTTCAATGTGGAACCAGACAAGGTTGCCCTTTGAGTCCTTTGCCTTTTGACCTGGCTTTAGAACCTTTAGTTATTGCTTTTCGAGAATCTAATGCTATCACTGGTATTTTACGGAAGGGTACTATCCACAAAGTTTCACTTTATGCGGATGATTTATTGCTTTACATTTCTAATGTCGAAACTTCGTTACCTTCTGTGCATTCTTTACTCTCTTGTTTTAGCCAGTTTTCTGGATATAAACTGAACCTACATAAGAGTGAACTTTTTTCTTTGAATATTTTGCCATTAACTGATATTAATCAGGAGGAGGAGAAGATGGCGCAATGCAGCACACAGCGGCCCCTCTGGTGAAATGATATCTGTTATCTGTCAAGTAGGGTGCTGTGCACAATCCTGATTTGATGGAGACAGATGTGAGAGCACAGAGGAACATCTGGTGAAACTTCTGAAATGCCATCTTCGCTGCCGCTGCTACTGTGTGATCCAGAATCTCTGGAGGAGAAGGCCCCGAGTCCTCAGCTTTGCTTGTTGCTCAGCGGCCAGGGCGGGGTCGAAGCACTCGGCAAAGAATGGTGCTCGGGAGGCTGTATCAGAGAGGCTGGTCGGAGGCTCGAAGTTTTCAGACGGACTCAGAGTCGGCTGTGGTCGGGTGCTTCCAATGCATCGGCAGTTGTCGGCGCCTGGAGGTTTATGGCAGGGAGAGTTTCTCCCTTTGGCCGCCTGCTATCGGGACTATTGGGAGTCAATCGGAACTTTGAGACTATTTTTTCCCGTGCCCATAGTCTGTTCTTTATCAAATTATGGTATTGCTTTGCACTGCTGTAACTATATGTTATAATTATGTGGTCTTGTCAGTGTTAGTCTTTGGCTTATCCTGTTTTTTTTGTGATATCACTCTGGAGGAACATTGTATCATTTCTTAATGCATGCATTTCTAAATGATAATAAATGAGGACAGAGGGTCCTCATAATCTAATCTAATCTAACTGATATTAACCTTCTCTTTAAAATTGTAAGAAACCAATTCACTTATTTGGGTGTAACAATTACTAAGAATTATAAATACTTATTTAAAGAAAATGTTCTTACTTTATTAAATTATATAAAAAGGACATTATCAAATTGGTTGCCTCTTTCGTTATCATTGATTGGTCGAATTAATTCTATTAAAATGAATGTTTTACCTAAGTTTATATACCTCTTTCAGGTGTTACCCATTTTTATTCCTGAATCCTTTTTTGACTCTCTGGACTCTATTTTATCCTCCAACATATGGAAAAATAAATATCCTCGACTGAATAAAGTCCATCTCCAGAAAGTTAAAAAGAATGGAGGTTTAGCTTTACCAAATGTTAGGTTTTATTACTGGGCAGCTAATATATGAAATCTCACGTTTTGGTTATACTATATTAATCACGAGGACTGTCCCGGTGGGTTTCTTTAGAAGATATATCAGTTAATAAATTTTCTATTATCTCCCTTTTGGGATCTTCACTTCCTTTATCTTTAAGTAAGATAACTGAAAATGTGGTCGTCAAACATACTTTAAGGATTTGGATACAATTTAGAAAACATTTTGGTTTATTGGGATTCTCCCTTTCTAGTCCCATTTTTAAATTTTTTTTAAGCCTTCTACGACTGATGTAGTTTTTAAACAATGGGAAAGATTGGGTACTACTTGTTTCCGGGATCTGTTTGTGGGACGAAATCTTCCTTCGTTCAAATAATTGTCAACTAAATATAGTTTAGCAAAAACCCATTTTTTTCAGTACTTACAAATTAGAGATTTTCTGCGATCTCAATTATGTACATTTCCTAATAGTCCTAATAAGAACGTATTCGATTAAATTCTTAATGTGAAATCATTCTATAATGGTTCAATATCCAATGTTTATGATATGTTGTTGGGAATGAGAAATGATTCTTAAGACAAAATTCAAAATCTTTGGGAACAAGATTTACAGACCTCAATTTCTGAAGAAGCTTGGAATGAGATTTTTAAATTGGTTAATACTTCATCGTTATGTGCTTGTCTTTTCCTCCTACAATTTAAAGTGGTTCATAGGTCTTATATGACCAAGGATAAGTTATCTTGTTTTTATATGGATATATCTCCCTACTGTGATAGGTGTAACAATGGAGAAGCTTCATTTATTCATATGTTTTGGACTTGTCCAAGTCTTGGAAAATATTGGAAGGAAGTATTCCAAACTATTTCTGTGCTCTTTAAAGTAAATTTTAAGCCTAATCCTTTGACTGCCTTATTTGGTATTGTTGGAAGGAAATATATCATTTTGAAGACATCTGATCTGCACATTCTGGCTGTTATCTCTCTTATGACTAGGAGGGCACTTTTGATTAAATGGAAGAATGCTTTCTGCCTAATCATGCTTAGTGGTTACAAGATGTTATGGCATGCCTAAATTTAGAAAAGATTCGTTGTTCAATTTCTGAATCTAACCAAGACTTTCAAAATTTGTGGGGACCATTTTTAAATTACAGGTTTCCCACACCATCCAAAGGTAGAGCGTTCCTATGAAACGGTTCGTAAGCCAGAATGTCATAAAGTGAAGAAGCGATTACCATTTATTTATATGGGAAAAATTTGTAAGCGTTCGCAGACCCAAAAATAACCTACCAAATCATGCCAAATAACGCATAAAACCTAAAATAACAGTAACATATAGTAAAAGAAGGAATGATATGATAAATGCACAGCCTATATAAAGTAGAAATACTTTTCTACAATCATTGCCGCACTGTTCTCCGTAGCGAAAATCTCACGCAAGCACTCTCGGCAGAAATACAGCGCAAGCGCTCTCCGCAGAAACTCTCTCTCCAGTAACCTTTAAGCTATGAAGCTGCCAAATCATACCAAATAACACATAAAAATACACAGCCAATCTAAAGTAGAAATAATGTGTGTACAGTGTAGCATCACTTACATTAATTGGGAAGACAGCGCCGAGCACACTGATGATGGTGTGTTAGGTTGAGTCGTCGAAGGTTGGGGTTGTGCAGTGGTCCTCCACCTCTAGGCCGCGGACCGATACCGATCCACGAAGCATGCAGCAGTACAGCGGTAGCTGGAACAAACCCAGCACATCTTTAAGAAAAAAGCCAAAATAAACAAGCTAATTAATTAGGTGCCGCCCGGCACGTAAATGTCGGCCCAGATCAGAGGCAACGCAATCTGGGGTGTCATCTCATCATCGTCTGTTTCCATCAGGGCAGGCAGGTCATCTTCTTCTATGTCTGCCTGCCTTGATGTCGAAGGTCGGGGTCCGTCGTCTGCTGTGGCTGATGTGGAAGGCTTGAAAAACAACAGTATGCTTGACTGCTTAGCCTTGCTCATTTTTCTATCATACAGTTCTTTGTAAGCACTCAAACCATCCTGCAAATATGCCCTAAAGCTACGTACCCTTTCGAAATTAAAGTCGTAGTTTTCTGCAATAATTGCAGTGAAAATCTCACGCAGTTGCTTCACGTTCAGTTCCTGGACGAATTCACTTTTGGTCCGTTCGCTACTGCATTCAGTTTCGGTTGTTATCCTTTCCTCTTCCAATTGCATCAGCTCTTCATTTATCAGTTCTTGGTCATGGGATGCTAAAACCTCTTCAACATGATCTTCGTCAACTTCCACAAGCCAAACTCACTTTGTCCTTAATTCGTTCACTACGATCAAAACGCTTAATTATGTCTAGTTTTACACTAAGTGTAACACCCTTACGAGCTCTTTTAGGCTTTTCCGATACCTTAGAACTCATCTTGCTAATGGATGCTCAAAATAGATCGACATGAAGCACAGATTCTCAAAGGCACGTGTTTAAGCAATGCCGGCTAGAATGCAGTTCCGGGGGAAGAGCTTGGCTGCTCGGGGCGCGTGCACTGCCTTTTTTTGTAACAGTGAAAACAACTTCTGTTAGCGAAAACAGGTAACTAATGTAGGTCTTTGGTAACAGCGAGGTTTCATAAAGCAAACGTTCGAAAAGCGGGGGACACCTGTATTTTCATAATCTTTGACTTCTTGTTAAAGTACAGAAGTTGGTTAATAGTATATTTTATTATCTGATAATTTTTTTTCTTTTTTTTCCCAAACAGTTTCGATTTTGGTAGTGGGTGTAGATCTTTTTTTTTAATAAAATTGTTTATGTTCTAATATACGAATTAATCTAATCTATATGAATATAGAGTAAGGAGTTCGTTAATGTGATTCAATATACTGCATCTGGTATTATTATATATTTCTTTTGTTTTATAATATATATTCACTTGGACTCTGTATTCTTCTATATAGAAATCAATAAAGCAATAAAAATATTGGAAAAAGAAAGAAAGAAACATACTATGTGCAAAATCTAGCTGAATCTAAGGAGTCTCCAAATTAGGGATCTCTAATTCTCAAAGCTAAAAAGCCATCATCAATACTCCTGGGAAAGTGTAAAAACTCTTTAATGAAGCCCCTGACAGCCCTGTCTAATTTAAGAAGCATACCTGGGATATCCATGACTTCAGTTTATGAAGCAAAGCGGAATGTACAGCCATGCACAAAGTGAAATGCACCCCATGAAATCTTCATTTTAGACAGCTCCTCAAGATTGGGGGTGGTTTGCTTCCTCTCTGATCTTGGGGATACTGAGTTGCCTGAAGAGCCCAATATGGAAACTGTAGACTCATCCACAGAGGGGCATGAGGTCCCTGACAGGGCTGCAGGTGTGTAGCTTGTGAGAATCTGTGTTCTGCCCACTGCTGACGACAACCCTGTGTACTCCCAATGCATGGACTTAAAGTTCTTAATATTATTCCAAATACTTTTTCTCCACTTTTGAGTTCCTGAAGTGCCATGGAATCTGTGAGGATGTTCTATTTCTTCAAGGACACTTTGAGTACATCTTTGAATCTTTTCCTCTGTCCAGCAGCGTCCTGTGGCAGAGCTGGGAATTTCAGGCAGATTAAATGGTTTTCAGCAAGGATGAAATAGGCCGAAGATCCTGCTTCTGTGCTGTACTTCTCTATGATGCTATGACTTTACTTAAAGGGCTTCTGCTGAATTTCCTATTAAATATTTAATAAATAGACAACCTGATTTAGGCTTAATCTGTCTGCAAAGTTAATTTTGATACCTGTCATCAAACTGAAATGTATTGCAGCCCATGCGTTTACCATGGATGGTATTCTCATCCTGCCAGTGAAGTGCAGGTTCTGAGGGAAGGAAGAATGTACTAGCATGGGGAAAGCAGTTACATTAATGGTGTTGATATATGAATGAATTAGTGGGAGGTTTAAGGAAATGAGAGAAAAGTCATTTCAGTGAATAGCAGGTGGGACTTTGAGGTGGTTTTCAACTAACCAACAGAAAGGGATGTGGAAGCAAATGCACTCACCATTCACACTTAGACGAATATTTAAAGAGCTATAACATGTAGTACAAGAGTTGGGAAATATGAATAACTTGCATTTTTCATTAGCCTGGATACAATGGACTGTATGAGTTTCTTCTTAATGATCCTGTGAGTGTATCAAAGATTGGTTCAGGAACCAGATCTACACCCACTTTAAGGCCAATTGAATTTTTGTGCTTGTGACAGAATATCATCCCACAAGTAGCCCACATTATTGCACAGCTGCGAAGACTATTGATTGATGTGTCCTGTCTACATTAAATTATCCACATGCATTATCAATCACAATGCTTCTGTGACTGCCCGTTGGACTTCCCAAGAAAGACGAGAGGTATCAGGGAGACTGGCGTGATCCTGCTGAGCAATTTGACTCCAAACTAAATCACTTTACATTTACATTTTACAAATCATGGAAATTTGAAAGTGGATGCATACATATGCGCGTGTGCGCATACACACACACACACACACACATGCATAAGCATGAATTCAACATGAGAATGGAAGAACTCTTTCTAATATTTTGATTTTTTGACTTATGGGAGCAAGGAATTCAGGATTATATGAAAGAGGCGCAGGAGAAGAGATGAAGCCTGCATAAGGTTTACCATGAGTATCATGAATAGTGGGGCTGACTTGAGAAGACAGGTTATGAGGGGGTGCTTGGGGCAGTATACTAATATGTCCAGTATGTGCTCCATCCATAGTAAGCAGGGAACTGTTAAGCATTCACCTAATAATATCACATGGAATATTCTCTATAATGAATATCATATCATATTTATTTATTCAAAGAAATTAAGCTCTCTAGTATTTCAGTAGTAAATAACAAGATCTACTCCAAATTCTGCATTCGAATAATCTTTTAACCACCACACAACAAACAATTAAATGATTCCTCTTCAGAGGCTGTAACATTACACAGGCTCATTGAAGTCGACATATAATAGGCGTATATATGAACATAGATCTGAAACCATCTCCAGCTGGATGAGTAAGTTGTGAGTGATAGTCATAATTGCATTACATCTCAGAGGTAACAGAAGTAAAGTTACTGCAAAGATATTTCACAAGAAAAGCAATTTAAATATTAATATGTGAATTTATATAAGATGTTAAAGGGTATAATAGCTACATAGCGAAGTATTAAATTATTTAGGTAAATCAATAGCTCCCGACTTTCACTCCGGTATAAAACTGTCTAAGGTGCAAAGGCAAATCAATACTATAAAATACAAATGAATTGCTTCATAATGATGAATGGATGACCCAGTAATGACCAATACTTGAATCTCATTTGAGAATTGGGACAATGTAATTTCCAGTCAGGCAGTCTTCTGCTGTGAATGGGAAATACAGTATTATTTGGTTGATTGATTGAAGGCCTTAAATGTCTGCTCAATTAATTTGATCAACCCAAATCATAGGCTTCTCTGTTTAAAACCAAATGTGAAAAATCCTTAAATGAACATCTTAAATGCTTGGTTCAATGAAGCTACATGAATTCTATAAGCTGACTGTGCAGCTAAGCACAACTTCAATGCAATGGACAAATTTGCCAAAGACACAACTGATGCTGGAGAAATCACAGGTGGAAATGAGTCAGTGTACAGGACTTATATCAGGACAATGGTGAAAAGATTTTGGATTGAACCTCTTAAACATCGAAATACAACCTTGAGATTTGACTCCTTACTAACAACCACAAAACAAAGAAACCTGAAAGAACCTATGAGAAAGAAGACTCAAAATCCTGAAAAACAAATCATGCAAGCAATAAAAGTAAGTAAATAACATTTAGAACTGATATTCACGGAAGTGAATCCAGGACCACAAAGCCAATCTTCATGGCAGCTTAACCAGGAGCCCGTTAGTTGCAGGCCTCAGCCTCAGTTCAATCCAGAGACAAGTCAACCTCATGGAGTAGCGAGCTGGACACCAGTCCATCCCTCCCCAAAAGTGAGGAACAAGTGGAGGTTTGACCGGTTTAAGTGCAGGCCGAGTTGGAAGGTCAGGTATGGACTGAATCGAGGGGGTGGGCCCAGGGCCCAAGAGCGTATGGAAGCGGAAGGGCCTGGGTGTGAAAGTATGGATTACATGCTGTTTGACCAATTATAAGCACTGAGCCAGGTTGAAAAGGTCAGGGTGTTGCGGCCAGAGGTGAGGGATAGGCCGGAGTCCAGCTCGCTACTTTGTGAGGTTGACTCGTCTCTCCATTGAACTGAGGTTATGGCCTGCAACTAATGGGCTCCTGGATCGGCTGCCATGATGACTGGTTTCGTGGCTTTGAATTCACTTACATTCTTTTATTCCTTGCATGAGTTGTTTTTTCTCTGCACACTCGGTGTTTGGCAGTCTTTAATTCATGGGTTCTTCCGGGTTTCTTTGATCTGTGGCCGCCTATAAGGAGTCAAATCTCAAGGTTCTATATAACGTGCTTTGAACTCAGATAATAAATGTGCTTTGCCCTTCGAACTTTTCTGTAGGTTACCCATCCTCCAAACTCTCCTTGTACCCATTTGTTAAGCTGAGCACTTAATCAATGATAGTGTGAGTCTCAGTCATAGTAATACCACTGAATGGTAAGAGAAGACAATTAAGTACTCTCATTGGATTTGATCATTGCATGCCACTTGCCACTCATCAGCTCTTGTCTGAATATTGCCTTAATGTTCCTGCTTGTGTTGCAAATTGAATTTAACATAGCACACATCTCCACTTCTGACATTATGTATTGTAGCAGAAGAGCTTAATGATGAAGCAGAAGAAATTTAGAATGTCCCCATCAACCCTTACAAATTCCTATCAAAGTACCATAGAAAGCAATTTATGTGGATGCATAATGACTTGGTATGGCAACTGCTCTGCACATGATCACAAGAGGCTGCAGAGCGTTCTGGACACAAGTCAGCACATCAAAAAAAGCAGTCTCCCCTCTATGAATGCTATCTATACTGCTCACTGCCTCAGTAGAGCAGCCAGTATGATCAAAAAAGTCACCTGTCCCAGACATTCGTTCTTTCCTCCTTCCTTTGGGCAACAGATGCAAAAGGCTGAAGGCATGTACCACCAGGCTGAAATCAGTATTGAGTATTGTGAACAGTTTTGGGCTCCTTATCGAAATAAAAAAAGGTGTGCTGGCATTGGAGAGGGTTCAGAGGAGATTTACAAGGATGATTCCGGAAATGAAAAGGTTATCATATGAGGAACATTTGATGGAGCTGGGTCTGTACTTGCTGGAATTTTGAAGGGTTTGAGGGGGGATCTCATGGAAACATTTCAAATGTTGAAAGGCCTAGACAGAGTAGATGTGAAAAGGATGTTTCCAATAGTGGGGGAGTCAAGGACAAGAGGGCACAGGTTCGGGATAGAGGAGCATCCACTTAAAACAAAGGTGCAGAGAAATTTCTGTAGCCAGAAACTGAGGAATTTGTGGAATTTGTTTCCAGAGGCATCTGTGGTCATTAGGTGTATTTAAGGCAGAGCTTGATAGGTTCTTGATTGGCCATGGCATCAAAGGTTATGGGGAGAAGGCCAGGGAGTGGGGCTGAGGAGGAGAAAAAAGGATCAGCCATGATCAAATGGGTTAATTTTGCTCTTAAGAAAAAAAAGGAGAAAAAGACCATAAGACCAAAGGACATAGGAGGAGAATTAGGCTATTTGGCCTATTGAGTCTTCTCAGCCATTCCATCATAGCCAATTTGTTTTCCCTCTCAACCTTGTAACATTTGATGTTCTTATTAATCAAGAACCTATCAATCTTCACTTTAAATATCTCCATTGACTTGGCCACAACAGTAGGTAGCAATTAGACAAATCTTATGTAAGCTTTGATCAGCAGAAGCTGTGAAAGGTTTGCCTATCATGTAAGTTAAAATGTCACTTTGAACTAATAGGACATTGTGCTTGGGATGGCTGTCTGGCTCCAGTGTGTCTGTGCTCAGGAAGAGAGTTTTGATTTTTGCTTTTCATTCAGCATTTAATGTGCTCCTTAATCAGCAAGATTTCATTTAGATGACATGAAATGCATCCACCTGCCAATCACCAATCCAGCAAATGCATCTCTTTGAGAAAAACTTTTACAATATTAACCTGCAATTCAGACAGTTCAAAGGCTAATGGATGAGTTAACCACATAAGGAAGGAAGCAATGCTGAACAATGTGAAGAACATGGAATAAGTTGCATTGAAATGAAGTTGAACTGAAAGTAATTGATGAAATCTGTGATGGATTGAAATCTTTATTTATTCTTCTGTTATGCCTGTTATTGGTAGATCCAGGAATTTATTGTCCTGGTTACCTGGTCTTGCAAGTATGGTGATGAGCTAACATTTTGATCTGCTACTTGACTCGTATAAGTAGCTCCAGTGTTTTTTGCTCAGGCATCTTGCAGCATCTGTCCAAAACAGGCTGTTCATACCTGTTCCACCCTTTTTCAGATAGGAGAGATGATTGACAAGTTGTCATTGCATTTTTTGTAAATAGTACATATTGCAGCTCTAGCTCATCGCTGGTAGAGGATTTGTAAGGTGATGGGTGAACTACTGATTAAGCAGGCTATTTTAAAAGAAAGACCAAGAGCTTAGATTATTGGAAATAATTCAAAAGACGTGTAGCTCATGTGGTTGATGGGTGAGTTGAGTTGTTCTTTGATCTTGGCAATTTACTTGCGAACAAGTAAATTGATTAATAGCACACTAACGATATCTCCTGGCATGGTGATGAAATTTTTGCAAGTAAATTGACAAGATCGGAGAACAACTCAACCCAACCAGCTAAGATTGTATTTAGATTTTTAAATTAGCTTTATTTGTCACATGTACATCGACACATTGAAACATACAGCTAAGTGCACTGATTTCATTAGCATTAAATCAGTGATGATTGTGCTGGGGGCAGCTCTCAAGTATTGTCATGATTCCGGCACAAATATAGCATGCCCACAATTTATTAACCCTAACTGTGCATCATTGGAATATGGGAGGAATCTGAAGCACCTGGAAGAAACCCACGAGGTTATGGGGAGAACATACAAACTCCTTACAGGATGCAGCTGGATTTGAAACCTGATCAGTAATCATTAGTGCTGTAAAGAAAGGCGCTAACAACTGTACTACCATGTTTTTTATTCAGTCAAAGGGCGCAACAGAAAATCTGGCCTTACAGCCCACCACATCCACATCAACCACCGCAACCATCTGAATGAATCTAACTTCCTGGCATTCTGGCATTAGGTCAATAATTCTGTTTCAGTTGCTAATAAAGGACCTGAGTTACATTTCCACAGGATCTCGATGGAATTTTTGTGTCCTGTAGAATGGAAAATCCTTTCAGTAAGCTCTGTCAAACAAAGGGTTGGAATGAAGGCTTGGAATGTGAGCTCAGCACGTTTTGTCTAGTGTAGCACAGGATATGCTTCTTCAAGGAATTGTAGTAATTGGTTTATTACTGTAATATGAAATGAACTACAGTGAAAATCTTTGTTTTGCATGACATCTTTTCAGATAATTTCATTACATCATTACATTGAGGTAGCACAAGGAAAAATCAGTAACACTGTATGTTACAGTTACAGAAAAAGAGCTTTGCTAATGGAGAAGACACCTTACACTTGACCAAGTCAGGTTTTCATGCTGGGGTGACTCTGCAGGCTGCTTTCTGCAGATCTACTCATTACTTTCATTATAATTATTTCACTCTTTAAATTTACCTAGAAGAATGTTCATTAGCTTATCATTCATTTGTTAGGTGCCGTGTTGACTGATGTGGGTGATCATGGAGTTTCCTTGACCAATGATTGTTCTTGGCAAATTTTTCTACAAAGATGGTTTGCCACTGCCTTCTTCTGGGCAGTGTCTTTACAAGACCGGTGATCCCAGCCATCACCAATACTTTTCAGAGATTACCTGCTTGATATCAGTGGTCACATAACCAGGACTTGTGATATGCACCAACTGCTCGTATGACCATCCACCACCTGCTCTCATGGCTTCACATGACCCTGATCAGGTCACCCTAAAAGTCTTAGAGCAGTGGGTATAGAATGGATGCTTGGTATAATAAGATTAAACAGATTAAGTGCAGGCTCATTGTGCAAGGTCTGTGCATTCAGGCAAGGAGAAAAAACTCCTAAAGATCCCAAAGAATTTGTGAGCTGAGTATTGTACACAGGGTGTTCCATTAAGCTTCAAGTAGGATATTTACACACTGTTCATCTCCGAGGAGCTGGAGCACACTCTCATCGTCTGAACTGAAGGGTGAATAGCTGGAGTACTGCTCTTAAAGAGATACTTTATAGTTTATACTTTACTTTATTGTCACCAAACAATTGATACTAGAGTGTACAATCATCACAGCAATATTCAATTCTGCTCTTCGTGCTCCCTGGAGTACAAATCAATAGTAAATATTAAAAATTTAAATTATAAATCATAAATAGAAAATAGAAAAGGGAAAGTAAGGTAGTGCAAAAAAACCGAGGGGCAGGTCCGGGTATTTGGAGGGTACGGCCCAGATCCAGGTCAGGATCCATTCAGCAGTCTTATCACAGTTGGAAAGAAGCTGTTCCCAAATCTGGCTGTACGAATCTTCAAGCTCCTGAGTCTTCTCCTGGGGGGAAGGGGGACATAAAGTGTGTTGGCTGGGTGGGTCGTGTCCTTGATTATCCTGGCAGCACTGCTCCGACAGCGTGCGGTGTAAAGTGGGTCCAAGGATGGAAGATTGGTTTGTGTGATGTGCTGGGCTGTATTCACGATCTTCTGCAGCTTCTTCCAGTCTTGGACAGGGCAACTTCCATACCAGGTTGTGATGCACCCTAGAAGAATGCTTTCTACAGTGCTTCTATAAAAATTAGTGAGGGTTTTAGGGGACAGGCCAAATTTCCTTAGCTTCCTCAGGAAATAAAGGTGCTGGTGGGCCTTCTTGGCAGTGGACTCTGTTTGGTTGGTCCAAGTCAGGTCACTTGTGATAGTGACCCCAAGGAACTTAAAGCTTTTGACCTGTTCCACTTGCACACCATCGATGTAAATTGGGCCGTGCGGTCTGCTACTCCTTGTGAAGTCAACAACCAATTCCTTCGTCTTGCTGACATTGAGGGATAGGTTATTGTCTTTGCACCATGCCACCAGGTTCTTAATTTCCTCTCTGTTCTTCAACTCATCATTACCCGAGAAATGGCCTACAATTGTGGTGTCATCAGCAAACTTATATATCTGAACTTAGATGTCTGAATGTACTCTAAAACCACATGCCACGAAAGGAGAATAAGTTACTGTCTTGTGTTTTCAAACTTTTTTTTACTTGTAGTTTTCTGTTTTGTGATCTGCCTGGAATTGTTTTCCTTCTCCTTTAATTTTACTCATGACTTAGTTACATGGAGAAGTTGTCATAGTTACCCTCGTCTTGTTCTACCATCTCAGATCAATGATGTGCGCAATGCAGAAAGTGATCATTCATTGACTTTGTGCCAACCCAGTGTAGAGCAATCCCTGTAGTGCTGTAAATTTTCTTTACAGATCAGCAAATCGTTTTTTTTCAATGCCCTTTTGAAACCTTGAGGAACTAGAGAAATAGCACTTCATATTCTGTCTGGGTAGTCTATAACCCAATTAAATAAATACTGAAGTTTCCAATTTCAGGCAACCCACACTTCCCCTGTTATTTATTCTCTCCTCTTATTCACTCAGGTACTTTCACGCACACCCTTTCTTTCAAACTTCTTGCTCTGTAACCTAATTTCCTTTCCTTCCAAAACTATCTGCTTAACAATCTGTCTATCATTCACACACTCAACCATTAAGATCCCCAATCCCTTACCTCAGCTGTTTCAGTTCTCATGGTGTTGATGTGGAGATGGTTGAGATCCTCAATTTCCTTGGTCCACATTATCTATCTAGGTCTGTTATCATTTGATACATTTCAAGGAGATCGCCCCCTCATTCTTCTAAATTCCACTGAGTGCAAGCCTAAAGCCATTAAACTCTCCTCATACATTAACCCTTTCATTCTTGTAAATGTCCTCTGGACCTCTCTAATGCCTGCACATCCTTTCATAGATATGGGACACAAAACTGCTGAAAATACTCTAAGAGTGGTCTGATGAATACTTGACAAAGCCTCAGGATTACATATGTCCTTTTATAAAACACAGAACATAGAACATAGAATAGTACAGCACATTACAGGCACTTCGGCCCACAATGTTGTGCCAACCCTCAAACTCTGTGTCCCATATAACTCCCCACCTTAAATTCCTCCATATACCTGTCTCCTAAACTTCACCAGTGTATCTGCCTCCACCACTGACTCAGGCAGTGCATTCCACGCACCAACCACTCAGAGTAAAAAATCTTCCTCTAATATCCCCCTTGAACTTCCCACCCCTTACCTTAAAGCCATGTCCTCTTGTATTGAGCAGTGGTGCCCTGGAGAAGAGGTACTGGCTATCCACTCCATCTATTCCTCTTAATATCTTGTACACCTCTATCATGTCTCCTCTCATCCTCCTTCTCTCCAAAGAGTAAAGCCCTAGCTCCCTTAATCTCTGATCATAATGCATACTCTTTAAACCAGGCAGCATCCTGGTAAATCTCCTCTGTACCCTTTCCAATGCTTCCACATCCTTCTTATAGTGAGGCGACCAGAACTGGACACAGTACTCCAAGTGTGGCCTAACCAGAGTTTTATAGAGCTGCATCATTACATCACAACTCTTAAACTCTATCCCTCGACTTATGAAAGCTAACACCCCATAAGCTTTCTTAACTATCCTATCTACCTGTGAGGCAATGTTCAGGGATCTGTGGACGTGTAACCACAGATCCCTCTGCTCCTCCAGACTACCAAGTACCTAACATTTACTTCGTACTCTGCCTTGGAGTTTGTCCTTCCAAAGTGTACCACCTCACACTTCTCTGGGTTGAACTGCATCTGCCACTTCTCAGCCCACTTCTGCATCCTATCAATGTCTCCCTGCAATCTTCAACAATCCTCTGCACTATCTACAAAACCACCAACCTTTGCGTCGTCTGCAAACTTGCCATTCCAGCCTTCAACCCCGACATCCAGGTCGTTAATAAAAATCACGAAAAATAGAGGTCCCAGAACAGATCCTTGTGGGACACCACTAGTCACAACCCTCCAATCTGAATGTACTCCCTCCACCACGACCCTCTGCCTTCTGCAGGCAAGCCAATTCTGAATCCATCTGGCCAAACTTCCCTGGATCCCATGCCTTCTGACTTTCTGAATAAGCCTACCATGTGGAACCTTGTCAAATGCCTTACTAAAATCCATGTAGATCACATCCACTGCACTACCCTCATCTACATGCCCGGTCACCTCCTCAAAGAACTCTATCAAGCTTGTTAGACACGATCTGCCCTTCACAAAGCCATGCTGACTGTCCCTGATCGGACCATAATTCTCTAAATGCCCATAGATCCCATCTCTAAGAATCTTTTCCAACAGCTTTCCCACCAGAGAAGCAAGGCTCATTAGTCTACAGTTTCCCGGATGATCCCTACTACCTTTTTTGAACAAGGGTACAACATTCGCCTCCCTCCAATCCTCCAGTACCATTCCCGTGGACAACGAGGACATAAAGATTCTAGCCAGAGGCTCAGCAATCTCTTTCTTCACCTTACGGAACAGCCTGGGGACAATTCCGTCAGTCCCCGGGGATTTATCCGTCCTAATGTATTTTAACAACCCCGACACCTACTCTCCCTTAATAACAACATGCTCCAGAACATCAACCTCACTCATATTGTCCTCACCATCAGCAAGTTCCCTCTCATTGGTGAATACCGAAGAAAAGTATTCATTGAGGACCTTGCTCACTTCCACAGCCTCCAGGCATATTTTCCCACCTTTATCTCTAATCGGTCCTACCTTCACTCCTGTCATCCTTTTGTTCTTCACATAATTGAAGAATGCCTTGGGGTTTTCCTTTACCCTACTCGCCAAGGCCTTCTCATGCCCCCTTCTTGCTCTTCTCAGCCCCTTATTAAGCTCCTTTCTTGCTTCCCTATATTCCTCTATAGACCCATCTGATCCTTGCTTCCTAAACCTCATGTATGCTGCCTTCTTCCACCTGACTAGATTTTCCACCTCACTTGTCACCCATGGTTCCTTCACCCTACCATTCTTTATCTTCCTCACTGGGATAAATTTATCCCTAACATCCTGCAAGAGATCTCTAAATATCGACCACATGTCCATAGTACATTTCCCTGCAAAAACATCATCCCAATTCACACCCACAAGTTCTAGCCTTATAGCCTCACAATTTGCTCTTCCCCAATTAAAAATTTTCTTGACCTCTTTGATTCTATCCTTCTCCATGATAATGCTAAAGGCCAGGGAGCAGTGGTCACTGTCCCCCAGATGCTCACCCACTGAGAGATCTGTGACCTGACCCGGTTCATTACCTAGTACTAGATCTAGTATGGCATCCCCCCTAGTCAGCCTGTCAACATACTGTGACAGAAATCCGTTCTGGACATACTTAACAAACCCTGCCCCATCTAAACCCTTGGAACTAATCAGGTGCCAATCAATATTAGGGAAGATAAAGTCACTGATGGTAACAACCCTGTTATTTTTGCACCTTTCCAAAATCTGCCTCCCAATCTGCTCCTCTGTATCTCTGCTGCTACCAGGGGGCCTATAGAATACTCTCAATAGAGTAACTGCTCCCTTCCTGTTCCTGACTTCCACCCATACTGATTCAAAAGAGGATCCTGCTATAGTACCCACCCTTTCTGTAGCTGTAATATTATCCCTGACCAGTAATGCCACCCCTCCTCCCCTTTCCCCCCCCCTCTCTATCCCTTTTAAAGCACTGAAATCTGGGAATATTGAGAATCCATTCCTGCCCTGGTGCCAGCCAAGTCTCTGTAATGGCCACTACATCATAATTCCATGTATGTATCCAGGCTCTCAGTTCATCTCCTTTGTTCTTGATGCTTCTTGCATTGAGGTGCACACACTTTAGACCTTCTACCTTACTGTCTTTACACCGTTTATTCTGTTTCTCTTTCCTCAAAGCCTCTTTATATATTAGATCTGGCTTTACTCCATGCACTTCTTTCACTGCTCTATCGCTCCAGGTCCCATCCCCCTTGCAAATTAATTTAAACTCTTCCAAATCATGGTAACAAACCAACCTGCAATGATATTGCTCCCCCTTGAGTTCAGGTGCAACCCATCAGATCTGTACAGGTCCCACCTTCCCCGGAAGAGATCCCAATGATCCAAAAATCTAAAACCCTGCTCCCTGCACCAACTCCTCAACCACTTATTCAACTGCCATCTCCTCCAATTCTTACCATCACTGTCACGTAGCACTGGCAGCAATCCTGAGAATGCCACCCTTGAGGTCCTGTTCTTCAGCCTTCTGCCTAGTTCCCAAAACTCACACTTCAGGATCTCATCCCCCTTCCTGCCTATGTCGTTGGTACCAACATGTTTCACGACTTCTGGTTGACATGAAGATAGACATGAAGGAAGGAGAGGTGGGGTGGCGTTGCTAGTTAAAGAAGAGATTAACGCAATAGAAAGGAAGGACATAAGCCGGGAAGATGTGGAATCGATATGGGTAGACATGAAGGAAGGGGAGGTGGGGTGGCGTTGCTGGTTAAAGAAGAGATTAACGCAATAGAAAGGAAGGACATAAGCCGGGAAGATGTGGAATCGATATGGGTAGAGCTGTGTAACACTAAGGGGCAGAAGACGCTGGTGGGAGTTGTGTACAGGCCACCTAACAGTAGTAGTGAGGTCGGAGATGGTATTAAACAGGAAATTATAAATGTGTGCAATAAAGGAACAGCAGTTATAATGGGTGACTTCAATCTACATGTAGATTGGGTGAACCAAATTGGTAAAGGTGCTGAGGAAGAGGATTTCTTGGAATGTATGTGGGATGGTTTTTTGAACCAACATGTCGAGGAACCAACTAGAGAGCAGGCTATTCTGGACTGGGTTTTGAGCAATGAGGAAGGGTTAATTAGCAATCTTGTTGTGAGAGGCCCCTTGGGTAAGAGTGACCATAATATGGTGGAATTCTTCATTAAGATGGAGAGTGACATAGTTAATTCAGAAACAAAGGTTCTGAACTTAAAGAGGGGTAACTTTGAAGGTATGAGACGTGAATTAGCTAAGATAGACTGGCAAATGACACTTAAAGGATTGACGGTGGATATGCAATGGCAAGCATTTAAAGGTTGCATGGATGAACTACAACAATTGTTCATCCCAGTTTGGCAAAAGAATAAATCAAGGAAGGTAGTGCACCCGTGGCTGACAAGAGAAATCAGGGATAGTATCAATTCCAAAGAAGAAGCATACAAATTAGGCAGAGAAAGTGGCTCACCTGAGGACTGGGAGAAATTCAGAGTTCAGCAGAGGAGGACAAAGGGCTTAATTAGGAAGGGGAAAAAAGATAATGAGAGAAAACTGGCAGGGAACATAAAAGCTGACTGTAAAAGCTTTTATAGATATCTGAAAAGGAAAAGACTGGTAAAGACAAATGTAGGTCCCCTACAGACAGAAACAGGTGAATTGATTATGGGGAGCAAGGACATGGCAGACCAATTGAATAATTACTTTGGTTCTGTCTTCACTAAGGAGGACATAAATAATCTTCCAGAAATAGTAGGGGACAGAGGGTCCAGTGAGATGGAGGAACTGAGCGAAATACATGTTAGTAGGGAAGTGGTGTTAGGTAAATTGAAGGGATTGAAGGCAGATAAATCCCCAGGGCCAGATGGTCTGCATCCTAGAGTGCTTAAGGAAGTAGCCCAAGAAATAGTGGATGCATTAGTGATAATTTTTCAAAACTCGTTAGATTCTGGACTAGTTCCTGAGGATTGGAGGGTGGCTAATGTAACCCCACTTTTTAAAAAAGGAGGGAGAGAGAAACTGGGGAATTATAGACCGGTTAGCCTAACGTCGGTGGTGGGGAAACTGCTAGAGTCAGTTATCAAAGATGTGATAACAGCACATTTGGAAAGCGGTGAAATGATCGGACAAAGTCAGCATGGATTTGTGAAAGGAAAATCATGTCTGACGAATCTCATAGAATTTTTTGAGGATGTAACTAGTAGAGTGGATAGGGGAGAACCAGTGGATGTGGTATATTTGGATTTTCAGAAGTCTTTTGACAAGGTCCCACACAGGAGATTAGTGTGCAAACTTAAAGCACACGGTATTGGGGGTAAGGTATTGATGTGGATGGAGAATTGGTTAGCAGACAGGAAGCAAAGAGTGGGAATAAACGGGACCTTTTCAGAATGGCAGGCGGTGACTAGTGGGGTACCGCAAGGCTCAGTGCTGGGACCCCAGTTGTTTACAATATATATTAATGACTTGGATGAGGGAATTAATTTAAATGCAGCATCTCCAAGTTTGCGGATGACACGAAGCTGGATGGCAGTATTAGCTGTGAGGAGGATGCTAAGAGGATGCAGAGTGACTTGGATAGGTTGGGTGAGTGGGCAAATTCATGGCAGATGCAATTTAATGTGGATAAATGTGAAGTTATCCACTTTGGTGGCAAAAATAGGAAAACAGATTATTATCTGAATGGTGGCCGATTAGGAAAAGGGGAGGTGCAACGAGACCTGGGTGTCATTATACACCAGTCATTGAAAGTGGGCATGCAGGTACAGCAGGTGGTGAAAAAGGCGAATGGTATGCTGGCATTTATAGCGAGAGGATTCGAGTACAGGAGCAGGGAGGTACTACTGCAGTTGTATAAGGCCTTGGTGAGACCACACCTGGAGTATTGTGCGCAGTTTTGGTTCCCTAATCTGAGGAAAGACATCCTTGCCATAGAGGGAGTACAAAGAAGGTTCACCAGATTGATTCCTGGGATGGCAGGACTTTCATATGAAGAAAGACTGGATGAACTGGGCTTGTACTCGTTGGAATTTAGAAGATTGAGGGGGGATCTGATTGAAACGTATAAAATCCTAAAGGGATTGGACAGGCTAGATGCAGGAAGATTGTTCCCGATGTTGGGGAAGTCCAGAACAAGGGGTCACAGTTTGAGGATAAAGGGGAAGCCTTTTAGGACCGAGATTAGGAAAAACTTCTTCACACAGAGAGTGGTGAATCTGTGGAATTCTCTGCCACAGGAAACAGTTGAGGCCAGTTCATTGGCTATATTTAAGAGGGAGTTAGATATGGCCCTTGTGGCTACGGGGATCAGGGGGTATGGAGGGAAGGCTGGGGCGGGGTTCTGAGTTGGATGATCAGCCATGACATAATAAATGGCGGTGCAGGCTCGAAGGGCCAAATGGCCTACTCCTGCACCTATTTTCTATGTTTATGTTTCTATGTTTCCTTCTCGTACCAGGATGTCGTGCACCTGGTCAGAGGCATACCAGACCATGGCACCCAGGAGGCAACAAACCATGCGGGTGTCCTTATCACATGCACAAAATCTCCTGTCTGCTCCCCTGACTATAGAGTCTCCAATGACAACAGCTCTCCTCTTCTCCGTCCCACCCTTCTGCACCACAGAGTCAGACTCAGTGCCAGAGGCCCTACCACCGTGGCTCACACCTGGTTGGTCGTCCCCAGGTCGTATCCAGGATGGTAAATTCATTATTCGGGGAATGGCTACGGGGTGCTCTGCACTACCTGTCTACTCAACTTCACTTTCCCCCCTCTGACTGTCACCCAACGACCTGCTTCCGACAGCCAAGGCGTGACTACATCCCTGTAGCTCTCATCTATGACTGCCTCATTCTCCCTTATGAGTCGAAGGTCATCCAGCTGCTGCTCCAGATTCCTTACACGGTCTTCCAGATCACCCAGCCGCATGCACTTCTGCAAGATGTGACTCTGCGGGAGAGGGGCGTTCCCCCAAGACTGCCACATCTCACATGAGAGGCACATCACTGTCTCAGGAGGCATTGTAAAGACTAACTGCAAGCAAGCTTGTCCTCGGCCTCTTCTCGTCAAAGCCTCAAAGCTCCACTCCTTCACTGGCCCACTCACTCACTGGCCGCTTTCCACAGGCCACTGTGCTTGAGCTACCCCTCTATTTATCTGTTGGAGCTTTTCAAAATGCTTGGTCACCTGACTTCGATCGCCCAATCAGCTGCTTTCTGCTGAGTCTGAGCTATTCAAAACTTGATTGTCTAATCAACGGCTTTCTGCTGATCTATTCAAGTCTTGATTGACGTGATTGCACAGCCCAACTGCCAAAACCACCAGAATCTCTCCAGTCAAAGCCTCAAAGCTCCACTCCTTCACTGGTCCACTCACTCTCTGGCCGCTTTCATATGCTAGTCCTATTGAAATGAATGCTAACGTTGCCTTCCTTACGATCAAGACAACCTGCAAGTTAACTTCTAAAGAATCCTACATGAGGACTCACAAGTCCCTTTGCACCACCAATTTCTGAATTTGTTCCAGTTTAGAAAAGTGTCTACGTCTTTATTCCTTCTACATGGCCATACACCTAATGACCTTCTACATGACCATTCTCCTCATCTGTCCATGTCCTACTGCATACTCCCTACTTCCTCAAAACTACCTGCCCTATGCCTTGTATTAAGATGTCCTGCTGGTTTTGAGTCACTCAAAGTGATCCTAGAATTATGGATTATAAGACCATATCATCATCATCATCAGCGATCACTCGTAGTTGAGTATAATTCTTCTCCTGGCCATTGACCTGGTCACTTGTGGAATTTGAGCTGACTGAGGAGACCGATCCGTGATCCACAAGTCCCATTGAAATGTTGGCAGGAGTGGATCATTGAGGTGGTGGTGGATATAGCTTGCTGGGTCTTTCCCAGTTTCTTCTTACGATAAAGCTGTTTAGTCTCGTAGCATGGTGGAGGTATTCTTCAAGCTTGCAGTCCCCTCATAGGCAGTCCTTCTTCTGCTTTTCCTATCTTGTGCTAATTTCTGCCGACCATTAGGTTAATGTGGCACTTCCTCAGGTGGGGGTTGATATTGTCTTTGTAGGCTTTTTCTGTCCTTCAGGAGTGAACTTTGCATCCTTGAGTTGGTCGAACAGGAGTTGTTTAGGGAGGCGGCATTCAGTCATACAGATGATGTGACCGGCCCATCGCAATTGGTGCTGAGCCACGTTTGTGGCTGTGCAGTTTATGTTAGCTTCCTCCAGGATGCTGGAGTTAGTACGCCTGTTCTTCCATCTAACTCTCAGAATCTGTCGGAGGCATCTTTGATGGTAAGCTTCCAGGGATTTTATGTGCCTACTGTATGTTGACCATAACTCTGCTCCATATAGCAAGGAGGAGAAGACCATAGATTCATAGACCAGAAGCTTAATGTTGGTCTTGATATCCCAATGTTCAAAAACCCTCTTCCTCAGCCTGGCAGAAACTCCATTCGCATAGCCTATTCTGTGGTTTATTTCCAGGTCAGTGTTGGCCCTTGAAGAAAGAAGGCTGCCAAAATATGGGAAATGATCAGTGTTCTCCAGAGGGATGTTGTCAATTTGGATGGTTGGAAGTTTAAGAGCTTGATCTGTAGCAGGTTGGTGCAGAACTTGGGTTTTCTTGATGTTTAGATCAAGTTCCAGGAGCTTGTATACCCTGGCGAAAGCATTCATTATGCATTGCAGATCCTCCTCAGAGTGAGCTACGAAGGCGTTGTCATCTGTACATTGGAGCTCCATGATGGAAGTAGTTGACACCTTTCTCTTTGCCTTGAACCTGTTAAGGATAAAAAGCCCCCATCTGTCCTATACAGAATCTGGATTCCTTATGGGAGGTTTTGGCCTGTGAGGTGAAGCATGGTTGCAATGAAAACGACAAAAAGACTTAGGGCAATGATGCACTCCTGTTTGACCCCAGTCTCAAGCTATTGCTGATGACTGTTGCAGTCATATCATTGTGTAAGAGCTGTAGGATATTGAGGTATTTCTCTAAGCACCCAATTTTGGACAGTACTTGCCAAAGGGCAGGATGATTTACAGAGTCAAATGTTTTTGTAATGTCTATAAAGGCCATCCAGACTGGCAGATTTTTTCCCCAGGCTTTCTGCTGCAATTGGCGTGCTGTAAATATCATGTCAGATGTTCCTCTGGCTGGACAGAAGCCACACTGAGACTCAGGCAGAAGGTTTTCTGCGAGAGGTGAAAGCCAGTCACATAAAATTTGGATGAGTACCTTTCCTGTTGTAGAGATGAGGTAGAGGGGCTTGTGTGATCCTGAGAACCTGGAAGCAATGCCATCTGGAGCTTAGCTCCTGGTAGGGTGACACATGGTGGTAAGGTCAAGGGGGAGGATCCAGATGAAGCACGGTCCAACCAAAACCTCAATGGATGAGCAGGTGGAAGGTGCTGGTATATTAGAGTCTCTGGATCACCACAATGGCTGCGAAGGTGAAGGAAGGCTGCAGCAGAAGAGGGCCCCCCATCGTCTTGATCTCCATGCCATTGGATTCTGGATCTTTCTTTGTAAAGGATCATGTGGTGGCTGCTTGTGCATCAGTCTCCTCATGTCGAAAGACCTCATGCAGAGGCATTTCTCATGGTTTGGTAATCCGAACAACAGGCTTGGATAAAGCCCTGTGTCCATAAGACCATAAGACCATAAGACAAAGGAAAAGAAGTCGGCCATTCGGCCCATCAAGTCTGCTCCGTTATTTTATCATGAGCTGATCCATTCTCCCATTTAGTCCCACTCCCCCGCCTTCTCACCATAAGCTTTGACGCCCTGGCTACTCAGATACCTATCAATCTCTGCCTTAAATACACCCAATGACTTGGCCTCCACTGCTGCCCGTGGCAACAAATTCCATAGATTCACCACCCTCTGGCTAAAAAAATTTCTTTGCATCTCTGTTCTGAATGGGTGCCCTTCAATCCTTAAGTCATGTCCTCTCGTATAAACTCCCCCATCATGGGAAGCAACTTTGCCACATCCACCCTGTCCATGCCTTTCAACATTCGAAATGTTTCTATGAGGTTCCCCTTCATTCTTCTAAACTCCAAGGAATACAGTCCAAGAGCTGACAAACGTTCCTCATATGTTAACCCTCTCATTCCCAGAATCATTCTAGTGAATCTTCTTTGTACCCTCTCTAACAACATCTTAAATGAGGAGACCAAAACTGCCCACAGTACTACAGGTGAGGTCTTACCGGCGCCTTATAGAGCCTCAACATCACATCCCTGCTCCTATACTCTATTCCTCTAGAAATGAATGCCAACATTGCATTTGCCTTCTTCACTACCGACTCAACCTGGGGTTAACCTTAAGGGTATCCTGCACAAGGACTCCCAAGTCCCGTTGCATCTCAGAACTTTGAATTCTCTCCCCATTTAAATAATAGTCTGCCCATTTATTTCTTCTGCCAAAGTGCATAACCATACACTTTCCAACATTGTATTTCATTTGCCACTTCTTTGCCCTTTCTTCCAATCTATCCAAGTCTCTCTTCAGACTCTCTGTTTCCTCAGCACTACCGACCCCTCCACCTATCTTTGTATCATCAGCAAACTTAGCCACAAAGCCATCTATTCCATAATCTAAATCGTTGATATACAACATAAAAAAAAGCAGCCCCAGCAATGATCCCTGTGTAACACCACTGGTAATCAGCAGCCAACCAGAATAGGATCCCTTTATTCCCACTCTCTGTTCCTTGCCAATCAGCCAATGCCCTATCCACATATGTAACTTTCCCGTAATTCCATGGGCTCTTATCTTGTTTAGTAACCTCATGTGTGGCACCTTGTCAAAGGCCTTCTAAAAATCCAAAGATACAACATCCACTACATCTCCCTTGTCTAGCCTACTTGTACTTTCCTTAAAAAATTGTAATAGGTTTGTCAGACAGGATTTTCCTTTTAAGAAACCATGCTGAGTTCTGCCTATCTTGTCATATGCTTCCAGGTACTCCGTAACCTCATCCTTGACAATCGACTCCAACAACTTCCCAACCACCAGTGTCAAGCTAACAGGTCTATAATTTCCTTTTTGTTTCCTTACCCACTTCTTAAATAGCACAGTGACATTTGCAATCTTCCACTCCTCCGGAACCATGCCAGAATCTATCGACTTTTGAAAGATCATCGCTCATGTCGCTGCAATCTCCACAGCTACTTCCTTCAGAACACGAGGGTGTATTCTATCTGGTCCAGGACATTTATCTACCTTTAGACTACTCAGCTTCCTGAATACTTTTCTCTGTCGCAATTGTGACTGCGCATACTTCTCTTCTCTGCCACCCTTGAGTGTCCGGTATACTGCTGATGTCGTCCTCAGTGATGCAAGATACTCATTCAGTCCCACTGCCATCTCCTTATCTCCCATTACAATTTCTCCAGCATCATTTTCTATCGGTCCTATATCTACTCTCACCTGTGTTTTACTCTTTATATACTTGAAAAAGCCTTTAGTATCCTCTTTGATATTATTTGCTAGCTTCCTTTCATAGTTCATCTTTTCCCTCTTAATGACCTTCTTAGTTTTCTTTTGTAAGGTTTTAAAAACTTCCCAATCCTCTGTCTCCCCACTAATTTTTGCTTCCTTGTATGCCCTCTCCTTTGCTTTGACTTCTCTTGTTAGTCACGGTTGCATCCTTTTTCCATTCGAAAATTTCTTCTTTTTTGGAATATACCTGTCTTGCATCTCCCTCACTTCTCGCATAAACTCCAGCCACTGCTGCTTTGCCATCCTTCCCGCCAGTGTCCCTTTCTAGTTAACTTTGGCCAGTTCCTCTCTCATGCCACTATAATTTCCTTTACTCCACTGAAATACCGACACATCGGATTTCGGCTTCTCGTTTTCAAATTTCACAGTGAATTCAATCATGTTATGATCACTGCCTCCTAAGGGTTCCTTCACCTCAATCTCTCTAATCACCTCCGATTCATTACACAATACCCAATCCAGTACAGCCGATCCCCTGGTGGGCTCAAAAACAAGCTGTTCTAAAAAGCCATCTCGCAGACGTTCTACAACTTCTCTCTCTTGACATCCAGTGCCGACTTGATTTTCCCAATCCACTTGCATGTTAAACTCCCCTACAATTATCATAATACTGCCCTTCTGACAAGCCTTTTCTATTTACTGCTGTTATTTGTAATCCACATCACTGCAGCTGTTTGGAGGCCTATATATAACTGCCATCAGGGTCCTTTTACCCCTGCGATTTCTCAGCTCAACCCATAAAGATTCTGCACCTTCTGATTCTATGTCACCTGTTTCTAATGATTTAATATCATTTCTTACCAATAAAGCCACGCCTCCCCCTCTGCCTACCTTCCTATCCTTCCGATACACCGTGTATCCTTGGACGTCATGCCCTCTTCTCTGTCACTGCTGCAGGACTTCCAGAGGCCACATCTGAAACTGACCTTGGTTCATGATGTGGGTTGGAGTGCTGTCAAAACCGTACAAAGATACTGAGTTTCAAAAACTGACAGTGAATCAAATATTTTATTTTAGCTTTATTTATTTGCTTTTTGCACATACAATTTAATTTAAAATGTTGAAGAAAAGGAACTATGATAAAAACTAGATATTATATGCTTTCACTTCTGTTAATAAATTTGACAGGACACAAGAGCCACAGTATTTTCTGTGTGGAAGAATTCTTCTGACCAGAAATGTGAAAGAACATCTCACGTCTGTTCATCCTGAAACTGCATCTAAAGATGCAGGTATTCTTCATGAGAAGAAGGCTCAATTTGAAACATTGGGACATTTCCAAAACTTGGATTTGCCATTTCACGAAAACCTTTCCTATAAGATTGCTTACCAGTTTGCCATACAAAAGAAACCTGCACTATTGGAGAGACTTTAGTAAAACCATGTGCACTGGAAATGATCAAGCTGGTTTGTGGACTGGAGCAAATGTAAAAACTAGAAGAAGTTCCTTATCAAGTAATGTGATATGTTCAAGAGTAGTTGATACTTCTTTCAATAATTTGAAACAGGTTATTGAGGAATTGGCAGCCTCGCAATTCCCACTCAGTATGCAACTGGATCACATTAACAAAAATTAAATCACATATGTTTGAGATCTAACTTATTCGCTTTTCACAGGATTACAGGCAAAACCAACATTTTTTGTCCATCTGTAACTGGCTCTATCATGAAGAGTTAATCAGATTTCTCTGGATCTTTATTGACTTACAGATCAGAACAAGTAAAGTTCAAAGTTCAAAGTAAATTTATTAACAAAGTACGTATATGTCACCATATACTATCCCGAGATTAATTTTCTTGCAGGCATTTACAGTAGAACGAAGAAGTACAATAGAATCAATGAAAATCTACACACAAACGTATACATACCAACAAACAATGTGAAAATGAATACAAGCTGGAAATACACAAAAAACAATAATAATAAACAAACAAATAAATAATTACTGAGAACATGAGTTTCAAAGTCCATGAAAATGAGTCAATAGATTGTAGAATCAGTGTTAAGGTATTTTGTTCCAAATGACACTTGTGGAGCAGGATGGTTTAAGAATGATTGAGCTGATTATGAACACTGGTGTTTGGTTATTGTTAGGTTCTGTTGATACATTTCACCTTCAAGAATACTGCATTTACTGCCAGTCACAGAATGCGAGGAGTCTGAAAACTTGCACTCATTCCGCAATCATACTTGTTTTACTTGTACACAAAGGGAACAGCCTTGTCCCTGTCACCAAACTGTTCTGATGTCTGAACAAATAAATGCCTTTTTAATACAGAAATGTACTAGTTGAATAGATTGTGCACTTCTGAATCCCATGATTTATATGCTTAATTATCAATCATAAAGCATATTTCAGGTATTAATAACCAATTAAGTTTATGTGTTCAAGGCCAATAATGCTTGAGAATTAACAAAACAACTGCCCAATAGTAAGCCATAAACACAAAAAAAAGTCTGTGGTACTGGAATTCCAAAGCTACGCACACAAAATGCTGGGGGATCACTGCAGGTCAGGTCAGGAAATGAATAGATAGATGACATTTTGGGCCGAAACCCTTCTTCAGGTCTGAGAAGGAAGAAGGAAGATGCCAGAATAAAAAGGTGGGTGAGTAGCGGAAGGAGGCTAGCTGGCGGGTGACAGGTGAAGCCAGGTGGGTGGGAAAGGTCAAAGACTGAACAAGAAGGAATCTGATAGGAGAGGAGAGTGGACCATGGGAGAAAGAGGAGGAGGGAATCCAGGGGAAGGGAGAAGAGGTAAAAGAGGGAGAAGAGGGGAGGGGAGGTTGTTTACCGGAAGGATGGATGCTACCTGGTGGGAATATGAGGTGTTGCACCTTCAAGTGAGAAAAGTAAGTGTTGCCCTAAAATCTTTTGTTTGCTGCTTTACCTTGTCTTGGTGTTCGTGGTGACCATGACTCCCAGGCTTGAACATAAAGGCTATACAAAGGAGAGTTAGGCTTTCAAGGGGCCTATTCAACCTGGATGACTGCACTGTGCCTGCTTAGTGTCTTTGTCACTTTGTCATCATGATTCTTGACTTTCTGAACTTACATTCTCATAAAAGGATGTACAAAGGGAAGTCCAGTTCCCAAACATTTGGCTCAGCTTGAGACTATACAATGTCTGCACTCCATTCTGTTGGCACACCATTTTAATCCTTGTCTTGCTACAACATCTACAATACAAGCCCTCCCCAGACAATGGCAGGGCTACATTGCTACAAACTCTTTGTAACTCAGTCAGTACTCAAGGTAGAAATACAGCCAATAACTGAGTTCGTAGGAAATGGCTTCAGGCTCGCAACAGCCTACAAATGCCTCCTGTCAGTCTCCCAAATGCATGTTTATAGCCATGGGATACAAATAAGTGTCACATCCTAAGGAAGATCTGTATTTTTCTTTGTTAGGTCTGTGTACACTTCTGAACGTGCTCAAAATCATGGGTGAGCTTTTGTAGAAAATAACATTCGTTCCACATTGTGCTTTAGTGAGGCTGCCTGATCAAGCACATATATCACAGTCTTGTCAGACTCTGGTATGAACAAACTGGAAGTGCAGTTTAATGAACACTTTTTAAATGTTCTGTCCAGAATGTACTTTAGCTGTTTTAATCCAGCATTTTATCCTGCATTAATCCAGTTCACGTGTTCTGTTCACAACTGAATCGGCCTACCAGTTATATATATATATATATATATATATATATATATATATATGCCTAAGACTTTTGCACTGTACTGCCATATATAGGGAAGTGCGTTTTGACACACAAGGCAAAACTCAAACAAAATAATTGAATAATTGAGCAGTATTGCATAAACCTGAGACAATTTACTACAAACTATGTCTTTCCATTCTTAAGTAGGAGCTGTTAACAAAACTTATGGAAGAAGTCTTAGAAAAACAACTTGGACGGAAACATTATGAGAATGAAAAGAACTGTTGATTCTGGAAATCTGAAGTAAAAACATTACTCAGCAAGCCAGAGAGCATATGTGGAGAGAGAAATAGTTAATGCTTCTAGTGAAAGCCCACAATCATACCCATGAAAGGGAAGAAATGAGTGTGTTTTAAGCCACAGAGAGATGGGGCGAGTGGTAGTGGGAGAAAGGGGTGTTTGCTGGAACTGTGCAGATAGAAAGATCAATGAACCTTCTGAAATGTGGGTGGTAAAATGTTAATTTAAAAATTATTTTCCAATTTGCATTTCTTGATGCATGCACGATTGATGTGATTTTCTGCTATGGAAATTGGTAAACTGGTGAATAGGCTTATTATTACACATGTACGAGGTACAGTGAAAAATCTGCCTTGCAAACCGCAATGCAACTCAATTCATTACAGCAGTGCATTAAGGTAGTACCAGGTAAAACATCAAAAGGATGCGGAATAAAGTGTTAGAGTTATAGAGAAAGTGAAGTGCAGGTAGACAATGAGATGCAAAGTAAAATCTAAGTATATTATGAGGTCAGGGTTTGCAATATTGACTGTTTTCTAGGAGCACAACAAATCATAACTCAGGAGTCTCCTGCATATTTCTGTATGGATGGAATCTACATAATAATTTCAGGGATAACTCATTCTTCACTGAAAGCAAGAGTTGAAAAATTACCCAGACAATGGCTTCCTCTGTAATAGAGAGCAGGGGGAAACTTTTGTAGGTACTATAGTTGATTTTGGCTTCTTTCCAGAGATGGTCATAATCACAACATCTCCAAGGTACCCCAGCATGCCTTTCTCTTGTTGCATGTGAGAGATGTGGCTCTAACCTTGTGTCCTCCATCAAGGTTTAGAACTTCCTCAGGTTACTATCCTGAGACCCTGTTCTTTTTGTGGCTGAAGGGCCTCTATTGTTCTCCATATGAATGGCCTTTATATCTTATTGTTGACCTTTGATCATGACAAAACTTGTCAAGGCAGTTTGTGAGGTAATTATATCAAAGATGATCACATCAAGAACAGACACCACACACACTATCTGTTCTCCAGGTTTATCTGTATCTTCTGGTGTTGCTGCTGCTTTTCCTGTAAGGCATTGTGTAGCATATCTAATCTAAGAATTGCTCCTTTTCATTTAATTAACTCTCAGACATCAGGAACATTCTCATCAAATTGGCCGAAGTGTTTTTTGGTACATGCCAAATAACTATGGCAGACTTCAGATGGCTACATCCTTTGGTTATGCTGTAGCTCCTGCTAGCTGGTAGTAATTGGGCTGTTTGCGATGCTCCATTTGAAAAGAGCTATCTTTGTGAGTTCTTGAGAACTTCAACATTTTTTTTGGCACCGTTCCATTGTTTGCAGGCAGGCTGTTGAAGAAAACAATGTAGATTAGTTGGTTGTCAGTTTCTGGTTTGGTATAAGTGGTGACAGCTTTGCAGTCTCTTGTTTGATAGTAGCATAATCTAATGGATGCCAGAGACTGGATTGTCGAACTTTGTGCGTGTTTCTTTGACAAAACAGTGTATTATCTATGACAAAACTCTTGCCAAGCTTTTTGTTCAGGAGGAAAACTCCAAATGAGTTAGCTTTCCTGCTCACTTCTTGCCAATCGCACTCCTTTTTGCAGTTTCTAGTAAACTCTGCAGTGATGCTGCACCAACAGAACAAGATTTGAACATTGTTCTTTAAAAAGACAATTACACCAATCTCAGACCTTCTGTAGTCACATAATTGGCATTACTCATGAACATCATCAAGGGATAATGAAAGCCAAGCAATTGTTGAGGTGAAAGGTATAATTTCCATGAATTTTCTTGAGGACAAAATCAAGCATGTCAAGTAATCATGCAATCTACATATAAAAAAATGTGCTCTATATTTGCCTTGGGGTTAATGTTAGAGATGGCTTTTCAGATCAACAGGGACATGTTCGGCACAGCTTTGTGGGGCAAAGGGCCTGTATTGTGCTCTAGGTTTTCTGTTTCTACGTTTCTATGTCTAAATTCATTTCAAGTGTTTCAATTCAATATCGGAGAATCTGTACATGTATGCAACCTGAAACTCTTACTCTTCACAGATGTCTATGAAACAAGAAACCCTATAGAATGAACGATAGAAAGATCAAAACCCTGAAGATCCTCCTCCCCTGTCCCTCATGTCAATGAGTGTAGTAGGTAGTCCACTGTAGATATTGCTTATTCTTCTTCTGTAAGGATGACTATCCAACAGCTTGCTTTTTGCAGGGCTGTTTGCAATGCTCCATTTGTCCCACAAAATAGTAGATGTAGATCACAGACCACTGAAAGCTTGGACAGTTTTCTCTGGAGTGACTGCAGGAAGATCTGATCGAAATTTATAAGATTATACTTTATACTTTATTGTGGCCAAACAATTGATACTAGAGTGTACAATCATCATAGTGATATTTGATTCTGTGCTTTCCACTCCCTGGATTACAAATCGATAGTAAATATTAAAAATTATAAATCATAAATTATAAATTTATAAATCATAAACAGAAAATAGAAAAATGGAAAGTAAGGTAGTGCAAAAAAACCGAGAGGCAGGTCCGGATATTTGAAGGGTACGTCCCAGATCCGGGTCAGGATCCGTTTAGCAGTCTTATCACAGTTGGAAAGAAGCTGTTCCCAAATCTGGTCGTACGAGTCTTCAAGCTTCTGAGCCTTCTCCTGGAGGGAAGAGGGACGAAAAGTTGTGTTGGCTCGGTGGGTTGTGTCCTTGAAAATCCTGGCAGCACTGCTCCGACAGCGTGCGGTGTAAAGTGAGTCCAAGGACGGAAGATTGGTTTGTGTGATGTGCTGCGCCATGTTCACGATCTTCTGCAGCTTCTTTCGGTCTTAGACAGGACAACTTCCATACCAGGTTGTGATGCACCCTAGAAGAATGCTTTCTCCGGTGCATCTATAAAAATTAGTGAGGGTTTTAGGGGACAGGCCAAATGTCTTTAGTTTTCTCAGGAAGTAAAGGCGCTGGTGGGCCTTCTTGGCAGTGGACTCTGCTTGGTTGGACCAAATCAGGTCATTTGTGATATTGACCCTGAGGAACTTAAAGCTTTTGACCTGTTCCACTTGTGCACTACTGATGTAAATTGGATCATGCAGTCCGTTACTCATTCTGAAGTCAACAACCCATTCCTTCGTCTTGCTGAGGTTGAAGAATAGGTTATTGTCTTCGCACCATGCCACCAGGTTCTTAATTTTCCTTTCTGTACTCAAACTCATCATTACCTGAGATACGGCCTACAATTGCTGAGTCATCAGCAAACCTATATATTGAGTTTAACGGAAACTTGGTTACACAATCAATGGTGTACAGTGAGTACAGCAGGGGGCTGAGTACACAGCCTTGTGGGGCACCGGTGCTCAGAGTGATTGTAGAGGAGAGCTTGTCCCCTATTTTTACAGCCCGGGTGCTGTCTGTGAGGAAGTTGAAGATCCAGCTGCAGATTTGCGTGCTAAGGCCCAGGTTCCGGAGCTTAGGAATCAGTTTATTTGGAATGATGGTATTAAAGACAGAGCTGTAGTCAATGAAAAGGAGTCTTACGTATGCGCCTTTATCCTCCAGGTGTTCTAAGGAGGAATGTAGGGCCAGAGAGATGGCATCTGCCGTTGACCTGTTGCTCCTGTAGGCGAATTGCAATTGAGATGCATAACTAGAGTAGACTGCCAATACCTTTCTCCCAGGTTTCAAATGTCTAATACTAGAGGGCATGCTTTGAAGTGAGAGAGGGAGTAAGTTCAAAGGAGATGTAGAGTGCAGGTTTTTACACAGAGATTGGTGGTTGTCTGGAATGTGCTGTGATAGTTGTGGAGGCAAATACAATAGAGGTGTTTAAGAAGCTGTTAGATTGGCACGTGAATATGCAGAGCAACACACCAGTCCTGATGAAGACTTGGCACAAAACATTGACTGCTTATTCCTCTCCATAGATACTGCCTGACTGCTGAGTTCCTCCAGTATGTGTTGCTCTGGATTTTCAGCATCTGCCAAATCTCTTGTGTTTATGAATATGCAGAGAATGGAGGTATATTGGCACTGTGTGGGTAGAAGGGATTAGCTTAATTAAACATTTAAATACTAGTTTAATTAGTTTGTTGCTACATTGTGGGCCAAAGGCCAGCTCCTGAGTTCCAATATGCATATGTTCTACGTTTAAAGCGATAATATTAGGAAGTTTGCATTCTCCTTAAATGTCAAATGACACGATCAAATCTTGTTTGTTGCAAGCCAACACTTGAGAAAATCATCTATAAAGCTCATCGCAAAGGAAAGTCACTGAAATAGTAATCAGATCAATTCAAAGACAGGAATCAACTACACTTGCATTTGTGCACAACCCAAGTTGGCAAGAGATAATCAAAAGCTACCAGGAAAATTATTGGAAAGAGACCAGTGAAATACAAGCAACTGTTTGAACTTAGAACTCTTGTGTAAACATGATGAACAAAGAGCCAAGTGAGAACCTCCTAGCAGCAGTCTTTTGAATTTGTTGCCACAACGATCAGAGCATTACACTATTCATAAAGTGTGGTATGTGAGCACATCATTTTTTCCAAGCGATCCACACACCATAATTCAGAAATGGATATTGTCAAGGTTCAAGAAGAAACTGAGCAACTTCACTTGATGCAGTATTAAATGCCTTCACCTCCAGAAATCATTACTGAGAGGAAACCTTCTTCTCATCTAAGAAACTTAGTAACAAAGTGACATGATTTTATTAACAAAATGAGTGATGTATTGTTGTTTCCGAATGCTCTTTTTCAGAATATCATGCGTATTTCATTTTCTGAAAAAATCTATATGTATTTCTTCAAGATATTGTACAGTTGGGAACACGCTGATGTGGAGGAGGAGAAGATGGTGGCGCGACGCAGCACGCGCGGCTGTTCCGAATGAATATCATATGTGTTAACTAGGGGACCGTGCACAATCCAGATTTGATGGATACAGCCATGAGAAGCACGGAGGAACACCTGGAGAAACTTCTGAAATGCCCACTTCGCTGCCGCTGCTACTGTGTGATCGAGAATCTCCGGAGGGGAAGGCCCCAAATCCTTGGCTTTACCTATTGCCTCTTGCCGGGGCCGGGATCAAAGCGCTCGGCAGAGATGGTGCTCGGTGCTCGGTGTCTGAGGGCTGGTTGGAGGCTCGGAGTTATCGGACGGACTCGGAGTGGGACTGTGGTCGGATGCTTCTGGGATGCTGCATCGGCAAATTTGCGCGCTGGAGGTTTACTGTCTGTGTGAGATGATGGGACTTTCGAGAGACTTTGAGACTTTTACCGTGCCATGGTCTGTTTTTATCAAATTATGGCATTGCTTTGCACTGTTGTAACTATATGTTATAATTACGTGTTTTTTGTTAGTTTTCAAGTCGGCTTGTCATGTGTTTCTGTGTTATCATTTTGGTAAAACATTGTATCATTTCTTAACGCAGGCATTACTAACTGACAATAAAAGAGGACTGCGTGTCCTCATAATCTAATCTAATCTAATGCCTATTTTTCAGGATTGGATAATAATCAGAATCAGATTCATGTTTAACGTCACTGGCATTTGTTATGACATTTGTTGTTTTGTGGCAGCAGTACATTGCAATGCATAATAATATGGAACCCCTTTTTACCAGATGTCTCTAGGGATGTGGCTCATCAGCCCCCCGCTAACAGCCGCTAGACTCAGCGGTGAGAAAAGCACCTTTCTCAAAAACACCTTTCACTCCATGTGTCTATGGTTGGTATGACTTAGGTACCACCAAAATCTGGAAGTTGGGATATCTTGGCCACCCAAACCCCGATCAGTGCAAATACGGTGTAAATACTAACCCCATGCAATGAGCCACTGGCAAGCAATAATAAATCATACACTGCATACAATTATAAATAAAGTATATTTACAAATTTCAGCTTTATCGAATAGTTAGTAGGAAAAAGAAAATAAAAAAAATTTTAAAAGGGCCCATTACGGTTAACCCAGTCCAAATGTGCACTTAAATTGGAGCTCATCTCGAGCCTGTCTTTAACTCATACGCTGGACCCATTGTCTGTGTGGAAGCACACATCACCTTCCGAATGCCACTCGAAATCCATCTCAAGCCATTCATCTGCACATAGCAGCTTGTGCAACAGGGACGGTATTCTCAGCCATCTTTCCTCCAGTCTTCTCCCGCCTCCTGCTAAAAAGACCTCACCCCACACCAGTATCCATCACATAAACCTCTCCACCTTGCACTCTCCTGAACCTTCTCCTAATTTGACCATCCGGATTTGATGACACAACATTCCTAAGTTGAGCAACATAGCCCCTTACCTTCAGCTCACCCCAAACATGCTAAAAGCAGAACAGACTGCTCTTACAGAACTGATAAAATGAAATACCTACAGCATTTTAGTAAAAATCTTAACCAGGGTGTAACAAATAAAATAAAACTGTGAATTGCAAAAAATAGAATAATAGTTAAATTAAATATATAGTGCAAAAAAGTAGTGTGGTCGTGTTCCTGCATTCAATGTCCATCCAGAAATCGGATGGCAGAGGGGAAGAAGCTTTTCTTGAATCGTTAAGTGTTAAAGAAATAATGAAATAACGAAGTAATGTGACAATAAAGAAAGCAGATAAACTCACTTCATCTTGCAGCAGTGAACTTGTCTAATCAAACATAGCAAAGGCTAGCCAGTTGTATTTTATCATTGCCTTTTCTGAAGGTAGATTCTCATCACTTGAATTGGAGCATGCTCGTTGCCTTGGTGGTCTTCAAATTCTTCTCTATGGATTGACTGTCTAGAGTGCTCATAGATCCTGATCCTGTAATTTCATGATCATGTAACCACAACAAACACATTTATATTGAAAAATAGAGACACAGGTGAAACGGGAATCTGTGGAAACAAACAAAGCGCTGGAGGAAGTAGGCGAGCCAAGCAGCATCTTTGGAATTGAGAAAGAGGAGAGATAGCCAGTATAAAAAAGTGGAAGAAAGGGGTGGAGCATGATCTGGCAGGTGATGAGGTGTGTTAGGCAGATGAGGGTGGGGGAGGGGAGGGAAGAGTGAAAATTACGTCAGAAAATGTGAGATGGTATATGAAATATCAGCCTGCAATGAGAAAGAGTTAGTTGGTTGAATTTCAAGGGATAACGTTGGTAGAAAAATTCATAGCAAAATCTTTATTTTTATGAGTTCTGGTCGCCTCACTTATAGGAAGGACGTGGAAGCATTGGAAAAGGTACAGAGGAGATTTACCAGGATGCTGCCTGGTTTAGAGAGTATGCATTATGATCAGAGATTAAGGGAGCTAGGGCTTTACTCTTTGGAGAGAAGGAGGATGAGAGGAGACATGATAGAGGTGTACAAGATAATAAGACGAATAGATAGAGTGGATAGCCAGCGCCTCTTCCCCAGGGCACCACTGCTCAATACAAGAGGACATGGCTTTAAGGTAAGGGGTGGGAAGTTCAAAGGGGATATTAGAGGAAGGTTTTTCACACAGAGAGTGGTTGGTGCATGGAATGCACTGCCTGAGTCAATGGTGGAGGAAGATACACTAGTGAAGTTTAAGAGATTACTAGACAGGTATATGGAGGAAATTAAGGTGGAGGCTTATATGGGAGGCAGAGTTTGAGGGTCAGCACAACATTGTGGGCCGAATGGCCTGTACTGTGCTGTACTGTTCTATGTTCTATGTTCTATGAGTTCCAAATCTCATTAAAAATGATTAATAACTACTTCAAATACATAGAAACATAGAAACATAGAAATACCATTACTATCAGATGCAACACAATTTCATATCAGGTTACTTTCACAATTGATCTGGATATATGTTGTAATTGTTGATTAGTATTCCATACACAATGTTATGGGATTTATTTGGTTAACATACTGTATTACCACAGATACTTGATGAACAAAAATACAAGGATGAGAAGACATTTGTTTATGAGAGATTGGAATTGTTTTCTTTAGAGTGAAGAAGACTGAGATGCTTTGGTACCATAGAACAGTGTTAGTGCATCACTTTACAGTGTCGGTGTTTATTGACTGGTGTTCACTTCTCTCCCTGACCATTTGGGTTTCCTCCAGGTGTTCTGGTTTCCACCCACATTCTAAAGATCTACAAGTTAGGTTTAGATAAGAAGATATAGGAGCTGATTTAGGTCATCTGTCCTATTAAGTCTTAGTAAGTTGTGGGCTAATTATGTTGTCACTGGAAGCATTGAGACATCTAAAGACTGACCAGCACAACCTGGCCAATTCAATTTGACAAGTGACACAATTCATTGAATGTTCAATATATATGTGACAAATACAGATAATGCTTAAATCTTTATGTGGCCTGATAGATGTATACAATTTTATGTTCCCTTACGTCCTTTTCAAGGCAGTTAGTCCACCTTTGGTCCCCACCTGGCACTCAGATCTCACCTGTGGCTCCCCGTAGCTGTTTGCATGCGACAGCAGCCACACCCTGGGCAACGGCTTCGACAAGCCAGCTAAACCAGGTGAGGGTAGCTGACAGGTCTCAAACCCTTAGTGAGATAGGAAATTGTCTATCCCAGCATGTGAAGACAGACTCCGGTGGATTGAGCGGATGAGACCAATGGAAGGTCCAACAGTCAAGAAGGCGGTCTCTGCAAGCGTCGTGGAACATGTAGAGCAGGACAAGGCACAGAAGACGTCCTAGTTATCCACTGCGCCTAGTTCCATCTCCAGCCATCTCGACTCTGTCTTGCCACTGGATCCAGATGGGGAATTGGGAAGAGAGAGTGAGGCTGATGCTGCGCAACTCTCCCTCACTTACATCCAAACCACACACTAGTCTCGACACCATCACAATAGTGCCGAGGTAATCAGTGACGTCGACGATGGACGAACACAATATTACAAGAGACACAGAAAAGATAGATTGTTAAAACATTTTCTCTTCAGAAAAGCATCAGAAACTAGAGGACATTAGTTCAAAGTGACAGGAAAAAAATTTAAGGGGATTTGAGAGATAATTTTTTTACACAGAGAGTGGTTGATAAACAGAAGGTGCTGCTAGAGAGGGAGGAAGAATCAGACATAATTGCTACCTTTATGAGGCATCTAGAAAGATACTTAAGTAGGCAAGTCATAGAAGGATATAGTCCTAATGTGATTGCATGGAATTAGTACAGATGAGTAAAAATGTCAGCATGGACTGAGGCTCATTGCTGTTCTCTAAAACGCTATGAGTCTTAATGTAGCTCTATTATTTTTGCAAAGTTCATAAAAGTGTAACATATTTCATTATTAAGGCCATAAAGAATAAAAGCAGAAGTAAACCCATTGACTCAGCACATTTGCTTCTTCATTCAATAAATCCAGGGTCTTTTATTTCAATAGCATTTTCCTGCATTAATTCCATATAGTTTGATTCCGTGAAAAGTTTTCATCAGTATCTATATTGGATATACTCAGTGACTGATATGAAACTTGGTAGAGTTTAATTACTAATTGGGAGAAGACATTTCTTCCTATTTCTGTCTTGAATGGGAATTTCTCAATCTACCATTACCAAATCATGCCTAAAATCCTTGTGGCTTGGTTCATTTAAATTCAAGACATTGGCTTAGGATTGAAGTAAATCTTTTTCATTCTTCATAAAAGAAAGATCTCTGATTGTTTGGTCACCCACCCCAAAAAGCCTCTTAACTGCCATTATACAATACAAAATAGGTACTAGATACAAAATATCATGATCCTTATCATCTTTGTTCAGAATTCCACCTCTTCTTCACACTATTACTACTTATTGATTTGTCCAATCTACAGAACTGTACAAAAGTCTTAGGCACATGTATATACAGTAGCTAGGGTGCGTAAGACTTTTGCACAATACTTTAGCAATTTTATGCATTTAACTGTGCTGCTGCCACAAAAAAAAAATAAATTTAATTTTCACATATGTGAGTGATGATAAACCTGATTCTAATTCTACTGTGGATTGAGAATGGGAAGGGGACAGGTAGAGGAAAATGGGAAGGGAGAGGGGTGGGAGTGGGAAGCACCAGCGAGACATTCTGTAATGATCAATAAACCAACTATTTGGAATCTAATGACCTTGCCTGATGTCTTTGCACTTGCACCTGCACCAGCCCCCATCCCTAGCACTCCTTCTCAGCCACCTAACCTACACCATTACCGAGGTGCTCCACTCTTGCCATTCCCAACATCCTTTGCTCCTGCTAGATTTACAAACTTACTCTCTATTCCACATTGACAAATACAGTACTGTGTAAAAGTCTTAGGCACCCTAGCTAATTATATGTGGCTCAGACTGTATATGTGGAATAAAAGACTTCAATGACTTTATTACTTTTGTTTAAATTTTCTGTTTTATACCCTAAATTACCGTTAGTTTTGAGTCCTATATATAACTCTCACCAATATGTTCTGTGTTTTGCTGTTTCTTAGTTCTACTCAAACTGTTACTACTTTATGATTTTCTGACATTCTTTGCTTACATTTAATGCCTTTATCCCATTCTATTATATCAGGGATATGCCAGCCAACTTTCAATGTTTTTATCTCTCCTTTAAGTTGTGTACCCTAGAGTTCTTAATTTCTAACTATCATCACTGTTCAATCATGCTTCTGTAGAAGCTACAAGTTGAAACTTTCTAGTCTGTAATTCCGTGGTCTGGCAACTCCCATATTTTGGCATGTTTTAACTCTGCAGTGCAGATCTAAACTAATTAAATAATTCTGACAAAGATCTAACTAATGTCTAAAATTAACTAAAATCTGTGCAGCCCTGCAGTTAATTAATGAACTCATGTATTTTTCATGATCTCAGCTGACTGTGATTTCAGGCAACATTGTTCGCTGACTTACAGGAACTTTAAGTTACAGATGGTTTTTAGAGCCCTTAACGTGACCTGGGGAGTGTCTGTCCTTAAAAGGAACAGTTCTCTTGCTTAGAGGAAGAGGATCAAAGGGGCTAATCTCTGAAGTTGGTAATTCCTATGGATTGATACCAATCAGGTCCCAAAGTTGCAGGCTAGAGGGTTTCATTTTGTACAGTATTATCTCCATACACGTCTTTGTATTTGTGGGATATAGTCACCTTGAAGAGGGCGTATAGTATTTGAAGTATATAGCCACATGAAGAGGGCTGCAGCAAAAGACCACAAACGTGCAGAAATACACCCAGTGGCCATTTTATTAGGTAGTTCCTGTACCTAATAAAGTGGCTGCCGAATGTAGATTGTTCTGGTTTACGACATGAATTCTATCTGCTTATGTTCCTTCAGCAGAATCTTGGTTATTGTGCTGTCCGTGTTACCTATACTTAGATTTTAAATCCATTCAGATAGTAATGTGACTGTTCTCTGAATGGAAATTAAATACCAGAATGTGCATATTATAAATCTAATGAACCTCCGGAGCGTGGAATGTATTTATAACATCAAAATGAAGTGATTCATGACCAGATAATAAATATATAATTTCACAAGGAAAACATCAATTCGTAAACTTGCCAGTTTACGAATGAAAGTTCATTAAACTCAACTTTTATTAATAATGCTTATATTAATGCTTTAAACGAGCTTGTTAATATTGACAGTATTTTCTGTTTATAATAATTACTTGTTTCTAGCTTGTCGTTTCTATTCAGGCAAAGGAAAATTGCAGTTTAATTTTATTTATAAATGGGGGTAATTGGATCAGACTGTTGTACAAATACTGTCCGCAGATAAAGGTTAGTGCTCTTGTAAAACTGGTTTCATACAACAAAGGGACTGCTGCTGACCAATCATTGAAAACAGTGGCTAAATCCTTTCAGTTCTATTTGAGAATGTGGATTTATCACACTAGGTTTTCTGGACAATTAGAGTCATGGATTCAGAGTTTTCTACAGTGTAGAAACAGGCCCTTCGGCCCTTCTGGCTCAGGCCAACCAGGATCTCCATCTAAGCAGTCCCAATGCTCCTGTTTTGTCCATACCTCTCTGAACCATTCCTATCCATGTACCTTTCTGAAGTTCAAAGTAAATTTATGATCAGATTACATATATGTAACCATGTACAACCCCGAGACTCGTTTTCAATAAATCCATAACAGAATCAATGAAAGACCTCAGCAACTTGAGTTTTCAAACAGTGTGCAAAACACAACAAACTGTGCAAATACAAAAATAAATAAATAATAATTATAAATAAGTATTGCTAACATGAGATGAGAGTCCATAGGTTGTGGGAACATATGTATGATGGGATAAGTGAAGTTGGGTGAAGTTATCACCTTTGGTTCAGGAACCTGATGGTTAAGGGTTAATAACTGTTCCTGAACCTGGAGGTACCAAGTCCTGAGGCTCTTGTAGCTGCTTCCTGATGGCAGCAGTGAGAAAAGATCACGTCCTGGGTGGTGGGGGGTCATTGATACTGCTTTACTTGGACAATGTTTCATGTACATGTGCTGAAAGGTGGAGAGGGCTTTACCTGTGATGGGCTGAGTTGTATCCACTACTTTTTGTAGGATTTTGCATTGGTGTTTCCATACCAGGCCACAATGCAGCCCGTCCATATATTCTCCACTACACATCTACAGAAGTTTTTTAAATGTTTTAGATGCCATATTGAATCTTTGCAAGCTCCTGAGGAAATAGAGGTGCTTCTGTGCTTTCTTCATAATTGCACTTAAGTGCTGATCCCAGGGCTGGTCCTCTGAAATAATAACACCAAGGAATTTAAGCCTGCTGACCCTCTGCACCTCTGATCCTCTAATAAGGACTGGGTCATGGACCTGTTATTTCCTCCTCCTGGTCAATAATCAGCTGCTTGGTCTTCCTGACATTGAGTCAGAGGTTGTTATGGCAACACTCCACTAGATTTTCAATCTCCCTCCAATATGTTAGTTCATCACCACCTTTGATCTGGCCTATGACAGCAGTGTCATCAGCAAACTTGAAAATAGCATTGGAGCTGTGCTTTGCAACACAGTCCAAATGGCCAAATGCTGTCTTTTCTACTTACCATCAGCAGCCGACTATAATCAAATGCTTGGGAAACTGCATGATGCTGTCTCCAAACAGGAAACAGTGCATCCCAATGCATTTCAAATTATTGCCACCAAGCACCTTCTAAATGTGGTTAATGTAGCCACCTCAGTCATTTCTTTTGGCAGCCATAAACAGACAACCATTCTGGTGAAAATATTGTCTCCTAGGTTCCGTTTAAGTCTCTTCCATCTCACCTTAAGCCAATGTCCTCTAGTTCTTGAATCCTCAACCCTGACAAAAAGACTGTCTGCATTGACTCTATCTACATATCTTATCACTTCATACACATCGACTATTGCTTGTAATCATGGGGCATCCTTCTGTGTTTGATCCTGTCCAATCTCATGCACTTCAGTGGAGGTGGAAGAGTGCAAGTCACACAAGCAGTCCCAAGAAAACCGGGCTTTATCTTAATTATCAAGGAAAAAGAGAGATAGAAAACCCAAACAAAAACTTCCGCCACCTCCAATAGGATTCCACCACCAAGCATATCTTTCCCTAGCCCCCACTTTCTGCTTTTTGCAGGGATCACTACCTACGTGACTCTCTTGTCCATTCGTCCCCCCTCCCACTGGTCTCTCTCCTGGCACTTACCTTCGCGGGTAGAACAAGTGATACACCTGCCCCTATGTCTCCTTCCTCACTGCTATTCAAGGCCCTAAACAGTCCTTCCAGGTGAGGCGACTCTTCACCTGTGAGTCAGTTGGGCTCATATAACTCCTGTCTATCGGTGAGACCCAACGTAGATTGGGAGACCGCTTCGCCACGCACTTACGCTCCGTCCGCCAGAAAACACAGGATCTCCCAGTAGCCACCTACTTTAATTCCACTTCCCATTCCCATTCTGATATGTCCATCCATGGCCTCCTCAACTGTTGTGACGTGACCACACTTGGGTTGGAGGAACAACATCTTATATTCCGTTTGGGTAGCCTCCAACCAACCTATTGACATGAACATCAATTTCTCAAACCTCCGGTAATGCCCCAATATCCCCTTCACCATTTCCTATCCACTTTTCTCTCTCTCACCTTATCTCCTTGCCTGCCCATCGCCTACCTCTGGTACTCCTACCCCCTTTTATTTCTTTTATGACCTTCTGTCTCTTTCACCAATTAACTTCACAGCTCTTTACTTCATCCCTCCCCGTCCATGGTCTTTTACCTGGTGTTTCTCTCTCTCCCCCTCCCCCACCTTTAAAATCTACTTCTCAGGTTTTTTCTCCAGTCTTGCCAAAGGGTTTTGGCCTGAAAAATTGTCTGTACACTTTTCCTAAATGCTGCCTGGCCTGTTGAGTTCCTCCAGCATTTTGTTTGTGTTGCTAAGATAGAAAACACAGATGCTAAAACAATCATTGGAAAAGTGGTAGAATCCATTGCTAAGGAATTCTGAACACTGCACCTAGAAAAGCATAATACATAAATAGACAAAGTCAAGAAGTTTATTTTAATATAAAGGAAGTCACAGTCCAAATCTTAATTTGATATCTCTGTGGGTTTCCAAGAAGAATTCAGTAGGTCAAGCAATATCTGTGGAGGTAGAAGGGTGGCCTACATTTCAGATGAGGACTGCATTGGGACTGGGAGTGTAATGGAAAGATAGTTACTATATAGAAGTGAGATGGAGAGGAGATGCAGAGGATAGTAGATGATAGGAGGAAGTAGATGGAGATGAGTGTAATGGGAAGATGGAAACAGGAGGAGAGGGTATAGGAAAGTTGAAGCTAGGGAAAAAAACAACCTAGAGGATGGGTATGAAGGCCAAACCTGTTGGCAGAGGCTTATGAGTCTTGGTAATGAAGTGCTGAGGGATAGAAAAGATATTCGAAGGAGGATGGACTTTCTGTGGATTAGTTGGAGTGGGAAAGGAACACAGTGGTGTAGATTACATGAAAATTCAATGTTCATACCACTAGATTGTAAGTTACCCAGACAGAACATAATGTGTTGTGCTTCTAGTTTGCATTTAGGATCTCTGTGGTTATGGAGCTGGCCAAGCATAGGCAGGTCAGTGTGGGAGTGGGAAGGAGAGCTGAAACAACATGCAGCAGGAAGCTGAAAGTGCCCATTGCAGCTGCTCTGCAAAATGGTTACTTGGTTTACATCTGGCCTTGCCAACATAAAGGAGGAGACAGGCTGTCAGTTGTATAGAAGTTTGGGACTTCTAAGTTCACTTTGAAATCACAAAGCCTCGCAATAGTCAGATGTCAGAATTCCCATGTGTTCAGTCTGGACTAGTAAAACAATTGACCACAAAACTTGTGCAAAGAAGCATGTTTCAAGAATGTGTTAAAGGTAGAAGAAATGGTAGAGAGGGAGAGTGTTCAGATGTTTGTAAAGGGAACCAAGTGGTGCATCAGTGATTAACACTGGTAATCTTTATAATAGCCTAGATAAATTTTTAAGGTATGTGGCATCCAAAATGGAGAGACAGGAAAATGGAGATGTTGGAATCTGGAGCAGCACACAAGATGCTGAAGGACTTCAGCGGGTCAAGAAGCAGCCATGGTGGGAAACGGTCAGACAATACTTCCGGTCAGTCCAGGTGAAAGGTCTCAACTTGAAACATCAACTATCTATTTCCCTCCATAGACATTGCCTGACCCATCGAGTTCCTCTAGCATTTGTGTTTTGTAACCAGGTTTGTTATTGAGTAGGCACCAGAGAAGGAGCTGGAAGTGCATCTATGGTGTTAAGCTATGCTCTGAAGGTAGCCTGAAGCATTTACCCTCTATTTTGTACTAAGTTGAAGCACAAGTTTTTTCGCACTGTATTCAAGTTCACTCTGGGCTTCCACACAAAATGAAAGTTACATGAAAGCGGAAAGGCTGAATTCTGCATCAGAATGTAAATAATTGGCCCATGATCATGTATAAATGTTAATATGAAAATTCCCAGTTTTTCACAATAACTGTGGCAAAACCCCCAATTCATTCTCAAGAGCTAAAGTATAGTCATACTGATTGTCGAGACTTCTAACTGTTAGTATAAGGTGCAGTCCAAAATTGTAGTTCAAACAGTCTATCTATGTTGATAACATAAGAATATTGAACAGTACGCTGCAGGCCCTTTGGCCCACAGTGTTGTGTCAACATTTAACCTACTCTAAGATCCGACTTAGATGTGCTCAGCCCACTGCTCTACTCTCTATATAAACAAGACTGTGTGATTAGGCATAGCACAAATACCATCTTTAAATTTGTTGATGATACAACCATTGTTGGTAGAATCTCAGATGGAGATGAGAGGGTATACAGGAACGAGATTGCCAACTAGTGGAGTGGTGCCGCAGTAACAACCTGGCACTCAACGTCAGTAAGACGAAAGAGCTGATTGTGGAACTCCCGGAAGGGTAAGACAAAGGAACACATACCAATCCTCATAGAGGGATGAGAAGTGGAGAGACTGAGCAGTTTCAAGTTCCTGGGTGTCAAGAACTCTGAGGACTTAACCTGGTCTCAACATATCGATGCAGCTATGAAGAAAGCAAGACAGCGACTATACTTCATTAGGAGTCTGAAGAAATTTGGTTTGTCAACAAAAACACTCAAAAATTTCTATAGATCTTCCTTGGATATCATTCTGAGAGGCTGCTCACTGTTTGGGGGGGGGTGCATTGGGGGCTACTGCACAGGACCAAAAGATGCTTCAGATGGTCATAAATTTAGTTGATTCCATCTTGGGTACTAGCCTACAAAGTACCCAGGACATCTTCAAAGAATGGTGTCTCAGAAAGGCAGTGTCCATTATTAAGGACTCCTAGCATCCAGGGCATGCCCTTTTCTCACTGTTACCATCAGGTAGGAGGTACAGAAGCCTGAAGGCACACACTCAGTGATTCAGGAACAGCTTCTTCCTCTCTGCCATCCGATTCCTAAATGGACTTTGAACCCGCGAACACTACCTCATTTTAGAAATCATATTATTTCTATTTTTGCGCAAGTTAAATCTATTTGATCTATTTAATATTCTATGATTGATTGATTGATTTATTATTATTACTTTCTTCTTCTGTATTATGTATTGCATTGAACTGCTGCTGCTAAGTTAACAAATTTCACTACACTTACTGATGATAATAAAACTGATTCTGAAATATACCTGATCAAAATACAGCCAAGGCAGGGCATGAGAAAACAATCCTACTAATGGAGACAGGTTTGGCTGCATATGCTACTTTGACAGACCCCTTGGCACCAAGATGTTTCTTTCAGTGAGATGGACTGCACAATCATTTTAATCCATTGAAAGCTATGGAACCAGAACCGGAATCTAAATGTTCAGGCAAGACCATCAGTGGTTATATAGTTCTGTTGAAGGATCAGTCTCCATAATGCAGTCTTGGCGTCTTTTTGAATCAAGCATTATGAGACAATTTGTATGCTGTTTAACATACAATCTAAATTATTAAATATACTCGATTTAATATTTCAACGTTTATGTTCGATCACCATGTCAATGGCAATGACTTTCAAAATCAGTAAAAAATATGTCATTGCATAACATCAGCATAAATGTTGTACATGGACAAAGAGCAGTATCAAAAGCAGGAACTCTAATGCTCCACTCAGTGGCCACTTTAGAAGGTTGGCATCTGTCTGTCTTGAAGGACATTGGGTGATTATCATCATCACAAGCCTAGGCAGAAGGTATGGAGATCCTGAGGTACTCAGTCATCAAGATTCCCCTCCTGGCCTCACCAGTGTAGTCCAAAGGAAAGCTTATCAAGTAATACATTTGGCACCAGCTTGGCTGCAGGAGCTTCAAAAAGGATGCTCAAGGACATCTTGCTGCTTTAGGGGCTCCACTCCGGATTTGTTGCCTGGGTTTAATCCTGTTGCCTTCGTCTCTCCTGATGCTCCCCACACGGCAATGGGACTATTTACCCAAAGCTGGGGATCTGGTTCACGAGCACCAAGGCGTGTCCACATGCCAGTGGGCCTGTGGGCTTCTTATACAGGGGCCAGACCCCCTCCCTGTCCTCTGTAGTTCAGCCTGAGTCCAAAAGGAGTTCAGTTTCTGTGTGTCACCAGTGAGGAGGCACTACATGAGGCTTGCTGTTGGAGAGACTGTGTACTGGCAGAGAGAGACTTACACATTGCTAGCCAGCGTTGGAAGCTGAAAGAGAGAGTGTCAAGCCCTACTCACCACACTACCACATTAGATGCATCACAACAATCATTTTGACACCAATTTATTTGGTACGCCTGGTCATTTCTGCAAAGAAATCAGCCAATCATGTAAACATAGAAACATAGAAAATAGGTGCAGGAGTAGGCCATTTGGCCCTTCAAGCCTGCACCGCCATTCAGTATGATCATGGCTGATCATTCAACTCAGAACCCTGTACCAGCCTTCCCTCCATACCCCCGATCCCTTTAGCCACAAGGGCCATATCTAACTCCCTCTTAAATATAGCCAATGAACTGGCCTCAACTGTTTCCTGTGACAGAGAATTCCACAGATTCACCACTCTTTGTGTGAAGAAGTTCTTCCTAATCTCGGTCCTAAAAGGCTTCCCCTTTATCCTCAAACTGTGACCTCTCGTCTGGACTTCCCCAACATCGGGAACAATCTTCCTGCATCCAGCCTGTTCAATCCCTTTAGGATTTTATACATTTCAATAAGATCCCCCCTCAATCTTCTAAATTCCAACGAGTATAAGCCTAGTTCATCCAGTCTTTCAACATATGAAAGTCCTGCCATCCCAGGAATCAATCTGGTGAACCTTCTTTGTACTCCCTCTATGGCAAGGATGTCTTTCCTCAGATTAAGGGACCAAAACTGCACACAATACTCCAGGTGTGGTCTCAGCAAGGCCTTGTACAACTGCAGTAGTACCTCCCTGCTCCTGTACTCGAATTCTCTTGTTATGAATGCCAGCGTACCATTCACCTTTTTTACCGCCTGCTATACCTGCATGCCCACTTTCAATGAATGGTGTACAATGACTCAGGTCTCATTGCACTTCCCCTTTTCCTAATCGGCCACCATTCAGATAATAATCTGTTTTCTTCTTTTTGCCACCAAAGTCGATAACCTCACATTTATCCTCATTAAATTGCATCTGCCATGAATTTGCCCACTCACCTAACCTATCCAAGTCACCCTGCATCCTCTTAGCATCCTCCTCACAGCTAACACTGCCGCCCAGCTTCGTGTCATCCGCAAACTTGGAGATGCTGCATTTAATTCCCTCATCTAAGTCATTAACATATATTGTAAACAACTGGGGTCCCAGCACTGAGCCTTGCGATACCCCACTAGTCACTGCCTGCCATTCTGAAAAGGTCCCGTTTATTCCCACTCTTTGCTTCCTGTCTGCCAACCAATTCTCTATCCACATCAATAACTTACCCCCAATACCGTGTGCGTTAGGTTTGCATACTAATCTCCTGTGTGGGACCTTGTCAAAAGACTTTTGAAAATCCAAATATACCACATCCACTGGTTCTCCCCTATCCACTCTACTAGTTACATCCTCAAAAAATTCTATGAGATTCGTCAGACATGATTTTCCTTTCACAAATCCATGCTGACTTTGTCCGGTGATTTCACCGCTTTCCAAATGTGCTGTTATCACATCTTTGATAAGTGACTCTAGCATTTTCCCCACCACTGATGTCAGGCTAACCGGTCTATAATTCCCTGGTTTCTCTCTCCCTCCTTTTTTAAAAACTGGGGTTACATTAGCCACCCTCTAATCCTCAGGAACTAGTCCAGAATCTAACGAGTTTTGAAAAATTATCACTCATGCATCCACTATTTCTTGGGCTGCTTTCTTAAGCACTCTAGGATGCAGACCATCTGGCCCTGGGGATTTATCTGCCTTTAATCCCTTCAATTTACCTAACACCACTTCCCTACTAACATGTATTTCCCTCAGTTCCTCCATCTCACTGGACCCTCTGTCCCCTACTATTTCCGGAAGATTATTCATGTCCTCCTTAGTGAAGGCAGAACCAAAGTAGTTATTCAATTTGTCTGCCATGTCCTTGCTCCCCATAATCAATTCACCTGTTTCTGTCTGTAGGGGACCTACGTTTGTCTTAACTAATCTTTTTCTTTTCACATATCTATAAAAGCTTTTACAGTCAGTTTTTATGTTCCCTGCCAGTTTTCTCTCATAATATTTTTTCCCCTTCCTAATTAAGCCCTTTGTCCTCCTCTGCTGGACTCTGAATTTCTCCCAGTCCTCAGGTGAGCCACTTTTTCTGGCTAATTCGTATGCTTCTTCTTTGGAATTGATACTATCCCTAATTTCCCTTGTCAGCCACTGGTGCACTACCTTCCTTGATTTATTCTTTTGCCAAACTGGGATGAACAATTGTTGTAGTTCATCCATGCGATCTTTAAATGCTTGCCATTGCATATCCACCGTCAACCCTTAAAGTGTTTCATTTGCCAGTCTGTCTTAACTAATTCACGTCTCGTACCTTCAAAGTTACACTTCTTTAAGTTCAGAACCTTTGTTTCTGAATTAACTATGTCACTCTCCATCTTAATAAAGAATTCCATCATATTATGGTCACTCTTACCCAAGGGGCCTCTCACGACAAGATCGCTAATTAACCTTTCCTCATTGCTCAATACCCAGTCTAGAATAGCCTGCTCTCTAGTTGGTTCCTCGACATGTTGGTTCAATACATTCCAAGAAATCCTCTTCCTCAGCACCCTTACCAATTTGGTTCACCCAATCTATATGTAGATTGAAGTTACCCATTATAACTGCTGTTCCTTTATTGCACACATTTCTAATTTCCTGTTTAATACCATCCCCAACCTCACTACTCTGTTAGGTGGCCTATACACATCTGACCAGCGTTTTCTGCCCTTTAGTGTTATGCAGCTCTACCCATATCGATTTCACATCCTCCCAGCTAATATCCTTCCTTTCTATTGCGTTAATCTCCTCTCTAACCAGCAATGCTACACCACCTCCTTTTCTTTCATGCCTATCCCTCCTGAATATTGAATATCCCTGAATGTTGAGCTCCCATCCCTGGTCACCCTGGAGCCATGTCTCTGTGATCCCAACTATATCATATTCATTAATAACAAACTGCACTTTTAATTCATCCACCTTGTTACGATTGCTCCTTGCACTGACACACAAAGCCTTCAGCAACTCAATGTATAAAATCATGCAGATGAGGTAAATAGGTTCAGTTGTTGTGCAGATCAAGCATCAGAATGGGGAAGAAATGTGATCTAAGTGACTTTGACCATGGAATGAATGTTGGCGCCAAACAGAGTTGTTTGCTTATCTCAGAAACTGCTGATCTCCTGGGATTTTCATGCACAACATTCTCTAGAGTTGATAGAGAATGGTGCAAGAAGCAAAAAATATTCAGTGAGCAGCAGTTTTGTGGGTATATTCACCTTGTTAATAAGAGTAGTCAGAGGAGAATGGCCAGATTAATTCAAGCTGACAGGAAGCAACACTAATTTAAATAAGCATGTGTTACAAAGGTGGAGCGCTAAAGAGCATCTCTGAACAAGAGGTACCTAATAAAGTGGCCACTGAGTGTATGTCTGAGTTATGAATGCATTAAATGTGATAAGCAAGACTACAGTCAATATGGCACCAAACTGCTGCTTTCATCGAGGTCATGGCTCATGTTAGTTGTTTTTTTTTAGCTTCATAGTGATGGTTTTGGGGAGAGAGGGGAGTTAGGGGTCAGATGGAGGGTTTCAGTACAGGGGTATGGGGGAGTTAGAAGTCATGTTGGAGTCTGGGCCTCCACATTGTGCCCAGTGTTCAAAGGCCAGCAATGTGGACAAAGGACATCACCAACACAAAAATCTGAATCTGAGTCATCTGACTAGCCAGAGCAACTTCTACCAATGTAATGGAGGTCACCCAAAATAGGATGCTATTTTAGACTAGTGAGGACATTCAGTGGCAAAAAGAATGTTAGTTTAGAGGCAATGTGTAATGAAATAAAAACAGGATTGCAAGTCAGAATATCATTAACTAAGCAGGTTCTCAATATGAGGTTCTGAATGGAAGCTATAAATTATAGACTTCTTGAAGCAAGACGAGGCAAGTTTAAACAGCATACATGCAGTTGAAAACAATCATTAAAAATGCAGTGAATTTAAGATTAAAATGCACATTAATGATCATTATACAGTTTCATTATAGACATCAGAATGGTTACTAATTGCTTGGTTATAAGCAGAGATACTTAGTTTAAAAAATCAGCCATATCTCATGAACAGAATGCATATTGTACTTGAGTGAGATGCTCTAAACCCTCAGGTACAATATGTAGTCTCTCACCATATTAGGAAGTGACGTTACCGGCATGTTTGCTGATCACACAAACAGACCACTCCTAAAAGAAAAAAATTTCATTCAAATAATTAAAGTAGGTTAGAAGAATATATATGGTGTGTGCTTTTCACAGACATGTCAAGACAAACTCCTGTCACAAAATATAGATATGGTCAAAGAAATATACTAACATTAAGAAAGACAAAGCCCAATTCAATTACACAACCAACCAAATGCCAACAAAATTACTGCAAGCTTAGACTGGCTTCATACACAGTGAAGACTTGAGTATCAGAGACGTTGAATAAGCAGAGCTGACACAGCCTGTTGTTGCAAAACAGCATCATTTTTGTAATCGCAGAACAGTAAAGACTTTACAGGGACCTTATCAAGCTGCAAAAAATGCAAAATATCCATTAACTTCATCAGAAGATAATGTCAGCTGAATTCTGGCTCAGACTTGTGTCTATGCAAAGTTGGTCCTGTCACTGGTTATGCAAAATTAAATGTAGAAAAGAAAATGAACATTCTCCAATGATAAGTATTTATAAGGATATTTACTCATATTTCGATCAACATCTGTATATCCTTCATCAGTATTTCCAGCAGTTTCACTTTTCAGTCACAGTTATGGTGTATAATCATAGTGTTATACATCCCAACTGGTCCATGCCAACCACAGCATCCTCTCTGCTAGTTCCAGTTGCCCACATTTGGTACAAAACCCGCCAATTCCCTCCCCTCCATGTACCTATACAAATAACTCTTAAATGTTGTAATTATACCCACCTCAACCACTTCTTCTGGTAGCTCATTCCAGGAACTCTCTAACAAGATCTGTAAATGTAATATCATCTGCATACTTGCTAAGCATGCCATGTAATTCACAACAAAATCATTTACATAAATAATGAATAATAAAGGACCCAGCACTAACTTCTGGAGTATCCTACAACATTCTCCAGTCAGAAAATTGATCATCAACCATCACCACTACTTTCTAACATCAGGCCAATTCTGAATGCTATGCAACGTAATCTTCCAGATCAGCCTGTCATGTGAGATCTTGTCAAAAGCCTTACTAAAGTCCATTTAGACAACATGAACTTCTCCACCTTCCTCTACCCTCTTTGTTACCTCTTCAGAAAACTCCAAAAGATTCATCCCATGCACACAAAACCATGTTGACTATTCCCAATCATGCTTTGACTATCCAAATGATGGCTGGTCCTGTGTTTCAGAATTGCCTCTGGTAATTTATTTTCAAATTAAGTCGGTCTTACTGGCCTGCCCTTGCTACCCTGCTTGAACAATGAACAATATTAGCTACCCTATAGTCTTTTGAATTTTGACTAATGATGAAGCAAGTATCTCTACCAGGACTTCCATTATTTCTTTCCTGCCTCCCATAATGACTAGAGATTTGCTCAACTTAGTGCTCTACAGGGCTGCAAGTAGCCTTTCCACACAATATGAAGAAGATCTAAGACCTCACCATGTATTCCCCTCACTTTTGACGTCCATGATATTCTCTTTAGCCAAACCTGAGGAGAGACAGCCACTAAGCAGTTCAGGTGCACACATACATGGAAGAAATGAAGTCCAAGCCTACGCAACCTCTCCCTATATTCTGGTCCCTTGAGTCCAGACAACAATCTCAAAATTTTTTCTCATAGGAGAGTGACCAATCTGAACATAATATTCCAAGTACGGCCTACAAATGGCTTGCACAGCTGCAAAATAACATCCCAACTTTTATACTTAGTACCCTGATTGATGAAGGCCAGAAACCCAAAACCCCTGAGGGTTTTGCCACAGTCAGGCAAATATGTGCTTATACCAGTAGGTGGTTCCATTCTACAACACTCCCCAATGCCAGTGCCCTGTTGTTCATAGAGGAAATCTGACCCTGGTTCAACTTTTGCAATTCCAGTCGGTCTCCATGCTGCAGGGCTGCTTGGATGATGTCAACTGGAATGTCTTCCATGATGAGGATGTTTCCAAGTTCACGGATGGAGTCACATGCTTTATCCGGAAGTGCATCGACGACGTTGTCCCCCAGCAGTTGGTCAGGGTCTCCCCGAACCAGAAACCCTGGATCAGTAGTTCCGTGTAAGCAGCACTTACCACATGCCCCAGTGCCTACGCTGCCGGCAATCAGCAGAAGCTCAAGAAAAGCAGCTCCGATCTGTGCAAAGTTATCAAGGCTGCGAAACAACAAGTCAGGGACAAGAGTGAGTCAAGATTCACAATGAATAGCACACGTGACTTGTGGTAAGGTTTGCATACCATCACAGATTTCAAAGTCAAACGTAGTGGTGCCACTAACATAGCGGCCTCTCTCCCAGATGAGCTCAATCGCTTTTATGCTTGGTTCGATATCGCTAGCTCTGAGCCTCTGAGGAAAGCCATCTCTGAGGCTGAGGTAGGCAGATGTTTCCAACGAGTGGACAGTCGCAAGGCTGCGGGACCAGATGGCATCCCAGGGTGAATACACAGGATATGCACACCATAACTGGCAGGTGTGTTTACAGACATTTTTAATCTATTCCTCTCCCAGTATGGAGTGCCCTCCTGCTTCAAATTATCCACCATTGTCCATGTACCAAAAAAACAAGGTAACGTGTCTGAACAACTGGCATCCTGTCGCACTCACCTCAATAATAAGCAAATGCTTTGTGAGACTGGTTGAGGATCACATCTGCAGCAGGCTACCACCCAAACTGGACCCCCTACAATTCACCTACCGACCCAAGCGATTGACAGACGACGTAATAGCCACTGCTCGACATACTGTCTTTACACATCTGGAGAAGGATGCTTATGTGAGAATGCTGTTCTTGGACTACAGTTCAGCATTCAACACCATAATTCTATCCAGGCTCGACAGGAAGCTTAGAGACCTTGGCCTTGACCCTGCCTTGTGTAGCCGGATCCTGGACTTCCTGTCAGATCGCTGGCAAGTGGTAAGAGTGGGTTCCCCCACCTCCACCCCTCTGACTCTCAACACAGGAGCCCCCCAAGGCTGTGTACTAAGTCCTCTCCTTTACTCCTTGTATACCTATGACTGTGTCGCGACCCATGGCGCTAATCTGCTAACTAAATTTACTGACAACACTACATTGATTGGTCTAATCTCAAACAATTTTGAAGTGGCCTACAGGGGAGGGATCATCTCCCTGACACAGTGGTGTCAAGAAAACAACCTCTCCCTCAATGTCACAAAAAAAAGGAGCTGGTTGTGAATTACAGGAGGAATGGAAGTAGGTTAATCCCTATTGACATCAATGGATCTGGGGCTGAGAGGGTAAAAAGCTATGAGTCCTTGGCATCCACATCACCAAGGGCCCCATGTGGTCTGTACATACCAGTTGTGTGGTGAAAAAGGCACAACAGCACCTCTTTCACCTCAGACAGTTGAGGAAGTTTTGTATGGGCCTTGAAATTCTAAGAACTTTCTACAGGAGCACAATTGAGAGCATCCTGACTGGCTGCATCACTGCCTGGTATGGGAACTGTACCTCCCTTAACCTCAGGATTCTGCAGAAAGTGGTGTGGACAGTCCAGCGCATCTGTAGTTGTGAACTTCCCATGATTCAGGACATTTACAAAGACAGGTGTGAGAAAAGGGCCTGAAGGATCATTGGGGACCCGAGTCACCCCAACTACCATCTATTCCAGCTGCTACCATCCAGGAAACGGTACCGCAACATAAAAGCCAGGACCAACAGGCTCCGGGATAGCTTCTTCCACCAGACCATCAGACTGATTAACTCACACTGATTGTTTCTATGATACATTGATTGTTCTGTTTATCATAAATTATAATAAATTACTATGGTTGCACATTGCACAATTAGATGGAGACGTAACATGAAGAGTTTTACTCCTCACGTATGTGAAGGATGTAAGAAGTAAAATCAATTCAATTCAACCAATTGACCCCACTTATCAAAATACTGCTGCAATTCTTGAAAATCTTCTTCAGTGTGATAACACCTATTGTAGTGTTATTTGCAGACTTACTAACCATGCCTTGCACATTCTCATCCAAATTACGTTACTAAAATAAAATGAAAAATAAATGCATAAAATTGCACTGTGCTGCTGCCTAAAAAAAGAGAAAATTCATGACATGTGTGAATGATGATAGACCTGATTCTGATGTGCATCTCTTGCAGACTGAGGACTGAGAGTGCAAGGGGAGCAGGGAGAAGAGAATCATGGTTGGGAAAAAGGGAATGGGGTGGGGGAGAGACACTTTGTAATGATTAATAAAACAATTGTTTGGAATCAAATGACCTTGCCTGGTGTCTCAGGGCTGGGTCTGTCTGCACCCATGCAACTCCTCCCCCCCCACCCCCAACACTCCTTCTCTGCCACCTGACCCATACCCCACCCATGGCACTCCACTGCCATCATTCCCAGCATCCTTCACTCTTGCCAGATTTACAAACTCGCTCGCCACACCATGTTGACAAGTACAGTACTGTGCAAAAGACTTATGCACCATGGCTACACATATGTGTCTTAGACTTTTGTACAGTATGTAAATTATCCAGACCCAGTCAACTCATTTAAAGCTGCTGAACTAACATCAGAAATTGAAGGGAATAAATGCCTATTATGATATGTTGATGTCATCTAAACATAATGAACATTACTTCTCTGACAAGAGAATTAGCTGGATTGAACTATTTTGGACCATTCCTGCTCCTCAGTGCTAGCATTATTTGATAGCACCTCAATCTTAATATCCATTAAGATATGCATTTCTACAAGGGGGAGGACTTCCGGGTCATCAAGGGAATGGCGGCGTAAGGAAAAGGTCTCTCGACAAAAAAGAAGGTAAACTGCCCCAAAATCGAATTTAGACAAATACTTAATATTGCATAACTATATTAATAAGAGGGGCAAGGATGATGTCTAAGAACAAGATTAAAAAGTCAGCTCCGAAGGCTGATAAACATAAAGAGATGCAGCAAGGCGACGGGCCTAGCTCCCCCACGGCAAGCCAGGACGGAGATAATGAGGGGGAATCGGTGACTCTGTCTTTGATTCTCGGAGAGATTCACGAGTTCCGACAAGATAACAGCAAACAGCTGGAAGATATTAAAGGAGAAATAGTAAAAACTAATTCGAGGATAGATGAAGCCGAAGCGAGGATTGTTGGAATTGAGGAGAAGCTACAAAACGCCGAGGAAGTGATAGCAGAAATGCTGAAGCTGCAAGACCAGCTCCAGTGGAAACTAATAGATCAAGAAGGCCGCTCAAGAAGGGAAAATGTGAGGATTTATGGAGTTCCCGAAGGAACCGAAGGTAAACCCGGATTGATGATTCCCTTCGTGGAGAAGCTGCTTAGAGAGAACCTTGATATACCGGCCGCAAAAGACCTACAGATAGAAAGAGCTCACCGCGTGTTGGCACCACAGCCTCCAGCAGGCGCCCAGCCCAGATCGATTCTGGTCAGATCTCTCAGTTACAGGACGAAGGAAGAAGTGCTTAAACGGGCATGGCAAAATAAAGGTTTCATGTGGAACAACTGCAAAATCAGTTTAGACCACAACTACGCACTGGGGATTCTTGCCAGACGGAAGGAATATACGGAAACACGGAGAGTCCTGAAGGAAAACAACATCAGATTCCAGACCCTGTATCCAGCTCGGCTGAGAGTCTTGTACAACGAGGGACAAAAACTTACGCTACGGTGGAGGAGGCAACGTCGGACCTGGCGGACCGGGTACTACCTATTAAAGTTGTCACCCAACCGGAGTCGCTACTGGAGAGGATTCGGCAGAAGTCATGGCAGTTAGTGGGGCGAGGACGCTCCACACGAACCAGAGTGTCAAACTACAAGGAAAAGCTGCAAATATTCAGACGCGAATGTACAGAGAATACAGATTAATTAAGAGAAATGACTGAAAAGAGTAAATCGGACAAATGAAAACTGGTAACTGAAAATAAACTAGGGGGAATAACTTGAATGATGGCAGTTTGGTCGAGACATAAATAGGAGAAAATTCTCTATGATTATTCACACTGCGGAGGGCCCTCTAACACAGGGTGAAGATAGAGGTTATCCCTCTGAACTGAGGCGGGTCGGTGCTCAGGCCTCACTGTTGGAAGTCAGGAAAAATTTTCAAATGTTACACGTTCAAAAATGTCTAGGGTGTGGTTATATATTTTGGTTTACTGTTGAGAAGCGATTGCTTACTGTTTGATTAGAAAAGGAGAGTGTTTTTTTTTCTACTAGAGAAAAATGCAAACTGAATTGGTAAAAATAATTTCCTATAATGTTAATGGGGTTTTGAATCCAATTAAAAGAAAGAAGATTATGTCTAAATTGAAAAAAGAGAGGGCACAAATAGCTTTCCTCCAGGAAACACATATGAGCCAATCTGAACATGGAAAATTAAAAAGAATGGGCTTTAAGCATTTATTTTATTCATTATATAAATTAAGTCACAAAAGAGGGGTAGCTACTTTAATATCAAGTACTCTTAATTATGAACATATTTCAGAGACTAAAGACAAAGCAGGACGGTTTGTAAAAATCACAGGAAGAATAGGAGGTACAGAAATAAAATTGCTGAATGTTTATGCTCCTCCTGGTTGTGAATGGTCATTTTATAGACACATTTTTGACCTAACGATCAGTTCTCAAGGGGTAGTAATTTGTGGAGGGGATTTTAATATTAGATTAAATCCTGTATTAGATTCTTCAAGAATAGTTACTCAGAATAAACCTCTGACTCCGAAAATGAAAAAAAAAGATATGCATTTCTGTGCTCAAGATACTCCCACAGCTACTTCAATACTGAAGAGTGGAGGTACAAAAAATACTGCAGATGCAGGGAACCTGGGCCAACACACACAAAATGCCCCAGGAACTCACCGTTCTGGCATCATCTTTGGAGGGAAATTACCAGTTCACATTTTGGGCCAACATCTTTAATCGGGATTGGAAAGGAATGGGATGAGAACATACAATGAAAGAATAAGACCATAAGACCATAAGACAAAGGAGCAGAAGTCGGCCATTCGGCCCATCGAGTCTGCTCCACCATTTTATCATGAGCTGATCCATTCTCCCATCTAGTCTTACTCCCTCACCTTCTCACCATAACCTTTGATGCCCTGGCTACTCAGATACCTATCAATCTCTGCCTTAAATACACCCAATGACTTGGCCTCCACTGCTGCCCGTGGCAACAAATTCCATAGATTCACCACCCTCTGACTAAAAAAATTTCTTCGCATTTCTGTTCTGAATGGGCGCCCTTCAATCCTTAAGTCATGCCCTCTCATACTAGACTCCCCCATCATGGGAAACAACTTTGCCACATCCACTCTATCCATGCCTTTCAACATTCCAAATGTTTCTATGAGGTCTCCCCTCATTCTTCTAAACTCCAAGGAATACAGTCCAAGAGCGGACAAACGTTCCTCGTATGTTAACCCTCTCATTCCCAGACTCATTCTAGTGAATCTGCTCTGTACCGTCTCCAACATCAGCACATCCTTTCTTAAATAAGGAGACTAAAACTGCCCACAGTACTCCAAGTGAGGTCTCACCAGCGCCTTATAGAGCCTCAACATCACATCCCTGCTCCTATACTCTATTCCTCTAGAAATGAATGCCAACATTGCAATCGCCTTCTTCACTACTGACTCAACCCGGTTAACGTTAAGAGTATCCTGTACAAGCACTCCCAAGTCCCGTTGCATCTCAGAACTTTGAATTCTTTCCCCATTTAAATAATAGTCTGCCCATTTATTTCTTCTGCCAAAGTGCATAATCATACACTTTCCAACTTTGTACTTCATTTGCCACTTCTCTGCCCATTCTTCCAATCTATCTAAGTCTCTCTGCAGACTCTCCATTTCCTCAGCACTACCGGCCCCTCCACCTATCTTCGTATCGTCAGCAAACTTAGCCACAAAGCCATCTATTCCATAATCAAAATCGTTGATGTACAATGTAAAAAGAAACGGCCCCAACACGGACCCCTGTGGAACACCACTGGTAACCGGCAGCCAACCAGAATAGGATCCCTTTATTCCCACTCTCTGTTCCCTGCCAATCAGCCAACGCTCTATCCATGTATGTAACTTTCCCGTAATTCCATGGGCTCTTATCTTGTTAAGTAGCCTTATGTGTAGCACCTTGTCAAAGGCCTTCTGAAAATCCAAATATACAACATCCACTACATCTCCTTTGTCTAGCCTACTGGTAATTTCCTCAAAAAATTGAAATAGGTTTGTCAGGCAGGATTTTCTTTTAAAGAATCCTTGCTGAGTTCTGCCTATCTTGTCATATGCCTCCAGGTACTCTGTAACCTCATCCTTGACAATCGACTCCAACAACTTCCCAAACACCGATGTCAAGCTAACAGGTCTATAATTTCCTTTTTGCTTCCTTGCCCCCTTCTTAAATAGCGGAGTGACATTTGCAATCTTCCAATCCTCCGGAACCATGCCAGAGTCTATCGACTTTTGAAAGATCATTGCTAATGCCTCCGCAATCTCCACAGCTACTTCCTTCAGAACACGCGGGTGCATTCTATCTGGTCCAGGAGATTTATCTACCTTTAGACTATTCAGCTTCCTGAGTACTTTCTCTGTCATAATTGTGACTGCGCACACTTCTCTTCCCTGCCAACCTTGAGTGTCCGGTATACTGCTGATGTCTTCCTCAGTGAAGACTGATGCAAAATACTCATTCAGTTCCTCTGCCATCTCCTTATCTCCCATTACAATTTCTCCAGCATCATTTTCTACCGGTCCTATATCTACTCTCACCTGTCTTTTACTCTTTATATACTTGAAAAAGCTTTTCCAGAGCTATGCGGACAGCCATGACATAAAGCCCTTCTACGATGCGCTTAAGGCTGTATACGGACCCCAGTCCTCCGGCTCCTCACCCCTCCTCAACGCAGGTGAGACGCAGCTGCTGACAGAGAAGAAACAGATTCTGGATCGGTGGGCTGAGCACTTTAACAACGTCCTTAACTACCCTGCCGACATCAACGACGAGGCCATTGCCCGCCTGCCCCAGGTAGAGATCAACAAGAACCTCGACACCCTCCCCACAGTAGATGAAGTCAGGAAGGCAGTGAAGCAACTCTCCTGTGGCAAAGCGCCAGGACCCGATGCAATCCCTGCTGAGGTATACAAAGCAGGAGGCCCTGTCATGATGCAAAAGCTGACTGTACTCTTCCAGTCCGTGTGGAAAAAGGAACAGGTCCCGCAACAGCTGAAAGATGCCAGCATAGTCCACATCTACAAGAGGAAAGGCAACCGCCAGTCTTGCGACAACCACCGAGACATCTCCCTCTTGTCCATTGCGGGGAAGATTCTGGCCCATGTCCTGCTCAACAGCCTTCTCCAACATCTTGAGAAAGGTCTTCTCCCAGAAAGCCAGCGCAGCTTCCGTGCTGAACGTGGGACCGCGGACATGATTTTTGCTGCGCGCCAACTCCAGGAAAAATGCCAGGAGCAACACAGCGACCTCTTTGTGACCTTTGTCAATCTAACCAAGGCTTTCGATACGGTCAGCAGAGAAGGCTTGTGGAAGATCATGGAGAAGTTTGGCTGCCCCAGAAAGTTCATCACAATCGTCCAGCAGTTCCACGACAGTATGATGGTGAAAGTTCTGGATGACGGCGACGAGTCGGAGGCCTTCCCAGTGACAAATGGCGTCAAACAAGGCTGCGTTCTTGCCCCGACTCTGTTCAGTATGGTATTCTCTGCCATGCTGACAGATGCCTTCCGTAACTACGAAGAAGGAATCCACGTCAGGTACAGGACTGACGGCAGGTTGTTCAACCTTAGGTGCCTGCAGGCAGTTACAAAGGTGCAAGAGACTGTCAACAGAGACTTATTGTTTGCTGATGACTGCGCACTCAACGCCAGCACAGAGCAGGAGATGCAGCGTGAAATGGACTGCTTCTCACAAGCCTGCGACAACTTCGGTCTCACTATCAGCACCAAAAAGACCGAAGTTATGTACCAGCCTGCCCCTGGAAAGCCATACCAGGAGCCGCGCATCACAGTGAAGGGCCAGAACCTCCAGGCAGTCGACAACTTCACCTACCTGGGCAGCATACTCTCTCGCGCAGTGAACATAGACGCTGAGGTCAACAACAGGATTTCCAAAGCCAGCACCGCCTTTGGGAGACTCCGTGAGAACGTCTGGGAGCGGAGAGGACTCAGCCTTACCACCAAGCTGAAGGTCTACTGTGCATTGGTCCTTACCACCCTCCTTTACGCCAGCGAAACCTGGACTGTCTACAGCAGACACGCCAAACAGCTCAACCACTTGCACCTGAGCTGTCTCCGCAGACTCCTCCACATCAGGTGGCAGGACAAAGTCCCCGACACGGAAATCCTGGAACGAGCTGGGCTCTGCAGCGTCTACACCCTCCTGCTGAAAGCCCAAGCCAGGTGGGCTGGACATGTGGTCAGAATGCCAGACGGCTGATTGCCTAAGCAGCTGCTGTACGGAGAACTGTGTCAGGGCAAGCGCTCAGTTGGGGGGCAAAAGAAACGTCACAAAGACTGCCTCAAAGCGTCCCTCAAAGGCCTGGGTGTCGACATCAACACGTGGGAGATGCTTGCCCTCAACCGTCCAGCTTGGCGCAGCAAGATCACCACAGGAGCCCGTGCAGCTGAAGTCAGGCGCATCATCGAGGCGCAACGAAAACGTGCTGTGCGCAAGGCTCGAGCAGCATCCACTGCCATGACAGCACCCACCCACTTGTGTCCCACATGTGGGTGAGCCTTCAGGGCCTGCATTGGCCTCATCAGTCACCTCCGGACCCATAGCCACCAATCTCCCATTTGACTTTGAAGCCATGGTCATCTTCGACTACGCAGGACGAACAACAACAACAACCTGAAAAAACTTTTAGTATCCTCTTTGATATTATTTGCTAGCTTCCTTTCATAGTTCATATTTTCCCTCTTAATGACCTTCTTGGTTTCCTTTTGTAAGGTTTTAAAAACTTCCCAATCCTCTGTCTTCCCAGTAATTTTTGCTTCCTTGTATGCCCTCTCCTTTGCTTTAACTTTGGCTTTGACTTCTCTTGTCAACCACAGTTGCATCCTTTTCCCACTCAAAAATTTCTTCTTTTTTGGAATATACCTGTCTTGCACCTTCCTCATTTCTCACATAAACTCCAACCACTACTGCTCTGCTGTCTTTCCCACCAGTGTCCCTTTCCAGTCAACTTTGGCCAGTTCCTCTCTCATGCCACTGTAATTTCCTTTACTCCACTGAAATACCAACACATCAGATTTCAGCTTCTCTTTTCAAATTTCACAATGAACTCAATAATGTTATGATCACTGCCTCTGAAGGGTTCCTTCACCTCAATCTCTCTAACCACCTCCGGTTCATTACACAATACCCAACCCTGTGTAGCCGATCCCCTAGTGGGCTCAAAAACAAGCTGTTCTAAAAAGCCATCTCGCAGACATTCTACAACTTCTCTCTCTTCAGATCCAGTGCCGACTTGATTTTCCCAATCCACTCCAATGTTAAAATCCCCCACAATTATCATAACACTGCCCTTCTGACAAGCCTTTTCTATTTCCAGTTGTAATTTGTAGTCCACATCCCTGCAGAATAGGAGGAAGGAAAGTAGCAGGAACTGGCAGGGGACATAGCCTCAAGATTCAGGGCACAAGATTTAGAATGAAGATGAGGAGGTACTGCTTTTCCCAGAGAGTGGTGAATCTGTGGAATTCTCTGCCCAATGAAGCAGAGGAGGCTACTTCAGTCAATATATTTAAGGCAAGTTTGGATAGATTTTTGCATAGCAGGGACTTAAGAAATATGGGGAAAAGACAGGTAGGTGGAGATGAGTCCATGGCCAGATCAGCCATGATCTTATTGAGTGGCAGAGCAGGCTCAACGGGTTAGATGGCCTACTCCTGCTCTTATTACTTATGTTTCTTATCGGTGAATGTAGATGGGAGAGGGAAAGTAAGAGGATGGGAGAGGTGCCTGTGTTTGACCAGTCCCACTCTTGCTCTCGCTTGCTGCTCTTGGAGGATGGTGCCGGTGTCTTGGGTCTTGGGCAATGTTTAATTGACATGGTTTGTGGATTAGACCCTGTAGTTCATGTTATACGTGTTTTTGGTGTCTAGTTTCTCCTGTTTTTATTGATCTTTAGTGTGATTTTGATCTGGGTAGACTGGCTCTTTGGTCTGCAGTGAGTGAATGACACGCGCTAAATTGAAATGAACTGAACTAGACTGATCATTCCTAGAACAGTTTCAATGACTCTGTGGTTTGATGTTTTATATGCTGTGTTTTTCGTTCTTTTTTTCCCTTTTGCATGATTTGTTCTTTTTTCACCATGTGTTGAGTGTTCAATGTTTTCTTTGAATGGATACCATGGTCTTTCTTTGTTTTGTGGCTGTCTGTGGGAAGACAAATCTTAAGGTTGTATACTACATACATACTTTGAACTTTGAACTTTAATAAAAGGGGAATGATGAGGAGAAGCTGGGAGGTGTAAGGTGGGGAAGACAAAGTATTGAAAAGGAGGGATCTGAATCATTCTGGATTCTACCCCCTTCATTTTATTCCCAATGAAGGGTCTCAACCCGAAACTTCGACTGTTCATTTCACTCCATAGAGAATCTTGTTCCTCCAGCATTTTGTGTGTATCGAATACTGAACAGTGATGCGCTATATTGTGACCTTTTATTCTACAGAAGAAACAGAGTATGTATTTATCACTCAAGTTAAACAGGTAATTTTACCATAAATTAATAAGACCATAAGATGGAGGAGCAGAATTAGGCCTTTAGGCCCATCGAGTCTGCTCCACAATTTCATCACGCCTGATCCAAATTTCCTCTCAGCCCTAATCTCCTGCCTTCTCCCTGTATTTCATGCCCTGATCAATCAAGAATCTATCAAACTTCTCCTTAAATATACATAAATATTTGGCCACCACCACTGCCTGTAGAAAAGAATTCCACAGATTCACCAGCCTGTGGCTGAAGAAATTCCTCATCATCTCCATTCTAAAATGATGCCCCTCTTTTCTGAGGCTTTGTCTTCTGGTCTTAGACTCTCCAAACAGAGGTAGCATCCTATCTACATCCACTATATCAAGGCCTTTTACCAGTCAACACATTTCAAAGAGGTCACCTCTTACTCTTCTGAATTCTAGTGAATACAGGCCCAGAGGCATCAAACACTCTTTAAATGACAAGCCATTCAATCCTGGAATTATTTTCATGAACCTCATTTGAACCCTCTCCAGTTTCAGCACATCCTTTCTAAGATAAGATACCTCAGCAGTTCATAATACAACGTTATAAAATTTCAACATTACATCCTTGTTTTTATATCCTAGACCTCATGAAATGAATACGAAAGTTGCATTTGTCTTCCTAGCCACAGACTCAACCTGCAAATTACTCTTAAGGGAATCCTGCACAAGGACTCTCAAGTCCCTTTGCACTTCAATTTTTTTGTATTTTCTCTGCATTTAGAAAATAGTCAACCCTTTCACTTCTTCTACCAAAGTGCATGACCATGCACTTCCTGACACTGTATTCCACCTGCTATTTCTTTGCCTATTCTCCTAATCAATCTAAGTCCTTCTATGGCCTCTCTACTTCCTCAAAACTACCTTCATATTGCCTGCAAACTTTGTAACAAAGCCATCAATTCTATCATCCAAATCATTGACATATAAGTAAAAACAATCATTCCCAACACAGACCCCTGTGGAACACCACTAGTCACTGGCAGCCAGTCAGAAAAGTCTCCCTTTATTCCTACTCATTGTCCCCTGCCAATCATCCACTCCCTTATCCATGCCAGAATCTTTCCTGTAATACCATGGCCCCTCAGCCTGTTAAACAGCCTCACGTGTGGCACCTTGTCAAAGGCGTTTTGAAAATGCAAGTCCTCACCATCACCCAAATCTCCTTTGTCTATCCTGCTTGTAACTTCTTCAAAGAATTCCAACAGATTGTTAAGGCAAGATTTTCCCTTGAAGAAACCCTTGTTGACTGTGGCCTATTTTATCATGTGTCTCCAAGTACGCTGAGACTGCATCCTTACTAATTGATTCCAACACCTTCCCAACCACTGAAGTCAGACTAAATGGCCTTTTGTTTCCTTTCTTCTGCCTCTCTCCCTTCATGAAGAGTGGAGAAACATTTGTACTTTTCCAGTGTTCCAGAATCATTTCAGAATCTAATGATTTTTGAAAGAGAATTACTAATGCCACCATGATCTGTTGTTCAAAGGGTTCAAAGGCACAATTAATGTCAGAGAAATATATACAATATACATCCTGAAATGCTTTTCCTTCACAACCATCCATGAAAACAGAGGAGTGCCCATAAAGAATGGAGGACAGTTAAATGTTAGAACCCCAAAGCCCCCCCAGCTCTCCTCCCTCCCACATGTAAGCTGCAGCGAGCAATGATCCCCCTCCCCCCAGCAGCAAGAAAAAGCATCAGCACCCACCACCGAGTACTTAAGCGTGCAGCAAGGCAACAGCAAAGACATAGAATTGCAGTACCCCAACTATTACTCATTCACCCAGTATTTGATATACCACAGGCTCTCTCTCTCCCTAATAAGAGAGAAAGAGGTGTCTCTGTTTCAGAGCAAGAGCCATAATGAACAACTCACTGGTTTACGATGTTAAAAGTTGGTTGCGTTGCTTTTTCCGAGCTCTCTGCCCAAAGATCTCAGGTCTGTTTTGGATTGGGTGCTGTGTAACAAACCTGAGGCGATTAGGGAGCTGGAGGTAAAGGAACCTCTTGGAAGTAGTGATCATAATATGATTGAGTTCAGTTTCAAATTTGAAAAGGAGAAGCTGGTATCAGGTGTATCGATATTTCAATGGAACAGGGGAAATTACAGTGGTATGAGAGAGGAACTGGCCCAAGTCAACTAACTTGAGGAAAAGTAAACTAAATGGACAGATGGCAGAGCAGAATTGGATGAAATTCCTACAAGAAATAAGGAAAATGCAGGAAAAATTTATTCCAAGAAAAAAGAAAATCGTGAATGGAAAAATGGCACATATGTGGTTAATGAGAGAGGTTAAGGCAAAAATAAAAGCAAAAGAAACGGCGTACAAGGAAGCAAAGATTAGTGGGAAAAATGAGGACTGGAAGGCCTTTAAAAACTTACAGAAAGAAACTAAGAAAGTCATTAGGAAAGAAAAGATGAATTACGAAAGGAAGTTGGCGATTCACGTAAAAAGGATACTAAGAGTTTTCTTAAATATATGAAGAGTAAAAGAGTGACAAGGGTAGATATGGGACTGATTGAAAATGATGCTGGAGTAATTATAATGGATAACAAAGGGATGGCGGAGGAACTGAATGAGTATTTTGCATCAGTCTTCACAGTGGAAGACATGAGCAATATACCTGATAGCCAGAGGTATCAGGGAATAGAATTAGGTACAGTCAAGATAACTAGAGAGAAAGTGCTTGGGAAGCTAAGTGGACTAAGAATAGATAAGTCTCCCGGCCCGGATGAGGTGCACCCAAGGGTTCTGAAAGAGGTGGCTTTGGAGATTGTGGAAGCATTGGAAATGATCTTCCAGGAATCAATAGACTCTGGCATGGTTCCAGAGGACTGGAAGGTCGCAAATGTAGTTCCGCTATTTAAGAAAGGAAGGAGGCTGCAAAAAGAAAATTACAGACCTATTAGTCTGACATCGGTGGTTGGAAAGATATTGGAGTCAATCCTCAAGGACGAGGTTATGAAATACCTCGAGGTGCATGACAAGATAGGCCGAAGCCAGCATGGTTTCATGAAGGGAATATCCTGCCTTACCAACTTATTGGAATTTTTTGAGGTAATATCGAATAAGATTGACAAGGGAGAGGCTGTGGATGTTGTGTATTTGGATTTTCAAAAGGCCTTCGGTAAGGCGCCGCATATGAGGCTGCTTAATAAGATGAGAGCCCATGGAATTATAGGAAAGATATTGAAATGGGTGGAGCATTGGCTGACAGGCAGAAAGCAAAGGGTGGGAATAAAGGGATCCTATTCTGATTGGTTGCCGGTTACTAATGGTGTTCCGCAGGGGTCGGTGTTGGGGCCGCTTCTTTTTACGATGTATATCGTGATTTGGATTATGGATTAAATGGTTTTGTGGCCAAGTTTGCGGATGACACCAAGATAAGTGGAGGAGCAGGAAGTGTTGAAGAAACGGAAAGGTTGCAGAGAGACTTAGTCAGTTTATGAAAGTGGGCAAAGAAATGGCAGATGAGATACAACGTTGACAAATGTACGGTTGTACATTTCGGAAGAAGAAATAATCGGGCAGATTATTACTTAGATGGGGAGAAAATTCAAAAATCGGAAGTGCAAAGGGTCTTGGGGGCCCTCGTGCAGGTACCCTAAAGGTTAACCACCAAGTTGGATTGGAGGTAAGGAAAGCGAATGCTATGTTGGCATTCATTTCAAGAGGAATAGTGTATAAGAGTAAGGAGGTGTTGATGAGGCTCTATGGGGCATTAGTGAGACCTCATTTGGAATACTGTGTGCAGTTTTGGGCCCTCTATCTTAAAAAGGATATACTGATGTTGGAGAGAGTTCAGAGAAGATTTACAAGGATGATTCCTGGAATGCAGGGGCTAACATATGAGGAGCGACTGTCGGCTCTTGGATTGTATTCATTAGAGTATAGAAGAATGAGAGGGGATCTCATAGAAACGTTTCGAATGTTGAAAAGGTTGGACAGAGTAGATGTGGAAAGGTTGTTTCCCTTGGTGGGTGAGTCCAGGACAAGAGGCCATTGTCTTAGAATTAGAGGGTACCCAGTTAAAACAGAGATGAGAAGAAATTTTTTTAGCCAGAGGGTCGTAGATTTGTGGAATTCGTTGCCAGATATGGCTGTGGAGGCCCGATCATTGAGGGTGTTTAAGGAGGAGATTGACAGGTATCTAATTAGTCAGGGTATCAAGGGATATGGGGAAAAAGCTGGAAATTGGAACTAGCTGGGTGAATAGTTTAGCTCATGGGGGAGCTGCGGAGCAGACTCGATGGGCCGAATGGCCTACTTCTGCTCCTTTGTCTTGTGTGTGATCTTGTGTATGTGTCTCTGTGCACACAGCCAGAGATCTTCTGACTCCCATGACACAACGGCCTCCTGCTGTGACACAGCCCTTCAATCCTCCCATCTCCAGAGCCACAAGATCTCGGACCTCCAAAGGTGAGGTAAGCTCTTAGGTTGGATCCTTGGCATGTCGAATAACGGCTAGTCATGAAATCCTGAGAGTGGATCCCATTCCTGCAAAGAACTGAAGTCAGTGTGTAACTCCAGCTCAGGGTCTTCAAAAGAAAAATAGAGATATTAAAGATGGAAGTAGAGCTGTTTCCGAAGATGCGAGCAAAGGAGTCATCGTCTAGTGCCATCATAACTAAGCTCTTTTTCAGCCACCTCTTTCAGAATTCCGGGATGTGAGTACACCATCTGGTCCTAGTGACTTATTTATCTCCTAGTTCATCTGCTATTTCGTTGTCTCCCATTACCACCTCTCCATCATTGTTTTCCAGCAGTCCAATATCCACTCCAGTCTCCCTTTTATACTTCATGTACCTGAAGAAACATTTTGTATCCTCTTTAATATTTTTGGCTAGCTTACTTTCACATTCCATCTTTACCTTCTTAATCACTTTTTAGTTGCCTTCTGTTGGTTTTTAAAAGCTTCCCAATACTCTAATGTCCCAATAATCTTTGCTGTATTACATGCCCTCTCTTTGGCTTTTATGTTGACTTTGACTTCTTTAGTTAGCTATGGTTATGTCAACTTTCATTTAGAATACATCTTTCTCTTTGGGATGTATATATCCTTGCCTTCCAAATTGCTTCCAGAAATTCTCATCATTACTGCTCTGCTGCCATCTCTGCCAATGTTCTTTTCCAATCAATTCTGGACAGCTCCTCTCTCATGTCTCTGTAATCTCCTTTACTCCATGGTAATACAGATGTACCTGACTTTCCTCAAATTTCAGGGAGAATTTGATCATATTTTGATCAATTTATCACTGACAGTTCTTTTAACTTAAGTTCTCCAATCATAGAAACAGAAAACCTACAGCACAATACAGGGCCATCAGCCCACAATATTATGCTGAAAATGTAATTACTTAGAAATTACCTAAGGTTACCCAGAGCCCTCTATTTTTCAAAGCTCTATGTACCTATCCAGGAGTCTCTTAAAAGATCCAATCATATCCGCCTCCACCACCGTCACCGGCAGCCCATTCCATGCTCTCACCACTCTATACGTAAAAAAAATTACCCCTGACATCTCCTCTGTACCTACTTCCAAGCACCTTAAAACCGAGCCCTCTCGTGCTAGCCATTTCAGCACTGGGAAAAAGCCTCTGACCATCCACATGATCAATGCCTCTCATCATCTTGTACACCTCTATTAGGTCACCTCTCATCCTCTGTCGGTCCAAGGAGAAAAGGCCATGTTCACTCAAACTATTCTCATAAGGCATGCTCCCCAATCCATACAACATTCTTGTACATCTCCTCTGCACCCTTTCTGTAGTTTCCACATCCTTCCTGTAGTGAGGTGACCAGAACTGAGCACAGTACTCCAAGGGGGGCCTGACCAGGGTCCTATATAGCTGTAGCATTACCTCCCAGCTCTTAAACTCAATCCCACAGTTGATGAAGGCCAATGCACCGTATGCCTTCTTAACCACAGAGTCAACCTGCGCAGCAGCTTTGAGTGTCCTATTGACTCGGACCCCAAGATCCCTCTGATCCTCCACACTGCCAAGAGTCTCACCATTAATAATAAATTCTGCCACCATACTTGACCTACCAAAATGAACCACCTCACACTTATCTGGATTGAACTACATCTGTCACATCTCAGCCCAGTTTCACATCCTAACAATGTACCTCTATAACCTCTGACAGACCTCCACACTATTCATAACACCCCCAATCCTTGTGTCATTAGCAAATTTACTAACCCATCCCTCCACTTCCTCATCCAGATCGTTTATGAAAATCACGAAGAGAAGGGGTCCCAGAACAGATCCCTGAGACATACCACTGGCCACCAACCTCCATGCAGAATATGACCCATCTACAACCACTCTTTGCCTTTTGTGAGCAAGCCAATTCTGGATCCACAAAGCAAGGTCCCCTTGGATCCCATGACTTCTTACTTTCTCAAGAAGCCTTGCATGGGGTACCTTATCAAATGCTTTGCTGAAATCCATATAACTACATCTACTGCTCTATCTTCATCAATGAGTTTAGTCATATCCTCAAAAAAATTCATTTAGGCTTGTAAGGCACATGCTGACTGTTACTAATCATATTATACCTCTCCAAATATTCATAAATCCTACCCCTCAGGATCTTCTCCATCAATGTACCAACCACTAAAGTAAGACTCACTGGTCTATAATTTCTTGGGCTATCTTTACTCCCTTTCTTGAATAAGGGAACAACATCTGCAACTCTCCAATCCTCTGGAACCTCTCCCGACCCCATTGTTGATGCAAAGATCATTGCCAGATGCTTAGCAATCTCCTTCCTCGCATCTCATAGTAGCCTGGGGTACATCTCATCAGATCCCAAAGACCTATCCAATTTGATGCTTTCCAAAATCTCCAGCACATACTCTTTCTTAACGTCTATGTGCTCAAGCTTTTCTGTCCGCTGTAAGTAATCCCTACAATCACCAAGATTCTTTTCTGTAGTAAATGCTGAAGCAAAATATTCATTAAGTACCTCTGCTATCTCCTCCGGTTCCATACACACTTTTCCACTGTCACATTTGATTGGTCCTATACTCTCATGTTGCTCCTAACATACTTGTAGAATGCCTTGGGGTTTTCTTTAATCCTGCCCACCAAGGCCTTCTCATGGCCCGTTCTGGCCCTCCTAATTTCATTCTTAAGCACCTTCCTGCTAGCCTTATAATCTTCTAGATCTCTATCATTACCTAGTTTTTTGAACCTTTCATAAGTTTTTTTTTTCCTTCTTGATTAGATTTGTACACCACGGTTCCTGTACTCTACCATCCTTTCCCTATCCCATTGGAACATACCTGTGCAGAGCACCATGCAAATATCCCCTGAACATTTGCCACATTTCTGCCGTACTTTTCCCTGAGAACGTCTGTTCCCAATTTATGCTTCCAACTTCCTGCTTGATAGCTTCATATTTCCCCTTACTTCAATTAAATGCTTCCCTAACTTGTCTGTTCCTATCCCTCTCCAATGCTATGGTAAAGGAGATAGAATTGTGATCACTATCTCCAAAATGCTCTTCCACTGAGAGATCTGACACCTGACCAGGTTCATTTCCCAATACCAGATCAAGTACAGCCTCTCCTCTCGTAGGCTTATCTACATATTTTGTCAAGAAACCTTCCTGAATACACCTAACAAACTCCACCCTATCTAAACACCTCACTCCAGGGAGACGCCAATCAATATTTGGGAAATTAAAATCTCACACCACGACGACCCTGTTATTATTACACCTTTCCAAAATCTGTCTCCCTATCTGCTCCTCGATGTCCCTGTTACTATTGTGTGGGCTAGAACAAACACCCAATAGAGTTATTTACCCCTTTCTGTTTCTAACTTACACCCACAGAGACTCAGTAGACAATCCCTCCATGACTTCCTCCTTTTCTGCAGCTATAATTCTATCTCTGATCAACAGTGCCACACCCCCACTTTTACCTCCCTCCCTGTCCTTTCTATAGCCTGGCACTCAAAGTATCCATTCCTGCCCCTGAACCATCCAAGTCTCTGTCATGGCCACAACATCATAGCTCCAAGTACTAATCCACGCTCTGGGCTCATCCGCTTTACTCATGATGCTTCTGCATTAACATAGACATATCTCAAACCATCTGTCTGAGCGCATCTCTTCTCTATCACCTGCTTACTCTCCCTCTCGCACTGTCTCCAAGCTTTTTCTATTTGTGAGCCAACCACCCCTTCCTCCATCTCTTCAGTTCGGTTCCCACCCTCAGCAATTCTCGTTTAAACTCTCCCCAATAGCCTTAGCAAACTTCCCTGCCAGGATATTGGTCCCCTTCGGATTCAAATGCAACCCATCCTTTTTGTGCAGGTTACGCCTGCCCCAAAAGTGGTCCCAATTATCCAGAAATCTGACTCCCTGCCCCCTGCTCCAATCCCTCAGCCACACATTTATCCTCCACCTCGCTCTATTCCTATTCTTACTGTTGCATCCTGAGATTACTACCTTTGAAGTCCTGCTTCTCAACTTCCTTCCTAACTCCCTGTAGTCTGTTTTCAGGACCTCCTCCCTTTTCCTACTTATGTCGTTGGTTCCAATATTTACCATGACCTCTGGCTGCTCTCCTTCCCACTTCAGAATATTGTAGACGTGATCAGGAACATCCCAGACCCTGGCACCTAGGAGGCAAACTACCATCGCCATTGTTTTCCTGCATCCACAGAATCGTCTGTCTGACCCCTTTACTATAGAGACCTCTATTACTGCTGCCATCTTCCTTTCCCTACCCTTCTGAGCCACAGGGCCAGACTCTGTGCCAGAGGCGCAGCCACTGTTGCTTCCCCTAGGTAGGGCTCAAACAGGAGTGCTTATTGTTAAGGGAGACAGCCACAGGAGTACTCTCTAGTACCTGTCTCTTGTTGTTCCCTCTCCTGAGTTACCCACTTATCTGTCTCCCGAGGCCCCAGTGTGACTACTTGCCTATGTCTCCTTTGATCAAATGAAGGTCATCAAGCTGCATCTCCAGTTCCCTAACCCGATCCCTAAGGAGCTGCAACTCGATGCACCTGGTGCAGATGTGGCCTTCCAGGAGGCTGGGAGTCTCCCAGACTTCCCACATCTGACACCCAGTACAGAACACCGGCCTCACAGACATACTGCTTGTTTCTTTTCTTCACAGATAACCTACCAGGCCTCACCTCGTTATCACCGATGCCCTGTTGAACCAAAGCCCTATTACTCTGTCTCCCTCTACTCAGTGGCCCGCTCTGTAAAACTGTCTCCTTTTAAACTTCACACTGGTCTAACTCGCTGACGTCCACACACTTGCGAAGTCATCCCTCGATCAATGAATCATTTCTGGTTCATTGCACAACACCCAGTCCAGAGTAGCTGACACTCTAGTGAGCTCAACCATGAGCCGCTCTACATCTCGTAGGCACTCTAGACACTCTCCCTCCTGTAATCCAGGACCAACCTGATCTTCCCAGTCTGCCTACATATTGAAGTACCCCATTGTATCATTGCTCTTTTGGCATGCATCTGTTATTGCAATTTGTAGGCCCCATCCTTACTATTGTTTGGGGTTCTGTATACAACTCCTACCAAGGTCCTTTCACCCTTGCAGTTCCTTAGCCAAGGTATCATGCCTGAATGTTTGGCACCCTGTTGCACTCACCTCAATTATAAGCAAGTGCTTTGAGAGGCTGGTTAAAGACTACATCTGCAGTATGCTACCACCCACACTGGAACCCCTACATTTCACCTACTTATAGAACCAGTCTACCGATGACGCCACAGCCACAGCACTACACACTGTCCTCACTCACCTGGAGAAGGGGGATCCACACATTAGAATGCTGTTCCTGGACTCCAGTTCAACGTTCAACACCATAATTCTCTCCAGCCTGGACAAGAAGCTCAGACACTTAGGCCTGCACCCCACCTTGAGTAGCTGGATCCTAGACTTCCTATCGGATTGCTGACAGGTGCTAAGGATGGGCACCCTCACCTCTGTCCTTCTGACCCTCAACACAGGTGCCCCCCAGGATTGTGTTCTGAGTCCCCTCCCTCTACTCCGTTTACGCCCACGACTGTACCATCACACACAGCTCCAATTTGCTCATCAAATTTGCACATGACATGACTTTGATTGGCCTTATTTCTAGCGGTGATGAGACAGCCCACAGAAGAGAAATTGATACTCTAACGCACTGTTGCCAGGATAACTACCTCTCCCTCAATGTCTAAAAAACAAAAGAGCTGATTGTGGATGACAGGAGGAATGGAGACAGGCTTGCCCGAACAACATCAATGGGTCTACAGTTGAGAGGGTGAGTAGTTTCAAGTTCCTTGGTATACACATCACTGATGATCTCACCTGGACTGTACATGCTGGCTTTGTGGCGAGAAAACCACAACAGCGTCTCTTCCACCTCAGGCGACTGAAGACATTCAGCATAAGGCCCCAAATCCTCAAGACCTTCTACAGGGGCACCATTGAAAGCATCCTGACCGGCTTATAACCGCCTGGTACGGGAACTGCACCAACCTTGATCACTGGGCACTGCAGAGAGTGGTATAGACAGCCCAGTGCTTCTGTGGATGTGAACTCCCCTCCATTGAGAACATTTATAGCACCAGGTGCAGAAAGAAGGCCTGGAAGATTATCGGGAACAGCAGTCACCCCAACCATAATCTGTTTCAGCTGCTTCTGTCTGGCAAACAGTTTTGCTGCATTAAAGCCAAGACCAACAGTCTGCGGGACAGCTTCTTCATACAAGTCATACATACTGTATTCCTTGGAGTTTAGAATAATGAGAGGAGACCTCATAGAAACATTTTGAATGTTGAAAGGCATGGATAGAGTGGATGTGGCAAAGTTGTTTCCCACGATGGGGGAGTCTAGTACAAGAGGGCATGACTTAAGGATTGAAGGGCGCCCATTCAGAAATGTGAAGAAATTTTTTTAGCCAGAGGGTGGTGAATCTATGGAATTTGTTGCCACGGGCAGGAGTGGAGGCCAAGTCATTGGGTGCATTTAAGGCAGAGATTGATAGGTATCTGAGTAGCCAGGGCATCAAAGGTTATGGTGAGAAGGCAGGAGACTAAATTGGAGAATGGATCAGCTCATGATAAAATGGCGGAGCAGACTCGATGGGCCGAATGGCTGACTTCTGCTCCTTTGTCTTATGATCTTATGGTCTGAGCGTCATAGGAAGTTATTCCTGCCTGTGGCCATCAAACTTTACAACTTCTCCCTTGGAGGGTCAGAGACACCCTGAGCCAATAGGCTGGTCCTGGACTTATTTCCTGGCATAATTTACATATTACTATTTAATTATTTATGGTTTTATTACTATTTAATTACAAACGTATTTATGGTGCAACTGTAACGAAAACCAATTTCCCTTGGGATCAATAAAGTAAGACTATGACTATGACTAACTCACTAGACTTTCAAAGTCACATGTCTGTACACTGTGACGAGTCATAGCACCAAGATTTTTACTCCCTCATGTTGTGGGATGGATGTAAGAATTCAATAAATTCTAATTCTATCCACAATAATTCAACATCTTCCCACCCTATTTCACCTATTTCTAATGATGTGATTTCATTTTTTACCAGCAAAGCAACACTGTTCCCTTTGCCTTGCAGCCTATTTTTTCAATACATTGTGCATCCTTGGACATTAAGCTCCCAGCTATAAGCCATGATTCTGTGATGCCTACAACATCATACTTGCAAATGTGCAACTGTGCTGCAAGTTCATCTACCTTATTCCGTACACTGCCTGCATTTCGACACAACACCTTCAGTCTTGTATTCACCTTTTTCAATATTGTCATCCAGTGCTCAACTTTTTGATTCCTGACTTTCTCTGTGACCTTACCAACATCAGCCTCCACAACCTCTCAACTAACTGTCCTGGCACTCTGGCTCCCATAGCCCTGCAACCTGAGTTAAACCCCAGCATGCAGCATTAACAAACCGTCCCACTAGGATATCTGTCACCCTCCAGTTCAGGTGCAAACCATCCCTTCTGTACAGGCAGAAGCCTCAAGGTGCTAAATCTTTAAGATCACCACTCTGACTATGTCCACTCAGATGACAGCCACTACATCCACCTAATAAGAGAAGAAAGGTCTTTATTTAAAGAAAAGGAGAGGAGAAAAATACTGGGTTGTTAAGACCAAGGGAGCAATAAATCAAATAGGTTAATTTGGATTAAGGAATGATTCAATACGAAGTGAAAGTATTAGTTGGTGTGATTGATCTTAGTATGAAGAATAATTCCCCCCACCTGGGACTTTTTATGGTGAATGACTACAGCTGGTTGGGTTATGGGTTTATATGATATCACACTTGAGCTTTGAGACCATCACTGGGGAATGATGCTTCTTGTCATATGCAAATAATGCATTTAGCCAGAATTACATTTTTTTTGGCTTGAGTGGACTATTTTTGGCCATCTGTTTGCTGAAGGCCCAGAAATACTAAATGAGTGGGACAATTTTCCAGATATGTGGGGAAGCAAGAACCATCCTTTCTGCTACTGACACAATGACTGAAAGCACAATACCTTTTATTATTCCTTTGATGGCACAATTTTGTGTGCTGGATTACTCAGACTGCAGCACTGACTAATCTGTACAAGTTCTTTGGTTGTAAAGTTTAGTTGTAGGATCAGAATCAGAATCAGGTTGAATATCACTGGCATATATAAAACTTACGTCATAAAACCAAAGAAGAATGGTTAAACCAGGAATGTGAGCAAATAGAAAGAATCCCGATTACTGATCCAAAAATGTTACATCAACAAATCAAGAATATCACTGGTAAAAAGCTCCTCTGTTCTCCAGGTGGATGTTTGAAAGCAAAGGACAGTACCATTGTCATGGAAAAAGATGAGACTATGAACAGATGGACTGAGTATATTCAGGAACTGTTTGAAGACGATCAAGGCGAAAAACCAAAAAAAACAGAGTAGGGATGGCAAAAGACACCTTTACAAGAATGAAGAGTATACTGACCAACACTAAACTAGGCATGACAACCCACCTCAAAGCACTGAAATGTTATGTTTATCCAGTTATGTTATATGGCTCAGAATGTTGGACAATATGTAGTAACATGAGGAAACGAATTGAAGCAGCAGAGATGTGGTTTTTGAGGAAGATGCAAAGAATATCATGGACAAAACGAATATCTAACGAGGATGTCATGAACAGAGCAAACACAAAAAGAGAAATAATGCATGAGATCATGAAAAGGCAATGTAACTTCATTAGACATGTAATTAGGAAAGAGGAGTTAGACTGCACTGTAATTATGGGAAAGATTGAAGGAAAGAAAGCAAGAGGAAGACAAAGACAAATGATGATGGAGACAGCAGCCAGAGAACTGGAAATGAATACCAATGAATTGATCCACTTGACCCGAAACAGGAGTGTGTGGGCCATGGCAGTCAAAGCTCAAACTGGGCATGGCACCTATGATGATGATGATATACCATAAAATTTGTTGTTGCAACAGCAGTACAATGCAATACGTAATCATGAAAACTATGAATTATATCCCTACATATACTATATATATAAAATAGCTATATTAAGTAAGTAGTGAGTTAGTGTCCATGGGTTCAATGTCCATTCAGAAATCTGATGACAGAGGGGAAGAAGCTGTTCCTGAATCATTGAGTGTGTGCCTTCAGGCTCCTGTACTTCCTTGATGAAAGACCATGACACCTATGACATAGGAGCAGAATTAAGCCATTTAGCTCAAAGAGTCTGCTCTACCATTCCATCATGGCTGATTTATTTTCCCTCTGAATCCCATTCTGCTGCCTTCTCTCCATAACCTTTGACACCCTTACTAATTAAGAACCTATTGATCTCTGCTTTAAATATACGCAATGACTTGGTCTCCACAGCCATCTGGAACAATGAACTCCAAAGATTCACCAAACTCTGGCGAAAGAAATTCCTCCCATCTCAATTCTACAGGGAAACCCTTGTGTTCTGAGGCTGTGCCCTTTGGCCCTAGACTCTTTCATTAAAGGAAACATTCTCTCAATGTGCACTCTATCTAGGCATTTCAATATTCAATAGTCATAATATTTGATTATGACTTGTTGAGATAGTTAGAAAGAAACCGAATGCATTACTGAATGGCTCAAGACTCAAGGGCAGAGATTTAATAATTTGTGCAAAAGGGAATTGCAAGGAAAGTTTATTTTGATGCAGAATGTACTACTAAATTGGATGTCACTGACTCTATGGATGGTGAAAATAGAATCAATCCCTTCAAGAAACTGCTGAGATTAGTGCACACAACCCAGAACATCACGGAAATCAGCTGCCCTTCAATCGACACTGTATATATTTCTCGGCTACTTGGTAAAACAGACAGCATCATCAAAACCCCATCCACCCAGAATTTTCGCGTCCCCTCTCCCATTGGAGAGAAGATACAAAAGCCTGATGGGGCATGAAACCATGGTCAAGGGCAACTTCTTTTCCACTGTTATAAGACTATAAAGTGGTACAATAAGATGGACTCGATCTCCCTACCTCAATATGGCCTTGTAACTTATGGTCTGCCCACAGTGTATTTTCTCTGTAACAGTAACACTTATTCATCATTCTGTTGCTGTTTTATCTTGTACCTCCTCAATGCATATGATGAAATTATATGTCGATAGCAAGCAAAACAGATACTTGTGATAATAAACCGTTTTACAAATTTACCAAAAGTGAACTAAGTAGGCAATTGGAATGAAATTATTTACATACTTGGTAGTGTGGAGGAGCAGAGGGATCTGGGGGTACATGTCCACAGATCCCTGAAAGTTGCCTCACAGGTGGATAGGGTAGTTAAGAAAGCTTATGGGGTGTTAGCTTTCATAAGTCAAGGGATAGAGTTTAAGAGTTGTGATGTAATGATGCAGCTCTATAAAACTCTGGTTAGGCCACACTTGGAGCACTGTGTCCAGTTCTGGTCTCCTCACTACAGGAAGGATGTGGAAGCATTGGAAAGGGTACAGAGGAGATTTACCAGGATGCTGCCTGGTTTAGAAAGTATGCATTATGATCAGAGATTAAGGGAGCTAGGGCTTTACTCTTTGGAGAGAAGGAGGATGAGAGGAGACATGATAGAGGTGTACAAGATAATAAAAGGAATAGATGGAGTGGATAGCCAGCGCCTCTTCCCCAGGGCACCACTGCTCAATACAAGAGGACATGGCTTTAAGGTAAGGGGTGGGAAGTTCAAGGGGGATATTAGAGGAAGGTTTTTTACTCAGAGAGTGGTTGGTGCGTTGAATGCACTGCCTGAGTCAGTGGTGGAGGCAGATACACTAGTGAAGTTTAAGAGACTACTAGACAGGTATATGGAGGAATTTAAGGTGGGGGCTTATATGGGAGGCAGGGTTTGAGGGTCGGCACAACATTGTGGGCCAAAGGGCCTGTACTGTGCTGTACTATTCTATGTTCTATGTTCTATGTACATGGCTTGGGATTAAGACCAGTGGAAGTGGTGGTATTTGTCTTCTAGCACAGGGGTTCCCAACCTTTTTTATACCATGGACAGTTATCATTAACAGAGCGGTCAGCGGATCTCAGGTTGGGAACACCTCTAAAAGCTGAACAGCTTTTGCATACTTGGTGTAATATCAATGGTATGATTGTATGGAATATAGTTATTATTTATAGAGCAAATATGAAAAACAAGTTCAACATAATTTGCAATAGCTGGGTTCATTTGATCTCCGATCTTGACAATTTACTTGCAAACATTTTGTCACCATATGAAGAGACATCCATCATCAGTGTGCTGTTAAGTATGGTGACCTCCAAATTTATAGCCTTTACATATTTATCAGTCAGCAGACTGGTTGTCATTACAGAAACACAATTGCAATGGAGGGAGGAAATCTTGTAGTTGATTGATTTTGCGGTGAGTTTCATGCATTGCGGTCTGGAATTTTGCCCACATTGGCTCATAAGTAAGATCGAGGTCTATGTGCCTGTTTACAGAATTGTTTGCATACAAGTTAAACAAAAAAATAAGATAGCCATCTGATTGGTGGTACAACTCATGCTCTTAGTTATATTTATTTATCTATTATTTATTCAGTAATTATATTTATCTGCCTATCTGTTTATATATTTATGACATTTGCACAGATTGACTTTTGTTGAAAGTTGGTTGTTTGAGTATAGTTTGTCATTGATTCTATTGCACTTTTTTGTTCTACTGTAAATGCCAACAAGAAAATTAATCTCAGTGTAGTACATAGTGACATATAAATTGACCTTGGAATTTGGACCTTGACTGAAGTCAAGACTGGCTTTGATTTTCGAAATAAAATTAAGATACAAATGCATCCATCTTTCGGTGTGTCCTACACCTCTGAGTGATATTACACAAGCTCAAAGCTGTATGGTGCAGCCAGCATACTATTTTCTATGGAAATGCTGGCTAATTGTCAATACAAACCAATCTATTCAAGTGCAAGCTTCTCTCATTCTTCAGCCGTACCTCACTGAATGCCATATGCATATCAGAATTTAAAGCCATGATCTGTTTCAGGATGAGGGAGCTCCCTAATGAGACAACTTAAATATTTCCAATACAGCTCTTAATTGCAACAAGAGAGTTCAATGAATATGCTCCAATAGAATCCATCAAAAGATTAAAATGCTATTTTCAAGATTCTCTGTCACTCAAAATTAAACTTCCCTCACGTTTTTTGACATACGGTTTCTCCCCAACTTTAAAGAAATTGCATGCAGACAATCTAGCTCATCATTGAGCACTTTCATGTCTCTCAATCCAATTCCAAGTAACCTCAGGATGACATTCAATTTCCTCACATTGAGTAATCAAGAGAGCTCACTTGAGATAATGTAAATTGATCTTTAAGATTGAGTGTCAACTCCAAATCATTTAAGGTAAGACACATATAAGTGTGTGTAAATTAACCAACCTGGCCTAATTTGTCTCATTTTCATTCATTTCATTACACGTCTCCCTAATTTGCCGTGTGTTCGTGCAATGCATAGCAATAAGATTTAGTTCATGTAAACTCCAACTTTTACTCTCACACACCATCCTCTGAAATTTTGGAACTGGGTAATGCAGCTTTTCAGGAGCCAGTAACGCTGAACTTCACTTCTCACTCTGTTTGGGTACATGAGAGGCTCCATCTGTCTTAATCTCCAAGAAGAGGCCACCAATGGAACTGAGGTGGAGATATGGATTTGAATGTATCAGTCATATTTACACCATCAATGAGCATCCTGTATCTGATCCATACGCAGGATTTGGATTTGGCATCAGCAATTTACAACTTCACATGTAGAAAAAATAAGGGTAGCAAAAAGTTGATGTGGAGGGGGAAAGGGGACTAAGTGAATGACGCCATATGGTAGAGTAGACTCGATAATCCTACAAAATTGCCTTGGCTAAAGTGAAAGCACCATGGGAATAGGAAAGCAGAATGTAACAACATTCTTTCATTCAATAGATCCTTCTTTCAAATGCTGGCCTGATGTAGATAAAGATAAATAGCTCATTAAAACACACTTCACACAGTTCAAAGTGATATCATGCCAATAATCATTATGAAAAGATCACTGCACATTGGCTGAAAGATATGAAGCAACACAGCCAAATTTATCCATTTGAAATGCAGTCGTTGCTGACATATACCAATGCCCAAGGACAGAGAAGCTTATAAAAATGGTGGATACTACCCAGTCCATTGAGTACATCAACAAAGAGCGCTGCCACAAGAGAGTAGCTCAGTTGGAGAAGAGAGGGTGTACAGGAGTGAGATATACCAGCTAGTTGAGTGGTGTTATAGGAACAACCTTGCACTCAACATCAGTAAGACCAAGAGCTGACTGTGGATTTCAGTAAGGGTAAGATGAGGGAAAATGAACCAGTCCTCATAGAGGGATCAGATATGGAGAAAGTGGCCAATTTCAAGTTCCTGGGTATCAATTTCTCTGAGGATCTATCCTGGTCCCAACATATTGATGCAGCTATAAAGAAAGCAAGACAATGGCGATATTTCATTAGGAATTTGAGGAAATTTGGTATGTCACCTAAAACACTCAAAAACATCTACAAATGTACCATGAAGAGCATTCTGACAGGCTGCATCACTGTCTGGTATGGGGGTGGGGGGTACTGCACAGGATTGAAAGAAGCTACAGAACAGTTGTAAGGAACACAAAATGCTGGAGGAACTCAGCAGACCAGGCAGTATCTATGGGAGAACAGAAGTCTGAAGTTGGACACACACACACACACACACACACACACACACATGATTCAGGAACAGCTTGTTCTCCTCTGCTGTCCAATTTCTAAATGGACATTGAACCCATGAACACTACTTCATTTTTTTATTATTTCTGTTTTAGCACTATTTTTAATTTAACTGATCAATATTTATATATAAATTAGATAGATAGAAACTTTATTGATCCCAAACAAACTTACAGTATCACAGTAGCCTTACAAGTGCACAGATATAAGTATTAGAAGAGAAGTAGAAAGAATGAAAAACAAGTTACCACAGTCCAACAGGAGATGCGGTGGGGGGGGGGGGGGGGGTCATCACTTCCCTGGCTAGAGGCTGAATCATTATAGATCCTAATGGCTGAGGGAAAGAATGACCTCATATTGCACCCTTTGGAGCAGCGCGGTGATCTTAGTCTATTACTAAAAGTGTTCCTCTGTTCAGCCAAGGTGGCATGAGGAGGGTGAGAAAAATTTTCCACAATTGCCAGGATTTTCCATAGGGTCCCTTGTTCTACCACAGCCTCCAGTATGTTCAGTTTGACTCCCATAATGGAGCCAGCCTTTCTAATCAGTTTATTGAGCTGGTTGGCATCACCCGTGTCGATGCCATTGTCCAGGACACCACCACATAGAAGATTGTACTGGTGTCAACAGACTGGTAGACCATGTGAAGGAGGGGCCTGCATACTCCAAAGGACCTCAGTCTCCTCAGGAATAGAGGCGACTCAGGCCCTTCTTGTACACAGCCTTTGTACTGGTGCTCCACTCAAGTCTGTCATCCAAGTTCACCCCCATATACATACTGTAATTGATTTATTTTTTCTATATTTGTCATGTATTGCATTGTAATGCTGCTGCTAAGTTAACCAATTTCACAACATATGGTGGTGATATTAAACCTGATTCTGATTCTAATTATCAACGAGCCCCACCAACTAAATGCACTCTTCTCACTGCTGCCATTGGGAAGGAGGTACAAGAGCCTTGAGCCTCATCCATCAGTTTCAGGAACAGTTCTTACCCTTCAACCATCAAGCTCTTGAACCAGTGTGGATAACTTGACTTACGCCAACACTGAACTGATCATTGAACACAACCTATGGAATGACTTTCAAGGACTCTACAACTCATCGTCTCAGTATTATTTATTTATATACTTATTATTTTTTTTCTTTTTCCAGCTCAAGCTGATAAAATCTGAGGTATAGGCATAGCCAAGCATACTCATTTCTCAATTGCTAGGATATTCTAAACTATTCTAGTGGTGTTTAGTATTCTGGCTTTCTGAAGATTTACAAAAATCCCACAGCTGCCTGTAAGGTATTTTTTGTCCATTCTCTCCATGATCTTGTGGGTTTCCTCTGGGTGCTCCGATTTTCTCCCAGAGTACAAAGATGTACTGGTTGGTAGGTTAATTGGACCTTGTAACTTGTCCCATGATTAGGCTAGGATTAAATCTGGGGATTGTTGGGTGGTGTAGCTTGAAAGGCTGGAAGGGCCCATTCTGCACTGTATCTCAATAAATTAAATATTGCTGTGTAGGCCTAATTGATTAATGCTGTTGTGTAGTGACTTTGGGATGATACCAGTTGTAGATATTACTATTGGGGCAAATGGATACCCTGTTCATATTCCATAGTCTTTCAATTTCCTCAGCATATTTCTGGTGTTTTTCACTTATTGATGTCAATATGTTGTTTGTGTTCGGAATGGCTATATTTATTAAGCTGTTCTTGCTGTAATATTATATCCAGACAGCTTTTATGGTTTGGCCTATCAGTAATAATGGAATGGTCATTATAAAATTTGTTAAACTCTGATTCTTAAACTGGATCAGGCTCGTTTTTTTATAAAAGGTATAGTGTATTTTATGGGTTTGTATTTCAAAGTGAGATTTTGGTGAATGATATTTGCCAACTGATTATGCCTGTGTAGGTTATCAAATTAAGTTAAACTGCTGCAGTATCCTGTGATGTGTTGGATTGGTTCTAGTGTCTCTTGGCATTTTCTGCATTTATCATGAATCCTTTGGCCTTATATTAAGTATATTGATCATTTTTGTGTCAACCACCTGGTCCTGTATTGCCACAAGGAACCCCTCTGTTTCTAGGAAAAGGTCTCCAACTCTAAGCCAGGCATCTGATATTCTTCTTCTTGAAATTATTATTAATATTATTGTATTTGCACAGTTCATCTATTTTTGCACATTGGTTGCTTGTCAGTCTTTGCTTCTTGTAGTTTTCATTGATTCTATTCTACTCCTTTGTTCTACTCTGAATGCCAGCAAGAAAGTAAATCTCAATGTAGTATATGGTGACATATATGTACTTTCAAAATAAATTTACTTTAAATGTTTTGAACTTAAATACAGTTAATTTATGCACAGGGTATCAGAAGTAACAATAATAATGATGCTATAAGCACAAGAAAATCTGCAGATGTTGGAAATCCAAAGCAATACAAACAAAATGCTGGAGGAACTCAGCAGGTCAGGCAGGCAGCATCTATGGAAAAGAGTAAACGGTTGACGTCGGGCCGAGACCCTTCTTCAGGAGTCAGGATGATTCTGTAAGTTCTTTCTGTAGTGGCCAATTGGCCATAGATATCTCACCAAAGAGAACTTCTATGCTTTTCTTTGAATTATTGTTGCTAGAACTTTAAGATTCCCCTGACAGATGTTTCTTATCTCATCTTAAAGCCAACACTTTGGAACAAACAGCAATTCCTTAGTGTTGCTCTGAAATGTCAGACAGATCTCTAGGGTGGCAGTTATACAAAACATGATGCATGAAGAAACAGGCTGCTGTTAACTCCAGGCTCAATGTAAGAGAGAACTATAAATGGGATGTACTGTGAGATTTTCTTATAGCCCCTTTGAATGCAAATAAAGCACCAGTTTAAAAGAACTTCTGACAGCCAGCACCTATAATAGAGCATTATTCTTGATTATCAGCCTAGATTATTTTAATTTTGGTGTAGTATTTCTAGCTGTCCTGAATCAAAGGACTGTACTACCAATTGGTTGAGAGTTGACACAAATATCCCAGATGCCATTTATCTCAATCAAATTTTACAAAGCAGATTATCAGGACAGCAGCATTTTGCTGTTTGCAGACACAGGTTTTGTGCAAGATGGCTGTTTCCCTAATGCAACAATAGCTGCACTTCCACAGTAATGTGTTGGCAATAAACTGCTTCTGAATAGGATGTGGGAGAAATTGTGTAAATGCAAATCTTTCTTTGTCTTCATTGTTGAATAAGGTTATTGATATGGATAAAATGAATGATGACAGCATGGTAGTCCAGATGGTTCATAAAACACAGAGCAGGATAGCACAAAAGCAAGCCCTTCAGCCCATGATGTTTGTGCTAAGCATCCAGCCAGATGAAGCTAGATGATCTGTCTACACATGCTCCATATCCTTCTACTTCCTACCCATTTATGTGTCTGCCTAAATCCCTTGTAAATGTTACCATCATATCTGCTTCTACCAGCTGACACAGGCACCTACAACTCTTTGGGTTAAAAAAAATTACTTCACAAATCTCCTTCAATCTTTCTCACCTCAGCTTAAAGTTATGCTTTCTAATATTTGACATTTCCAGTCTCAGAAGAAAGACTCTATCAGTCCTATCAAAGCCTCTCAAAATGTTCAAGATTTCTATTGGGTCGCTCACAGTCTCTGACACACCACAGAAAGCAGTAGTAGCAATGGAAGTCAGAAGAGATGTGCAGATCCTGGAAATCTTAAGCAACACAGAGACACACAAAACATGATGGAAGAGCTCAGCAAGTCAGGCAGCATCTATGGAAGGAAGTAAATAATTGATATATTGGGCTGAGACATCTGATGAAAGGTTTCAGCCCAAAATGCTGCATGACCTGTTGAGTTCCTCCAGAATTTTGTGTCTGAAGCAGTAGACATACTTCCTCTCCACTTCAGTGACTAGGGTTCAATCCTGAGTTTGGAGTGCAAATGGTATGTTCTTCCTGTGACCACATGGGTTTCCTCCTGCATTGCGAAGATGGTACGTCAAATGGACACTGTTACTTGATCATTATGTATAGGTGATTGGTCGAATCTGGGTGGAACTGACAGGGATATTGGAAGAATGAAGTGGGCAGGTAGTTTCGAGAAAGGACCTAGAAAGATTTGAGAATAGGTAAAGAAATGACAGGTGGAATACAGTGTCTTCAAGTGTATGGTCATGCACTTGGTAGAAGAAATGAAAGGGTTGACTATTTTGTAATGGAGAGGAAAAACAAAACTGAGGTGCAAAGGAAATTGGGAGCCCTTGTGCAGGATTCCCTAAAGGTTAATTTGCAGGTTGCGTCTATGGTGAAGAAGGCAAATACAATGTTAGCATTAATTTCAAGAGGACCAGAATATAAAAGCAAGGATGTAATGTTGATATTTATAAAGCACTGCTGAGTATCATGAACAAGGGAAAATCTGCAGATGTTGGAAATCCAAGCATTGTATTGTGAGTATTGTGAGTAGTTTTGGGCCCCTTATCCTAGAAAAGATGTGCTGGAACTGGAGAGGGTTCAATGTAGGTTCATAAAAATGATTCCAGGATTGAATGGTTTGTCATAGGAAGAGAATTTGATGGTTCTGGGCCTGTATTCACAAGAATTCAGAAGAATAATGGGTGACTACATTGAAACCTATTGAATGGTGAAAGGCCTTGAAAGAGTGGATGTGGAGAGGACGTTTCCTATGGTGGGAGTCTAAGACTAGAGTACACAGCCTCAGGCTAGAGAGGTGTTCTTTTGATGTCTTCACAAAGGTACCAGTGGATATAGGTAGGTCAATGTTTGTGGATGATGGGCCCTTGTGGAAAAGAGGCAAGAACATGGAGCGTATAATCAGGAAACTACAAGGAGCAATTGATGAAGTGGTGGAGTGGGGTCATGATTGGGGATATAGATTTTCAGTAGAAAAAAATCAAACTGTATGTTTCAACAGGAAAATAATTGAGGTAGGGAAGAAGTTAAGGATGAATGGGATTGAGTTAGAAAGGGTTGGATCATTTAAATTTCTGGGAGTTATATATGATTCACAATTAACATGGGCAGACCATATCATGAAATTTGAGGAGAAATGTAAAAAAGTAATAAATGTGATAAAATATTTGACTGGTAGGGAATGGGGAGCAAGTTGTTCAGCATTGAAGAGAATGTATGAGGCTTTAGTAAGATCTGTGTTGGACTATGGAAATATAGCAAATGGATCAGCAGCTAGGTCTGTTATAAGGAAACTGGATTTATTCAGGCTCAGGCTTTGAGAGTATGCAGTGGGGCTTTTAAAATATCACCAGTATCAGCCCCACAGGTAGAAATGGGAGTAATGCCTTTGGAACTAAGAAGGATGCAATTGATGGCAAACTACTGGGCTAATTTGCAGGGGCACAATGATTCTCACGCTGCAAAAGGTGTGTTGCAGGAGTGCTGGGAAAATGGGAGGTTTCAGAGGGATACCTTTAGTCGGGTAGGGAATGATATTGCTAAAGAATGCGGAGTGTTTGATCTGAGGATAAATCCTTCAGTAGTTTATCCGGTTGTAGCTCCATGGAAGCTTGTATGGCCTGACATAAACTGGCATTTGTTAGAGGTAAAAAGGAAAGGAAAATATAAAATTGATTTGGTAAGTGCATTTAACTGTTATGTGATGGAAAAGTATAGTGATTATACTCAGATTTATATGGATGGTGCTAAGGAACCTGAAACAAGAGTGACAGGGTTTGGGGTGGTAATACCAGCAAAAGAAATTGAAATCAGCAGAAGGACATCTAATAAGTTAGGGGTGTATACAGTAGAGATGCTGGCAGTGTTGGTTGCGTTGCGATGGGTGGAGAAAGCTAGACAAGTCAAAGTGTTGATATGCTCAGATTCATTCTCAGTTCTAGCAAGTTTAAGGTCTTTTCACTCAAGTTGTACTTTATGAATTTCTGCAGTCAGTCACAAGAATTGCAAATCAGGGAGGTCAGGTAAAATTTCTATGGGTTGCAGCACATGTAGGGGTGAAGAGGAATGAGTGGGTGGATGAGTTGGCAAAGAGGGTGTTAAAGAAAGAAAATATAGAATTGCACATTAGTATCAGTAAAGCAGAGGTTATGTGTGTAATCTGGGGAAAAGATCAACCAAATGTGGCAAGAAAGATGGGACAGGGAGGGGAAAGGGAGGCATTTATATCAAATACAAAAAAATGTTGCAGGTACTGGAGTGGGTAGTGGATACAGAAGAGAGGAGACTGTGTGGACTAGGTTAAGGCTGGTGCACTGTACATTAAACAAAACATTGAAAATGACAGGGAAACACCAGACAGGACTATGTGAGGAATGTCAGGAAGAGGAGTCAGTAGAACATGTAGTTCTGAGTTGCAGGAAGTATGGGATACAGAGAGAGATGATGAGAATTAATCTAAGGGAATTGTGGGTGCAGGAAGTCACATTAAAAGGGTTGCTGGGCATGGGTGAGAGAGCACCGTTTCAGGGTATTTTTAGTTTTCTTAAGGGGTACAGAGTTTTTTTTATAGGATATGATGGATAAGCAGGAATAGGGTACTAAGATGGCCAAAGATGGGAGGATAAAGTGTAGGTTAGGGTGTGTGTGTGTGTGTGTGTGTGTGTGTGTGTGTGTGTGTGTGTGTGTGTGTGTGTGATTGGATGAAGGGATTTAGGGATTTAGAATGTAAGTCTATTGCACACTCCAGTGCAGGAGGTGGTGGTAATGCACCATTAAACTGGGTGTCAAGCACCGGAAAACAAGACAGAGAGGAAGAAGAAGGAGAGGTGTCCTTTTAGAATGGAGATGAGGAGGAATTTCTTCAGCCAGAGAGAGGTGAATCTGCGGAATTCTTTGCCACTGGCAGCTGTGGAGGCCAAGTCTTTATGCATATTTAAGGTAGAGGTTGATAGATTCTTGATTAGTCAAGACCTGAAGGAATACTGGGAGAAGGCAGAAGACTGGGGCTGAGTGGAAAATTGAATCAGCCATGATGATATGGCAGAGCAGACTCGATGGGCCAAATGGCCTAATTCTGCTCCTATGTCTTATGGATAAGGGGAGGTGCAACGAGACCTGGGTGTCATTATACACCAGTCATTGAAAGTGGGCATGCAGGTACAGCAGGCGGTGAAAAAGGCGAATGGTATGCTGGCATTTATAGCGAGAGGATTCGAGTACAGGAGCAGGGAGGTACTACTGCAGTTGTACAAGGTCTTGGTGAGACCACACCTGGAGTATTGTGTGCAGTTTTGGTCCCCTAATCTGAGGAAAGACATCTTTGCCATAGAGGGAGTACAAAGAAGGTTCACCAGATTGATTCCTGGGATGGCAGGACTTTCATATGAAGAAAGACTGGATGAACTGGGCTTGTACTCGCTGGAATTTAGAAGATTGAGGGGGGATCTGATTGAAACGTATAAGATCCTAAAGGGATTGGACAGGCTAGATGCAGGAAGATTGTTCCCGATGTTGGGGAAGTCCAGAACGAGGGGCCACAGTTTGAGGATAGAGGGGAAGCCTTTTAGGACCGAGATGAGGAAAACCTTCTTCACACAGAGAGTGGTGAATCTGTGGAATCCTCTGCCACAGGAAACAGTTGAGGCCAGTTCATTGGCTATATTTAAGAGGGAGTTAGATATGGCCCTTGTGGCTACGGGGGTCAGGGGGTATGGAGGGAAGGCTGGGGCGGGGCCCTGAGTTGGATGATCAGCCACGATCATAATAAATGGCGGTGCAGGCTCGAAGGGCCGAATGGCCTACTCCTGCACCTATTTTCTATGTTTCTATGTTTCTATGATAAGTTTTAGCGGGGGGGGGGTAGGGGGCTCTGTAAGTAGCAAGTCCCGTTTCCATGCTGTATGAGTCTGTGAGATCTTCTGACTAAAGCAATTGTTGATTTTCAAAATTATATTCGACTATGCCTATCCTCCCTCTGGCCTCAATGGACTATAATCTTCATGGATTTGCTGGAGAGAGGCAAAACACTGATGAACGATGGCACTCGACAGACTGGAAAATTGCAAGTTCTGAGCTTCCCTTCAAGGTCACACCGTCAAAAGAGAAACAGCATTTTTTAGGTCATCGTTTCCACCAGTCTGGACAAACAGCTTCTAATCAACTTCAGCATGGAAGACAAATGAGCTGAGATACCAAGCAGAAAGGCGCCTAGTTCTCTCTTCAAATGCTCTGCGACAAATAAAATATGAGTGCCCTCATTCACAATGGATCGTTGAAAATGTGTTTGACCTCCAAAATGACACGAATAAAGGGAAATGTCCAAAAGTGATAAATAACTCACTTGTCCATTATAGTGGACTGGACAGGTAGAAACTAAGAGAAAATGATGGGTGATCTACATGACTGCGTTCGATAAAATCATTGGTCCCCAGCTGCAATATGTTATGTTGTTAATTATTACATGTTGTACATGTCAAATTATTAACATACAAACATGCATCAATAATATTTTGCAGTAGTTTTCACCAAGCATTATTTAAAAGTCACAACATTGGAAGCATGATGTGACATCACAACTCATGAATATTTTGGTCTTTATTTCACATGGGTAAGAAATAAAAACTCAAGAATATAAGTAAGCATAGGATATTTGGCCTTCAGTCTTGATCCACAGTTCAATATATCCATAGCAATTCACCTGAAACCACCAATGGGTGTCACGGTAACGAGGTGATTAACGTGAAGCTGTTACAGTGCCAGTGATCTGGGTTCAATTACATCACAGTCTGTAAGGAGTTTGTCTCTCTGTGACCGTGTGAGTTTCCTCCAGTGCTCTGCTTCTGAGCACATTCCAAAGGCACACGCTTTGGTGGGTTGATTGATCACGTGGGTGTAATTAACTAGTGCAGGCTCACTGGGGTGAAAAGGCCTGTAACTGCGATGGGTATCTCTAAATAATAAGGAAAAAAAGCACATAAAGTCTACTTCTTGCAAGCAACTACACCCAATGATGATAATGTGATGAGTATAGACTTTCCTTTCTGAACGTATCAGTGTAAAGTTTCTGCCACAGGCTCTGTTAACTAATTTATCAAATAAACATGTCAAATACTGAAAGGCCTAGATAGAGTGAACATGGAGAGGATGTTTCCCATAGTGGGGAAGTCTAGGACCAGAGGATACAGCCTCAGAATAGGACCTGTCTTTAGAACAGAGACAAGGAAGAATTTCTTCAGCCAAAGGGTGGTGAATCTTTAGAATTCATTGACACAGATGGCTCTGAAGCCCAAATCATTTGGTATATTTAAGTGAAGGTTGATAGGTTCTTGATTAGTAAGGGTGCCAAAGATAATGGGAAGAAGACAGGAGAATTGGGATGATGGGATAATAAATCAGCCACAATGGAATGACGGAGCAGACTCAATGGGCCGAATGGCCTAATTCTGCTCCTATCTCTTACCGTCTTATGGCCTTTCCCTTATACTCATCACATTAAATGTTGAAGTGGGGTGAGGTGGGTGGTAGAGGTAGGAGAAGCTTGAAACAACTTTAAGCACTTATGGTAGGCAGATAATTCACCGTACCAAGTTTACTGTCCATGACCTTAAGAGACATTCAAAAACAAGTAAAAGTGAATAAAACAATGAAAATGCTAATATTTCTCTTAATATTCAAAAATATTACAGTATTATACTAAATAATGACCTTAAAGCAGTGGTACCCAACCACTGGGCGGTGGACTGGTAAAGCATACGCTTCCGGGCTGCGAGGAAACAATATGATTTGGCGACATGAAACGATATGAGTCAGCTGCACCTTTCCTCATTCCCTGTCACACCCGCTGTTGAACTTTAACACACACAAGGTCATCAGTGACCCAAGAAGTGCAAAGGAATGGGTCTGTGACCCATTTGTGAAGGTTTCCGGTGAATCTTCCATGTCAGCGCTGGAAAAAGATTAGCTCCTCGAGCTTGTAAATGACGGTGGGCTGAAAAGTATGTTTGACATAACACCTCTGCCAGCATTCTGGATCAAAGTCAAGGCTGAATATCCTGAGATAGCCACGAAAGCACCGAAAACATTGCTTCCATTTCCAACATCGTATCTCTGCGAAGCAGGATCTTCTGCAATGAATGCAACGGAAACTAAATTGGGGAATAGACTGGACATAAGGAACCCCCTTCGAGTATCGCTGTCTCCCATCGTCCCTCGATGGGACCGTCTAGTTGCAGGGAAATAAGCCCAGGGCTCCCACTGATTCAGCGATATTGGTGTGTTGCAATGATTTTATATGTTCATACAAGGAAAACATGCGCTGTGTGTTTAATATCCAAAAGTTACTTAAAAATATTATGATGTTATTGACTTATAAGTGACTTATAATTCAGTGGTCCCCAACCTCCGGGCCACAAAGAATGCAGGGGTACAGCGGTAGCCAGAACGCACCCAGTGCATCTTTAAGAAAAAAGCCGAAATAAACAAGCTAATTGATTAGGTGGTGCCCGGCACGTAAACGTTGGCCCTGATCAGAGGCGACTGCCGATTGTGTCGCCTCTGATCTGGGCCGGCATTTACATGCCGGGCAGCACCTAATCAATTAGCTTGTTTATTTCAGCTTTTTTCTTAAAGATGTGCTGGGTGCATTCCGACCACGCTGTACCGTTGCATTCTTTGCGGATCGGTATCGGTCCGCAGTCTGGAGGTTTGGGACCACTGTTATAATTGACTTATCATTACATTCATGCGAGGAAAATATGCACTGTGTGTTTAATATTAAATTCGTTAGATAAATCCCTTTAGAAACGAAATTGAGTGTATTAGCCAGTTACAAGTGACTTATAGTTGACTTATCAACTATATTCCAGTCGTGATTAACACATACCCCCCACCCCCACCCCGATCGGCTGGTCCGGAAGAATATTGTCAATATTAAACCGGTCCGTGGTGCAAAAAAGGTCGGGGACCCCTACCTTAAAGAATGCACTGTTAATGAACTGGATATTGTTAAACACAAGAGATTCTGCCAATGCTTGGAATCCTGAGCAACACACATAAAATACTAGAGGAACTCATCAGGTCAGGCAAATTGAATCCTTAGTCAGTAAAGATTCTCATCTGGACATTGAAGTCAAAGTCGAATTTATTGTTAAATGCACAAGTACATGCATACGCAGGTTCAATGAAAAGCTCACTTCCAGCAGCATCACAGGCACATAGCATTCACAAGAAAAGCAAATTTAAACTTAACATCTTTCACTGTTTTACGAGAAAGAACACAATTAAAAGAAAAATTGTAAAGTCACTTGTGCAAATCGATCAAAATGGTCACAGTGTTGCTACACTGAGATGGTGATAAGGGCTATGCTGGTTGGCTCAGGAAATTGTGAGTTGAAGAGAAGAAACTGTTCTTGAAGCTGGTGGTGTGGCACTTCAGACTTTTGTACCCCTTGTCTGATGGTAGCTATGAAAATGTGTCATGACATGGATTGTGTTTGATCTTCAAAGCCTTGGTTACCATCTCCCCCCAACCTGTACCAATCCCTAAATATCAAAAGGCAAAATAGGTTGAGCTTGCATTCCCCCGAATCTTAATCTGTTTGACTCAATATCTGAATAAATAGTAGAATGACAAAACTCATTGAAATCTGAGGCAGAGCAGGAGATATGTCTGGACCACCTAAAATTGAGCTCTCCAGGCTAATTCATTTTCTAGCACTTGATCCAAAGCTCAGCACCTTATAACACTATCCAAGAATTATTTTTAATGTATTTGAAATTTCTGCTTCTATTACCTTTCAAAAAGTGAGATCCAATTCCCACCACCATCTCCCTAGTGAAAAAAAAAATACATTCTATTTCTTTTACCAATTGGTTTTAAAACTATGCACTTGGCTGATGGCGAGGACATACTTACTGATGTTTTTCTCCTTTAGCACACATTTAATTTTTCCCTTCTGCATTTCCCTATTATTGTTAAAATTAAGGCATAACTTCCTGGTGCCTTTGCTATTCCCATTCTATCACGCACAATTTTACAAGAAAAAACAACAATTAGAATAAAAAATGTGAAGTCCTTTGCAGGGCAAATAGATCAAAATGTTCATAATGTTCCTACAGCGAGGAAATGATTAGGGTTCAAGATCCAAGTTTCAATATTCAGCATTGTTTATTGCCATTCTTCAGTACATAAATGTAAAGGAGAAAAAAATGATTGCTACTTTCGATCTGATGCAGCATTAAAAAACAACACAATAAGCACAAAGGACACAATAACTGTAAATGCATAAGATTAGCTTGCCTACATAGACTGATTGTATGTACATAAACACACTAAATATGGAAGTATCTTACACAAGGTGAGTCTGACAGGAAAAGATAAAGTAGTACTTTTTGGGGGTGTGATGTGTGGAGGTGTTGATCAGCCTGATGGTTTGGGGGAAGTAACTGCTTTTGAGTCTGCTGGTCCTGGTGTGGATGCTATTTAGCTGCCTTCCTGATGACAGCAGGACAAACAGTCCATGAGCAAAGTTGGTTCAAGAACTGGGTAGTTGATGGGAAGAAGCTGGTGATGTGGCACTTCAAGGTTTTGTACCTCCTGTTTATTGGTAGCTACGAGAAGATGACATGGACAGACGGTGATAGATCTTTGAAGCCTTGATAACCATTTCCCCCCAATCTGTACCTAACCCCAAAATGCCAAAAGGTAAAATTAGATTGAACTTGCGTTCACCTGAACCTTAAACTGTTTGAATCAATAGTGGAATTAATACATGGAATCACCAAATTCACTGAAATCTACAGCATAGCTGAAGATATTGTGCCCATTATAGGGTGCTATGGTAGTGTAATGTTCAGTGCAATGCTATTACAGCTTGGTGTATCAGAGTTCGGAGTTAGGAGCATCCTCTGTGAGAAAGCTTATATGCTCTTCCTGTGTGCGCATGGGTTTCCTCCCACAATCCAAAGATATACTGGTTAGGAGGTGAATTGGTCATTGTAAATCATCCGGTAATCAGGCTATGGTTAAATGGGCGGATTGCTGGGCAGCAGGCCTTGATGTGTCACGAGGGCCTGTTCCATGCTGTATCTCTAAATAAATAAAACATGTTTGCACCTGACATCTAAAAACTAATTCACTGTCCAACAATTATTTTTACATGCAATTGAGATTTCTGTTTCTATTACCTTTCAAATAGTGAGATGCAAATTCCCTCCACCATCTCCCCAGTGAAAAAAAAATGTTTTCTATTTCTTCTGCCAATTGTTTTAAAATTATTTTAAGCCTTTGCGCTTGGCTGATGGCGAGGACGTACTTACTGATGCTTTTCTCATTTTGCACAAGTTTCATTTTTCCCTTCTGCATTTCCCCATTATTGCTAAAATTAAGGCAATACTTCCTGGTGCCTTTGCAATTCCCATTGCATTGCAAATGACAGCCAACTCAATTAATGTAATGAGACTCCCTTCGGGTATTCCTAATGTGCTATGTGGATCCGATGATGATATCATAAATCAAAACCTTCAGCTTCAATGACACCTCAGGCAACGTATTGGCTTGCATCAATGCCTCAGGGCCAGGTCACAACTCCCTGCCTATGTAAGAGGGGAGACATTTCTGGTAACTGCTGAAGACCAATGTAATCAGAATTTCAAGTCCTGGGATTAATCTTTTGATATTTGCCTCAACTAAGTTAAACATCCTTGCATCTGGACTCTCCAGGCCATCCCAAGATACATTTACCATTTATAGGGTTTTCTGATGATGTTTTCGAAATACATGAACAATTTCATTTTCCATCTTAATCCCTTGTGTCCAAAGAATGCCCAGTTTGGATTTTCTATGCAGCACTTCATGGTATTTACGTTATTGGAAGGTCATAAGACTTTCTTCTAGAAGACCAGGATTATTTTACTCATGATTGAAGAGCCCAGTGATACACACACATATATGTACATACCTAAGACTTCTTCACAGTATTGCATTCGTCAGCATGGAGCAGAGAGCGAGTTTATAAATCTGGTGGGAGCGAAGGACGTTGGGATTGGTGAGGTTGGAGCTCTACAGGAGGGATGTGGGATAGCTGGCAGAGGAATGCCGAGGGGGAGGTTGGCTCAGGTACAGACACACAGGAGGAGAAGATGGTGGCGCGACGGCAGCGCGCGCAGCCTCTCCGGTGAATGAATGATATCTGTTATCTGTCAAGTAGGGGACTGTGCACAATTCTGATTTGATGGAGACAGACAAGAGAGTACGGAGAAATATCTGGAAAACTTCTGAAATGCCCACTTCGCTGCCGCTGCTACTGTGTGGTAATGGGAATCTCTGAAGCAGAAGGCCCCGAAATCCTCAGCTTTGCATGTTTCAGTGGCTGGGGCGAGGTCGAAGGCGCTCGGCAGAGGATGGCACTCAGGAGGCTGTATCGGAGCGGCCGGTCGGAGGCTCGAAGTTTTCGGACGGATGGACTCAGTGTCAGCTGTGGTCAGTTGCTTCCAAGGCATCGGCAAGTTGACGGTGCCTGGAAGTTTATGGCAGACACGAGGAATTCTGCAGATGCTGGAAATTCAAGCAACACGCATCAAAGTTGCTGGTGAACACAGCAGGCCAGGCAGCATCTCTAGGAAGAGGTACAGTCAACGTTTCAGGCCGAGACCCTTCGTCAGGACTAACTGAAGGAAGAGCTAGTAAGTAATCTCTTACTAGCTCTTCCTTTAGTTAGTCCTGACAAAGGGTCTCGGCCCAAAACATCGACTGTACCTCTTTCTAGAGATGCTGCTTGGTTTATGGCAGGGAGTTTCTCCCTTTTGCCGTCTGCTATCGGGGACTCAGGAGTCGATCGACTCGGGGACATTGAGACTATTTTAACCGTGTCCATGGTTTGTTCTTCATCAAATTATGGTATTGTTTTGCACTGCTGTAACTATATATTATAATTATGTGGTTCTGTCAGTATTAGTCTTTGGTTTGTCCTGTTTTCTGTGATATCACTCCGGAGAAACATTGAATCATTTCTTAATGCATGTATGCATTTCTAAATGACAATAAAAGAGGACTGAGTGTTCTCATAATCTTAAAAATCTCTGAGACACCAGGCAAACACGAGGAAATCTGCAGATGCTGGAAATTCAAGCAACACACATCAAAGTTGCTGGTGAACGCAGCAGGCCAGGCAACATCTCTAGGAAGAGGTACAGTCGAAGTTTCGGGCCGAGACCCTTCATCAGGACTAACTGAAAGAAGAACTAGTAAGAGATTTGAGAGTGGGAGGGGGAGGGGGAGATCCAAAATGATAGGAGAAGACAGGAGGGGGAGGGATGGAGCCAAGAGCTGGACAGTTGTTTGGCAAAAGGGATATGAGAGGATCATGGGACAAGAGGCCTAGGGAGAAAGAAAAGGGGGAGGGGGGGAAACCCAGAGGATGGGCAAGGGGTGTAGTGAGAGGGACAGAGGGAGAAAAAGGAGAGAGAGAAAAAAAGAATGTGTGTATATAAATAAATAACTGATGGGGTACGAGGGGGAGGTGGGGCATTAGCGGAAGTTTGAGAAGTTAATGTTCACGCCATCAGGTCGGAGGCTACCCAGACGGAATATAAGGTGTTGTTCCTACCCAGACGGAATATATATGGTGTAGCTATGGGCAACAGTATGGGTCCTAGCTATGCCTGCCTTTTTGTTGGCTTTGTGGAACAATCTATGTTCCAAACCTATTCTGGTATCTGTCCCCCACTTTTCCTTCGCTACATCGATGACTGCATTGGAGCTGCTTCCTGCACGCATGCTGAGCTCGTTGACTTCATTAACTTTGCCTCCAACTTTCACCCTGCCCTCAAGTTTACCTGGTCCATTTCCGACACCTCCCTCCTCTTTCTAGATCTTTCTGTCTCTACCTCTGGAGACAGCTTATCTACTGATGTCTACTATAAGCCTACTGACTCTCACAGCTATCTGGACTATTCCTCTTATCACTCTGTCTCTTGCAAAAGTGCCATCCCCTTCTCGCAATTCCTCCGTCTTGGCCGCATCTGCTCTCAGGATGAGGCTTTTCATTCCAGGACGAGGGAGATGTCCTCCTTTTTTAAAGAAAGGGGCTTCCCTTCCTCCACCATCAACTCTGCTCTCAAACGCATCTCCCCCATTTCACGCATATCTGCTCTCACTCCATCCTCCCGCCACCCCACTAGGAATAGGGTTCCCCTTGTCCTCACCTACCACCCCACCAGCCTCTGGGTCCAACATATTATTCTCCGTAACTTCCACCACCTCCAACGGGATCCCACCACTAAGCACATCTTTCCCTCCCCCCCCTCCCGCTTTCCACAAGGCTCGCTCCCTACGCTACTCCCTTGTCCATTCATCCCCGCCCCCATCCCTCCCCACTGATCTCCCTCCTGGCACTTATCCTTGTAACCAGAACAAGTGCTACACACGCCTTTACAATTCCTCCCTTACCACCATTCAGAGCCCCAGACAGTCCTTCCAGGTGAGGCAACACTTCACCTGTGAGTCAGCTGGGGTGATATACTGCGTCCGGTCCTCCCGATGTGGCCTTCTATATATTGGCGAAACCCAACGCAGACTGGGAGATCGTTTCGCTGAACACCTACGCTCTGTCCACCAGAGAAAGCAGGATTTCCCAGTGGCCACACATTTTAATTCCTCGTCCCATTCCCATTCTGATATGTCTATCCACGGCCTCCTCTACTAAAGATGAAGCCACACTCAGGTTGGAGGAACAACACCTTATATTCCATCTGGGTAGCCTCCGACCTGATGGCATGAACATTGACTTCTTAAACTTCCGTTAATGCCCCACCTCCCCCTCATACTCCAGTCGTTATTTATTTATATACTCACATTCTTTTTCTCTCTCTCCTTTTTCTCCCTCTGTCCCTCTCACTATACCACTTTTCCCATCTTCTGAGATTTCCCCCCCCTCCCCCTTTTCCTTCTCCCCGGACCTCCTGTCCCATGATCCTCTCGTAGCCCTTTTGCCCATCACCTGTCCAGCTCTTGGCTCCATCCCTCCCCCTCCTGTCTTCTCCCATCATTTTGGATCTCCCCCTCCCCCTCCCACTTTCAAATCTCTTACTAGCTCTTCTTTCAGTTAGCCCTGACGAAGGGTCTCGGCCCGAAATGTCGACTGTACCTCTTCCTAGAAATGCTGCCTGGCCTGCTGCTTTCACCAGCAACTGTGCTGTGTGTTGATTGAGACACCAGGCAATGTGTTTTGATTCCAAACAATTGTTTTATAGATCATTACAGAATGTCTGTCTGATGCTTCCCACTCTCTCCCCTCCCTTTTCCCCCTTTCCCAACTATGATTCCCATCTCCCTGCCCCCTTCCTACTGTCAATCCACAGCAGAGACCCATATCGGAATCAGGTTTATCATCAGTCAAATATGTCATGAAATATGAGTTTTTGTGGCAGCAGTACAGTGGAGTACATAAAATTACTACAATAGTGCGCAGATGTCTTAGGCACCCTAGTTATATATACTGTATGTGGAGTAATGCACACTTACATGAACTAGGAATTTGCTGCATTATGTTGGTGTGGCATTCAACAAAAAAAGCAACACTCAGCAATTATAAAAATAAAAATGGTAGTAGGCAGCTGTCGATCCCAGGGGATCATGGGAATGTGCTTCTAGTGGACTGTTCCTGGGTGGGAAGATTTGAAGAACCGGCTATTGCCCATACAGTGGGATCACCCTCTCCATGCCACTGATGTAGTCCAAGAAGAGGACAAGCACCGATACAGCTTGGCACCAGTGTCGTCACAGAGGTTGTGAGACTAAAGTTGTAAACAATATCAAACTGCCTTAGGGATCCCAGCTCCAGATTTCTTCCTCGGGGTTTACTCCCAAAGCCTTTCCTGTGGGCGGGTATGGCCGCAAGGCAGCAAAGGTTTAAAATCAGAGTTTTCCTTCTCCTAGGCAGGCTGCTGTCCAAGGCTGATGAGCCCCACCTGCCCAAAGAATTTAAAAATGAATAAATAAACTTAGAGATTTAAGTACAGATATGGAATAAAATATGCATAAATAAATAAATCCCATCATGAATTAAAATATAAACAACATTATCAAAATGCAGGGTAGTGACGGGGTAATAAATAGAGGGGATGGGGGAAAGCTAACTAAAATGGTTAATCACATTAACTTCCTGAGGGGAAAAAAATTATGATGGCATGAGGTTCTTGTCTTAATAGCTCTGTAGTGCTTTGAGAGGGGCATATTTTGAAAAGACTATTTGCTGGGAGGTTAGTGTCTGTAATAATTTTTCTTACCCGTTTCTAACTCCTGAACATGTACAAGTTCTGCAGTGGTGGTAGACTGCAGCCCATGACCTTTTCAGCTGACCTGTCAGTTCACTGTAGTTTTTGTATATTGCACCAAACAAGACCATAATTACTGACGGGAAGATTCTCTTTATGTTAGCAGTGTAGAACTGTGCCAGTATGTTCTATGGAAGATAAATTATAAAACAGTAGCATAACATAAATACACAGTGGTCCACAGTAAATCTGGTGTTATCGTTGCATGAATCACCCTGACTAAAAACCCATCTAATTTAGTTATTTACCTCATTATCACCTATTTTGCCTTTTCCATCATGTTTTGCATTTAGTCTGACTAGCACCATAAGACAAATCTTAATTTTTTTTTTCCCATTCTTCACACTCCCGTTGAACCTCAATCTTGTTTTTTCCCTATTTGGATGATATGTCTTTGATCTGAAATGATAAATTTACAAGAGACTGCAGATGCAGGACTCTGAAGTAAAAAGCAAGTGCTGAAGGAACTCAGTAGAGGAGGCCGTGGATCTCCCAGTGGCCACACATTTTAATTCCACGTTCCATTCCCATTCTGATATGTCTATCCACGACCTCCACTACTGTAAAGATGAAGCCACACTCAGGTTGGAGGAACAACACCTTATATTCCATCTGGGTAGCCTCCAACTTGATGGCATGAACATTGACTTCTCTAACTTCTGCTAATGTCCCACCTCCCACTCGTACCCTATCTGTTATTTATTTATTTATCTACACACTTTCTTTTTCTCACTCTCCTTTTTCTCCCTCTGTCCCTCTCACTATACCCCTTGCCCATCCTCTGGGCTTCCCACCTCCCCCTTTTCTTTCTCCCTAGGGCTCCTGTCCCATGATCCTCTCGTATCCCTTTTGCCAATCACCTGCCCAGCTCTTGGCTCCATCCCTCCCCCTCCTGTCTTCTCCTATCATTTTGGATCTCCCCTCCCCCCTCCCACTTTCAAATCTCTTACTAGCCCTTCTTTCAGTTAGCCCTGATGAAGGATCTTGGCCCGAAACATCAACTGTACCTCTTTCTATAGATGCTCCCTGGCTTGCTGCGTTCACCAGCAACTTTTATGTGTGATAACAGGGAGTTCAGTTGTCTCCTGGCCTGGGGGAAGAAACTTTTTCCCATCTTAACAGCACTTGTCCTAATACGACAGTACCTCCTGCCTGATAGTGGTGGCAGGGACAGATGGGATGAAAGAGGGAAGAGTGAAAGCAGTGACAGAGGCTGGGAGGTGAGAGGTGATAGATGGAGGCAACTAAGGCTGTAGATGATAGAATCCAATAGGAGATGAAGGTGGGACATAGAACCAAATAAATGAGGTGATAGAAACAGAGGCAAGGGGATCCACTGGGAGGAGTGCATGGGCAGGTGAAGAGGGTGGGGGGAAGGAGAAAAGGTGAAAGTAACAGGGTGATGGGAGAACTGCTAGATGTGCGTAAAAGAAAATAAGTTGAACAGGAGGAAAGAAAAATGAAGATCAGAGGCAGAGCAGATTACATGAAGTTTACATGAAGTTGGAGAATTAAATGTTTATATCTTTGAGCATTTATTGTATTTCCTCTCAACGATACCATCTGACAAGACTAGGAGCAGAATTAGGCCATTTGGCCCATTGAGTCTGCTCCGCTATTTCATCATGGCTGATCCAATTTTCCTCTCAGTCCCACTCTCCTGCCTTCTCCCCGTATCCCTTCATGTCCTCACCAATCAGGAATCTACTTGATGAGCACTTTCAGTGTTTTCAATTTTTAATTCAATTATTTGAGTCTGTCAACTGGAACCTTGACTATACAAACAAAAGAATTACATTCACACAATAGAATATGCCACATAACACCGAGCAAACTACAAACAAAAGTATTAAATTCACAGTATCACGCACCACAGGCTACTGAGTGTACTACCAACAAAAAAACACTGCAGTTGCAGCACAAGGCTCAGAAAATTCAGTATATTACAAACAAAAACATCAAATTTACAACATTAAGTACCAGATTCTACCTCCCTAGGCTTTTTGTTCATTTAGGAACTGCAACTGCTGTGGACATAACTTGCTCACTTGATCTGTGCTTGTTTTGGGATAGGAAAAGAAAACAGAATAGTACTATTGAAATAGATGATTACCCATGATTATAATGGATGGCAGAGCAGGCACAAAGGATTGAATGGCCTATTCCTGCTCTCATTTTCTATGTTATACTTTTCTTATTACCACTGCTGAAACTGAAATTCAATCCTCCATTTCATACTCCTTAATATATGGAAGAAGGCAGCATACATGAGGTTTAGGAAGCAAGGATTAGATGGCTCGATTAAGGAATATAAGGTAGCAAGAAAGGAGCTTAATAAGGGGCTGAAAGGAGCAAGAAGGGGCCATGAGAAGGCCTTGGCGAGTAGGGTAAAGGAAAACCCCAAGGCATTCTTCAATTATGTGAAGAACAAAAGGATGACAGGAGTGAAGGTAGGACCGATTAGAGATAAAGGTGGGAAGATGTGCCTGGGGGCTGTGGAAGTGAGCGAGGTCCTCAATGAATACTTTTCTTCGGTATTCTCCAATGAGAGGGAACTTGATGATGGTAAGGACAATATCAGTGAGGTTGATGTTCTGGAGCATGTAGATATTAAGGGAGAGGAGGTGTTGGAGTTGTTAAAATACATTAGGACGGATAAGTCACCGGGGCTGACGGAATATTTCCCAGGCTGCTCCACAAAGCGAGGGAAGAGATTGCTGAGTCTCTGGCTAGGATCTTTATGTCCTCGTTGTCCATAGGAATGGTACCGCAGGATTGGAGGGAGACGAATGTTGTCCCCTTGTTCAAAAAAGGTAGTAGGGATAGTCCAGGTAATTATAGACCAGTGAGCCTTACGCCTGTGGTGGGAAGGCTGTTGGAAAAGATTCTTAGAGATAGGATCTCTGGGCATTTAGAGAATCATGATCTGATCAGGGACAGTCAGCATGGTTTTGTGAAGGGCAGATCGTGTCCAACAAGCCTGATAGAGTTCTTTGAAGAGGTGACCAGGCATATAGATGAGGGTAGTGCAGTGGATGTGATCTACATGGAATTTAGTAAGGCATTTGACAAGGTTCCGCATGGTAGTCTTATTCAGAAAGTCAGAAGGCATGGGATCCAGGGAAGTATGGCCAGATGGATTCAGAATTGGCTTGCCTGCAAATGGCGGAGAGTCGTGGTGGAGGGAGTACATTCAGATTGGAGGGATCTCACCAGTGGTGTCCCACAAGGATCTGTTCTGGGACCTTTACTCTTCATGATTTTTATTAATGACCTGGATGTGGGGGTAGAAGGGTGGGTTGGCAAGTTTGCAACAACACAAACTTTGGTGGTGTTGTAGATAGTGTAGAGGATTGTCAAAGATTGCAGAGAGACATTGATAGGATGCAGAAGTGGGCTGAGAAGTGGCAGATGGAGTTCAACCCAGAGAAGTGTGAGGTGGTACACTTTGGAAGGACAAACTCCAAGGCAGAGTACAAAGTAAATGGCAGTATACTTGGTAGTGTGGAGGAGCAGAGGGATCTCGGGGTACATGTCCACAGATCCCTGAAAGTTGCCTCACAGGTGGATAGGGTAGTTAAAAAAGCCTATGGGGTGTTAGCTTTCATAAGTCGAGGGATAAAGTTTGAGTCGCTATGTAATGATGCAGCTCTATAAAACTGTGGTTAGGCCACATTTGGAGTATAGTGTCCAGTTCAGGTTGCCTCACTGTGGAAGCATTGGAAAGGGTACAAAGGAGATTTACCGGGATGCTGCCTGGTTTACAGAGTTTGGAATATGATCAGAAATTAATGGAGCTAGGGCTTTACTCTTCGGAGAGAAGGAGGATGAGAGGAGACATGATAAAGGTGTACAATATATTAAGAGGAATAGATAGAGTGGATAGCCAGCGCCTCTTCCCCAAGGCACCACTGCTCAATACAAGAGGACACAGCTTTAAGGTAAGGGGTGGGAAGTTCAAGGGGGATATTAGAGGGGGGTGTTTTACTCAGAGTGGTTGGTGCGTGGAATGCACTGCCTGAGTCAGTGGTAGAGGCAGATATACTAGTGAAGTTTAAGAGACTACTAGACAGGTATATGGAAGAATTTAAGGTGGGGGTTTATATGGGAGGTAGGATTTGAGGGTCGGCACAACGTTGTGGGCCGAAGGGCCTGTAATGTGCTGTGCTATTCTATATCTGTGTTCTATGCACACAGTGGTCCCTTTATTAGACAAATAAAGTGGCTACCAGGTGTATAGAAACATAGAAAATAGGTGCAGGAGTAGGCCATTCGGCCCTTCGAGCCTGCACCGCCATTTATTATGATCATGGCTGATCATCCAACTCAGAACCCCACCCCAGCCTTCCCTCCATACCCCCTGACCCCCGTAGCCACAAGGGCCATATCTAACTCCCTCTTAGATATAGCCAATGAACTGGCCTCAACTGTTTCCTGTGGCAGAGGATTCCACAGATTCACCACTCTCTGTGTGAAGAAGTTTTTCCTAATCTCGGTCCTAAAAGGCTTCCCCTTTATCCTCAAACTGTGACCCCTCGTTCTGGACTTCCCCAACATCGGGAACAATCTTCCTGCATCTAGCCTGTCCAATCCCTTTAGGATTTTATACGTTTCAATCAGATTCCCCCCTCAATCTTCTAAATTCCAACGAGTACAAGCCCAGTTCATCCAGTCTTTCTTCATTTGAAAGTCCTGCCATCCCAGGAATCAATCTGGTGAACCTTCTTTGTACTCCCTCTATGGCAAGGATGTCTTTCCTCAGATTAGGGGACCAAAACTGCACACAATACTCCAGGTGTGGTCTCACCAAGGCCTTGTACAACTGCAGTAGTACCTCCCTGCTCCTGTACTCGAATCCCCTCGCTATAAATGCCAGCATACCATTCGCCTTTTTCACCGCCTGCTGTACCTGCATGCCCACTTTCAATGACTGGTGTATAATGACACCCAGGTCTCATTGCACCTCCCCTTTTCCTAATCGGCCACCATTCAGATAATAATCTGTTTTCCTATTTTTGCCACCAAAGTGAATAACTTCACATTTATCCACATTAAATTGCATCTGCCATGAATTTGCCCATTCACCTAACCTATCCAAATCACCCTGCATCGTCTTAGCAACCTCCTCACAGCTAACATTGCCGCCCAGCTTCGTGTCATCCGCAAACTTGGAGATGCTGCATTTAATTCCCTCTTCTAAGTCATTAATATATATTGTAAACAACTGGGGTCCCAGCACTGAGCCTTGCGGTACCCCACTAGTCACTGCCTGCCATTCTGAAAAGGTCCCGTTTATTCCCACTCTTTGCTTCCTGTCTGCTAACCAATTTTCTATCCACATCAATACCTTACCCCCAATATCGTGTGCTTTAAGTTTGCACGCTAATCTCCTGTGTGGGACCTTGTCAAAAGCCTTTTGAAAATCCAAATATACCACATCCACTGGTTCTCCCCTATCCACTCTACTAGTTACATCCTCAAAAAATTCTATGAGATTTGTCAGACATGATTTTCCTTTCACAAATCCATGCTGACTTTGTCCGATGAGTTCACCGCTTTCCAAATGTGCTGTTATCACATCTTTGATAACTGACTCCAGCAGTTTCCCCACCACCGACGTTAGGCTAACCGGTCTATAATTCCCCAGTTTCTCTCTCCCTCCTTTTTTAAAAAGTGGGGTTACATTAGCCACCCTCCAATTCTCAGGAACTAGTCCAGAATCTAACGAGTTTTGAAAAATTATCACTAATGCATCCATTATTTCTTGGGCTACTTCCTTAAGCACTCTGGGATGCAGACCATCTGGCCCTGGGGATTTATCTGCCTTTAATCCTTCAATTTATCCAACACCACTTCCCTACTAACATGTATTTCGCTCAGTTCCTCCATCTCACTGGACCCTCTGTCCCCTACTATTTCTGGAAGATTATTTATGTCCTCCTTAGTGAAGACAGAACCAAAGTAATTATTCAATTGGTCTGCCATGTCCTTGCTCCCCATAATCAATTCACCTGTTTCTGTCTGTAGGGGACCTACATTTGTCTTTACCAGTCTTTTCCTTTTTACATATCTATAAAAACTTTTACAGTCAGTTTTTATGTTCCCTGCCAGTTTTCTCTCATGATCTTTTTTCCCCTTCCTAATTAAGCCCTTCGTCCTCCTCTGCTGAACTCTGAATTTCTCCCAGTCCTCAGGTGAGCCACTTTTTCTGGCTAATTTGTATGCTTCTTCTTTGGAATTGATACTATCCCTATTTCATGGTCTTCTGCTGTTGTAGCCCACCTACTTCAAGTGTCAATGTGCTGTGCATTCAGAGATGCTGTTCTGCACACCACTGTTTTGACATGTTATTATTTGAGATACTGTTGTTTTCTTGTCAACTGGCCATTTCTCCTCTGATTTCTCTCATTAACAAGGTGTTTTCACCCACAGAACTGCCTCTCACTGAGACACTCAAACAAACCCATCTGGCACCAACAATCATTCCACATTCAAAGTCACTTCGATCACATTTCTTATCCACTCTGATGTTTGTTCTGAACAACAACTGAATGCCTTGACCATGGCTGCTTGCGTTGCCGCCACATTATTAGATAATTGCATTAGCAAGCAGGAAGAGAGGTGTACCTTATAAAATGTCCACTAAGTGTCCGGTCAGAGACAATGCAATGAAAGCAATTTTTCCCAGCAAATCAGATTTGTAAAGCGGCTTTGCAGTTCTCTACACTCCGATGATCCTACTTAGAAAATTAGAGGGCAAGTGAATACAAGGATATAAGGATATTTTAAGGAGAAATTGAATAAATGAGTCGATTTCTAGAGCGCTGAAGGCTAAGGTAAAATCTGATATAGAGATTTATAAGATTATGAGAGGCATAGATAGGGTAGAAATGTCTAATACCAGAGGGCATGTATTTAAGATGAGAGGTGTCAAGTTCAAAAGTGATGTGCTGGACAAGTTTTTGTTTTAAAAGCACAGAGTGGTGGGTGCCTGGAACTTGCTGCCAGAGGTGGTCATGGACACAAATTCAATGGAGGTGCAAGGCTCTTAGATAGCCACCTGAATGTGCAATGAAGAAAGAGATATGGACATTGTGCAGACTGAATGGATTAGTTGGGCGTTTGTTCACTAATTTAATTAATTTCGCACAAAATTGGTGAGCCAAGGGACTTGCTCCTGTGCTGCACTGTTCTATGTTCTCCATTCGCTGGCCACTTTATTGGGTACAGGAGTGAAATCCAGTGTGGTCTTCTGCTGCTGCAGCCCATCCACGTCAAGGTTCAATGTGCTGTGCACTCAGAGATACACCTTCTGCACACCACTGTTGTAGCGTGTGGTTATTTGAATTACTGTTGCCTTCCTGTCAGCTTGAACCAATTTGGCCAATCTTCTCTGAACTTTCTCATTAATAAGGTATTTTCACCGATACAACTACTGCTCACCAATTTTTTTTAAAAATTGTGCACCATTCTTTGTAAACTTTCAATACCATTGTGTGTGAAAATCCCTGGAGATCAGCAGATTTTGAGATACTCAAACCACCCCGCCTGGCCCCAACAATCACTTCAGCATCAAAGTCACTTCGATCACATTTCTTCACACATTCTGATGTTTGGTCTGGACAACAGCTGAGCCTTTTGACCATGTCGGTATGCTTTAATGCATTGAATTGCTGCCACGTTGTTGGCTGATTAGATATTTTGCATTAACGAGTGAGTGGGCGGGTGTGCCTGAAAAAGCAGCCACTGACCACATGTTCTATGTCCTACCTTCACTCATTCATTTCCTCTTGAGAACTAAGTATCATTTTTCTTTCTCTGTCAAGTTCTGCAGAGGATCTGAGGACATTCATTCACTCCAGATCATCTGCTGGTTACTAACACCTGATTTACAGACTTCATACCTACAAAGGAGGCCCCATAATATTATTAGATTAGATTATGAAGACACATAGTCCTCTTTTTATTGTCATTTAGGAATGCATGCATTAAGAAATGATATATTATTTCCTCCTGTGTGATATCACAAAACACAGGACAAACGAAAACTGAAAAAACTGAAAAAAAACACATAATTATAACATATAGTTACAAACAGCGTAACAATACCATGACTTGATGAAGAAGTCCGTGAGCACAGTAAAGTACAAAGTTTCTCAAATGTCCCACATCTCACGCAGACAGGAGAAGGAAGAAAAACTCTCCCTGCCATGCCGACCACAATCTGACTCTGAGTCATCTGAAAACTTCGAGCTCTTATCAGCTCCTGACACCGAGTACTGAGCGCCATCTCCGTCTGAACGATTCGACCTCCTTCTCGGTTGCCAAAAGCAAGCAAGGCTGGAGATTTTGAGGTCTACCCTTCGAAAGATTCCTGACTACACAGTAATGACAGCATGGTGACAGGCCCTTCTGGCCAACGACACCCAACTGTCCAATGGCACCCATGTGACCAAGTAACCACCTAACCCATTGATCTTTAGGATCGGAGGAGGTGCCCGTCAGGATATCAGAGGATCTGTTTGGATACGGAGGAGACTGTCGGGATATCAAAGGATTTGTTTGGATACGGAGGATCTGACCTGGTTGCAGACTGTGTTGCTGCCCGCTACTCGGAAGCATCGGAGTTTGTGCAATAAGACCGTGGGACATTGTCTCTGGCATTTCAGTTTTTCTGTCTAATGGTTTTGGAAGGAAGCAGTCGAAGAGAAAAGTGAAGAAGAAATAAAATGCATCTTGAGGGTTTACCTTTAAGGAAGGATACTTTTGTGCATCATACACCTACTGAGAAAGTTTTGATCCTGCCAGCAAAATTAATTATGACTGCTATTAATAAATGGCAGGTGATTCTCTTGAAAGTGGTACCATAACAACCTACCTAACATTGCCAGCACTGGAAAATGACTTGTACTCTAAAAAATCAAGACCATATCAACAACACACACAAAATGCTGGAGGAACTCAGCAGGTCAGGCAGCATCTATAGAGGGAATCAAATAGTCAACATTTCAGGCAGAGAGACTTTTATCAGACTGGAAAGGAAGGGGTCAGAAGTCAGAATAAGAAGGTGGGAGGTTATAGTTGAGACAAGGTGAGGGGGAAGCAGGATGGGTGAGGGAAGGAGGGTGATGTTTTAGAAGCAACACTCACAACACGCTGGAGGAACTCAGCAGGTCGGGCAGCATCCGTGGAAAAGATCAGTCAACGTTTCAGGCTGGAACCCTTCGTCAGGACTGAAGAGGGAAGGGGCAGAGGCCCTATAAGGAAGGTGGGGGGAGGGTGGGAAGGAGAAGGCTGGTAGGTTCCAGGTGAAAAATCAGTAAGGGGAAAGATAAAGGGGTGGGGGAGGGGAAGCAGGGAGGGGACAGGCAGGAAAGGTGAAGAAGGAATAGGGGAAAGCACAATGGGTAGTAGAAGAAGGCAAAACCATGAGGGAGGTAGTAGGCAGCTGGGGGAGGAGGCAGAGTGAAACTGGGATAGGGGAAGGGAGGGGGAGGGAATTACCGGAGGTTGGAGAATTCTATGTTCACACCAAGGGGCTGGAGACTACCTAGACGGTATATGAGGTTTTGCTCCTCCAACCTGAGTTTAGCCTCATCATGGCAGTAGGGGAGGCCACGTATGGACATATCCAAATGGAAATGTGAAGCAGAGTTGAAGTGGGTGGCAACCAGGAGATCCTGTCTGTTGTGGCGGAAGGGACGGAGGTGCTCGACGAAGCGGTCCTCCAATCTGCGTCAGGTTTCACTGATGTAGAGGAGGCCGCACCGGGAGCACCGGATGCAATAGATGACCCCAACAGACTCATAAGTGAAGTGTTGCCTCACCTAGAAGGACTGTTTGGGCCCCCGAATTGTGGCAAGAGAGGAGGTGTAGGAACAGATGTAGCACTTATGCTTACAGGGATAAGTGCCGGGTGGGAGATCCGTGGGGAGGGATGTGTGGACCAGGGAGTCATGGAGGGAACAATCCCTGCGGAAAGCAGAGAGGGGTGGAGAGGGAAAGGTGTGCTTAGTGGTGGGGTCCTGTTGAATGTGGCGAAAGTTGCAGAGGATAAGTTCCTCCAGCGTGTTGTGAGTGTTGCTTTGACCCCAGCATTGGCAGAGTATTTTGTGATGTTTTAGAAGCTGTGGTAAGAAAAAGTAGAGCCTAAGCCAGCTGTTGTCAAGTGAGACCTTTGGAGTGAGACAACTGGAGACACATCTGCTTACTGCAATGAGATAGACTGGGTTGACTGTGGTCATGTGCACTGAAGACAAATGAATAAAGCCACTGTAGTGAGACTTTTCCAGAAAGTTGTCCTAAAGCATAAAGATTAATGAAAGGATGTGAAATATACCCAACACCCAAGGTTCTATTATCATTACAACTGCAAAATATCATCGGCTATCCGCTTGAACTTTTGATTAACTTTAACACCTTTATAGTGAATGGTGACTGATCTTGGAGCAGAGAGGGGAAGAGAACAGCTGAGAGTATAAACAGAATGGGGAAAGGAAAAAGAAAGTGTGTGTGGGGACAGAAGTAATAAAAAGGAGGAGGGAGATAATATTGGAAGTTAGATAAATTGATGTCCATGATTGTTTATTCCCCTCCTTTTATGCAGCCTGATCTGCTGAGTTCCTCTGGCATTTTATGAGTGTTGTTCAAGATTTCCAGCACCTGCCATCTCTCTTGTGTCTAGGGCCATATCGTTAAATAGCTCATCTATTAATCAATAATTGCCGACCTAGCCAGTAGTGTGGGGATTACCCTCCAACCACCAAAAATAAAAGCAATTTCTTTTTGCTCTGTCCCTGCCTCTCTGCGGTTGGGTGTTCTCCTGGTCTGAAAGTGGAGCATTTCAGTACTTCAAATGAAATGCTTGAACCAATCTTCATCCTTTCAAAAGAACACTTCCAAGCATTTTGAATTGCCGACCACATATCTCTTCTTCAGCAATGTGTGACAGGTTCCGTACTGTGCATCAGAACTGTGCAGTATATTTTATTATTTTAATATTTAGCATTTAAGGAATAAGCCATCAGACTAGATTTATGGCATTTCTGGTGAAGTACAGATCTGATTGATCCATTCCTACTGTGGTCAGGTAACCAATTTGAACCAACCAGCAAACCCCTTTGGAGGTTTGACCAGTTTATGTTGGTTTCCAGGCCCAGGATTGCTAAGGAACACATTCCATGCTCCAGGAAATGCCTGCTAACTGGTCTGTTTTGGTTTCCTCTTGTGATATTATTGAGATGTCCTGTGAGTCTGGTTCTCAAGCTGTTGCCCGTCTCCCCTATATATATAATATGACATTGTTTACACTGGATTGCATATACTAAATTCTTTTGTTCGCAAGTTATCCTCTGCTCTATCTCGGCCCACTTCCCTGTAACTCTGTTGTGCATGTTATTTGTGTTTGCCCTTATCGACTCCAGAGACCTTCCATCCTCAGCCACTAAACTCATAATTCCTACACCCCATATCGCTCGGTTTTACCTCCTTCCCAAGATCCACAAACCTGACTGTCCCGGTAGACCCATAGTTTCTGCCTGCTCCTGCCCCACCGAAGTTGTATCTGCCTACCTGGACTCCATTTTGTCACCCATAGTTCAGTCCCTCCCCACCTACATCTGGGATACATCCCATGCCCTCCACCTCTTCAATAACTTCCAGTTCCCCGGTCCCAACCGCTTCATTTTCACTATGGATGTCCAATCCCTATACACCTCCATTCCCCATCAAGAAGGCCTTAAGGCCCTCTGCTACCTTCTGGATAATAGACCTCACCAGTTCCCCACCACCACTACCCTCTTCCAGTTGGCGGAACTGGTTCTCACACTCAATAACTTCTCTTTTGGCTCTTCCCACTTTCTTCAGACTAAGGGTGTAGCTATTGGAACTCGCATGGGCCCCAGCTATGCCTGCCTCTTCGTTGGTTATGTGGAACAGTCTGTGCTCCAAACCTATTCTGGTACTGCTCCCCAACTTTTCCTTCGGTACATTGACAACTGGATTGGTGTTGCTTCCTGCACCCATGCTGAGCTCATCAATTTCATTGACTTTACTTCTAACTTCCACCCAGCCCTCAAACTCACTTGGTCTATCTCGGACACTTCTCTCCCCTTTCTCGATCTCTTGGTCTCCATCTCTGGAGACAGACTGTCTACTGACATCTTCTACAAGCCCACTGACTCTCATAACTACCTCAACTATACCTCTTCCCACCCCGCCACATGCAAAAATACCATTCCCTATTCCCAGTCCCTCCGTCTATGCCGCATCTGCTCCGAGGATGAGGTTTTCCGTTCCAGGACATCTCAAATGTCCTTTTCCTTTAAGGATTGTGGTTTCCCTTCTGCTTTCATCAATGATGCCCTCACCCGCATCTCCTCCATTTCCCGCACTTCGGCCCTCACCCCATCCTCCCGCCCCACAACAAGGACAGAGTTCCCCTTGTCCTCACCTACCACCCCATCAGCCTCCGGATCCAGCACATTATCCTCCGCAACTGCCGCCACCTTCAACAGGACCCCATCACTCAGCACATCTTTCCCTCTCCACCCCTCTCCGCTTTCCGCAGGGATTGGTCCCTCCACGACTCCCTGGTCCATAGGTTCCTCCCCACGGATCTCCCACCTGGCACTTATCCCTGTAAGTGCAAGTGCTACACCTGTCTCTACACCTCCTCTATTGCCACCATTCAGGCCCCCAAACAGTCCTTCCAGGTGAGGCAACACTTCACTTGTGAGTCTGTTAGGGTCATCTATTGCATCCGGTGCTCCCGGTGCGGCCTCCTCTACATCAGTGAAACCCGACGCAGATTGGGGGACCACTTCGTCAAGCACCTCCGCTCCGTCCGCCAAAACAGACTGGATCTCCCAGTAGCCACCCACTTCAACTCTGCTTCCCACTCCCATTCAGATATGTCCATACATGGCCTCCTCTACTGCCATGATGAGGCTAAACTCAGGTTGGAGGAGCAACACCTCATATACCGTCTAGGTAGTCTCCAGCCCCTTGGTATGAACATAGAATTCTCCAACATCCAGTAATTCCTTCCCCCTCCCTTCCCCTATCCCTATGTCACTCTGCCCCCTCCCACAGCTGCCTATCGCCTCCCACATGGTTCCGCCTCCTTCTACTACAGATTGTGTTTTCCCCTATTCTTTCTTCACCTTTCCTACCTATCACCTCCCTGCCTCCCCTTCCCCACCCCTTTATCTTTCCCCTTACTGGTTTTTCACCTGGAACCTACTAGCCTTCTCCTTCCCACCCTCCCCCCACCTTCCTCATAGGGCCTCTGCCCCTTCCCTCTACGGTCCTGACGAAGGGTTCCGGCCCGAAACGTCGACTGATCTTTTCCACGGATGATGCCCGACCTGCTGAGTTCCTCCAGCGTGTTGTGAGTGTTACAGATAACCAATTTGTCAGCAAAGTACAGTAAAAGGCACTTCACCTTGGCATTTTCCTTTCCAGTCTGGTTCTCAGCACCATAAAGCAGCACACTGATTCCTTGCATAACAATGTTTCCTAGTTTTCTAACAAAGCATAAGTCCACACAGTTCCTTTCATTTACCTGCCATCTTGATTTAAACTCTCTGAACTTGTCCATATATCTTTGCAGAGTTCTCAAAACCAACAGTTCAAAGGTTGCTGGCAAACCTGATCTTTCACTACATATGCTCATGCACCACAAGCTAACTTATTTGCATTTTCCACACACAACCAATGAAAATAATACCATTTAAAAGAAATTCCTTGCTGTTAAATGTACAGAGATTTTGAGTACAGAAAGGAAATTAAGTACCTGGTGGCATGTTGCGAAGACAATAACCTATCCCTCAACGTCAGCAAGACGAAGGAATTGGTTGTTGACTTCACAAGGAGTAGCGGACCGCACGACCCAATTTACATCAATGGTGCGCAAGTGGAACAGGTCAAAAGCTTTAAATTCCTCGGGGTCAATATCACAAATGACCTGATTTGGTCCAACCAAGCAGAGTCCACCGCCAAGAAGGCCCACCAGCGCCTTTACTTCCTGAGGAAACTAAAGAAATTTGGCCTGTCCCCTAAAACCCTCACTAATTTTTATAGATGCACCGTAGAAAACATTCTTCTAGGGTGCATCACAACCTGGTATGGAGTTTGTCCTGTCCAAGACCGGAGGAAGCTGCAGAAAATTGTGAACACGGCGCAGCACATCACATAAACCAATCTTCCGTCCTTGGACTCACCTTACACCGCACGCAGTAGGAGCAGTGCTGCCAGGATAATCAAGGTTACGACCCACCCAGCCAACACACTTTTCGTCCCTCTTCCCTCCGGGAGAAGGCTCAGGAGCTTAAGGACTCATACGGCCAGATTTGGGAACAGCTTCTTTCCAACTGTGATAAAACTGCTGAATGGATCCTGACCTGGATCTGGGCTGTACCCTCCAAATATCCAGACTTGCCTCTCGGTTTTTTTGCACTACCTTACTTTCCATTTTTCTATTTTCTAGTTATGACTTGCAATTTAAATTTTTAATATTTACTATCGATTTGTAATCCAGGGAGCGGGAAGCACAGAATCAAATATCGCTGTGGTGATTGTACATTCTAGTATCAATTGTTTGGCGACAATAAAGTATAAAGTATGAGGAGCCTTTGGGGCCTGTAGCTGCAGAAGTTTAGAAGAATGAGTCTCGGGGCCTGTACTTGCTGGAGTTTAAAAGAATGAAGGGGGGTTTCATTGAAACCTATCGAATATTGAAAAGCCTTGATAGAGTAGATGTGGAGTGATTGTTTGCTATAGTGGGGGAGTCTAGGACCAGAAGGCACAGCTTCAGAATTAAAGGTTGTCCCTTTAGAATAGAGTTGAGGAGGAATTTCTTTAGCCAGATGGTGATAAATCTGTGCAACTCATTGCCACAGACGGCTGAGGAGACCAAGTCATTGTGTATATTTAAAACAGAGGTTGATAGATTCTCGATTAGTCAGGATGTCAAAGGTCATGGGCAGAAGGCAGGAGAATGGAGTTGAGAAGGATAATAAATCAGCCATGATGGAATGGTGGAATTCTGCTGCTATGGTCTTGCACCGAGGAAACAAGTCTTTCAAACTGTCCACAAAGGCAGGGCTGATTCACAGCTGAGTGCGAGCTGTGATCCTACAACACTTTCAGAAATGGAGGTCTTGCATTAATTCATCAATATAATTTGATTCAGCCTAATGCAGGATTTCTGCTGAAGTTTCTACCTCACAAAGTCACTCATGTGTGAATGAAACATTAATTATAATGGCACTCTTTCTTCAGTACAACTGTACAATTAGGATCATTTGAGTGCAGGTACTGATTTTACTTCCTCATTATTTCGCTTTTATTTAGAAGCAGTCAAGATAAAATGAGCTGCTTAATGTACGTGAGTTACCTTGATTTCAAATGATGCATAAAATTACATTAAAATCACTTCGTTCATCTCTGCACCAGAACTTCTGATGAAAGGGAGTTGTTAAAAAAGTTTTTATTTAGGACAACTTATAGATTTCTCCACTAATTCAAAAACAAGCTCTATTTTGAATTGTGAAAGGTTTAACACATTCACCTGTTGAGCTGGAGTCTGCAGTAATATTTTAAAATTCTTGAATGTTTTCTTCCCTTCATTTAAGTAAGTGATTTATTGAACAAATATTTATAAATGGAAAGAAATGTATACGTGAAAATAAGCTTCATTAAAAATCTAAAATCAAAAGTTATCTTTATACGAACTTCAGAGCTTTACCAGCAATGACCTGCAATGAAAGATTCAGAGTATATCCATTATCAAAGTATGTGGTATACAACCCTGAGAATTGTCTTCCCACAGTCACTAAACATGAAAACCATGGAACTTATTCAAAGAAAAACTTCGAACCTCCAACATGCAAAAAAAAATAATGCAAACAGCAAGAGAAGTAGTGAAAAACACCAGTGAATATAAAACACCAACCCACAAAACCATCAAAAGAGTCCAAGCATATTCAGTTTAAATCAGCTCAGTTTAAACTAGTGCTGTATTGTACATTAACTTCAGGCCACAGAGCCAGTCCGCTACAATCAAAATCACACAAAATAGCAACATAAAAAACAAGAGCAATCAGAAACCAGAAACACATTATAACAGGAACAGTGGGCGAGAGGAAGGGAGAGACTGTCACATGCAGACACCTTACTCCAGGAGCAGCAAGAGTGAAGGAGAGAGAGACCGGACACACGCAGCTAAATGGCACTGACCACCCACTTGCATTCCACTCTCATCCTCGAAGATTTTCAATGCTTTACTTGGTGATACCAGTGAGAAATGGAGTTGATCATGGACTCATGCCCATCTCCAGGTCTCTTGGCGTAGAGGCAACACACTTTGCTTGAAAACTCACTGAAATTCCTTGGAGACGGCAAAGCGCCAGATCACTCAATTGGCCCAAAAACAGAACACTATAATGTGGATCATAGGCTCCAATAGCAGTTGACCCACACTTGAAAATAAAGCTGTAAGAGAAGAGAAAGAAGTAGATTTGTGAATTATCTGAAGAACGTCGCCCTTGTTCACTGAATCAATTACCACATAATATGCTAATGTTATTGGAGATTTTCTTGGTTAGCGCAATATTTTTATGCATTCTGTAAGTCAACCTTAGTACCTTGAGTGTGCATGAGGTGCTTTACCTTAAATATGGTCTAAATGCACTGTACAAATGTGGTACATAAATGCAAGGATGCCTCTAGGTAGGAATTCAAATGTCTATTGTCTTCCAGGAAAGACTTGTTCCATTGCTTCTCATCTCCTAAAGTGTTCTTGCTCAATCACATGTCCACTAATTGCCTCCATTTGTGACCCAATCCAACTGGCTGCCAGCCAATAATTGCCCCTCAACACTGCCAATCCCCTTTCTTCCTTTTTCCTTCAGTCTCCAAACTCCTGAGCCCAAACTGCTCCCCCCTAATGTTCCATATCATTCATGATCTCAATCTTTCTTCTGTCAATCCTGATTCTCGCTCTTCCTCCTACCTTCCAGTAATTCTTACCCCTACCAACCAATCTGATGAAAATCTAATTTCCTCCACTGGAAGGTTAGTGTAGGGTTACCTCCTATAAAAATGTTGCATGCCCAGTTTCAGGTGTAGGCCCAGTGTCACAGTGGTCGCTGTCAGAACTGGATCCAGGTGTGGAGAAACAGTAGTCTTTGTCACAGCAAGTGCTGGCAACGACTCAACCCAGGTGCGGAGAAACAGCAGACTCCCATGTAGAGATGGAAACAAGAGGTTAGACATAGAAATACCAACAGAGTATTGGAGGTATGACCAAGTGATACCACGATACAGATCATTCTCCACAAACACGCCCGGACTCTGCTCCAGCACTAACCGAGAGTCTCCTATAAATAATTACAACTCTCTGTCAGTCACAATTAATTTGACAAGATTAAACAGAAAGCAACAGGGCTTAATGGCTCTATTTTAGATAACAATTTGTAAATACAGGTTCTAGAGAAACCCAGAAGCCCAAAGCTCTATGGCAAGCTGCAGAGGCCAACCCTAAACTACTTCTGAAGTAACAGAGAAGATAATGATGTAGCCATCTTCAAACAGGGAAAAGAGCAGAAGTATGAAGGTGATACCCAAAAGAAGATACTCAATTTTTGTGTTCCTACTATATCATTCAGGAAAAAGGTGCCTCATCACCTGCTTTGCTATTGGAATGCATTTAGCTTCAGTGCTTGTATCCTGCAGTAGTGAGGATGGTAAATCTCACCATATTTGCCATCATTTCTACCCATCTGAGATGACAATATTGAAATAATAGCATGTGTGTGTTCTATTTTTGTAATCCCAAAACTGCTGACAATTTAATGAGTCACACTGCAATGCGAAAATCAAAGCAGAGTTTATCGAGGAAGCTCCCGATGGAGTACCTGGTAAGGTTCTGAAAATCTGTGCCAACCAATTGGCTGGAGTATTCAAGTATATTTTCAACCTCTTACTGCTACGGGCGGAAGTTCCCACTTGCTTCAAGAAAGGCAACAATTATACCAGTGCCTAAGAAGAATAATGTGGGCTGCCTTAATGACTATCGCCCAGTAGCAGTCACATCTACGGTAATGAAATGCTTTGAGAGGTTGGTCATGATTGGACTGAACTCCTGCCTCAACAAGGACCTGGACCCATTGCAATTTGCCTATCGCCACAATAGATCAGTGGCAGATGCAATCTCAATGGCTCTCCACGCAGCTTTAGACCAACTGGACAACACAAACATTTATGTCAGGATGCTGTTTATCAACGATAGCTCAGCATTTAATACCATCATTCCCATAATCCTGATTGAGATGTTGCAGAAACTAAGCCTCTATACCTCCCTCTGCAATTGGATCCTCGACTTCCTAACCAGAAGAACACAATCTGTGTGGAATGGTGATAACATTTCCTCCTCGCTGACGATCAACACTGGTACACCTCAGGGGTGTGTGCTTAGCCCACTGCTCTACTCTCTATATACACATGACTGTGTGGCTAGGCATAGCTCAAATACTGTTAGTAAATTTGCTGATGATACAACTATTGTTGGTAGAATCTCAGGTGTTGACGACAAGACGTACAGGAGTGAGATATGCCAACTAGTGGAGTGGTGCTGCAGCAACAACCTGGCACTCAATGTCAGTAAGACAAAAGCGTTGATTGTGGAATTCTGGAAGGGTAAGACGAAGGAACACATACCAATCCTCATAGAGGGATCAAAAGTGAAGAGAGTCAGCAGTTTCAAGTTCCTGGGTGTCAAGATCTCTAAGGATCTAACCTGGTCCCAACGTATTGATGCAGTTATAAAGAAGGCAAGACAGTAGTTATACTTCATCAGGCGTTTGAAGAGATTTGGTATGTCAACAAATACACTCAAAAACTTCTACAGATATACCGTGGAGAGCTTTCTGACAGGCTGCATCACTGTCTGGTATGGAGGGACTACTGCACAGGGCCAAAAGAAGCTGCAGAGAATTGTAATTTTAGTCAGCTCCATCCTGGATACTAGGCTACAAAGTACACAGGACATATTCAAGGAACGGTATCTCGGAAAGGCAGCGTCCATTATTAAGGACTTCCAGCACCCAGAGAATGCCCTTTTCTCACTGTTACCATCGGGTAGGAAGTACAAAAACTTGAAGGCACACACTCAGTGATTCAGGAACATCTTCTTCCCCTCTGCCATCCGATTCCTAAATAGACATTGAACCCCTGGACACTACCTCACTTTTTTTTAATATACGGTATTTCTGTGGTTTTGCACAATTTTTAATCTATTCAATATATGTATACTGTATGAAGTACACTGAATAAGATTTACTTATTTATTATTATAATAATTTTTTTATGATTTCTATATTATGTATTTCATTGAATTACTGCCACTAAGTTAACAAATTTCATGTCACATGCTAGTGTTAATGAACCTGATTCTGATTCTGAAATTGTGCCTACTGTCTGAACTTATAGTTTAAGTTACTGAAAGGCTGCTCTTGGCCTGAAGAGACACGAAGAAAATTCTCCTGCAGCATGAGATTTCAATGGAAATACATATTTTTAGGAACTTATAAAATCTTTATTTTTCTTTACACAGGATTTTTTAAAGGCTTCTCATGACACTGAATATGCTTAACCTAGCACTTGAAAATAAGTCAAGGATTAAACCGCAGATGGCCAAGAAGGGAGAACTTCAATAACTTCCTAATTTAAAAGAAAGACTTTCATGGTTAAGTTCATTTATATGATTTTTAAAAATCTTTCTATGTTTTTCACATCTATGTAATAGCTTGTAAATCTACATAATTTTAAACATAGTTATAAAATGTTCTCATGACACTGAATATATTTAAACTAGCACTTGAAAATACGTCCAAGATGAAACCACAGATGACCAATAAGGCAGGAATTAAATAGCTTCTTCATTTTAAAAGACTATTTTACGGTTTAGTTAATATATATGGCTTTTTGCAATCTTTCTGAGTGTTTCTTTCACATCTTTGTAATGGCTTGTTAATCTATATTTTTAAAGTACTTATAAAATGTTGTTTTTGCACTTTAAAAGGTTCCTTGTGAATGTATTTAAACTGAGCACTTGAATATAAGTGCATACTTAACCACAGACCATCTTTTTGATTTGTGGGCATGGCTATTCATGAATGTCTCATGATATTCATATTCCTGAGTGTCTCCTGACAATGCACTGATATTCACTGGCATGCCTTAGAAAAATATCCTAGCTTTTTCTTAAGTTCGCTTTGTAGGTTATGATGAAATCAGCAATAAAATTTTGTCATCCAGTAAATCCAGCCCAGCATTTATATAATCTCATTAGCTTTTCCTTTTTTTAATGTCTGAAGGAAATGTTTTGCACTGCACTCAACTCAACTTTGACGAAGGGGATGTCCTCCTTTTTCCCTTCCTCCACCGTCAATGCTGCCCTCAACAACATCTCTTCCAATTCACGCACTGCTCTTACCCCATCCTCCCGCCACCATACCAGGGATAGGGTTCCTCTTGTCCCCACCAGCCTCCACATCTAGCACATAATTCTCCAGAACTTTTGCCATCCCCAACGGGATCCCACCACCAACCACATCATTCCCTCACCGCCCCCCCCGCCCACTGTCGGCTTTCCATGGGGATTGCTCACTACGTGATTCCCTTGTCCATTTGACCCTCTCCTCTGATCTCCCTCCAGGCACTTATCCTTGCAAGCAGAACAAGTGCTATGCCTACCCCTACACCTCCTTCTTTGCTACCATTCGGGATCCCAAATTGTCCTTCTAGCTGAGGCAACACTTCACCTGTGAGTCTGTTGGGATCATATACTGTGTCCGGTGCTCCTGGGCTGGCCTCCTGTTTATCAGTGAGACCCGACGTAGATTGGGAGACCGTTTCACTGAGCATTTCTGCTCCATCTGCCAGAACAAACGGAATTTCCCAGTGACCACCGATTCTAATTCCACTTCCCATTCCCTTTCCAATACGTCAATCCATGGCCTCACCTACTGTCGCAATGAGGCCACACTTAGGTTGAAGGAACAGCCTCTTATATTCTGTCTGGGTAGCCTCCAACCTGATGGTATGAACATTGATTTCTCAAACTTCTGCTAACGAACCCCCACCACCCCGCCCTCTCCTTCATCAGTCCCCATTCCCTTTTCCTTCTCTCACCTTGTCTCCTTGCTTTCCCTTTGACTCCCTCTGGTGCTCCTCCCCACTTTTCGTTTTTCCATGACCTTCTATCCCCACCTATTAGACTCCCCCTTCTCCAGACCCGTATCTTTTTCACCAGTCAACTTCCCAGCTATTTGCTTCATCACCCCCCCCCCCCATCACCTTGTGCTTCTCTCTCCCCTCCACCACCTTTTAAATCTACTCCTCATCTTTTTTTTTGTCCCGTCCTGCTGAAGGGTCTTGGCCAGAAACGTCCACTGTACTTTTTTTCCTTGGGTGCTGTCTGGCCTGCTGAGCTCCTCCAGCAATTTGTGTGTGTTGCTCAACGTTGACTTTGCTGCCTGCTCATTAAAATGCTCAATTAAAGTGGAATTTGCTGGAAATACTCAGCAGGTCAGCAGCATCGGTATGAAGTTAACCGTTTCAACTTGTGAGCCCTTGATCAGAACTGGGACGAAACAAATTGTTTTGAAAGTTCACAAAAAAAAAGTTTGGGAGAGGAGAGATAGAAAGGACATAGGGAATATATCTGTTAGAGTGGAGTCATGGTAGCTACGGTGATCCCAATGCTTATAGCACTACCTGGTTAACATTGATGGGGGCAGGCAGAGTCACTGAGTCATTCAGCATGGCCCAAAAGCTCCATTTCAATTTCTATCTAAGTTTGTCCTATCTGCCAGCACATTGTCCATATCTTGCTAAACCTTTCCTATCCATATACCTGTTCAAGTGTCATTTAAATGTTTTTATATACTGAAAGAAAGAGTGAGAGAGTGATGTGAGATGCGGCTCAGAACTATAGCGGAGTCCTTAATGCCAAAGGGAAATTTGAAAAATCACGGCAGATCATATGGCACCAGCTTGGGAACACACTTTGGTCAGCATGGGTGTGGTGGACTGAAGGGGCTTGTTTCCATGTTGTATGCCTCTATGACATTTAAAGTACAGAAATGCACAGAATGTATTCTTTGGAAACTACTGTAATTATATTTAATATATGTGTAGAAATGCCAGGAGAAATCTACTGGCAAATAATGTTTACCTAAGAATGTAGTTGGGTTCTTGCGTGAAAATTCTGTACCATTTGTGTTTGAGAAATAAGGTCAAGGAAAATATCAAATCAAAAACTGAAGCATACGATGTTGGAAGGGCTAGTGACAAACCAGAAGACAGGGGAACTGGAAGGGTGGTAAGAAGAGAGAAAAGTAATTATTATGAGAGTTAACTGGAGAAACAAACAATAAGAAAGCTTATGGATAAATAAAAATGAAAAAGGTAGCTCTGGTAAGTGTGGGACTCTGGAGAATGAGACAGACAGTAATTAATAATGGAATGGCAGATAATTGAATCCAACACTTTACATAAGTTATCAAAGTGGACGACATTGCAAATATCCCAGAGATAGTCGAGATCAGGTGTCCACAGATCCCTCAGTTAATAGTAGGGGTCCATAGTATGAAAAAGGCTTGGAACCTCTGATCTAGATTCAATCAACAGGATAAATTTATAAACAATTGCTATTATGAGGGACAAGACATTGGAGAAACTACAAAGTGTTGGGAAGGCAAACACATCAGCAGGATCTGATTAGCTGAAGACAATAATTTGGGAGGAAGTAGCTGCAGTGATAATAGGCCTTTGATTGAAATTTTTCAAAACTCACTGAATTTCTGGAGGCTCTCAGAATTTGGAAAACCATAAGTTTGACTCCCTTACTGTAACTGCTGTAAACCACCTTTCTCACTTCTTTTACGACTCTTACATTTGCTTCTTGCTATGAATGCGGTTCTGGAACTATTGGAACCTGTGTTTTGCTGTTTGGAGGGCATTTGGGTGCTGCAGTCTCCAAGAGGATTCTGGGAGGCAGAGACAACGTGAACAAATCTTGTGGTGAGAAGGCTGCAGGATAACGCGCAGGACGAGGTTTGACCCCATTTCACCAATTCTAGCTTCCATTGTTCATCGATTAAAGCAATGAGGGTGATTGAAGCATCAAGGCGAGCGCAGAAATTTGGAGATCGTTTGGGTGTTTCAGTGCTCTGCAGTCTCCAAGAGGATTCTGGGAGGCACTCAGCGAACCTGATAGTGGACAGGGTACAGGATGGGGCGCGAGTCAATGTTTGGCCCCATTTCACCAATTAAAATGACGAGGGAGATTGAAGTATCGAATCTAATGCAGAGAGTGAGCACCGGCTGCCTGTCTTTTGATGGGTTATTCTGTACCAGAGAGAGGAAAGCTTGCCGCTGCAAAGAGTGCTGTCCAGGTTCTTTGTGTTTAGACTTTGGACTATAGGCTCTATTTTTCAGTCTTTTGGTCTTTATATTCTATGTTTTTTTATATTCTATGGGGAAGGGGGGTTGATGTGCCTGTTCTGCTTTTGTTTGTTTTATTGTGGGGAGGTGTGATTTGGGGGTTGATGATCGAGCTGCCTTTCTTTTTCTTTTCTTTCTTTGTTTCATGGCTATCCAGAAAATTAAGAATTTTAGAGTTGTATACTTTGATAATAAAGGAACCTTTGAATATAAAGAAGTATAATTCAACAACATTTTTAGCCATCATTGACAAGATTACTGCTCAGTTTCCCACTATTTAAAATGATAGTAATAGACAATATCCCACAAATTGCTTTGTAGTTGCTAATGGGAATTAACTTATAATACATTGTCATTGTGTCACTGCACTGTCCACACTCAAATGTCAATCCCAATCGCGTCATACCTCAGATTTATGGCAAATGCAAATACATCATTTGGTTGGAAATAACTCTGAAAATGTGTAGCTTGGGTGGTTGATGGTTGGGTTGAGTCTGATCTTGGCAATCCGTTTGCGAAAGTTTCATTACCGTAGGAAGAGACATTTTCAGTGCGCAGTTCACTTGTGTCCTCCGAATGCTCGGCCTTTATATACTTATCAATCAGTTGATTGGTCGTCATTATGAAAACTCAGTTGTGACGTAGGGAGCGGTCTTATCGCTGATAAGTTTCTCGGTGAACTCTGTGCATTGTCTGGAATTGTGCCCGCATTGGCTTATAAATGGGTCGAGGTCTATATGTCTGGTTATAGCAACACGCATCTTTGATGTGTGTTGCTTGAATTTCCAGCATCTGTAGAATTCCTCGTGTCTGGTTATAGACTTGTTTGTAGAAAACCATGCTTCTAGGAATTCTCTTGCATGCCACGTGTTTTCTTGTGCCGTGACTTTTACTGATGTCCAGTCGAATTTGTGCCCCTCTCGATCTCCATAGGTAGAGACTAGGGAGAGTTGGTCATGCCACTTTACTGCCAGTTGATGTTCTTGGATATTTGTGGATAGTTTTCTCCATGGAGGACCCCAGGGCACCTGGAGAAAACCCATTCAGTCTCAGGGAAAGTATACAAACTCCTCTCAAACAACACACAAGTTCCAAAATGAACCTGGATCTCTAAAGATACTAGGCAATGGCTTTACCAGTTGTGCTCCTGTGCTGCCCTGTTGTTAATGAAGAGAGAGAATTTAAACTGCATGGACATAAATGCATATAAATTAATCTGGGCTTATTGTAACACTGGGAGCAGGTACTCCCTACTGTAGTAAACATCGCACCAAAATACTCTTAAACAACTGTAAAGGGAAGGAGGCAAGAGCAATGCTCTCATTTCGTGCTATTTTATGGAAATGCAGTGAATGTAATCACCAATATTTCCAGTTCAGAGGGTTTTTGGAATTAAAACTCAATTACAGTTGCCTTATTTTTTATCTCATGTACTAAGATACAGTACAAAGCTTTTGATTGTTTGCCATCCAGACAGATCACTGCATATATAACGACATTGAAGTAGTAAAGTGGAAAACAGAATGAAGAATATAATGTTACTGCTGAAGAGCAAGTCCAGTGCAGGCAAATAAGGATGGTACATGGGCCACAATGAGGTGGATTGGGAATCAAGAACATTACCAAATAAACACATGCAACTAACTCAGAATTAACTATAAAAAAAGATATTGGAAGTAAACAGAAATTAAACGAAAGCTTTCCATTAAATGCTGGAAAACTTGAGCAACACACACAAAATGCTGGAAGAACTAAGCAAGTCAAGTAGCATCTATGGTATGGAATTTCTCCCATGATCTCACAGTTTGATGCATTAAGCTTCATTAGCCAAGTTTTCACTCACTCACTCACTAAATATATATCTTGTTATATCTTATAACTTTCTCTATTTTGTTTGCAGAGTCCAAACATCATCATTACTGCATGCATTACACGCTGCGTCTTTCTTCAAGTCATTAATGTATACAATAACTAACTGAGAAGTAGAAAATGATCCTTGGAGTATTCCACTAGTCACTTCCTTCCAGTTTGAAAATGGCCTTTGATTCTCTCTATGTTCTACATGACAAACAGACTACAATCTATACTATCACAAGTTTCTCAATACCTTGTGACTGGTCTTGTCACGATGTGTGTTGGCAATGTCAGAAACCAAGTATGGAGGAAAGAGAGATTCTCATGTAGAGATGGTGACCAACATTTATTCATAAGAACTCCAACAGGACATCAGTGTCTCTGCTGAGAAACACCAGGAGATGTAACATTCTCAAAGCTAAGAGCCTGTCATTAGTGCTAATTGGACACCTGCTTAAATAGCACAAGAAACTCAGAAATCCCAAGCCTATCAAAATAAACTCGACAAGTTTAAACAGAAATCAGCAAGAGACTGCACTAGAAAGAGTGAGTTGCTCGAGAAGAAACACAAGGAACTCTAAACAATTAACAACTCTCACTCAACAACAATTAACCAGTTCAAGTGCTCTAAAAACCTTAGAGACCAACACTGTCCATCTCCACATAAAAGCCCAAAGAGCTCATTACAGGTCTTTTATATAGAACCATATCAAATGCCTTCTGGAAAATGAATATATCTACTGGTTCTGCTCTATTGATCATACAAGATTTATCTTTCATAAAAACATGCCAATCGATTGATAATATGAAGCTTCTTTACATTACTAGCTATTTCTTCCTTAATTACAGCTTCTTCCCAATGGATAAGAGATTGGGGGTGAAAAAAATCTTGCCACATTGTCTTCATATTGAGGAAAAGAATACTCATAGAGATTATACCCCTCCTACCCTTGCCTTTTCACTCCAACTACTTCATAAAGTGGAATATAACCAAGTTACAGTGAAGGGGTTACTTTCAGGGTTGATATAATATCAGGGGAAATCATTCTTTCAGTTATTCATTCAGTCATTCATTCTTCATTTATTTCACACTAATCTTTATATTTCATGTTCTTCCCAAGAATTTTATCACTTCTAAAACATTATTCATACCCACACTGCTCACTTATGGATTGCAGGCCTGACAGGCAAAGGCTGGCATTTACAGTAAAGCTCCTAAAATCCATTCTCATGTTGTAGAGAAATCCTGATGCCTTGGCATGTGGCTCACTGGGGATCTGTTTCACACGCTCCCTTTATATTCCCTGGGACCCTGTTCTGCACTCTCCTTTTAAATTCACTGGCTCACTGAGATTCTTTTCCCCCAGTCCTTTTAAACCACTAAGTTCACCAGAGTGTTTATTATAATATAGTGTAGCATCTAAAGTAAATTAATTAGTGCTGGTTTATGAATAAGATAAATATCTGATAGTCTGGAATATCAGCTAGTCTGTCACTACCCAAGTCCCGAGAGTCCTGAGAGTCTTATTGTGTTATCGTTCCTTAGCTCACTTGCAGCCACAGTAGGAAACAGAATCCCACCCAGCCTATTCCTCCCAGTAACCATCCATTCCCTCTGATTGTATTTTTATTTTTTCTGCACACTCAGATTTTACCATTCACCTCCAAACAAGGGGCAACCTACTGAGAAGTGGGAGGAAACCAGAGCATTTGGGGGAAACTTACACAGTTGTAGAAAGGACCTGCAAACTCCACACAGACTGAACAGGGGATAGTATTTAACCCAGGTCACTGGAAATGTAAGGTTAAGCTACGATGTTTTGCTGAGACTCTTCAAAATTGCTGGTTGTTATTTGGCATTAATGTGCAGCTGGTTAGACCAACATAAACATAGCCAAGGCAGTGTGGCAAAGGAGTTAAACATAGACACCTCTCCTGTCAAAGATAACAAGTAAATTTCTCCAAAGGATATATGAACTGCCAGAGGAAGCTGTTTGACAAGCTGCCAGAGAACTTCATTAGAGGTGGGCACAATTACAAAATTTAAAAGCAGGTACGTAGATAGGAATAGCTTAGACTGATATGGGCCAAATTTAGGCAAATGGGACTAGCTAAGGTAGACATATTGTTCGGCAAGAATGAATTAGGCTAAAGGGCCTGTTTCTTTGCTATATAACTCAATGGCCCTGACTCTCAGAATGAACCAAATGTGATAATAATCTAGCAACTAAAAGTTTATTTTTATTGTTATTGACATGTACTGTACTTTCTAAACTGAATTGAAATTCTCAAACTAATTCCATTGTTTAGATCTCCTACTGTTTTTGATCCCACTCTCATAGAAATACTGAAACAACATGGAAAGCCAATTCTCTGAAGTGAAGCTGTCCAATTGACTCACAACCTTTGATCTTCCTTTTATTCCTGCATTTATAGTACCATTTCCAAACAGCTACTTATCCAGTTCTCTGTTGAATGTCATTATTGAATCTGTTCCAGCAAATAGTTTGTAGATTACAACAGCAAAATGCATTTTTTTTAAAGTTGATGCTGTAGCCTCAGTTTCTTTCATTAATTGCAAGAAGCCGCTGTAGATTTTTTCATTTTACTTCCACTCTCCCTAACTGTTTATTATTTAGAAAACTAAATAAATCTCCTCTTACCGTTCCTGTTCCCTGAGCATCACCAGCTTCTCCAGGTTCCTCACATACAGTAATTCAAGTCTTCTATTCCTTTATTATTCCAATAGAACTTTATGCACCACCACCAGAGCTGTCCCAAAGCTGAGGACTCAAGAACTGAAAACCTGAGGTCAAACCAATACTTCAGAAATCTTTATTTCACGACATTTCAATAAAGTTAATAACTATTGGAAGTAAGTGTTCTCTGAAATTTAGCATTCATTGCATTACTTCAAGGACAAAAATATATATTACCTTTTCAATGAAGTATTTTGTTCAATACTTTGTGTTGCATCTTCTTAACCTCAGGTTAGGCTGCATCTGAAGTATTGCGTTCAGTTCTGGTCAGCCCATTATAGGAAGGATGTCGAGTTTTTGGAAAGGGCACAGAAGAGATTCACCAGGATTCTGTTTGAATTAGAGGGTGCATGTTAAAAGGAGAGGTTGGACAAACTTGGGTCATTTGCTCTGGGGTGGCAGAAGCTGAGGGAAGATCTAAAAGAAGCTTAAAAGAGGATGCATACAGTATCTTTTGCCCATGATAATATATCTAATATCAGTGTCTTTTGCCCAGAATCATATATTTAATATTAGAAGGATGCATTTAAGTGAGAGGGGCTAAGTTCAGAGGGGATGTGAGGGATTTTTTTTTACACAGTAAGTGGTGGGTACCTGAAATGTACTGTCAGCAGAGGCACACAAGACAGAGACAATTAAGAAGCTCTCGTTGTTGAGGGCCTAAGCCATGAAAGTGCACAGAACACAGGGTTTGGACATTGTGTAAACAGAAGTGATTAGTTTAGTTACATATTTAACTACCTGTTTAATCGTAGACTGTAGGGTCTGTTCCTATGCTGAACTGTTCTATTTTCTATGTTTAAAATAAGTTTTAGCTTTCAATCTGCTACTTCAAAGACAAAATATTGAAGAAAATCAGAAATTACTGGAGATATCTAGCAAATCAGGAAGCATCAGTTAATATTTCCATCCAATGACCTTTCTTCAAAAGTGGACAAATGAGAAACAAAATCTTTAATGTTTCAGGAGCAATGATAGTGAAGAGAACAAGTGGAATGTCTGTGATGAAGTAGAGATCAAGTAAATATGATATCCAGGTCAAGGATTAATTTTACATGTATTAGGAACTTGCTGTGGTGTGTGGTCAGGATATGATATACAAATAAAAACAACGTTCCACAATTATAATGAATAGAGAATTATATAAGTATAAAGTTAGAGGTTAAAGTACAGATATGGAATAAATGTACATAAACACCAGCATGTAATTACAGAGTAAACCACATTATAAAAAGTGGTTTAAGGTGTGTTTCCAGTGCAGTGCAGTGACAGGGGTAACAGTGGAGGGGGCTGGGGTGGCTAACTGAAGTGGTTGATCAGATTAACTGCCTGGAGGAAGATAGGTTTATGAAGGCATGAAGTTGTTGTTTTAATAGCCCTGCAATGCTTCTGGTGCTATTGGATTGATATTGAATAGAAGCAGTTTGTGTGAGAGTGACAAAAAAAAACCCACAATATCTTGGAGGAGCTCTGAGATGCAAAAAAACAGCGATAGTTAGAATTTTGAAAGTAAAGAAAATGCTGGCAATACACTGTAGATCAGGCAACATCTATGGAGAGACAAAAACTAAATTCTTGTTAAATGTTGATGACTTTACATTAGTCAGTTCTGACATAAACAGGAAATTATTTCTGTAAAGTATTGTATGTTGTATAACTGTTAATAAATATACATCTTTTATAAATAAACATTTCCCCCGAATTATATCGTATTGTGGAACATTGCTGACATAATTTTGGGAATCTCAAGGAACATACTTTTATTAAAAATACACAAATCATAGCCTTATGGTTTTATGTTTATTTGAAGTAGAAGACATTATTCATCTATAATCATTCAATATACTTTTTATTATGGTATTTTGGTGCCAGAAGCTTGGGGACACTAGTGGGATGCCCTCAACACATCCTTTGACTGTGCGGTTAAAAGGTGTCTTAAAGTGTTTAGAGTGCAGTGCAGTGACAGGGGTAACAGTCAGTGAATTTCACTGTATTTTTCGATGTTTTGCTATACACATGACAAATGAAGCTCATCTTTAAATCTCATGAAAAATCTGAAATAAGATCAGAGAATCTAGAGAAAATTGCAGCTGAAGGCACATTAGTGGAAAGATAAAGAGAGTTCATACTTTAAGACACATCATCAGATTTATGGCTCCTTCAATTCATTTTTTTCTCAACTGATCAACAATAAAATGTAGATTACGTAAATCAAAGAGAATTTTTCCTATTTTTAGTAAAGTCTAGAGCTGAAATATTTAATGAACATTTCAAAGCAGTGTTCAAAGAAGCACTGAAAAAAATGTAAGTTTGTAATCATTTTTAAAATATGTATTGAATTTTCTATTGTATGCAAATGAATATAATCCCTGGGGAACAATGTTAAGTGTGTAATAGTTAGTAGTCCTTACATCCCAATGGCTTGCTCCAAAACTCCAAATCACACAAACAAGCAACTTAAAAAGATATATTGGGTATAATGACTGGGCATTCAAATGATCATTTTGCAATTACAACATTTCAATTCATGCGCATATAAAATCATGAACTAGATTAAAATGTATAGACAGCTAATTAAATATTTAGAAATGTAATATTACCATAGATTTTGTCCTCAATAAATTAAATAATACATGGTATATTTGATTGTGTAAGCTAGAAAAAATTAAATATATTCTTAATTTCCATAATTCACTTAAGATTAATAACATCCATCACCAATTAGGATCTTCCTAGCTCTCTAACATGATATTCTGCTGGCCAAAGTAAAAGGGTAATAGAGACGTTTCTGATTCTGAATAATCTTTGATCATTAATATGATTTCAATATCATTTGCTTCATGAACTATAATACAGTATTTTGTATTTCGGTGTATAATTTGATAGTTTTCTAAGGAACAAAAAAAGGAAATTGGAACTATTTATTGCCTTTTATGACCGCAGGATATCCCAAATGATTTATGATATTGTTGTTGTTGTTCTTGTTGCAAGTGAGGAAATCAAAGATCCAATTGTACAAGGAGGTATTGATGACAAGGTCCTGGAGCTTATTGTTCAGTTTTGAGTTGATAATGGCATTGAATGTTCCAGGGTCTAGTGAAGAGCCAATGAGATGCTATCTGCTATGGACCTGTTGCTCTGGTAGGCAAATTAGATTGGATCCAAATTGTCTTTCAAGCACGAGTTGATATGTTTCATTACCACCCTCTTGAAACACATCATCACTGTGGATGTAAATGCTATTGGGCAATAGTCATCGAGGCAGTTTACTACATTCTTCTTAGGCACCGGCATAAATGAAGTCCACTAAAAGCAGGTGGGAACCTCAGTCTGCCAAAGTGAGAGGTTAAAGATCATAGTGAACACTGCAGCCAGTTGATCAGCACAGGTGATATAGACTATATAGTTTTCATGGGTTCATCATCCTGAAGGCTGCTTGCATGTCAGCCTCAGAGACTGAAATCTCAGGAGCATCTGGGGCTGTCAGAGTTCGCGATGGCTCCTCCGTGTTTTGATGGTCAAATCGAGCATAGGAGGCATTGAGTTCATCTGCAAGTGAGGCTCTGTTGTTGCTTATGTTGCTTCATTTTACTTTATAAGAGGTGATAGCTTCAAGCCCTGTCATGACTATTGAGCACCCTTCATTCTTTCATGTTTAGTTCAGAATTGCCATATGACAATGGTCTACTGTGTTGGGACCTCTGGTGTTACAGACTATATGCTAATGGTAATTGGGCTGAGTTTTCTTCAAACCATCCTGGCTGAACTCTCGACTATAATTTGAAATGCATTGGGATGGACTGTTTCTTGTTTGGAGAAGGCATCATGCAGTATCTTAAGTGCTTGAATACTGTCTGCCAATGTATGTAAACTGTGGTCAGGATTATGGAGGAGAACTCCCTACGTAAATAGAACTGATGACACGTGAACGTTAGGTATTTAACGGTGGGGATGCAGATTCTGACTACCAAGGACACAGTGTATAAGAAAATATAGGCAAATGGAGTTAGTTGTATGGCTAGAATTCTAAGAAAAAACTAAAAAGAGGAATGAAATCAGAGAATTTTAGAATTATAAATTATTTTGCTTTTTCCCCAAGAATGTTAATATCAATTTTATCATTTTAAAACAGATTAGCAGCAGATAGATTAATGATTAATTAATTTGCCTGTCATCTCCTAAGTTACAGAAAAAGGTTGAACAAGTTAGGTCTTTATTCTTTGGAGCATAGAAGGTTGAGGGGGGACTTGATAGGGGTGTTTAAAATTATGAGGGGGATTGATAGAGTTGATGTGGATAGGCTTTTTCCATTGAGAGTGGGGAAGATTCAAACAAGAGGACATGGGTTGAGAATTAGAGGACAAAAGTTTAGGGGTAACATGAGGGGGAACTTCTGTACTCAGAGAGTGGTAGCTGTGTGGAATGAGCTTCCAGCAGAAGTGGTTGAGGCAGGTTCTATGTTGTCGTTTAAAGTTAAATTGGATAGATATATGGACAGGAAAGGAATGGAGAGTTATGGGCTGAGTGCAGGTCAGTGGGAATAGGATAGGGTAAGATTTTGGCACGGACTAGAAGGGCCGAGATGGCCTGTTTCCGTGCTGTAATTGTTAAATGGTTATATAGTTATGTCTAACTCAGAACTTTTGAAGTGTAGTAACTATTGAAAGATGGGAAATGTAGCAGCTCATTTTAACCTAAGGACCCTCAGTCCTTAGGAGATAAATGACCAGCGTTTGAAGAGCTGGTTAAGAAATTTACACTAGGTGGCCACTTTATTAGGTACACCTGAACACCTGCCTATTAATGCAAGTATCTAACTAGCCAATCATGTGGCTGCAACTCAATGCATAAAAGCATGCAGACATGGTCAAGTGGTTCAGTTGTTTTTTAGATCCAGCATCAGAATGGGGAAAAATGTGATCCAAGTGACTTGGACCGTGGTGCCAGATGGGGTGAATTGGTTATCTCAGAAACTGTTGACCTTCTGGGATTTTTATGCTCAACAGTTTCTAGAGTTTAAAGAGAATGGTGAAAAAAGTAAAAACATCCAGTGAGCTGCAGTTCTGTGGGCAAAAACACTTTGTTAATTAGAGAGGTCAAAGACAAATGGCCAGATTGGTTCAAGCCGACAGGAAGGTGTTAGTAACTCAAGTAATCATGCGTTACAGCAGTGGTGTGCAGAAAAGCATCTCTGAGCACGCAACATGTCGAACCTTGAAGAAGATGGGCTGTAGCAGCAGAAGACCTCAAACGTATACTCAGTGGCCTCAATATTAAGTACAGAAGGTACCTAATAAAGTGGCCACTGAGTGCATTTTGAATAGGGTAACTCTCTTCCCTGAAATGTGTTTTGGAACCTGTTTTGTTCACCCCAGAGGTAAGGTGGTCAGGCAGATGTTTTGATGGAATACCCTAACATTTTCCAAAACAAAATGGGAGGCTAGGCTGACCATCATCACTGAGATCATACCCATCGATCCCATTCCCCCACTTAAGTCCCTGCAATCTATTCTCTCAGAAATATCCATTAACATCCCCTGATTTTTGTGCCCCCCATCTATGGTGGAGGTGACTTACAGCCGCTGATTTTAACCAAAATGCCTGTCACATTGGAAAGCAAGGGAAAACCAGAGCACACAGCAGATGCTGATACAGTTACAAACACAAATCGCACACAGTCAGGACAAAATCATACTGGAGAATGTATGGAAGGGATTGTCTGACATATTGTCTGGTGTGGAATGTTTCAGGTATGAAAAGAAGCTTGATTGTTTTCCTTGCAACTGAGGAAGCTGAGAGGAGACATAGTTCCAGTCACAGAGATCTGGATTCAGTTTGAATTACCAGTCCTGCCTATGTTCCATATCTGACTACAAGGGCTTCTTCCTATATTCCAAAATTGTTTCTGTTTGGCGGACTAATTTGCCACTGTAAACAGATCTTTAGTGTGTAGAATCCGGAGGACATTGATGGGAATATGGAAAGATTAAAATGGGATTAATGTAAACACAAGCAGTTCCCAATCTGGGGTCCACGGACCCTTTGGTTAATTATAGAGGTCTATGGCATAAAAAGGATCGGGAACCTCTGGTGTACGTACAAGCAACTGCAGATACTGGAATATGGAGCAACAAACAAACTGGTGGAGCAACATCTGTGAGGGGTAAGGAATTGTCAATGTTTTGGGTCAACTTCCTGCCATGTTTCCAGCATTTATCCTGTTACTTTTGTTTTCATTAAGACACAATTAATAATTAAATGTTCATTGCCATTATCATTTTATCAGAAAGCATGCAAACTATCCAATTTCTGAATATTTCTATGGATAGTTTTTTTCTCCATAGCTGTATTTTAAAGAACTGAAAACTCATCAGCAAAAGAAATCATTCTTGTATTTCTATTTATGGTTCAATTGGAATACAGTTTTGAGCTCAAGATATTTAATGGAAATCTGAGAGGCAATGTTTTCACCCAGAGGTCAGTATATAGAATGACCTGCCAAAGAAGGTGGTCGACACAGGAACTTTAACAATATTTAAAAGGACTTGGAGAGATAAATGGTTAAGAAAGGCTTGAAGGGATATGGAACAACTGCTGACAAATGGGACTTGCTCAGATGAGCTTAGATGGCACCTTGGGTGGCATGAACAATTTTAGTTGAAGGGTCCGTCTCCATGCATTAGGACTCTGCCTGGATGACTCTACAACACTCACTAGGGCCTTGTCATTCATTGTGTACATCCTGTCCTCTTTTCACTCCCAAATATGCATCACTTTGCACATATCTGAGTTAATTTCCATTTGCTATTCTTTCACCTATTTTCCCAATTGATCTAGAACCTGCTGTAAAATTAGACATTCTTCTTCATTCCCCGCTACTCCATCGATTTTGGTATGATCTACAAACTCACTAATCATACCAGCTGTATTCTCATCCAAATCGGTAACATGTGTGTCTAAAAGCAAGGGGATTTACATCAATCATTGTGGCACAGCTCTGGTCACAAGCCTCTGTGAAGCAACCCCTTACTACATCCCTTGTACTCCAGGGTTTCCTCATTCTGTCAGCTTTTCCCTTCACCCTAAGCTGGAAAATGCTAGCCATGAATTATCCACATCTCACTCTCACTTTAAAAGTCTTCCACTCGCCAAACATCCCTTTACCTATGTACTTCTATCATATAGCTATCATAATTGCCAGCCCTTCAAGCATGTGTCTGTAATACCAGCATCTAGTCACATTTGGGTCAACTCTGAATCTGGCTACAGCATATTTGCTTTCTTACTCTAGATCATTCATGTATATTGCAAGCAGCTACTGTCCCAGTTCAAATCCCTGCAGTACCCCTCTGTCTGTAAGTCACCAAATGGCCCCCTGCTCTTCCTTACTCACTGCTTCAAGCTCGCTAACCAATCCACTATTTCTTCCAATACTGTGAACTTTCACCTTGCAAAGTAACTGACTCGGGTGTCTTTTGAAAATTGAAACATACTACTACGTCTGCTGGTTCCTCTCCCTCCACTACTACTGTTAATTCCTCATGGACTTATGATAAGTTTGTCTTTGAGGAGCCACACCAACTCTCTACGATCAAATTAAGACTTCCAGTACACCGCTATACTCTCCATAATAGTTAATACTAACAATAAAAGATATCCGGTTAACCAGCCTATCGTTGCATCTTTTTTTGTCTCCCACCCTAATTAAATAAGAGTATTGTTTTCCACTCCTCTGGTACATTTCCAGAACCTATAGATTGTTGGAAGATTATAACCAGTGAATCCACTATCTCCGTATTCTTTTAGGATTTCAGGATATGAAATATCATGTCCTGGAGATATGTTAGCTGTTAGCTCTGCACCTTGTTTACCTAATCCTATCTCGCTCATGTTGAAAATGGTGCTTAATTCTTTCTCAGTATTTATTTTAATATTAATAGGATGTTATCTACTGCCTTAAAGACCTGTGCAAAATATCTGGAACCCGTCTGCAGAATTCATTGTATAAAAGTGCTGCCAAGCATCTATTGATGTTTACAATAATCTTTGAAAGTTGATATCTCTAATTAATTGTATCCCCTCTTGAGATACCTTTGGAAAACAGTCAAGTATAATATCCATGCACTTCTCAGTGACAAACATCAAATATTGAAGGCTCAACTACATATAAAATATACACTATATATTTTCAAATGACCAAAAGTAAAATGAGACTCGTAAATTACTGGCTTTGAAGCATATTATAGAATATTTTAAATCAATGTGCAGTTCCTTAACTTGTACTTTTTTTTGGTCCATTGGCTAAGGTTGAAAAAAAATGTACTGCCATTTCTTATTCATTAAATGCTATTTTTAACCTGCGTTGTGCAAAGGCAGTTGTACTAGAGTAATTAAACGAGAGACAAGATTGAGATTAAGGGCTTGTCTTTCACTTCAGCATGAGGAGAGAGAACTGTCAGGAATAGCTATGCTTTCATACCATTAATATCATTCAAATTTCTCTTTAAAACGTTACTAGACCATTCAGTGAATCACCCCGGGACTATTTGACCTGCAAAGGACTGCAGGTCTGCTGAAGCAAATTTGAAAGGCTCTCATTGTAAAAATTATCTTATTCTCTTATCTTTTTTTGTGTCAGTACCCAGGAGGATCAGTTCTGACCTGAATCTTAGAGCTTCACTGTGGGTTTGCATTTATGTGCTTTGAAGGCACAGAACAGGGATAGGAATATAGCACCAGTATATACAAGCTCAATGGAAGTTATTTTAAGGACTTTTTTGTAATTTTTCCTTAAATTGGGAATCTAATTCATTGCTGTTGTTAATTGTTGCTTCTTAAAATAGTGACTGGATAAGATTCCAGTTGTTACTATAGAGATGCACTTGTTTTTTAGTGGGAATTGCAGAAAACTGAACAAACATGTAACTCATACAAAAAGTACTTCATTTCACACTTCCAAAGCACTAAATTAATCAGTCAACCAAAACAGCCAATGTTTTGTTTTTCAGACAACTGTGAACTGTGTAGAATACTATCGTGGAAAGTAATAAGGTCTTCGTTGCTAAGGAACAGTGGCTTCAAGGCAGAATGGAAGTCATAGGGTAATGGTGGACTGCAAAATCTCCTATCCAATACTGCTGCACAATAATCATGGTTGCTTTCAATTTCAGTTCCACTTTCCTTATATCCTCTGATAATATGGGAATTTCAGGGGAATCAAGGAAGGTGCATGTACCAGTAGCTAGGTCAGTACTGTGCGCATTCAAATGGTGGTTAGGAAAGTCGGTCACGTGGATAAAAATTTATAATGACTGAGATTTCTGAAGATGAAAGAGGAGCAATAAGACTCATAACATTTGTTCACAAATTTCTTGTGGCTTTTGCATTAGAACCTGGAGAAATGTTCATGTCACTGAAGCTTAATGCCCCCTGACGTGGATCAGAGATTGTGTGAACCAAAGAAGTGATAATAAGTCAGAATGGAGTTCTATCACTGATGCCAACAGATTAGAGAAATCAGAAATGCAAAATTGTTTGCTTAATTCAATGCTGTTTCATTCACAAAGTCGCAAAACAGAGGAGAAAAAGATGAGATCCACGTGAAATCCACGTGAAAGGGAGATAGGGCTTTACTCTTTGGAGAGAAGGAGGATAAGAGGAGACATGATAGAGGGTTACAAGATAATAAGAGGAATAGATAGAGTGGATAGCCAGTGCCTCTTCCCCAGGGCACCACTGCTCAATACAAGAGGACATGGCTTTAAGGTAAGGGGTGGGAAGTTCAAGGGGGATATTAGAGGAAGGTTTTTTACTCAGAGAGTGGTTGGTGCGTGGAATGCACTGCCTGAGTCAGTGGTGGAGGCAGATACACTAGTAAAGTTTAAGAGACTACCAGACAGGTATATGGAGGAATCTAAGGTGGGGGCTTATATGGGAGGCAGGGTTTGAGGGTCGGCACAACATTGTGGGCCGAAGGGCCTGTACTGTGCTGTACTATTCTACGTTTTATGTTCTATGAAATGAACAAGATGCAGAAAGAGATAAATGGTGGGGGGGGGGGGCGACAAGTTACAATTTACTGTTTTATTTATCCTCCAATGATCATTAAGATTTGAAGAAACTAGATTCTATGTCTGTATTTTTCGATCATCAGGAAATTCATGTCAACATTGACATTTCAGAATTTATTGGACTTGTTGCATTCTGTTGTGTTGTGGTGGTGCGCTATGTGAGTGGTTCTCTCAGACATTTTTATTGTGACTGCAAGACTCTGGACACAGAATACTGCAAGTCCAGTTCACTAGTTCATTGGCGAGATCGACAGTGGACTAGCTGCATTGCCTCAGTTGCGGCGGGGACCAGGCCTTTGCTGCATGGTTGCCTGTTGCAATTGCCCAAGGGAGGAGATGCCAGAAACAGTGTGGGAGAGAGCAGAGGCCTCCGTAGGAACACTTGAATCTGTACTGCAGAAAGAATGTGGAAGTTTTAGAGAGAATGCAGAGGAGATTTACCAGTATGCTGCCGGCGTAAGAGACCATGTCTTATGAGGATAGGTTGAATGAGGCAGGGCTTCTCACTCAAGAATGAAGGAGAATGAGAGGTGACTTGACAGAGGTGTAAATATAATAAGAGGCATAGATTGATTAGACAGCCAGCACATGTTTTCCCAGGATTGAAATGGCTAGTATGAGAAGGTACAGTTTTAAAGTGTTGGGAGAAAAACATAGGCAGGACAGCAGAAACCTTACATGGACGATGCATGGAGGTGGGTGCATGGAATGAGCTGTCAGCAGACAGAGGCAAACGCATTAGGGAATTTTCAAAGAACCTTAGATTGGCACATAGATGAAAGAAAAAAGGAAGGGCTATGTGGGAGGGAAGTGAAACAATGACCTTGGAATAGGGTAAAAGTTTGGCACAGCATTGAGGGCTGATGGACTTACACTGTGCTATAATGTTCTACAGTCTATCTATACTCAGAGATGAATTAAAATAATGTTTTTTTTCATATGGTGATAAAATGCTTTTCCACTTATTTCATCAATGACCCTTTCAGCAAAATGTCACTTTTTCAGGAACAGGTTAACTTGGAGAATAATTTCCAGCTTCCTAGGCACAGGAGGTTCCTAAAAAAGTGTCCACTTGGTGTATGTTCATGGCCTTCTGCCTCTGTAGCCCATTCACTTCAAGGTTCAATGTGTTGTGCATTCAGAGATGCTCTTCTGCACACCATTGTTGTAACACCCAATTATTTCAGTTACTGTCATCTTCCTGTCAGCATAAATCAGTCTGGCCATTTTCCTCCAATCTCTCTCATTAACAAGATGCTTTTGCTCGCAGAACTGCCGCTCACCAGAGGTGTTTTGTTTCTCGCACCATTCTCTGTAAACTATTGAGAGTGTTGAGAATGAAAATCCTTGGAAATCAGATACTCGAACCACCCTGTCTGGCACCAATAATCACTCCATGGTCAAAGTCACTTAGGTCACATTACTTCCCCGTCTTGACATTTAGTCTGAATGACACCTGTACCTCTTGGCCATGTCTGTAGGCTTTTATGCATTGAGTTACTGCCACATGATTAGCTGATTATATATTTGCATGAACGAGCAGATATGCAGGTGTACTTAATAAAGTAGCCACTGAGAGTATAACCGTGTATGTGCACTCACTGGAGGTTGTTCGATGAATTACGTGTAAAAACCATCAGTACTCATCACCATTATTATTAGTACAAAATATGAGCCACTCTGGTCACAAAGGTCATGATCATTCACATGCAAGCATACAGGTTGAAGACTGTCTGACATGATGAAACAGAGGAGATTTGGTATGCCATTGCAGCCTGGTATGGAATCACCATTGTACAGCTTTGCTACTGGCTGCAGAGAGTATTGGTTCGACCAGCTCCATCATAGTCACAGCCTCACCTACTATTGACAACATCTTCAACAGACAGTATCTCAACAAATCTGCATTTATCATTTGACCATAGCACCATTAGATCATAAGATATAGGAGCAGAATTAGGCCATCGAGTTTGCTCCACCATTTCATCGTGACTGATCCATTTCCTCTCAGCCTCAACCTTCTGCCTTCTCCCCATATCCATGACTAATCAAAAATTTATCAAACTTTGCCTTAAGCACACCGATGCCTGGACTCCACAGCTGCCTGTAGCAATGAATTCCACAGACTCACCATTTTCTGGATGAAGAAATCCTTCCTCACCTCTGTTCTAAATGGATATCCCTCTAGTGTGTATAAGGGCCCTCACTATCTTGGACATGCCCCCCTCTCATTACCACTATCAGGGAGGAGGCACAGGAGCCTGAAGATCCACACTAAGTGATTCAGGAGCAGTTTTTTCCCCATTATCATCAAATTTCTGAACAGTCCATCAACCCATGAACACATTTTTGCACTATCTGTCTATTCATGTAATTTATAGATTTGTAGGCCTTTGCACTTTCCGACTGCTGGAAAACAACAATTTTCATATCATATTTCAGTGATAATAAATCTGATTCCAATTGTGAATCTTGCACATCTGAGACTACCCACAGGAAAATGTGACTTTTCTAATCTTGAGCAGGAGCCGAAGGCTGATTTTTGAAGGCTGCATATCAAAGTAACACTGACAGAAATCCTTTGATGCAAAGTCTAACTATCTCACCTCTTTGTGTTAGTAGAGTTATTGTCAATTGCAGAGTGTAGTATAGTTGATATGGAAAGACTGCCTACGGCTATCGTTGACTAGAAACCTAACTGGATCAGCTATGTAATTATGATAGCAAGAGCAAACCAGACACTATGTATCCTGAATGACTGATTCATCTCCTGATAACTCACAATATTTCATCATCTACAAAGCACAGTCAGGAACGTGATGGAAAATTCTTTGTGCGCCTGGATGAATGTTACTTCAACATCTGCTAACATCTCAAAACCTTTGTGGGCCGAAGGGCCTGTATTGTGCTGTAGCTTTTCTACATTTCTATGTTTCTACCTTCCAGGTTCAAGACCAAGGAATGACCCAAGGTTTGGATGATTCAAGTGCGAGGCCAGATTGAAAAGGTTAGGGTGTCAGGGCCTGAGGCAAGGGACGGGTTGGTTCAGCTTGCTGCTCTGCAAGGTTTACTCATCTCTGTGCTGAACTGATGCTCTGGCCTACAACTAATGGGCTCCTGAATCAGCTGCAGCGATGACTAGCTTCATGGCTCTGGACTCACTTTCTTCAATTTCAGTTTTGTATGTTTTATTTGCAAGAATTTTTTTCCTACTCATTAAGTATTTAACAGTGTTTTTTAATGGGTTCGGTTGCGTTTCTATGTTTTGTGGCTGCCTGTTAGGAAATGAAAATCAAGATTGCATATAGTATACATAAATGTACTTTGAAATTTGAACTATGAAGCACCATATTCACCACTGAATCAAAATCAGTGTCAGAACCAGGCTTATTATAACGGACATATATTATGAAATTTGTTGTTTTGTGACATCAGTACAGTGCAGTACATTTAAAAATTACTATAACTTCCAACAAGGAATATTAAGAAAAGAAGTAGGGAAGAAAGAAAGCAAAATAGTGAAGCAATGTTCATAGATGGTTCAGAAATCTAATGGTGGATGAGGAGATGTGGAGTGTGGGTCTTTGGGCTCCTGTACCTTCACTCTGATGTAGTAATGAGAATAAGACATGCCCTGGGTTGCATGTGTCCTTAATGATGGATGCCATCTCTTTGAGGGGTCATTTTTTGAAGATGTCCTCGATGGTGGCAAGGCGAATGCTCATGATACATCTCGCTGAACTTACAACCTTGCAGTTCCTTTCAATCCAGTGCCATGGTCGATCTTGTGCACTGTGAACATCACTCCTCCACCATAGCTGCAATATGTATTTTCTGCTAAATTAGTTGCAATTACTCAAAAATTCCTTCTTGACAATTTTTATTTTGGTTATCAAAAAGGACAAGGGCAGGAGCACCACTTGTTACAGGATCCCTTGCAAGTGAAGGGATGTATTCCTGTTTCTTTCTCGTTAATTGGTTAAAGTCCAGGAATATTGAAAGAGTATTTCACCAGCAGTTGAAGAAGACAGCACACCAATATTTTTTAAATGAACAATTAGGGTCTTGCCAGCATTCTCTCATTCTTTGCATAAGTGACAAAATACCTCACAGGCATACACAAGTATGGTTTGCTGTTTGTCTCCATCTTTATAAACTTCAGAATGGCTGCTTCCCAGTACAATTCTTAGTTCCATCTTATTTTATTGACTCAGTAATAATTTTTGGACTGCAAACCAGTGTCACAATGTTAGTGGTATTATCTTCATAACACAATGCTAAACAAAGGATCTTTCTGAAACTTCAAACATGAAAGATCCCAAAAGATCCCATGCCATCATGCTGAAGAACAAGACCATAGCAAAAGGTTTTCACTGGTATCTTGGTCAATAGTTACGTATCAATGGACAGTAATAATTATCTTTGTGGGAGTTTCCAAATTGCAAAAGGTTTACAACATTTCCTACAATAAGAGCACCCTCGAAACCCCAGCACCATCTTTTAGTAGCACTTAAGGGACTGGTGAACACAAGACAAAAAGTTCTTAATTTGACACTAAAATGCTTTGAGTCAGAGAAAGGTGCTCTGTTATTTGCAAGAATCTCTCTGTCATGGTCCGGTCCGTGAGATCCGCATTCCGGTTCACGGTCCGGTCCATCAACCCTTGCTCCAGGTTGTCCTGTCTACCCTGTTTCTGTTCCTGTTGAGCACTAATTGAGGCAGCTGATTCGCGTTGGGGTTGGCTGCATAAATACCTCCAGAGACTAGGGCGTAGCCGCTGGATTGTTCTTGTCCTTACTTCTTGTATCCCTTCCCCTGCCTTCTGTTTCCTCACCTGAAGCCCTGCCTTGTCTTGCCGGTAACTCTCGCCTTGCTTTGCCTGTAGTCTTGTCTTGGAGCCACCCTGTACCTAGCTCCTTTCCTGTCCCTTGCCTCCGCTGGGTAAGTCAGGCCATCTTGCTGTTACCCTGCAGTTGGTTCTGTCCCTTCCTGTTCCTTGCCTCCATTGGGTGGAGTACTGTGCCCTGCCCAGGAGTACCACACCCTGCCCAGGAGGAGCTTCAAGACCCCAAGCCTTGAGCCTCGCCCCAAGCCAAGCTTCAAGACCCCAAGCCTCTGGTCTCCAGCCTCGCCTCAAGTCTCTGGTCTCCAGCCTCATCCTGCCTGCCAGCCAAGTCATGTCCTGGTGTCCGAGCCAGAGGCAAGACCCAGGTTCTGGGTCCTTGTCCAGTCTCTGGCTCAGAGTCCAAACCCTGGCTCTCTTGTCCAGCCCTGTTCCGGGTTCCCGGTTTTCCTGTCCATGTCCTAGCCCTCACCCTGTATCCTAGTCCTGTCCCTAGTACTTCAGTGTCTATGTCTTGCACTTGGGTCTGTTAACAGCCACCCCCATATGACACTCTCTTATTTTTGTGTTTCAGGCAATAGGGTTGTAAACAACACACCATAAGGCAGAGACAGGGGTGGTGAAATCGCTTCTCGGGATCCAACCTGCCATCCATTTAAATGTTGGCTGGTAAACCCTCAACCTCCTGCAGTTCAACAAATAATTTCTATGTCTTTGGCACAGCCACAGAGGTGTCAGGAATATCCCTATAGTATTTAAGCACTGTGATACACTCTGTGGCCACTTTATTAGGTACACCTATACATCTGTGCTTTAAAGCAAATATCTAATCTGCCAATCATGTAGCAGCAACTCAATGCATAAAAGCATGCAGACATGGTCAAGAGGTTCAGCTGTTGTTCAGACTAAACACCAGAATGGGGAAAAACAAAACACTCAAAATGCTGGAGGAACTCAGTAAGTCAGGCAGCATGTATGGAAATTAATAAACAGTCCAAACCCCTTCATCAGGACTGAAGAATAGGTAAAAAATGTTTTCTAAGTGATTTTGACTGTGGAATGGTTGTTGGTGCCAAACAGGATGGCTTGAGTATCCCAGAAACTGCAGATATCCTGGGATTTTCACGCACAATTTTCTAGAGTTTACAGAAAATGGTACAAAAACAAAATAACATCCAGTGAGCGACAGTTCTGTGGGAGCAAACACCTTGTTAATGAGAGAGGTTTGAGGAGGATGTCTGGACTGGCTGTAGCTGAAATGAAGGCAACATAACCCAAATAACCAAGCATTACAAAAGTGGTGTGCTGAAGAGCATCTCTGAACACACAACATGTTGAACCTTGAAGTGGATGAGCAACAGCAGCAGAAGACCACCAACATACACGTAGTAGTCACTTTATTAGGTACAGAAGGTACTTGATAAAGTTGCCACTGTATATCTTTCAGTGACCACAATCAATGAGTTCTGTAATATTTTTTAGAGATGCAATGTTTGGGCTTTATTTCTGTTGGAACCAGTGTTGGCAATTTTCACGTTTGAACCACAGCTGTGAGGGATAATGGCACAATGCTGCATTTAAATACCAACTAATTCTTAATGCCGCATCTCCTGAGATCCTTAATTGATCCAACATGATCTGAACATTTTCATTAGCGTGAGCCATTAAAAACTGTTTACTTTCACGTGTTCCAATACAGGGAGAAGGTTTTCTGTTGCTTCAGAATTATAACAATAATTGAGGTTAGAATGCTGACTGCTAAGATAAAATCGGAAGGATAAATTTGCTACTCTCAAATTCCCCAAAAGGAAGTCAGATCGTTAAAGTGGTTTAAAACAGTGACAAAGCAGTGATACAAGCTCCACATCTAATCACAGCACTGCCGCAAGGAAAGAAATATTGGTGCACTCTGAGGCTGTGTTCTCATTAACTAATAGGTCGAATACAGTCAGCAGTTCTGTTGGGACAGGCCAGCTGTCAGCAGCTTGTGCCACGGCTCATCTTGGACTTAACGCAGTTTTCAGCCTCTGCAGAAGTACACAATGAGTGAGCAAGTGGTCCAAATCTAGCTGCCCTGCTTGTCGGCTTCATGGCTGGGCTCACTACTGATCCCCATGGAACTCTGACGTGCAGGAGAAAACGTTCAGACAAACTTTACATCTGTCCCCTCAGATTCATAGCAGGGCTGCCTGATATGCAAACGATGACTCCGTTAATTTGAATGCTGTCTTCGATTCTGTGGAAAATCTATTTGAGTTATTCAATTTATTTTACTGTCTTTAATTATTCCATAATACATTAGGTGTTCTTTTTAATATTTTTAAATTATTTAAATCAAATTGAAGACATTTTAAATGATTGCCTGAGGCACTTGAAAGAAGTTTATTATTATTAGTAGTATTGGTTTATTATTGTCGCTTGTACTGAGATACAGTAAAAAGCTTTTGTTTACATGCCATCCAGACAGATCATATCATGACATACATGATTATATAAAGGCAATAAAAAGAGGAATAGAGTGCAGACTATTGTGTTGCAATTACAAAGACAGAACAGTGGAGGTAGGAGTGCAAGGACTATGAGAAATAGATAGGGAGATTCGGAGTTATCTTTATTGTACAAAGGGTCAGTTCGAATGTCTGTTAGGATAGAATCTGTTGCTAAAACAGGTGGTTTGCACTCTCAGGTTCTTTCTGTCCATTGCCTGATGGGAGAGGGGAGTAGTGTGTGTAACTGGGGTGGGAGGGGTCCTTGATTATGTTGTCTGATTTTCTAAGGCAGAGGGAAGTGTAGTTAGAGTCAGAGGAGGGGAGGCTGCTTTGCGTGATGGACTGGGCTTTGTAATTTCTTGTCGTCTTGGGCAGGCTGTGATGCACCCAGACAGGATGCTTTCAATAAAGAAACTGAAGAGATTAGTGGATACTACACAATTATATATTGGGCACATCCTTCCCCACCATTGGTAGTATCTCTGCCCCAAGAAGGCAAAATCCACAATCTAAGATCTCCACCAATCCGGACCATGCTATCTTCTCGCAGTTGCAATTTGGCAGGAGGTACAGAAGCCTGACGCTCATACCACCAGTTCAAGAAAAGCTAATTCCTTTCTACCATTTAGCTCTTGAACACCCAGCACAACTCCTAATCAGCACTCTAGCACAGCAATACTTTGTTCACTGTACTAAAATGGACTTTTGTTTTTATTTGTTTTCATTATGTTCATTCTTGTGAAAATTATGTTTGATAACATGTTTAATTTATGTTTTAATTATGATGATACTTATTTGATGCTATGTGCCTGTGACGTGGCTGCGTAAATCTTCACTGCACCTGTGCATGCATGTATTTATGTATATGACAATAAACTTGTTTTTGACTTTGATTCAACTTTGACTGTGATCGCCTCTCCATTCCATAGAAACATAGAAACATAGAAAATAGGTGCAGGAGTAGGCCATTTGGCCCTTCGAGCCTGCACCGCCATTTATTATGATCATGGCTGATCATCCAACTCAGAACCCCGCCCCAGCCTTCCCTCCATACCCCCTGACCCCCGTAGCCACAAGGGCCATATCTAACTCCCTCTTAAATATAGCCAATGAACTGGCCTCAATTCCTGTCACGATCCATTGGAGACCTCTCAGTTTAAAGGGTTAGATGCTGCTGTGATCCATATCAAAACCAAGTCCAGAAGGGAAGATACACTGGACTGGAGTTTGCAATAAAGGTCGCTCATTTCCTGGCTCCCTCTCATCCCAGTCCTCTCTGCCATTCTGCCCTACACAGTGTCATAAGCTTTCTTCTGAGGATATTGTGGAGCTCAGCAAATGGTGGTTTCTCTTCTTCATGTCTCCTTGTACTGTTTAGCCAGGGATTGGAGCTCTTTACGCAGCTTGGGTATTTAAGCCACCCTGTGGTTCATCGTGTAGGGTCCTTTGTTGCCTTTCTACTCTACTAGGCTGAATTTCTCAGTAGTAAAGCTGACCATGGCCTGGAACTATCTATTGACATCTCCCTTGACTATTGTCTCAATGATATGGACTATATACTCCTGAAAACGCAGCCACCCTCCGATTCCTTGCCGGGGGCCACTTAACCTGCCAGTGATCTGTTACTCTGCCTGGAGTGGGAGTTTCTGATGCTTGCAGCACTATGGATGATGCCAGGCCAGGCTCCTCTTGCGACCCACAAGGAATTAACCTCTGCGCTGTGTTTCTCTCTCCTGCTCCAAGCATTTCATCTTGATCTGATGTATTTTTAGGCCATGCATGTTTTTACAGACCTTGCCGCAAATTCAACTGTCACTCGTTATTGAAGGCCTGTGTGCAAAGGTTGACATTCTTAGGCCCATCCTAGTGTGGCTCTCATCCTCCTCACCTCTTGGATTCCCCTGGGGGTATGTCTCTATAAGCCTGATCATAGCTTGTATGGTATCTTCCTCTTGGAAGATACAGGTTGGTTTGCTAGTCCTTCCTGCCCCAGTTGCTGCCTTTCTGAAGTGTCGACTGTCTCTCCAGTAGTCAGTCACCACAAACAGGATCCCTGGCCATACAACAATCCCTCAAGGCTACACTGAAGGAAAAGCTACTTTTCTGGTTGGGAGTTATGGAGTAGATTGCAAATCACAAATCCTTTGATTAAGAAACCAATATGTTCCAAGTGAGCCTCAGCTGACACTATGTAAAGATAATAATTAATCAACCATTACAGCAATGTGAATAAAACATTAATTGGGACACAAGAGGTGAGTTTGTTAATTTGGAACCTTTAATTTAAATAAATTTATAATTAGGAACAAGAGGCCTAGGACGTACAAAGCAGATTGCATGTAATGTCCTTGGATTTTTCCTTTAATCTACGATGCATGCTCATTAATTATCAAGAATTCAACAAATAAATTCAATAAGTTCCGGAACTTGAAGTACAGTACAAGTATTATGCTATCCAGCACTTTTGTTGTTTACCCAGTAATGTCAAAGCATTTCTATATCAGAGAGATTGATACTGGGTCTTCAACTTCCAAAAATTTACAGAAACGATTTGGATCAAAGTGCCTAAGTCATGCTAACTTTGCTGATGATACAAAAGTTTAGGGGAAATTAATGTATAGAGGTACATTAAGTAAATGACCGAAGCATTTATATTTATATTTATTGTGTTCTTTATTCTGTATTGGATCCAGAGTAATTATCATTTCATTCTCTTTTACACTTGTGTACTGAAATAGGACAATTTACAATAATGAATCTTGAATCTTGAAAGATCTGTCAAATGAAGTTTTAACGAGTGAAAAAGTGATTTGTTTTTTATTCAGACGACAAAAATAAGGAAAGCGTAATAATAGCAACACACACAAAAGGCTCGAGGAACCCAACAATTTAGGAGGCATCTATAGAGGGGAATAAACAGCTGATGTTTTGATTGAATCAGTTCATCAGAAGAGTGATAAGCCAGAGGGTATGGAATGAGCTGCCTGAGGAAGTGGTAGCAATGGGTAAATGATAAATGATAATTAAAACATTTAGAGAGGTGAATCAGCTGGAAAAGTGCAGGCAAATGGGACCAGCTCAAGTGAGCATCTTGATCGATATGGATGAATTGAGCCGTAAGATCTATTCCTGTGCCTCACAACTCTACAACTCTGACTTTAGGACTTGCTTGATTATTCACTTCAAAGTCAGCTTCTTGTTCTGTCAGATCAGGATTAGAAAATAGGAGAAAATATGTAGGTTAAATAAAGTAGTGTATTGATGTTTGGCAGGCAGTTGACACCCAGACCAGCTCTCCTTCCATGGTATGCAACTTCTCAGTATGAATTGGTAAGGAGGGTCACAGATTGAATCTCACCCTATCCATTGTTAGATAGAGTCCTAGAGTCTTGACTTGAGAGGGAAACAGGTTCTCCGGCCCTACATACCCAGTATAACAACTGGGAATTCATCCAGATTGTGCCCATAGCCTTCTATGCTTAGATGATTTAAATGTTCATCTCAAAGCTTCTTAAATGCTGTGAGTGGCTTTGCCTCCACCACACTCTCCAGCAGTGTGCTCCATCAATCTCTGTGGAAAAATACCTCTCAAATGCCCTCTAAGTGTCTTCCCCTTAAAACTCCTCACCTTCAATCTATTTTTATCTATCTCTGATGTGGGCAATTTCCTTGCAGTCTACCCTATCTACTCAACACGGTAAGTTATTCCATGATCGAAACAATGCAGTTCAGGAATTCCATGCTCAGATCTTTGACTAATTATATGGTAGCAGCTATTGTTCACAATATAAATTTATGTTGATTATTTGAAAGAATAGAAAGAAAGCTCTTCATAATATTTTTCCATGTGTTCCTCTTTGGAATGTATTTTTATCAGCTAAATTTAAGTTCTTTTTTTATGTGTTGTGTCCCATCTCCCAGTTGGACAGCAAATTGATGGATACCTCTTAATGCAAGGAAATAAATCTTGTTGAGTGGGATATTGTGAAAACATGATTAAAGTTGCCTTGCCTCATGATAAAAACTGCAGGAAATCTATGTCCAATACATAATGGTTATTCATTCATTTTAAATTTTAAGGGTCAAAGATTCAAAGTCAAAGTTTATTGACTTCATTATCAAAGAATGTATGCAGTGAACAACCCTGAAATTTGTCTTCCTACAGACAGCTATGAAACAAACAAACACCAGGGAAACCATTCAAGGAAAACATCAGACACCCAATGTGCAAAAGAAATTTCGCTAATTTGCTAATATATGAGTGAACAACAGAATATAAAACATTAAGCCACAAAGTCATTGAAACAGTCGAGGAATGCTTAGTTTCGTTCAATTCTGTTCAATTTAGCTCTGTGCCATTCGTTGACTGCAGGCCACAGAATCTGCCTGCCCCGATCAAAATTGCACAAAATAGCAACGAAAGAAAAGGAGTCACCAGAAACCAGAAACACATCATAACATGAACGATGGAGTCCAATCCACAAACCACGTCAATTGAACCTTGCTCAGGAACTGCACCTTCCTCCTGCAGCATTGAGTGAGAGGAAGAGAGAGTGTGACGAGAGAGGGTTACGAAAAGTACACATAGACTAAGATGTTAACTGTCCTGTGCTGGCACCAGTGGGATCAACAGTTGATCTGCCACCCGTCTTCAGGAGAAAGAGAGATAAGGAAGACAATGGAGCAGCATTTGAAAATGTTAATGAAGAGACGAGCGAGTAACGGAAGGAGACACCGGTCTGAGAACTGTCAAGATCGGCTCCTGTTTGAACCCTGAACTGTTTGAAGTGTGATGGACAGGCGATACCCCAGCAGGGGGATAAAAAGGGACAGGTTCGCTGAGGCAGGACACACACGACACCACGAGGTAACGAGACCCCGGAAGCGGTGCGCCTCCCACAAGTCGGTGGGAGTTTTTGGAGGGCTGGTCACGGGACCAAGCCAGAGACGCACAGGGTGGAAAGGTACAATCGGCGGGAACCTGGTGTGTGTCCGCCCTTGCCTGGGTGCCAGGTTCACTGCAGAGGAACGATTGTATCTGAAATGGAGGGGTCACAGTCGGTGACCTCAGAAGACATTACAAAGGGCTCGCCCGAAAGCTGACTGTGAGGAATATCGAAGGTCTGTTTGGAATCCGATTTGAATATTCATTCGCTCTCTCTCTCTCTCTCCCACGGCGACGGCGATTACTGCGAACTGAACTAAACTGAACTCTGTCACTTTGAAACTGGTCATTTACCCCTAGACGACGATAGAGCTTGATTGATCCTATTATCCTAGTTCTGTGGACATGTGTGTTTATCATTGCTGAACTGTTGCATTTATTATTCTTTCGATTAGAGTACTGTGTTGCTTATTTCTTTAATAAAATTTTCTTAGTTCCAGTAATCCAGACTCCAACTGAGTGATCCATTTCTGCTGGTTTGGCAACCCAGTTACAGGGTACGTAACAAGAGAAACCGGTCATATGCGGGCACCTTCCTCCAGCAATAGCGAGCGAGAGCGAATGAGAGGCCGGTCATTTGCAGGCAGAAAATGCTGAACACCTGCTAACCTTCTGCTCTCATCCTCATTGATTTCAATCTAGTTTGATGCTTTATTGGCAGGATCAGTGAGAAATGGAGTCGATCACTGGCTCGTTCCCCATCTCCAGGCTTCTTGGCCGGCAGGCTGCACACTCTGCTTGAAACCTTACTGAACCCCCTCGGAGACAGCAAGGTGCCAGATCACTCAACTGGCTGGAAAACACACTATTAAAATGTAAGTCACAGGTTATAAGACTGGCAGAATCATACCTGAAAGAAGTAAAAGAAGTAAAAGAAATAGTTTCATGAACTGTCCGAAGGACGTTGCCTTTGGTTGCATTTTTCACTGCTGCCATCTTCTGCACTTTTACTCATGAATGTTCCTTGTTGTAGGCAAAATCGCATTAATTTATGAAAAAAAAGGATAGCTATGAGTTAGGGTGCTGTAGGCAATAATGCTGCCTTGCATTTCCAAAAACAGGGTTCAATATTGACCTCTAGTGATTTTTCTGTGAAGGCTGCATGTTCTTCTAGTGATCATGTGTGTTCCACCCGCCTCCCCAACGTGTCCTCCATCGCTCCAAAGGCATGGTAGCCTAGGTCCTAGGTGGGAGGTGAACTGACTGCTGGAAATTATTCCTTGTGTCATTGGCTCAGAGAATCATAGTTGCATACTGTAGATGTGAGTGTGAGAGAGAATGGCTTAGAGGGAAATAAGTGGGAGAATGAAGTGGATAGGATAGATTTCAGATGGGTTAAATGGCTGCCTTCTTTGTTGTTAGGAAATATAAGCAATCAATTGCAGGAGAAGCATTACAATTGTGCCCTTTGTTGCACATTTACATACTGATTGTCAAATTGTTAAATCGATAAATTGGTTTATTATGTCACATGTACCAAGGTACAGTGAAAAACTGGTCTAACAAACAGGTAATACAGATCAATTCATTGTAACATTGGATTGAGGTACTAATGACAGAATGTAGATTTACGTGTTACAATCACAGAGGAAGTTCAGTATAGGTAAACAGTGAAGTGTAAGACCATAATGAAGTGGACTGTGAGGTCACAAGTCCATCTTTTCATACCAGGAAACTGTTCAATGGTATTTTAACAGTGAAGTACAATCTATCCTTGGGCCTGGTGATAGGTTTGTAAAGGCGTGATTCTTCTGCTTAATGGGATTGGGAAGGACTCAGTACATCTGGGAAGGGTGTGGTCTTTGAGTAATCTGGCTGTTTTACCAAGGCAGCAAGAAGTGTTGACAACTCCATGGAACGGAGGCAGTTTTCCATGGTTTGCTGATTTCCGTCCACAACTCGCTGCAGTTTCTTGCAATCACAGACAGAGTTATTCCTATACCAAGCTGCAATGCATCCAATTAGGTGGCTTTCTGTGGCAAATTGATAAAAATTGGTGAAGCTCAAAGGGGGCCTGCCAAATTTCTTCAATCTCTTGAGGAAATAGATGTGCTGGGGAGTTTATCAGGCTGTGGCATTTATGTGATCGTTATGTTTTGTAATTCCAGAAACTAATCAAAAATAAACGCGGGAACCCAGGAGAACATGTATGCTTAGTTTTACTTTAGCAAGAAGCTCACATATAACATGGTGGCATAATGACATATGCCATTCACACACTTCTTATAATATAACCAGTCATGAATTATGTGAACAAACTAAGAATGCTTAATCAAACAATATAGTTACAATATTACTCCAGTATTACAGAAATATTAAATACACTAAACTCTTCCTTGATTAGTGATACACTCCAAATCAATATATTGTGCATATAATATATACACAATATATTATATAGTAGAATTACTGTATAGACATCCACTGCATAGTAAATTTTAAATTGTCCCATTCTGGCCTGAAGATTTTATTGTTGTGGAGGATTTCTTACTCTTGTGGATAATGTCTTTCCTGAGAGGGGGAGAGAGGAAGGTCACTCTGTTTGGCAGGTAAGTCTTAGGTCTGTGAAATAATCTCAGCTCCTGGGGCCTCCTCCGTAGGAGTTGATTCTGGGACTGTAGGAAGCTGTTCTGACAGCTATAGACACTTCCCTTCTCTGACAAATGAGTCTGTTCTTCTAAACTGATCCATGTGTCATCTCCAGATGAGATCGGGCGCCTTCACCACTGTGCAGGAGAGTGCTTTCATTCTGATATCAGGCATGTAACGCAGGAACATTTGGAACCAGACCACTGTTGATTGCAGAATGCTTTAGGTTTCTAAAGCAGAATCAAAAAGAATGGGAGGATACCAAATTATTATTTGAGATACAGCCCACCATAGTGGTATCATCTGCAAACTTGCAGATGGAATTAGAGCAGAACCTGGCCACACAGGTGTGGATGTACAGGGAGTAGAACTGAGGACACAACCATATAGGGCACTAGTGTTGGGAATAACTGTAGCAGAGGTGTTGCTGTCTGTTCCTACTGATTGCAGTATGTGGGTCAGGTAGTCAAGGATCCAGCTGTAAGGTGAACTGTTCAGTCCCAAGTCTAGGAGTTTGGAGAAGAGTTTGCTTGGGATTTTAGTCCTGAAGGTGACCTCTAGTCAATAAACAATGAACTAATATAAATGCTTTTACTGTTTAGATGCTCCAGAGGTGAGGGTAGGGCCAGAGAGATGATGTCAGCCGTAGGCATGTTTTGGTGGTAGATGAAATGAAGTCCATCAAGGTTTTTTGAGATGCTATGGTTAATGTATGCTATTACCAGCCTCTCAACGAACTTCATAATGGTGGTTGTCAGAGCAACTGGGCCGTTCTCATTAAGGCAACCTCAGAACGAAGCAGGGAGAGATTAAAAATGTCTGCAAATACCCCTGCCAGCAGGATCTGAGGACACAGCCAAGAACATCATCCAAGCCAAATGCTTTTCACTGACTGCTTTCTGGAAGATTGAGCTTATGTCTGCAATGGTGACTGTGGGTTCAGGTGCACTGGAGACTGTCAGGGCTTGTGGTGACATTCCAATCCCCTTCTGCTCACAATGTACCTTGAATGTGTTAAGTTCATTGTGACAGAATGTGCTGTTGCCAATAATGCTGCCTCATTTTGTTTGGTAGCCCATCATAACACTTAAGGCCTGCCACAACTGCTAGCTGAGTTTAAGATATGTTGTAAGATTTCAGTCTGAGGAGAGCTGGACTGTGCTCATCCATACACACAAGCTTCTATAGGTGTGCAGTAAAGAGCAACTTAACATGCTGTATCTCTCTGTGGTATGGAAACTGCACTGTAGCAGCAAGGTGGCTCTGTAACAGTCGTCAGAACTGTCCAGCGTATCACCGGTACCAGCCTATACGCCATCAAGGACTTACATGTACAGAAAAAGAAGAATAGCCCTTAACTCAGCAGTGGAGTTATCGGGGCACCGTCTTTTTGACGGTGTTTCTGTAGCAAGCTATTCTTGTTTTACGAGGCCGAGTTGCTAGCTTGATGCTCAACCTGACTTGGATTCGAACTCGGGAAACTTCGCTCCGGAGTCCGGTGCTGATAATATTGCGCCACCAAGCGGGACACATGTACAGAAAGGTGCAGAAAAATACCAACAACAACACGAAGGATCCCACACACTCTGCTCATGGACTCTTTGTTCAGGGAGGAGGCTACGTAGCATCCATGCCAGGACCAGCAGACTCAAAAGCAAAAACAACAGGAATTCTGCAGATGCTGGAAATTCAAGCAACACACATCAAAGTTGCTGGTGAACGCAGCAGGCCAAGCAGCATCTGTAGGAAGAGGTGCAGTCGACGTTTCAGGCTGAGACCCTTCGTTGACTCAAAAACAGTTACTTTCCCAAGCAGTAAGGATGATCAGTACCTCCACCCACTAACCCACCCCTCCACAGCCCCCCACCGCCACTACTTTATCATTTCCTGTCAGAGTCACCTCATGTACAGATACTTCTATACCTAGCCAACCTTTGTGTACATACAATCAATCTATGTACAGAATATAAGCTATCTTATGAACATATATTTATTGTGCTTTTTAATTGTTATTGTGTTCTTTATCTTTTTGTGTTTTTCTGTGCTACATCGGATCTGGAGTATCAATTCTTTCATTTTCTTTTACACTGTGTGTGCACTAGAAATCACATTATACAATCTTGAAGGTTTTCCTAACTTCTACTCTTTTATGTGTCGTTACACAGCATTTTAACAGCAGCAGGTCAAAAGTTGTTGTTTTTAGCTTGGAAATACATGACACAATCATATGCAGTGAGGATATAACATCTCAGCATACAGTGCACTGGACAATTGAAGGTGTGCTGCAAGCATTTTATACAGATTTGACAGAATACTGCCGGTCTAGAATGTTTGCCTAACCAGCAAAACATTAGCATGGAAATTACAGTGTTTGATATATCCTCAGAAACCTGACATATTCATATCAGATTTCCCCCTCCTTTCTTGTAACTATCACATTAGCGTAACTATCCATTAAAATAGCAGAGAGAGGAATTTGATGCGAACACATTGAACAATAAAATTGCAAGGTGTCATCTGCAGATTATTGATATCAAGTACGTGATCAAATACAAGAAACAACTTAAAGGAATCAGTTGTTTGTGACTAATCCTTAAATTAGATTTTTTATTTGTTTTGGGAGATTATTTCTTAAATTAACCGTTGCACTCTGATTTCCTGACCAGATAATCAGCTTTCTCAAAATCTTCATTGTTCTTGCTCATTGTTAAAAACTTGTAGTACTGCTTCATGGAATGGTGGGCAAATTGTCCCCACCTTCACATGACAATCTTTATCCCTCAACAAGAACCGATAATGCAGGTGGCCAGGTTATAAATTTCAGTACCATATAGTACACCAATTAACTGCCACATTTCTTACCATCACCGCCTGTAAGCTGTTTCTCTTTGTGACCACGTGGGTTTCCTCTGAGTCTTCCAGTTTCCTCCCACAAGTCACAGATGTACCAGTTGGGAGGTTAGTTGGTCATTGTGAGTTGTCCAGTGATTAGGCTAGGGTTAAATCAGGAGTTGCTGGGAGGCATGGCTCGAGGCATCTGAAGGGCCTGCTCTGTACTGTATCTCAATTTAAAAAGAAATATGTACATTCTCCCCATGACCACGTGTGTTTTCCTCCAGGTTCTCCGGTTTTCTTCCACATTCCAAAGACATATGGGTTAGGGCTTTGTAAGTCGCGGGCACGCTATGTTGACGCCAGAAGTGTGGTGATACTTGCCAGCTGCATTAGCACATATTCTTACAGTTGTTGATGTAAGAGACACATTACACTGTATGTTTTGAGGTTTCAATGTTCATGTGACAGATAAAGCTAATCTTCTTCTTACATTGCTGCGGAGACTACATTTCACAATTACTTCATTAGCTGTAATGTGATGAGATTATGAAAGGTGCTAAAGGAATGAGCATTATTTAATATTTCTCTGCATCCAGCTCACTGTGAATTATGAAGACGGTCAGTTAATGTTCATTGGTATACTGGAACTAAGCTTTGAAAATCTGTTGCCAACGGTCCCTTTGGATTTGAGCGTGTTCCTTGTGGGATGTGGAAAATTTACTTATTTACTCTATAAACTAGGAAGCTTGCTGGACTGTTCCAGAGGGCAGTTTAAAATCAGTCACACAATAGTGGGTCTGGATTTTAAAGCTTGAAAAGATGACTGTTAAGAGATCAGTTCCTCTAGTTACAGAAACTGATACTGGGCAACCACTGATCTCAGTCCACAATGGATATTTGCGAACTAGTAGATTTTTAATAGCAATCCAGTAATTAGATTGTAACCCTTACTGAAACCTGTTTTTGAAAGATAGATTTCATTCAACTGATAATCCAGTGCTGCCATTATACAATTTTGACTCATGTTCTTTGCACAATTTCCTCTGAATTCCTACACAATGTCCATATCCTTCCATTTCCCTCACATTCATGTGTCTATCTAAATGTCTCATAAATTCCCCTAACATATCTACATCTACCACCACCCCAGGGATGGGACTCACATTTATTTTCATTATATTGCACCAGCCATTTATCTGATCACCCTCACAATTTGCCCAGTTTTGTACATTCTGAGGTGATTGGTGAGACCAATGTGGAAACTGCAGTCTCTTCTTCAGATGCTGTCTATCAAAGTGGCCAATAAATGTATTTCTGTATATTCATGGTCTTCTGCTGCTGTAGTTCATCCATATTCACGTTTGACATGTTGTGCGTTCAGAGAGGCTCTTCTGCACACTACTATTGTAACATGTGGTTACTTGAGTTACTGTTGCCTTCTGGTCAACTTGAACCAGAAAGGCCAATCTCCTCTGACCTGTCTCATAAAAAAGACATTTTTGCCAACAGAACTGCAGCTCACTGGAAGTCACTTGGTTTTTCCCACCATTCTATGTAAACTCTAGAGATTGTTGAGCATGAAAATCCAGAAGATCAGCCGTTTCTGAAATACTCAAACCACCCCATCTGGCAACAATAATCATTCCATGGTCAAAGTCACATAGATCACATTTCTTCCCCATTCTGGTATTGATTCTGAAAAACAGCTGAATTTCTTAACTGCGTCTGCACACTTTTATACATTGAGTTGCTGCCACATGATTGGCTGATTAGATATTTGCATTAACGAGCAGGTGTACAGGTGTACCTAATAAACTGGCTACTGAGTATATGTGCAATTTTAGTCTTCTTATCTGAGGAGGAACTTTTTATCTGTGGAAGGAATTCAATGAAGATTCACCAGAGTGAAATAACTTGGCCCTTCATTGTCAGGAAATAATCTACATATTCTGTTATAAAATGTACAGAAACCTGAGAACAACCATTATAAATTTAAAATACTAATTAGGCTCTCAAAGTCAGCAAAGCTAAAATAATTTATAATGCTCATCCATTGTTGGAGAATATTTGAATTTCAAACATTCAGTTGCAAATCAGTCAAAGAGGAGGCATTGCTAATGCAAACAACAGGAATTCTGCAGATGCTGGAAATTCAAGCAACACGCATCAAAGTTGCTGGTGAACGCAGCAGGCCAGGCAGCATCTCTAGGAAGAGGTGCAGTCGACGTTTCAGGCCGAGTCCCTTCGTCAGGCGTTCTTCCAGAAAACTTTCAAATAGGGAAATAAATTAAAATACTGTTAAATATATCTTGGTATTTTGGCAAGAGAGAAATGCCACAAAGGGTTAATGATGGTGCAGCAAAATTATTAGCAATAATGTTGAGTAGGTATGCCTGAAGCATTTGTATGAGCTTGGAGCAGTCAATCTCAAAGCTTTAGCAGATGCAAAGATTATGTCTGTTTGAAACTTTCAACATGGTCTCAGATACTATTCCATTCTCCCACTTTTATACGCAGAATGACTACATGATTCACTAATCAGAAGGTTAATGTTTCATAACATATAGTCTTAAGGTTGAAAAAGCAGAAAATACTCAGTATGTTTTCCAATAAGACCAAGCTAAAGCGGATCCTTAGCTTCAAAGACACTTCAATGTATGATCAAGATGACATGAACTCTATATCAAACCATAATTCCTCTCTATTTAAGTGACACTTTGTATGTGTACTTAGTTTCAAAATCAATTGCCTTCACATTTATTGAATAACATTGACTGTATATGCTAATATGAAGTAAAAACACTTAAGCACATGTAGATCTGATTCTTTGCATTTATTTGACATATTCCTGCCAGTATAACAATCATAAGTATATCAAGGTTATTATTACCAATTACTTTAAGTTTGTATTCTTTGTGGTACTGAACTTAAAAATGCAAAGGTTTGTGACTGAGGATGAACATGCTGTGTTCCATGCTTACTTATGTCAAGGATTTCAAGTAGGAAGAAGATGTGGTCAGAAGCAGTAACACTCTTTCCTACTGCAACAATCCCAGCATCCTACCAGTAAATAAAAAAAATTAAAAGGGAATGCTGTAAATCTGAAGTAAAAACAGAAAATCCTGGACATTCTCAGCAGATTAGGCAACATTTCCCTGATCGTCTGAGTTTTCCGGTGTTTTCCGTTTTTAGTCCAGCATTATTCTATATTGACAAAACCGCAGTGTTATATGAGGGGCTCACTGATATTTAGGACTGCAAAAATTATACGAGCATAAAGATGAAGTTTTCATGTTAGCATGTAATCTGTTCTACCAGCCAATGTGTCCTTGCTGAAAATAATATAATAGCATTATCAAGCAGCAGTGAATCAAGCAACTGGACTTACTGCATTGTATTGAAGACATTTCACGACTCATCTGAGAGAGTTCTTCAGCTCTGATCCATGGTGGGTAGTTTTTCATATTATAAACTCTGTGAGTTGTTTAAAGGTATAGCAATGACCTGTAGTTGTTTGGAGCCATAGAGGTAATGAAAGTGTCATCAGTCTTATCTTTGCATGAATGGAGGTGTGAACTGTTATGGAGATGCTGGGGTAGAGATGCTAGGACTGCTTTGTAAGTAGCTGATAGGTGGCGTTGTATCCCACCTACTTTGTTCAGAGATGGGTTTTCCAGTTTGACAAAAGATTGCTTCTTCAACCCTCCATCAAAACGCTTGACCTCCCTGTCCAAAATGTGCAAAGGTGTGTCCCTTGTCCTTTAGGTGCAGATATGCAGCCGAGTCTTGATCTGAGGTCTTAGCGCTCCTATTTTGAACCATCTATTTGTGAAGTGTTTGTTTTGTCTCACCAATATACAGATCTGTGCAGTTCTCATTGCATTAGATAGCATACATAAGGCTCCTTTTCATTGACTACAGCTCTGCCTTTAATACCATCATTCCAAATAAACTGATTCCTAAGCTCCGGAACCTGGGCCTTAGCACTCAAATCTGCAGCTGGATCTTCAACTTCCTCACAGACAGGACCCAGGCTATAAAAATAGGGGACAAGCTCTCCTCTGCAATCACTCTGAGCACTGGTGCCCCACAAGGCTGTGTACTCAACCCCCTGCTGTACTCACTGTACACCCATGATTGTGTAGCATAGTTTCCATCAAACTCAATATGTAAATTTGCTGATGACACAACAATTGTAGGACGTATCTCGGGTAATGATGAGTTTGAGTACAGAGAGGAAATTAAGAACCTGGTGGCATGGTGCGAAGACAATAACCTATCCCTCAGCATCAGCAAGATGAAGGAATTGGTTGTTGACTTCAGAAGGAGCAGCAGACCGCACGGCCGAATTTACATTGGTGGTGTGCAAGTGGAACAGGTCAAAAGTTTTAAGTTCCTCGAGGTCAATATCACAAATGACTTGACTTGGTCCAACCAAGCAGAGTTCACTGCCAAGAAGGCCCACCAGCGCCTTTACTTCCTGAGAAAACTAAAGAAATTTGGCCTGTCCCCTAAAACGCTCACTAATTTTTATAGATGCACTGTAGAAAGCATTCTTCTAGGGCGCATCACAACCTGGTGTGGAAGTTGTCCTGTCCAAGACAGAAGAAGCTGCAGAAGATCGTGAACACGGTGCAGCACATCACACAAACCAATCTTCCGTCCGTGGACTCACTTTACACCGCACGCTGTCGGCGCAGTGCTGCCAGGATAATCAAGGACACGACCCACCCAGCCAACACACTTTTCATCCCTCTTCCCTCCGGGAGAAGGCTCAGGAGCTTGAAAACTCGTATGGCCAGATTTGGGAACAGTTTCTTTCCAATTGTGATAAGCCTGCCGAATAGATTCTGACCCGGATCTGGGCCGTACCCTCCAAATATCCAGATCTGCCTCTCAGTTTTTTTTGCACTACCTTACTTCCCATTTTTCTATGTTCTATTTATGATTTATAATTTAAATTTTTAATATTTACTAATTTAACTATTTTAAATATTTTTAATATTTAATATTTGTAATCCAGGGAGTGGGAAGTGCAGAATCAAATATCGCTGTGATGATTGTACATTCTAGTACCAATTGTTTGGTGACAATGAAGTATAAAGCATTTAAGTATTTATTTAAGTATATACAATATTGCTCTGTTTATGTTTGGGTGTGGGATCCCTGGGGTGGACGAGTTTCTGTCTGAGTGTGTTTGCAGGTTTGAAAAACACAGGGACTAGTATGTGTTGAAAGTCCTTGTGAGTTTCTGTGAAACTCCAGCTATATATGGGATGATATGTTTGCCTGTCTGTTTTTCTCCTTACCTCTGTTGGGCTGATGTCCCTGCTGGTTTTTGTTGTTGTTTTGATGAAAGCCTAGTCAGGGTAGCTGCGAGCTTTCAGGGCATCTCTCAAGTACTTACTCTCCTTGTCTTTAGCCGTAATGTTGGTGGGGATATCCTCAGTGCGATATGCGTTCAGACTCGGCTGTATATCTACACATAAAGAACAAGGGACATTCCTTTGATGATAACAATATGGACATTTTGGACAGAGAGGACAGATAGTTTGAAAGAAGGGTTAAAGAAGCCATCTTTTTTCAAACTGGAAAATCCATCCCTGAACAGAAGGGTTGGGGTACTCACAATGCAGCCCTAAAAACACTACCCTGGTGTCTCCACAACAGTTCACACCTCCATTCATGCAAAGATGAGACTACTAACCCTTCCATTACCTCTCCAACTCTTAACAACCCTCATGCGATTGCTATACCTTTAAACAACTCACAGAGTTTATAAACCAGAAAACTACCCACCATGGATCAGAACTGAAGAGGCCTCTTGGATAAGTGGCAAAACACCTTCCAGACAACTCAGCAATTCCAGTTGCCGTGATTCACTGCTGCATGATATACAATAACCTGGATGATTGAAAACCTTCATAGACGTATCATTGACATTGGCAGAATAGATCACATGCTTTCAGTGTGCTCTGATGAAGTCTAATCATGCAGTATTTGCCAAACAATCCTACTGTTGGCATCCACCCAAGAATCTGGTGGATCATTTGCCTTACCAATTGCTTGCAAGTTCAATTTCTCATTGCCATGGCTCACGTCATTTTATTTGGACAGAAACAGAGTACTTCCTCTTTTCTTCACATTCATTGCCCCGCAAAAATGCCAAACCAAAGCATATCGGGCCAATCCAGCCATTCTAACAAAGGCATGCTCCTTAATTCATTATTATGCAAATCACGTTATCCAAATTATGGGTTTTTCCTACCAACAGAAAAACATAGCCTCAGATTTGACAGACAACGCCAATTGTTCAAGTACTGAAAGAATTTGTATTGTTGCAACCCATTTCGCAACCCCAGGAAATCAGAAAGCTCTTCACAATCAACTGGGTTCTTTTGATAGTGTGGTTACCTTCTTGCTGTCCTGCATTGGCTGCTTGTATTTTAATTATTCTGAAGGCTCATCCCTCCCCATCTCTGTGACTTCCTTCAGCCCTGAAAATCTCCTGGATATCGAAACTCCTTTTTTATTTTGGTATTCAGTGTGTTCTCAGTTTAGTACCAAAGAAGTGCATAACGGACTTCCAATTACCATATTAAATCATTTGGTCTCCTCCCTTAAAGAGGTATTCCCTTTGTTGTACCCATACTTTGTTGCACATACATTCAATCTTTGAATAAATTTTTCTTTGACTTAATTCACTCTACATAAATACCAAGGAACAGGAGGAAACTTACTGTTTCTGCTAACCAAAACAAAAACAATGTACTTTGGAGATAGATTATTCCCTTTTTAATTAAAAATGCTTTATTTATGATTAGTAATTGGCTCATTATTAGACTGAGATGAAAAACTATTCTACATGCAATCTATACAAATCATAAGTACATAGAAGAAGTTCAAAGGGAAGATCAATAACAAAATGAATAATACAGTGTTACAGTTACTGCTACGAAGAAAGTGCAGTGCAGGTAGACAAGATACAAGAGGAATTCCATGGTAGACCGTGAGATCAATAATCCATCTTTACCTTACAAAGATCCACTTAAGGTTCTTATAACAGAAGGACAGACGTTGTACTTATGACTGGTGATGGGTGTTACAAATTTTGTATCTTTTGCATCTTGGAAAGGTGGAGCAGAGAGAGAGATTAGGGTGAGAGGGATCGTTGATCTGTTGGCTGCTTTTCTGTGGCAGCAGGGTATGTAGACAGAGACTGTGGAGGGGAGAATAGTCTTCATGACAGACTAGGCTGTGTCCATAATTCTCTGCAAACTCTTGCAATCTTGTGCAGGGCCATTGCCATACCAAGATGTGATGCATTCAAGTGTACATTATATAGAATACGTAGTTAACATTTTATTACAAGTCATATTATCTAAGTAGCCAGGGCATCAAAGGTTATGGTGAGAAGGCGGGGAGTGGCACTAAATGGGAGAATGGATCAGCTCATGATAAAATGGCGGAGCAGACTCAATGGGCCGAATGGCCGACTTCTGCTCCTTTCTCATATGGTCTTATATTATTCCAACTATTTAGATTCATATAACACCAGATACAATTTCCATATGACTTTTGAGTAAATAATCCCTGGGACTGAATACAGATTCCAGCTACTTAGTGTTCACTAGCAGAGAGGTGTTATTCTGTGTTCAATTGACCCACGATCCAGCCTCCAGAAGTCCGAACCAATAGAGATCCCATTATTGCTTGGCAGTTTAAAACTGCAGATGAGTCGCGATAATGCAGTTGAAAGCAGCCTGCACTTCTAATGCAAGACACTGTAATATTGAGAACGTCTCCTACCTCTCTGCACAAAAAAGGTGGTTAATCATGGTGAGAATGGTAGTGTAGTCACACGGGGTAAATTGCTGCCCATACCTCCGTCGACTCATCACTAAAATTTTTAATAGTGCTGCTGTTTTCCCCATGTATTTGTTTCTGTTAATTTGAATGGCACCAAGCTCATAATGCAAACTGGTTTAATTAACAAAAGAAATACTTCACTCGTTGTCTTATTTCATTCAGCCTTCTGAAGCGTTTTTATTTTCCTCCAGATCATTTGCAATCTTCTTATTATTAGCATCATTCGACACATCTATTAGCTCTTTTCTCATGTGCTTAAATAAGTTTACCTCCTTTTTTAAAGAACGTATGCTAATTTATCTAAAATGACTGTTGTCTAAACCGTTATTCCCTCTTCTGTTGTTCACAAAAAGAATAAAATTCATAAACGTCTGAACGTATCGTTACAAATGCACTACCCAAAACCTCAGCTCAATTCCTTCCATCAGCTGTACTTGTTTGTTACCTCCCTCTGGCTATCCATCCCAGAGGATGATGATGGTTCCTTTCAGTTAGTTAGTGGGGTTCACCCCACTCCTCAGAAAGGAACAGCATGTGTGTGAGTGGATTTTAGGTAAGTAGGGGGTTGCACAGGTCCAGACCCACCCTCTCAACATCCCCTCCCAGATCCAGCGGCATGGTGGCGTCCAAGACAGCTGGGGGAGGTTCTGTTGCAGTGAATGGCCAGACCAAGCTTCAATGCAAGGGATGCCCTTTCCGCGCTTCACAGCACGTGTTCGCTAGATGGCTGTTGACCCTACGATAGGGTTCATCCGCCCTTTGAAAGGTCTTGTTTGTCATCCTGCAGGGTGTATAGCCTGGTGGGGGAGCCGGTCTAGTGGCCGACCACCAGACCATGCGACAGGTAATACTGGGTTACATGTAGCGCTCAGACAAGTGACCTGACAAAAATGACCTACAATGCCTACAATGCCTATAAAAGTATTCACCCCCTTTGAAGTTTTCATGGTTTATAGTGTTACAACATTGAATCACAGCGGATTTAATTTGGCTTTTTTGACACTGATCAACAGAAAGTGACCCTTACATTTCTAAGTGAAACAGATCTCTACAAAAAGATCTAAATTAATTACAAATATAAACCACAAAATAATTGATTGCATAAGAATTCACCCCCTTTAACTTGACACACCAAATAATCACTGGTGCAGAAAATTGGTTTTAGTAGTCTCATAATCAGTTAAATTGAGATCTACTTTTGGAGACCTGTGTCCAGTTAGGGTGTTTCAATTGACTGCAGTAAAAATACACCTGTATCTGAAAAGTCCAGCTGCTGGTGAGTCACTATCCTGGCAAAAACTATACCATGAAGATAAAAGAACACTCCAAGCAACTCCGCAAAAATGTTATTCAAAAGAACAAGTCAGGAGATGGATGCAAGAAAATTTCCAAGTCACTGAATATCCCTTGGGGTACAGTTAAGCCAATCATCAAGAAATGGAAAGAATATGGCACAGATGTAAATATACCTGTTACAGGCTATCCTCAAAAACTGAGTGACTATGCAAGAAGGGGACTAGTGAGCAAGGCCACCAAGAGACCTATGACAACTCTGGAGGAGTTCCAAGCTTCAGTGGTGAGATGAGAGAGACTGCACATACAACTCACATACAATAGAGACTCTGCAGATGCTGGAAATTTATGTGTGTTGCATACAACGACTGTTGCCCGGGTGCTTCACCAGTCGCAGCTTTATGAGGGAGTGGCAAAGAGAAAGCCACTGTTAAAAGAAACTCACATGAAATCTCGGCTGGGGTTTGACAGAAGGCATGCAGGAGACTCTGAAGTCAGTTGGAAGAAGATTAAACCAAAATTGAGATTTTTGGCCATCAGACTAAACACTATGTTTGGAATAAGTCATACACCACACATGATCAAAAACACACCATTTTTACTATGAAGCATGGTGGTGGCTGAGGGTAAAATGAATACAGCAAAATGCAGGGAAATCCAGGAGGAAAACCTAATGCAGTCTGCAAGAGAACTGTGACTTGGGAGAAGATTTGTTTTCCAGCAAAGCAATCACCCCGAGCATAAAGCCAAAGCTACACAGGAATGGCTTAAAAACAAAAAAGTTAATGTCCTGGAGTGGCCAAGTCAGAGTCCAGACCTCAATCCAATTGAGAATCTGTGGCTGGATTTGAAAAAGGCCCCCCACTCACTTTCCCCACACAATTTGTGAAGAGGAATGGGTAAAAATTGTAGTGTCCAGATATGCAAAGCTGATAGAGTCCTATCCACAGAGACTGAAGGCTATAATTGCTGCCAAAGGTGCTTCTACTAAATACTGACTTGAAGGGGGTGAATACTTATGCAATCATTTATTTTGTGTTTAATAATTGCAATAAGTTTAGACCAATTTGTAGAAATCTGTTTTCACTTTGACATGAAAGTCTTTTCTATTGAACAGTGTCAAAAAAAACAAATTAAATCCACAATGATTCAAAGTTGTAAAACAATAAAATATGAAAACTTCCAATGGTGGTAGTGAATACTTTTTATATGAACTGTATCCTTCACAACATGTTCTGCATTTATACTTATATAAATATGAGCAATTTGCATGTTATAGTTAGGGCAGCACTCTAGCTTTGCAATTAGCACAATCACTTTACAGCACCAGTGATCACTCTTTGGGGTACAATTCCCATAACTGCCTGCAAGGAGTTTGTACGTTCTCCCTGTGATGGCATGGGTACTGTAATTTTCCTCACACTCCAAAGATGTACGGGTTAAGGTTAGGAAGTTGTAGACATGCTATGCTGGCACTGGAAACACATTCTTGCTGATTAGATTTGATGCGAACGGTGCATTTCATTCTGTTTTGATTTACATGCGTCAAATAATGAAGCTTTATCTTTAATCAAACCTTCCTTAAGTTTTACAAAGCTGAATCCTGCTTTTAGTTTGCGCACTTTGGTGAAATACCTGCTGTAGAAAATGATAAGGCATCGACTGACAATCTGAGAAATTTGGTGCTGCTTTGGAGTTACCTATGCCTCAAATAGCTCAATTAAAACATCTCAAGGCAAAGCTGGTTCACATCAGCTTCCATCCTGCAATTACCTGAATTCACCCAAAGTTCTGCTGCTTACATCTTAAATCGCCAGACCACATTCACCCATCAGCTCAGATCTACCTTGTTTCCTGATCCAAAAGCAACTTTGCATCTCTTATTTCAAACCTTCTCTGAGATCCAGCAGAGCCGAGTGAGCTGCCTCAGTCACTATCTCCTGGTTGCACTCAGAGCGGCTGTGTTGTAGTACCTTGAGTGGTCGGTCATGGCTCGAATTATCTTCTGCCTGAGCAAGGTCCTGGACCTGCAGCAATTTGCCAACATCAGAACAGGTGGATCAAATCTCACTGTCTCTCGAGAACAAAGACAACAGAAAAATATATGTCAGGCTGCTGTTTATCGATTACAGCTCAATGTACAACATCATCATCCCCTCACTACTATTCAATAAGCTTCAGAACCTGGGATTCTGTACCTCCCTCTGCAACTGGATCCTTGACTTCCTGATCAGGTGATCCACACACACAGTCAGTGTATATTGATAATAGCATCTCCTCCTCACTGACAACATAAATGCACCTCAAGGATGTGTGGTTAGCCCACTGCTCTACTCTCTCTACACTCATGGTTGTGTGGTTGGGGACAACTCGAACTCCATCTATAAATTCACTCATGACACCACTGTTGTTGGCTGATTCTCAGATGGTGACAAGGAGGCAAACAGGAATCAGAAAGATGAGCTGGTTGAGTGGTGTCACAACAACAATCTCATAAAGAGTCAACAAGACCAAGGAAATAATGCAACAATGAGACGGTCCATAGCTCGGAACTTATATGTTCCAGTGGTTAGATCTTTAATTTTACTGTGGAGATTCAGGAATCGTTCTGATCTTGAAATGCTGAGACAGTAGTTGTTACTTTATTGGGTAAACTGTAATCAAGACTCAGATTATCTGAGATACACTTCTATGAAAGGAAAAAAAATGAAATGTGCATGAACTTAAATGGTATGTAGCCAATTTTGACAAAGTTTTGCAAATTCCAATACCAAGTGTAGGGTTCTCAGTAATATTAGCTGGACTGTTAACTGTTAATCACTAATTACCAAAATGGCTTCTCATACTGTTAACTGCTGAGCAAGGGGTTAACAGCAATGTTTGGTTGTACAGTGTGATAATGGAAATTGTATTCATTTGCCAGACAATGGAAGTCAAGTTATGTTATCTTGTATATGCGTGCTGAGTTGAGGAACGCGGGCTTTATCGGGAGGCGTGTAGAGAGGACGGACGTGCGGAGAACGGACAGCAGTTCCAGGGCAGCAGATACCGGACCTCGAGGGGTTCAGATGGTGGCCGGAGTCTTGGAAGGACGTTGTGGATGGAATTGGAGGCGTGAGCTCCGATGTATTAAAATATTATGTGCACAAGACTGATAAATTACTTATATGGCGCCTTTTCTTTTAGTTGTTGCTACTAACCCATCAACAAAATTTGCTATAAAGTACAATTCTTTACTCGCACTTGGTATATTGTTTCATATTTGCGTCGTGGCTGATCATTGGGCGCCTCACACTGTATCAGCACCAAAGCATTTGCACTGTTTGGCGGGGTTGACGGATATTCACCCTAGGCAACGGGAGTCAGTTGGGGCAAAGGCCATTACACAGGCTAAAAATGTTTTCATTTGTCTTCACTCAGTTAGCTGCTAATTTAACTCCTTGAGATGGAGTATTGCACAGGCACAATAGAATCGTTACTGCACAGGTCTGGCAAACAGCTCTTAAAAACCCGGTCTCTACAAAAGAGAGGCACTGCCCAGCGGAGCGGTTATCATGGAAACGGTCATCGTAGGAGTAGTCTGAGGCGGAGTAGTAAGGCTTTGGCTCAACAGGGTTTCAGCAAGAATAAGTGGAGGCAAGGAAAGGAGGTAAGTTCATTCCTTATTTCTTATTTGAATCTTGAGAGAATAGGGTGTATGTCTACACAGCCAATGTTCTGTTCTGGGTGTCAGATGTGGGATTTCCAGGAAACTTCCAGCCTCCCCAATGGCTGCATCTGCGCCCAATGCATTGAGATGCAGCTCTTTAGAGATTGAGGCCTTGGGAGACAGATGAGTGGGTAACAATCAGGAGAGGGGAGGGCAAGAATGAAATGATAGAGAGTATCCCTGTGGCTGTCCCACTTTACAAGAAGTACTTCTGTTTGAGTACTGTTGGGGGGGGGGGGGGGGATGGCCTACCTGGGGAAAACAACAGTGGCCGCCCGTCTGGCATAGAGTCTGGCCCTGACCTCAGAAGGGTAGGGGAAAGAAGGGGATGGCAGCAGTGATAGGGGACTCTATAGTTAGGGGTCAGACAGGTGACTCTGTGGATGCAGGAAAGAAACACGGATGCCAGGGTCCGAGATGTTTCTGATCACATCCACGATATCTTGAAGGGGGAAGGTGAATAGCCAGAGGTCGTGGTACATATTGGTACCAATGACATAGGTAGGAAAAGGGAGGAGGTCCTGAAAACAGACTACAGGGAGTTAGGAAGGAAGTTGAGAAGCAGGACCACAAAGGTATTAATCTCGAGATTACTGCCTGTGCAAAGTGACAGTGAGTATAGGAATAGAATGAGGTGGAGGATAAATGTGTAGCTGAGGGATTGGAGCAAGAGGCAGGAATTCAGATTTCTGGATCACTGGGACTTTTTGGGGGCAGGTGTGACCTGTACAAAAAGGACGGGTTGCACTTGAATCCCAAGGGGACTAATATCCTGGCAGGACGTTTGCTAAGGCTACTGGGGAGAGCTTAAACTAGAATTGCTGGCAGGTGGGAACTCAATTGAAGAGACGGAGGAAGAGGCAGTTGGCTCACAAATAGAGAAAGCTTGGAGACAGTCCAAGAGGGAGGATAGGCAGGTTAGGCAGGTGATCGAGAAGGGATGCGTTCAGACTGAAGTTTTGAGACGTGTCTATTTTAAAGCAAGGAGTATTATGAACAAAGCGGATGAGCTTAAAGCGTAGATCAGTACTTGGAGCCGTAATGTTGTGGCCATTTCAGAGACTTGGATGGATCGGGGCAGGAATGGTTACTTCGAGTGCCAGGCGTTAGCTGTTTCAGAAAGGGCAGGGAGGGAGGGAAAAGAAGTGGGGGCGTGGCACTGTTGATCAATGCTAGTGTCACGGCTGCAGAAAAGGAGGAAGTCATGGAGGGATTGTCTATGGAGTCTCTGTGGGTGGAAGATAGGAACAGGAAGGGGTCAAAACTCTACTGGGTGTTTTTAATATACCTCCCACAAGTAACAGGGACATCGAGGAGCAGATAGGGAGAGAGATTCTGGAAAGGTGTAATAATAACAGAGTTGTTGTGGTAGGAGATTTTAATTTCCCAAATGTTGATTAGTGTCTCCCTAGAGCAAGGGGTTTATTGACACAATGTGGAGATAAACATACAAGAGGGGAGGCTGTACTTAATCTAATATTGAGAAATGAACCTGGTCAGGTGTCAGATCTCTCAGTGGGAGTGCATTTTGGAGATAGTGATCACAATTCTATCTCTTTTACCATAGCATTGGAGAGGGATAGGAAGAGACAAGTTAGGTAAGCGTTTAATTGGAGAAAGGGGAAATTTGAGGCTATCAGGCAGGAACTTGGAAGCATAAATTGGGAACAGATGTCCTCAGGGAAATGTACAGAAGAAATGTGGCAAATGTTCAGGGGATATTTGCGTGGAGTTCTGCATAAGTACGTTCCAATGAGACAGGGAAAGGATGTTAGGGTACAGGAACCGTGGTGTACAAAGGCTGTTGTAAATCTAGTCAAGAAGAAAAGAAAAGCTTACAAAAGGTTCAAAAAACTAGGTAATAATAGAGATATAGAAGATGATAAGGCAGTAGGAAGGAGCTTAAGAATGAAATTAGGAGAGCCGGAAGGGGCCATGGGAAGGCCTTGGCAGACAGGATTAAGGAAAACCCCGAGGCATTCTACAAGCATTTGAAGAGCAAGAGGATAAGACATGACAGAATACGACCAATCAAGAGTGACAGTGGAAAAGTGTGTGTGTATGGAACCGGAGGAGATAGCAGAGGTCCTAAATACTTTGCTTTAGTATTCACTATGGAAAAGGATCTTGGCAATTGTAGGGGTGATATACAGTGGACTGAAAAGCTTGAACACATAGATATTAAGAGAGGATGTGCTGGAGCTTCTGGAAAGCATCAAGTTGGATAAGTCACTGGAACAGGACAAGATGTACCCCAGGCTATTGTGGGAGGCGAGGGATGAAATGGCTGGGCCTCTGGCGATGATCTTTGTATCATCAATGGGGAGGGAAGAAGTTCCAGAGGATTGGAGGATTGCAGATGTTGTTCCCTTATTCAAGAAAGGGAGTAGAGATAGCCCAGGAAATGATAGATCTGTGAGTCTTACTTCTGTGGTTGGTAAGTTGAGGGAAAAGATCCTGAGCGGCAGGATTTATGAACATTTGGAGAGGCATAATATGATAAGGAATAGTCAGCATGGCTTTGTCAAAGGCAGGTCATGTCTTACGGGCCTCATTGAATTTTTTGAGGATGTGACTAAGCACATTGATAGAGGTAGAGCAGTAGATGTAGTGTATATGGATTTCAGCAAGGCATGTGATAAGGTACCCCATGCAAGGGTTATTGAGAAAGTAAGGAGGCATGGGATCTAAGGAGACATTGCTTTGTGGATCCAGAATTGGCTTGCCCACAGAAGGCAAAGAGTGGTTATAGATGGCTCATATTCCGCATGGAGGTCGGTGACCAGTGGTGTGCCTCAGGGATCTGTTCTGGGACCCCTTCTCTTCGTGATTTTTATAAATGACCAGGATGAGGAAGTGGAGGGATGGGTTCGTAAATTTGCTGATGACACAAAGGTTGGGGGTGTTGTGGATAGCATGGAGGGCTGTCAGAGGTTACAGTGGGACATTGATAGGATGTAAAACTGGGCTGAGAAGTGGCAGATGGAGTTCAACTCAGATAAATGCGGGTGGTTCATTTTGGTAGGTCAAATATAATGGCAGAATTAGTATTAATTGTAAAGCTCCTGGCAGTGTGGAGGACCAGAGAGATCTTGGGGTCCGAGTCCATAGGACACTCAAAGCTGCTGCGCAGGTTGACTCTGTGGTTAAGAAGGTATATGGTGCATTGGCCTTCATCAGTCATGGGATTGAGTTTAAGAGCTGAAAGGTAATGTTGCAGCTATATAGGACCCAGGTGAAACCCCACTTGGAGTACTGTGCTGAGATCTGGTCACCTCACTACAGGAAGGATGTGGATACTATAGAAAGGGTGCAGATGTGATTTTCAAGGATGTTGTCTGAATTGGGGGGGCATGCCTTATGATAATAAGTTGAGTGAACTCGGCCTTTTCTCCTTGGAGCGACGGAGGATGAGAGGTGACCTGATAGAGGTGTACAAGATAATGAGAGGCATTGATCGTGTGGATAGTCAGAGGCTTTTTCCCAGGGCTGAAATGGCTAGCACGAGAGGGCACAGTTTGAAGGTGCATGGAAGTAGGTACAGAGGAGATGTTAGGGGTAAGTTTTTTTTTAAGCAGAGTGGTGAATGTATGGAATGGGCTACCAGCAATGGTGTTGGAGGTGGATATGATAGGGTCTTTTAAGAGACTCCTGGATAGGTACATGGAGCTTAGTAAAATAGAGGGTTATGAGTAACCCTAGGTAATTTCTAAGGTAAGGACATGTTCTGCACAGCTTTGTGACAATCAAGTGTGACAGTGGAAGGGCCTGTATTGTGCTGTAGGTTTTCTATGTTTCTATGTTTCTATGTGTTATGGAACTGGAGTTGCAGCTTGAGACAGGGTGACTGTCAGCAAAGCCAAGGGAGAATGTCAGATTGTGCAGAACACCCCTGTGGGCAACCCCCTCAACAATAAGTACACCGTTTTGAGTACTGCTGGGTGCAGAGTGGAAGACCTGCCTGAAGGAAGCAATAGCAGCTGTGGTCTCTGGCACTGAAGGCTCACAAGGGTAGGTAACTGAAGAGGAAGGCAGCAGCAATAGGGGACTGTATCGTCAGGGGGACAGATAAGCAATTCTGTGGACATGAAAAGGAAACACGGATGGTAGTTTGCCTCCCAGGTGCCAGGGTCTGCAATACTTCTGGATGCGCCCACAATATCCTGAAAATGGAGGGTGAATATCCAGAAGTCGTGGGACATGTTGGTACCAATGATATAGGTATAAAAAAGGAGGAGGTTGTGAAAAAAGAATACAGGGAGTTAGGAGGGAAGCTGAGAAGCAGGACCTCAAAGGTAGTAATCTCAGGATTGCTGCCTGCACCATGCAACAGTATAGGAATAGAATGAGATGGAAGATAAATGTCTGGCTGAAGAATTGGAGCAGGGAGCAGGGATTCAGATTTCTGGATCATTGGGACCTCTTTTGGGGCAGGTAGGACCTATACAAAAGGGATGGGTTGCACTCGAATCCGAGGGGGACCAATATTCTCGCACTCAGGTGTACTAGAGCTGTTGGGAGTGCTTTAAATTAATATGGTAGGAGGATGGGAACCAGTATGATAGAGGATGAGCCAGTAGGTTTACAAGTAGATGATGGGTATAACATGAATGTAAGGAAGGAAAAGCCAATGATTGAGAATAAATGCAAACAGAGCAACGAGTTAATTTGTAACACAGAGGCAAAATTTAAAAGGACAAAGAATGCAGGACTAAAGGTGTTGTATCTAAATACGTGCTGCATTTGGAATAAGGTGAACAAACACATGGTGCAATTAGAGATTGGTCGGTATGATATTGTGGTCATCACTGAGTCGTGGCTGAAAGAAGACCGTAGTTGGGAGCTTAACATTAAAGGATATACTTTGTATCGAAAGGACAGGCAGGAAAGCATAGATGGTGGTGTGGCTCTGTTGGTAAGAAATGGAATTACATCTTTAGAAAGAGGTGACATGTGGTCAGAAAATGTTGAATCTTTGTGTTGGAGTTAAAAAACTGCAAGGGTAAAAAAAAACTTTATAGGAATCATATATACTGTAGGCCTCCAAATAGTAGCCAAGATGTGGGGTTGAGATTGCAAAGGGATCTGGAAAAGACATGTAATAAGGGTAATGTTATAATTGCAATGAGGACTTCAATATGCAAGTGAATTGGGAAAATCAGGTTGGTTTCAGATCACAAAAGAGGGAATTTATTGAATTCCTACAAGCTGGCTTTTTAGAGCAGCTTGTGCTTGGCCCTACTTGGGGAAAGGTTATCTTAGATTCAGTGTTGTGTAATAACCGTGATCTTGTTAGGAGCTTAATGTAAGGGAAACCTGAAGAGGCAGTGATCATAATATGACTGAATTCATACTGCATTTTGAGAGAGAGAAGTATAAGTCAGATATCTCAGTATTGCAATGGAATAAAGGGAATTACAGGGGCATGAGAGAGGAGCTTGCCTAGGGGGATTAAAGGAGGATACTGGCAGGGATGACGACAGAGCAGAGATGAGTGAAGTTTCTGGAAATAGTTCACAAGGCGCAGGATAGATATGTCCCACAGAGGGAGAAGTTCTCAAATGGCAGATGTAGGCAACTATGGCTGACAAAGGAAGTTATGGACTGCATAAAAGCCAAGGAAAGAGCATGTAAGGTAGCAAAAGTGAGTGAGAATTTGGATGATTGGGAAGCTTTTAAAATCCAACTAAAAGCAACTAAAACAGCTATAGGAAAGGAAAAGATGAAATACGAGGGCAGAATAGCCAATCCCGAAAGCAGGATACCAAAAGTTTTTTCAATTATATAGAGAACAAAAAGGAAGTGAGAGTTGATATTGGACCACTGGAAAATGATGCTAATGAGGTAGTAATGGGGGACAAAGATTTAGCAGATGAACATAATAGTTATTTTGCATCTGTCTTCACTTTGGAAGACACTAGCAGTGTGCCAGAGGTCTGTGAGTGTCTGAGAGCAGGAGTGAGTGCCATTGCTATCACAAAGGAAGAACTGCTAGGAAAACTCAAAGGTATTAAGGTGGATAAGTCACCTGGGCCAGATGAAATAGACCCCAGAGACCTCAGAGAGGTTGTAGAAGAGATAATGAATAGATGTATTAGCCAAGATCATTCAAGAATCACTTGATTCTGGCATGGTCCCAGAGGACTGGATGATTCCAAATATCATTCCACTCTTTAAGAAGGGAGGAAAGCTAAAGAAAGGAAATTATTAGCCAGTTAGTCTAACCTCAGTGGTTAGGAAAATGTTAGAGTCTATCATTAAGAATGAGATTTCGAGGTATTTGGAGACTATTGATAAAATAAATCAAAGTCAGCATGGTTTCTGTGAAGGGAAATCTTGTCTGACAAATCTGTTAGAGTTCTTTGAGGAAGTAACAATCAGAATTGACGAAGGAAAGGTAGTGGATATCATTTACTTGGATTTTCAGAAAGCACTTAATGAGGTGCCGCACACAAGGCTACTTAATAAGATAAAATCCTATAGTGTTGCAGGAAAGGTACTGGCATGGATAGAGGAATGACTGATAGGCAGGAGGCAGCGAGTGGGAATAAAAGGGGCCTTTTTTGGTTGACTGTCAGTGACTAGTGGTGTTCCTCAGGGTTCAATATTGGGACCGCTGCTTTTCACATTGTTCCTCGATGATTTAGATAATGGAATTGATGACTTCGTAGCAAAGTTTGTGGATGATACAAAGATAGATGGAGGGGTAGACAGTGTTGAGGAAGCAATGTAATAGTAGCTGGACTTCGACAAATTGGAAGAATGGGCAAAAAAGTGACAGATGGAATATAGTGTTGGGAAATGTATGGTTATGTATTTTGATAAAAGGAGAAATAGTGAAGACCATTATCTAAATGGGGAGAATGTTCAAACATCAGAAGTGCAGAGGAACTTAGGAGTCCTCGTGCAAGACTCCTGGAAGGTTAATGTACAGATTGGGTCTGTGGTAACAAAGGCAAATGTAATGTTAGCAATTATTTCAAGGGGAATAGAATATAAAAGTAAGGAGATAATGATGAGCCTTTATAAGACACGAGTCATGCCACACCTAGAGTATTGTCAACAGTTTTGTGCCCCATATCTCAGAAAGGATGCACTGTCATTGGAAAGCCCGGAGGAGGTTCACGAGAATGATTCTGAGAATTAACTGGTTAACAAATGAGCAGTGTTTGGCAGCTTTGTGGTTCTAAGGTTGTCAAACTGAGGGGTGGTAGTGGGGACAAGCTCCCACTACCTAAAAGTGCTCCTCACGGCATGTGTGCCTCAAATAGCCTCTGACAACTAAGTCCAACCCCTGGCCTTCTCATGTGGCTTAGCCTCTAAGCCTGGCGGAGCTGTTTCTACTGACAGTATAAGGGGCGAAGTCGGGTCCTGGCGCCTTAAAACCAGTGCTTCGGGTAGATGGAGCTCGTCAGCCTGGGAAGGCAGTCCATCTAAGAGAGGGAAAACTCTGACTTCAAACCTCCGCTGCCTTGCAGCCATACCCACCGATGGGGAAGGCTTCGGGAGTAAACCTTGAGGACAAATCCGGAGCTAGAGTCCCTAAGGCAGTCTGACGTTGCCTTCAACCTCGTTCTCGCAACTCCAGCGACGACACTGGTGCCAAGCTGTACCGGCCCTTGCCCTTCCCTTGGACAACATCGGTGTCGTGGATGCTGGTCTTCCATACAACCTTGACCAGGCCTGTGCCCTGGAGAGGACACTCCAGCGTCGCCTCACCGCGACGGCACTACACGGAAAGCAGCAGTCTACCGGTTATAAGCCTGAGCTCGACTGGCATAGAGCAAGGCGCCAGGGGTTGCCTTCAACGGAGGGAGAGACCATCGCGTCTCACTGGACAGCTACCACCCACCTCAAGCTGGGCAGCCCCCAGCCAATTAGGTGCTGTCCCGCCACAGTCCACCTGCTGCACTGGGTGCGTGGAGTTTAGGGATACAAGTAGCCCGAACTGCGGACTGTAAACACTGCACCAAGCACAACTAGAAGACAAAGAAAGAAGCCAGCACTCAGACTAGGATGCTGGAATATACAGACCATGACAACTGGTATATCAGATGACCTTCGGGAGATCAGCGCCACACGCAAGACAGCAGTAATTAACAATGAACTGTCGAGACTCCAAGTGGACGTCGCAATGCTCCAAGAGACACGTCTCGCAGAATCGGGAACCCTACATGAAAGAGACTATACCTTCTTCTGGCAGGGGAAGGGCTCAGACGAGACCAGAGAGCATGGTGTCGGCTTTGCCATGAAGAACTCGCTGCTGAAAATGGTAGAGCCTAGCGAGAAAGGGACAGAGCGGATTTTCTGGGATAGAGCGGATTTTCTCACTTCGACTCCACACATCTGACAGGCCTGTCAAACTTGTCAGCGTCTATGCCCCAACCCTCTACTCTACCCAAGACACAAAGGACAAGTTCTACGACCAGCTCTCAATGATGATACAGGAGATCTCCAGTCAGAAACAGTTGCTGCTACTTGGCGACTTCAACGCCAGAGTCGGCGCCGACCACGACTCCTGGCCAAGCTGCCTGGGGCAGTATGGGATTGGCAGCATGAATAGCAATGGGCAACGACTGCTCGAGCTTTGCATGCTCCACGAATTGTGTGTCACCAACACCTACTTCCAGACCAAAGCTCAGCACAAGGTGTCTTGGCAGCATCCCCACTCCAAACACTGGCACCAGTTAGACCTGATAATCACAAGACGCCGTCACCTGAGAAACGTGCTCATGACTCGCTCCTTTCAGAGTGCCGACTGCGACACAGATCACTCTCTGGTTTGCTGCAAGATCAGACTTCGGCCAAAGAAGATGCACTGCGCCAAGCCTCCAGGCAAGCAGCGCATCGATGCCAGTAAGACACAACACCCAGACAAAGCTGCAGAGTTCATCAAGTCACTGGAGGATGCTCTCCTTGCAGACCCACCAGAAGGAGATGCTCAGCAGAGATGGGACTCTCTCAGGGACACTATCCACAGCACTGCACTCAAGGCCTTTGGGAAGAAATGGGACAAGACACAGGACCGGTTTGATGCGAGCTCAAGTAAGCTCACCCCGTCATCGAAGTGAAGCGTGTTGCACTACTAGAGCACAAATGCCACCCCACCCAGGCAACACTGCAAGCACTAAGGACAGCTAGAAGCAAAGCCAAGGAAACAGCCAGACGCTGTGCAAATGACTACTGGCTACAACTATGCGAAAACATTCAGTCATCATTTGACACAGGCAACATCTGTGGAGTGTACGAGGGAATCAAGAAAGCCATCAGGCCAACCCAGAGCAAGACAGCACCATTGAAAACCATAACAGGCGAGACCATCAATGACAAAGGCAAATAGATGGAGCGATGGGTGGAGCATTACTCTGAACTCTTCTCCAGAGAAAACAGCATCTCCGACAGCACGCTAGACGCCGTGGAATGCCTGCCTGTCATGGAGGAACTTGATGCGTTGCTGACTGCCGAAGAGCTGAGTAAAGCCATCGACAGCCTGCCCACTGGGAAGGCACCAGGATTGGATGGCATTCCACCAGAGGCTATCAAATGCGCAAAGGGCGTCCTACTAAACCACCTGCATGAACTACTGTGCCAGTGCTGGATAGAGGGAGCAGTGCCACAAGACATGAGAGACTGCAATATTGTCACCATATATAAGAACAAAGGGGACAGAAGCGACTGTAACAGCTACAGGGGAATCTCCTTGCTGAGCATCGTTGGGAAGGTCTTCACCCGCGTGGTCCTGAACAGACTGCAGAAAATAGCCAAAAGGGTATATCCCGAGTCTCAGTGTGGTTTCAGGTTGGAACGCTCCACAATCCACATGATCTTCTCCCTTCGACAGCTACAAGAGAAGTGCAGAAGCAAAGACAACCACTCTACGTCACTTTCATTGAGCTTACAAAGGCCTTTGATCTTGTGAGCAGAGACGGTCTGTTCAATATCCTCGCCAGGATTGGTTGCCCCCGAGGCTCCTCAGGATAGTTTAGTCATTCCACACAGACATGAAGGGTGTTGTTCAGTTCGACGGCTCTTCTTCAGAGGCCTTCAACATCCGCAGCGCTGTGAAGCAGGGCTGTGTGCTTGCCCCCACCCTGTTTGTTATCTTCTTCGCAGTCATGCTGAAGCAAGCCTTTGGAACATCAACTGATGGTGTCTACCTCCACACCAGATCAGACAAGAGGCTATTCAGTCTGTCCCGGCTGAGGGCAAAAACCAAGGTTCGTGAAGTACTCATCAGGGACATGTTATTTGCAGACGATGTGGCACTGGCAACACACTCTGAAGAGCAACTGCAACGCCTCATGGACAGCTTCTCAAGAGCCTGCCAGGACTTCAGCTTGACCATCAGCCTGAAGAAAACCAAGGTGTTGGGCCAAGGCGTTGAGCACCCCCCTGCCATTACCATCAACAACTACGACCTGGAGGTAGTTCACGAGTTTACATACCTTGGCTCCACCATCACGGACAGCCTCTCCTTAGACCCCAAGATCAATAGACAGATCGGACGAGCAGCCTCAACATTCGTCAGGCTGACAAAGAGAGTCTGGGAGAACAGAAAGCTGACGACGCACACCAAAGTTGCAGTCTACAGGGCCTGCGTCCTCAGCACACTGCTTTACGGCAGCGAGACCTGGAGCCTCTACTACAGACAAGAGTGGCGTCTCAACGCCTTCCACCTTCGCAGCCTGAGACGCATCCTGCACATCATGTGGACTGACCGGGTCACCAACAATGAGGTCCTGGCCCGCGCCCAGATACCCAGACTCTTCACCCTGCTCCAACGACGCCGTCTCCGCCGGCTGGGCCACGTACACCGCATGTCAGACGGGAGGATCCCGAAAGACCTGCTGTACGGGGAACTGGCCTCCGGCAAGAGAGCACAAGGGCGGCCCCATCTTCATTTCAAAGACGTTTGCAAGACAGACAGGAAGTCACTGAACAGAAACGTTGAGAGGTGGGAGGACATCGCAAGCAATCGCTCTCACTGGAGGCTGGAACTACGCAGAGGTCTAAAAAGAGGAGAAGAGAAGCTGAGGCTTGCTGCTGAAGAAAAGCGCACTCGTCGGAAAACACCAAGACAACACCGGAGGACAGCGCCTTCAAGTGCAGTCGCTGCAGCTGAGACTGTCACTCCCGTGTGGGCCTCTACAACCACAACAGACGCTGCTCTAACACAGACTGAAGCAAGACTTTCCAGGCGCAGATCCATAGTCTCGCGAGACTAACGGATGCCACCATAGGCAGCTTTGTGCCTGTACTCACTGGAATTTAGAAGAATGTGGGGGGGGATCTCATTAAAACCTCATGAATGTTGAAAGGACCAGGTAGGTGGATGTGGAGAGGAAGTTTCCTGTACTGGGACTATCCAGAACTAGCGGCACAGTCTCAACATTGAGGGGCAACCTTTTAGAACAGAGGTAAGTAGGAATCTTTTTAGCCAGTGAGTAGTGAATCTGTGGAATGCTCGGCCACAGACCACGGTGGAGGTGAACTCCATGGGTATATTTAAGGCAGAAGTTGATCATTTCCTAATCAGTTGGGGTATCCAATGATATGGCAAGAAGGCAGGTGTATGGGGTTGAGTGGGATCCGTGATCAGCCATGATGGAATGGTGGAGCAGACTCGATTGGCTGAATGGCCCGATTCTGCTCCAACATCTTATGATGTTATGGTCTTACCTGAAAGTAACATTATTAGAAATGCTCATGATTGACCACTTCACACTCATTATTATTAATATATTCTGATTGCATGAAAAATTCAGAAGCAAAATCAATTGCAAGCATCCATTTTGATTTGTTCATTATTCTCTTAAAAAAGTTAATTAATCCACTATTTGTGCAAAGGGTAAAACATTCCAACACATTAAAACACCTTTTCTGACAGCACAATGTAGTTACATTCCAAGATGCTGGAGGATCTCAGTAAGTCAGGCAGCATGCATGGAAATTAATAAAGAGACGCTGTTTTAGGCCAAGACCCTTCATCAGGAAGTTAAGGAAAGCTGTGAGTTTGGGAATCATTAGTAGAGAATCTTCTGTCCTGAAGAAGGGTTTTGCTCTAAAATGTTGACTGTTCATTTCCATGGATACTGCTGAGGTCCAGCATGTTGTGTGTGTGTTGCTTTGATTTTCAGCATCTGCAGAATTTGTGGTGTTTATTCATAGAAGATGATGGGTAGCTAACAAAGAAGATCCTCCGACCTATTGTTACCGGAAAGGATGGAGAAGATAATAGAAAAAAAATTAGTATCATAGTTTTTAGGAAAGAATAATATGGATGGGGACATATTTTAAAATGACAAGGTGATCTGAAATAGTGAAGTGTTATGCAATTAAGATTGATTTGGAGATACTTTTTAGGAAAGGTCTTGAATCTGAAACCTTACTCTTCAACAGATGCAGTGTTGGTAAGGCTGCATGATAAATAGGCCACAAACATAGGAGCAGAATTAGACCATTTGACCCATTGAATCTGCTCTGCCATTCCATCATGGCTGATTTATTATCCCTCTTAACTCCATTCTGCTGCCTTCTCCCTGTAACCTTTTATGCCCTTACTAATTAAGAATTAATCAACCTTCATCTTATATACAAATATGTCCAATAACTTGGCCTCCACAGCCATCTGTGGGAATAAAGTCCACAAATTTACCACCTATTGGCTAAAGAAATTCCTCGTTATCTTTGTTCTAAAAGGATGTCCTTCTATTCTGAGGCTCTGCCCTCCGGTCCTAGACTCACCATCATAGGAAACATCCTCTCCACAAGCATTCTATCTCGGGCTTACAATATTTGATAGGTTTTAATGACATCTCCCTCATTCTTCTAAACTCCAATAAATACCGGCCCAGAGTCATCAAAGTATATCGCATGAGTTAATCTAACTGGAAATAACAGAGGTCTCAGTTTTATTAATACGTTTCAACATCACAGGAGTCCATCCTGAAACATTAATTCTGTTTCTCTTTCTATAGATGCAGTTTGACCCACCGAATATATATTCTCTTTATTTGTGCTGACAGCATCTGTGTTAATATTTCTTGTGTTCATGTAAAAAAGAAGCAGATGTCCACTGTCAATCCCTGGACTGACTTCAGAATAGTACTTCTCGAATTCAGAAGAATAAGGGGTGACCTAGTTGAAACCTATCGAATGGTGAAAGGCCTTGATAGAGTGGATGTGGAGATGATCTTTCCTATGGTAGGAGAGTCTAAGACCAGAGGACACAGCCTCAGAACAGAAGGGTTTTCTTTTACAAAGGAGTCGAGGAGGAATTTTGTTAGCCACACCATGATAAATCCGTGGAATTCTTTGTCACAGACAGCTGTGAAGGCAAAGTCTTTATGTACAAATGTTTGTATCAGCCATGATGAAATGGTGGAGCAGACTTGATGGGCCACATGGTCTAATTCTGCTCCTATATCTTATGGTCTTATAATTCATGGCATTACAAGAATCTACACTACAGAAACATATCGATATCTAAACCAGTGTTCACTACTTGCTTATCCTCTAAAACTTTGACAAACTTCTCTAGATGTGTAGTGGAAAGTATATTGACTGGCGGCATCAATATACCTGGTATGGAAACACTAATGGACTTGAACTGAAAATCCTACAAAAGTAGTGAATATGGCAGAGTCCATCACGAGTAAAGCCCTCCCAAGCATTGAGCACATCTACATGGAAGACTCACACTGAAAAGCAGCATCCAACATCAGGGACCCTTGCCACCCAAGACATGCTCTCTTCTCACTGCCGCGACCAAGAAGAAGATACAGGAGCCTCAGGATTCACACCACCAGATTCAGGAAGTCACTACCCGTCAGCCACCAAGCTGTTGAACCAAAGGTTCAACTTCACTTGCCCCATCACAGAAATGATTCCACAACGTATGGACTCACTTTCAATGACTCTTCATCTCATGTTCTCAATATTTATTATTTATTTATTTATTATTATTATTTCTTCTTTTTGCATTTGGATAATTTGTTGTCTTCTGCACTCTGGTTGGTCGCCCTAGTTGGTGAGGTCTTTCATTGATTATCTTATGGTTATTATTTTATAGATCTATTGAATATGCACACAAGAAAATGAATTTCAGGGTTATATATGGTGACATGTGTGTTCCTTGCTAATAAAATGTGCAATGAACTGGATGGGCCAAAAGACCTGTTTCTGTGCTGTCCTTTTCTATGATTCTCTGACGCTATAAGTCTATGTCAGCTCTCAGACCAGAGCTGTGGTTCCTACTTATTTTCTTGTAACTTCCATGTGCCCATCAACTTCCCTCTGATTCTCCCACAATCCACTTTGCTGGAGAAAACCAACCAGATAAGTTACCTTCCTTTCTTAGACAATAATTGTCCCTCTGTCAATATTGTTAAACCAGCTATCCCGGTCTTTATCGTATTGCTGTTAATGCTAGCTTTCTCTGCAAAAATGGATGTTCCGTGTTCCTCGCAATATAAACAATTCTGCTACTTCAAAAATAGTCAATTGATGTTAAAACCATGGGAAATTCCTGAAGGCATGAAGGGTAGGGGTTCTACTAATGCAACTTCTTTCCTTTCTTAGGAAACTTGCTTGCTGGATATGGCCTGCGCCCATCCAGTTCTCTGCCAGGTACATTGATGCATACAAGAATGTGGCTTACTTTTTCTAGTCCTGATTGAAATGGCTGACTTGAGCACATGAAGGACTATTACTGCTGTGTCTTGACCAAGGTCTGTGAAATGGGATTAACTGCATGATGGGCTGAAAAGCTTACTTCTGTGATTCTATGAAGTGCCGTCGGGAGATAAAAAGAATCCAGGTCTGCCTTATTTGAATGATTCTGATCTTCCTTGTATGCGTGAGTATTCTGGAGGAAACACTGCCAGGTTGGATCCAGGCAGAATGTGGTCTTATAGACCTCTGCCCTACATCCTCTGCTTAACACTTGGGGAATAAGTTGTCCCTCAACACTTAACCGAGGAAAATTAACTTTCAAATACAATGGGGCTTCTTGACCTGATGAATTCTCTTGAAAAGTGGGTCCTCATTCTCTGCACTTGAATTTCTTTCCAGAGGCTTTGATATCCAGGGCAGCTCACTTGAGAAAAGAAATAAAAACTCTTATTCAGATTTTTTTGGAACTGTTTTGATAAGTCATTGAAAATGGTAGAATGACACTAAAGCAGTTGTTCATTTGCTGATGTGAATGTCACTGATAAAACTGGCATTTATATGACTTCTCAAATGACCTTGAGAGGACGGTAGAGAATCAATTCCTCGATCCACTGCTGTGTTTCTGATAATTGGGCAGAAAGTCTGGCACTAAGACGGAGCTATGGTGAAGGAAAGAATCCAGGCGTAAAAAGCAACCTGATGGTAGTACAGTGGAGAGCATGCTAACTGGCTGCATCACTGTCTGGTATGGAGGGGCAACTGCACAGGATCGGAAAAAGCTGCAGGAAGCTGTTAACGCAGCCATCTCCATCATCTCCAGCATTCAGGACACTTCAAAGGGTTTGCCACAAAAGGTGACATTCATCATTAAGGACCCCCATCATCCAGGACATGCCCTCTTCTCAATGTTACCATCTAGCAGGAGATACAGGAGCCTGAAGACACACATGAAATATTTATCTATCTATCTATCTATCTATCTATCTATCTACCTATCAATTTATTTATTTATTATATTATTATTATTGTTGTTGTTATTATTATTATTATTATTATTATATGTTGCAATGTACTGCTGCCACAAAATTACAAGTTTCATGACATTTGCCAATGATATTAAACCTAATTCTGATTATGTGGTGTTTCAATATGTCTGGTACTCTGGTCCATGGAGGTTCAAGGTTTAAGTGAATAACCACAGTATACTTTGTAAGTAGTGCACATTCCAGGCACAGTGTAGCAGATGTGTTTGGAATGAACTTGCAGAGCAGAAGGAAGAGTACCACTCAAGCAGAAGCAAAGAAAATGCTGAAGGAAATCAATGGATCAGACAGCATCTCTGGAGAAGAAAGGGACGGTCAATGTTTTGGGTTGAGATCGTTCAATTGAACACTTTCTCTCCTGGGAAGGGAATCAACACAAAATATCAAGTACATTTTCCTCCACAGGTACTGCCTGATGCACTGAGTTACTCCAGCATTTAGCTTGTTGTTCTAGATTCTAGAACGTGCATTGTCTGTGTTGCCATCCGAGCAAGCTGCTTTCCCTAAATAGTTCAGAGGTTTCTGCATATTAGAAACATAGAAATATAGAAAATACGTGCAGGAGTAGGCCATTTGGCCCTTCGAGCCTGCACCGCCATTCAGTATGATCATAGCTGATCATCCAACTCAGAACCCTGAACCAGCCTTCCCTCCATACCCCCTGATCCCTTTAGCCACAAGGGCCATATCTAACTCCCTCTTAAATATAGCCAATGAACTGGCCTCAACTATTTCCTGGGACAGAGAATTCGACAGATTCACCACTCTCTGTGTGAAGAAGTTTTTCCTAATCTCGGTCCTAAAAGGCTTTCCTTTTATCCTCAGACTGTGACCCGTCGTTCTGGACTTCCCCAACCTCGGGAACAATCTTCCTGCATCTAGCCTGTCCAATCCCTTTAGGATTTTATACGTTTCAGTAAGATCCCCCCTTATTGTTAGGGTTGTACTCATCCAGGCAAGTGGAGAGAATTTTATTATGTTCCTGACAATTGCATTGAAGATAGTAGAAAAGTATAGTAGGAGGTGAGACTTAGTAGAGATGACTTCACTTCTGTCATTGTCCTGTACCCAAAAAACAGAATGAGTAACAGAGAGGCTTTAGAATCGCCTTGTGTAATGAAAATAATAAATATTGCATAACTATATTGTTAAACTTATGACTTGAATTTAATTTGTCACAAAACTGTGAGATAGTTGACTCTTTTCCTTATAAGCCATGGAAGATGTCTGGATTCACCTTTTCAGGGATTACAGTCAAACATGTTCACTCCACTGTAAAACTGATAGGATTCAATTAGTTTCTCTTGTGTAAAGTAATAAACTATATCATTGTATTCCACTTCTGAAATTTGGTTTCCATGAAGCCAATGAAAATTCCTTTTGAAAGAGGAAATAACATAAAACTACTCTAATGTGTTTTGCACATGGAACCAAGGTCAAGTTTTTACCTATATTTACTCTATCTATTGTCCTCAAGACTTTGAACAATATTCATTTTTTCCTTGTCTTCTGTGCTCTAAAATACAGCCTCACTGACAGCACACAGTCAACAATCCCTTAGCACTGGAATCAGTCCATCAAATATCTTCTTTAGCCTTTTGCTGTTGTGGTATTCGCTAGAAAGATGTACCATTGAACTTTATGGTCCACCATTCGTACATTATGAAAGCAGGACTAGAAGGATGACAGTGAAACTCTTCTTGATCTGAAGAACTGTCTGGAAAATGTAATGTTTTGCACTCAGTTACTGCTTTGATAGGTACCCGCATACCCAAATAAAGTGGCTACTGAGTGTATGTTTGTGCTCTTCTGCTGCAGCCATCCACGTCAAGGTTCGAAGTGTTGTGCATTCAGAGATGCTCTTCTGCACTCCACTCTTGTAATGCATGTTTACTTGAATTACTGTCACCTTCCTGTCAGCTTGAACCAGTCTGGCCATTTTCCTCTGACCTCCCTTATTAACATGGCATTTTAGCCCACAGAACTGTCACTCACTAGGTTTTTTCTTGTTTTTGCCCAATTCTCTGTAAAATTATACAGACTGTTGTGCATGAAAATCCCAGGAGATCAGCGGTTTCTGAGTTACCCAAACCACCCCATCTGATGCCAACAAACGTCCCACCATCAAAGTCACTTAGATCACATTTCTTCCCATTCTAATGTTTGGTCTGAAAAGCACATGAATCTCTTGACCATGTCTGCATGCTTTTTTGCATTGAGTTGCTGCCACATGATTGGCTAAATATGTATTTGCATTAACGAGCAGGTGTACTGGTATATCTAATAAAGTGGTAACTGAATGTATATTAATGGAATAGACATTAATGCAATGCCAGACAATATCAGAATTTAATACCATAAGATCAGAAGATATAGGAGCAGAATTAGGCCATTTGGTCTGGTCTGCCATTTCATAATGGCTGATCCATTTTTCTTCTCAGCCCAAATCTCCTGACTTGCTCCCGTATCCTTTTGTGCCCTGATCAATCAAGAATCTATCAACTTCTGCTTTAAATATACAAAAAGACGTGGCCTCCACAGTTGCCAGTGGCAAAGAATTTCACAGATTCACCACGCTCTGACTAAAGAAATTCCTCCTCATCTCTATTCTAAAAGGATGGGCCCTTATTCTGAGGCTGTGTCCTCTAGTCTTAGACTCTCCCACCATAGGAAACATCGTCTCCATATCCCCTCTATCAATGCCTTCTACATTTCAATGGGTTTCATTGAAGTCACCCCTCATTCTTCTGAACTTTAGTGAATACAGGCCCAGAGCCATCAAACGCTCTTCATACAATGAGCAGTTCAATCCTGGAATCATTTTCGTGAACTTCCTTTGAACCCTCTCCAATTTCAGAACATCCTGTTTAACATAAGGGGTCCCAAGACTTTTCACAACACTTCAAGTAAGGCCTCACCAGTGCTTTATAAAGTCTCAACATTACATCCTTGCGTTTATATTCTAGTCCTCTTGAAATGAATCCCAAGTTAGAAAGTGCACTGTATGAGAAGAATTTGTGTTTCCTGGTAGATAATGTACGGAAGCAATTAGGAAGGCTAATAGAACGTTGGGCTACGTAATGCACTCAGCAGACATTCTCCTGAAGCTGTGTAATGTGCTTGTGAGGCCACACATTGAGGACTGTGCACTATTTTAGTTTCCATATTTGCGAGGGAAGTGAAGGCACTGGAGAGGGTTCAGAGAAGGGAGCCAAGACTTATTCCAGATCTGCAGGGTATGAGCTATGATGAAAGATTGAAAGAATTAAATCCTTTTAGCCGAAGTAGATGTAGAATGGGAAGAGACATGATAGAAGTGTTCAAAATCATTAAAAGTAAGGTGGATGCCAGCTGCTACTTCAAATGTAATCCATCAAGAGGACACGGGGCCAAAGGGGGAGACTGATTAAAGGGAGATTTTAGGCTAACATCAGGAAGCATTTCTTTACACAGTGATTTGTAGGTACATGAAACAAACTACCTAGTTGTGTAGTTGAGATTAGTACCTTAAAGACTTTCAAACCTAAACTGGATAGATATTTCAACACATTCTGTGAATAGGGAGTTTGCAGAATTTGTTGGGCCGAATCGCCTGTTCTTGTCAAAAGCGTTCTAATGTTCTGAAGTTCCAACATCACATTTGCCTTCTTCACCACAGACTCAACCTGTAAATTAACTTTTAGTGAATCCTACACAAGGATGCCAAGTCCCTTTGTGTCTCAGTTTTTTGTATTTTCTCTCCATTTATAAAATAATCAGCCCTTTCATTTCTTCTACCAAAGTGCATGACCATACACTTCCTGACACCATAGTCCATCTGCCACTTCCTTTCCCATTCTCCTAATCTGTCCCAAGTCCTTTTGTAGCCAAATATTTAAAGGATATTGAGATAAATACGTTTGTACATGAATCAAAATGATTTCATGGCATACGAGCTGAGCATTGGGAAATGTGGCTAATTCTTTGGCATGGGTAAACTGGGCTGAAGGATATATTTTCTTGCTTCATTACTCTATAACTCGACCTATTCCCATATGTACTTTGTCTATGTTTTGGTGGTAGTTTGGTTAACGCGCTGACGGCAAGTGGCTACTTGCAAATCAACAAGCTGGCTTACTTTCAACATGATGTAAATTGTAAAGGGGACATTTGATAGTGGATTTCAATCTATCTCATAACATTATTCATATCTTAAAACTAATGAAGCATGTCAACTATCTATATTCACTGGAACAGATCAGCAACATTTCTGACTGTTGCTGATCTGTTCTAGTCATTCATTAATTCATTAATGTCAAAAAGTTTAATAAATATTTACCTATCTTTTATTTTTAGCATAAAATAAATATTTGCTTTCCACACTGTTTATTCCGATTTACTTATGTTCCACCTTGCGAGGATATCAATGAGATAACCTCTGACCTTGCCTTTTTCTTGAAGCCAGCTGAGCCTACATGGTAATGGGGTTTTTGACATCTTTCATTTGCCCAGTGAGAGGTGAATGTTACTGGAATGTCTTCAACTGGAAACTTGATTTAAATATTTCTCCAAGACAATGCTTCAAAGTGTGTGTGTGAATTCAAGACACTCTGTGAAGTCTTTTCACACACAACACTTGAACTAATAGCTGGCAGAGGAATTTGAACGTTCTAGATAGAATGTGCAGGTAAAGGATGTTTCCAACAGTGGGGAAATGTAGGACCAGAGAGCACATCCTGAGAATGGAAAGATGTCCCTTCAGAACAGCTATGAGGAGGAACTTATGTAGCCAGAGAGTGGTGAATTTGTGAATTTCATTGCTACACATGGCTATGGAGACCAAGTGTTTGAGTATACTTAAAGAAGGGGTTGATAGGTTCTTGATTAAGAAAAGCAGCAAAGATTATGGGGAGAAGGCAGGAGAAGGAGTTTGAGAGTGAAAATAAATCAGCCATGATTGAATGTTAGAGCAGACTCGATGGGCTGAATGGCCTAATTATGCTCCTTTATTTTATGGTCTTATTTCAATTGGATTTCTTCCATATTTAGAGAACAAACTGAATGAATTTAATCCACTATGGTGTGGGATCAATTGAATATTTTTAATAGACAATCTTTCTGGGCCAAATAGCATAAAAATCTAAAAACATAAAATTCTCTGTAATTAAGAACTATTCTAACTTATATGCCACCCTTGATGTGACCATTTTATATGATTCTTTTCCAGCCCATTTGCTTTTTCCTTAATTATTATAACCTCTGGTGTCCAGATTTCTCTGATTTATATTAAAATGTACTGACTCCCCTTGGGGACTTGGCAGCAAAGTTAATTTCCTACTAGTCTTGTCTTAAGCCTTTTGGGCATCATTAACTCTTCTCCTGAGAATCTCCTTTTGCCACCTCTGTACCATTCCCACAAGCTATGAATTCTATTCTCTGTAAAGCTTTAAAGGTGTATTTACACCCCTTCAAATGAACTGAAAAGACTCACTGTGGGGTTTTAAAAACTGATTTTTTTTAATTGTCAATTTACGATAATTGGCAAAAAGCCCAGAGGGAAGAAATGTGTTTTTTTTTAAATATAGCAAGCTGCTGTGATCTGGAATGAACTGCCTGAAAGGTTGTTGGAATCAGCTTCAAAAAGAGATTTTGATACATACTTGAAGAGTATAATTGAGCAGGGAATATGGAGAACCAGCAAGGGATTGGGACTAATTACATAGTTCTTTCACAGAGTTGGAACGGTCATGCTAGTCCTATTGGGATCTTTCTGTGCAATTAGCTTCTCTATGATTCTTCTAAGCCTAATTAGGTTGAATTTGGATGAAATCTTTGAAGTCCTCAGTGCCTTTTTATAGTTTGAACCATTGAACAACGACAAATTTAAACTTATCAAATTCTTCAACAACTGTCAAGAAGGAAATAATAAGAACAAACACTAAGCTTGGAAAAGAACACATTCTGAGAGGTGACTGAATGTAGCATGAAAGAGAACGTTTTGGAAAAGTTTTGAGAATAATGCAAAAGGTTTATGGGAGATGCAAGCAGCAACAGATAACTGATTGACAGTTGAACTGAGGCTAATAAAGGTCTTGAGGAATTAACTTTGAGGACTGGACACAAAAGGATGGGACAACAGACATGGAACAATACTTTGCAGACCAAAGTGCTGAAAAGAGCTTGTTAAGAGTGAGAATGAAAGATGCCAACATTAGAATTAAGCTAGAAGGACAAGTTATTGCCATTGCTCCTCCTCTCTCCTTTCCCCTTTCTTGTTACTTGAGAATTAATTTCAAATGTCATAAACATCCTCAGGAAATGGAAACAATTATCAGGCTCAGAATTAGTAGTCACTTGGACGACTTGCTGGTGGCAAATAAAGCAAAGAAAACAATGAAATACCTTATTATTACTCTTTTTCTGGTAAATGATCACTGCAAACAATAGCCCGTAACTTCACTGTCAGAACTGAGGTATTGAACCACCTTTCTGACCTGTACAACCTGGCAATTTTGCAGTGTGAACCAACGTCTCGAAGGCAGGCGGACCCGGGCCAGAGAACAGGGAATGAGCCTATGTATGCCTGTGGCTGGAGAAGACTTAGAGGCAATTTGATGCAGCAGAACCGATGCGAGGCAAGGTAGAGTTGAGGTGGAGCCCATTCTCAAGAGCATGGGAAGACCCAAGGTTTGACCGATTTAAGTGCCAAGCCAAATTTGAAAGGTCTGGTAAGGGCCGAATTGAGGAGGTGGGGATCTGGCCCAAGAGCATTTCAAAGCAGGGCCCGGGTCCTGGTCTGAGAACAAGGAACAACCCATGCTTTGGACAATTTAAGCGCAGGGCCTGATTGAAAAGTTCAGGATGTCAGGGACACAGGTGAGGGATGGACCAATTTAGTTTGCTGCTCTGCGTGGATTACTGATCTCTGCAGTGATCTGAGGCTGTGGCCTGCAACTGACTGAACACTGAATCGGCTGCAGTGATTGCCGACTCACTTTTGTGAACTTCAGTTCCGAATACTATTTACTTACTTTTTTTGTTTGCACGATTTGTTTTTTTTTCCTGCACATTGGGTGTTTGGCAGTGTTTTTTTATATTGGTTCTATTAGGTTTCTCTGTTTTGTGTTTGCCTGTAAGGAGATAAATCTCAAGGTTGTATAAAGTCCACATACTTTGATAATAAATGTACTTTGAACATTTTAAACTTTGAAGTCAATTGTAGAATTAGTTTATGTATTACAGCAAGTCATCACATGAATTTTTTTATTAATAGAGGAGGGTTGATGAGGAATTAGCTGCTCAGACAGATTAAAGCCCATAACATGATGTAAACTGCAGTGACATGGGTAGAAAATTGGCTAACTAACAAGAAGTAGGTTATTTTTTTAAAAATTGAGGCGTGCACAATGGAGCTCCTCAGGGAGCTACTTTTTACAGGACATAATTTAGAAATCTGGAAAGACACAAAACCCGATGAATTAAGACAAAGACATTTGTTGTTAGCTGGTGGAATGAGAAAGTACGTGGCAGGTGAAGCTTAAAGCTGAGAAGTTTTGGTAGAAAAAGTAAGAAGCTGCAACATAAATCAGAGGGCACCATTCTATAACAGGTCAGGTAGCTGAGAGCATACATCCACAGCTCCTTAAAAGTGACATGGCGGGCGTAGCTAGTGGCTCAAAAAAACATGAGATCCTGGACATTATAAAGAGAGGCACAGGGTAAACTACCAAGTAAGTAATTATAAAGCACAGGTTCAGACACTTTTATTTATGTTGTGCCCATTTCTGAGTGACACACTTCAGAACTGATGTGAAGATCTCAGAGAAGATTCAGGAGAATATTGAGCAAGAAGCTATCAGAGATGAGTTTCGCCAGCTATTTGGATATATTTCAGATACTGGGCTTCTCCTTGATGTGGAAAAGTTCACAACAAGTGCTGACAGCAGTGTTTAAAATCATGATGGGTGTTGGAAGAAATCAACTTTTATGATGGATATAGTGATCAAGAATTAGGAGGTATAGAATGAAGGTGATTGAAAGTGAACCAATACTTTTCACACAATCAATTGCTAGTGTCCAGGGAGAGACACATTTAATAGAAGCATGTGAGAGGGAGCTGAATAAACATTGGGAGGAAAGAATATGCAGAAAAATGGGGAGAAGAAGTGGAATAAGACCAGCTGAATTGAGAATCAAGTGGCTTCCTTCTGTACTGTCATTGTGCCTAATGGAAGTTTTTGTCATTGTGACTCAAAATCTATTTCACTACCTCACTACTTTTTTTTAATTTCCATTTTTCCGCTACATATTTAATTTAACTGTTTAAGATATATATACTTACTCTAATTCATTTTTAATTATCATGTTTCTCATTGTACTGTTGCCACAAAGTCAACAAATATCATGACATATGCTGGTGTTTTTCATAAGGTTTTTCAACACAACCTGGTGAAAAAACACAATCATGTTCCTTTAATTAACAAAAAACACAATCTGATGAATGGAACAAGGGACCTCGCAATATTATTTCATTCAGATCTTTAACACATTCCCCAGAACTGGAATCTTAAAATATGTGCAGAGTTCATTATTATATATTATACATGTAAACATAATAGTCATAATCATCTTGCAAACATGAGGAAATCTGCAGATGCTAGAGTTTCAGGCATCACACATAAAAGTTGCTGGTGAACGCAGCAGGCCAGGCGGCATCTATAGGAAGAGGTACAGTCGACGTTTCGGGCCAAGACCCTTCGTCAGGACTAACTGAAAGAAGGGCAAGTAAGAGATTTAAAAGTGGGAGGGGGAGGGGGAGATCTGAAATGATAGGAGACGACAGGAGGGAGAAGGGTGGAGCCAAGAACTGGACAGTTGATTGGCAAAAGGGATATGAGAGGATCATGGGATGGGAGGCCTGGGGAGAAAGAAAGGGGTAGTGGGGAAGCCCAGAGCATAGGCAAGGAGTATAGTAAGAGGGATAGAGGGAGAAAGAGAGAGAGAAAAATATATATATAAAAATAACGGATGGGGTATGAGGGGGAGGTGGGTCATTAACTGAAGTTAGAGAAGTCAATGTTCATGCCATCAGGTTGGAGGCTACCCAGACAGAATATAAGGTGTTGTTCCTCCACCGCGAGTGTGACTTCATCTTTACAGTAGAGGAGTCCGTGGATAGACATATCAGAATGGGAATGGGACATGGAATTAAAATGTGTACCACTGTGAGATTCTGCTTTCTCTGGCAGACAGAGCATAGGTGTTCAGCGAAACGGTCTTCCAGTCTGCGTCAGGTCTCACCAATATATAGAAGGCCGCATCGGGAGCACCAGACGCAGTATATCACCCCAGCCGGCTCACAGGTGAAGTGTTGCCTCACCTGAAAGGACTTCTTCTTGCACCCATTTTGAATAAAGAGTAGACTGGACGGAGACACTTGATTGGCTTTCAATTCAGGGTTAAATTAGGCCATTAGGCCTCAGGCCTCTTGGTAAAAGAGCACTGCATAATCACACCTCAGCACAGTGCGCAAATAACAAAGATTGGATGGTGCAACAATTGTTTTTTTTATTCAACTCGTAACACTTGTAAGCTCGTGAAGGACGCCTAATTGACTGGCTGATTGCATACTTATACCATACGGATATTTTATTCTGATTGAATCTCAATGTAATTTCATTTATTTCATTTTTTTTTGAGATACGGTTGTGGAAAAGAGCAAGTGGTTATCACTAAAGGGAGAAGAGGAAGACTGGTGCAACAATAGTAATATAAATTAGGCTTTATGTGATTAAAGAAATCATGCATATGTATGAAAATGAAAATGCTTCATGTATCAGTTCCTGACCATTTATGATCTAAATCTCATTATTGCCACTGAAAAATAATTGGTGTCATTTGTATCACCTGACAAAAGCCTACTAATGTTGATGAGATAGCAAAGGCTATTCTTGAAGCCAAGTCTCCGACAAATATACTTGAAGGCTGCTGAAATTAACCACTGGGGAGTCACTCAAGTGATAAAAAGTGCAGCTTGAAAATGGGAATACAAAAACTGCTGTATTCAAAAGTAGAATAATACGATCAGCTGGATAAGTGGTCCGAGGAATGGCAAATGGTGTTTAATTCAGATAAGTATGAGTTGTTGCAGTTTGGAAAGTCAGATCAAGCTAGGGCTTGCACTGCAAATGCCCTAGGGAGTGTTACAGAACAGGCGGACCTTGGAGTACGAGTACATTGTTCTCTGAAAGTGGAGTCATAGGAGACAGGGTAGTGAAGAAGACTTTTGACATGCTGACCTTCATTCGTCAGGCCACTTAGTGTAAAAGTCTGGAGGTTATGTTGAAGTTATAACAGGATGTTGGTGAGACTGCACTTTGAGTATTGAATTCAATCTTGTTCACCCTGCTATAGGAAAGATGTGCTTAAACTGGTAAGAATGTAGGAGAGATTTACAAGGATGTTGCCAGAACTCAGAGGCTGAGTTATTGGGAGAGGTTAATCAGACCCAGCTTTCTGGGGCACCGCGGCAGTGTGGAGTTAGTGTGACACTATTACAGCTTGGGGTGTTCCTGGTTTCAAAGTTCAATTCCGGTGCCACCTGTAAGGAGCTTGCACATTCTCCCTGTGACCACGTGGGTTTCCTCCCACAGTCCAAAGGCGTACCTATTGATAGTTTATTTGGTAATTGTCAATTCACCTGTGATTAGGCTAGTGTTTAATAACTGGATTGCTGAGTGGTGTGGTTTGTTGTGTCAGAAGTGTCTGATCCTATTTTTTGGAGACCAGAGGCTGACTGATGATTGTATAGAAGTGTAAGAAATCCGGAAAGGCATATTTTTGGTGATATTCTTAATCTTTTTCCTAGAGTTAGGTAATCAAGAACTAGAAGGCTTCAGTTTAAGGTGAGAGGGGAAAGATATTCTGGGAACTTCAGTGCTGTCCACATATTGAATGAACTGCCAGAGGAAGGTACAGAAACAAATTTTAAATGACTGTTGGACAAATGCATGGATGGGAAAAGTTTAGAAACATGTGGACAAGCATTGGCAATCGAGACTAGCTTGAAGCACCTTGCTTGGCTGGACCAGTTGGGCAGAAAGGCCCATTTATGTGCTTCATGTCTCCACGATGCTATTTCAATTGCAGGTTCAGCTATTGGGAATTTTGTACTGTTGGACAACATGCAAACAATTCAAGATGGGAAACCACTTTCAATATCATAAGTATCTAATGACATGTGAAGGATGCTAATGATAAACTAAGTTTCACACTTTAAACCACTCAGTATTTCTATTGTATACCTTTTGCTCACTCATCCAAAAATATTCTGGCCTATAACCAACATATCCTCGCTCATACCAGATGAGGCCTTCTTCCTTTATTTTACTATTGTTTGTTTCTTTGAGCTAGTACAGAATGTACAGATAAAAATGCTGCTTACCAGACTATAAACTGCGCCATGAATGGTCCCAAGCCCAGCTGTGAAAGGGGGAGGGTTGGGCATGCGGCTAGCAAGCCCATCCTGTAAAAACCCGCAGCTACAGAAATGGCAGCAGAAGCCCTAAGAACCTCAGTCCTGGGAGAAGAAGGACAATGGCCTAGGAGACGTATGAAGTCATGAGGTGAAACCTGCTGGTCCGTGGAAGCCACAGGGTTGACCAAACTTCTCCAGCCAAAGAACATCAAGTGATTCAACCTTAAAGCTGACACCAAAAAAGATGGCCCACATCTCAGGACAGCTTGGAAGGCTAGCTCAGGACAGAGGACTTCAGGACGCTACAATTGGCGGCTTATGCCCCAGTAAATGTGATAGGCTTAACTACAATTTAAGGGCCAGAGGAAGGTCTGGTGGGTTTGGGGTAAGAGCGAAAATTGATTTGGAATTTCAGTTGGGCACCAGTAGTGGATGGTCTGAAACTGCAGTGAGAATTTGATCAGGGAAACCGGAGTGATGGATGGAGTTGGGAAATTGACTGGTGATGGACAGATTGGGTGGGTTGGGCAGTGAGTCAAATAGGCTTCAGAACAACATACGCTCATTTGCTTGGTACAATTCTGAAATCAAAAAGGGCAAAGCTAGAGAAATGCCTGCTCTGGAAATTACCTCAGAGAGTCGAGAGTGATTCATAACTCAGTAGAACTGCCAGTGTAACATGTTTTGACTCAGAAAGGTCACAGTCTTGTTCCTCTCCTGAAGTGATTGTATGGTGTTTTGAGTTGCAGCTTCCAAAAGCAGGTAACCAAAATAAAATTATCAACAAAACATACTTGAGTGAAGGCTTTGTTTGTAGGTCTATGGCCTCCTCCTTTGCCATGATGAGGCCATCTTCAGGGGAGAGAAGCCATACCTCATAGTCCGTCAAGGTAGCCTCCAACCTGGTGGCATGAACATCGACTTCTCTTTTTGGTCATTTTTTCTCCTCCCCATTCTCACTATTCCCCATTCCAGCCTCTTACCTCTCCTCTTGGTACTAGGGGTTTGCTGTGGTGATAGGGGATTTCTTAGTTAGGGGGGTGGACAGGAAGTTCTGTGGGCAAGAACGAGATTACTGGATGTATGTTGTCTCTAGGATGCCAGGATCCGGGATATTTTGGATTGAGTCCTCGGCATTCTTAAGTGGGGGAGTGAACAGCCAGAAGTCATGGTCCATGTAGGTACCAATGACAAGGGTAGGACGAGTGCCGAGGTTCTGCAGAGGGAGTTCAGGAAGTTAGGTACTAAGTGAAACAGCAGGACCTCCAGAGTTGTGATCTCAGAATTGCCACCCATGCAATGTGCTAGTGAGGCCAAAACTAGGAAGATTAGACAGTTTAATACATGGCTAAGGAGTTGGTGTAGGAAGAAGTCCATAAGATTTTTGGACGATTGGACTCTCTTCCAGGGAAGGTGACACCTGTACAGAAGGGATGATTTGCAACTGAATAGAGGGGGAACTAAAATCGTTGTGGGAATACTTGTTAATGCTGCACAGTGGGTTTTAAACTAGAGTTGCAGGGGGATGTGAATCAGAAGAGTTAGTGGAGAGATTGTGGAGGCAGATGTTGCTAAGATCTCAGACAAAGTTAGGAATCAAAAGGTTGAGCATAGTGTGACAAAATCAAAAAAGGACTGAAGGTATAGTATCTGAATGCGTACAGTATATGGAATAAGGTAAATGAACTTGCAGCACAGTTGCAGATTGGCAGACTTGATGTTGAAAGCATCAATGAATCATGGCTGAAAGATTATAGCTGAGAGCTTAATGTCCAAAGATACACATTGTATCGAAAGCACAGGCAGGAAGGCAGAGGGAGTGGCATTGCTCTGTTGGTAAAAAATGAAATCAAGTCTTTAGAAGGAGGTGACATAGGGTCAGAATGTGTTGAATCATTGCGGATAGAGCTAAGGAACTACAAGGGTGAAAAGACACTGATGGGAATTGTGTGCATACCCCCAACAGTAGAAAGGAGCAGGCCTACAAATTACAATGGGAGGGAGAAAATACATGCCAAAAGGGCAAGGTTACAATCATCATCAGGGATTTCAATATGCAGGTAGATGGGGAAAATCAGGTTGGTGCTGGATACTAGGAGGAAGAGTTTCCAGTGTGCCTACAGATGGTCTTTCAGAGCAGCTCGTTGTTGAGCCCACTGGGGAATGAGCTATTTTAGACTGGGTACTGCGCGATGAACCAGAATTGATCAGAGAGCTTAAATAAGGTAAAAGTACCCGAGATAATTGGGGTAAATGATCATAATATGATTGAATTCATGCTGAAATTTGAGGAGAAGCTAAAGTCAGATGTATCAATATTACAGTGGAGTTACAAGGGAATTACAAAGGAATTAAAGAACCATGAGAGAGGAGTTGGGCAGAATTGATTGGAAAACAACACTGGCAGGGATGATGGAAGTAATTCAGAAGGCACCGGATATTTATATCCCATGACGAAGAAGTATTATAAATGAAAGATAACACAACTGTGGCTAACAAGAGAAATCAAAGCCAATGTAAAAACCAAAGAGTGGGCATATAGTAGAGCAAAAATTAGTGGGCAGTAAGAGAGTTGGGAAGCTTTTAAAAACCAACAGAAGTAACTAAAAAAGTCATTAAGAAGGTAAAGGTGGAAGACAAAAACAAGTTATCAATAATAGTAAAAGAGGATACCAAAAACTTCTTCAGATGCATAAAGTGTAAAAGAGAAGTGAGAGTTGATATCGGACTGCTGGAAAACAATGCTGCAGAGATAGTAATGGGGACAATGAAATAGTGGATGAACTGAATAAGTATTTTGCACCAGTCTTCACTGTGGAGACACTCGCGGTATGGTGTAAGTTCCAGGTGTCTCAGTACATGAAGTGTGTGAAGTTACCATAACTGAACAGAAGGTTCTTTGGAAGCTGAAAGATCTGAAGGTAGATAAGTCACCTGGACCAGATGGTGTACACCCGAGTTCTGAAAGAGGTGGCTGAAGAGATCATAGTGGCATTAGTAATGATCTTTCAAGAATCACTAGATTCTGGAATAGTTCCGGAAGACTGGAAAATTGCAAATGTCTCTTCACTATTCAAGAAGGGAGAGAGGCAGAAGAAAGAAAACTATAGGCCAGTTAGTCTGACCTCAATGGTTGGGAAGAAGTTGGAATCGATTATTAAGGATGAGGTCCTAGGGTTCTTGAGGGCACATGATAAACTAGGCCGTGGTCAGCGTGATTTCCTTGAGGGAAAATCTTTCCTGACAAATCTGTTGAAATTCTTTGGAAAAATTATAAGCAGGATAGACAAAGGAGAATCAGTCAATTTTGTGTACTTGGATTTTCAGAAGGCCTTTGACAAGGTGCCACACTTGAGGCTGCAAGAACAAGCAATGAGCCCATGGTATTACAGGAAAGATTCTAGCATGGATAAAGCAGTGGCTGATTGGCAGGAGGCAAAGAGTGAGAATAAAGGGAGCCTTTTCTGACTGGCTACCAGTGACTAGTGGTGTTCCACAGGGGTCTATGTTTGGACGGATTCTTTTTACGTTTTGTGTTAAAGATTTGGATGATGGAATTGATGGCTTTGTTGCAAAGCTTGCAGATGATATGAAGCTAGGTGGGAGGGGGCGCAGATAGCTTTGCAGAAGTGGAGAGGCTATAGAAGGACTTAGATTTGGAAAATGGGAAAAGAAATAGCAGGTGGAATAGAGTGTTGGGAAGATTATGGTCATGCACTTTGGTTGAAGAAATGAAAGGGTTGACTATTTTCTGAATGGAGAGAAAATACAAAAACCTGAGGTGTAATGGAACTTGGGAGTACTTATGCAGGATTCACAAAACATTAATTTGCAAAATGAGTTTGTAGTGAGGAAGGCCAATGCGATGTTAGCATTCATTTCAAGAGGACTAGAATATAAAAGATGTAATTTTCAGATTTTAGAAAGCACATTTGAGAGCTGTTTGGGACCTTTATATTAGAAAAGACATGGTAAAACTGGCAACACACATCAAAGTTGCTGGTGAACGCAGCAGGCCAGGCAGCATCTCTAGGAAGAGGTACAGTCGACGTTTCAGGCCGAGACCCTTTGTCAGGACTACTGGAGAGGCTTCAAAGGAGGTTCATGAAAGTAATCCCAGGATTGAATGGCTTGGCATATGAAGAGCGTTTGATGGCTCTGGGCCTGTATTCATTAGAATTCAGAAGAATGAGGAGTGAACTCATTGAAAACTATTGAATGGTGAAAAGCCTTGATAGAAGGTGTAAAGGAACTTGGGAGTACTTATGCAGGATTCACAAAACAATAATTTGCAAAATGAGTTTGTAGTGAGGAAGGCCAATGCGATGTTAGCATTCATTTCAAGAGGACTAGAATATAAAAGATGTAATTTTCAGATTTTAGAAAGCACATTTGAGAGCTGTTTGGGACCTTTATATTAGAAAAGACATGGTAAAACTGGCAACACACATCAAAGTTGCTGGTGAACGCAGCAGGCCAGGCAGCATCTCTAGGAAGAGGTACAGTCGACGTTTCAGGCCGAGACCCTTCGTCAGGACTACTGGAGAGGCTTCAAAGGAGGTTCATGAAAGTAATCCCAGGATTGAATGGCTTGGCATATGAAGAGCGTTTGATGGCTCTGGGCCTGTGTTCATTAGAATTCAGAAGAATGAGGAGTGAACTCATTGAAAACTATTGAATGGTGAAAAGCCTTGATAGAATGAATGTGGAGAGGATGTTGCCTATGGTGGGAGAGTTTAAGGCTAGAGGACACAGCCTCAGAATGGAGACGAGGAGGAATTTCTCTAGCCAGAAACTGGTGAACCTGTGGAATTCTTTGCCACAGGCTGTGTGGAGGCCAAGTCTTTTTATATATTTAAGACAGAGGCTGACAGATTCTTGATTAGTCGAGGCATGAAGAGATATGGGGAGAAGGCAGGAGATTGTGGCTGAGAGGAAAATTGGATCAGCCATGATGAAATGGCAGAGCAGACTCAATTTGCCAAATGGCCTAATTCTGCTCCTATATCTTATGGTCTTATGGACATGTCACCTCCTTCCACTTCTCCCATGGTCACTCACCTCTCCTGTCAGATTCCTTCCTCTCCAGCGCTTTATCTTTCCCACCCATCTGTCTTCACTCATGACATTCTAGCTAGTCCTCCTTCTCCTTCCCCACCCCCACCTTTTTATTCTGGCATCTTCCATATTCTTTTGCAGCCCTGAAGAAGGTTCTCAGCCCAAAACTTCGAATGGTTATTCATTTCCATAGGTACTGTCTGACCTGCTGAGTTCCTCCAGCATTTTATATGTGTTGCTCTTTATTGAAGGCTCCCAACTAATACAATGTCCTAAACAACAATGGAATATAGATGTGGTACACACAGTTCTTCTATATGCAACTTATATTTTATACATTATAGTTTTCAACATAATATTGAAAATAAAAGAGTGATATGTACCCAGATTTCTGAACTGCTGTAATTCAGAATTGCTAGTGGAACACAAAGTATATTATCTCTTCGTCATTGGTTTCATCAGCTTTTGATAAACATTCTCAAATTAAGTAGAGCAGGTCTATCAACTGAATGAACTATCTGCTGGATGATGAGGTTCTATCTCCAGTGAGATAACAATATTGCAGAAAATTCTAAACTTTGACTCTTATTCCTCCATTCAGCAGAGAGAGAAAGAGAAAGGTACAGAAGGGTTTCAAGCTGAGGTTCTTTGTGGATGCAGAGGGTCGTGGAGGTAAATACAAGAGAGGAGTTTTTGAATATCCTAGATAGACACATGGATGTGCAGAGAATGGAGGGATATTGACATTGTATAGACAGAAAGGATTAGTACAGTTTGATATTTAATTAATGGCTTTATTAATTCAGCACAACATTGTGGACTGAAAAGCCTGTTCTGTTCTGTACTATTTTCCATGCTCATCAGAACTAGGAGAGAGTGCAAGTAAGTTTTCAGTAGCAGAGGAAATGGGGGATGACCTTGTAGGATAAAGTGTGATACGCTGAAAGCAAATGAGTTAACGTAGCAGTTACAGGAGCAATTAGAAGCACATTACGCTTTTAGCCAGATGGGGATGAATAAGTAGTTCCTTGTAATCAAAGTAAAATAGCAAGATTGCAAAAATTATGAAATAAAACTGCTTAAAATATTTAGCAAGTCAGTATTGTGTAGGGTCAGTAATCTGTTTCCACAGATACTGATAGATATACTAATTATTTTCCCTGTTGATTAAGTCTTGTGAACCCCAAAACTTTATGTGACCGGATTAATCTAATGCACTCCATCAACAAAGTATGTTTTAAAAACAAGAGGTTCCGCAGATGTAGGGAATTTTCAAAGTCCAAAGTAAACTTATTATGAAAGTACATGAATATCACCATATACAACCCTGAACTTCATTTTCTTGTAGACACACTCAATAAATCTATAGAATAATAAGCGTAATAGAATCAATGAAAGACCACATAACTAAAGCATTCAACCAGAGTGCAGAAGACAACAAACTGTACAAATACAAAAGAAGAAGAAATAATAATAATAAATAAATAAGCAATAAATATCAAGAACATGAGATGATGAGTCCTTGAATGTGAGTAATTGGTTGTGGGAACATTTCAGTGATGGGGCAAGTGAAACTGAGTGAAATTATCCCCTTGGGTTCAAGGGTCTGATGGTTGAGGGGTAGCAACCGTTCCTGAACCTGGTGGTGTGAGCCCTGAGGCTCCTGTACCTGCCTCTTGATGGGTGAGCAACACGCACAAATTCTGGGAGAACACAGTACGTCAGGCTGTGAAGAGAGCAGAACAGTCCTTCATTGGGACTGTTAGCTTGGTAGTTTGGTATTGCCAGAGTCAGGTGGATTGTCTTGGCTGCTACTTGGAGATCCTATGTGAAACTCTAAAATGGTTTTTCTGTGATTACAGGGCATAACATTTACAGATCTGTCCAGCTACATTTTATTGCCTGAAAAAAATTCTTTACTTTGATGTCAGAATTGTCTGTGGATTCTGTTTGCCCCACTCTTTAAACAATCTGACTTGGTTTGTTTAACTATTCTGTTAGAGTTATTCCACCTACAACTCAGTTTTGTCAAAAGTCACACAGTTAGATAATTCCTCTCTCCATGTCAGATATGAAAGCAGACTCTCTCCAGCTTACAATCTGTCAAAACATTTTGAGTTTTTTTGCTTTTAAAGCAAGCATTGCAATATTTTTAAGACAAGGTCCACACATAAAGATCTCTGTTCTCATTGATCACCTGCAGGGGATTATTCATCACTTGATAGAGAGGAAGCCTTGGGCAGTAATTGAGAGTCATGCTGATGACTTAGTTTTGAAAATAATCTGCAATTGAATTGCTGTACAGAAATCCAAAGTCATTGTTTCAATTCAGTGAAACATGTCAGAGGACATTTGCTCAGTGGAAACATTACTCAGTATTGTGTCTCCTCTCTGCTCCTCCTGGTGTTAATTTTAGTGTTGCCGGCAGCAACTTTCAGTCACATTCTCAATGTGCTAGGTGCTAAACTGGCTGTTATATGCTCCTTTTGCTCACAAAGCCACTAAAATTAACTGACAGTCATATGAGAGATTAATAATTTTGGTTAGGGGTCAAGTTGACTTTGAGCCTTATTGTAAAAAAGCAAGAGTGAATTGAGTGCCAGGCTATTGCCATCACAGTTCTCATTTCTGTTAAAAGCCAACTCATGAATTTAAGGGACTATAAGGTAAACACACAGGGAAAAAGAAAGAAACAATTATTATGATTGGGATAGATGAAGAAGTCTGTGAAAAGCTTGTGTCAAACAGAAATAAGCACAGAAAATGGCAGAAACTCTCTGCAGACCAGGTTGAGTTAATGTTTCAGAGCTCTGGTCTTTCAGCTGGCACATTAAATATGTCTCGTGTTTTCTGCTTTTGATTTAAATTTCTGGAATCAACAAAGTTCTACTTTAATTGAAGGAGCAGAAGGTAGGTGAGCACTTGTCCAGTGGATTTTTTAAGTGAAAATCACAAAAAAAAAACAGTGGATCAGGAAAGAAAAGGTTAGAGTTACTTTCCAGTTTCTGACAAACAATCTTTGATTTGAAATGTTAGCTTCTTTTCTCTATGTAAAAGTTACCGCCCTTGACGTTCTGCAGTCAAATAAATTGGGCTACACCGGTGGCAATATTATTTTCTGGATCTGTGTCCCTGGTGTCCTTAAATTACAGTATTGTGCAAAAGCCTTGGGCATGTGTAAAAACTTCTGTAAAGCGAAGATGCTTTCAAAAGTAATGAAATGAAAAGTTCCCAAAATATTAAAAAGAGTACTAAAAGGAGCAGCAAACAGTAAAAACTAAATAAAATCAATACTTGGTGTGACCATACTTTGCCTTAAAAGTGCATCAGTTCTCTTAGATACGCTATCTGGAAGTTTTAGAAGAAAAAGGGCTGGAAGACTGTTCCAAGCATCTCAGAATCAGGTTTGATATCACCTGCCGATGTCATGAAATTTGTGAACTTTGCAGTAACTGTACAATGCAATACATGATAATGTAAGAGAAAAACTGTGAACTGTGAATCATATTGTGTATACATCAAATAGTTAAATACATAGTGCAAAAACAGAAATAAAAAGTAATGATTTAGTGTTCCTGGTTTCAATGTCCATTTAGAAATTAGATGGCAGAGGGAAAGAAGCTGCTCCTGAGTCACTGAGTGCGTGTTTCATGTTTCTGTACCTCCTTCGTGATGGTAACAATGTGAAGAGGGTATATCCTGGGTGGTGGGGATCTTTAATGAGGGGCACTGCATTTCTAAGGCACTGCTTCTTGAAAATGTCTTAGATGCTACAGAGGCTAGTACCTGTGATGGAGCTGACTAATTTTACAAATCTCTGGAGCTTACTTTCACGCTGTGCAGTAGCCCACTCCCCATACCAAACGGTGATCCTGCCAGTCAGAATGCTCTCTGCAGTACATCTGTAGAAATTTTTAAGTGTTTTAGGTGACATTCCAAATCTCCTCAAAGTCCTGATAGAGGTGTATAAGATGATGAGAGGCATTGATGGTGTGGATAGTCAGAGGCTTTTCCCCAGGACTGAAATGGCTAGAACAAGAGGGCATAGTTTTAAGGTGGTTGGAAGTAGATACAGAGAAGTTGTCAGGGGTAAGTTTTTTTTACGCAGAGAGTTGGTGAGTGCGTCGAATGGGCTGCTGGCGGCGGTGGTGGAGGTGGAAACAATAGGGTCTTTTTAATGACTCCTGGATGGCTACTTGGAGCTTAGAAAAATATAGTGCTATGGGTAAAGCCTAGGTAGTTCTAAGGTGGGGACATGTCCGGCACAGTTTTGTGGGCCGAAGGGCCTGTATTGTTCTGTATGTTCTCTATGTTTCTATGAAATATAGCCACTGGCTCGCTTTTTTTATAGCTGCATCGATATGTTGGGACCAGGTTTGGTCCACAGAGATATTAACACCCAAAAACTTAAAAATGCTCACTCTCTCTACCTTTGCTCCCTCTCTAAGGATTGGTGTGTGTTCCCTCGTCTTACCCTTACTGGAGTCCACAATCAGCTCTTTGATCTTACTGATGGTAAGTGCAAGGATGTTACTGTGACAGCACTCAACTGGCTGGCATATTTTGCTCCTGCATGCTCTCTCTTCACCATCTGAGATTCTGCCAACAATGATTGTATCATCAGCAAATTTATAGATGCCATTTGAGCTGCGCCTAGCCACACAGTAATGGGTGTAGAAGGAGCAGTGCAGTGGGCTAAGCACACATCCCTGAGGTGCGCCAGTTAGAAGAATTAGTAGAACCATTTAAAATTAATGATGATGTAGGCCTGTGTTACTGTAGGAGGAGATGAATGCTCTTGAATTATGAAGGAAAACAGTACTGAATCAGACCCTTCACAGCTTTACAGGTTACACCTCTTGATCCATAGCCACCTGGAGGCTTGCTCAGTCCTGATGGCTCTTTTTTTTTGCAGGTCCCATAATGCCAAGGAAAGAGCAGATTCTGCACAACAAGCAGCCAGCAAAACCACTTCTACAGGCTCGCATCGTGCCCTCCACCCTGTCTTTGGCACTGTTCTGCCAGTTCCTGGTATTTGGCTTTCTTATGCTCAAACCGTCCTCAATCCAGTCTTCCTAGGGCACTGTTGACTCCACCATGGCCACCTACTTTGAGGTTTCTGACAGGATGACCATGTCTGTGCTCATGATGATGATGCAATGAAGTCAGAGAACTTTAGTTGGTCGCCAAACTAAGCCCCCTCCCTTACTCACTGTATACCCATGACTGTGTCGCCACCCACAGCTCCAATCTGTTAATTAAATTTGCTGACGATACTACATTGATTGGCCTAATCTCAAATAATAACGAGGCAGCCTACAGTGAAGTCTTCACCCTGACACAGTGGTGTCAAGAAAACAAACTCTCCCTCAATGTCCCAAAAACAAAGGAGATGATTGTGGACTACAGGAGGAATGGAGACAGACTAACTCCTATTGACATCAATGGATCTAGGGTTGAGAGGGTGAACAGCTTTAAGTTCCTCAGTATACACATCACCAAGGATCTCATGTGGCCTGTATGTTCTGGCTGTGTGGTGAAAAAAGCACAACAGTGCCTCTTACACCTCAGACTGTTGAGGAAGTTTGGTATGGGCTCCCAAATCTGAAGAACCTTCTACAGGGGCACAATTGAGAGCATTCTGACTGGCTGCATCACTGCCTGGTATGGGAGCTGTACCTCCCTCAATTGCAGGACTCTGCAGAGAGTGGTGTGGACAGCCCAGCCCACCTGTAGATGTAAACTTCCCAATATTCAGGATATTTACAAAGACAAATGTGTAACTAGGGCCCAAAGGACCATTGATCACCCCAACCACAATCTGTTCCAGCTGCTGCCATCCGGGAAATAGTACCGCAGCATAAAAGCCAGGACCAACAGGCTCCAGGGCAGCTTCTTCCATCAGGCCATCAGACTGATTAATTCGTGCTGATACAACTGTGTTATATTGACTGTCCTGTTGTACATACTATTTATTATAAATGACTATAAATTGCACATTTCACATTTAGACGGAGAAGTAACATAAAGATTTTTACTCCTCATGTATATGAAAGATGTAAGTAATAAAGTCAACTCAAGATTGATTTTCAGTTGCCAGTCAGACACTGTGGCGAGCAAACCTGCTGGTGATCTGGGCTGAAGCTGTGGTTGGCTTTCGGCTTTGACAAAGGCTATGGACTTTCTGGGTTGGTGGAGCTGCCTACTGTTGTTAATGACCAAAGAAGTACTTTCTGCCACTGCCTTCAACACCTGGTCATGATGCCAATGCCAGTGGCAGCATCTTCCTCCCGAGGCTTTTTTAAAGAACTTAATGGAAACAGCGTTAATTTCATGGTCACTTCATCAAGAAGTTCTGAGTGGTGGTCGGAGGCCAGTTGCTTGCCTCCTTTTAAGCTTACAGTATGTTTATTCTGTATGAGTTTGTCCTCACCTTACTCATGCCATTTCTGTATCACTTCAACATCGTCTCATATATCTGTATATCAGCCCCTAATCTGGCAAATCTATCGCCCAAGTTCAATTCTGGGAACCCATCTCTGGGTTTCTCCACCGTCATATTGTTTGCTGCCTTGCCCTCTTACTCCCTTGATTATTCATCCGTGGATGGCACTGTAGCATGTGGGCGCCAAGATAGTGTAGCGGTTAGCGCACTGATTTCACAGCACCAGTGATCACCAGGAGGGGGTTGATTGCTGCCGCTGTCTGTGAAGAGTTTATACATTCTCTGTGTGACCACATGGGTTTCCTTCGGGTGCTCCAGTTTCTTCTCACATTCCAAAGATGTGCGGTCAGGGTTAGGGAGTTGTGGGAATGCTATGTTGGCGACGGAAGCGTGGCGACATTTGCAGGCTTCCCGCTGCACATCATCGGACAGTGTTAATCCTCGACACAAAACGGTGCATTTCACTAACAAGAGAAACCTGCAGATGCTGGAAGTCTAAGCAATGCACACAAAATGCTGGAGGAACACAGCATGCCAGGCGGAAAAAGAGTGCAGTCAACATTACAGGTCGCGACCCTTCATCAGGACTGGAGAAAAATGATAAGGGGTCAGAGTAAGAAGGAGGGGGAGGGGAGGAAGAAATACAAGGTAGTAGGTGATAGGTGAAAATGGAAGAGGGGCAGGGCTGAAGTAAAGAGGTGGGAAGTCAATTGGTGAAAGACATAAACGGCTAGAGAAGGGGGAATCTGATAGAGGAGGACAGAAAGCCATGGGAAAAAAGGGATGGGGGAAGAGCACCAGAGAAAAGTGATGGGTGGGTAAAGAGGTAAGATGAGTGAAGGAATTGGAAATGGGGAACAGTGAAGGAGAGGGGGTGCCATTACTGGAAGTTCAAGAAATTGATGTTCATGCCATCAGGAACCAGAAGTTCGAGGAATCTGAACATCAATTCCTGGAATTCTTGTAATTGCCCCAACTTCCCCCCTTCACTATTCCCCATTTTGGGGATTTGGAGTCTGATGTTCTTGTTGGTGTTTTTCCATGTGGGGGATCTGTTAATTTTTTGTGTGCACATGAGAGGGGGTTGGGTGTTTGATGGTCTTATCGCTTTTTTTTTTCCTGTGGGCGTGAAGCACCTTCAATAACTCCAAAAGATTGAGGTTTGGTAAAATACTGAAAGGCTTTTATTCGCTGTACAATACGACCTCCACGGTGAGTGTCTGCCCCCAGACTGAGGGGGGGGCGCAAGGCGAAACACCTTTATACAGGATTCTGTGGGAGCAGCCACAGGGGCAGTCAGCAGAGGGGCGTGTCCAGACAGTTAACCCAGTTACAACATATATATATATATGGTTTACCACAGGGCGATATGTTAGTTTTCTGCTAGGGAGGAGGTTGGGGGTTTGATGTTAGTGAGTTTTTGTTTCTTGTTATTTTTTGTGTGTGGGGGGGAGGGAAAGTTGATATCTTTTCTTCCAACGACCGCCATGGTTTTTCTGTATTTCATGGCTATGTGGAGAAGACAAATCTCTCTTTTTTTTTAAAGCCCATTCTTTTTAATTTTCCATGTTCAGATTGGCTCATATGTGTTTCCTGGAGGAAAGCTATTTGTGCCCTCTCTTTTTTCAATTTAGACATAATCTTATTTCTTTTAATTGGATTCAAAACTCCATTAACATTATAGGAAATTATTTTTACCAATTCAGTTTGCATTTTTCTCTAGTAGAAAAAAAGCACTTTCTCCTTTTCTGACCAAACAGTAAGCAATCCCTTCTCAACAGTAAACCAAGACATATAACCACACCCTAGACATTTCTGAACGTATAACATTTGAAAATTTTCCCCGACTTCCCACAGTGAGGCCTGAGCACCGACCCGCCTCAGTTCAGAGGGATAACCTCTATCTTCACCCTGTGTTAGAGGGCCCTCAGCAGTTTGAATAATCATAGAGAATTTTCTCCTATTTATGTCTCGACCATATTGCTATCATTCAAGTTATTCCGCCTAGATTATTTTCAGTTACCAGTTTTCATTTTACTTTTAAGTCCGATTTACTCTTTTCAGTCATTTCTCTTAATTAATCTGTATTCTCTGTACATTCGCGTCTGAATATTTGCAGCTTTTCCTTGTAGTTTGACACTCTGGTTCGAGTGGAGCGTCCTCGCCCCACTAACTGCCACGACTTCTGCCGAATCCTCTCCAGTAGCGACTCCGGTTGGGTGATAACTTTAATAGGTAGTCCCTGGTCCGCCAGGTCCGACGTTGCCTCCTCCACCGTAGCGTAAGTTTTTGTCCCTTCGTCGTAAAAGACTCTCAGCCGAGCTGGATACAGGGTCTGGAATCTGATGTTGTTTTCCTTCAGGACTCTCCGTGTTTCCGTATATTCCTTCCGTCTGGCAAGAATCCCCGGTGCGTAGTCGTGGTCTAAACTGATTTTACAGTTGTTCCACATGAAACCTTTCTTTTGCCATGCTCTTTTAAGCACCTCTTCCTTCGTTCTGTAACTGAGAAATCTGATCAGAATCGATCTGGGCTGGGCGCCTGCCGGAGGCTGTGGTGCCAACGCGCGGTGAGCCCTTTCTATCTGTAGGTCTTTTGCGGCCGGCATATCAAGGTTCTCTCTAAGCAGCTTCTCCACGAAGGGAATCATCAATCCGGGTTTACCTTCGGTTCCTTCGGGAACTCCGTAGATCCTCACATTTTCCCTTCTCGAGCGGCCTTCTTGATCTATTAGTTTCCACTGGAGCTGGTCTTGTAGCTTCAGCATTTCTGCTATCACCTCCTCTGCATTTTGTAGCTTCTCTTCAATTCCAACAATCCTCGCTTCGGCTTCATCTATCCGCGAGTTAGTTTTTACTATTTCTCCTTTAATATCTTCCAGCTGTTTGCTGTTACCTTGTCGGAACTCGCGAATCTCTCCGAGAATCAAAGACAAAGTCACCGATTCCCCCTCATTATCCCCGTCCTGGCTTGCCGTGGGGGAGCTAGGCCCTTCGCCTTGCTGCATCTCTTTATGTTTATCAGCCTTCAGAGCGGACTTTTTATTCTTGTTCTTAGACATCATCCTTGCCCCTTTTATTAATATAGTTATGCAATATTAAGTATTTGTCTAAATTCGATTTTGGGGCAGTTTACCTTCTTTTTTGTCGAGAGACCTTTTCCTTACGCTGCCATTCCCCGGAGAAGACAAATCTCAAAGTTGTATTCTGTGTACATACTTTGATAATAAAATAAACCTTTGGACCTTTTGTACATTCTTTAAAGGGACTTGTATCCATGAAAATACATGAAAACAGCAGCCACCTGTCATACAGCAAGTTCCCCTCAAATGCATTGTGATGATATCCTAACAACTACCAAATGGCTTATCAGCATACACGGACTTTTAAAAATTCTTTTCAGACATAATACAACTGGAAGTAAATGGAATGCCTTGGTTTAAATTCTTACTTTAAACACGGCATGTCAGACGATTTCCATTGTTCTCCACTAGTGAGCGAAGAATAGTTAAATAAAGCAAAAAAGAAATAAACCAGTATGTGCTAGAGTTAATCAGTGGGTCACACAGCATGTATGGAGGGAAATGGACAGTCAGATTTGGGTTGAGACCTATTACCTGGACTGGAGGAAAGCTCCTTTAAAGCCATTTTACATTGAAGGGACTTCACAGTGAAGCAGCAAAATAAGTCTCCAAAAATGCAGTAAATCATCTGAAATATCACTGATTAATTAGTTTCTCTAAATGGGTCCAGTCTTTGTTATATGATATCAGTCAATAATCTCATTCTTGATAACATTTTAGCATTCTTTTCTCCAGATTTTCATCTCCCTTGTCAAACAAAAATATACTATTGATCTTTGTCTTGCAAATGCCATTTGACTCAGCATCACTGCACTTTCAGAGAAAGGTGGTACAAGATTTCTACAAAATGGATAATAATTTATTGACAGCCCATTTAACACGTAGTACTAAAGTCAGTGGAAAAGAAATTTGAGATGCAGTCTGGCAATTTGCCACAGGCTGTTGTTCACCTAACACTTAATGCTTAAAACAGCCTTTCTGTGTGCAAAGATCCTTCTTGATTAAAGTACTCAATGCTCAGCATCTAAAATGTTGGAATTATTCTGGAAGCTCCTACTTAAATAATTCAGTTTTCTGCACCTGTCGCATTGAATCCTTTTCCTAATCAAAACCAACTCGGTAGGAACATTACAGACACAGAAGACAGCAGATGCTAGATAGCGGAGCAGCAATCAATCTACTGGAGGATCTTAGTGAATCGAGCAACATCTGTGGGGAATTATTCACATTTTGTGTAAAAACACTGCATCAGGACTTGGTTCTTGATAAGAACTTCATTCCAAACAATTACAATCCAGCATGCTCTTGTTAACTTTTTAAAAATCCCATAATGACAGAAACTTGCAGCACAGAAGGCTGCTATTTGACCCAATGAGTCCTTGCCTATTGAATCTGCCTAGTCTCCATTTCATAGCATATATATGATGGAATGGAAGCAAGACAGAATCATTGACATAAATATATCTATACTAAATGAAGCAGCCAATCATGAATGTAGTTTTGCATTCCTTCAAAGAAACACTGAAGCATCCTTCCTGTTCTTTAAAATGGCAGTTCTTCTCAGAGATTTATGAAAACAAGTTTTGGCAAGCAGGACTAGTGCTACACCTGTCCCTATACCTCCTCCCTCGCCACTATTCAGGGCCCTAAATAGTCCTTCCAAGTGAGGTGATAAATTGTTTGAGGTCTCCTCTGTGGCCTCCAGGATACAAACTGGTACCATGCTGCCTCTCAACACCAGCAAACCAAGTGCATTCCTGACCTCTGGTCTTGTCTCTCTGGAGTTTGGACATTCTCCCTGAGAACATGTGGGCTTTGTCTGGGTACTCCCGTTCAATTTCAAGCTCAAGTGTATTGTCATTCAATTGTACAGATGTATACAGCTAAATGATGTGATATTCTTCTGGGTCTAAGGTGCACAAAGATCACATAAAATATTAACACAATAATGTAACAGGTTAAGGAACACCCCTCATCCAAAAATCCAAAATCTGAAAACCGTAATATTTTGAACGCTGATATGACACCACAAATGGAAAATTCCACGAGGCACTACGAAGGCTACTAGGTGATGTGCAGGTCCCTGCACACCACAGGCAGTTCTGAGAAGTGACCTCACATACACTGAGTGTGGCTCTGTTGGCGCCAGTATGTTTTCAACAGTCATCATAGACAGACCTTCGTGCATTACACACAGAGATTACCATGTGTTTTGTGCTTATTCTCTCCTCTGTGCTCCGAAGATATTGTTGAAAATGTCAAAAGAGGCCTGCAGTTAGCCCTATGGGTAATTGTGAAAAGTACAAAGTGTATAAACTGTAAATGTAACATGAATGGATTTCATGTTTAGACTTGGAACTCATCCCCAATCTATCTCATTATATAGGTACAAATATACCAAAATCCAAAAAAAACTGAAATCTGAAACATTTCTGACCTCAAGCACTTCGACTGAAGGTTGCTCAACCTGTAACAGATAATAAAATATTCTGTAGATGTACAAGTTGACATAAAGTACATATAGTTAAATATACAACAGTATAATGTTACTGGCACTGTTATAAATAACACTGGACAACACATTTTTTCAAAAGTGTTGCTTCCTCAAAAAGTTATAATAGATCACTTGAAGATGAATACAAGTGTAATTTCAGACTACTTGTATCTCATAGGAACTTGGAGAAACAAGAAATTAACTTTTATTGAATATAATGCATTTAATTGCATAACCGTGCTGATGCTTTGCATTAGTTCAACTAAGCTAAAAATGTTTTATTGATGATTTTTGTTTGTACTCAGTGCCTAAGGCTTCTTGCTTCAGTGTCCAACAATGATCAGCTAGTATTGGTAATTCCTGCTGCCCTGATATTGTTTCTCCATGACCGCAATACCCTGGTGAAACCTTTCAGCATGCTCATTACTGAAAGTGCCAAGATTTGTAGAGAAGACGGAATGGGAATGCAGAAAATGAATCTTTTGTGATATGTTGCATTTCATGGTTTTGTATGCTTGAGGTATGTTGTCAACCAGCTGCATATAGTTTGGTGCCCTATAGCTGCCAAGAAATTTTTCAGGAATATCCTTGAATGCCTTCCATTTAAAATGTCGGTGTCTACGGGTGAGGTGGCGAAGGATTGGAGAGTAGCTCATGTTGTTCCGTTGTTTAAAAAAAGGATCGAAAAGTAATCCGGGAAATTATAGGCCGGTAAGTTTGACGTCGGTAGTGGGTAAGTTATTGGAGGGAGTACTAAGAGACAGAATCTACAACCATTTGGATAGACAGGGACTTAGGAGGGAGAGTCAACATGGCTTTGTGCGTGGTAAGTTATGTTTGACCAATCTATTGGAGGTTTTCGAGGAGGTTACCAGGAAAGTGGATGAAGGGAAGGCAGTGGATATAATCTACATGGACTTCAGTAAAGCCTTTGACAAGGTCCCGCATGGGAGGTTAGTTAGGAAAATTCAGTCACTAGGTATACATGGAGAGGTGGTAAATTGAATTAGACATTGGCTCAATGGAAGAAGCCAAAGAGTGGTGGTAGAGAATTGCTTCTCAGAGTGGAGGCCTGTGACTAGTGGTGTGCCACAGGGATCAGTGCTGGGTCCATTGTTATTTGTCATCTATATCAATGATCTGGATGATAATATGGTAAATTGGATCAGCAAATTTGCTGATGATACAAAGATTGGAGGTGTAGTGAACAATGAGGAAGGTATGACTTGGATGAGGGAATTAAATGCAGCATCTCCAAGTTTGCGGATGACACGAAGCTGGGTGGCAGTGTTAGCAGTGAGGAGGATGCTAAGAGGATGCAGGGTGACTTGGATAGGTTGGGTGAGTGGGCAAACTCATGGCAGATGCAATTTAATGTGGATAAATGTGAAGTTATCCACTTTGGTGGCAAAAATAGGAAAACAGATTATTATCTGAATGGTGGCCAATTAGGAAAAGAGGAGGTGCAACGAGACCTGGGTGTCATTATACACCAGTCATTGAAAGTGGGCATGCAGGTACAGCAGGCGGTGAAAAAGGCGAATGGTATGCTGGCATTTATAGCGAGAGGATTCGAGTAGAGGAGCAGGGAGGTACTACTGCAGTTGTACAAGGCCTTGGTGAGACCACACCTGGAGTATTGTGTGCAGTTTTGGTCCCCTAATCTGAGGAAAGACATCTTTGCCATAGAGGGAGTACAAAGAAGGTTCACCAGATTGATTCCTGGGATGGCAGGACTTTCATATGAAGAAAGACTGGATGAACTGGGCTTGTACTCGTTGGAATTTAGAGGATTGCGGGGGGATCTGATTGAAACGTATAAGATCCTAAAGGGATTGGACAGGCTAGATGCAGGAAGATTGTTCCCGATGTTGGGGAAGTCCAGAACAAGGGGTCACAGTTTGAGGATAGAGGGGAAGCCTTTTAGGACCGAGATTAGGAAAAACTTCTTCACACAGAGAGTGGTGAATCTGTGGAATTCTCTGCCACAGGAAACTGTTGAGGCCAGTTCATTGGCTATGTTTAAGAGGGAGTTAGATATGGCCCTTGTGGCTAGGGGGGGGGTCAGGGGGTATGGAGGGAAGGCTGGGGCGGGTTCTGAGTTGGATGATCAGCCATGATCATAATAAATGGCGGTGCAGGCTCGAAGGGCCGAATAGCCTACTCCTGCACCTATTTTCTATGTTTCTATGTTTTCAGAGCCTGCAGAGGGACTTGGACAAGCTGGAAAAATGGGCTGAAAAATGGCAGATGGAGTTTAATACAGACAAGTGTGAGATATTGCACGTTGGAAGGACAAACCAACGTAGAACATACAGGGTTAATGGTAAGGCACTGAGGAGTGCAGTAGAACAGAGGGATCTGGGAATACAGATACAAAATTCCCTAAAAGTGGCGTCACAGGTAGATAGGGTCATAAAGAGAGCTTTTGGTACATTGGCCTTTATTAATCAAAGTATTGAGTATAAGAGCTGGAATGTTATGATGAGATTGTATAAGGCATTGGTGAGGCCGAATCTGGAGTATTGTGTTCAGTTTTGGTCACCAAATTACAGGAAGGATATTAAAAAGATTGAAAGAGTGCAGAGAAGGTTTACAAGGATGTTGCCGGGACTTGAGAAACTCACTTACAAAGAAAGGTTGAATAGGTTAGGACTATATTCCCTGGAGCATAGAAGAATGAGGGGAGATTTGATAGAGGTATATAAAATTATGATGGGTAGAGATAGAGTGAATGCAAGCAGGCTTTTTCTACTGAGGCAAGGGGAGAAAAAAACCAGAGGACATGGGTTAAGGGTGAGGGGGTAAAAGTTTAAAGGGAACATTAGAGGGGGCTTCTTCACACAGAGAGTGGTGTCAGTGTGGAATGAGCTGCCAGATGAGGTGGTAAATGCAGGTTCTTTTTTAACATTTAAGAATAAATTGGACAGATACATGGATGGGAGGTGTATGGAGGGATATGGTCCGTGTGCAGATCAGTGGGACTAGGCAGAAAATAGTCCAGCACAGCCAAGAAGGGCCAAAAGGGCTGTTTCTGTGTTGTAGTTTTTCTATGGTTTCTATGGTTCTATGTGATTTTCTCCGGTCCCACTAGAAGTTCTTGATATTGCCTGTCATTGATGACCTGTTTGATTTGTGGACCAATAAAAATGCCTTCCTTTCTCCTGACACCAGTTATTCTGATGTGAGTTATGAATTAAAATAACAAATATAAACAATTTCAAAAAAATGGTGCATGATAGGGAAATTTCATGGTGATTTTCATGAACAGTAGCCTAAAATCCATTATGATACAGCCAAAAGTATTCAAGAACCAAAATCTTTGTTGTCCAGTGTAATGTATACTGGGTGTTAGCAGGGTCTCCCAGGCAGATGGAAGAAACAATTACCCAGCCTAATAGTCCTTGTTCTGATAATGTGATACCTCTTCCCTCTTCCATCCTAAAGATATATGTGATGAATTGTTAATTGGCTGCTAGAGGTTGCTCTTAACGTGTAGGGCCAGGTAGCTGATGGATATAAGAGGAGAATAAAATAGAACTAGTTTACGATTAAAGGAAATGTGTACGATGAATTTAATGGGCTGAAGGGCCTGTTTTCATGCTGTACGACTCCATCTTGAATACATCTGTACAATCTACCACAGTACTATTCCAGTCTATAAGCCATGAAGTCCAAAAGAATATCTTAAGCATTTATTCTGTGTGCAGAAGTCATATTTACAATGAATTTAAACGCAAACAACAGGAATTCTGCAGATGCTGGAAATTCAAGCAACACACATCAAAGTTGCTGGTGAACGCAGCAGGCCAAGCAGCATCTATAGGAAGAGGCGCAGTCGACGTTTCAGGCCGAGTCCTGACGAAGGGTCTCGGCCTGAAACGTCGACTGCTCCTCTTCCTATAGATGCTGCTTGGCCTGCTGCGTTCACCAGCAACTTTGATGTGTGTTGTTTACAATGAATTTGTTTACTTTCAAGTCCTTTTCAAATTTGTTTGTTGGATCAATTGGGATAAAGCCAGTAAGTGACCTGCAATCATTTTACTGGTGAAATTATGCTTTCAATTGACAATCTGGTTGCACATAAATTATTTGAAGGGATGAATCTTACAGGCTTAAGAGAAAAAAATAGTAGAATACCACCACCCAGGTCTCATCACTGATGAAGCACCAGTAGTGTAGAACTATTTACTTTTTATCTTGTGTCATAAGTGCACTTTACGCTAAATGTCAGTCTAATTAAATATATATTTACTATTTGTTAATTTATTTGTAGTAATATTACTTTAGGTGTTGTGTGTAAGTTATATTGTATGTATTGTGTTGTGCACCTTGAACTAGAGGAACATTGTTTCATTTGGCAGTATACATGTGCAAACTGAATGTCAGCAAAATTGAACTTGAACTTAATGCTTGTTAAATGGACATTTCAAAAAGCTGGCACAGGCACAATAGATCAACAAAACTCATTCTCCATTGTCATACGACATAAAACTATTCTGATGAAAAATTCCAACTTCATTGAATGTCCTTAAGACTAGAAGACATAGGAGCAGAAGAAGGCCATTTGGACCATCGAGTCTGCTCTGCCATTCCATCATGGCTGATTTTTTATCCCCCTCAACCCCATTCTCTGCGTTCTCCTCATAACATATGAAAGGCTTATCAGATGAGGAATGTTTGATGGTTCTGGGCCTGTACTTTCTGGAATTTAGAAGAACAACTGGGGGGGATGGGATCTCATTGAACCTATCAGTTGTTGAAAGGCCTAAACAGAGGAGATGCTGAGAGAACATTTCCTATAGTGGGGGAATCTAGGACCCAAAGACACAACCTTAGAACTGAGTGATGTCCTTTTCGAACGGAGATGAAGAGGAATTTCTTTAGCCAGGGTTTGGTGAATCTGTGGAATTCGCTGCTGCAGTTGGCTGTGGAAGCCAGATCATTGGGTGCATTTAAGGTAGAGGTTGATAGGTTCTTAATAGGTTAGAACATGAAAAGTTAAGAGGAGAAGCCAGGAGAGTGAAATAGATCAACCATAATTAAATGACAGAGCAGACCTGAAGGACCTAATGGTGTAATTTTGCTCTTTGTTTTCTGGACACCCTTACTCAACAAGAACTGATAAACATTCACTTTAAATATACCCAATGACTTAGCCTCCACAGCCACCTGTGGCAATGAATTTGCAGATTCACCACCCTCTGGCTAAATAAATTCCCTCTTATCTCTGTCCTAAAAAGACATCCTTCTTTCGTTGTAGAACTGCTGTACTCTCGACATTCATTTTATAGTAAGCGTACCGTTCATTACATCCTTCCTCTTGTGCTGATGATCTGTGTCTTGGGATTGCCTGTTTGCTGCGCTATGTTCTTTAGAAGACAATTCTTTGCCTTTCTCTATCATGTTGGGTAAAATTAGTGGAAGAAACCTAGTTGAATATTCCTCAGTGAACAAATTATGTATTTTTTCAGTTTTATTTTGTCCTTCTGTTAGCTGTGTCTAACTTAGTCAGTCAGTCAGTGGGTGCCGTCCTGAATCCGGGGTTGGCGACCATGCAACTCCATCTTCTTCGATCTTGCGACAGCATCGAGTACAGCCTCTCCTCCAGTTTGTTCTCACTGGCCGCCTTGGCACCAGCCACCGCCGCCCCCGCCAAACTCGAGCCCAAGGCCGTGTCGACTTTCAGCCGCGGCCGCTTCTTCGAGCTCGGCCCTTCCTTAGGCGGAGGCCTTGGGCAGGTCCAGGCACACGGTGCAACACCCAAGTTCATCATGTCTCTTCTAACTAGGTGCATAGCATACGATTCGTAGATACGTGGTGAGGCTTTAATCTCTTCCACAGAAGATGGCCGTTGGCTCACAAGGAGCTCATCCGCCCTTTGTCAGGTCTTGTTTTTTTCAGTCCTGCTGGGTGTCCTCACACCCTTCTCACCAGACTAAGTCCGGTGGGGGAGCCGGCCCAAATAGCCAACCACTCAACCACGGCCCCCGGCCAAGCACCTGATGCCCGCACCCCACCGAATCTCTCCGAGTGTCCGGCGCCCAACCGAAAACCATGTGTCTAATTAACAAATACAATAAAGATTATCCTACTGAAGAAAGGCTTCCATTTGCTGCAATAAATTGCATACTGTGCACTCTTCTTCTCTGAAGAGACAGATCACGTCTAAACTGAAGGATATAAAATCATCAAAACTTGGCAATATAGGACTTCTCTGACCTACTTCCAGAGGCAATGGACTTCGGGTCTAAACTGAGTCCAATGAGAAAGCGTTTTGACCTCAGTGAAATTGAATTTGAAACTGAGATTGAAAGGATCTAGCAGCCAAAGCAACACACACAAAATGCTGGAGGCATCTATGAAAATGCATACACAGTTGGCGTTTTGGGCCATAGAGGGGTTCGACCTGAAAAGTCGACTGTTTATTCATTTTCAGAGATGCTGCCTGACCTGCTGAATTCCTACAGCATTTCGTGTGTGTTGCTTTGGATTTCCAGCATCTGCGAACTTTCTCATGTTTATGAACCTGAGGCACCTTTTCATCAAGGAAAGCAAAAACTAGGCGATGATGTAAGAGACAATTTACTTTTTTAATTATGAAAGATAGAGAAAAAAAAAGGAGTAAAATGTTAGAAATAATGGAGGTCCCCTCCCCAGTTTACAAGTGCTTAACGGAAGCACAACCTCTTCATAAAAGTGAGCATTTGGGAGATCAATGGGATGAATTTTCTAGTTGTTGCATCTTCCACCTGGGAACTCAGTTTGTGCCCGCATTTCCAATTTGCAAGCTCTCTGGGTTCTGGACAGTTCACAGGAATAGAACTCTGCCAACACTTGGAGAGGACCTGTAAATGTTGGAGAGTCACCAGCAAATCTAGTAAGGACAATCTTCCAAATGGAAAAAACAGAAAGAAAAACACTCACATCTTTCATAATCCATAGGCAACTCAGTGAAGTTTTGTCAGATTGTAGAAAATATTATAATGCCGGAAATAAGGTAAACAATTTGCATCTAGCAAATCCCATACAATGAAGTTACACGTTAAGATGTGCTGTCTGACCTGTAGAATAACTCCAGTGTTTTCTGTTTGTATTTCTGACTTCCAGCATCTGTAATTCTGCCATTTTGCTTTAAGATGACACACTGTATGATAAAGACCAGATGGTGATATTGGTTTTTGGGATGAGAGGAAGAAAAAAATCTTCTGCACTTCAAAATGGAATCCCGCAAGCCTACATGATGGAGAAATTGTCCTTAATAGCACCTTTGACAATTTAGAACTTCTTTTCAGTTCTGCTCTGAACTTACAGCCTGAATGTTGCAGCCAAACCTCAAAAGTAGATCTTTAATTCATGACTTTCTGATTCACAGAGTTCAAAATATTGATCTTGATATCACAAATAGTATTTGAGACAAACATGAAAGGCGCATTGAAAAGGAAAATGCACAATGTGTGAGAGAAGAAGTAGCAGAAACCTCTGCTGATTGGATTAGAAAAATTAAAGTTGGTGAAACATAAATGTTGGGACAGAGCTGTTAGGCTGAATGACCTGTTTCTGTGACATTGTTCAAGTGACTGATCAGTCAACAAAAGCAACTGAAAATGTTACCATATTTTATTCCGCCACCTCCAACGGGATCCCACCACTAAGCACATCTTTCCCTCCCCCCCCCTGCATTCCGCAGGGATCGCTCCCTACACAACTCCCTTGTCCATTCGTAACCCCCATCCCTCCCCACTGATCTCCCTCCTGGCACTTATCCATGTAAGCGAAACAAGTGCTACACATGCCCTTACACTTCCTCCCTTACCACCATTCAGGGCCCCAAACAGTCCTTCCAGGTGAGGCATCACTTCACCTGTGAGTCGACTGGGGTGATATACTGCGTCCGGTGCTCCCGATGTGGCCTTTTATATATTGGTGAGACCCGACGCAGACTGGGAGACCGCTTTGCTGAACATCTACGCTCTGTCCGCCAGAGAAAGCAGGATCTCCCAGTGGCCACACATTTTAATTCCACATCCCATTCCCATTCTGACATGTCTATCCACGGCCTCCTCTACTGTGGAAATGAAGCCACAGTCAGGTTGGAGGAACAACACCTTATATTCCATCTGGGTAGCCTCCAGCCTGATGGCATGAACATCAACTTCTCTAACTTCCGCTAAGGCCCCACCTCCCCCTCGTACCCCATCTGTTACTCATTTTTGTGCACGCATTCTTTCTCTCACTCTCCTTTTTCTCCCTCTGTCCCTCTGAATATACCTCTTGCCCATCCTCTGGGTCACCGCCCCCCTTGTCTTTTTTCCCGGACCTCCTGTCCCATGATTCTCTCGTATCCCCTTTTGCCTATCACCTGTCCAGCTCTCGGCTCTATCCCTCCCCCTCCTGTCTTCTCCTATCATTTTGCATCTCCCCCTCCCCCTCCAGCTTTCAAATCCCTTACTCACTCTTCCTTCAGTTAGTCCTGACGAAGGGTCTCGGCCTGAAACGTCGACTGCGCCTCTTCCTATAGATGCTGCTTTGCCTGCTGCGTTCACCAGCAACTTTGATGTATGTTACCATATTTTATTGTTTGACTACTAGACTGCACAGAATAGCAACAATTGTTACTATTACTAACTATGACATGTTGTTGCAAAGATTACTGAGAAGATCCTCAGTTTGCTTAGGAAAAGATGGCATGATAGTGCAGCAGTTAGTGCAATTGCTTTACAGCATCAGCAACCTCTGACTGGGGTTCAATTCTCATCGTTGTCTGTGAGGAGTTTGTACATTTTTCCCGTGACTGCATGCATTTCCTCCGGGTGATCCAGTTACCTCCCGCATTCCAAAAAGATCTATGGTTAGGGTTCCTCTCTACCACCACTCTGCTCTGTCTAGCGGAATTAGTCCTTACTCTTAATAATTTCTCCTTTGGCTCCTCCCACTTCCTCCAAACTAAAGGTGCAGCTATGGGCACCCGTATGGGTCCTAGCTATGCCTGCCTTTTTGTTGGCTTTGTGGAACAATCTATGTTCCGTGCCTATTCTGGTATCTGTCCCCCACTTTTCCTTCACTACATCGACGACTGCATTGGCGCTGCTTCCTGCACGCATGCAGAACTCGTTGACTTTATTAACTTTGCCTCCAACTTTCACCCTGCCCTCAAGTTTACCTGGTCCATTTCCGACACCTCCCTCCCCTTTCTAGATCTTTCTGTCTCTGTCTCTGGAGACAGCTTATCCACTGATGTCTACTATAAGCCTACTGACTCTCACAGCTATCCTGACTATTCCTCTTCTCACCCTGTCTCTTGCAAAAACGCCATCTCCTTCTCGCAATTCCTCCGTCTCCGCCGCATCTGTTCTCAAGATGAGGCTTTTCATTCTAGGATGAGGGAGATGTCCTCCTTTTTTAAAGAAAGGGGCTTCCCTTCCTCCACTATCAACTCTGCTCTTAAACGCATTTCCCCCATTTCACGTACATCTGCTCTCACTCCATCCTCCCGCCACCCCACTAGGAATAGGGTTCCCCTGGTCCTCACCTACCACCCCACCAGCCTCCGGGTCCAACATATTATTCTCCGTAACTTCCGCCACCTCCAACGGGATCACACCACTAAGCACATCTTTCCCACCCCCCCCCGCTTTCCGCAGGGATTGCTCCATTCGCGACTCCCTTGTCCATTCGTCCCACCCATCCCTCCCCACTGATCTCCTTCCTGGCACTTATCCGTGTAAGCGAAACAAGTGCTACACATGCCCTTACACTTCCTCCCCTACCACCAGTCAGGGCCCCAAACAGTCCTTCCAGGTGAGGTGACACTTCACCTGTGAGTTGGCTGGGGTGGTATACTGCGTCCGGTGCTCCCGATGTGGCCTTTTATATATTGGCGAGACCCGACGCAGACTGGGAGACAGCTTTGCTGAACACCTACGCTCTGTCCGCCAGAGAAAGCAGGATCTCCCAGTGGCCACACATTTTAATTCCACATCCCATTCCCATTCTGACATGTCTATCCACGGCCTCCTCTACTGTAAAGATGAAGCCAATCTCAGGTTGGAGGAACAACACTTTATATTCTGTCTGGGTAGCCTCCAACCTGATGGCATGAACATCGACTTCTCTAACTTCTGCTAATGCCCCACCTCCCCCTCATACCCCATCTGTTACTTATTTTTATATACACATTCTTTCTCTCACTCTCCTTTTTCTCCCTCTGTACCTCTGAATATACCTCTTGCCCATCCTCTGGGTCACTCCCCCACCCCGTCTTTCTTCCCGGACCTCCTGTCCCATGATCCTCTCGTATCCCTTTTGCCTATCACCTGTCCAGCTCTCGGCTCTATCCCTCCCCCTCCTGTCTTCTCCTATCATTTTGGATCTCCCCCTCCCCCTCCAACTTTCAAATCCCTTACTCACTCTTCCTTCAGTTAGTCCTGACGAAGGGTCTCGGCCTGAAACGTCGACTGCACCTCTTCCTAGAGATGCTGCTTGGCCTGCTGCGTTCACCAGCAACTTTGATGTGTGTTGCTTGAATTTCCAGCATCTGCAGAATTCCTGTTGCTATGGTTAAGGTTGGTGGGTTCTGGGCATGCTATGTGGCATCACTTGCGGGCTGCTCCCAGAACATTGCAAACAGTGCAGTTCACTGTAGCTTTTGCTGTTTCAATGCACATGTGACAAATGAAACTATTCTCCTTTCTTTAAACGACTTAGAATCATAGTCACTTATTGACTGGTGTGTGGCATACCAATGCAGATACAAAGCTTTAGTAGATAAATGACAGAACAGAGAACACTTCCTGAGCAGTACAATAAATGTCGTAGCTCACTGTAAAATGTGGATTAATTAGATGGAGTGACAATTTGTATTTTACAGCAAGAATATATAAGAGACTGTGCCACACACTGAAATCCTAAAATATCTGTAACCAGAGACCTATTGGCCTACATCTTACCTTCTCCATATACAATCTTAATGACTCATGTTGGGCTAATTTAATAAATTACAATGCAGTCATCATTGGTAATGACTATTAATTAACATCATTTGAGTCATTAATCCTTTTGGTTGTAATTGCTTTTCTTTTACTTTCATTTGGATCACTTTCAGCTGCATTTGCTGATGGATGGGGTTTTGATAGGAACCTATGTAAGAATGGTGAACTGAAGCAAGATGGTACAGGATCTATCTCAATCCTCCTAATTACTTCAACCAGTTTTATTAACTATAAAAGTGCCAGAGAATAATTATAAATTATAAATTCATTGGTTAATTTCCTCATCTTATGAGTTTAAAGCTGCATTGCCTGACAGTAAGTGTGACCATTTAAAGTAATCCTCCAGTCTGTTCTTTCTACTTCGAACAAGCAAATTCATTAGTAATGACAATGAATTTAAGGAGTCCATCATATGCTTCCTGCCTATTATCATTACAGGATTTTAAGGGAATATAAAATGGGTTCAGTAACTCACTGCTTCACTCAAGTTGTCCTGTCTGGAATGAACGTCGAACACAAACTATTGGGGTGGCATGGTAGTGTAGAGATCAGCATAGTGGTGTAGACATTGGCATGGTAACATAGAGATCTGCATGGTAGGGTAGAGAGCAGCATAGTAGCATAGTGATAGGCATGGTGGTGTAGAGATTGGCTTGGTAGCATAGATATTGGCATGGTCATGTAGAGAGTGGCATGGTAGTATAGAGATTGGCACGACAGTGTAGATATCGGCATGGTCATGTAGAGATTGGCATGGTAGCATAGAGATTGGCATAGTAATGTAGAGATTGGCATGGTAGCGTAGAGAGCAGCATAGTAGCATAGTGATGGGCATGCTAGCATAGTGATGGGCATGGTAGCATAGACATTGGCATGGTAATGTAGAGATCGGCATAGTAGTGTAGTGATGGGTGTGGTAGCGTAGAGATCAGCCGGCATATTAGCGCAGAGATTGGCATGGTATTGTAGAGATCCGCATGGTAGCGCAAAGATTGGCATGGTCGTGTAGAGAGTAGCATGGTAGCGTAGAGATTGGCATGGCAGTGTAGATATTGGCATGGTAGCTTAGAGATTGGCATGGTAGTGTAGAGATTGGCACGGCAGTGTAGATATCGGCATGGTCATGTAGAGATTGGCATGGTACTGTAGAAATTGGCACGGCAGTATAGATATCGGCATGGTAGTGTAGCAGTTAGTGTAACGTTATTATTGCATTAGTGCCCAGGGTTAATCCCATGGCTATCTTTAAGGAGTTTATATGTTCTCCCTGTATCCATGTGGGTTTCCTCTGGGTGCTTTAGTTCCTTCCCACATTCCAAAGACATACAGATTATTAGGTTAATTGGGCAGTACGGACCCGTTGGGCTGGAAGGGCCTTTTACTTACTTACTGCCCATAACACCGCTGGCACTTAAGGCAGCAATGAAGGTCCTCCATCTCTATCCATATTTTCACATACAGATATACAAGGATTCTTTGCTGCTGTTTCTGTAACAATTTTTTTTAACCAACCAGGGTTGTTAGCCCTGAGGTGAGCCCCCAAACCGGAAGGACCGGTGGACCACTCTTAGTCTGGCCTCTACCCATTGATCTGTTAGGCATGGGTGACCCTACCAAGAGCCAAAGCAGAAAGCCCTGACTCCAGCCAACATGGCTCTCTGGGTCATTGAGGCACACAAGCCTCCAAATCCTACAATAAGGCTGTGGTCCTCCTGGAGGGGAAAGGGCTATTACTGTGCAGTACCTCTAAAATAAACTGCACGGCAGAGATACAGGCCCTTTGGCCCTTAATTTTGTGTCAAACTAATAACGTTTCAACGCAAAAAACAGGAATTCTGCAGATGCTGGAAATTCAAGCAACACACATAAAGGTTGCTGGTGAACGCAGCAGGCCAGGCAGCATCTCTAGGAAGAGGTGCAGACGACGTTTCAGGCCGAGACCCTTCGTCAGGACGTTGCAACGTTTCAATGCTTCAGGAAAGTGATTGTAATTTCTCTTTATGCCATTGCAAATCCATTCAAAGTACATGTAATGGCTGCTCCTATGTCCATTCTGCTATCTTGCACTCTTATGCAATGAGCTTATTGCCTTCTGTTAAATGCCTTCAGAATTCAGCCAGTAATATTTACACTTAAGTGATGTATTGGCCCTTTTTGTACTCTTGTACATTCCTTTTCCATACATGATAATTTCCTTTGAGTCCCAAATACAGAAACATCATTTGCAAACGTGCTTACAATTTGTCTGCACTTGATTAATAGTGGAAAACATGACCAGATCAAAGCTGACTGGAATATATTTTTTAATGCAGGATAGTTAAAAGAAGCCTTCTACCTCAATGTTGCCAGTTGCTCGAAGCTAGATAATTAGTCCAGAAAGGAGAAAAAGCAAAAACAGCCAGTTTTTTTTCTTTTAATCCTACAGTAACTAATCATGAGATTGTCCTGTGTTAAATATGAAACTGAAACACTGAAGTAGATTTTTCTCTGACATTTCAAATGAAATTAATCTTCATCTTATTTTCATATTTTCTTACAACATAGTAGCACACTTGCCCGTGGAGATAGCACAGTGGCACAGCAGGTAGTGCAGCAGTCTCATAGCTCCATGAACGTATATTTGGTCCTTACCTCAGGTTTATCTGTGTTGAATTAGCTTGTTCTCCCTTTGAATGCTAACTCACACATGGACTGGAACAGTGGAGGCTAAATCATGAGGAGAAAGAGATAAATTTTCAAATGTTCAGGGAATCAAGTACAATTGGATTTAGAACTTCAGAGAAGTTGAGGCCAGGGGCAGATCGGCCATGATCACATTGAATGGTGGGGTAAGTCTGAAGGGCCAAATGGCCTCTCTTGCTCTTATTTTATTCTGTTTCCTGCAAGTGTTCCAGATTTCTCCCTCAACTTAATGACTGATGGTTAGAACGTCAACTATCTACTCCAGACTACCCCAGTGTGAGAGGTAGTGTGTGAATCACAGATATATTAGATTATGAAGAAACATAGTCCTCTTTTATTGTCATTTAGTAATGCATGTATTAACAAATGATACAGTATTTCCTCCGGTGTGATATCACAAAGCACAGGACAGACGAAGACGGAAAAACTGACAAAACCACATAATTATAACATATAGTTACAACAGTGCAACAATACCATAACTTGATGAAGAAGTCCGTGAGCACAGTAAAAGTCTCAAATGTCCCACATCTCACGCAGACGGGAGAAGGAAGAAAAACTCTCCCTGCCGTGCCGACCACAGTCCGACTCTGAGTCATCCGAAAACTTCGAGCTCTGATCAGCTCTCCAACACCGAGTACTGAGCGCCATCTCTGCCCGAACGATTCGACCTCCTTCTCGGTTGCCAAAAGCAGGCAAGGCCGGGGCTTTTGAGGCCTACCCTCTGAAAGATTCCCGACCATGCAGTAACGACAGCAGCGGACGAGCGTTTCAGAAATTTCTCCAGATGTTCCTCTGTACTTTCACGTCCATTCTCCATCAAATCAGAATTTCCATGGCCCCTATTTAACAGATATGATATCATTTTTCACCGGAGGGCTGCGCACGCTCAGGCGCACCACCATCTTCTATTCCCACCTATATTAATGGGCATCTCTGGAAGTATAGCTGAACTATCAGCCGCACACATTCTCTACTCTCCATGTAAGCTCTACATAGGCAGTACCAGAGATGAGGATCTAACCTGGTTTGCTTTGCCACTGTGGCACCAGAAGTTTTTGGTAGCAATGGATCAGGCAAGGCCACGTCCATCCATACATCCCAACAATTCTCTTTTTCAATCCTGGCTGCTTCTTGCTTCATCATTCAGATGCAAACGTTGAAAAGAGCTTTGCCTAACTTCTTACCTTCCAGTTTAGCTCCATTCAGTTTAGTATCTCTGTTAATGACCATGACCATGATTGAATTGCTAACCTTCTCTGTGGCTTCTTTCAACCCTTGCAATATATCTACTTGCAAAAGATTCGCTTTATTTGTCACATGCACATTGAAATAGTGAAAACAAAGTGGAATATGTCATTTGTGTCAAATCAAATTAGTGAGAATTGCCCTAGGCAGCCCACAAGTGTCGCTACACTTCTGCCAGCAACATAGCATGCCCACAACTAACGAACCCTGACAGTACACCTTTGGAATGTGGGAAGAAATTGGAACATCAGTAGGAAATCTACTCCATTATGGGGAGACATCTGAACCTGAAAATCAGCTAGTTTCCCTAACTGGCAAAGGGTACACACCTTCTTGGCAACCTCGACTTTCAGAAATAATAGACCATGACCACAGAATAGGAAAGAGTCAAACAGAATTACCAGCATTCCAAATAAAATGGACACCATGGTAGCTTAGCAGCTAGTGCAATGCTATTAGAGCTTGGGGCATTCTAGATTTCAGTGTTCAATTATGCCACTGTCTGTAAAGAGTTTATCCAGTCTCCCTGTGGACAGCATGTTAGAACCATAGAAACATAGAAAACCTACAGCACAATACAGACCCTTCACCCCACAAAGTTGTGCCGAACATGTCCTTACCTTAGAAATTACTAGGCTTACCTATAGCCCTCTATTTTTCTAAACTCCATGTACCTATCCAAAAGTCTCTTAAAGAACCTATCGTATCCGCCTCCACCACCATTGCCGGCAGCCCATTCCACGCACTCACCACTCTCCGGCTAAAACCTTACTCCTGACATCTCCTCTGCACCTACTCCCCAGTACCTTAAACCTGTATCCTCTTGTGGCAACCATTTCAGCCCTGGGAAAAAGCCTCTGACTATCCACACGATCAATACCTCTCATCATCTTATACACAGGTTTCCCCCGGGTGCCCAGGTTTTGGAGCTTTTTGATTAAACTAAGGGTATGATTGTGTTGAATGCTGAGCAGTGATCAATAAACAGCAGCCTGATTTAAGTATTAATATTGTCCAGGTGATCTACGGTTGAGTGGACAGCCAGTGAGATTGCATCTGCTGCAGACCTATTGTGGCGACTGGGAAATTGCAGTGGATCTAGGCAGGAATTGATTCTAGCCACGACCATCGTCTCAAAGCAGTTCATCACAGTAGATGTGAGTGCCACTGGATGATCATTATTGAGGCAGCCCCCCCAGCTCTTTCTGGGCACTGGTATGATTGTCATTCTTTCAAAGCAAGTGGGAACCTCTGACTGCAGCAGTGAGAGGTTGAAGCTGTTGGTTGGCACAGGTTTTCAGAGACCTACCAGGCTTACCATCTGAGCCTGACGGCTTGTCCACCCTCTTGTAAAATGTGATCACAGGGTCACCAGGTGTTGCCGGGATTCACATAGAAAGTAGTTTTATTCCCCCTTTCATAGCATGCATAAAATGTGTTGAGCTCATCTGGGAGTATTTGATGCAAATATTGGGGATTGTGATAAATAGCCCACTCACCTCTGTTCCTCTCTGTTTATTGTACCCTGTGACATCTTCCACCTCAAGACTAAATTCACTTTATTTTTTTCTGCTTGCTTTGGTTGGTGGACTCTGATGGATTGGGTCGTATATTGGGACTCTGATGGATTGATGGTCATATATTGGTTAGCACAACAATATATATGGAGCATTTATAAGATAAGGATTTAATTCCTGCTGCTGTTTGTAAAGTTTTGCATGTTTTCCCCATTTTCCACATTCTAAAGATGTAAGGTTAGGGTTGGTGAGACGCTGGCATGCTCTGTTGGCAGCAGGAGCCTGGTGGAACTTGCAGGCTGCTCAGCACAAATCCTTGCTGGCATGATTTGACACAAATGACACACTCCATAGTATGTTTCAATGTACATGTGGAAGACAAAGCATATCTTTTAAAACAGTTCTGTTATTAGAGGGCAGCAAAGCATTGGCAGATATGTTCCACGAGCTGCTGTATCGCAAACTGTATAGTTTTAGCACATATCAAACGTCCTCACACTACTTCAACATGTTTTTGACTGACCTCACTATTTTGTGCAGGAAACTAAAAAGGCGTGAACGTCAAATACAAAGAAGTGTGAATATTGATGTACAGGCATTTTGGAGCATGACTTGAAACTTAAAAATTTAGATGTGTGTAGTTCAGTACTAGAAAAGTGTCTTTCCTGAGCAGATTAATTTTTCTGTCAAGCGGATAAAGGTTGGAGGCAATAACCATGCAACTTGTGATGGTGAGCAAGAACACTTGAAAATACAAAGCAATCATATTATCATTTGAAAGTGGAGTTGGTTTATTATTTGTTGTGTAAAGCATTTCTTTGTATGCCAGCCATACACACGTACATTGAGGTAATATAAAGGGAAACCAAATGCAATATATAGTTTTAGAGTTACAGAGAAATTCGAGGTCAGGAGAAAACTAAAGAGCAGGAGCTCATGATGAGGAAGATTGGGAGACAAAAGAGTTCATCTTTTAGAATTTAAGAGGTCTGTTCTAGAGTCTGACAAGAGTGCAATTGAAGCTGTCCTGGAGCTTGATGGAACGTGCTCTCAAGCTTTTCTGTCTTCAGCTCAGCGGAGGGGCGGGGGGAGAAGAGAGGCTGATTCAGATGCGAGGGGCTCTTGATTACTTAGCTGTTATTCATTTATTTATTGAGATACAGCTTGGAATAGGCCTTTCTGGCCCTTCAAGTTTTGCTGCCCAGCAAACCCCTGATTTAATCGTAGTCTGATCATGGGATAATCTGTGGGCACATGGCCAAGTGGTTAAGGCATTCGACTAGCGACCTGAAGGTCGTGAGTTCGAGCCCCAGCCGAGGCAGCGTGTTGTGTCCTTGAGCAAGGCACGTAACCACACATTGCTCTGCAACAACACCAGTGCCAAACTTGTATTGGCCCTTGCCCTTCCCTTGGACAACATCGGTGTAGTGGAGAGGGGAGACTTGCAGCATGGGCAACTGCCGGACTTCCAGACAACCTTGCCCAGGCCTGCGTTCTGGAGAGTGAAGACTTTGCAGGCGCAGATCCATGGTCTCACAAGACTAACGGATGCCTTATATAATCACGGGATAATTCACAATGACCCATTAACCTACCAACCAGTATGTCCTCCACTATGGAGGGAAACTGAAGCACTCGGACGAAACCCACACAGTCAAAGGGAAAACATACAAACTCTTTACAGGCAGCAGTCGGAATAGGTCTCAGGTCATTGGTGCTGCAAAGCATTGTGCTACCATACCGTACCATTTCCTGGGGTATCAGGTAGCGTAGACTGAGTCAGTGGAGAAGTGGCTGATTTGCCTGGTGGATTGGGCTCTGCTGACATCTCTTTGCAATCTCCTGGGGTCTTGGGCAGAGCATTTGCCGTGATACATCTGGATGAAATGCTTTCTACGGTGCACTTATTTGTAAAAAGTGGTGAGAATCTGGAGTTTGGGGTCAGACGGACAGCAAATTCTCACTAACCCCCTTATACTGTATACCATTAACTGCCAAACAGGAGATAATCTGCAGATGCAGGAAATCCAAAGCAATACACACAAAATGCAACAGGAACTCAACAGGTCAGGCAGCATCTATGGAAAAGAGTAAACAATGTTTCACGCTGAGACCCTTCATCAGGATCATTAACTGAAATGCGTCAAGTGAAACAAGTAGGTTTCAGAATTAAATGTAGATTTCTCCCGTCCAGTAAAAAAAAAAGTTGCCTGGACACGATGGACCTGATAGTACTGGAAACAACTTGCTACTTGAACATACAGGCCACAGTGACCCTCTCCCAAGCACCTGGCTTAGAGATTTTTATAACCCTCCAGCTCAGAGTTCTCTGATTATAAGGCCCCAACCCTAGAATTTAAACAACTTTTTGATGACACAGAACTTGGAGGTGCAGTGACCTACGTGAAGGATTATACCCGACTTGAAGAAGACAGGTAAGTGGATGGAATGTGCGGATAGGTGGCATATGACATTAGATGCTGAAGTATTACATGTTGATACAACAAAGAAGCAACACATTCTATTAGATACAGTTCTAATAGAGGTAGAAAAACAAGGAGGTTTAGGCTTAAATGAGCATGGCTTATGGAACCAGCTGCACTTGGGAAGCATCCCATGAGACAAAGTAGGCTCTGAGAAATGACTAAGCCTCAGGTACCATCTGCCGAGACTCTAACCCATGAATTCTCTGACGTCTCCCAGTTCACAAAGGGTTTTTAACTGCATTAAATGGCCTCTGATAAGACAGTACTTACTCCACAACAGCAACATTAGATTCTGCATTCTGCTTCCTTTTTACTACTTCTAAGCAATTATGTATAGCATAATCTGTCTGGGTGGCATGCAAAACAAAATCTTTCCACTATACTATATTGCATGTGACTGTCAGGAAATGTAGAGGAGTCTTGACCCAAATGCAAAGTAGCAGAGATGATTCAGTCGTAAACAGTGTTTTACTAATAAACTGCAGAATAACAAGCCACAAGGGGCCACAGGATAAGAGAGAATAGATACTTATCACGACAAGGCAACAAGGTAACTAAAGGCTCGGAGCGACTGGTTGAGGCCAGCTGGTTCGTGTGAGTTTCTGGTTTAGGATTGCGCCAGTGAAACTCAGCGACTTCTGGCTGGTGGCTAATGAATCAAAGAAAACAACTACATACTATGTTCATCACACTTTTTCTGGCAAATGATCACAGCAAGTAATAGTCTGGTGCATCGAGATGCAGCTCCTTAGAGACTGCGTTAGGGAACTGGAACTGCAGCTCGATGACCTTTGGCTTGTTAGGGAGAGTGAAGCAGTGATGGACAGGAGCTACAAGGAGGTAGTCACCCCAAGGCTACAGGAGACAGATAAATGGGTGGCTGTCAGGAGAGGGAAGGGGCACGTCAGGTAGTGTAGAGCAGCCCTGTGGCCACCCCCTTCAACAATAAATACTCCATTTTCAGTACAGTTAGGGGGGACAACCTACCTGGAGGAAGCAACAGCGGCCGCACCTCTGGCCCGTGTGGCTCAGAAGGGTCGGGAACTGAAGAGGAAGACAGCAGTAACAGGGGACTCTATAGTTGGGGGACAGATATGCGATTCTGTAGACACAAAAAGGAAACACAGGTGGTATATTGCCTCCCAGGTGCCAGGGTCTAAGATGTTTTTGGATGCATCCACAATATCCTGAAAAGGGAGAGGGAGCACCCGGAAGTCGTGGTGCTTATTGGCACCAACAACATAGAAAGTAAAAGCGAGGAGATCCTAGGAAAAGAATACAGGGAGTTAGGAAGGAAGCTGAGAAGCAGGACCTCAAGGGTAGTAATCTCCGGATTACTGCCTGTGCCATGCAACAGTTAGGATAGGAATAGAATGAGTTGGCAGATAAATGCATGGCTGAAGAATTGAAGCAGGGGGCATGGATTCAGATTTCTCGATAATTGGGCACTCTTCTGGGGCAGGTGGGACCTGTACAAAATGGACTTGCACTTGAATCCAAGGGGGACCAATATTATTGCGAGTAGATTCACTAGAGCTGTTGTTAGTGGTTTAAACTAATATGGCGGAGGGATGGGAACCAGTGTGATAGACTTGAGCATGATCCAGCTGGTTTACAAGTAAATGAAGGATGTAACATAAATGTAAGCAAGGACAAGCCAATGACTTGGGTACAAACACAGACAGAACAAAGAGCTAAATTGCACCACAGAGACAAAATTCAAAAGGGCAAAGAATGCAGGACGGAAGGTGCTGTATTTAAATGCGCGTAGAATTTGGAGTAAGGTGGATGAACTTGTGGTGCAATTAGAGATTCTTTGGTATGATATTGTGGGCATCACTGAGTCACGGCTGAAAGGAGGCCATAGTTGGGAGCTTAACATCAAACAATATACTTTGTATCGAAAGGACAGGCAGAAAGGCATAGGCGGTGGTGTGGCTCTGTTGGTAAGAGATTGAATTACATCTTTAGAAAGAGGTGACTTAGGGTCAGAGAATGTTGAGTCTTTGTGGGTGGAGTTAAGAAATTGCAAGGGTGAATAAACCATTATGGGAATCATAAAGAGGCCTCCAAACAGTAGCCAGGCTGTGGAGTTAAGATTGCAAAGAGAGCTGGAAAAGCATGTAATAAGGGTAATGACACTATTGTAATGGGGGACTTCAATATATGAGGGGATTTGGAAAATCAGGTTGATGTCGGATCACAAGAGAGGGACTTTGTTGAATGCCTATGAGATGGCTTTTTATATCAGCTTGTGCTTGAGCCTACTCAGGGAAAGGCTATCTTAAATTGGGTGTTGTGCAATAACCCAGATCTTATTAGGAAGCTTAATGTAAAGGAACCTTAGGAGTCAGTGATCATAATATGATTGAATTCATACTGAAATTTGAGAGGGAGAAGCATAAGTCAGATGTATCAGTATCACAGTGGGATAAAGGGAATTACAGAGGCATGAGAAAGGAGCTTGTCCAGGTGGATTGGAGGAGGATACTGGCAGGGATGATGGCAGATCAACGATGGCTGAAGTTTCTGGAAATAATTCACAAGGCACGGGATAGATATATCCCACAGAGGAAGAAGTTCCCAAATGGCAGGAGTAGGCAACTGTGCCTGACTAGGTAAGTTAAGGATTGCATAAAAGCCAAGCAAAGGGTATATAAGGTAGCAAAAGTGAGTGGAAGTTTCATGATGGGGAAGCTTTTAAAACACAACAAAAGCCAACTAAAAAGCTATAAGAAGATAAGAAGGGAAAAGATGAAATATAAAGGCAGACTGGACAATAATACATAGTAGGATATTAAAAGTTTTTCAGTTATATAAAGAGTAAAAGGGAGGTGAGAGTTGATATTGGACCACTGGAAAATGATGCTGGTGAGGTACTAATGGGGGAACAAACAGATGGCAGATGAACTTAATGGGTACTTTGCATCTACCTTCATTGTAGAAGACACTAGCATGTGCCAGAGGTCTGGGAGTGTCGGGGAGCATGAGTGAGTGCCATTGCTATTACTAAGGAAAAAGTACTGGCCAAACTCAAAGGTCTTAAGGTGGATACATCACCTGGGCCAGATGGACTACATCCCAGAGTCCTGAGAGAGGTTGCTGAAGAGATGACAGATGCATTTGTCATAATCTCTCAAGATTTACTTGATTTTGGCATGGTCCCAGAGGACTGAATGCGTCCAAAAGTCACTTCCATCTTTAACAATGAAGGAAGGTAAAAAAAAAAGGAAATTATAGGCCAGTTAGTCGAACCTCAATGGTTGGGAAAGTGTTGGAGTCTATTATTAAGGATGTGGTTTCAAGGTACTTGGAGACTCTTGATTAAGTAAGTCAAAGTCAGCATGGTTTCTGTAAAGGGAGATCTTGCCTGACAAATCTGTTAGAGTTCTTCGAAGACATAGCAAGCAGGGTGGACAAAGGAGAGGAAGAGGATGTCACTTACTTGGATTTTCAGATGGGGTTTGATAAGGTCCCACACATGAGGCTACTTTACAAGATAAAATCCTATGGTGTTACAGGAAAGATACTGGCATGGATAGTAGAATGGCTGACAGGCAGGAGGCAGTAAACTAGGTTGAGTGAACTCGGCCTTTTCTCCTTGGAGTGACGGAGGATGAAAGGTGACCTGATAGAGGTGTATAAGATGATGAGAGGCATTGATCATGTGGATAGTCAGAGGATTTTTCCCAGGGCTGAAATGGTTGCTGCAAGAGGACACAGGTTTAAGGTGCTAGGGAGCAGGGACAGAGGAGATGTCAGCGGTAGGTTTTTATGCAGAGAGTGGTGAGTGTGTTGAATGGGCTGCTGGCAATGGTGGTGGAGGTGGATACGATAGGGTCTTTAAAGAGACTTTTGGATAGGTACATGGAGCTTAGTAAAATAGAGGGCTATACGTAAGCCTAGTAATTTCTAAGGTAGGGACATAATCAGCACAACCTTGTGGGTTGAAGGGCCTGTATTGTGCTGTAGGTTTTCTATGTTTCTATGTAAGTGCCTTTTCTGATTGGCTGCTGGTGACTAGTGGTGTTCCTCAGGGGTCAGTTTTGGGACTGCTGCTTTTCATATTGTTTTTCAGTGATTTAGATAATGGCGTTGATGGCTTTGTGGCAAAGTTTGCAGATGGTATGAAGATAGGTGGATGGGTAGATAGTGCTGAGGAAGCAATGCAATTGCAGTAGGACTTAGACAAATTAGAAGTACAGTAAAGTGGTAGATGGAATACGGTGTTGGGAAATGTCTAATAATGCATATTGGTAAAAGGAGCAATAGTACAGACTATTATCTAAATGGGGAGAAGGTTCAAACATCAGTGGTGCTGAGGGACTTAGGAGTCCTTGTACAAGACTCTCAGAAGGTTAATTTACAGGTTGGATTTGTAGTAAAGAAGGCAATGGAATGCTGGCATTTATTTCTAGGGGAATAGAATATAAAAGCAAGAAGATAATGCTGAGAGTTTATAAGGCACTAATCAGGCTGCACTTGTAATATTGTCAACAGTTCTGGGCCCCATATCTCAGAAAGGATGCGTTGTCATTGGAGAGAGTGTGGAGGAGGTTGACGAGGATGATTCCAGGAATGAAGAGGTTAACATATGAGGAGCATTTGGCAGCTTTGGGCCTGTGCTGACTGGAATTTAGAAGAATGTGGGGAGAATCTCATTGAAACCTACGGAATGTTGAAAGGACTAGATTGGGTGGATATGAAGAGGATGTTTCCTATGGTGGGTGTACCTTGGACTAGAGGGCACAGCCTAAAAATTGAGGGGTGACCCTTTAGAACAGAGGCAAGCGAGAACATTTTCGTCAGAGAGTTGTAGATCTGTGGATTGCTCTGCCATAGGCTGTGGTGGAGGCCAAGTTCATGCGTACATATAAGGTGGAAGTCGATTGTTTCCTGATTGGTCAGAGCATCAAAGAATATAGTGAGAGGGCAGGTATATAGGGTTGAGTGGGTTCCAGGATCAGCCATGAGCAGACTCGATGGGCTGAATGGCCCAAATTGGCTCCTATGTCTTATGGTCTTATAAGCTGCAACTTCCCTTTATACTTGAAGGAAATTCGATGAGGCAGAACCGAGGCCAGGTGAGATGGCGGGGCTGTCACTGAGAGCAAGGAAGACTCGCGGTAGGATCATATTAAGCATCTTGCCGAAGGCTGAATGTAGCAGTAGGGTGCAGGCACCAGGGAGGATTGAGGTAACTGAACTCGCTGTTTGGATGGAGATTCATGAGCCATGCTGAATTGGAGAAGTCAGCTGCAGGCTAAATCGAGATGGCTAGGTAGTGGCCCCGGAGTGTGTTAAGGCAATTGAACCTGATGTTGGACTTTGATTTAGGTGCTGGGTCAGATTGAAAAGGTGAGAGTTTACGGGCCCGAGGCAAGGGCTGAGGTGGTTCAGATCACTGCTCCACAACTTGGCTCTGTGCTGAATTTTAAGACTCTATTTGCGGACTTAAGTTCAGAATACTATTTGCAAACGGTTATTTTTTTGCATGATATGTTCTTTTCTCTGCACATTGGGTGTTTGACAGTCTTCTTTATTTGTATGGGTTCTTCTGTTTTTCATGGGTTCCCTTTTATGGTCATAATGTGTTTTTTTCTCTGCACATTGGTGTTCAATGGTCTTCTTTTGTTGTAAGGGTTCTTTTGGGTTTCTTTGTTTCATGGCTGTCTGTTAGGAGACGAATCTCAAGGTTGTATACTCTACATACTTTGATAATAAATGTACTTTGAACTTTGATGATTGAGCGAGGATTCTGGATGAGAGCTGGGTTTAAATAGGCCGCAGGTGACGAGTCAGCAACAAGTGGCTGGTGACTTCTGTTAGCTGGGTGGAGACTGGGAGGTGCCTACCTGTGCATACCTAACTGGACACCTCTGCCCCCTTCCATTCCTACGGCCGGTACCTGATGGCCCAGTGCAAGCTGGATATCTCCGGTGGAACTTTACGTTGAACGATAAATTCAAGTTGAAGCTGGATGGCACCCAAATCCTTTCCTCTGGGCCGTACTCTGCTCTGTCGACTCAGTATTGCACAATGATATGAATCCACCAACTGGTGATCCCTGGACACTGGACCACCTTCCACCATCTTGGTTCGAGAGGTGCAGGTTCAGGTGGAATCGGTCCATGGCCAATGGGCTTGAGGCAGGAGACGTGGAAGATAGGTTTGATTCTGAGGGATCATTCAGCTAGCGACAGTAAATGACTGGATTCATGTGATGGGTGATCTTGAAGGGACTGATGAACTAGGATGAGAGCTTGCAAGAGTCGATGCACAGGGGCATATCTCATGGCAACAGCTAGACACGATCCCCAGGCTGGAGTAGTTGGACTGGGTGCCAATGGAAGTTGGCCTGGTGGCAATATATGTGGTTGGCAACTGGGATAGCCCTCAATTGCTTCTTCCAAGAGGTCTGGCATCGGTGAACCAGGTTCCTGGTGAATGGGACTTCCAATATTGACTCCTCAGTGTGGAAAAACAGGGGTTGGCAGCCATGAAGCACTTCAGAGGGTGGCACACTGAAGGCTGAGGAGATGTGTGGATTGTGGGACAGCTCAGGCCAGAGAAGATACTGCTTCCATGTGGAAGGGTTAGTTAGAGGCAGCGAAGCACTGAACATATTTCTTCACTTGCTGAATTGCTCTTTCTACAGATAATAGCCACAGGACAAACTCACTGAGGTGCGTAGGAATAAGCAGAAGGCATACCAGAATTGGGAGGCAAATAGCGGCCACCGGTCTTACACAACATCCCAGGAGATAAACTACATGTTAACGAACCAGGTCCACCAAATTAGTGGTTAATGGATGTTGTGGTTTGCAATGGAATGGGCTATTTTGGAGAAATATCCACAGTGTCATGGTCACTATAGCCCCATCAGAAGATCATACCATAATTAAATCCATGGTGACGTGGGATCACAGTTGTCGAGGGACCTGCAGGGATGACAAGCCAGAGGGGCACTGGTTGGTGAAATTGGACTGGGTACATTGAGGGTAGGCAGGGATGAACTGATCTACATCTGTGATCATGGTAGGCCACCTAACCAACATTGCAGAAAATCCAGGGTGCAACGTGCCCCTGGATGGCCAGAGACTAGTGAGGAGTGAGCCCATTGGACTACTTCAGAGCGCACAGCCACCGACACGTACATGTGGTCGTCAGGTGTGTTGGCTGGAGCAGGCTAATGCTCTAGGGTCTGGAGGATCTGGTTCTCCACAGCTCGGACGATCGGGACAAGGATCTGTGATTGTAAATGATGGGCTGAGGGCCCAACTCTGTTTCAGCTGGGTTGACTTGTCATGATGGGCAAACACATTTGTGTTTTTGAAGCCATGTTGGTAGGAGATGAAGTTGAGTTGTGCAAAGAAGAGGGCCCAGCGAGCCCGATATGGGTTGAGTTGGTGAGTTTGTTGAATGGATATGAGGTTCCAGTGGTCAGTCTAGATCAGGATGGGCTCAATGTTTCCCATCAGCCAATGTCTCCATTTCTCCAAGGCCCATTTGATAGTAAGTAGCTCCCTGCCTCTTACTCCACAACAGTGGTCTGTAGAGTTGAGCTTGCATGAGAAGTTTGGTTCTTGGTGGACGAGGATAGCTCTGGAGCCCATGACAGATGCATCCATCTCTCCCACAAAAGGTCCAGAGGGGTTCAAATGGTGAAAAATCAGGGCAGTGCAGAAATGTCTCTTGAGCTTCTCGAAAGCATGGTGCACAGCAACAGACACAGCTTATCCACGAGGTAGGTGACTCGGTGAGAAGACAGGCAATTCGACTGTAGTTCCTGATGAAGTGGTGGTAGAAGTTGGGGGAAGGCCAGGAAGCGCTGTACATCAGCTGCTTGAGGGAGTGCAGGCAAGGCCATTCAACGACGGTCCTCAGTTTCTTTAGGTTCATGGCTATGTCTTGGAGTGAAAGGATGTAAACCAGGAAGAAAATGTTGGGATTTCCTCACTTGTAGACCCCCTTCAATTCAGACTGGCAAAAAAACACCTCCTTCACAATCTCCATCAGCACAGATGCACCACAGGGTTCTGTTCTTAGCTTCCTGATCTACTCGCTTTATACCCATGCCTATGTGGCTAAGCACAGGTCTAACACCATATTCAAGTTTGCTGATGACACCACCGTTGTAGGCCGTATCAAAGGTGGTGATCAATCAACATACAGGAGGGAGATTGAAACTTTGGCTGAGTGGTGTCATAACAACAACCTCTTACTCAATGTCAGCAAGACCAAGGAACAGATTGCAAACTTCAGGAGAGGGAAATCTGAGGTCCTTGAGCCAGTCTTCATCAGAGGATCAGAGGTGGAGAGGGTCAGTTCCTTGGTGTTATCATCTCAAAGAATCTATCCCGGACTCATCACATAAATGCCATTGCAAAGGAAGCAAAAAAGGGCCTCTACTTCCTTTGGCGTCTACGAAGATTCAGCATGACATCAAAAACTTTAATAATAATAATAAATACTTTATTGATGCTGAGTGGGAAATTCTTTCGCAGCAACATTTTAAAAAAACACAGTTAACAGTGTGGAGTCTTAGCTAATAATAAAGTACTGAATAAGAATAGACATAATAATAATTTACAAACTTCTATAGATATATATTGACTGGCTGCATCACTGCCTGGTATAGAAACACCACTGCCTTCGAATGGGAAATAATACAAAGGTAGGGGATTCGGCCCAGTACATCAAAGCTAAAGCCCTCCCAACCACTGAGCACATCTACTTGAAACACTGTCATAGGAAAACAGCATCCATCATCAAAGATCCTCATCACCTAGGAAATGCTCTTTTTCTCCATGCTACCATCATGTAGAAAATACAAAAGCCTCAGGACTTACACCACCAGGTTCAAGAACAGTTACTACCCTTAACCATCAGGTTCTTGAATAAAAGGTGATAACTAAACTCATCTTTTCAGATGTTCCAACAGCAAATTATCTCACTTTAAGGACTCTTTATCTTGTTATTTCAAGCTCTGGTTATTTTTTGCTATTTATATTTGGATTTGCACAGTTTGTTGTCTTCTACGCTCTATTTGAGCTTTCTTTGATCCTGCTATAGTTACTTTTCTGTAGATTTGCAGGATATTCCTGGAGGAAAAATAACCTCAGATTTATATGTGGTGACATATATATGCTCTGATTAAAAAAAATTACTTTGAACTTTGTGGAACTGGCATTTTTCTAACTTGCAGTGCAGTTGGTTTTTGAGGTCATGCTGAATGACTGACGACATGACAGATGAGATACTGGTGTTCCTTAGAGAAGATGAGGATGTTGTCGAGGTAGACAAACACATACCTGTGAGGCTTTTTTCAGAGGATCTCTCTGATAAAGACTTAGAAAACAGCTGGACTGTTAATGTCCAGTGGAGTCACTGGGTATTCGTAATGGCCAGTGGAGTCACTGGGTATTCGTAATGGCCAGTGGAGTCACTGGGTATTTGTAATGTCCAGTGGAGTCACTGGGTATTCGTAATGGCCAGTGGAGTCACTGGGTATTCGTAATGGCCAGTGGAGTCACTGGGTATTCGTAATGGCCAGTGGGCTTTATGAACACCATCTTCCACTCATCCCGCCAGCAGATCTGGTTTACGGAAGATCTGGGCCCCACAGATCTTGAATGTGCTATCTGTCAAAGAGAGAGAGCAATAGTGCTAAATGGTAATATTTTTGAGTCCACAGTAGTTAATGTAGTGATGAAGATCCCCATCCCCAATTTAATGTGGATAAATGTGAAGTTATCCACTTTGGTGGCAAAAACAGGAAAACAGATTATTATCTGAATGGTGGCCGATTAGGAAAAGGGGAGGTGCAACGAGACCTGGGTGTCATTATACACCAGTCATTGAAAGTGGGCATGCAGGTACAGCAGGCGGTGAAAAAGGCGAATGGTATGCTGGCATTTATAGCGAGAGGATTCGAGTACAGGAGCAGGGAGGTACTACTGCAGTTGTACAAGGCCTTGGTGAGACCATACCTGGAGTATTGTGTGCAGTTTTGGTCCCCTAATCTGAGGAAAGACATCTTTGCCATAGAGGGAGTACAAAGAAGGTTCACCAGATTGATTCCTGGGATGGCAGGACTTTCATATGAAGAAAGACTGGATGAACTGGGCTTGTACTCGTTGGAATTTAGAAGATTGAGGGGGGATCTGATTGAAACGTATAAGATCCTAAAGGGATTGGACAGGCTAGATGCAGGAAGATTGTTCCCGATGTTGGGGAAGTCCAGAACGAGGGGCCACAGTTTGAGGATAGAGGGGAAGCCTTTTAGGACCGAGATTAGGAAAAACTTCTTCACACAGAGAGTGGTGAATCTGTGGAATTCTCTGCCACAGGAAACAGTTGAGACCAGTTCATTGGCTATATTTAAGAGCGAGTTAGATATGGCCCTTGTGGCTACGGGGGTCAGGGGGTATGGAGGGAAGGCTGGGGCGGGGTTCTGAGTTGGAGGATCAGCCATGATCATAATAAATGGCGGTGCAGGCTCGAAGGGCCGAATGGCCTACTCCTGCACCTATTTTCTATGTTTCTATGTTTCTATTTTTCTTTTTGACAAAGAAGAATTATTCACTGGCTGGGCACTGGGGCGTCGAATAAGCTGTGCTGTAGCACTTCAGCAATGTAGTCATTCATGGCTTGGGTCTCAGGAGCAAAGAGGGAGAACAGAATACCTCGGAGAGGAGTGGTGCCCCAGGAGGAGGCAGATCATGTAGTTGTGTGCTCTGTGAGGCACCACGTTGCTGGCTTCCCTTTTACTGAAGGCGATGTCTAAGTCTTGGTATTCCTTGTGGGAGTCTGGTGAGGTTGTGGATTTCCTCCACAAATTTATGGGTTGAAATCAACTGAGGTTGCAGTCAGGTGGGTACCCAACTCAGCAGTGAACCAGCTGGCTAGGTGAAGTAAGGATCGTGAGTGGAGAACTGGGGTAGCCCGAGGTGAGAGGAGTGTTGGGTGAGTCAATCAGGAGGAACTGGATGGACTAGCGGTGTTTTCCGATGCTCATGTGAATAGGCCATGTGCATGCTCTGACCATCACAGACTCCAAATGATATCTGTCAATAGCCGTGATGCAGAAGGGGTGAGAGATAGACTCTGTAGGGAGTCCAAACTGCACACACACAGTCTGATCCATAAGTTACACACTTGAACTTCTGGCATATTGCCAGTGTCTTCCATGGCAAAGACTGATGCAAAATATTTATTTAGTTCATCCACCATTTCCTTGTCCCCCATTACTACCTCTCCAGCATCATTTTTCAGCAGTCTAATATTTACTCTTACCTCCCTTTTGCTCTTTATATACTGCATCTGAAAAAAACATGTGGTATTCTCCTTCAGGAGGAATTCTGCAGATGCTGGAAATTCAAGCAACACTCATAAAAGTTGCTGGTGAAGGCAGCAGGCCAGGCAGCATCTCTAGGAAGAGGTACAGTCGACGTTTCGGGCCAAGACCCTTCGTCAGGACTAACTGAAAGAAGAGCTAGTAAGAGATTACTGTTCCTATTACTGTTACTATTCCTGCCTCTCTTCCACGCTAGAACATCATCAGCACATAACAATTTGGAAATATCTGAACCAACATGGAGAACAAGGATTGTGGATGTGAGCCAGGTTTAAATGGGCTGCTGGTGATGATTTGAAAATGAGTGGCCTGTGACTCCAATTAGCTGGGTGGAGTCTGAGAGGTGCCTGCTTCTGCAGGCCTGACAATGATAAAGTAAAACAATAAACAACTGAGAACTGTTGAAACGTGTAAATAATTTTAGAAATAAAATTGTATAATGAACATAAGAACATAAGTTATATAAATATTTTAAATTCTCTAAAAAACATAAGAAATAGCCAGAATAGAACATTCAACCCCTTTCTGGCTGCCTCAGTGATCAATATTGATTTTTTTTACCTTTCTACTAACCCCATTATCCTTGATTTCCTTAGTGTCTAAAAATCTATGAGCCACTGTCATGAATGTACCCTGTCAATGAGCCTTTACTGCCCTCTCTGATAGAAAATTCCAATGATTCACTACTCTCTGAGGGGAAAAAAATCTTCTCATCTCAATCCTGGATGACCAACTCTTCATTTTTAGACAGTGAGCCCTAGTTCTCAGCAGTCCTGCCAGGGGAAACATCAATATCTGCCCAGTCATGCCCCAAAGGAATGTTGAACATTTCAATGAGATCTCCTTCAATTCATTTAAGCCCTGTAGAGCATACTTAATCCCTCCACGTAGGAGAATCTCCACATCCTAAAAATCAATCTGATGAACCTTTGCTGCACTCCCTCCACTGCAAATACAGTACATGCTTCCTTTTATAGGCAGGCCAGAACTTGTACTATTCCAGTTGCAATCTCACCGGGGTCTTGTGCAGTTGAAATAAAATTGAATTCCATCTTCATCCAACATGTCCTCTTCTATTCACTTAATATATCTATATTTTCTTGAATCTTCTCTGCAGCTTTTCACATCGTGGAAACCCAGCCTGCCCTCCACAGACTCTCTCTACACTTCCCACAGCCTTGGTAAAACTCCCGATATAAACAATAACCCCCGACCATCCTGGATGTCCTTTCATCTCCCACCACCACCCTTCCCACTTTCAATAGGCAGCAGATACACAAACCTGAAGGCATGAACCAACAGGTTCAAGCATAGCTTTTATCCCACTGCTATGAAGGACTAAGTGACCCCCGGTATGATAAGATGGATTCTTGCCCTCACATTCCACCCGGTTATGGCCTTGCATCTTATTGTCTGCTTGTACTACACTTTCTCTGTAGCTGTAATACTTTATTCTGTATTTTGTTATTAGACCATAAGACAATGTGCAGAATTAGGCTATTCTGCCCATCGATCATAGCTGATTTATTTTTCCCACTCAACACCGTTCTCCTACCTTCTCCTTGTCTCATTTTGGCCATAAGACGATAAGACATAGGGGCAGAATTAGGCCATCTGGCCCATTGAGTCTGCTCCTCCGTTCAATCATGGCCGATCCTTTTTTTTTCTACCTTCCCCTCAAACCCAGTTCCCAGCCTTCTTCCCGTAACCTTTGATGCCATGTCCAATCAAGAATCTATCAATCTTTGCCTTAAATACGCCCAACGACCTAGCCTCCACAGCTGCATCTGGCAACAATTTCCACAAATTCACCACCCTTTGGCTAAAGAAATTTCTTGGCATCTCTGTTTTGAAAGGGCGCCTCTCTATCCTGAGGCTGTGCCCTCTTGTCCTACACTCTCCACCATGGGAAACATCCTTTCCACATCTACCCTCTCTAGGCCTTTCAACATCCGAAAGATTTCAGTGAGCTCTCCCCTCATCCTTCTAAATTCCAGAAAGTACAGTCCTAGAGCCATCAAATGTTCCTTGTATGACACCCTTTCATTCCTGGAATCATCCTTGTGAACCTCCTCTGGACCCTCTCCAATGCCAGCACATCTTTTCTAAGATGAGGAGCCCAAAACTGTTCACAATACTCATAATGAGGCCTCACCAGTGCCTTATAAAGCCTAAGCATCACATCTTTGCTCGTATATTCTAGACCTTGAAATGAATGCTATCAAGGTATTTGCCTTCCTTACCACCGACACAACCTGGAAGGCTCCCAAGTCCCTCTGCATCTCAGGTTCCTGGATTTTCTCCCTGTTTAGAAAATAGTCCGCACATTTATTTCTACTACCAAAGTGCATGACCAAGCATTTTCCAAAATTATATTTCATTTGCCACTTCCTTGCCCATTCTCCTAATCTATCCAAGTCCTTCTGCATCCTACCTGCTTCCTCAACACTACCTGCTCCTCCACCAATCTTTGTATCATCTGCAAACTTGGCAACAAAGCCTTTTATTCTATCATCTAAATCATTTATATACAACATGAAAAGAAGTTGTCCCAACGCCGACCTCTGCGGAACACCACTAGTCACTGGCAACCAACCAGAAAAGGATCCTTTTATTCACACTTGCTGACTTCTTCCAATCAGCCAATGTTCTAACCGTGTTAGTAACTTTCCTGTAATACCATGGGCTCTTAACTTGGTAAGCAGCTTCACATGTGGCACCTTGTCAAAGGCCTTCTGAAAGTCCAAATATACAACATCCACTGCATCCCCTTTATCTACCCTACTATTTGATGCCCTTACTGATCAAGGACCTATCAATCTCTGCTTTCAATGTACCTAATGAGTGTATTTTCCTTACTGCAGTTTTCAGACTTAGGATATTGTTCCCTGCTTTATCGCTCACTTCTTTTTTAAATACTTACTTACTTAATGCCCCATACGCTGTTGGCATTTAGAGGAACAATGAAGGTCCTCCATCTCTGTCTGTCATTCATTATGCCAGCAGTGTCCTCTCAGTTTTCAGTACTGTCAGACTTGCAAGTTCTGGGTGGAGACTCAAGAATACCATCACACACAGATGTAGAAAAATTCTTCATTGTTGTTTTTGTAACAGTTTTGTTTGACCATTCAGGGTTGTTAGTCTGGAACTTAACCCCCGAACCTGGAGGACCAGTGGACCACTCTTAAACTACCTACTACCCTTTGACCTGTTAGGCATGGGTGACGCTACCGAGAGGCAAAGCATAAAGCCCTGGCAAAGCTCTTTGGGTCATTGAGGTACACAAGCCTCTAAACCATGGCAGGGCTGTAGTTCTCTTGGAGGTCTTTCTTAAATATCCGACATTCATCCTACACTCAGTGGCCACATTATTAGATACAGAGGTAGCTAATTAAGTGGCCTCTGAAAGTACTTCTGTCTGTTTGCAGTTTACTGCTGCTGTAGCCCATCCACCAAGGTTAAATGTGTTGTGCATTCATTGATGCTCTTCTACACATCACTGTGGTAATCCATTATTAATTTGATTTGCCTTTGCCTTCCTGTCAGATTGAACCAGTCTGACCATTTTTCTCTGACCTCTCTCATTAACAAGGCCTTTTTGCCCACAGAACTTCCACTCACTGGATTTTTTTTGTTTCTTCGCACCATTCTCGATAAACTCAGAAGACTGTTGTGCATGAAAATCCCAGGAGATCAGCAGTTCCTGAGATACTCCAACCACCCTGACTGACACGAACAATCAGTCCACAGACAAAGTCACTTAGATCACATTTCTGATGTTTGGTCTGAACAACTGAACCTCTTAACCATGTCTGCATGCTGCTATGCATTGAGTTGCTACCATATGATTGGCTGATTAGAATTTAAATTAATGAGCATGTGTACAGGTGAACCTAATAAAGTGAGCATTGAGTGTACGTTATACATTATATTTACTATTTGGAAATTCCAATGAATGTTTTCGGCCTCCTGCTGTTTATTAATCTCACCAAAGCTTGTCCTATTCATTAATCAATCAATCTGCTGGAAGAACTCAGCGGGTTGAGCAGATCCTTTGGGGTAAATTAATTATCAACGTAAAGTTTCTTCCTATCTTACTATCTTTATACCATCCTTTACTATTATGGTTAATTCCATTTTGCCCATTTTTTCCAATTGTTATGTATCCTGGAATGTTTAATTTCCAACCTGGGTCATTATTTATCACGTCTCTGTAATGGAAATGAGATCAAACCCACATAATAGTCGTGCCGTTAATTGATCTCTCTTGTGATATGTTTTCAGATCAACATCCTTCTCTTTTGTTCTTCTGTTACAAACAACATTTTAGCAAAAATAATTGATAGTAAGTGGGGTGTATTATAAATGTTTATTGATAATCATCAGAAACAAATGTGACCAATGAGGAGAATTGCTAATTAGGCTCTTGGTAACAAACCAAGAATCTGCCAGCTTAAAACGGATCATAAAACCTTTATGACCTGAAGGATAACTTTTAATGCCATAGCCTCTGGCGACGAGTCCTGACTGACATCTGTCCTCTTCTACGCTTGTGTTGGACAGCTCGTAACTGTGTGACAACCAACAAAACATTGCCAATCATTGGCTTGCTTCAAATCGTATGTTTTCTTTACTTTATCTGTCTTCATTTTTGTATACCGAAGCTCACAGTAGATCATCTGTTTGGGACACGCGTATGTGCACTTTCAATTTAAGCCTTTCGTTAATTGATCTTGATGCAAATGCAGGAAAACTCATGAAACTTTCCACTGTATCACTGTATCATCCACTTTACTTCCATTAGCCTATTTAGTTATGTTTTGTGAGAACAATGGCTGTTTTATTTGTATGTTCCTTACAGCTTCTGATGTTTTTAACCCATTTCATTAGCCTTCTTCCTTTAGATACTTGTTTAATCAGGGCCTGAAGAGATATGGGGAGAAGGGAGGAGATCGGGACTGAGAGGAAAATTGGATCAGCCATGATGAAATGGCGGAGCAGACTCAATGTGCCAAAAGGCCTAATTCTGCTCCTATACCTTATGGTCTTTTCTTTCCAAGTTGTTGAATTTCTCCACATCAGAAACTCACACTGCCACGATTTAATTTTATACACTATTCACCCGCCTGATATTTGTTTTGCTTTGATACTGGAAATGATCTGAATCCCAATGGAACAGATTCACTTTTCTCTGGTTATGGTGAAGAAATGCCCCATGAATGGACACGCATTTTTCCACACTGAAATTTGAGTAACACATTTATTCCTCTGATCACTTTGCACTGCAAAAGATGTAGCATCTTTTGTTCCAATTGTGTACTTTCTTGTATAATCTTGTATACTTATGCCTTTCTTGTGAATGTTGTCTCTCTAATGTTATGTACTTCTGATGCTGCGACAAGATTTTCACCTGTGCATACAAAGTCCAAAGTTCAAAGTAAATTTACTATCAAAATATGTATACCATAGTGACCTTGAGATTCATTTTATTGCAGGTACCCACAGAAATTAGATTAGATTAGATTATGAGGACATGCAGTCCTCTTTTATTGTCATTTAGTAATGCATGCATTAAGAAATGATACAATGTTTTTCCAGAATGAGATCACAGAAAACACATGACAAACCAAGACTGAAAAACTGATAAAAACCACATAATTATAACATATAGTTACAACAGAGCAAAGCAATACCATAATTTGATAGGAACAGACCATGGGCACGGTAATGTCTCAAAGTCTTTTGAAAGTCCCATCATCTCACACAGACGATAAACCTCCAGCGCCGCAAACTTGCCGATGCAGCATCCCGGAAGCATCCAACCACAGTCCGACTTTGAGTCTGTCCGAAAACTCCGAGCCTCCGACCAGCTCTCTGACACCGATGCACCGAGCACCATCTCTGCTGAGTGCTTCGACCCCGGCCCCGGCAGCAGGCAATAGGCAAGGCCAAGGATTTGGGGCCTTCCCTCCGGAGATTCTCAATTGCACAGCAGCAGTGGCAGCGAAGCAGGCATTTCAGAAGTTCCTCCAGATGTTCCTTCGTGCTTCTTCACGTCTGTCTCTATCAAATCAGGATTGTGCACGGCATCCTACTTCACAGATACAATATCTTTTGGAACGGCCGCATACAAAAGAAATACAATAGAATCCATGAAAAATCACACATAACAAAGACCGACAAACTTCCAGTGTGCAAAAGAGGACAACTTGTGCAAATAACAATAAAACTAAACAAATAAATCTTTGTACCTGAGCTGCAGAGCTCCTGAAAGCGAGCCCACAGGCTGTGGCGTGAGCTCAGTGCTGAAGTGAGTGAAGCTGGATAACAAGCTCTGTTTTACTCTTAAAGGTTGCTAATCATAGTTCAGAAGTGTACCTAGTCATTTTGTGAGTTGTTTGCAAAACATCAGCAGATATTGCCTGTGCGATCTAGGGATTGTCTGAGCCTATGTATCAGTGATAACAGATGACAATCAATTTATAATTGGTCCAATAGGAATTTTCATGTGGCTCTGGTAGTTAACCAACGGACATTAGTTTGTAGTTCTGTTTTTCTTTCATTATTTGAACACCAGCTGCTCATGCACCTTTAGCAGATACGTTCCTGACCCTGACAGAATTGCGCACAACATGGCCTTTGGGACTGAACCTCGTAACTGCGTCTAACTCCTTAATTCTTCTCATAAACACAAGAGATTCTGAAGATGCTGGAAATCCAGAGCAACACACAAAATGCTGGAGGCAGTCCTGATGAAAGGTCTTGGCTTGAAATGTTGACTGCTTATTCCCCGGTCTAGATGGTTCAGAACTTACTGAGTTTCCCCAGCATTGTGTGAGTTGATCCTTAATTCTACTACCCCCTTTCACTGCTAAATTCCTTTTAGTTTCTCCAGATTGAATGGCTGCTGTTTCACGGTTTTCTAATTCTCTTTGCAATCTTTGTGTTTATGCACACAGACTACAGAAGCCTCATTTTTCTCAACTCCAAAACATTTAGTTTATTGTTATGTGCACAAGTGAAAAACTTGTGTGCAATGAAAAACTTGCAGCAGTATCATAGACACATAGGCTCAGTTAACACACAAATCATATAAGAGACAAGTGAAAGAGGACTGTGAAAAAAACATTAAAGCAAAATCAAAATACAAGTCCATGGTATTTTGATAGGTGATCTGTAGTATTCTGTCATTGAAGTAGGGATAGGATTCAAAAACCTAATAGTTAGAGCAAGTGGTTGTAGGGGAGTAGCCGTTCCTGAATCTGTGATATGGAACTTTCGACTGCCCGAGGGCAGCAGTGGTAAGAGGGCATGACCCATTTGGCTGGCATCCTTGATAGATACCACCTCTTTGAGGCAAACACCACTGCTCTCTGGAACCTCTTGTTTCCTATACATGGGAATTGTTGGACCAGGACATGATGCAACCAGTCAGGATGTGTTTTGACTGATAGATAGGTTCAAGGGTTGAGACTTGTCTAACCTAACTTTCTGAATCCCCTTAGTATAAGCTCCATTGTCCCTTGTCTATCTATCTTAACAAAATGGGGGATTGGGAAAAAATGTCCAGGCAACATTGAGGTATTGCAATGACAAAATCTTGTTCTCCAGCTCATCATTTCAGATCCAAAGGTCCTCAAACTAAGGTACCTACTGCAGACATGGTTGTCATGTATCACAATTGGTTCTATTTTCTCCCACATCCTCCTGTTGCAAAACTTCAACTACCATGTAAAGCAGGGGTAGACAACCTTTTACATTCCATAAGTCATTTTTTTCATGCATGAGTTCAGATGCGCTATACAACTCTTGTACCCCCATTCAATTCTTGCAAATATATGTTAATATAGACATATTTAGCAATTTTACATCATATATTGATTTAATATAAAAACAAGATAAACATTACTTACCTAAATGAGACTTTTGAGTCTGTTTTGATTTCGCCAAGCTTTTAATGTTTGGAGCTAAATTAGTTACTGAGAGCAGTAGAGAATTCTTCAAATTTGAATCAGTTAATCACAACCTCATTTTGTTTTTAATCAATTTCATGGCTGAAAATGTTTGCACATACAATGCACAACGGTTTTCCTGACAGACCCGCTATAAATAAGAACTCATTTTCCCACTGTTCATTGAGTTCATGCTTACTATCACTTTCTGCTTTTCTTTTGCTCATTTTCTTTTGCACTGTGATGGCTAAATGAATGTAAAAACAAGGCTTAATTTTTGAAAAAGTACAAAACTGCAAATGTTCACAAAGAGCGAACAAAGCACAACTCCGTAGCGCACGAATGTCAGTTATAAACTGACTGGCAAAAACCTGCAACGCAACGCTTTTGCAGACGCCTGGTGCCTCAGGATCAAACAAGTATCAAACGTGTATTGAACAGTTATGGAACGACTGCAGAACAAAAGTTCTTCTTTCCTAGTTTGACTCATTGGACATTTTATTAATTGACAACAGATTAATGTGAAAGAAGATAACATTTGCCAAAAGATGTGCACGAAATAATAAAATCGCTAAAACCAATTGCTAAGTTTTAGATTTACTCTCAGTAAAACCCATTTCTAGCTCTAAGCTACTTGAATTCCTGTTATAGATTTTTTTTCTACAAATCAGTTTTTGGTTAATACTTTTTGCATGAGTAGGCTTACTTTTTTTATTATCACTGGGGTACAATGTGCCACTTTTGGCGCATGTGCCATAGGTTGGCCATCCCTGATGTAAGGTCCGTTCTAAGTTACTTCATTAGTTTAGTTTATTTATTTAGATATAAAGCTGCAAATTTAAAACATATTGAAACATAAATGAGCAATCAAAAGCATTAAAATATAGCAGAATATTGAAAAATATCCACGTTTATCTACAATTTTGGTTACCTCATTTAATTTTAAGCCAGTGTAAGTGTGAGGGGCCTGATGTGAAGTGTATTTAGAGCCTTCAATGTATCGATTACTCTGCTGTTGAGTTCAATGGTGAACTGTAGTGGTACCACAGTCAGTAATGCAGGCATCCAATCTCCAGTACAACTTGGAACAACGTGTGTTCTTGGTGAACACAAACAAGTCCAAGAGAATAATCTGCTCCTATTAGAACCATTGACTATAAGTCTGATTTGGTTCACAATACTATTAGTAGTGGATAGTGAAGCTGCCTGTAAGCATGAAAAAAATAGTAAATTGTTTAGTTTACAAAAATCGTATTGCAATGAGACATGCTGATTTGCTTCTTATTGAGGTGACAAATGTTCCCTGAAGTTGTAGTGTGGCAGAAAGGGATTTCATATCAGTCATGCCTCACAAGGTTGTTATTCCACAGCAAATGGAATATCATCCCTGTAGTTTTAGCAAATCTAAAAGCTAATTTCCAACAGGGGTTTCCATCATTTAGAGTGTCAACGGCTATTTTTAAATCAAGAAAAATAGCCCCCACGAATGGTCTCTTGTCAAAAGCATGATCTATGGGCTCAATACGTTCAGTGAGGGCTGCTAATAGAGGTGAACATGAGTGGGTGCCTGACTGACACTGATTGATTGGATTGTCCATCTATAATTCAGATGCAAGCTTTCAGTTTCTTAAGATGAAGGTTTTCTAACTATTAATAACATTGGACATGTTTATTATTAAATTGGATGTAGAACTAGGAAGCCAATAACACAATATGTCAATAAATTATTGGCTGATCTGAAACCAACCAACACAGTTTAGGTCTGGAAAGAATTGGATTTTTTTAAATTATTCATTTACGGGATGTGGGCGTCGCCAGCTAAGCCAGCATTTGTTGCCCATTCCGCGTTGCCCTTGAGAAGGTGGTGATGAGCTGCCTGCTTGAACCGCTGCCGTCCCTGAGGCGTAGGCACACCCACCCAGAGTGCTGTTCAGGAGAGAATTCCATGATTTTGACCCAGTAACGATGAAGGAGTGGTGATATGTTTCCAAGTCAGGATGGTGAGTGAGTTGGAGGGGGATTTCCAAGTGGCAGTGTTCCCAGCTATCTGCCGTTCTCCTCCGAGATGGTAGTGGTCATGAGCCTGGAAGGTGCTGCCTTAGGAACTTCAGTGTGTTGTTACAGTGCATCTTGTAGATAGTGCACACTGCTGTAACTGTTTGTCAATAGTGGAGGGACTGGATGCTTGTGGAAGGGGTACCAGTTAAGTGCACGGCCTTGTACCGGATGGTGTCAAGCTTCTTGCGTGTTGATGGAACTGCACTCATCCAGGTGGGTGGCAAGTATTCCATTACATTCCTGACTGGAGCCTTGTAGATGGTGGACAGGCTTTGGGGAGTCAGGAGGTGAGTCACACACCACAGGATTCCTAACCTTTAACCTGCCCTGGTAGCTATGGTATTTATATGGGTAGAGAGGTTCAGTTTCCTGTCAACAGTAACCCCCAGGATGCTGATAGAAGGGGACTCAGTGATGGTGATACCACTGAATGTCAAGGAATGATGGTTGGAGGCTCCCTTGTTGGAGATGGTCGTTGCCTGGCACTTGCGAGGCTTAAATGTTACTTGCTGCTTTTCAGCACGTCTGGATATTGTCCAGGTCCTGCTGCATTTGGGTATTAACTGCTTCCCTATCTGAGGAATCACTAATGCTGCAGAACATCGTGTAGTCATCTGCAAACATCCCCACTTCTGACCTTATGCCAGAAGGAAGGTCATTGATGAAGCAGCAGAAGATGGTTGGTCCTAGGACACTTCCCTGAGGAACTCCTGCAGCGATATCCTGAGGATGAGATGATTGACCTCAAACCACCACAATCATCTTTCTTTGTGTCAGGTATGCTTCCAACCAGCAGAGGGTTTTCCCCCTAATTCCCATCGACTCCATTTTAGCTGGAGCACTTTGATGCCATACTTGGTCAAATGCTACCTTGATATCAAAAGCTATCACTCTCACCTCACCAAAGAAGTGACGGGAAGAGAGAGAGCAGGGCACCACTCGTGCGCAGCCCACAAGTGAAAAATGATATCGTATTCGTTAAATAGGGGCCGTGGACAATTTCTGATTTGATGCAGAGGGACGTGAAAGCACAGAGGAACATCTGGAGAAATTTCTGAAATGCTCGTTACTGCATGGTCGGGAATCTTTCGGAGGGTAGGCCTCAAAATCCCCGGCCTTGCCTGCTGTTGGCGACCGAGATGGAGGTCGAATTGTTCGGATAGAGATGGCGCTCAGTACTCGGTGTTGGAGAGCTGATCAGAGCTCGAAGTTTTCGGATGACTCAGAGTTGGACTGTGGTTGGCATGGCAGGGAGAGTTCTTCCTTCTCCCGTCTGCGTGAGATGTGGGACAATTTGAGAGACTTTGAACTTTTACTGTGCTCAAGGACTTTTTCATCAAGTTATGGTATTGTTGCACTGTTGTAGCTATATGTTATAATTATGTGGTTTTGTCAGTTTTTTTCAGTCTTGGACTGTCCTGTGTTTTGTGATATCACACTGGAGGAAATATTGTATCATTTCTTAATGCATGCATTACTAAATGACAATAAAAGAGGACTGCATGATAATCTAAAAAATAATCTAAAAATCAGCAATAGAAAACCAAACTACTCTCAGAATGCAGGGTAATGACTGGAATATTCTCAGGAAACTTTTTGAGACACAGCACAATCAATTCCGGACTTTTTCCTTTTGCTCTAAAGCAGAGGTTCCAAACCTGCAATCCAAAGACCCCTTGCTTAATGAGTCCATGGCTTAAAAAAGGTTTGGAACCCCTGCTGTAAAGCTTTCCTTTAACACTTGCATGGCACGTTTTTCCCTGGTCTTGAGAAACAACAGAGTTGATGATAGGTGATAAAGCATGGAGTCCATCAATGAAATGTCTGTACAGACTGCTGGTTGGGCTAAGAGGAGGGTGTGTGTCTTCTAGTTGCCATCAAGCATGCTCTTTCCCCTACCTATCCCACTAGTCCATTGGGCAGCTGGCAGTTCTCCGGCAACCCGAATTCGCCTCGTCCCAACAATGGTCCACTCTCCTGTTTGACCCATGTGATCTCGCTACTGGCTCTCTGAGTGATTGTGGTATATCTAGTAAAACACTTTTGTTGTTCATGTCATGTTAACAGATCATGCCATACATAATTACAGCCAGGCTGTCTTTCCATCTGATAGACTGTTAAGGTATATGAAAAAGAATGCAAGCCTTGTGAGAAAATTTGACATAACTTTCAGGAAGTCCATATTTTTGCTCTCCTGTTGATAATTCCCTTTCTGTTCTTTCTTCCACTATTTTCATCTCACCCTGCAGTTTAAAGCAAGCTTACAATCCCTCTTATTTTTGCAGCATAGTTATGCCTCCTTATTATTTCATGTACCTTTTTTAACCAAAAGAATTGATTAACACCAGTTGGGTGATTTAGTAAGTGAGATATATTACAGCCATTTATTGATAATCATTAGAAGCAAACTTGACCAATCAGTAAGACAGCTAGTCAAAGCTTTTGGCAACAAGCCAAGAACAAAACCATAATCCGCCAGTTTAAAACACATCAAAAGATCTTTGAGTCAGATAAGATCTGAAGGCCAAATCCTTGATATCACAGACGCTGGGAAAGAGTCCTGACTGACTTCAATCCTCTCTCACACTGTTGCTGGCCCTTTCATAAATTATATTCATCATGTTACTGTAAAATTCCTATCAGTGAATTCTGTAGTTTTACATCCATTACCTTACTTTATTGAATAATATGGGAAAAAGAGTTGCTTTATTTGCTATGAATGCCTCTATGTGTTGAATTTCCTGTTTTACTGGATAATTCTACTGCAACTTCAAGGTTTCTCTGGTAGCCAGATAATGTTATTTGTTATGCCAGCTGGATTTTCCTTTCACCGCATTACAGATTTTGCAAATTACACAGGCTGAAGGGAAAAAAGACAGACTGTCCTGTGATTAGAGGGCTGTGTATATCCGTGGGTGGGAATGAGGAATGGGGTTTGTTTTGCTGGTGGTGTTTTGTCACTTATTGTGGTCTGTGTTGTTCTGTGAGCATGGTGGTCAAGCAATTTTGGTGCCTGAACATCTGGCGACACTTGCGGGTTGCCCCCATTTCACGCTTGGCAGTGTTGATTGTTAATGCAAATGACGCATTTCACATTTCAATTTTCATGTGATAAATTAATCTGGATCTGTATTTCAATTGTTCAATAGTTCCATTTAATATCAGAGAACGTGGGCAATATTGAACCAGCAATATTGAACAGGTGCAGCTCTCCGGTGAAATGATATCGTATTTGTAAGTAGGATGCCATGTACAATTCTGATTTGATGGAGACAGATGTGAGAAGCAGAGGAACATCTGGAGAAAACTTCTGAAATGCCCAGTTCGCTGCTGCTGCTACTGTGCGATCGAGAATCTCCGGAGGGAAGGCCCCCAAAATCCCTAGCTTTGCCTGCTGCTGGCGACTGAGGCTGAGGTCGAAGCGCTCGGCAGAGATGGTGCTTGGTACTCGGTGTCGGAGGGCTGATTGGAGAAATTTTCGGACGACTCAGAGTCAGACTGTGGTCAGGCATGGCAGGGAGAGTTTTCTTCCTTCTTCCGTCTGCGTGAGATGTGGGACTTTCGAGAGACTTTGGACTTTTTTACTGTGACCATGGCCTGTTCTTCATCAAGTTATGGTATTGTTGCACTGTTGTAACTATATGTTATAATTATGTGTTTTTTGTTAGTTTTTCAGTCTTGGTCTGTCCTGTGTTTCTGTGCTATCACACCAGAGGAATATTGTATCATTTCTTAATGCATGCATTACTAAATGACAATAAAAGAGGACTGCGTGTCCTCATAATCTAATAATCTAACCTGAAACCCTTACTCTTTGCAGACATCCATGAAACAGGAGAAAACCCAAAGAATGAATGACATAAAAACATTAGAACCCCAATGCACCCCTCCCTTCCCACGCACAAGCATCAGCAAAGCATCAACCCTCCCCTACCTCCCCCACTTGGTCCAGCAGGAAGCATCAGCCCCCACCACTCACTGTGCAAGCAATATCAAAGCCCCCAAAGAGACCATGATCAAGAGTCCACCAAAAACTACAGTCCATAATATAGCATCTGAATCTGAATCAAAGTGAGTCCCAAAAACGCCAGTAAACCTGCCCATTGCTTGGGAGGATACCACTGATTTTCAGAATTCCCCCCGCCTTTTCAGTGGTTCAACGGAGATGTTGCAATTTCTTCCCCTCTGCAATTACAAGATGATCAATCAAGTGGATATAAACATTATTATTGTTGATGACTCTAAATCTACCAGTGGTCTCCTGGCTGAACTCTCAGTTTGTGCTTATCTAACATTCTACTAACTGTAGTACAACTAGCTGAGTCTAATTACCCACCTGAGGTCTATGACTTATACTGTCTCCCAGATTGGTAAGCCTTGATTTTAAAATCTTTTTTATTATCCAAAACCCTCCATGGTCTCAGTCTGTCTGGATCCCTACAGCCTATTAAATTTCTCTGTTTCTCCTATTTGGTCTTTCATCCAACTATTATTTTTGTCTTTAGCAGTCTCCTAAATTCTATTCCTAATATACCCTTACCTCTGATATCTCATTTAAGAGCCCTCCATCCAATCTTTTTGTCATCTGCGTGCTTGACTTGAGATCAAATTTTGCTTGAAGCCTCTTGGGACATTTTATGAAATTGACTTTCCTGTATCTGCAAGATTAATGGAGATGATAACTCATTAAATGCATATCATATACACCAAAAAAAATTCAATCACAACTACCACCAAAAGTAGCTTCAGAAATATATTGTTCTTTTGACCTTGTCAAAAAGATTCATTTTCTTTGCTGTAAAAAATGCCAGAGTTCAAGAAATATTTTTGTGCAAAAGCAGCAGGCAGAGCTCTTACTGTAAGTAGTCCCATACAGAATGCCACAGCTTTTGTGATGGCTGTTGGTTACACATGTATTAATGCCATGTCTCACAGTTTCCTATGGTTTCTGAGCTTCCAATACTGCACAGTCTGGTATCCTTCCATAGTTCACCGGCATATGTCATAAAATTTGTTGTTTTGAGGCAGCAGTACATTGCAATACATAAGAATATAATCTATAAATTGCAAGATGTATATTTTAAAAAAAACAAATGAAGTAAGTAGTTCAAAAGGACAGGGAAAAATACTGAGGAAGTGTTTATGGATTCATTATCCATTCAGAAATCTGATAGCGGAGGGATAAAGCTGTTCCTGAAACACTGAGTGCATGTCTTCAGGTTTCTGTAGCTCCTCCTTGATGGTAACAATGAGAAGAGGGCATGTCCTGAGTGATAGGGGTCCTTCATGATGGATGCCACCTTATTGAGGCATCACTCCTAGAAGGTGTCCTGGAATCTGGTGAGGCTAGCGCCCATGATGGAGCCGGCCACGTTTACAATTTTCCATAGCCTTTTTACAATCCTGTGCAGTGGCCTCTTCCCACCAGACAGTGATGCAACCCTTAAAATGCGCTCCATGGTACATCTGTAGAAATTAATGAGTATCTTTGGTGGCATACCATTCGCCTCAAACTCCTAATGAAATCTATCCCTGCAAGTGTCCCCAGTGTTACACTTGCTCCTACACCTCCATCTCCTCCCTCACCTCCATTCAGGTCCTCAGGCTGAAACACTTCACCTGCAAATCAGCTGGGATTCATCTATTGTGTCCAGTACGTCCAATGCATCCTCCTCAAGATTGGTGAGATCCATTGTAAAGTGGGGGACAAATTCATCAAACACCTCTGCACCATCTGCCACAATTGGGACTTCCAAGTGTCCAAGCATTTTAATTCCCATTTCCATTCCCTTTCTGACATGTCGGTCCATGGCCTCCGCTTGTACCAAGATGAGGCCACTCTCAAGGTGGAGGAGCAACACGTTGTATTCCATATAGGTAGCCTCCAACCTGATGACATGAATATCGATCTCTCCTTCCAACAAAAAAGTCCCCCCCCCTTCCTCTGTTCCTCACTTTGACCTTTTACCTCTTCTGACCTGCATATTAATTCTCCCTGGGTCCCCTCCTCACTTTTCTCCTATGGTCCACTCTCCTCTCCCATCAAATTCTTCTCCAACCCTTGACCTTTCTCATGCACCTGGCTTCACCTATCACCTTCCAGCTTGCCTTCTTTCCCTCTTCCCATCTTTTAATTCTGGCATCTTCCCCCTTCCTTCTCAGACCTGAGAAGGATCTCAGCCTGAAATATCAACTATCTATTCATTTCCACCAATGCTGCCTGAACTGCTGAATTCCTCCAGATTTTTGTGTGTATTTCTTTGGATTTCCAGCATCTGCAGACATTCTTGCGTTTACTATTTTTATTTTATATTAGTTAGATTTCTATTGGATCTCCTTACAGCTGCCTTCTCTCCCAAGAAAACATGCACACACTTTCTCTAATTTATCTGCAGTAATAAAAACAAATTCTGGTTCAACTACGCTTGTAGTATTGTGTTCAGTACTGGTCGCCTCATTATAGAAAGGATGTGGAAGCTGTAGAGAAGGTGCAGAGGAGATTTATGAGGGTGCTTCCTGGATTAGAGAGCACAAAACTTCTGCTGACGGCAGACTAGTGTTTCCTAACTGTTCAGCATGACTTCCCTTGTTTTATACTGTACTAATAATGCTCAGAATTGTGCTGGTCATGAAAAATATTCTTTAACAACCCTGTCATTTTCAATTACTTGTGCACCCATACCCACACATTCTTCTGTTCCTGCATCTCTTTTATCATCGTGTCTTTTAATCTTTATTACTTCTCCTCACTTCACATAGAAAAAATAACACTTGACATTTCCCCATGTCGAACCATTTTCACTCATTTGCTCATTCTACCAGCTTATTGATTTTCTGCTGCAATTTATTACCATTCTCTTCACAGTTCATAATACCTCCTATTTTTGTGCCATATGCAAATTTAGATAATTGTGGTTTTACCTCCATTCCCACGTCATCACTATGCAATGAGGAAACGGAGGTAGATGTATCATTTGCTTTCCTCCAGTCAGATAGACAATCAATCCTTTTGACCCTCTGTTGCCTGCTTGGCTGGTTCTTGGCCAACTTTCTATCCATGCTGACAATGTCTCTTTTGTGCCACATGGCTCAGTTTTGCTGATAGGCCTGTTATGTTGCACATTAACAAAAGCCTTCCGGAGGTTTCTGTACTCACTGGAATTGAGAAGAATTGAAACCCACCGAATGTTGAAACGACTAGAAATGTGGATGTGGAGAGGATGTTTCCTATGATGGAGGTATCCAGAACTAGAGAGCACAGCCTCAAAATTGAGGGGTGACCATTTAGAACAGAGGTAGGGAGCATTGTTTTTTAGCCAGAGAGTAATGAATCTGTGGGATGCTCGGCCACAGACTGCGGTGGAGGTCAAGTCCGTGGGTATATTTAAGGAGGAAGTTGAGTGTTTCCTGATCAGTCAGGGCATCAAAGGATTTGGCGAGAAGTCAGGTGGGACCCAGGATCAGCCATGATGGAATGGCGGAGCAGACTCAATGGGCTGAATGGCCTAATTCTGCTTCTATGTTTTATGGTCTTATCACACTCACTGAATTAGCCTCATCAATTCTATTTATTACCTCATCCAAAATCCCATCAAATCAATTAAATTCAATTTGCTCTTAATAAATCTGTGCTGCTTGTGGCGTGTCTATGTGTATGAATGGGTGGGAGAGTGGAGCAGGGGCTTATTTTGCTATTATTTTGTTTTGTTGCTTAAGTTGTGTTATAGAGATACGTCTCTACCAAAGGAGATGTAAGGCACTCCTTCCTTCCATTAACCTGTAGGTTACCCTTGGCAAGGGGTAGCCTCTGCTTAGTGCCCCCTCCCCACTGATCACGGGCATGTGAAGCCTTGGGAGCAGATGGTGGATAGTTGTATGAGCAGCTGGTGGTTATCACAAGTCCTGGTTATGTGACCATTGATGCCAGGGAGACAATCTCTGAAGCATATTGATTGTGGCTGGGTTCACCCGTCTTGTAAAGACACTGCCCAGAAAATGACAATGGCAATCTACTTTGGAAGAAAAATTTGCCAAGAATAATCATGGTCATAAGACCATGATCACCTACATGATATGGCACAGCACATGCTGATGATGTTGTTGCATTATTGCTGCTGCTTGTGCTAGTCTGCTGTACATTTTGGACATGTTTTGTTGGTGCAGGATTATGTGGCAACACATGCAGATTGCTCCCTGCACGTGCTCAGATTGTATTGGTTGTCAACGCAAATGACACATTTCTCTGCCTGTTTTATTGCACATGTGTTAAATAAGTGGACCTAAATATGAATGTAGCTGACATTAGTCCAGTCCTGACGAAGGGTCTCGGCCTGAAACGTCGACTGCGCCTCTTCCTATAGATGCTGCTTGGCCTGCTGCGTTCACCAGCAACTTTGATGTATGTTGCTTGAATTTCCAGCATCTGCAGAGTTCCTGCTGTTGACATTAGTTCATCTATTTTCCTTCAGGTGAGTACTAATCATGTCCTGGATCAATATTTTATCATCTTTCTGACCAGTGAAATTAAAATGTTCATTCTTTGTTCATCTGTTTTTTTCAAGAAATTATCCTTTGCTGCTCTGCTGTGCTCCAGTACTCCTCTTGCAATGAAGGATTATGGCCAATGCCTCTTTATCTTCCTCAGAATCTTTGGGTGCATCTCATTTGGTCCTGGAGACTTGCCTTCTAGTCTGGCCAACTTTTCCAATACCTTCAGTTTTAACATCCCAGAACACATCTGTGATGGGTTATTTTAATTACATAATTTGGCACAGTCTGGGGAAGGAAAGGTGGGTTAAATTAGATGAAAATCAAAAATTAATTGAATGGTTCTTTCAAGAAGCCAACCTGTCACATTAGATCTTTAATGACATTCTTTCCTGGTGGATGAATCATTTACTGCTTTATATGATATTTCCTTGGTGTCTCAAAGAATACTTTGGTTCACTGAGCTTCCTATTAATGCAATTGACACAGTGATGTATCAGTTAAGTTATTGGGTAGTAGCCAATACGCTGAACCACTAATTCAGACACACAAGTTCAATTGTCAGCTAAACAGCTAAGAAACTTAAGTTCAAGTTTTTAAGTTTTTATCTGAATATACCTCTTGCCCATCCTCTGGGTCACCCCCCCCCCCCGTCTTTCTTCCCGGACCTCCTGTCCCATGATCCTCTCGTATCCCCTTTTGCCTATCACCTGTCCAGCTCTCGGCTCTATCCCTCCCCCTCCTGTCTTCTCCTATCATTTTGCATCTCCCCCTCCCCCTCCAGCTTTCAAATCCCTTACTCACCCTTCCTTCAGTTAGTCCTGACGAAGGGTCTCGGCCTGAAACGTCGACTGCGCCTCTTCCTATAGATGCTGCTTGGCCTGCTGCGTTCACCAGCAACTTTGATGTGTGTTGCTTCAAGTTTTTAAGTAAGTCTGATAATAAAATTCAAACATGAGAGCAAAGAAACTATACTATTGTTTTCAGCTGGTTTGCTCACCAATGTCCTTTGCAGAAAGAAATCTACCATCTTTATCTCAAACGCGAGAAAATCTACAGATGCTGAAAATCCAAAGCAACAGCACAAAATGCTGGAGGAACTCAGCAGGCCAGGCAGCATCTATGGAAAGGAATAAAGAGTCGACATTTTGGACCAAGAACCATCATCAGGACCTGCTAAAGGATCTCAGCCCAAGCCATCAACTCTTTACTCCTTTCCATAGATGCTGCCTGGCCTGCTGATTTCCTCCAGCATTTTGTGTGTTGCCATATATATATGCCTGGCCTACTTTGTCACAGACCCGGTTATCTCCCAGTACAGGAATAGTTATAATGAGAAAAGAAATGCCAGCATTATTGTGGTGTCCATATTGTCACAACCACGGACTCCGCTGCAGGGTCTACACACCCCCACAGGCCGGGTGCACAGCAGATTTGGTAATTGTGCTCATGTCACCTAATTACTATTTCACTACGGTGTACCTAACTCCCTTCTTTTCATTGTAGCACTTGTCAAGACTTGCTTGCTTGCATTCGGCCTTGCCTGAAAAAGTGGACTGAAGAAAAGCAGTATTCATTGTATATTTAGACGTTCCTTTCCGTGGTGTTGGCATTTAGTTTTGCATTTGGAAGTTTTAGTCAATGGCCCTGTTTGGTCCAGTGTTTCTTTCCCCTTAAAATACTGTTAGCATTTAAGTCTGTGAGCGATTAACCCATTTTAGTGTCTCTCTCTCTCTCTCCACGCTTAGGCCATATCTGAGCATACTGACCGTCAGTTTTGATCACACACAGATGGACCCAGCAGAGAGACAGTAGTTCTTAGCCCTGAGATCCATTGGTCAGCGAGGGGACAAACTACAGGCTATTAAATTTGTTCTGGGTGAAGTTGCTGAAGCAATTAGACAGATGATCTCAGGGCAACAAGCCTGGTCTCATCTAGAAGAACAGGTATCATCCCTCAGAGCAGCTTCTTAAAAGTTCACCACAGACAACCTGAGTCAGGTGTGTGTGATTTTCACTCTCATAAGTGCCATCCACAAACTCACTGCAGACAGCCAGCATCAGCAGCCTCTATCTGCCTCAGACCCACTCCCAGCATCTCACAGGTTCTCCTCTTCTGCTGCCTTGACAACCTCTGCCTCTACTGCTCCCACTCCTATCCCCGGTCCAGAAATGACTCTCGCTTTTGGACCATCACAGACTCCCGCATCTGTACAAGAACCGAGTATTCCACCACGGGACAGATACTCTGGTGACTCCAATGTCTACAGAAATTTTATTACCCATTGCAAGTTGACATTCCAAGCCCAGTCTAGTCATTTTGGTGATGATGCATGAAAACCGGCGCATAAATTGCCCAGACGGACCTCCAATCAGACTGTTCAGAGCTTTGCAAGAGCAAGAATACTCCACAGCCCAGTTGTTCTGGCATTTTGTTACCGAGTTAAGGAGGGCTTTTGATCTTCCAGTACGGGGTCAGGAGGCTGCCCACCAACTCCTGGACCTGCACCAAGGCTGAGTGGCGGTGAGGGTCTACGCTGTCAAATTCTGCCCCCTTGCAGCAGAGGCGGGTTGGAATGAGAGATCCCTCATCACTGCCTTCCACCATGGGCTGAACACAGGGGTCTGGCACAAAATCGCTGTTCGTGATGAGCAGGATAGTCTGGATGATCTGATAAATCTAACTATTCGAGTTGACGACTGGGTAACTGAGTGGCGCAGGGTAAGGGTGTCTCAGGCTTCCTACGCATCATCTAATCACCATCTTTCCATGCCTTCTCCTTCATCGCCCACCCCAGCGCCAGGCCATGGAGGAGCTTCTGCGAGTAGGGCTCGTGCACCTGTCTCAGGAGGAACGAAGGCAGTGCAGGAGAACAGGTTCTTGCCTCTACTGTGATGATTCAGGACGTTTCTGGATGGCATGTACCAAGCATCGAGTAAAAGAGGATGCCGGTCAACAGGGAGGGGACCCCAAATGGGTCGGGTCTCACTGTTATCGGCTTCCCCTAATTGTGTTATGCTTGCAGCTTCCTTGACATGGGGGATCTCAGACCCATGAATTTAAAGCATTTATCAACTCTGATGCAGCCAGGACCGGCATGCCTGTCTACTTGTTTGGGTTCAGCTCAGGCTCTGTTCCATGAATCTCCCCCTGTGCCAGCTAAGGATTTGGACCTATCTGGGATTCTGGCTGAATATGCTGATCTCCTTGAGGTCTTCAGTTAAACGAAGGCCACTTCCCTGCCTCCTCACCAGCCAGACGACTGTGCCATAGACCTCTTACCCGCCACTAGTCCTGCCCAGGGCCAGCTCCTTTCCCTCTCTCATCCGGAAATGCTGGCCATGGAAAAATACATCAAAGATGCATTAGCCATTGGATCTATCAATCTGTCAACCTCGCTGGCAGAAGCAGGCCTTCTTTTTTGTGAGCAAGAAAGATGGCAAGCTCCATCCCTGCATCGATTATCGGCCCCTTAACAGTATCACTGTGAAGAACTGTTGCCCTCTTCCCCTGCTGGCATCTACATTCAAACATCTCTAGGGAGCAACCATATTTTCCAAAATTGATCTAGGAAATACCTACAGTCCAGTTCATATGAGAGAAGGGGATGAGTAGAAGATGGCTTTCAACACCTCTAACGGCCACTATGAGTACCTTGTGATGTCCTTTAGTCCTGCCAATGCTCCCCACTGTTTTCCAGGCCTTCGTTAATAATGTGCTCAGGGACACATTGAACCAGTTTGTTGTTGTGGATTTAGATGACATCCTTCTCTATCTTCACTCTCACCAGGACCACATCCAGCATGTCTGTTGGGTTCTCAGACAGCTCCTCAAAAATAACCTGTAAGCCAAGCCCAAGAAATGTGAGTTCCATAAAAACCAGGTAACATTTTTGGACTATATACTTACCTCATCCTGTGTGCAAATGGACCCGAGTTAAGTTCAGACAGTTAAAGAATGACCCAAACCATTTAAAGTCAAACAGGTACAGCGCGTCATAGGGTTTGCATTATCACCGCCTCATCCAGAATTTAGGCTCTATCATGGCTCCCATAAACACTCTCACCAGGAGGACCTCTGCATGATTCTATTGAACAGACGATGCCAATCAAGCATTCTCGATGTTAAAGCAATGTTTCTCCACTGCCCCCAAGCTGCAACACCCAGACCCATCACGGTCATTCATAATCGAGGTGGATGCATCAATGTCAGCATTGGAGCTGTCCTCTCTCAGTGCTCTTCTGCAGATAGCCTGCTGCACCCTTGTGCCTTTCTTTCCCGTCACGACTCCGGCCAGGAGTAATTATGATGTTGGGAACCGGGAACAACAGACAGTCAAGGAGGCCCTGGAGGAATGGTGACACTGGCTGGAGGGGGCAGAGCATGCTTTCTTGGTTTGGTCGTGTCACAGGAGCCTCTCCTACATTCAGGATGACAAGCGACTCAACTCCTGTCAAGCCCAGTGGGGTCTCTTCTTCACCCAGTTTAATCTCATCCTCACCTATTGTCCCAGCAACAAGAATACCAAGGCCGATGCTCTGTCTTGGCAGTTCAGTGGATCTGAAGACAATGCTGCTCGAGGGTCTATCCTTCCTTACATGTGCATTGCTGCTCCAGTAATTTGGAGAATTGAGGAAGAAGTGAGGGCCGCCCAACAGTCGGACCCAGGGTCGAGTGAGGGACCTCCCAATTAGCTCTTTGTACCTGCCACAGTATGCTCCAAACTGTTGAAATGGGTCACTACAACCATCTGACTGACCATCCAAGAATTCAACAGAGCCAGCAGTTTATTAAGAGACAATATGGGGGTCATCTATGTCCAAGCATGTCCACAACTTCGTATCTGCCTGTCCCAACTGCACTCAGACCGAAACATCACACCAGTATCCTGCAGGTTTGCTATGTCTGCTACCTGTGCCCCACCTCTCCTGGTCCTACATCTCAGTAGATTTCATCACTGGGCTGCCCCCGTCTAATGGAAATACCAGCATTTTGGTCATTGTGGATCAATTCTCTAAGGTTGCCCACTTCAATGCCCTCCCTATGCTCTCCTCAGCTAATGAGACTGCCACACTCATGGTTCAACATGTGATCAGGCTCCACGTCTTCCCTCAAGACACAGTGTTTGATTGTGGATCACATTTTACTTCCCACTTTTGGAAGGTTTTCTGTTTTCTTGCAGGAACCATGGCCTGCCTCTCATCTGGTTTCCATCCCCAATCCAAAGGCCTGACTGAAAATTAGGAACTAGAGATGACCCTGCATTGCCTTGCGTCTTCCAACCCCACATCCTAGTGTTCCCAATTGGTTTGGGTAGAGATCACCCACAATAATTTCCAGTCATCCTCCACTAGTATGTAGCTCTTTGGATGCCAGAAGGGATTCCAGCCACTACTCTTCCCCAACTAGGAGGTTGAAGTAGAAGTTCCCGCTGCTGAACAGCTGATCCAGCGCTACAAGCACATCTAGAGATGAGCCAGGGCTTCTCTGCTGCGCACCCAGAAACAGCATGCCTGGTAGGCTGATTGGTTCTGCCTACAGGTGAGGCCTTTCAAGCCAGGAGATGAGGGCTGGTTGGCTTCAGGGATCTTCCCCTGAAAGTCGAGAGCAACAAATTGGCTCTGCTCTACATGGGACCATTTGTAGTGGGAAAGGCTGTCAACAAGGTCTCATATAGATTGCGCCTACCAGCATCAATGAAGATCCAACCAATGTTCCATGTTTCCCAGCTCAGACTGTTTACTACCTCTCCCCTGGCCCCAGTCACCTCACTTCCCCCTCCTCCTCACTTGGTAGATGTTTTCCAGGTCAATCTCACCAGGTACATGGCAAGCTCCAGTAGCTTGTGGATTAGGAAGGCTATGGTCCTGAAGAACGTACTTGAATCCCAGCGAAGGATATCTTGTCAAGTTGCTGATCGGGGTCCTCCAGCAGGCACAGATCTATGGCAACTCAGGAGCTGCACCTAGGGACAGGGTCCTGTCACAAGCACAGACTCTGCTGCAGGGCCTACACACCCCCTCAGGCAAGTTGCACAGCAGATTTTATTATGGTGTATTTAATTCCTTTCTTTTCATTGTAGCACTTGTCAAGACTTGAGCAAAGCACAACATTATGCTGTTTGCTTGCATTCAGCCATGTCTGAGAAAGTGGACTATCAAGTCAACTGATGATGCTGAGGCCTGGCAGTATTTGTCTTATACTTAGATATTCCTTTCAGCTATGGTGTTGGCATCTAGTTTTGCATTTGAGGGTTTTAAAAAATGGCCCTGTTTGGTCTAGCATTTATCGTTTTATTTACCCTTAAAATACTGTTCGCATTGATGTCTGTGAATGATCAACCTCCCTCTGCCCACTTGGGCAAAATCTGAATGTACTGACAGATACCTTGCGAATGAATACATGCAACAAATAGATAACCACCTTATAGAAAATCTAAATCAAAAGTGGCAGAAATTCTCAGCAGGTTAGTCAGCATATCAAATGCTACCTAATCTGTTGGCTATTTTCAACATTCTCTTTTGTTTCAGGCTTTCAGCAACTTCAAAATTCTGCACTTTGCAGTCCTCATTTTCAATCTTCCCAATCTCCTCCATGCATCTATCAACAAACAGCATCCAATGCACAATAATAATCACAGATTAGTCTTCCTTATCACTCTTCCTCTCCCAATCTACTCCCTCTCACAGACATTCCCTCTGATCTATCCATCCTTCCCTCTCTCGGCAATCTTAACCGAGCTCATTTTGTTTTTATTTTTCTCCCAGTTCAGGTGAATGGCCATTAACCTGAAGACTGAACTCTATTTTCCTCTGTTACACTTTCCATTTAGGTTCAGGTTTCCAGCATCTGCAGCCTTTTGCTTTTCAATTAGAGAAGGACAAGCCAAAAGAAAAATAATTGAAAGGCCAGATGCATCATTTTTGGTTCAAATAATCCCTTACTGAATCCAACTATTCTCAATTGCATCTCCGTTAATTGCAAAATACTATATATTTTTTATTTGTATCAGACAAGAATGACTAACTCAGGAGTAGTGGATATTATTTAAGTCACAATAGAGGAAAGTGTGCAGCCTAATTACCCTTCAAGTTTAAGCATTACATCTCCATGATGCTTTCTTCAGTGAATCATTTTCTTATATCATACCATTTTTATGACAGCAAATCTGAACTGACATGATAGGGCACACCAAACTCATTTAATTCTTTGGATATCTGGCACAGTGTCTGCTTGTTAAATCTGCTTCAGCGGCAAGAGTGAATGTCAGACTAATTGAGGGAACTAATTGACTCTCCGTAGATCTTTAAAATACAGGCATTCCTCTTTTGCCCAAGTATTTATAGGAAAAAAAGATAAATTCTCTCATATGGTGTTCCAGTAGGGCAACTTTTTGAGCTGCTGTCTCACAGCACCATAGACTAAAGTGCTGGGTTCTGGACTAGTTTTGATGGACTCTGGATTGGGGTGTCTTTGGAGGGGCTTCTGCTGTGGTTTCCATGGTGGGGTGTGGGGGTTCAGTGTTTCTGTTGGTGTGAGTGGGGGGGAGGAGCAATGTCTTTGCTGCTGCTTGTGCAAAGAGGTGAGGGCATTCGATGTTTCTATGCAGTTCTTGTTTCATGGATGTCTGTAAGGAGTAAGAATTTCAGGTTATACTCTGAATATATTCTCTGATATTAAAATGAAACTTTGAACTTCAGCTGCTTGCTGTGTGGAGTTTACTTATTCTCCCTTTGACTGTATGGATCTGAGCGGGCTCCGGTTTCCTCCCACCTCACCGCACGTTGGCAAACACACTGGTCACTGCAAATTGTCCTCAGCGTGTGTTTGAGTCATAGAATCTGGGTAGAGTTGATGCGACTAAGGGGAGAATAAAATGGAATAAATGCAAATGGATGCTTGATGGTCATCACAGACTCGGTTGTCTGCTGGGCCTGGTCATGAGCTGTATTTCTATGACTTTACATCCTGAGAGACATAGACAGGGAAGACGGTAGATAGAGTTGATTGCATCATTGTATGAATATCAAAAACAAGAATCAGAAACAGGTTTTAATATCACTGGCATTTGTCGTGAAATATATATATAGTTAAATTAAATAAGTAGTGCAAAAAGAGAGAAAAAAAAAGTAGTGAGGGAGTGTTTGTGTGTTCAATGTCTGTTCAGGAATCTGATAACAGAAGGAAAGAAGCTATTCCAAAATTGTTGAACGTGTGTCTTCAGGCTTATAGTCTGGGTGTGGGCCAAGAGGTCATAGGTTTTATTTATTAGCTTATTAATTCAGCACACCTTTGTGGGTGGGAGGGCTTGTTACCGTGGTGGATGACTCTATGATCTAAGATGAGACGTAGGAGTCTTAAAGGAGAGCTGGAATGTAAGATGTATGTTGTTTTTTTATGCAGAATAGTAGATATCTGAGCAACACCAACAAAGTTGAATCCTGATGCATATTGCTAGAGGTGGTGGTAGAAACAAATGCAATTACTAGGTTTGTGGGACAGACAATGCCCGAATGCAAGCAAATAGGATTAGTGCAGACAGGTAAATAAGTCAGTGTGGACATAATGGTCCACAGGGCTTTCTTCAGTCGTGTGCTTTGACTCTGTGACTCGAAGATTATCAAATTTCTCAGATATTCATAGAGGCTACTGAAAAATTGTCAAACTAATCACACTCAATCAGCATTAGCGTTGCCCAGTTAACAATAAGCTTAGTGCTTATCAGCGTGACTGTAAAAGTGATGGTATCCCATGGCACAGGTAGACATAAGGAGTAAAGTGATGCATTAAACAAAAATATACTCAGAATGCTAATATATTTGTACCTGTTAACAGGAGTATTATTCGATTGTTTCCAGTCCGGAATGAGATAGTTCAAGAAGCTATCGATCAATTGAGATGCAAAACATTTTGTCCACTATAATAGAAACATAGAAAACCTACAGCAAAATACAGGCCCTTCAGCCCACAAAGCTGTGCCGAACACCCGTAGCCCTCTATTTTTCTAAGCTTCATGTACCTATCTAGGAGTCTCTTAAAAGACCCTATCGTTCCGGCCTCCACCGCTACCGGCAGCCCATTCCATACACTCACAACTCTCTACGTAAAACACTTACCACTGACATCTCCTCTGTACCCACTTCCCAGCACCTTAAAACTATGCCCTCTTGTGCTAGCCATTTTAGCCCTGGGAAATCCTCTCACTATCCACACGATCAATGCCTCTCATTATCTTGTACACCTCTTTCAGGTCACCTCTCATCCTCCGTTGCTCCAAGGAGAAAAGGCCAAGTTCACTCAACCTATTCTCATAAGGCATGCTCTCCAATCCAGGCAACATCCTTGTAAATCTCCTCTGCACCCTTTCTATGGTTTCCACGTCCTTCCTGTAGTGGGGCTACCAGAACTGAGCACAGTACTCCAAGTGGGGTCTGGCCAGGGTCCTATATAGCTGCAACATTACCTCTCAACTCTTAAACTCATCCCACGGTTGATGAAGGCCAATGCACCATATGCCTTCTTAACTACAGAGTCAACGTGTAGCAGCTTTGAGTGTCCTATGGAGTTGGACCCTAAGATCCCTCTGATCCTCCACACTCCCAAGAGTTACCATTAATGCTATACTCCGCCATCATATTTGACCTACCAAAATTAACCACCTCACATTTATCTGGTTTGAACTCCATCTGCCACTTCTCAGCCCACTTTTGCATCCATTCAATGCCCCACTGTAACCTCTGACAGCCCTCCACACTATCCACAACACCCCCAACCTTTGTGTCATCAGCAAATTTACTAACCCACCCCTCCACTTCCTCATACAGACCAATTATAAAAATCACGAAGAGAAGGGGGTCCCAGAACAGATCCCTGAGGCACACCACTGGTCACTGACCTCCATGCAGAATAGGACCAGTCTACAGTCACTCTTTGTCTTCTGTGGGCAAGCCAGTTCTGGATCCACAAAACAATGACCCCTTGGATCCCATGCCTCCTTACTTTCTCAATAATGGGGTACCTTATGTAGAACAAAGAAACATCATTTGATACAACCAGTCCATGCTAATGTTTATGTTCTATTCTATTCGACTGTATTTCCACCTCCTTTCGTCTAATATTACATGTATTTCTGTCTATTCATTTTCTTTTAAAATCATCTATGCAATTTACCTCATCTGCTTTATTTGGTAATATATTTATGTTCTCTCTACTCAATGGCTAAAGGCATTTCTCCTAATTTCCTTATTGGTTTTACAAATGTGTTCTGCGTGTGTGTGGTATCAAATTTTTCATAACTAAAGAATGCTTTTCTTTCACCATTTTAACCAATTCTCCGATAACTTCAACAACTCTTTTGTGCAAAAGAAAACTCAATGAACAATATCATCTGTTCATTCTTTCTGACCACAGTTAAGTTACCAGTCCAACAATTCAAGAGACCTTGCCTAATGAACTCAAAGTGTTAATTTGAGTCCCACACTAGTAGCTGTGGAAGTTACAATTTAATTCATGAAATCAACTGAATTTTATTTTAATCTTGGCAATGAAAGACAGTAAATGACTGAGGGCTTCTAAAAACAATTCAGTTTGCTAATGGTCTTCAGAAAATATTTGCCTCCCTCAAGTATACAGTGCGTATCTAGGCACTTAACTTCCTTAGCAAACATCTCACTTGCATTATGATCGGTTCACAAAGAAGAGTAAGGATAAAATAAGATCACCTTGTTTTAGCTTAAGCACTGAATTTCCACATCACAAAGTCACTTTCAGCCCAATCAACATTGGAAAGTCCTTCTTATAAATCTTTTGGGTCTGTTGCCTCAACTGGGAAAGCTGACCCATGTTCCAGTCAAATATAAGGGTACTCACAGTGTTATATCTTAAAGAATTTGGCTCTGTAATATCTTGGTTCATTAACTTCAGTCCACATTGAGTCTCACTGCACGTGGCCACACATGGGAAATCTTGCTGATTTCCACCAATTATCTTCCTCCAGCTGGTGTTCCTTCATCATGAACAACATTTGAAAGAGGAACTGAGAATAGAAAGAGGACAGAGAATAGAGGTTTTCAATGTCCATCACCAGGCGTAACTTGGGAACATTGCCACAGAATGAGCAGTCCGTGTCCTGAAAAAAAGAAAAATACTCAGAAGGGATTTGTTAGTGCATGAGTACAAGGAGTAAACCCACTTTTGTAGAGGCTGCAAATGCCTAAAGTGTCATAAACACTTTTTTCATGAAAACAGGCCCTTTATCTGAAATGGTACATGCTGAAATATTAATATGCCTAGTCCTATTGACCTGCACCTAGACTGTAGCCCTTCATGTACCTCCCATTCATGCACCTATTGAAATTTCTCTTAAATGTTAACATCGAACCAGAATCCACCACTTCTGCTGGAAGCTCGATTCATACTCTCAACATTCTCTGAGTGAAGGCAATTCCCCTCAAACATACCTTCTTAAACTTTTCAGCTTTCATGCTTAACCTATGCTCTTTACTTCTAGTCTCATCCAACCTCGTTATAAAAAGTTTGCTTGCATTTACCCTAGCTACACCCATCAATTTTGACTACCTCTAACAAATATCCCATCATTCTTTAAACTTCTGGAAATAAAGACCTAACCTATTCAGCCTCTCTCTATAACTCAAGTCCTCAAGTCCTGACAACATCCTTGTAAATTTTCTTTGCACTCTTTTAACCTTATTGATATCTTTCCTCTAGGTAAGTGACCAGAACTGCAAACAATACTCAAAATTAGGCTCATCAATGTCTTATACAACTTCAACATAACATCCCATATGTTGTACTCAATACTTCGAATTATGAAAACCAATGTGCCAAAAGACTTCTTTACGACCCTATCTACCTGTGTCGTCACTTTCAGGCAATTATGGATTTGTATTCTCAGCTCCTTCTATTCTATTGCATTCCTCAGTGCCCTGTCATTCAGCATGTGACAGAATTTGTCCTCCCAGAGTGCAACACTTTGCACTAGTCTGCATTAAATTCCATAAGACCATAAGATATAGGAGCAGAAGTAGGCCATTCTGCCCATCGAGTCTGCTCTGTGATTCAATCATGGGCTGATCCAATTTTTTCAGTCATCCCCACTCCCCTGCCTTCTCCTCATACCCTGTGATTCCCTGGCTAATCAAGAACTATCTCTACCTTAAATGTACCCAATGACTTGATCTCCACAGCCACTATTGGCAACAAATTCCACAGATTTACCACCCTCTGACTACAGTAATTTCTCCGTATCTCTGTTCTGAATGGACATCTTTCTATCCTGAGGTTGTGCCCTCTTGTCCTAGACTCCCCTACCATGGGAAATAACTTTGCTATATCTAATCAGTTCAGGCTTTTTAACATTCTTAATGTTTCTATAAGATCCCCCCTCATTCTCCTGAACTCCAGGGAATACAGCCCAAGAGCTGCTGGACGATCCTCAAACCCTTTAATTCCTGGAATCATTCTCATGAATCTTTTCTGAACCCTCTCCAATGTCAGCACATCCTTTCTAAAATAAGGTGCCAAAACTGCACACAATACTCCAAGTGTGGTTTCAAGAGTGCCTTATAGAGTTTCAAAATCACATTGCTGCTCTTATATTCTATACCTCTAGAAACGAATACCAATATTGCACTCACCTTCTTCAACCACCGACTCAACCTGGAGGCTAACCTTTAAGGTATCCTGCACTTACTCCCAAGTCCCTTTGCATCTCTATGGTTTGAATTCTCTCTCCATCTGAATAATAGGCTGCCTGTTTATTTCTTCCACCAAAGTGCATGACCATGCACTTTCAAAAATTGTATTTCATTTACCACTTCTTGCCCAATCCCCTAAACCATCCAAGTGTCTCTGCAAGCACTCTGTTTCCTCAACACTACCTGTTTGTCCACCTATCTTTGTATCATCAGCAAATTTAGCCACAAATTCATTAATCCCATAGTCCAAATCATTGACATACATTGTAAAAAGCAGCGGTCCTAACACTGACCCCTGTGGAAATCCACTGGTAACCGGCAGCCAGCAAGAATAGGATCCCTTTATTCCCACTCTCTGTTTTCTGCCAATCAGCCAATGCTCCACCCATGCTAGTAACTTCCCTGTAATTCCATGGGCTCTTATCTTGCTAAGCAGCTTCATGTATGGCACCTTGTCAAAGGCCTTCTGAAAATCCAATTACATCACATCTACTGCCTCTTCTTTGTGTACCATGCTTGTAATTTCCTCAAAAAATTGCAGTAGGTTTGTCGGGCAAGATTTTCCTTTCATGAAACCTGCTGGCTTTGACCTATCTTGTCGTGTGCCTCCAGATATTCCGTAATCTCATCCCTAACAATCGATTCCAATAACTTCCCAATCACTGATGTCAGGCCAACAGGTCTACAGTTTCCTTTCTGCTGCCTCCCACACTTCTTAAATAGAAGAGTAACATTTGCAATTTTCCAGTCATCCGATACAATGCCAGCATCTATTGATTCTTGAAAGATCATCGTTAATGCCTCTGCAATCTCTCCAGCTACTTCCTTTAGAACCCAAGGGTGCATTCCATCAGGTCAAGGAGATTTATCCACCCTCAGACCATTAAGCTTCCTGAGCAGTTTCTCAGTTGTAATTTTCACTGCACATACTTCACTTCCCTGACACTCTTGAATGTCCGGTATACTGCAGATGTCTTCCACTGTGAAGACTGATGAAAAATACGCATTCAGTTCCTCTACCATATCTATGTCTCTCATTACAATATCTCCAGCGTTATTTTCTATTGGTCCTATATCTACCCTCAATTCTCTTTTACACTTTATATACTTAAAAAAGCTTTTAGAATCTTCTTTGATATTAGTTGCCAGCTTCCTTTCATTATTGATCTTTTCCTTCCTAATCACTTTCTTAGCTTCCTTCTGCAAGTTTTTAAAATCTTCCCAATCCTCTATCTTCCCTCTAGCTCTGGCTTCCTTGTGTGCCCTCTCTTTTGCTTTTACTTTAGCTCTGACTGCACTAGTCAGCCATGGTAGTGTTTGTCTTCCATTTGAAAATTCCTTCTTATTTGGAATATGTCTGTTTTGCACTTTGCTCATTTTTTGCAGAAATTTCAGCCATTACTGCTCTGCTGTCCTTCCTGCTAGTGTCCCTTTCCAGTCAACTTTGGCCAGTTACCCTCTTAAACCATTGTAATTTCCTTTATTCCACTGAAATACCAACACACTGGAACTTAGCTTCTCCTTCTCAAATTTGAAAGTGAACTTTATCATATTGTGATCACTGTTCCCTAAGGGTGCCTTAACCTTAAACTCTCTTATTTCCTTCGGATCATTACACAACACCCAATCCAGCACAGCCAATCCCCTAGCGGGGTCAACAACAAACTGTTCTATAAAGCCATCCCTTAGACATTCTACAAATTCTCTCTTTTGAGGTCCAGTACTAGCCTAGATTTCCCAATCCATTTTTATGTTAAAATCCCCAACAATTATCATGACATTGCCCTTCTGACACGCCTTTACTACCTCTGCTGTAATTTCTAATCCATATCCCTGCTGCTGTTTGGAGGCCTGTATACAACTGCCATTAAGGTCCTTTTACCCTTGCCATTTCTTAACTCAACCCATAGAACTCTGCACCTTCCTATCCTATGTCATCATTTTCTAATGATTTAATATTTTTTCTTATACACAGGGCCACACCACCCCCTCTGCCTACTAACCTATCTTTCCGATACACCGTATATCATTGAACGTTCAGCTCCCAATGGCAGCCATCCTTTAAACAACTTTCAGAGATGGCCACAACGTCATATTTGCCAATCTGTAGCTGAATTTCAATATCGTCCATTTTATTTCTTATGCTGCATGCATTCAAATATAACACTTTCAGTCCAGTATTTGTTGCTTTTTGTTTTAACTGCACCTTGTAAATCATCCCACTGGTTGTGATTATGCCTCATCTCCTGTCTGTCCTTTCTATCATCTCTTTTGCACGCTATCTTTGATTTATTTCTGTTTCCCCCTTCCTCAGCCCTATCACTCCTGTTCCCATACCCCTGCCAAGTTAGTTTAAGCCCTCCCTAACAGCTCCAGTAAACCTGCCTGCTAGGATATTGGACACCTTTGAGTTCAGGTGTAACCCGTCCTTTTTGTACAGGTTTTACCTCCCCCAGAAGAGGCCCCAATGATCCAGGAACCCGAAGCCCTGCCCCCTACACCAGTCTCTGAGCCATGCGTTAATATGCCTGAACATGCTATTCTTGCACTCATTAGCATGTGGCACAGGCAGCAATCCTGAGATTACTACCCTGGAGATCCTGCTTTCAGTTCCCTACCCAACTGCCTGAATTCTTTCTTTAGGACCTCCTCCCTTTTTCTACCTATGCCATTGGTAGTCATAGTCATATTCATACTTTATTAATCACGGGGGAAACTGGTTTTCGTTACAGTTGCTCCATAAATAATAAATAGTAATAGAACCATAAATAGTTAAATAGTAATATGTAAATTATGCCAGTAAATTATGAAATAAGTCCAGGACTATTGGCTCAGGATGTCTGACCCTCCAAGGGAGGAGTTGTAAAGTTTGATGGCCACAGGCAGCAATGGCTTCCTATGACACTCTGTGTTGTATCTCGGTGGAATGAGTCTCCGGCTGAATGTACTCCTGTGCCCACCCAGTACATTATGTAGTGGATGGGAGACATTGACCAAGATGGCATGCAACTTAGACCGCATCCTCTTTTCAGACACCACCGTGACAGAGTCCAGTTCCATCCCCACAACATCACTAGTCTTACGAATGAGTTTGTTGATTCTGTTGGTGTCTGCCACCCTCAGCCTGCTGCCCTAGCACACAACAGCAAACATGATAGCACTGGCCACCACAGACTTGTAGACTGGATCTCTGGCACTGAGCCAATGTGTACCAATGTGTGGTACCAATGCGTACTAAGACTTCTGGCTGTTTACCCTCTCCCTTCAGAACACTCTGCACCCGATCTGAGACATCCCACAGCCTGGCACCTGGAAGCAACACACCATGTGGGTATCTCTATCAGGCTGACAAATCTCCTGTCTGTTCCCCTCACTATGGAATCCTCTTTGACTACCGGATTCCTCATCTTCCTCTTTCCCTTCTGCACCACAGAACCAGGCTCAGTGCCAGAGATCCGGTCACCATGGTCGTCCTCTGTCAAGTCACCCTCGCTCAACAGCATCCAAAACAAGATACTGATTACTGAGGGGGGAGTCCACTTACCCACTTATCTCGCCGAAGCCCGAATGAGCCAAAAGCCATCTGTCATTTTTCAGCCCATTCTCCCAGCTGGTCCAAATCCTGCTGCAAGCTTTAATAGTCTTCCTTATTGTCCATAACACTCCCTATTTTGGTGTCATCGGCAAATTTGCTGATCCAGTCTCCCACATTATCATCCAGATCATTAATATAGATTGTATGCAACAGAGTCAGCACGAATCCGTGAGTCACATCACTAGTCACAGGCCTTTAGTTAGAGAAGCAACCATCTATTACCATTCTCTGGCTTCTCTTGTGAACCTATGTCTAACGCAATTTACAATCTCAATCTGAATGCTAAGCAACCAAACCTTCCTGACCAGTATCCCATGCAGGACTTTGTCAAAGGGCTGGCTAAAGTCCATGTAGGCAACATTCATTGCCTTGCTTTCATTAACTTTCCACATAACTTCCTCAAAAAACTTTATAAGATTGGTTAGATATGATCTGCCAAGCACAAAACCACATTGACTATCCCTGCTCACTCTTTGTCTATCCAAGTACTATTTCATCCAGTACCTTTGAATACCTTTAAATACCTTACCCACTCTTGATGTCAGGCTCACTGGCCTATAACTTCCTGGCTTATTCTTGGAAACTTTGTTATTAATATTGGAACAATATTAGCTATCCTCCAATCCTCCACCGCTTCACCTTAATTATCGCTGCACTAGCCTCCCACAACGTCTGAGGAACACCCTGGGGATTTATTCAGCCTAATTTGTCTCAAAATAGAAAACACCTCCTCCTCTACGACTGGTTTGAAGGCGCCAGTGGCCCGCCTTTGCTCCTTCTCCTGTCAGTAGGAACAGCTCCGCCGGGCATAAGAACTATGCCACACATGAAGGCCAGGAATTGGACTTGATTGTCAGAGGCTGTTTGAGATGCACGCCATGAAGAGCATTTGTTTAGCAGTGGGAGCTCCTCCCCACTACCACCCTTTGGCTATGACTACCTTTGGAGCCTTGGGAAATGTATGAAAATGCATTTTGGTAAAAGCAACAAAAGTGCAGACTATTATCTAAATGGAAGAAGGTTTAAACATCAAAGGTGCAGAGGGACTTAGGAGTCCTCGTGCAAGACTCCCAGAAGGGTAATTTACTGGTTGAGTCTGTGGTAAAGAAGGGAAATGCAATGTTGGTATTTATTTCAAGGAGAATAGAATATAAAAGCAAGGAGATAATGCTGAGGCTTTATACAGCATTAGTCAGGCCACATTTGGAGTATTGTCAACACTTTTGGGCTCTATATCTCAGATAGGCTGTATTGTCCTTGGACAGATTTCAGAGGAGGTTCATGAGGATGATTCCAGGAATGAAGTGGTTAATATATGAGGAGTGTTGGACTACTCTGGGCCTGTACTCACTGGAATGTAGAAGAATGCAGGGAGATCTCATTGAATCCTACTGAATGTTGAAAGGACAAGATAGGATGGATGTGGAGAGGGTTCCAGAACTAGAGGGCACAGCCTAAAAATTGAAGGACAACCTTTTAGAATGGAGGTAAGGATGATTTTTTTTAGCCAAAGAGTGGTGAATTTGTGGAATGCTCTGCCACAGACTGCTGGGGAGGCCAAGTCCATGAGTACATTTACGGGCAGAAGTTGATAGTTTCCTAATCAGTCAAGACATCAAAGGATATGGCGAAGTGTATGGGGTTGAGTAGGATCCAGGATCAGTCATGACGGAATGGCGGAGTAGACTCGATGGGCTGAATGGCCTAATTCTGCTCCTATGTCTTATGGTCTTATGGTCTTAGTCTTCTATAAAACTTCTGCAAATCTCTGGTTTTGAATGGCGCCTGGCAATTAAATAGCTGATGGAAGGAGAATTTTCCAGGAATAACCTCATTCACAAAGTTAGTAGAGTAAGTGAGTGCTGGAGGAAGGGCTGAAGAATTCGGCATACTGTTCAGCTAGAAGTGCCAAGTGACTGACCCACCACAATGCCAGACTGCATCTAATTCAATTGATCTCACATGATGTTGACAAAATCCGCTTGGCCTCCCTGGAAATGGTGTCATGAGGGCTCTCAAGTTCACCATGCCAGCTTCACAGTTTAGAAATGAGATTTGGAGGACGGTGTCCTAATTTGCAGCACTGCCTCTTGCTGGTGGTGGAACATCAGCCTCACAGAACTAAGCTATGCCAATGGTAGAGCCTCACATCCAGAAGCTTTAGGGCTGAAGCAAAAACAAAAATCCCTTACCACCAGTAGCCGCTGTGAATTCTGAAGCGAATTTATTAATTCCAAATGTTAATTTTTGAGCCAAATTTTAGATTACGGTCTAGAAGACCACTGTTTGATCTCAAATATGGATCTGAAATTTGGGCGTTTGAATAACTTCAGAACAGTACACATTTTTCCATATAGGCACTTAGTTGGATTTACCAACTATATGTAGCAGGCTTCCAGTAAAAATTGCATGCTGTTAAAAAATAAGCTCACTAATTTCTAACCAGAGGCTGAGGGGCAAGATGATGGAAGTATGGAAAGTTATAAAAGGCATGGTTAGCATTGATAGTCAGAATCTTTTTCCCAGAATAGAAATGTTGAATGGAAGAGTGCATAGCTTTAAAGGAGAGAGGGGCAAGTTTAAAAGGGATTTATGAAGAATTTTTTTTTTATACAGAGAGTGGTGGGTGCCTGGAATGCATTACCAGGAGAGGTGGCTGCAGCAGATACAATAACAATGTTTAAGAGATATTTAGATTGGAAGATGAAGAAGCAGGGAATTGAGGGATATAAACCATTTGCTGGCAAATGTGCAGTTAAGTTATCACCATGCTGTGGGACATATTATGGGACAAAGGCTCCTGTGCTCTTCTGTTCTATGTTCTAATCATAAAAAATTCCAATTGTTATACCACTGTTCTGCACCAAATCAAGTATTCTTTGATTTTTAATTTATGATCTAATAATTATGAAGGCCTTAAGAACTGGAATTACTATGAATGACCACATTATCCACACTAAAATATCAGTTTGCTTTTATCAAGTATATATAGCAGCTTCTCCAGCTCCCAATAGTGGTGCAAGTTTTAAATCCTTAGCTAGTGCTTCAAAGTTTCTAGTCAGGGATTTCAAAACTCTGTGAATACAGCAGTGCTGAACTCCTAGGCTAAATTACTTCTAAGCCATTGACAGCAGAAATAGAATTTTCACAGACTAGTGATTCTACAGACACCAGACCTGGTGACTGCAACCTTACCTAGGTGGTTCAGCCAAAGAAGAGGCAGACGCAGGCGTGTGAGTGAAAGCAGAAACACAACAAACGAGCTAAGGCACTAGCGAGGCTAAGAGCGAACCCGACCAGACCACTGGTGCCATCACTTTTCCCGGCCAGTGTCCACTTGCTAGAAAACAGAATAGACTTACTGAGACTAAGAATGAATGCACAGAAAGAGATGAGAAACTGCTGCATTTTGGTATTTACAAAAACGTCATTAAAGAATGACATGGACGACTCAGCATTTCAACTCAACAGGATGACTCTGTTCCACACAGACAGAAAGTCCCTGTCAGGGAAATGCAAAGGAGGTGGAGTCTGTACGTACAATAACAAATATTAGTGCACAAACTCATCTCCAGTAAGCAGTCTCTGTTCTAGGGAAACTGAGCATCTTACAATTAAATGCCGGCCACATTACTTGTTCAGGGAGTTTATTGTTGTGTTCCTCACTGCTCTCTATATCCCTCTGAGCATGAATGCCAAGGACGTACTGGAAGAGCTTCACAAAATCATCTTCTCGCTATAAAACAAGCATCCAGATGGTCTCTTCATAGCTGCAGGAATCCAATCATATTAACCTGCAGGAGATTTTACCCAGATTCCACCAACATGTCATCATAGTCACTAGGGGAAACAACAGACTCGACCATCTTTATACAAACAAACATAGTACTTACAAAGCCACCCCACGCCCTCACCTTGGCCTCTCAGACCACATCTCCATAATGTTAATCCCAGCACAGGATGCTGAAAACGGAGCAACCAGTCAAGAGAGGAATCAGTGTGTGGCCAAATGAAGAAATCCTTATGCTTCAAGACTATTTTGAATGGACTAGCTGGCAGATGTTAAAGGAGGCAGCCACAAATGCAGTACCAACAGACCTCAAAGAATATGCCTCTTCTGTCATTGACTACATCAGTAAGTGTGGAGACAACACTGGTATCTCAAGAACCATCAGCTCTTGGCTCAACCAAAGGCCCTGGTTAAATGCTGAGGTGCACTCCCTACTAAAATCCCAGGACACTGCCTTCAAGTCTATTGACAGAACAGCTCTCAGAGCAGCAAGCAGAGTCTTTATCTTCGGTATCAAGTGTACTTAAACCTGCTATGTTTAGAAGATTCAGAACACCTGTCCAATAACAATTCCCAAAGTATGTGGCTGGTCTCAAGTCATTACTGACCATGCAAAGAAAAACAGCGTCAACTGTACCGGTGCCACCTCCCTCCCTGATGCTCTTAGCAACTTTTATGCACACCTTGATGCATGCAACACAATGCCAGCCATGAAACCTTCCCTTCTCCCAGGTGAGTAGTCACTGCCTGTATCAGCAGCAGACGTGACAAGGTCTCTGCAGAGAGTCAACCCCTGTAAGTCGGCCTGGCCAGATGACATCCCAGGCTGAATACTCAGGGAGTGTGCACATCATTTACTGACATCTTCACGGACATATTCAACATATTATTCATCCAGGCTGCTGTCCCTACATGTTTCAGATCAGCCACTATCATCTCCATTCCCAAGAACTTTACATCTTCAGAGCTAAATGACCACCACCCAGTGACAGTGATGCCAATCATCATGAAGTGCAGTGCTTTGGTTTGGTTTGGATCCCACAATCTGCCTATGGGCCATAGGGACAATTTCACGTGTCCTAGGCTGGTGAATCCTGGCGGTGCCCATCCCTTTCCAGGCCATTGAACAGCAGGTAATGGCAAATATGAAAACCTCCATTCTTGCCACATTGGACACTCACCGATATGCTTACAGCCAGAACTGCTCTACAACAGATGCCATGGCATCTGTCATGCACCGGGCCCTAACACACCTAGAAAACAAGGACGCTTGTGTTAGAATGCTGTATCTGGATTTCGGTTCAGCATTCAACACTATTGTCCCACAGACCTTGGTGAACAAACTCCTGTTCTCCAGTCTAATTACACCATATTATTGCTGGGCATTGGACTTCCTGATGAACAGACCTCAATAGTCAGGATGCTCAACCACTCCCATATCCTCATCATCCTCAACACATGCGCCACCCAGGGCTGTGTGCTGAGCCCATTGCTAAACACTCTGTTCACAAATGACTGCGCAGCCAAACACTTCACATCATCAAGTTGTGGACAACACAGCTGCAATGTGAAGGGTTAGTAAACTTGCTAGTTGAAAGTCGCTTCCGCTGTGTCGGTTGTTGATCAGCAGGTTCAAGGGATGCCAATCGAGTTCTTTCCAATCGGTTGCCTTATGTGCCATGGTTCTGGGGACCTCAGGGGTATAGAAATGGCACAAGTGAGAGAATTTCTGTTGTCTCCATTTTCACACTGGGGTTGCGAGCAGCGTTAGGAAAGTATGCTGCAAAATATAGGAAGGCCCACACGCAGAATCAGGTAAGTGAGTATAGGAACAGAATGAGGTGGAAGATAAATGCGTGGTTGAGGGATTGGAGCAGGTGGCAGGGATTCAGATTTCTGTATCATTGGGACCTCTTCTGGGGCAGATGCGACCTGTACAAAAAGGACGGTTTGCACTTGAATCTGAAGAGGACCAATTTCCGGGGAGGTTTGCAAAGGCTGTTGGGGACAGTTTAAACTAGAATCGCTGGGGAGTGGGAACCGAACTGATGTGACAGAGGAGAGGGAGGTTGGCTCACAAATAGAGAAAGCTTGGAGACAGTGCGAAAGGGAGGTGATACAGAAGTTTGAGATGTGTCTATTTTAATGCGAGGAGTATTATGAATAAAGTGGATGAGCTTAGAACATGGATCAGCACTTGGAGCTATGATGTTGTGGCCATTACAGAGACTTGGATGGTGCAGGAGCAAGAATGGCTATTTCAAGTGCCAGGCTTTAGATGTTTCAGAAAGGACAGGGAGGGAGCCAAAAGAGGTGGGGGCGTGGCACTGTTGATCAGAGGTAGTGTCATGGTTGCAGAAAAGATGGAAGTCATGGAGGGGTTGTCTACAGAGTCTCTGTGGGTGTAAGTTAGGAATAGAAAGGGGTCAATAACTCTACTGGGTGTTTTGTATAGACCACCCAATAGTAACAGGGACATCGAGGAGCAAATAGGGAGACAGATTCTGGAAAGAAGTAATAATAACAGGGTTGTTATGGTGGGAGATTTTTTTTTTGGCAGGTGTGTGCATGCATGTGCATCTGTGTGTGTGCGTCTGCGTGCGTGATGTTGGCAGGACAATGTCTTTTTCATGCTTTTACAAGGCGCGGAGCGAGAGAGAGAGACTGTGTGTCGTGCCGCTCCTCACACAGATATTTCGTAGTATTTTTCCCTTTTTATTTTTACGAGGCCGAGTTGCGATCTCGACATTCAACCTGGCACGGATGGAAAGCATACTCAGGAACTGGGTTCGAACCAGGGAACCTCCATTCCAGAGTCCGGCACTGATGTCATTGCACCACCAGCCGGTCCATGGGGGGAGATTTTAATTTCTCGAGTATTGATTGGCATCTCCCTAGAGTGAGGGGTTTAGATAGGGTGGAGTTTGTTAGGTGTGTTCACGAAGGTTTCTTGACACAATATGTAGATAAGCTTACAAGAGGAGAGGCTGTACTTGATTTGGTATTGGGAAATGAACCTGGTCAAGTGTCAGGTCTCTCAGCGGGAGAGCATTGTGGAGATAGTGATCACAATTCTATCTCCTTTACCATAGCATTGGAGAAGGATAGGAACAGACAAGTTAGAGAAACGTTTATTTGGAGTAAGGAGAAATATGAGGCTATCAGGCAGGAGCTTGAAAGCATATAAGGCTATCATGTGTATTTATATATATTGTGTTTTTATAATTATTATTGTGTTCTTTACCTTGTTGTGTTTTTTTGGTGCTGCATTGGATCTGAAGTGACAATTCTTTCATTCTCTTTACATTTGTGTACTGGAAATGACATCAAATAATTTTGAATATAGCTCCTTCATCACAATTTTAACAAAGTCAACTGAAGTTTTACATCAAGCTTCAAAAGAAGATATTAGAAATGAGTACTACAGAATTTTGACCTTAGAAGTGTGAAGGAACACTTTGGTCGGGTAGAGATGTGTGATTGACAAAGAGGTTTACAAAAAGGATTTCAGACTTTACACTTCAACTAAATGGGTGATGAAAATCAGTGATCAAAATGAAAGAATAAAATCTCGTGAAAATTTTAAAAATAATAATCTGCAGATAGAGTCATGAAGTCATAGAAAAGTACAGCACAGAAATAGGTCCTTCAACCCATCTAGTCCTTTAAAATGCAGACTCCCATTGACCTGAATCAGGACCAAAGCCTTCCATACCACCGACCATCCATGTATCTATCTAAACTTCTCTTAAATGTTGAAATTGAACTTGCATGTACCACTTGTGCCTACAGCTTATTCCACACTCCAACACAGATCTGACATATAAAGCAGAAAGTGTTGGAAATTCTCAGCAGGAGAGGCAGGATCTGCAAGATATGAAACAAAGTTAACGTTTCAGAGCTAAGACCCTTTATAGTAGTGTTTGAAGATATGAGGATGTTGTGTTAGTAGAAGAGGTGAAGGAGAAAATGAACAAGTTTGCAGAAATTATTAGTAGAACGGATGGGAACCTTGAAATCAGGCCATTGCGGGACTGAAATTGAGAAGGTGGTCAGATTCATTTCCATTAGTAGAATTGCTAGCCATGACTATTTTAAACCACTGAATAAATCAGCTTTCATAATCAATCACATGACACTTACAAACTAATGATTAGAATGATAACTGATGGCAGTCAAACCTAAGATCCTTCTCTGCAACTATATGTTCACTAAAACTCTTTTGATGATAGTTAAATGCTAATAGTATCATTTTACCATAAAAGCATTTGTGACATATTTTTACTTGGCAATCTGAAATCAAAACAAATTATTCAAAGATATGGGATCATGAAAAAAGGCATTTCACAATCAGAATTGAACTACAAAGTTTGGGTGATATTGCAGTCAATTATGGAAAATTGCACTTCAGTCAAAACGCTTCTGCTTTTTTCTCATGCTTCAAAGAAAAGGCTCACATATCAATTCAGGAAAGTGAATCATAAAACGTGCAGAGAACTTCAAAAAGATTGCCCAGAGAAATACCAGTATCTCAATATCATAATGCAGGAGCAACAAAGTCTGCAAAGTATTGCACCCTACATAATAAGGAAAACTAAAGCATCACATAAAAAAAATAAGAAATGGAGATGACACAAAACCAAGGAACAAAATTGGTGTGACGCTTATACCCTATGGAAAAGCTGAAGAAGACAACATAGAGCGAATTCTCACAATTGGATTTCAATATTCCCTGAATTACTTCACTCATTTACCACAAAGCAGAATATTAGATGTCAGTACATAAAATGAATTCAATAAATGATGGTTAACTGAAACATAAATGCCAATATTATCTATTGTTGGCCTGCTAACATAAATACTAATGAATGATAGTTTAAGTTAGAGGACCAATATTAAAAACAACATTGAAGGTGTTTTTTTTAAATAAAGGGAATTGCTTTATTTTGTCACAACATTCATTTTCCAGCCATTTCTCTTTTTGCCAATCCACAATCAAGTGAGTTGTCGTTTGGATTGCTCAACTGAATCCCAGAATAAATTTGAAGTGACTATAAGTGTATAAAAGCAAATTAGAGAGAATAATGGAAAGTAAATTAACAAGATAGCAAAGTATTGTATAGATTCATAAAAGAAAATTAGAGATTAATATATTTGGACAATCAGGAATCTAAGGATGTGGGATAGTGCTAGAAAATCTTAGAGGTAAAACATCAGCAATACTTTTAATGAGTATGCTTGTAGAATCAGACTGTCTACTCTTGTTTCTATTTCTTACGCCCTACAGTAAAAAGAAAATTTGGAAGCGGAATGTTTAGAGATGGGAACAATAAATTTACAAGGAGCAATGGGAAAATGGTAACAATATTAAAATCAGTATTTGCCTCCATTATTTGCTGGAGTTGAATGAGCTAGGTATGATATTGCAATATGATATGAAATGTTGATATAACTTTAAAATTTAAAAAATGAGGAAGTATTAAAGAACCTTATTGGAAGAAGATCACATCCAGTTCTCAGCATATTACAAGTTAGACTTTAAAGTTACAGTAAAGTTTATCTGGATTTGTCACATGTTCATCGAACGTACAGTGAAATAGTGCTGACGAAGCCCAGTGACTACCTACTGGCGGCACACAAAACAAAGAATACAAATAAATACTTTATTAATAATACTTTTTCTTGTAAAATTTATGGAAAACAATCAGCGCAAAAAATGGAAATTTGAGCGAAGGTCAATGAAGGCGAGGCTAAGCCAAGGGTCAAGTATGCGGGTACAAGCAAAATCAAGACAAGGTCGAAGCATGTTGAAGGCAAGTTGGGGTGAGGTTGATGCATACTTGAGGCAAAGTTGGGGCAAGCGGAGCAAGCAAAGTCAAAGTGGAAGAGCTGCAGATTGAAGGCCCATCCACCTAAGCCGAGAACAAGCTTTAGATGATCTGAGCAATGGGATCAACATGCACAAAATAGCACACCCTAACACCTTCACCATCACCTTGAGAGATTTTAACAAGGCCAGTCTGAAAAAATCACTAAGCAATTACCATCAACAGATAACTTGCAATACCAGAGGAAACAACGCACTGGATCATTGTTACACCCCCATCAAGAATGCCAACTGTGCTATTCCACGCCCTCACTTCGGGAAGTCTGATCAGCTGTCTGTACTTCTACTCCCTGAGTACAGACAGAGACTGAAGACTGCAGCACCAGCAGTGACGACCAAGAAGGTATGGACAAGGAAAGCACAGGAGCGCCTTCAGGACAACTTTGAATCGATAGACTGGACTATATTCAGAGTTTCATCTTTGAATCTGGATGACCATGCTACAGTTGTTACCGACTTCATTAAAACCTGTGTGGATGAGTGTGTGCCCACAGATACTTACTGTACATTCCCAAACCAAAAGCCGTGGATGAACCAGGAGGTACGTCGCCTGCTGAAGGCTAGATCTGTGGCATTCAAGTCTGGTGACCCAGGCCTGTACCAGAAAACCAGATATGATTTGCGGAGAGCTACTTCAAGGGTGAAGGGACAATTTTGAATGAGGTTGGAGGTGATATCAGATGCACTGCAACTCTGGCAGGGACTGCAAGACATTACTTTCTGCAAAGCGAAACCCAATAGCATGAATGGCAGTGATGCTTCACTATCAGATGAACTCAACGCCTTCTATGCATGTTTTGAAAGGGAGAACACAACTACAGCTGTGAAGATCCCTGCCACACCTGATGACCCTGTGATCTCTGTCCCAGAAGCCGATGTTAAACTGTCTTTAAAGAGAGTGAACCCTCACGAGGCAGAAGGTCCCGATGGAGTACCTGGTAAGGTTTTGAAAATCTGTGCCATCCAACTAGTGGTAGTATTCAAGAACATTTTCAACCTCTCACTGCTACAGGCAGAAGTTCCCACTTGCTTCAAAAAGGCAACAATTATACCAGTGCCAAAGAAGAATAATGTGGGCTGCCTTAATGTCCATCGCCCGGTAGCACTCACATCGACAGTGAAGAAATGCTTTGAGAGGTTTGTTATGACTAGACTAAATTCCTGCCTCAGCAAGGATCTGGACCCATTGCAATTTGCCTATTGCTATAATAGGTCAATGGCAGACGCAATCTCCATGGCTCTTCACACGGCTTTAGACCACCCAGACAACACAAACACCTACGTCAGGATGCTGTTCATCGACAAAGCTCAGCATCTAATACCATCATTCCCACAATCCTGATTGAGAAGTTGCAGAACCTGGGCCTCTGCACCTCCCTCTGTAATTGGATCCTCGACTTCCTAACCGGAAGACCACAGTCTGTGCGGATTGGTGATAACATATCCTCTTCACTGACGATCAACACTGGTGCACCTCAGGGTGGTGTGCTTAGCCCACTGCTCTACTCTCTGTATACACAGGACTGTGTGGCTAGGCATAGCTCAAATACAATCTACAAATTTGCTGATGATACAACCATTATTGGTAGAATCTCAGGTGGTGATGAGAGGGCGTACAGGAGTGAGATATGCCAACTAGTGGAGTGGTGCCGCAGTAACAACCTGGCACTCAATGTCAGTAAGACGAAAGACCTGATAGTGGACTTCAGGAAGTGTAAGACGAAGGAACACATACCAATCCTCACAGAGGGATCAGAAGTGGAGAGAGTGAGCAGCTTCAAGTTCCTGGGTGTCAAGATCTCTGAGGATCTAACCTGGTCTCAACACATTGATGTAGTCATAAAGAAGGCAAGACAGCAGCTATACTTTTTTAGGGGTTTGAAACAATTTGGCCTGTCAACAAATACACTCAAAAACTTCTATAGTTGTACTGTGGAGAGCATTCTGACAGGCTGTATCACTGTCTGGTATGGAGGGGCTACTGCACAGGACCGAAAGAAGCTGCAGAAGGTTGTAAATCTAGTCAGCTCCATCTTGGGCACTAGCCTACAAAGTACCCAGGGCATCTTTAGGGAGTGGTGTCTCAGAAAGGCAGTGTCCATTATTAAGGACATCCAGCACCCAAGGCATGCCCTTTTCTCACTGTTACCACCAGGCAGGAGATACAGAAGCTTGAAGGCACACACTCAGTGATTCAGGAACAGTTTCTTCTCCTCTGCCATCCGATTCCCGAATGGACTTTGAAGCTTTGGACACTACCTGACTTTTTTAATGTACAGTATTTCTGTTTTTGCACATTTTTAATAATCTATTCCAATATATGAAATTTACTTGTTTATTTATCATTATGTTTTATTTTGTTTTCTGTCTCTATTAGATTATGTATTGCATTGAACTGCTGCTGCTAAGTTAACAGATTTCACGTCACATGCCGGTGATAATAAACTTGATTCTGATTCTAAGCACCAGGCTGATTTGGAAAGATTGGGTATGGGTTAAAATGTATCAATGCAACAGGCCCCGGGTCCTAGTGCAAGGAACGAACTGATGTTTGGATGATTTAAGTGCCAGGCAAGATGGATTGAAAAGGCAGGGTGTCGGGACAAGAGGCGAGGCTTGGGCTGGTTCTACTCGCTGCTCCGCTACGTTTACTCTGCGCTGAGCTGAGGCTGAGGCTGTGCCCTGTTCTGGCTGCTCCAGGCTTCGTATCCATGGACTCACTTTCATTCTCAATGCTATTTGCTTACTTTCATTGTTTGCATAATTAGTGTTTTCTTTTCAAAGGTTCAAAGGTCAAGTTTAATGACAGAGAAATGTATGCAATATACATCCTGAAATGCTTCTTCTTCACAAAACATCCACGAAAGCAGAGAAGTGCCCCAAATAATGAATGACTGTTAAACGTGAGAACCCCAAAGCTCCCCCCTTCCTCGCGTAAGCGGCAGCGAGCAACGATCCGCCCTCCCCCACCAGCAAAAATAAACGCGCATCTGTACAATCACCAAGGCCAAGCGTCTGCTAAGCAATAGTAAAGACACAGACCAAAGTTAACCCAAAGGCTTCACATTTCATCCAAATTCAACAAACCACACGTTCTCTCTCTCCCTGGAAAGGAAGAGGGAGGTGTCCCCCATTTTCACAGTGAGCGGGAGACATAACAACAACCCACCGGTTTACGATCCTAAAAGTCCATTCTGTTGCTTTTTTTGAGCTCTGTGTCCAAAGATCACAAAGACCTCTGGTCTTCAGGCCCACAGCGAAAGATTTTCCGGCCTCCCCAACGACAAACGAGACTCCTGCCGAGGCACCAACCCTCGATCCGTCTCCAGAACCCCAAGATCTTAAGCTTCCGAAGAGGATCGAGATTCTCAGGCCAAACCCTCCGCATGTTGAATAGCGGCCGGTCGTGGAACCCCGAGAACGGGTCCCATTTCCGCAAACAACCGAAGCCTGCGTGTAACTCCGGGTCAGGGTCTTCAAAAGAACCCTGAAAGGAAAAAATAAAGATATTAAAGATAGAAATAGAGCTGTTTCCGAAGATACAAGCAAAGGAGTCGCCGTTAGGCGTCATCATTCCTCTAAAGCTCCACCCCTTCTTTCTGCAGGTTGGGTGTTTGACAGTCTTCTTTCTTTTGCATTTCTTTATTTTGTGGCTGCCTGTAAGGGAACATATCCCAACGTTGTAGAATGAATACATACTTTGATAATAAATCCACTTTGAACTTTGAAATCAAATCAGTGAGGATTGTGCTGCGCAGTCAACAAATGTACTTTATACTTTATAGTTTATACTTTATTGTCGCCAAACAATTGATACTAGAATGTACAAACATCGTAGCGATATTTGATTTTGTGCTTCCCGCTCCCTGGATTACAAATCAATAGTAAATATGAAAAATTTAAATTATAAATCATAAATAGAAAATAGAAAAATGGGAAGTAAGGTAGTGCAAAAAGACCGAGAGGCAGTTCCGGATATTTGGAGGGTATGGCCCAGATCCGGGTCAGGATCCGTTCAGCAGTCTTATCACAGTTGGAAAGAAGCTGTTCCCATATCTGGCCGTACGAGTCTTCAAGCTCCTGAGCCTTCTCCCAGAGGGAAGAGAGACGAAAAGTGTGTTGGCTGGGTGGGTCGTGTCCTTGATTATCCTGGCAGCACTGTTCCGACAGTGTGCTGTGTAAAGTGAGTCCAAGGACGGAAGATTGGTTTGTGTGATGTGCTGCGCCGTGTTCACGATCTTCTGCAGCTTCTTCTGGTCTTGGACAGGACAACTTCCATACCTGGTTGTGATGCACCCTAGAAGAATGCTTTCTACTGTGCATCTATAAAAATTAGTGAGGGTTTTAGGGGACTGGCCAAATTTCCTTAGCTTCCTCAGGAAGTAAAGGCGCTGGTAGGCCTTCTTGGCAGTGGACTCTGCTTGGTTGGACCAAGTCAGATCATTTGTGATATTGACCTCGAGGAACTTAAAGCTTAGAATGCCATCAACTCATTAACCGTAACTGCAGGTCTTTGGAATGTAGGAAGAAACTGGAGCTCCCAGAGGAAACCAATATGGTCATTAGGAGAATGAACAAACTCTTCACAGACAGCAGGATTCAAACCTCCATCTTATTGCTGGCTCTGTAAAGTGTGGCACTAACTGGTACCGTACTGTGCCAGTACATTTCCATGTCTTTAAAAGAACTCTGGAAAAGAGACATCACAGGCAATATCAAAGTTCTGGAACGCTGTTTCAGAAATAGATGTCAAACAACAAGTCTGTCAAAAAAAACTTGGTGTCATCCCCAGTGAATTCCATATATAAGAATATAAACTACGATTGCAGTATTATAAATAGGTCAAACTCATATCGCCAGTGGCGAAAAAAAATGAAATTCCCATCAGACGGAAAAAAATTAAGAGAATTTGGAAACCAATAAAAGAATAATGAGTCTGTAGGGATTTCTAAACAGAATGCTTTGCTTGACAGCTTCACTGACTTCTTCCATGAAGTTCAGAGAGAGTAGAGTAGGGTAATGTATTACAAATAATATAGCTAGATGCTAAAAATATTCTTATTCATATTAAACGAGTAAAGAACATCACAGCAGAGCCTTTAGGGTCTGAGTACAGAACAGAAAGACACCTGGATGAAAGCCAGAAAGGGCTAAGAGGTGTACAGGAATAATTCAGTTTTCTAGATTGGCAGACCACTTAGCAGGTCAATTCATCATTATAATTTATCCTGTAATTCAGTGGGTTGCTGGGCTGCAGAGCTCACTGTGCCAGAAAGGCCTGTTTTGTCTTGCTGATATATCAGATCTGTACAGTCCTCATTATATTCAAGAGCATATGCAATATTGTTCTGTTTATGTTTGGCTGTAGGGTCCTTGGGGTGGATGAGTTTCTGTCTGAGTGTGTTTGTACATTTGAAAAACACAGGGATTTGGTATGTGTTGAAAATCCTTCTGAGTTTCTCTGAAATTCCAGCTATATATGGGATGATATGTTTGTCTGTCTGTTTTTCTCCTTACCTCTGTTGGGCTGATGTACCTGTTGGTTTTTGTTACTGTCTTGATGAAGGCCCAGTCAGGGTAATTGCAAGCTCTTAAGGCTTCTCTCAAATACTTGTACTCCTCATCTTTAACACAACAGATCACACCTCCATTCATGTAAAGATAAGACTAATGACCCTCTTGTTACCTCTACAACTCTTAACAATCCTCAAGTGATTGCTATACCTTCAAACAACACAGAGTTTATGAATTGGAAAACTACCCACCATGGATCAGAACTGAAGAAGCCTCTCAGATGAGTGGTGCAACATCTAGATAAAGCAGCAAGTCCAGTTGCTTTGATTTACCACTGCTTGATAAACATTTGTTTTAGATTTTAAGTAAATGTCAATACAGACAGTGCTGCAAGTAATATCAAGATGATATTACATTAGATTGGAGTAAAAAATAGAAGTGGGGTAACTGAATAAGGAATAAGGAAGTAAAAATTACAATGTAGATCAGTAAATGTAGACCAAAAGACAATCAAATACTTGGGTTCATTATTAGAAGAGTTAAATTGAAAAATTATGCAAAATGTATACAAAGGCAAATTGAAAAGTTACACACAAAGCCTGTTGAAAATCAGTGGACTGAAATGATTGGAATTTTTTTTTCTCCTTTTTAGGATCTGTGTGTTGCTGGTGAGGCCAGCATTTATTGTGGATCTCTCATTTTCCTTGAGCAGGGGTTGAGGAGTCATTGCCATCTCTCTGATGAAAGTACACATAAACAAAATCTAATCAACCTTATAACATTTTTTGAGGAGGTTCCAGGAAAGCTGATGAAGGAAATATAGATGTTTTCCACGTAGACTTTAGCAAGGCCTTTGACCAGATCACTCATTGGAGGTTGGTCAAGAATGTTCAGTTACTTGGCATTAGGAATGAAGTAGTAAATTGGATTTGACATTGACTTCTTGGGAGAAGTGGTAGTAGACGGTTACTCCTCTGACTACAGGTCCGTGTCAAGTGGAGTGACGCAGGGATCAGTGCGGCATCCATTGTTTCTTGGCATCTATTTCAATGATCTGGATAATAATGTGGTAAACTAGATCAGTAAAATTTCTTCAGGTACATAAAGTGCAAAAGAGAGGTGAGAGTGCATATCGGTCTTCTGGAAAATTATGCTGGAGATGTAGTAATGGGGGAAAAAGAAATGGTGAATGAACTGAATAATACTTTACATCGGCATTCGCCGTGGAAGCTACTAGCAGTACGGTGGAAGTTCCAGGTGTCAGGGGTCATGAAGTGTATGAAGTTATTGTTACTAGGGAGACGGTTCTTGAGAAACTGTAAGGTCTGAAGGCAGATAAGTCATCTAGACATGTTGTTGTATACTCCGGGTTTTGAAAGAGGTAGCTGAAGAGATTGTGGAGGCATTAGTAATGATCTTTCAAGAATCATTAGATTCTGGAAAGGTACAGGAAGACTGTAAAATTGCAAATATCACTCCACTCCTCAAGAAGGGAAAGTGGCATAAGAAAGGAAGGAGGGGAGGGAACATCGACTCAGACCATGAGAGGCCTGCATCGGGCATTTTCATGCCTTGGAAGGTTCAGATTGGAAGTCTGTGTGGGGCATCACTTCTCGCACAGACACTAGAGCAATGTGTGGTTAAGTGCCTTGCTCAAGGACACAAACACGCTGCCACAGCTGAGGCTCAAACTAGTGACCTTTAGATCACTAGACGAATGCCATAACCACTTGGCCACGTGCCCAACACAAAGGAAATTATATGCCAATTAGTCTGACCTCAATGATTAGGAAGATGTTGGAGTCCTTTGTTGAGGATGTTGTTTCAGAGTGCTTGGAGGCACATGATAAAATAAGCTGTAGTCAGCATGGTTTCATCAAGGAAAAATCATGCCTGACATATGTGTTGGATTTCTTTGAAAAAATAACAAGCAGGATAGACAAAGGAGAATTGGTTGACATTGTGTACTGTGACAAGGTGCCACACATGAGGTTGCTTAATAAATTAAGAGTCCATGGTATTACAGTAAAAATTCTAGCATGGATAAAGCAGTGGCTGATTGGCAGGAGGCGAAGTGTAGGAATAAAGGGAGCCAAAAGGGCTGTCAATAACTCGTGGTGTTCCACGGCAGTCTTTGTTCAGATCAATTATTTTTACATTATATGTCAGTGATTTGGATGATGAATTTAATGGCTTTGTTGCAAAGTTTGCAGACAATGTGAAGGTAGGAGGAGGGGCAGGTGGTTTTGAGGAAGTAGGGAGGCTACAGGAGGACTTAAACAGATTAGGAGAAGGGGCAAAGAAGTGGCAGATGGAATACAATGTTGGGACATGTCTAGTCAGGCACTTTGGAAGAAGAAATGAAAGGGTAGACTATTTTCTAAATGGAGAGAAAATGCAAAAAAAAATGGGGGTATAAAGGAGCCTGGGAGTCCTTGTGCATGATTCCTTAAAGGCTAACTTGCAAGTTGAGTCTGTGGTGAGTCAGGTAAATGTGATGTTAGCATTTATTCCTAGAGGATTAAAATATAAAAACAAGGATGTAATGGTGAGACTTTATAAAACACAGGTGAAGCCTCACTTGGAGTATTATGAGCAGTTTTGGGTCCCATGTCTTAAAAAAGATGTGCTGAAACTGGAGAGAGTTCAAAAGAGGTTCATTAAAATAGTTCCAAGATTGAATTGCTTGTCACATGAAGAGCGTTTGGTGGCTCTGGGCCTATATTCACTAGAATACAGAAGACTGAGGGGTGACCTATTTGTAACCAATCAAATGGTAAAAGGCTTTGATAGAGTGGATATGGAGAGAATATTTCTTATGGTGGGAAAGTCTAAGACCGGAGGACATAGCCTCAGAATAGAGGGGCATCCTTAGTGAACCAAGAAGAGGAGGAATTTCTTTAGCTAGAAAGAGGTGAATCTGTGAAATATTTACCACAGGGAGCTGTGGAGGCCAAGACTGTATGTATACTTAAGGCAGAGATTGGGACTCAGAGAAGAAATGGATCAACCATGATAAAATAGCAGAGAAGACTCGATGGGCCAAATGGCCTAATTCTGCTTCTGTCTAAGATTGGGGAAATGGTGGACAGTGAGGAAAGCTATCAAAGCTTCTATCAGGATCTAAGTGAGTGAGTGAGGCCTTTATTGGTTAGAGTTCACCGTCTTAGCTGTCCAGATGCACCAGCTTGGGCAGTACCTCACGGAGAACAAGCTGTTGCCCATGTAGGAAGCTCCCCCTCTCCATGCATCTGATGAACCCAAAGGAACAGGACAGACCAATAATGTTTGGTACTAACAGTGTCACAGGAATTGCCAGTCAGCCTTGAAGAAGGAAGAGAAGATGGTGGCGCAACGTAGCGCACGCGGCTGTTCTGAATCAATATCGATATGTGTAACTAGGGGTGCCATGCACAATCCGGATTTGATGGGGACAGCCGTGAGAAGCACAGAGGAACATCTGGAGTGACTTCTGAAATGCCTGCTTCGCTGCCACTGCTACTGTGTGTAAGGCTCTCAGTATACTAGGTAGACTGTTAACTATTGATCGCTTATTACCAAAATAGCTTCTCTGAAGTGTTATATTAAAATGGCTTCTCGTAATGTTAACTGATGAGCAAGGGGTTCTCTACTGCAATGTTTAGGTTATACAGGGAGATAATGGAAATTGTATTCATTTGTTAGCCAATGGAAGTCATGTTCTGTTATCTTGTATATGTGTGCTGAGTTGAGGAGTGCGGGCTTTCCAGGAGGCAACCGGAGAGGACGGACGTGTGAGGAACGGACAGCGGTTCCAGGGCAGCGGATACCGGACCTCGGGGGTTCGGATGGTGGCCGGAGTCTCATCACAACACTGAACTGATCACTGAACACAAGCAATGAACTCATTTTCAAGGACTCTACAACTCATGTCCTCAATTTTATTTATTTGTTTGTTTCTTTGCTTATTTAATTATTTATTATTTGTTTTCTTTGTATTTGCAGAGTTTGTTTCATTTTGCACATTGGTTGTTCCTTAGTCTTTGTTTCTATCCAAATACTCATATATCCACTCCCTTAGAACACTTTCCAATACCTTTCCCACTACTGATGTTGGGTTCACCAGCCTATAATTTCCTGGATTACTTTTAGAGCCATTCTTAAACAGCAGGACAGCATTAGCTATCCTCCAATCCTCTGGTACTTCACCTTTTGCTAAGGATGATTTAAATATCTCTGTCCCCTGCGACTTCTGCATTTGCCTCCCACAGGGTCTGAGGGACACCTTATCAGGTCCTAGGGATTTATTCATCTTAATTTGCCTCAAGACAGTAAACACCTCCTCCTCTGTAATCTGTATAAGGTCCAAAACTAATATGGACAGTGTTTCTAGACAATATATTTGCAATAAAGCCTAGATGAGAAAAAGTTTACAAAATGTGAAAGATTTTGTTTATTGTATTGTATTTCATTATACCCGTCAATTAATAAATGAAATCAAAAGAAAAGTTTTTCAATTTTCATTCTAAATATTCATGGTATGCATATTATGAAGAAAAACAACTAGAGAGCACTAGTTTTCAGGCTGTGTTTAAGTTTTCAGCTCAAAGCAATGGTTGGTACTTGTAGCTGTAAAAAAAATCGAGAGAACATTGGTGACAGAACAATATAATACCTGTTTCTATGGGTGAATTTCTAGCATCATATTTTTTTTGTGATTTTGCTTGAGAGAGAAGCGTTCACCAATCAACATTTATTTATTGTTAAGGCAGAGTCCTCAAAGCATTAAATGTTGTTAGTGAAAAAGCAACGTACTCATAAATTTCTTTTAGATGTCTTCTTTGTAGTAATGTACTTGGTTATTTATTGAAATTTTCAGCGTTCCCTTCATATTGCCTTCTGGATCATCAATTTAAACCTGCTGTCCACCAGTGATCAATAAACTTGTTCCTCAAGAAATACAATGAAACTCAGTGAGATGATGCATTTGTACCCGTGTGTGTTGTCAGACACAAGAGATAGGCTGGAACTGGAAAAGTCTGTTCTCCTGCGCAGCCCTTCATTTTAGATAAGAAAGGTGCATAGGGTTTATGATTTTCTACAAACTGTTGTTCAACAAGCTTTATGCTCCTGCCATCATGATGATAGCCAATCATTCCTTGTTTTACGTAAAGCTGTGTTCCCTTGATTTATATATTAGTTCAAAACTAATGTGCTCCCTGACCATCTGTACAATAACATTTATCCAAATTGTGTCTGGGTTTGGGGACTCAGCACTGAAAATATAAACTAAATTCTGCTGAAGCTTCTACCACATTCAGGAGAGGGATAATATTTTAGAAAATAAAATAGACATAGAACGACTCATAAACATCTCACTTTGTAAACCATATCTTTTGAGCAGCCAGTCTCCTGCAGTGGGCCCGCAGCCTGTGCTCAATAGACAGTGTTATTTGTTTGCAAAGCTGTCCTTTTAACTTCAGGCTGATTATTGCTGAAAAACTGAAGACTGGTTCTTGTTTACAACAAGAAGCTGAGCAAGAAATATTAGTTAGAAGTTTAGCTTTGTTACATACAACACTGATCCTTTGGAAAGATCATACCATGCTGGAAAGCTGAGTCAGAGAGTCATAGAGAAGTTCAGCACACAAACAGGCCCTATAGCCCATCTAGTCCATGCTGAAACCATTAAAACTGCCTACTCCCACTGACCTGCACAGGGACCATAGCCCTGCATATTCCTACCATACATGTACCTATCCAAACCTCTTTTAATAGTTTAAATTGAGCTCACATGCACCACTTGTGTTGGCAACTCATTCCACAATCTCACGACCCTTTGTGTGAAGAAATTCCCCCCCATGTTCCCCTTAAACTCCTCACATTTCACTATTAACCCATGACTTCTGGTTGTAGTCCTACCCAAGCTCAGTGGGAAAAGCCTGCTTGCAATTACTCTATCTATACCCCTCATAATTTTGTATACGTCTATGAAATCTCCTCTCAATCTTCTAGATTCTGAAGAATACAGTCCTAATCAATCTTTCCTTATAACTCAAGGTTCTTCAGACCTGGAAACATCCTTGTAAATTTAATCTGTACTCTTTTAACCTTGCTTACATCTTTTGTGTAGGTAGCTGACTAAAACTGCCCACGTCCAAATTAAGCCTCAACAATGCCTTGCATAACTTCAACATAACACCGTGTACTCAGTATATTGATTTATGAAAGCCAATGTGCCAAAAACTTTCTTTACAACCATATCTATCTGTGAAGCCATTTTCAACAAATTATGAACCTGTATTCCCAGACCCATTTGTTCTACCATACTCCTCAGTGCCTTACTGTTCACTGTGTAGGACCCACCCTGACTGGTCCTACCGACATGCAAAACCTTGCACTTGTCTGCATTAATTTGCATCTGCCATTTTTCAGCCCATTTTTCCAGCTGATGCAGATCCCTCAGCAAGCCATGTTAGCCTTCCTCACAGTCCACTACACCCCCAATCTGCAAATTTGGAGATCTAGTTATCTACATTATCATCCAGATCATTGATATAGATGGCAAACAACAAAGGACCCAGCACTGATCCCTGGGGCACATCACTACATACAGGCCCCAGTCAGAGAGGCAACCGTCTACTACCATTCCCTGCCTTCTCCCACAAAACCCATGTCTAATCCAATTTTCTACTTCATCCTGAATACCGAGTGACTGAACTTTCTCAGCCAGTCTCCCATGCGGGACCTTGTCAAGTGCCTTACTAAAGTCCATGCAGTCAACATCCACTGCCTTGCTTTCACTCACTTTCCTGGTAACTTCCTTGAAAAACTCCCTTAGTTTCGACCCACTTACAATGCACAAAGCCATGCTGACTAACCTTCATCAGTCAATGTCTATCCAAATAATTATTTATCTGGTCCCTCAGAATACCTTCCAATTACTTTCCCAGAACTGATGTCACACTCACTGGCCTATAATTTCCTGGTTTGTGTTTAGAGCCTTTTTTAAATAGGGGAACAACATTGGCTATCCTCCAGTCCTCAGCAACCTCTCCTGTCGTTAAGGATGTTTAAAATATATCTACTGCAGCCCTGGCAATTTCTGCACTTGCTTCCCATAGGGTCCTAGGGAACTCTTCTTAGGCCCTGGGGACTTATCCACCCTGATTTGCCTCAGGATAGCAAGCACCATCTCCTCTGTAATCTGTACAGGGTCTATGAAGTTGATGCTGCTTTGCCTCACTTCTATAAATGCTGAGGTTAGTAATAGGCCTTTGGGCCCTGGAAAGTGAATATCTATCACACTGCTTGGGCACTGCTCACCTCCCTAAGAATGCCTGTTTATTTTTATTCTTTACTTTCTATCTGCCAACAAACTCAATCCCCAATTCCATACAGTATTCTTCACTAATATTTTGTGCAGAATATTATTGATGTTTCTAAAAATCCAACTACTCTGCATAACATAATTAAACTAGAAGGAGAGCGAAAAGGATTTCTGATAATGTTGCCATGACCTAAGGGCCTGAGTTACAGGAAGAGGATGAGCCAGCTGGGACTTTGTTCTTTGAAATGCTGGAGACTGAGAGGCAACCTCATGGAGGCATATAAGATTATGAGGTGCATAGATATGGTGAATGCACACAGTCTTTTTCTTCCCCCAGAGAGAGCAGCTGAGGCAGAAAAATAACATTTAAAAGACACTTGGATAGGAAAATTTAAGTGAACTCCTTGGCCAGCAACACAGTGCAAGGCATAAAAATTATTAGAAAAATAGCAAATAAATTACAGAAGAGGGACAACAAGGTAGTAGTCATGGGTTCCTGGATTGTTCAGAAATCCGAATGGGGAGGGGGAAAATCAGTTTCTAAAATGTTGAGTGTGAAATGTTGTTCAGGCTTCTGTATCTCCTTGGACTAATTTCCCAGCCTAATCCTCTCTTGCCCAGAAATATGATTGCATAATGTTTTGTCAGTGTTATTCAAGGGATTTTTTTTTTTGAGAGTGAAACTGAATATCAATTTCCTGGTTGTTTTTGCAGGAATTGGACTGGGCACTCCCTGCAAGAGGAACTCGTGATCCCAGTGCACTTTGCATGACTGGACTGCATAATTGAATGCCTTTTCAAGTGCAACACACTGAGGAGCTTGAATGATGGACACTCCTTGTCCAACAAGGTTTTACCGCCAGAATAATAGAACCTGCAAAATAAAACTTTACCGTCTTCAATTTTGACAGTGAATCCATAATACAGCCCCAGGCACTGCACTCCTTTGAACCCAAGATAATACCCAATGAAGAGGAAAGAACTGACCAATTGCACGCAATGAGTTATGCATCTTGACCTTGAACTCAATATTACCAAAGCATTAAATGCTGATCTCCTAGTCATATTGACCCATGCACATCAAATCAGAGTTCCTACATGTTCTTCTATCCTACTATCTCAAAAATGATCCTACGATTTTCTATGGAGTTCCAATGTCCGGAATAATTACAGGCTCACTTCCAGCCCACCCTTCAGTCATACCAAGATTTCAAAATTTAAAATTTCAAAGCCCAAAGTAAACTTATTATCAATGTATGTAGTATACGTTACCACATACTATCTTGAGATTCATTTTCTTACAGGCATTTACTGCAGCAGAGCAGCAGTGGCTGGAGTTTATGCGAGAAATGAGGAATGTGCAAGACAGGTATATTCCAAAAAAGAAGAAATTTTCGAGTGGAAAAAGGATGCAACCATGGTTGACAAGAGAAGTCAAAGCCAAAGTTAAAGCAAAAGAGAGGGCATACAAGGAAGCAAAAATTAGTGGGAAGAGAGAGGATTGGGAAGTTTTTAAAACCTTACAAAAGGAAACCAAGAAGGTTATTAAGAGAGAAAAGATTAACTATGAAAGGAAGCTAGCAAATAATATCAAAGGGGATACTAAAAGCTTTTTCAAGTATAAAAGAGTAAAAGACAGGTGAGAGTAGATATAAGACCTATAGAAAATAATGCTGGAGAAATTGTAATGGGAGATGAGGAGATGGCAGATGAACTGAACAAGTATTTTGCATCAGTCTTCACTGAGGAAGACATCAGCAGTGTACCGGACACTCAAGGGTGGCAGGGAAGAGAAGTGTGCGCAGTCACAATTATGACAGAGAAAGTACTCAGGAAACTGAATAGTCTAAAGGTAGATAAATCTCCTGGACCAGATGGAATGCACCCTCGTGTTCTGAAAGAAGTAGCTGTGGAGATTGCGGAGACATTAGCCATGATCTTTCAAAAGTCGATAGATTCTGGCATGGTTCCGGAGGACTGGAAGATTGCAAATGTCACTCCGCTATTTAAGAAGGGGGCAAGGAAGCAAAAAGGAAATTATAGACCTGTTAGCTTACATCCGTGGTTGGGAAGTTGTTGGAGTCGATTGTCAAGGATGAGGTTACAGAATACCTGGAGGCATATGACAAGATAGGCAGAACTCAGCATGGATTCCTTAAAGGAAGATCCTGCCTGACAAACCTACTATAATTTTTTGAGGAAATTACCAGTAGGCTAGACAAGGGAGATGCAGTGGATGTTGTATATTTGGCTTTTCAGAAGGCCTTTGACAAGGTGCCACACATGAGGCTACTTAACAAGATAAAAGCCCATGGAATTATGGGAAAGCTACATACGTGGATAGAGCGTTGGCTGATTGGCAGGAAACAGAGAGTGGGAATAAAGGGATCCTATTCTGGTTGTCTGCCGGTTACCAGTGGTGTTCCGCAGGGATCAGTGTTGGGGCCACTTCTTTTTACATTGTACATCAACGATTTAGATTATGGAATAGATGGCTTTGTGGCTAAGTTTGCGGACGATACAAAGATAGGTGGAGGGGCCGGTAGTGCTGAGGAAACGGAGAGTCTGCAGAGAGACTTGGATAGATTGGAAGAATGGGCAGAGAAGTGGCAAATGAAGTACAATGTTGGAAAGTGTATGGTTATGCACTTTGGCAGAAAAAATAAACGGGCAGACTATTATTTAAATAGGGAAAGAATTCAAAGTTCTGAGATGCAACGGGATTTGGGAGTCCTCGTATAGGATACCCTTAAAGTTAACCTCCAGGTTGAGTCGGTAGTGAAGAAGGCGAATGCAATGTTGGCATTCATTTCTAGAGGAATAGAGTATAGGAGCAGGGATGTGATGTTGAGGCTCTATAAGGCGCTGGTGAGACCTCACTTGGAGTACTGTGGGCAGTTTTGGTCTCCTTATTTAAGAAAGAATGTGCTGACGTTGGAGAGGGTACAGAGAAGATTCACTAGAATGATTCCGGGAGTGAGAGGGTTAACATATGAGGAACGTTTGTCCGCTCTTGGACTGTATTCCTTGGAGTTTAGAAGAATGAGGGGAGACCTGATAGAAACATTTTGAATGTTAAAAGGCATGGACAGAGTGGATGTGGCAAAGTTGTTTCCCATGATGGGGGAGTCTAGTACGAGATGGCGTGACTTAAGGATTGAAGGGCTCCCTTTCAGAACAGAAATGCAAAGAAATTTTTTTAGTCAGAGGGTGGTGAATCTATAGAATTTGTTGCCACAGGCAGCAGTGGAGGCCAAGTCATTGGGTGTATTTAAGGCAGAGATTGATAGGTATCTGAGTAGCCAGGGCATCAAAGGTTATGGTGAGAAGGCAGGGGAGTGGGACTAAATAGGGGAAAATGGATCAGCTCATGATAAAATGGCAAAGCAGTCTCGATGGGCCGAATGGCCTACTTCTGCTCCTTTGTCTTATGGTCTTATGGTCTTTACAGGAGAAAAAAGAAATACAGTAGAATTTCATTAAAAGCTATACATAAACAGACAAAAACTGACAAGCAACTAGTGTGCAGATCTGTCCTCCTTCACAATTCTCCTTAAAACCATTTCTCCTGCCCATCTCTGTCTCAGTATCAACTAATTTGACAACCTCCAGGGACATTCAGTAGAATTAAGTGCACAACAAATGCAAAATATTCATGCTAAATACTTGGTCAAAAATAGTTCAAAAGTTCAAAGTAAATTTATTATCAAAGTGTATATATATGTCATATACCATATACTATCCTGGGATTCACTTCCTTGTTTAATGCTCTGATTAAGATTTTTCTGCTAATGCTGTAGGGTATTTCACTTAATAGTTTTCTGAAGAAGCAGTGTCTTCTGCTGATTGTTTGGGTTTCAGTTCGATGTGGGGGTGGGATGTTCAACTTAGTAATGTTTGGTCAGCCAATTAGGATGGTGGAATTGGGAGAAGGTTCTAGAGAAAGCTGGGCGGAGAGGATTTTGTGACGGATACTGGCATGGGTTGAGGTCTGTTTGGCGGGAGCTGGGAGAAGAAAGGAAGGAAGATGGCTGAGGATGCCGTCATGGTTTCACAGGGTGCCTGACGTAGATGAATGGCTTGCACAGGGAGCTCGTTTGCTTGAGATGTATTTCGAGCAACATTTGGAAGGTGGTGTGTGCTTTCACGCGGACCCTGGGTCTAACACGTGAGTTTAAGGCAACTTCAACATGAGCTCCAACTTTATGAGCACACTTGGACTGGGTTAACTGGAATTGGCCTTTTTTTCTCTTTTCTTTTTTTCTACTAACTGTTTGATAAAGCTGGAATTTGTAAATATACTTTTTTATAATTGTATGCAGTGTCCGATCTGTTATTTCTTGCCGACGGCTAATTACATGGAGGCAGTATTCACACAGTATTCACACAGGTAGGGGTTTGGATAGTGGAAACATCCTAGCTTTCTGGTTTTAGTGGGACCCAAGTTATACCTACCCTAGATGTATGGAGTTTGAGAAAGGTGGTTTTCTCACCGCTGAGTCCAGTGGCAGTTAGTGAGGGGCTAATGGGCCATGTTTCTGTTGGCACTGGTAAAAAAAGGGCTTCACACGCATACTCAATAAATCCATAATTGAATAATCACAATAGAATCAATGAAAGACCGCACAAACTTGGGTGTTCAACCAATGTGCAAAAGACAACAACCTGTGTAAATACAAAAAAGAAAGATAGAATAATAATAATTATTATTAATAAATATCAAGAACGCGAGATGAAGAGTGCTTGTAAGTGACTGTGGGAACATTTTGGCGATAGGACAAGTGCAGTTAAGTGAAGTTATCCAATTTGGTTCAAGAGCCTGTTGGTTGAGGGTTAATAACTGTTCCTGAACCCAGTGGTGTGAGTCCTGAGGCTCCTGTACCTTCTTTCTGATGGCAGTAGTGAGAAGAGAGCAGGTCCTGAGTGGTGTGGGTGGGTCTCTGATGACAGATGCTTTTTATCAACTAAAACACAATTGTGGCTCTCTTGTTTGTGAGTGTATTTAAAGGGATTGTGTTTCAAACATACACAAAGAAGAGAAAGGTTACAGCACTCAGTACTCTCCCTCCAAGCTAACTTTCCAAACTATATTTTTCCTTGGTACCTTTTATATTATCTCCGATTTCATTGCACTGAAACAATTTGAATGCCACTGGGTGCAATCAGCAAAGAGGCTATTGCACATTCTGTTTCCTACTTAAAAGGCGTAAAAAATCTTTTATTGTAAATAAAAAAAAGTTCCAATAACTGAGCATGTGAATTGTGAAATCTTTACGAAGCAGGATCCTAGCACAGCTTCTTACTGCTAAGGACATCATTCGGTGTAGAAGACAACCAGAGACCCGAAGACCCTGGACCAAATGTGAATAATTATCTTTAGCCAAGCAGCACGATACAAGGCAGATTTAAAGCTGCTACAGGCAAGCGCAGAAAGCAGCCAATATATTTTCATCTGAGCCTTCCTTTGTAATAGGGACAATTGTGATTGTTCCTGAACTGATCTATAAAAATTAAATATTCAACACACACTGCCGACAAAGCTATCGCAAGGGGATCATATTGAATACATAACTTTCAAAAGGATATTTTTGTTTTCCAATTTATGCTTCTTGCTGAATTATTCAATATATAGAATCTTACAGCTGTGATTGTTGAAATTGCTGCTTAAAAATATTTTGATTTTAAATTGTCGAAGCACACAAATAAAATATCTGGATTTCACTTTGCTTCTGTGTGCAACTGATCTTGTTCACTTACCAACATATTATTCAATACTTGGAGGAAAACTTCAAATACTATGCTGTTTAATTGAATCTCTTTATTGCTGTTTTCACAAAGCAGTGTTCCGTCACCCTCCATTATTGTATTTAATGAGAAATACTGTATAAGCAAATTAAACTACAGAAATACACTCAGTGGCCATAATGTTAGGTACCTCCTATACCTAATAAATTGATCACTGTATGTATGTTTGTGCTCTTTTGCTGTTGTAGCTCATCCACTTCAAGGTTCAATGTGTTATGTGTTCAGAGAAATCTTCCGAACACCACTGTTGTAACATATGGTTCTCTGGGTTACTGTCAGCTTAAACTACCCTGGCCATTCTCCTCTCCCCTCTCTCATTAACAAGACATTTTAGCCCACTCAAAAGCTGCTCCCTATATACTTTTTTGTTTTTCACACCATTCTCTATAAACTCTAGAGACTGTTGTGCAAGAAAATCTCAAGAAATCAGCAGTTTCTAAGACACTCAAACCACCCTGTCAGGCACCAACAATCATTCCATGGTCAATGCCACTTAGATCACATTTCTTTCTCATTCCCATGTTTGTTATGCACAACAACTGAACCTCTTGATCATGTCTGCATGCTTTTATTCATCGAGTTGCTTCCACTTGATCGACTGGTTAGATAGTTGCATTAAAAAGCTGGTGTATAGCTGTATCACATATAGTGGCAACTGAGAGTATTTAATTATTTTGAATATTTTAATTGAAATAATTCATTCATTAGTATAGGTTTATAGCTCCCAGTAAATGCCCACTCTTTTCCTCCACTGTTCCCCATTCTTGTGTCCTTTTCACACCTTTTCTTCTCACCTGTTCATCTCCTTGCTCTGGTGCTCCTTCCCTTTCCCTTTCTTCCATGGTCTTCTGTCCTCTCCTATCAGATTCCCCCTTCTCTAGCCCTTTATCTCCTTCACTAATCAACTTCCCAGCTCTTTACCTCACCCCCTCCCAGTTTCACCTACCACTTGCCACCTTGTACTCCTTGCTCCACACCTTCTCATTCTAACTTCTTCCCACTTCCTTTCCAGTCCTGATGAAGGGTCTTAATTGCTTATTCCCATCCATAGATGCTGCCTGACCTGCTGAGCTCCTCCAGCGCATTGTGTGTATCGCTCTAAATTTCTAGCATCTGCAGTACTTCTTGTGTCTATATCTTTAACTTGTTACTTAATTTTTGACATAACTATCCAGATAGAGGAGGAAAGGAATGCATTTTTATACAAAGAGTAGTTATGATGTGGAATACACTACCTGCAAGTGGTAAAAACAGCCTTCCAGGTACGTTTCCCAAATAAACTGGATGCAGAATTGAAGAATTTGCAAACTATCAGGGGAAAGACATGGGAATAATTTTTAATTAGTAACTCTTTCCTGCACTGTGTTGCCACAAATATAATACACTATATACAGCATCTTTCCTCTGTACAATGGGATTCTTTGACATTAATTTTCAGAGCAAGTAGACGGAATTTGTCTCTTCTATGGTAAGTTTTATGAAGCTATCAGATTAGGCAATAGTGGCTGAAGTCCCCTCTGTTTTATGCAATGTATATTACTTACAGAATAATCATTGAAGAATATATTATTGGAGCGAAAATAGAACAGTACAGGCAATTTGTCCAATGATGTTGTGCTGAATGTTAATCTACTCAAAGATCAATCTAACCTTTCTTCCTAAAGAACGTTTCATTCCTCTATCATCTCTATGCCTATAGCAGAGTTTCTTAAATGTCTCAATGTGTCTACCTCTACCATCATCTCTGACAGGGTGTTCCATGCACCTACCACTCTTGGTGTAAAGAACTTACCACTGATATTCCTCTTGTACGTTCCTCCAGTCACTTTAAAATTATACCCCCTTTTATTAGTCTTTTCCACCCTGAGAAGTCGTCTCTGGCTATCCACTCTATTTATGCTTCTTATTAACTTATATACTCTATCAAGTCACCTCTCATCATCCTTCACCCTATGAAGAAATGCCCTAACTCACTCATTACCTTCTTAAGATATTCCGTCTAGTCCAGGTACCATCCTGGTGAATCTGTTCTGGTTAACAACAGATGGTGCAATCCTGGTCATATTACGATCAAGGAACGTGTTTGTCGCCCGGATATTGAACTTTTTGCTGTTCGACTCCGGCCATATTATTTGCCAAGGGAAATCTCACATGCAATTGTGGTTGTTGTGTACATCCCTCCCTCTACCAACCACAGGATGTAACATCGGCGTGTAACATCATTTACACCATTGGGCACAGAATTACATTCAGCCAGAGACTCATTCCACTGGGATGCAGCACTGAGCATCAGGGGAAGTCATTCCTGCCTGTGGCCATCAAACTTTGCAACTCCTCCCTTGAAGGGGCGGACACCCTGGGCCAATGGGCTGGTCCTGGACTTATTTTTGTCTGGCGTGGTTTACATATTATTATTTGATTGTTTGTGGTTTTGTATTGCTATGTTTGTACTCTGTTCTTGGTTGGTGCAGCTGTAACGAAACCCAATTTCCCTTGGGATCAATAAAGTATGTCTGTCTATCTATCTATCTAATCTCCTCTGCACCCTCTCTAAAACTTCCTCATCCTTCCTAAAATGGGGTGATCAGAATTGAACACAATACTCCAATTGTGGTCTAACCAGGGTTTTATGGAGGGGTTTTAATTTCCCGAAGTTCAAAATACAGTTATCAACAAAATATGTACACAATATACAACCTTGAGATTTGTGTCCATACAGGCAGCCACAAAACAAAGGAACTCAATAGAACCCATTAAAAAAGAACCAGTGGATATGAGAACTCATAAGTGGGTGCATTTGATTGTTTTTATTTTCTCATGGCCTCATGGAACACTACAGAACACAAACAGGACCTTTGGTCCATCAGGTCCACGCCAAACTATTAATCTCCCTAGTCAAATCTACCTGCTCCCAGACCAAAGCCCTTCATAGATCTCCCAGCCATCTACCTATCCAAATTTCTCTTAAATATTGAGATCGAACCTACATCCACCACTTCAACTGGCAGCTTGTTCCACAATCTCACTTCCCTCTGAGTGAAGGAGATATCCCCCAAATTCCCCTTGAACATTTCACCTTTACCCCTTAACCCATGACCTTTAGTTAGCCCAACCTCAGTGGAAAAAGTGTGTGTTTTCTTGGGGCAGGTATAACTAATCTGGATAGCTCCCTTTGAATGGGCATTTTTAAATTAAGAGTGGAAATCAAGTGATAAGCTACTGCAAATACCTCCAGCTGTAGGCTGAAAAGAGTCAAAAAGGGCATGTTCAGGGTCATGATTATTTTAAAAGCCAATGAAGTCTTCACCCAGCTCTGAACTTGCTCTTGTGGCTAGACTGAATCATAGAGCAATAGAGGTGTAGAGCATCACAGCACAGAAACAGGTCCTACAGCCCATTTTGTCCATGCCAATCTATTATTCTGCCTTGTCACATCTCTGACAACTGGACCATATCTCTCCCTACCTCCTCCCTTTCATGTACTTATTCAGATTTCTCTTATATGCTGCAATTGAGACTATATCACCTCTTGCATTGGCAGCTTGTTCAATACTCCCACCGACCTCTGAGTGAAAAAAAATCCCCCTTCAGGTTGTTGTTAAATATTTCACCTTTCACCCTTAACCTATCACCTCTATTTCTAGTCTCACTCAACCTCAGTGGAAAAGGCCTGATTGTACTTATGTCGCAAGGGGTTCTGGGAACAGACCCAAATGCAAAACACAGACACTGAAGTACAAGGAACAGGACTTGACTAGAGTAGGAACATGACAGGATTCAGACAAGGAGCATGGACAAGAACACAGAGTTGGGCTAGGGAAAGCAGAACCAGGACTAGGAACCATGGACCAGGAGACAAGGCTTGGACTCCAAGCCCGAGACTGGACAAGGACCCAGAAACTGGGTCTTGCCTCAGGCTCGGACCCCAGAACCAGGCAAGGACGTGACATGGCTTCAGGACAGGACGTGGCTGGGGTCTAGAGGCCTGAGCTTGGAGACAAGACAAGGCTCAGACTCCGAGCCTGAGACTGGACAAGGACCCAGAAACTGGGTATTGCCTCATGCTCGGACCCCAGAACTAGGCAAGGACATGACATGGCTTGAGGCTGGGGTCTTGGGTCTTGAGCTTGGCTTGGGATCCTCGAGGCTTGGGGTCTTGGGTCGAGCATGGCTGCAGGCTGGGGTCTTGAGTCTTGAGCTTGGCTTGGGATCCTCGAGGCTTGGGTTCTTGGGTCGAGCTTGGCTGCAGGCTGGGGTCTTGGATCTTGAGCTTGGCTTGGGATCCTGGAGGCTTGGGTTCTTGGGTCTTGAGCTTGGCTTGGGATCCTCGAGGCTTGCAGTCTTGGGTCTTGAGCTTGGCTTGGGATCCTCGAGGCTTGGGGTCTAGGGTCTTGAGCTTGGCTTGGGATCCTCAAGGCTTGGGGTCTTGGGTCGAGCCGAGACGGGGTCTAGGGTCTTGAGCTTGGCTTGGGATCCTTGAGGCTTGGGGTCTTGGATCTTGAGCTTGGCTTGGGATCCTTGAGGCTTGGGGTCTATGGTCTTGAGCTTGGCTTGGGATCCTCGAGGCTTGGGGTCTTGGGTCGAGCCGAGGCGGGGTCTAGGGTCTTGAGCTTGGCTTGGGATCCTTGAGGCTTGGGGTCTTGGATCTTGAGCTTGGCTTGGGATCCTTGAGGCTTGGGGTCTATGGTCTTGAGCTTGGCTTGGGATCCTCGAGGCTTGGGTGCTTGGAGCTTGGCTTGGGATCAGGCTTGGGTTCTTGGAGCTTGGTTTGGGATCCTCAGGGCTTGGGTTCTTGGAGCTGGAGCTTGGCTTGGGATCCTTGAGGCTTGGGGTCTTCATCTTGAAATGCGGAGGCTGATAGCTCGGAGACTGGACTTCACGGACCGGACCATGACAATTTACTCTTTGCTTAGTGAAACCGGATACCTGATTTCACTAAGCATCCTTACTGAAACATGTACAATTCACCTGTTGCACCAGATTTAGGTTGGAAAATCACTGTCTCAATAACCTGAGTAAACATGAGCTGTTGACAAGCTCCCTTAATTTTTATACCTCTTTTCCAGCATACTGGCCTTTCTCCCCCTATATATCTCAGCTCATTCTCCAAACATTGTTGAAGTCCAGGGGGAGTTTCTCATAAGTAGCCTGCTTTTGGTTGTGCAAAAGTTATGAAGTCTGTGTAAAATCATTCTGTAGCTGACACACCTCATATGCAGGCAATAACATCTCCAAAGATTTCTAGCATGCATTAAAATCTTGTACTATAATAGTAGCAACTGGCTTGTAAATGACTGTTGAATTCTATAAAGAGGATTGCTCTGGGTCATTCCCATTGTTGATTGTGCTTTCAGGTTAGGAGAAGAAATCAGCAAAGGAATTGCACTGCCTTTATCAAATCAGTGTGGAACTTTAACTGGAACAGTTTTTCCATTATCCATCACCAGTACATACATTAACCCCTCACAAAAGTCTTGTCTGAAGCATCTTGTGTGTCTCAGCCACAGAATGGCACACATTGAGCCTAGTATTTTTTGAGGCTGATGAATCTGAGCTTGGTTAACCTGCCTGAACAAAGGCATTATTAAACCTCTTCTATTTATTGCCTCCCAGCTTCTCATCGCCTACCCACCATTCCCCTCACCTGGTCTGATTCACCTCCTGCAAACTTGTATTCGGCTCCCCAACTCCACTTTCTTATTCTGGCTCCTGCACCCTTCCTTTCCACTCCTGATAAAGGGTTTCAGCCTGAAACATCGACTATTTATTCCTCTCCATAGACTCTGTCTGACCAGCATTTTGTGTGTGTTCCTCAAGATTTCCGGAATCTGCAAAACTTCTTTTATTTATAAGCAAGTTTTAAGATGCAAAGAGGAGGGAGAGAACAAAGGGAATATCTGTAATATGTTCTATCTATCACCTGCCTGTTTGTATTCTTCCCCCACCATTCCGTTAACCTATTTATTCTGGCTTTTGCCCCCTTCCTTTCCAGTCCTGTTGAAGGATCTTGGCCTGAAATGTTGGCTGTTTACTTCCCTCCGTAGATACTGCCTGACCCCTTGATTTGCTCCAGCATTCTGTGTGTGTGTGTGTGTGTGTGTGTTGCTCAAGATTTTCAGCATCTGCAGAATCTCATGTGCCTTAAGCTTCTACTTTCATGCTTTTGATCCACAGAGAATAGAGTTACAATTTGAGTGATATCTTACTTAATTATATTGTAATTGACACCGATGGTCTATTTCATGGAACATCAGATGCTGTTTTACACTAAGTGATAAATGCATTATAACATGTGAAATGCAGTGTGATTCTCTTTTTCAAAGTAATGTTATGCTTGCTCTAGTCTATCAGATTTGGCTGACCACTTAGAGACAGATCACCATAAGTATATATTAAAGCCAATTGCACACCACGGGAGAAGAAATTTTTAAAGAAGTAATAAAAGCAAATTAAGTGAGTATCCACAGGCCAATCAGCTCCAATAGGTTTCAATATCCCTCTTACTTTTAAAGCAAGTGATGAAAATGTAACAAATCTCAAACAGTTAAAAAGATACTAGACTGTTGCACAAGAAAAAGTTCAAAGTAAATTTATTATCAAAGTACATGTACGTCATCACATACAGCTCTGAGATTCACTTTCTCGCAGGCATTCCTAGTTGAACAAAGAAATACAATAGCATCAATGAAAAACATTGCACAAAGGCTAACAAGCAACCAATGTGCAAAAGAAGGCAAACTGTAAATAAAGAAGACCTTAAGACCTAGGAGCAGAATTGAGTTCATTGAGTCTGCTCCGCTCTTCCATCATAGCTGATTTATTATCCCTCTCAACCCCATTCTTTTGCCTTCTCCCCATAATCTTTGATGCCCCGATTGATGAAGAACCTATCGACCTCCACCCAATGACTTGATCTGCACAGCCATCTGTGGCAAATGTTACGTACCCCGTAACTGGGTTGCCAAACCAGCAGAAATGGATCACTCAGTTGGAGTCTGGAGTACTAGAACTAAGAAAGTTTTATTAAAGAAACAAGCAACACAGTAATCGAAAGGATAATAAATGCAACAATTCAACAATGATAACCACACATGTGCACAGAATTAAGATAACAGCATCAATCAAGCTCTATCGTTGTCTAGGGGTAAATGACCAATTTCAAAATGACTCGAAGTTCAGTTCGCAGTAATCATTGCCATGGCGATGGACAAGGTGGGGGAAGAGAGACAGAGAGAACAACTCATCATTCAGCACAGCTTCACTCACAGACCAGCGGGATGGCTCACGAGCAACTTTTGGGCGGGTCTTTGGTGATGTCACCTGAGGTCACCGACTGTGACCCCTCCTCCAGATGCGGTCGATCCTCTGCAGTGAACCCGGCACCCAGGCAAGGGCGGACACACACCGGGTTCCCGCTGATCGTACCTTTCCACCCTGTGCGTTGTCCGATACTTCTCACCACTCGTGAGAGGCGCACCGCTTCCAGGGTCTCGTTACCTCGGGTGGCGTGTGTGTCTGTCTTAGCGAACCTGTCCCTTTTTATCCCCCTGCTGGGGTATCGCCTGTCCATCACTTCAAACAGTTCAGGGTTCAAAGGGGGGGAGCCGCTCCAGACAGCTCTTCCTCCCACATCCCTTCATTACACATCTCCAGACGCTGCTCCATTGTTCCTTATCTCTCCTTCCCCTGAGGGCAGGTGGCAGGCCAACTGCTGATGCCACTGATGCTAGCCCAGGCCAGCAAACATCTTAATTTTATGTGTATTCTCGTAACACAAAGAAGTCCACACATTCACTACCCAGTGGCTAAAGAAATGTTTCCTCATCTCTGTTCTAAATGGATGACCCTCAATTCTGAGGCTGTACCCTTTGGTCCTAAGACTCCCCCACGATAGGAAGCATTCTCCCCACACTCACTCTATCCAGACCTTTCAATATCCAATAGGTTTCTATTAGATCCCCCTTCCTTCATCTAAACTCCAGCGAGTACAAACCCAGTGGCAAGCAGAGCTAGTTAAAATTGAAAACAATGAACTATCTGCTGGAGGAACTCAGTGGGGTGAGCAGCATCTGTGGGGGAAAAGAAATTGCTAATGTTCTGGGTCAAAACCTTATATAAACTTACAGGAACAGCAAATCATAAATGCAAGAAATTCTGCAGATGCTGGAAATCCAAAGCAACACATCCACAAATGCTGGCAGAACTCAGCAGCTGAGGCAGCATCTATGGAAATGAAAATATCATTGAGGTTTTGGGCCAAGAGCTCTCTTCAAGACTGGAACAGAAAATGGTAGTTTGAGAGGCCAGGGAAAACAGATGACACTCAGTCGCTATTATGCCTCCTTGATTGCAGTAAGCATAATGTTTGCAAGAATTTTCCTTCCTTTGTTACAAAACTAAAGAAGGTGGAAAATTATCATGTTCTCCCTCCAATCTGGGAGATACTGTTGGGGGGAATTAACTGAAACTGAAATGAGACTGACAAACCAACACAGTTTTCAAGGAGTGCTGCACTGTTGGATATACTGTGTTTCCAATGGGATGATGAAATGGAAGATACTATTGTATTATTTTAAAGAAGAGTTCAATCAATATTCATCCTACAGTCAACATCATTGATATGGATGATCTGGTCTTTATCACATTGCTGTTCGTCGGATGTTTTTCCAAGGCAATGGCTGTGTCACAGTGTGTGCTGACAATGACCGAACCCAGGTGTGGAGGAACGACAGATTCCCATATAGAGACAGAAACAAGAGTTTGTACATAGGAATTTCAGCAGAACGTTGATGGCTTGACCAAGTGACACTGCAGGACAAGTCATTCTGAGAACAAGCACCTGTGATAAGCATTAATTAGGAGTCCATTTTAAATAATCACAGTACATTGAAAACCGCTGCCAGTCACAATAAGCTGAACAAGATTAAACAGAAAGCACAAAGGCTTAAGAACTAACTCTTGTTAAAACAACAATGATCAAATATAGGTGCACGAGGAACCTCAGAGCCCAGTGCTTTATGGCTCACCACTTAGGCCTGCTGAGCTCATGGAAGGCTGTCGAGTTTTGTAAATGAGCAGAATGGCCACATTTTTTAAGAAAAGTAATTTATTAGCTTGAAAAAATTGTGGAATTCTTGAGGATATGGAAGGTCCTATATCAATACAAACTTTTCTTTTTCTCACTGCTGCTGAGAAACATGTCAAAAATAGCTTTTGTGTCCAACATATAATTCTCCGTAACTCCCGCCACCTCCACAGGATCCCACCACTAAGCACATCTTTCCCTCCCCTCCTCTCTCTGCTTTCCGCAGGGATCGCTCCCTACGCGACTTCCTTGTCCATTCGTCCCCCCCATCCCTTCCCACCGATCTCCCTCCCAGCACTTATCCGTGTAAGTGGAACAAGTGTTACACATGCCCTTACACTTCCTCCCTTACCATCATTCAGGGTCCCAGACAGTCCTTCTAGGTGAGGCGACACTTCACCTGTGAGTCGGCTGGGGTGATATACTGCATCCGGTGCTCCCGATGCAGCCTTCTATATTTTGGCGAGACCCGGTGCAGGCTGGGAGATCATTTCGCTGAACACCTACGCTCTGTCCGCCAGAGAAAGCAGGATCTCCCAGTGGTCATAGATTTTAATTCCATGTCCCATTCCCATTCTGACATGTCTATCCACGGCCTCCTCTACTGTAAAGATGAAGCCACACTCAGGTTGGAGGAACAACACCTTATATTCCATCTGGGTAGCCTCCAACCTGATGGCATGAATACTGACTTCTCCAACTTCTGTTAATGCCCCACCTCCCCTTCATACCCAATCATTCATTCATTCATTTATTTATTTATTAGTTTATTTTTTTCTCTCTCTCCTTTTTCTCCCTCTGTCCCTCTCACTATGCTCCTTGCACATCCTCTGGGCTTCCCTCCTCCCCCTTTCTTTCTCCTTAGGCCTCCCATCCCACGATCCTCTCATATCCCTTTTGCCAATCAACTTTCCAGCTCTTAGCTCCATCCCTCCCCCTCCTGTCTTCTCCTATCATTTTGGATCTCCCCCTCCCCCTCCCCCTCTCAAATCACTTACCATCTCTTCTTTCAGTTAGTCCTGACGAAGGGTCTCGGCCCGAAACGTCGACTGCACCTCTCCTTATAGATGCTGCCTGGCCTGCTGCATTCACCAGCATTTTTTATGTATGTTGCTCAAAAATAGTTTGCTAGTCTTTATGTAAGAGTGTGTCATAAAAGCACTGTAGAGACAACAGTAACAACACATGCTGGAGGAACTCAGAAGGTCATGAGAGGAATAAATCATTGATGTTTTAGGCTGAGACCATTCAACAGAACAATAATAACATAGCACTTTCAGCACAGTAAAATCACCCCAGACATAACCCAGTCAGAGGCTAAGTGGTCTGTGATAAACACTTAACTGATTCTGCAATACAATTGCACCATATGCAAAGTCAAGAGTAAGACACCACTAGACACACAGTAGCTGCAAACTATGGAGGTTCAAAAGATGGCAGATGCTGGAATCTGGAGTTACAAACAATATGCTGGAAGAACTCAAGAGAGTATGCAGCGTCTGTGGGGAAAAAGGAATGGTCGATGATTTGGGTTGCAACCCTGCAACAGGACTGAGAGTGGAGAAGTGAGAAAGGGAGAATGGGAGTGGTAGAACAGGAGCTTGAGGTTATTTAGTGTGTGGAGGGGGGTTGAAAAATGATAGGCTGATGGCACCAGATAGGGGAGGGGCGAGGGCCGATGCTGGATTAATTTGGCAATGAATGATAGATGTATGGAAAGAAAGAGAAAAAGAAAATAAAAGGTAGATAATGCAAGGTGGAGAGGAGGAGAGTGGCAAAGTTTGCTTCACAGCTGCTAAAGGGAGAAAAGCAGGAACACAAAGGCTATGAATGTTGGGATGTGGTTGATTATGGGAGCCATTAGGGGAGAGGTGAATGGCAGGCAGCACAATGACCAGATAGGGAAAGAGGAAAGGGAAACCTGAGAAAGAACTGTGTACGTCGTAGGTGGATATGACCAGGATGTGGTTCAAGGATGACTAATAGAGAGCTGGAGGGGACCAGTGGGAAAGTGGACAGAACTGGGAGGACTTAGGGAGGATCAGGAAATGGGGTTGGTTTAAGGAGGGAGAAAACTATTGGAGGAGAAAGTTGCCTAAATTAGGAAATCTCATTGTTCATGTCCTTGGATTCTACCCTGGTGTAATATGTGGTGTTGTGCCTCTGCTTTGCACTGAGGTGTCAGTCTAACAATGGAGAAAAAACTAAAAATAGCATCCAGCTAATAGCTTGGGATGGTCAGTGTGGACAGATTCAGCCAGTCTGCACCTGGTCCTGTCAACATTAAGGGAGGCTACATTGGAATCAGCAAATGCAATAGACAACATTGGAGGACATGCGCGCAAATCTCTGCCTCAGCTGGAAGGGCTATTTATGTCTTAGGTTTATGGTGAAGAAGGAAAATGGAATAGCACAGAAACTGGCCCTTTGGCGCATTGTCCACACCAAATATTAATTATCCATCTACACTAATGCTACAATTATCCCATGTCTTTATTTTTTCATCTTCTCCCTCGATGCAGGGCAAATTATAGTGGACAAGTAACATCTCTAATCATGCTGATACAGGGAGAATGTACAGGGACAGTGCTTAAGCTCGGGATTGAGCTTAGTTCTCTGGCACTGTGGTGCTGCAGTTCCACTAGATACACCACTGTGCCATGCATCGTACATCCTTTACCCACAGTACATGTCACTTTTGCAGCAAATCCAATAAATTGCACAATCATATTTCCTATTTCACAAACTAGGTTGACTTTTGGTGATTACCTTGAATTTTTCTGCTTGACCTATAATATTGTCTCCACAACAATTGTCATCTCTCAGGCAGGTGGTCCACTAACTACTTCTCAGAACTCCTAGAGCTGAAAGATGAATGCAGCTTCTCCAGGTTCATCTACAGCAGTTCAATTACCAGAGTAGTCATGCAGAACACTCTACTTAATAATCCAATACTCCAAAGTCAAATCCCACCATGGCAACTGTGGAATTCGGTGAGATTAACCTTGTCTGTTACAGGATGGCATGATTGTCTGAACAGCATAAACAGACCAGATCAAATGCAGCGGTGGCTAGTGCTTCAAATGCTTATTATCCGGGCAAGTGAACAAAAAATTCCAATGAAGATTTTTTTTTGCCTTCTCTCTTGAGGTTCTGCAAAAGTAACGTGTTGAAAATAAATTCATTAGTAACCATTGAAGAGAATTTTTATTTTTGCAGAGAAGTAAGTAAGGTTGTAAGGAGAAACAGGGATGGGAGGTCTTATGTGACAGCTGTTGGAAGGAAGTGATCAGCATAGCCTTCTCGATCACAATCAAGATCATTGGAATTGAAAAGCTGTGCCAAAGGGATGACTGTAAATGTGCATTGGTGAGACTACATGGGGGGAATGAACTCTGAGGGACGATACAACTAAATACATGGGTTAGTGATGAAGAACAGATCACTAAATTTGCAGATCATAAAGAAGGAAATCAAAGAAGTTAACAATGTTAAAAACAACTTAGGATGGGGATGGAGGAACGTGATAGATAATCATTTTCCGGGGCCTAAGAGATTTATTGCTAATCTCGGTTTTCTACCACAGCAACATAATATTTCCAAAGTGTCAGATTTGTTTGTGGTTACACTTTTAAACTTTTAACCAATATTTCTTGATAAGCATCTTATTGTAAACAAGTAAATAGCGAGTTCTTGTAGGCTCATGTTTAATCAATGTAAGACAATAGGGTTATGTTAATTGGCTTGCCTCCTACTAGACAACAATGCGAAGATATTTGCAGCATTGTGACTGAGTTCAAGGAAGCTTGTAGATGAGATTGATTTTGTGACTTAGTGTACAGGTATAAATTAGTTGGGGTATTTGTGTACTCAGAGAGTCAGCCCTCACAGCATTACTTTTGGATGTCTGGGATCCCTGACATCTATATGAATTACATTTTAGACCATCTGTGTGAATTACTTTGTCCCAGCTGTTATCTGAAAATCATCACTTACAGACAATGTCAACTGGAATCAGAATCAAAGTCAGGTTTATTATCATCGGCATGCGTTGTGAAATTTGTTAACTGAGCAGCAGCAGTTCAATGCAATACATAATATATAAAAGAAAAAGAATAATAAATGAATAAAGTAAATCAATTACAGTAAATGTACATTAAACAGATTAAAAATTGTGCAGAAGCAGAAATAATATATATTAAAAAAGTGAGGGAGTGTTCACAGGTTCAAAGTCCATTTAGGAATCGGACGGCAGAGGAGAGAAGCTGTTCCTGAATTGCTGAGTGTGTGCCTAGAAGCAAAACAATATAAATGTTAGAAAGCATTGGGGATTGTTAGGAATGGCAAGGAGAATGACAGAAAGATGGGGTGACAGAAAAAAGAACTAGCTTCATTCCTCAACCCTTGGTTTCTGCAATGACGACTTATTCATCTGCAACTTGCTAGTATGTTTTTTTTAGTTTGAGGAATTGTACCTATGTTTGGAAATCCTTTGTATTTATTAAATCTTTTGTAATTTAGAAATCATTGATAAATCACAGATTCTCCATGAATTTTAAATGTGTGCTGAGAACTCTTTATCTAAATGTCAAATAAACTGTGTTTAGTTAGCTGGAAGTATCTCCACCTTAGTGGGAGGCTAGACCTCACCGAGAGAATAGAAAGAGAAATAAGCTAGTGTCTGAAGAGTTGGTTGGTACAGTATAACCTCCATAAAATGAGGGTACCTGAGGATAACTGTATCGGATAAGGCTTAAGATCTCCTTTTGAATTTAGGGCTTTGAGGGCAGTGAACAAAATATCATCACAGAACACAAGGAAATCTGCAACATGCATAAAAGTTGCTGGTGAACGCAGCAGGCCAGGCAGCATCTCTAGGAAGAGGTACAGTCAACGTTTCGGGCCGAGACCCTTCGTCAGGACTAACTAAGACTAACTGAAGGAAAAGCTAGTAAGGGATTTGAAAGTGGGGAGAGGGGAGTGGGAGAGCTGAAATGATAGGAGAAGACAGGAGAGAGAGGGATGGAGCCAAGACCTGGACAGTTGATTGGCAAAAGGGATATGAGAGGATCATGGGACTGGAAGCCTAGGGAGAAAGAAAGGGGCAAGGGGGAACCCAGAGGATGGGCAAGGGGTATAGTGAGAGGGACAGAGGGAGAAAAAGGAGAGAGAGAAAAAGAATGTGTGTATATAAATAAATAAATAACGGATGGGGTACAAGGGGGAGGTGGGGCATTAGCGGAAGTTTGAGAAGTCAATGTTCATGCCATCAGGTTGGAGGCCACCCAGACGGAATATAAGGTGTTGTTCCTCCAACCCTGAGTGTGACTTTATTTTTATAGTAGAGGAGGCCGTGGATAGACATAGAAACATAGAAAACATAGAAAATAGTTGCAGGAGTAGGCCATTCGGCCCTTCGAGCCTGCACCGCCATTCAGTATGATCTTGGCTGATCATCCAACTCAGAACCCTGTACCTGCCTTCTCTCCATACCCCCTGATCCCTTTAGCCACAAGGGCCATATCTGACTCCCTCTTAAATATAGCCAATGAACTGACCTCAACTGTTTCCTGTGGCAGAGAATTCCACAGATTCACCACTCTCTGTGTGAAGAAGTTTTTCTTCATCTTGGTCGTAAAAGACTTCCCCCTTATCCTTAAGCTGTGACCCCTCATTCTGGACTTCCCCAACATTGAGAACAAATCAGAATGGGAATGGGGCATGGAATTAAAATGTGTGGCCACTGGGAGATCTTGCTTTCTCTGGCGGACAGAGCGTAAGTGTTCAGCGAAACGATCTCCCAGTCTGCGTTGGGTCTCGCCAATATATAGAAGGCCGCATCGGGAGCACCGGACGCAGCATATCAATCCAGCCGACTCACAGGTGAAATGTCGCCTCACCTGGAAGGGCTGTCTGGGGCCCTGAATAGTAGTGAGGGAGGAAGTGTAAGGGCATGTGTAGCCCTTGTTGTAGTTCTACCCAAACTCTCTTGTTAACATTGTTAACATCCTCTTTAAAAAAAAAGCTTTTGCTGAAAATAGATAGATTCTTTGGGAGCACATTTCTGATGTTATTACAAGAATTACTGAGGAACTTCTTAACATGAGTATGTCTACAACACAAAGAAAATGATGCCTTCTAGTCAGATAAGCAGGTTTCATCAAGTCAGTGTCAACTTCTGATCACCCGATGGACTCTTTCCAGAGTATTGTAATTTTTTATGTGAGTACATAAAAAAGGAATATTGATTTTCTAGCTTCAAAAAGCATTCAACTTTTATTTTTATTGAAGCACTCTGCATTTTACAAAGCCTTTGGCAAGGAAGAGTACTGAGCTCACCTCCAGGGAGGTTATATTTCTTTTGATTAATCACTTCCAAAACTTCCATGCATACTTTCATAAGAATTTGTAGATTTCGTCATTACAATTGTTGTTAATTTGTTATTTTTTATTATTAAGTAAATTATTGGCCTTCATGTTATGACATTTTTTATCTGAAGCAAATTGATCCACCTGATGGAAAAAATAAAAGCGGCAAGTGGAATTCATTCTGGAGACATACGAGTAGCTTCACTTAGGAGAGGCAAGCGAAATGAAGGAATATTCAATAAATGACAGGATACTTATAAATGAAGGGGAATAGCCAGATCTGTGAATGTGAATCATCATCATTATGTGCCATATCGTATGACATGGGTACTCATGCTCTTCCATCTGTCCATGATTGTACTTGGCAAATTTTTCTACAGAAGTGCTTTGCCATTGTCTTCTATTGAGCAGTGTCTTTACAAGATGGGTGATCCCAGCCATCATCAATACACTTCAGAGATTGTCTGCCTGCCATCAGTGGCTGCATAACCAAGACTTGTAATGTGCACCAGCTGCTCAGACAGCCATCCACCACCTGCTGCCATTGCTTCCTGTGACACTATTTGAGGGGGAGAGGTTAAGCAAGTGCTTCACCTGCCCAATGGTGACCTGCAGGCCAGTGGAAGGAAGGAGCACCTCACACCTCCTTTGTGGAAACATAAATCCACCCCAATACCCAGAATGGGTATCAACTGTTTCAGAAGTTCACATTCAGGACCATTTTCTGTCTGGCTGCAGCATTATGTGGTATGGATGTTGCAAGGCAATGGACCATAAGACCCTACAGAGGATAGTAATAAATGCTGAGGTGATCACCGGGTCTCCCTCCCACCTAATTGTGACATTTACAGGGAGCATTGAAGATTAAGTGCCCAAAGTATTGTTAATCATCCCTATGATGCTTCCCACAATTTCCTTGACCTACTACTGCCAGGAAGGAGGTACAGGAGCATCAAGGCGAGAACTTCCTTTACTTCTTGAGAAAGCTAAAGAAATTTGGCCTGTCCCCTAAAGCCCTCACTAATTTTTATAGATGCACCGTAGAAAGCATTCTTCTGGGGTGCATCACAACCTGGTATGGACGTTGTCCGGTCCAAGACCGGAAGAAGCTGCAGAAGATCATGAACATGGAGCAGCACATCACACAAGCCAATCTTCTGACCTTGGACACACTTTACACCGCACGCTGTCGGAGCAGTGCTGCCAGGATAATCAAGGACACGACCCACCCAACCAACGCACTGTTTGTCCCTCTTCCCTCCAGGAGAAGGCTCAGGAGCTTGAAGACTCGTACGGCCAGATTTGGGAACAGCTTCTTTCCAACCGTGATAAGACTGCAGAATGGATCCTGACCCGTACCCTCCAAATATCCGGACCTGCCTCTCAGGTTTTTGCACTACCTTACTTTCCCTTTTCTGTTTTCTACTTATGATTTATAATTTAAATTTTTACTATTTACTATTGATTTGTACTCCAGGGAGCACGAAGAGCAGAATCAAATATCGCTGTGATGATTTACGCTCTAGTATCAATTGTTTGGCAACAATAAAGTAAAGTAAAGTAACTGCCAGACTGGATAACAACTTCTTCCCTCAGGCTGTGAGACCCTGCCACCACCGATGTATTGCCACTGGGACAGCAAACTGTTTACTGTTTACCTGTGCTGAACACAACATGCATTTTGAATTATATTTTATTAACTTATTTGTAGTACTACTTTGTTTCATGTGTTGTCTGAGATATGTTTTGTGGGTGCACCATAGTCCAGAGGAGCATCGTTTTGCTTGGTTGTATACGTGGACAGTCAAGTGATAATAGACTTGAACTTGAAAGGTAATAGACACAATCAATAAGAAGGAATTAAAGAGATAATTAATAAGGCAAACATGATACTTTCTTTTTATTGGCCAAGATAAGGAATACTGGGGCAAGGAGCTCGTATTAGGATTCCACAAAATGTTTATTGCTAGATCAATGTCCACAACTTCGCTCATTTTAGGAGTGATGCTATTACATCTTAGGAGGCTTGCACCGGTGTGTCAAAGTAAGACACTCAGAGTTGTGTAGGAAGTTTTGCTATGCAATCAGTGTCCTGAAGAAAGTTTTGCAAAGCTAAGTTTACTTGAGAGGAAATAAACTTGATGCATTTAAACTTCTAAAAAGATCAAGAGAGAACTGGAAATAACTATTTCCCTTAGCAGGGAGGTCAATACAGGGGCATCGATTTAAGGTAATCAATGGAATGCTTTGAAGAGTGTTGAGAAACAAAGTAAATTATCTGACATCTGATGGAGGTATGGGTTACATTGCCTGTATACACAATGGAACTAAATGATCTCATTTTATTTAAAAAGTCACTGTAAGAGCATGTGTTGTGTCATAAAGTTCTGGAGTTTTAGGTTGGAAGTCAGGAAATATGATTAATCTTAACAGCACTTTTGTCTGAGCAGAGGTAAAAAATACACTTGTAAAACCAAGAAAAGAGGAAGAGAGTGAACTATGAACTACACACTAGTTAGCCAGCCTGACATCTGGGAAGTATGGTGGAAAATATTAGACATACTGTGCGTAAAACGTAAGACATAGGAGCAGAATTAGGCATTGAAACTTCAATATTTCATCATGGCAGATTTATTATATCTCTTAACCTCATTCTTGTGTCGTATCCACATAACCTTTGATGCCCTTACTGATCAAGAACCTATCCACTTTAATTAGAATTCAGGTTAATTGGAATCACTAATAAGGATACTGTGCAGAAGGGCATTTAGAAAATAATAATAGGATTGGGCAGAGTCAATGAGGATTTATGAAAGGAAAGTCATGGTTGGCAAACCTGTTGGGTTGTAACTTTGAGAATACAAAAGGTGAACCAATTGATGTGGTACATTAGAGTTTCACGTCTTTAAACTGGCTAAGGAGAGACTAATACACAAAATTGGAAGGCAAACTACTGAGGACAATTTGAAGTCAATGCTTGAGAATTGATGAAAGGAAAGGAAACAGAGGAAAGGAATAAACAAATTGTTTTGGGACAAACACAAGAAAATCTGCAGATGCTGGAAATCCAAGCAACGCACACAAAGTGCTGGTGGAAGCCAGCAGTCCAGGCAGCATCGATGGAAAAGTGTACAGCTGAGATTTTGGGCTCAGACCCTTCATGAGGACTGAAAAAAAAAGGATGAGAAAGCAGAGCATGAAGGTGGGAGGAGGGGAGGAAGAATTACAAGATAGTAGGTGATAGGTGAAACTGGGAGGCGGGAGAGGTGAAGTAAAGAGCTAGGAAGTTGATTACTAAAAGTGATAAAAGGCTGGAGAATGGGGAATCTGAGGCTGGGAGGTCATGACTAATGGGGCTGCAAGGATTGGTGGTGGGACTCCAGCTGCTTACCATCCAGGACAATGATTTTGAGGAGGGCACCAAAAGTAATGCATTCAGATCTACTGATGTGGGCCGTGAGGAGTTTGCAGGAAAATTTCCAGGGAATATAGACTGGGAAATGTGGACAGGTTAAGTTAATGGGCAAGGACATGTCAGGTTAAATGTAACACAGAACACAATGTGAGATTAAGAAAATGGAAAGGTAGAGTATCTTTTAAATGGTGAGTGACTGGGTGAAATGCTAGCAGAAAGAATTTAAACTTACCAAGTGTGAAGTGAAGCAATGTACAACCTCCAGGTTCAATGGTTCAGCTCAGGGCTAACAACCCTGACTGGTAAAACAACATTATTACAGAAACATCAATGAAGAATCCTTCTACATCTGTGTGTAAGGGTCTTCCTGGGTTTCCACCCAGGATGTGCATGACTGACAGTAGTGAAAACCATGAGAAAGAAATTGACATGATGAAGGAAGCCCTGAACACCGCCAGAGATGGAAGGTCCTCATCGCTGCCCTAAATGCCGGCGGCTTAAAGACTAGTAAGTAATATAGTATACAAGAAATGATAAGGTGCTCAGGAATGTTGATGAACAGAAGGACAGTGGAATTCATGTCCATTGATTCCTGAAACTGATGAGACAAATAGAGTAGTGACAAAGGCATAAAATATGCTTTCCTCCTAAGGTCAGGGAACAGAATATAAAAGGAAGGATATTATGTTTCAACTTGGAGTATTGTGTAAGTCACACTGCAGGGTGGATATATTTGTGCTGAATAGAGTACAAAAGAAATCCACTAGTATGTGGTCTCATTTGGAGGACTTCAGTTATGGATAAGGATTGGAAAAGGCTAGATGTATTTTCTCTATATTGAAGGGCACTGAGGGGTGACAAGATAGAGGTACATTAATAAGGAAAAATTAGAACTATTTCTCCCATGGTCTACTCTCCCCTCCTATCAGGTTCCTTCTTCTTCAGCCCTTTACCTTTTCCTCCTATCACCTTCCAGTTTCTTACTTCATCCACCCCTCCCATTCCCACCTACCTTCCCCTTCAACTGGCTTCACCTTTCACCTTCTGCTTTGTACTCCTTCCCTCCTCCCCTTCTTATTCTGGCTGCTTCCCTCTTTTTCCCCTGTCCTGATGAAGGGTCTTGGACTAAAATATCCACTGTTTATTCTATTCCATGGATGCTGCCTGACCTGCTGAGTTCCTCCTGCATTTTGTGTGCGTTGCTCTGGAATCCAGCATCTGCAGAATCTCTTGTGGTGTAGATAGTCATTCTTTTTTTTCGGGGTAAGAATATCAAAAGCAAGAAGGTATAGGATTAAATGAGAGAAAGGAGTTTTCAAGGGAATTTGAGGGGTATTTTTTTTATTATACACAGAGTGGTTGATAACTGAAACTTGCTGAGGAGGTGGTGGTGTCAAATACAATTACAACACTTAAGAGGAATATAGACAAGCATTTAAATAAGCATGGAGCAGAAGGATACAGATCTAAATCAAACATATGGTACTAATAAAAATAGGCAAAAAGACTTGTGGACATGGGCCAAAATGTCTGTTTCTGTGTTATGTATCTACAATTTAATTCCATGAAAGGAGCTAGTGGGACCTGGGTACCTTTACACATCAGCCACTGAAAGTTAACATGCAAGTATTCAAACAATTATTAAGGTGAATAGCATATTAGTCTTTATTGCAAATGGAGTTTGAGTACAAAAGTAAAGACATAGTGCTCCAAATCTATACAGTGCTGGTGAGATTCACTTACATAGGTCTTTCTACCCAGTGAAGGATGCACTTGCAACAGAGGGAGTGTGGAGATGCTTCATCAGGTTGGTTCAAGAGATGATGACTTTGTCCTTTTAAGAAAGAATGGACTTATGTTCTCTTGAGTTTAGGTGATCTCACTAAAATGTGAAATGAATATTATGGTACTGTAGATCTTCACAGGGTAGATATGGAGTTGACAGTCCTCTTCTATAGTCAAGGGCCACTGCCCCAAAATTGCAAGTCATACCCTGGGAACAGAATGGAAAAATGTTTCTTCACCCAGAGAGAAGTGAGTGCACTGGAGCGTCAGCGGCTGAATGTGTTTAAGAAATATAGTGGCAGACTTGTTTGGAAATTCAGAGTATCAAGGTATATGGTGTTAGTACAGAGAAACAGCACTGAGGCAAAAGGTCTGACTGATTGCAACTGACTGTTGAATGAGACCCGCCTCATTTTCTTAAAATCCAGCAAGTACAGATCCAGAGCTATTAAACACCCCTCATATGCGAACCCTTCCATTCACAGGATCATTCTCGTGAATCTGTTTTGGACCCTCTCCAATCCAAGTATATCCTTTTTTAGATATGTACCTTAAGCTGCGCACAATACTCCAAATGTGGTTTAACCAGTGCCTTGCTTTTATATAAAAAATGCTGGAGGAACTCAGCAGACCAAGCAGCATCTATGGAAAAGGGTAAGCAGTCAATGTTTTGGACCGAGACACTTTATCAGGAGGTTTACTTGTTTCCATTGATGCTGCCTGTTGAGCTCCTCCAGCATTGTGTGTGTGTGTGTGTGTGTGTGTGTGTGTGTGTGTGTGTGTGTGTGTGTATGTGTGTGTGTTGCTTTGGATTTCCAGCATCTCCATATTTTCTCGTGTTTGCCTTCCCCTTATATCCTAGTCCTCTTGAAATGAATGCTGTCATTATATTTGCTTCCCTTACTATCAACTCAAGCTGCAAGTTCATCTTACGGGAACTCTGCAGTAAGATTCCCAATCACTTTTACTCTTCTGATTTCTGAAATCACTCTCTGATTAGAAAACAGCTCATTTTATTCCTAATTAAGTGAGGGATTAGGAAGGTGAAGGTGCACGCATCACCATTTTCAGAAGGGGATGGAATAAATATGTAAATGATAAAATGGTCCAAATCATAGGAGCAGCACAGAGGAATAATGTTAATGAAAATATTCCAGATAAATTGTACAGAAACACTGGGCTGAATAGTCTTTTACACTGTATGATACATTCATTATAGAAATATCTCTTTTTAGATATAAGCTTTTCTACAAAATAATATCTTCTGAGAATACCTTATTCTATAGATTAAGTGAATAAGGTTTAATTTTCTGTCAGAAGCTATCTGAAGTGTGTATCAACATTATGAATGTCAATATACATTGGAAATTTCAGCATGTTTCCTCAATGTGATCCAAATGCTGGGAGACGACATTAAATGAAAATCAGAACTAACAGAACCTCTCATATTGATTGTGCTATCAGGTTTTTTTCAGTTCCTACTCTTTGAAGTGTATAAATTCCCAAGATTACATTTCATTCACTGCATTCTTAATTATAGCAGCAAAATCCAGAAATAATCACAAACATACTGGGATGGTTATTGGCTTGGTTTTCAGGCACACGGCATCTGTACAGATGATCAGAACTGCCTACAGCTTTCTCTAATTAGTTCTGAAAGCAGGTGGCAAAATAATATGAATGGCTTACAAAGTGCCATCTTTATCTGTACTAAGGATGCCAATTGATTTCCAATTTCCACTATGAATACCAAGGACATTTTCTGAGCATGCCGCACAATGCTTGACAAATTGGCCAACGCAATAGATGTTGCAGCGTCTCAAAACTTGCAGGGTTATCTGTTGTTGACATTACTCCTTGTGCTGTTCCAAAATGGACCATGGAAAAGTTGCTAATGATAATAGAGGACATTTAGTAACAGGAAGAACACACCAGCGCCATCAAAACATCTGAAATAATGCTCCATTGCATAGGATCATACAGCCATGTATCACAGAAACAGGCCCTTCAGCCCAACTCATTCATGCTAGACTAAGTTGGTAACTGAGTTAGTCCCATTTGCTCAAAAGCTACGTCAACTCATTTACCTGGTAAACAATTGCTTAGTAGCTATGATGTGGTGGCCATTACAGAGACTTGGATGGCTCAGGGATAGGAATGGTTACTTCAAGCGCCGGGTTTTAAATGTTTCAGAAAGGACAGGGAGGGAGGCAGAGGTGGGGGCATGGCACTGCTGATCAGAGATAGTGACACGACTGCAGAAAAGGTGGACGCCATGGAGGGATTGTCTATGGAGTCTCTGTGGGTGGAGGTTAGGATCAGGAAGGGGTTAATAACTTTACTGGGTGCTTTTTATAGGCCGCCCAATAGTAACAGGGATATTGAGAAGCAGATAGGGAAACAGATCCTGGAAAGGTGTAATGATAAGAGTTGTCGTGCTGGAAGATTTTAATTTCCTAAATATCAATAAGCATCTCCCTAGAGCAAGGGGCTTAGATGGGATGGAGATGGGTTAGGTGTGTTCAGGAAGGTCTCATGACACAATATGTAGATAAGCCTACAAGAGGAGAAGCTGTATTTGATTTAGTATTAGGAAATGAACCTGGTCAGGTGTCAGATCTCTCACTGGGAGAGCATTTTGGAGAAACTGATCATAATTCTATCTCCTTTATAATAGCATTGGAGAGAGATAGAAACAGACAAGTTAGACAAGCGTTTAATTGGACTAAGGGGAATTGTGAAGCTATCAGGCAGGAAATTGGAAGCTTAAATTGGAAAGATATGTTCTCAGGGAAAAGTACAGAAGAAATGCGGCAAATGTTATGGGGATATTTGTGTGGAGTTCTGCATAGGTATGTTCCAATGAGATAGGGAAGTTATGGCAGGGTGCAGGAACCATGGTGTACAAAGGCTGTAATAAACCTAGTCAAGAAGAAAAGAAAAGTTTACAAAAGGTTCAGAGAGCTAGGTAATATTAGAGCTCTAGAAGATTATAAAGCTAATAGGAAGGAGCTTAAGTACTCATCTACACACTGGGGGCAATTTTTGGAAGCCAATAAACCTGACAACCCACAGACACAAAAGGTACTGCAGTTGCTGGTAATCCAGAGCAATACATACAATGTGCTGGAGGAGCTCAGCAGGTCACCTGTGGATGGGAATACCGAGACACTTCATCAGGATCTTGGGATGTGGCAGAACACCGGGAAGGTGAGGAAATAAACAACATGGTCACAGGAGAAGTGTGTGAACTCCATGCAAACAACATCCAAGGATAGGATTTACCCTGGATTGTTGGAGTGATGAAACAGCAGTCTGATCAACTGCAGCAATTTCCCACCTTCACTGCAGAAAATTCACCCTCTGACTTGTTCTTCTATCCAAAGTGATTGCGAGTCTTTTATTCCATGCATCTAAATCTTTGGTTGAATAATCTGAAGATTATTCAAAAAAAGACTTAGATACATGGAAGTGGGCTCAAAAATTATCTAAAATGGTGCCCTTGCTTCTCCTGTTGTTTTTGCTTTTGTTATGGGGTCATGGTCTAACCTGTATCCATACACCAGGGAATAGGAGGAATGAGATTAGAGATGAGAAAGAAAAGAAGGATTAACAAAGGAAGCTGTAATAGGAACAACTTCTACTCCTCTGCCATCCAATTTCTGAATAGATATTAAACCCAGGAAAACTAATTTAAACTAATTTGCAAGGGGGATGGAACCCAGAGCGATAGAGCAGTGAAAGAAGTGCACGGATTAAAGCCAGATCTAACATATAGAGAGGCTTTGAGGAAAGAAAAGCAGAATAAATGGTGTAAAGGTAGTAAGGAAGAAGGGATGAAGTGTGTGTACCTCAATGCAAGAACCATCAGGAACAAAGGTGGTGAACTGAGAGCTTGGATACATATATGGAATTATGATGTAGTGGCCATTACAGAGTTTGTTAAGTGTGTCCAGGACGGATTCCTGTCACAGTATGTGGACAGGCCAACTAGGGGGAATGCCATACTAGATCTAGTACTTGGTAATGAACCGGGTCAGGTCACAGATCTCTCAGTGGGTGAGCATCTGGGGGACAGTGACCACTGCTCCCTGGCCTTTAGCATTATCATGGAAAAGGATAGAATCAGAGAGGACAGGAAAATTTTTAATTGGGGAAGGGCAACTTATGAGGATATAAGGCAGGTGTGAATTGGAATGATGTTTTTTGCAGGGAAATGTACCATGGACATGTGGTCAATGTTTACAGATCTCTTGCAGGATGTTAGGGATAAATTTGTCCCAGTGAGGAAGATAAAGAATGGTAGGGTGAAGGAACCATGGGTGACAAGCGAGGTGGAAAATCTAGTCAGGTGGAAGAAGGCAGCATACATGAGGTTTAGAAAGCAAGGATCAGATGGGTCTATTGAGGAATATAGGGTAGCAAGAAAGGAGGTTAAGAAGGGGCTGAGGAGAGCAAGAAGGGGGCATGAGAAGGCCTTGGCAAGTAGGGTAAAGGAAAACCCCAAGGCATTCTTCAATTATGTGAAGAACAAAAGGATGACAGGAGTGAAGGTAGGACCGATTAGAGATAAAGGTGGGAAGATGTGCCTGGAGGCTGTGGAAGTGAGCGAGGTCCTCAATGAATACTTCTCTTCAGTATTCACCAATGAGAGGGAACTTAATGATGGTGAGGACAATATGAGTGAGGTAGATGTTCTGGAGCATGTTGATATTAAGGGAGAGGAAGTGTTGGAGGTATTAAAATACATTAGGACGGATAAGTCCCCGGAGCCTGACGGAATATTCCCCAGGCTGCTCCACGAGGAAAGGGAAGAGATTGCTGAGCCTCTGGCTAGGATCTTTATGTCCTCGTCCATGGGAATGGTACCGGAGGATTGGAGGGAGGCGAATGTTGTCCCCTTGTTCAAAAAAGTTAGTAGGGATAGTCCAGGTAATTATAGACCAGTGAGCCTTATGTCTGTGGTGGGAAAGCTGTTGGAAAAGATTCTTGGAGATAGGATCTATGGGCATTTAGAGAATCATGGTCTAATCAGGGACAGTCAGCATGGCTTTGTGAAGGGCAGATAGTGTCTAACAAGCCTGATAGAGTTCTTTGAGGAGATGACCAGGCATATAGATGAGGGTAGTGCAGTAGATGTTATCTATATGGATTTCAGTAAGGCATTTGACAAGGTTCCACACGGTAGGCTTATTCAGAACGTCAGAAGGCATGGGATCCAGGGAAGTTTGGCCAGGTGGATTCAGAATTAGCTTGCCTGTAGAAGGCAGAGGGTCGTGGTGGAGGGAGTATATTCATATTGGAGGATTGTGACTAGTGGTGTCCCACAAGGATCTGTTCTGAGACCTCTACTTTTTGTGATTTTTATTAACGACCTGGATGTTGGGGTAGACCAAAGGTTTGTGGTGTTGTAGATAGTGTAGAGGATTGTCGAAGATTGCAGAGAGACATTGATAGGATGCAGAAGTGGGCTGAGAAGTGACAGATGGAGTTCAACCCGGAGAAGTGTGAGGTGGTACACTTTGGAAGGACAAACTCCAAGGCAGAGTACAAAGTAAATGGCAGGATACTTGGTAGTGTGGAGGAGCAGAGGGATCTGGGGTTACATGTCCACAGATCCCTGAAAGTTGCCTCACAGGTGGATAGGGTAGTTAAGAAAGCTTATGGGGTGTTAGCTTTCATAAGTCAAGGGATAGAGTTTAAGAATCGTGATGTAATGATGCAGCTCTATAAAACTCTGGTTGGGTCACACTTGGAGTACTGTGTCCAGTTCTGGTCGCCTCACTATAGGAAAGATGTGGAAGCATTGGAAAGGGTACAGAGGAGATTTACCAGGATGCTGCCTGGTTTAGAAAGTATGCATTATGATCAGAGATTAAGGGAGCTAGGGCTGTACTCTTTGGAGAGAAGGAGGATGAGAGGAGACATGATAGAGGTGTACAAGGTAATAAGAGGAATAGATAGAGTGGATAGCCAGCACCTCTTCCCCAGGGCACCACTGCTCAATACAAGAGGACATGGCTTTAAGGTAAGGGGTGGGAAGTTCAAGGGGGATATGAGAGGAAGGTTTTTCACTCAGAGAGTGGTTGGTGCGTGGACTGCACTGCCTGAGTCAGTGGTGGAGGCAGATACACTAGTGAAGTTTAAGAGACTACTAGACAGGTATATGGAGGAATTTAATGTGGGGGGTTATATGGGAGGCAGGGTCTGAGGGTCAGCACAACATTATGGGTCAAAGGGCCTGTACTGTGCTGTACTATTCTATCCTATTCTATAAGAAAACACTACCTCACTACTTCTTTTCTTGTTCTGCACTAATTTAGGTTAACTTAATATATATACACTTCTTAGTGTGTTTACATATTTTTTATTATTACATATTGCAATGTACTACTGCCTCATGATAACAAATTTCATGACATACTATATGCCAGTGGTATTAATCCTGATTCTGAGACTGAATGCAATGACGTTGATATTGGCCCTGTTCAAGGCAAACCTCTCCACCGCTCCTGTCAAAAGATTGGTTTCCCTATCATTGTAATTTATATCCTCACCATTAAACCATCACTTCAGTCATGTATTAACTCTCTGATTAATTGTCTTCTGATTTTTATATGGTGCCATATATAATCTTTACCTCTCTGCTCTTTTAAACATTTTCTACTTTCTAAAACAGTTTGGAGATATTTAGACAGGATATGAACAAGAAAGTTTGAGATGGATATGGGCCAACTGCTGGAAAATGGGACACTTTGGTCAGAATGGATAACCTATGACTCTCATTACTGACTCACCCGATCCATTGTGACTCTGCTGCCTATAGAAATAGGACACAATGGATCAATTGATAATTTTAAAGAGAACTTGAGAGAGGATAATTGCCAGCGTTATGGGAGTAGGTATGGAGAATTCGGCTGTTGGCATTTCTGTCTTGGAACTTCATGCAGCTGATGGAATGAGTGCCCTCACTCTGTGCCATAAGAATACCAGGACTTTACAATGTGTCATCTAGTTGATTCCAATTTCTGCTGATTTATTTTTCTTTCAGCAAAATGATTCAATTAAAGAATGAAGATTGGTGTTTCACAATGAGTGAAACTGGATTTTGGACATTCATACATATAGATGAGCTCAATAGAGTCCTGAATAATAAATTATGCAAGACTCTGTAGCTGTTATGCATCATTCCAAGTAACTGTTGGTGCCCTTATCTTTACACAAGTGTCATCGATCACACACTTTATTAAAAATAGTGTTGTCTGTCCAACTTAAAATTTGTGTGGCTATGAATGCACATGAGCTGAGATAATTATGAAAATTCATGTCATCCCTCTTGAATGGAAGTGAACAAAAGAATGCCAAAGGATTCTTCCAGCTGATAAGAATGAAACATTAGAAATGATTCAAAGGTAGAACTTATTTCTCTTTCCACAGGTGCAGCTTGAATAAATTGGTTTCCCATGCTTTTCTCAGTTTTCTTTTAAACCAACTTGTATAATTCTCGGCAATTGTATAATTCGATCCACAACTGACAACTCATCACATAGGCCTGGGAGTCGAAAGCACTGATAACACTCGCCATTAAGCCATCTTGACACTGCGTTTTATGGCCACTCCGTCTGTTCTACATATCCTTCTAACACCTTCTTTTCTACTTTAAAAAATAGAACCATAGAACCATAGAAACTACAGCACAGAAACAGGCCTTTTCGCCCTTCTTGGCTGTGCGGAACCATTTTCTGCCTAGTCCCACTGACCTGCACACGGACCAGATCCCTCCATACACCTCCCATCCATGTATCTGTCCAATTTATTCTTAAATGTTAAAAAAGAACCCGCATTTACCACCTCATCTGGCAGCTCATTCCATACTCCCACCACTCTCTGTGTGAAGAAGCCCCCCCTAATGTTCCCTTTAAACTTTTCCCCCCTCACCCTTAACCCATGTCCTCTGGTTTTTTTCTCCCCTTGCCTCAGTGGAAAAAGCCTGCTTGCATTCACTCTATCAATACCCATCATAATTTTATATACCTCTATCAAATCTCCCTTCATTCTTCTACGCTCCAGGGAATAAAGTCCTAACCTCTTCAACCTTTCTCTGTAACTGAGTTTCTCAAGTCCCGGCAACATCTTTGTAAACCTTCTCTGCACTCTTTCAACCTTATTTATATCCTTCCTGTAATTTGGTGACCAAAATTGAACACAATACTCCAGATTCGGCCTCACCAATGCCTTATACAACCTCATCATAACATTCCAGCTCTTATACTCAGTACTTCGATTAATAAAGGCCAATGTACCAAAAGCTCTCTTTACGAGCCTATCTACCTGTGACGACACTTTTAGGGAATTTTGTATCTGTATTCCCAGATCCCTCTGTTCCACTGCACTCCTCAGTGCCTTACCATTAACCCTGTATGTTCTGCCTTGGTTTGTCCTTCCAACATGCAATACCTCACACTTGTCTGTATTAAACTCCATTTGCCATTTTTCAGCCCATTTTTCCAGCTGGTCCAAGTCCCTCTGCAGGCTCTGAAAACCTTCCTCACTGTCTACTACACCTTCAATCTTTGTATCATCAGCAAATTTGCTGATCCAATTTACCACATTATCATCCAGATCATTGATATAGATGACAAATAACAATGGACCCAGCACTGATCCCTGTGGCACACCACTAGTCACAGGCCTCCACTCTGAGAAGCAATTCTCTACTACCACTCTTTGGCTTCTTCCATTGAGCCAATGTCTAATCCAATTTACCACCTCTCCATGTATACCTAGCAACTGAATTTTCCTAACTAACCTCCCATGCGGGTCCTTGTCAAAGGCCTTACTGAAGTCCATGCAGACAATATCCACTGCCTTCCCTTCATCCACCTTCCTGGTAACCTCCTCGAAAAACTCCAATAGATTGGTCAAACATGACCTACCACGCACAAAGCCATGTTGACGCTCCCTAAGAAGTCCCTGTCTATCCAAATGCTTGTAGATTCTGTCTCTTAGTACTCCCTCCAATAACTTACCTACTACTGATGTTAAACTTACTGGCCTATAATTTCCCGGATTACTTTTCGATCCCTTTTTAAACTACGGAACAACATGAGCCACTCTCCAATCCTCCGGCACCTCACTTGTAGACAGCGACATTTTAAATATTTCTGCCAGGGCCCCTGTAATTTCAACACTAGTCTCCTTCAAGGTCCGAGGGAACACCCTGTCAGGTCCCGGGGATTTATCCACTTTAATTTTCCTCAAGACAGCAAGCACCTCCTCCTTTTCAATCTGTACAGTTTCCATGGTCTCACTACTTGATTCCCTCAATTCCATAGATTTCATGCCAGCTCCCTTAGTAAATACAGACGCAAAAAACGTATTTATGATCTCCCCCATTTCCTTTGGTTCCTCACATAGCCGACCAGTCTGATCTTCAAGAGGACCAATTTTACCCCTTACAATCCTTTTGCTCTTAATATACCTGTAAAAGCTCTTTGAATTATCCTGCACTTTGACTGCCAAGGCAACCTCATGTCTTCTTTTAGCCCTCCTGATTTCTTTCTTAAGTATTTTCTTGCACTTCTTATACTCCTCAAGCACCTTATTTACTGTCTGCTTCCTATACATGTCATACAACTCCCTCTTCTCCTTTATCAGAGTTGCAATATCCCTTGAGAACCAAGGCTCCTTATTCCTATTCACTTTGCCTTTAATCCTGACAGGAACATACAAACTCTGCACTCTCAAAATTTCTCCTTTGAAGGCTTCCCACCTACTGATCACATCCTTGCCAGAGAACAACCTGTCGCAATCCACGCTTTTTAGATCCTTTCTCATTTCTTCAAATTTGGCCTTCTTCCAGATAAGAACCTCAACCCTCGGACCAGATCTATCCTTGTCCATGATCAAGTTGAAACTAATGGTGTTATGATCACTGGAACCAAAGTGCTCCCCAACACAGACTTCTGTCACTTGTCCTAACTCATTTCCTAACAGGAGATCCAATATTGCATCCCCTCTAGTTGGTCCCTCTATATATTGATTTAGAAAACTTTCCTGAACACAATTTACAAACTCTAAACTATCTAGACCCCTAACAGTATGGGAGACCCAATCAATATATGGAAAATTAAAATCCCCTACCCCCACAACTTTATGTTTCCTGCGGTTGCCTGCTATCTCTCTGCAGATTTGCTCTTCCAAGTCTCGTTGACTATTGGGTGGTCTGTAATACAATCCCACTAATGTGGCCATACCTTTCCTGTTTCTCTGCTCCACCCATAAGGACTCAGTAGACAAGCCCTCTAATCTGTCTTGCCTGAGCACTGCTGTAATATTTTCCCTAACAAGCAATGCTACTCCCCCACCTTTCATTCCTCTGCCTCGATCACATCTGAAACATCGGAACCCTGGAATATTAAGCTGCCAGTCCTGCCCCTCCTGTAGCCAAGTTTCACTAATTGCTACAACGTCATAATTCCACGTGTCAATCCACGCCCTCAACTCATCCGCCTTCCCCGTAATACTCCTAGCATTGAAATATATACACCTCAGAAGATTTTTACCACCACTCACAACCTTCCTATTAGCGGATTTGCTTGAACTTTTAACATCATTTATTTTCACCCCAGCCACACTGTCAGCTCTGGCACTCTGGTTCCCATCCCCCTGCAAATCTAGTTTAAAACCCTCCCAATAGTATTAACAAACCTCCCTGAAAGGATATTGGTCCCCTTGTAGTTCAAGTGTAACCCGTCTCTCTTGTACAGGTCCCACCTGCCCCAGAAGAGGTCCCAATTATCCTGAAATCTGAAACCCTGCTCCCTACACCAGTTCCTCCACCACTTGTTCATCCTCCAGAGCATCCTATTCCTACCCTCACTGGCATGTAGCACAGGTAGCAATCCTGAGATTACCACCCTTGAGGTCCTGCTATTCAACTTCCTACCAAGCTCTCTATACTCACTCTCCAGGACCTCCTCACTCTTCCTTGCTATGTCATTGGTACCGATGTGCACCACAACATCTGGCTGATCACCCTTCCATTTCAGAATGTCATGCAAGCGATCAGAGACATCCTTGACCCTGGCACCCGGGAGGCAACAAACCATCCTGGATTCTCTGTCACGACCACAGAACCTCCTATGTGCACCTCTAACTATCGAGTCCCCTATCACTACCGCTCTCCTCTTTTTCCCCCCTCCCTTCTGCACTGCAGAGCCAGACTCAGTGCCAGAGATCTGGCTACTGCAGCTTGTCCCAGGTAAGTCATCCCCTCCAACAGTAACCAATGCGGTATACTTGTAGTTGAGGGGAATGGCCACAGGGGAACCCTGCTCTGCCTGCCCTTTCCTCTTCCCTCGCCTGACAGTGACCCAATTTCCTGTCCTCTGCTCCTTTGGCGTAACTACCTCCCTGTAGCTACTATCTATATTCTTCTCATTCTCCCGAATGATCCGCAGGTCATCCAGCTCCTGCTCCAGTTCCCTAACGCTGTTTGTTAGGAGCTGCAGCTGGATGCACTTCTTGCAGGTGTCGTTGTCAGGGACACCGGAGGGCTCCCTGACTTCCCACATCCTGCAAGAGGAGCATTCCAGCATCCTGCCTGGCATTCTCTCTCCACTAAACAATCTGAACAAAAAACTTACTGGAATCTACCCTGCCCTCTGCCTGTTCTCGCCGAAGCCTGTTGAGCCAAAGCCGTCCCACTCTGACTCAGTCCACTCTGATGATGGCTGCTGTATATGGTGGTCTGCTTTTTAAACCTTGGCGCGCTACGTCACGCACCTGCGCAGTGCAGATCCTTCTCCCCGAGCAGTTTTTAAGAAAAAAAAGACTTTTTCTACCCGAATTCTTCCACTCTCTTCTTCAGCTGCTTGCTTCGACTGAAACAAGAACCGCTGAAATTTTCCCTTTTTAAACCTTGGCGCGCTACGTCACACACCTGTGCAGTGCAGACCCTTCTCCCCGAGCAGTTTTTAGGGAAAAAAAATGACTTTTTCTACCCGAATTCTTCCACTCCCTTCTTCAGCTGCTTGCTTCGACTGATACTTGCATCTCATTGTTTCCTTCTTCTCACAAAGGGTTGTAGACCTGAACTATGCGTTTTTTGTTTTTCAACAGATACTGCCTGATAAACGGTCTCAAATAAATTTGATAGATGCCAGTGTGCAGTCAATGTGATACCCATTTTGATATTATTCTCTGCCCTCGTCCACTACTCAACAGCAAGATAATTAAAAACAAGATTATTTGTCACATGTACATCAAAGGACTGTTGGGCCAGGTAACAGCTTCATCCCCCAGGCACCGAGACTTCTGAACACCCTACTACCACCCAGTACACATTATTTCTGACAGCTCCAGGAGCATCGTGCTGTTGTATATTTAATTATATGTCGTATATTCACTTTATTTCTATTCTGACATATTCCAGCACCTGTCCAACCAACTTCGCTAATTCCCATGATGTTAATCTTTAGTCTTTCCACTTCATTTATCACATTGTCCAATCTTCCTGCTTGATATAGGGTTCTTACATTCCAAGTGGAAATAATTACTTACTGATTTAATCAATGACATTTATGAGACTGGAATAATATCAGAAGGGATGAAAAAATCAGTATTTATCACTCTTCCTAAGAAACCTGGAGCAATAGAATGTGAATTACATAGGACCATAAGTTTAATGAGTCATAACACTAAGATGCTTCCAACAATTTTGAAGACAAGAGCTAAAAGTATGATATAAGCTGAAATAGGTAACGAACAATGTGGTTTTGTGAAAGACAAAGGTACAAGAATCGCAATATTGATGTTAAGAATACTATCAGAATGAGCTATTCAAGTGCAAAAAGATTTGTTTGTTTGTTTTATCAATTACACAAAAGCATTTGATAAAGTGAAGCACAATAAGTTATTTGAAATATTACGAGAAACTCCAGATCTAGATTCGAAAGACCTCCGCCTAATCAGAAACCTCTACTGGGAACAAACTGCTGCTGTAAGAATAGATGGAGAGATGAGTCAGTTTACGAAAATCAAGGGAAGCGTTAGACAAAGGTGTGTTTTCTCCCCTGATTTGTTTAATGTGTACAGTGAAACAATATTACAAATAGTAAGAGACATCTTGGGAATCAAAGTTGGCGGTGAAAACATCAATAATATTAGATATGCGGATGACACTGTGTTAATTGCAAGTACGGAGGAAGAACTACAAAACTTAATTGATATAGTTGTTGAAGAAAGTGCAAAAATGAGTCTATCAATCGCAAAAAGACAGAATATATGGTGATATCCAAAAAGAAGGAGAATCCTATCTGCAGGCTGAGAATAAACGGGGAAGACATAAAACAAGTATAGAACTTTTGCTACTTAGGAAGCTGGGTGACATCAGATGGCAGGTGCGACATGGACATTAAAAGAAGAACAGGGATGGCAAAAGACACTTTTACGAGAATGAAGAATAATACTGAACAGCACTAAACTAGGCATGACAACCCGCCTCAGAGCACTGAAATGTTACATTTATCCAGTTATGTTATATGGCTCAGAACATTGGACAGTATCTAGTTTTTGAGGAGGATGCAAAGAATATCATGGACGAAACAAATATCTAATGAGGATGTCATGAACAGAGCAAGCACGAAAAGAGAAATAGTGTATGAGATCATGAAAAGGCAACGTGATTTCATTGGACATGTGATTAGGAAAGAGGAGTTAGAATGCATGGTAATTATGGGAAAGATTGAAGGGAAGAAAGCAAGAGGAAGGCAAAGACAAATGATGATGGAGACAGCAGCCAGAGAACTGGAAATGAATACCAATGAATTGATCCACTTGACCCGAAACAGGCGTGTGTGGGCCATGGCAGTCAAAGCTCAAACTGGGCATGGCACCTGATGATGATGATATTCACTTTATGTCAATTTGTACATCTAGAGAATATATTTTATTTATTATATGCTAAACTTATTATGTTAAAGTTATTTTATGTGCGGTATGTGATAATGAATTTTGGTACCTTGGTCCCAGAAGAACATTGTTTCATTTAGCTGTATACATGTGTACGGTTGCATGACAGTTAACTTGAACTTGAACTTGAAAACACCTAAACATGCAGTGAAATGCCTCATTTGTATCAATGACCAATGCTATCTGAAGATATGCTGGGGGCAGCCTGCAATTGTTGCCTTGATTCTGGCGCCAACACAGCATGTCCACAACTTTCTAACCCTAATCCATACTTTGGGATGTGGGAGGAAGCCACAGCACCCTAAAGAAACCCACATAGTCACTGGGAGCACAATCAACCTCTTAACATAATTAAACCCAGATTAATAGCTTTGTATTAGGTTACATTAACCGCTACACTACCATGCTACATTCTCCTTCACATGTTACCACCTTTCAGATGTTCCAAAACTACGTAACAACAATGAGCTCCAAAAACAATCATACTCAACATGAAATCAAATAGCTTCTATCATAGAAGTAAGTGCAAGGATGTGTAATAGATAGGTTGATCTCTAACAAAAACAATTGTATAATTGATTTAGATAATACAGCATGAAGATTGGTGATAGCACGTAAGCTGGCTTCATCATTAGAATTCTTCTTCTTGTGTAAATAAAGGATTAAAGGCTGCAGCAAAATCTAATATCTTTAACCTCTAAACAAAATCATTCCAATAATTAAAGCAATCCATAATAGTTCATTTGATAACCAATGAGTTGGAGGAAAGGATTTAAGTCTCCCAAGCCTTTCTTACATTTTTAAAGCATGATATAAATCTGCATAGTTTTTGCTTATTAGATTACAGCCATTATCACTGCAGTCTGGTTTAAAGTCTCACATATTCAGCATATGGATGAGCAAAAACTGCTCAGTAAATCTAGCAAAACAAGGCTTCAAACTTGGATGGATTTGTCTGTTGAAGATCCTGCAAATGAAATACTTTATATTTTACATATGCATACATGGCACTCAGGGACCTTGTTATTTCTGATTTCTACTGCAGAGTCTGATCATCCTTACACAGCTTACACAGGCCATCCCTTGGTAGCGAACAGGTTCCAATGTCCTTAAGTCAAATACAAATGTCCTTAAGTCAATTTTGTTCATAAGATGGAAAATATACAAAAATCATAATAAAGGCAAACATGCCTCCTCAGCATTGTAACAAATGGCATCCAAGGCATATAAGACTGATAAGAAAAATTACTATATGTCTAAAGATAAACTAGCTCGTTTTTATTCCCATATAAACCCTATTTGTGACAAATGTCACTCTGAGGTGGCTTCCTGGACTCATATTTCTGGTCCCGTCCTATTTTGGAAAAATTCTGGAAATATATTTCCAGAATATATATTATTTCAACAGTTTTGCTTTTGACTTACAACCCCATCCTATTACAGCAATTTTTGGTTTGCCAATGACAAAACATAGATCTTTATCCTCTTCAGCCTGTCGGATAATCGCATTTGCTACTTTAATGGCCAGAAGGTCCATTTGATTGAATTGGAAGGAGACCAACCCTTCTACTACATTTCAATGGTTTTCTCAAACTATATCATGTTTAAATTTAGAAAAAAATTAGAAGTGTCATTTTTGATCCTTTGGTTAAATTTGAAAAGACTTGGAAGCCATTTATTCAACATTTCCATGATGTAACTTGACCTTTCCCGAATCCTTCTTATTAATTTAAAATATACGAATAGAGGAGCGGAGTTGACGACATTATTGAATGTATTCGATTTAAGATATTGGTCCAGCCTTGTTTTGTTCCATTTGCTTTCTTTTTGGGTTTAGTATTTAGTTTTATTTTGTTTTTTGGGGGGTTTTTCTTTGTTTTTTTTTCCTTTTATTTCTTTTTCTTTACGATTAACTAACTATATTAAGAGTTTGGAAGTCTTTTACACCTGTATTATTTGAAGTCTTTTTTGTACATGTTTATCAACAATAAAATAATTCCAACACTCACAACACGCTGGAGGAACTCAGCAGGTCGGGCAGCATCTGTGGAAAAGATCGGTCAACGTTTCGGGCCGGAACCCTTTGTCAGGACTGTAGAGGGAAGGGGCAGAGGCCCTATAAAGAAGGTGGGGGGTGGGTGGGAAGGAGAAGGCTGGTAGGTTCCAGGTGAAAAACCAGTAAGGGGAAAGATAAAGGGCTGGGGGAGGGGAGGCAGGGAGGGGACAGGCAGGAAAGGTGAAGAAGGAATAGGGGAAAACACAATGGGTAGTAGAAGGAGGCGGAACCATGAGGGAGGTGATAGGCAGCTGGGGGAGGGGGCAGAATGACATAGGGATAGAGGAAGGGAGGGGGAGGGAATTACCGGAAGTTGGAGAATTCTATGTTCATACCAAGGGACTGGAGACTACCTAGACGGTATATGAGGTGCTACTCCTCCAAACTGAGTTTAGCTTCATCATGGCAGTACAGGAGGCCACGTATGGACATATCTGAATGGGAGTGGGAAGCAGAGTTGAAGTGGGTGGCTACTGGGAGATCCTGTCTGTTGTGGTGGACGGAGCGGAGGTGCTCGACTAAGCGGTCCCCCAATCTGCGCCCGAAACGTCGACCGATCTTTTCCATGGATGCTGCCCGACCTGCTGAGTTCCTCCAGTGTGTTGTGAGTGTTGCTTTCACCCCAGCATCTGCAGAGTATTTTGTGTTTAAAATAATTCCAATCTCTTTGTATCAATATCGTTATTCCGTTTATAATTTTGGAAAATTAATAAAAAGATTTAAAAAGAAAAAGAAAAATTACTCAAAGAGGAGAAAAGAAAGGAAACTAGTTCGTCCATTCCCAGGGACAAATATACAGTACGTCAGACTTTTAAATTAAATAATATTATGGGAGTTTATTTGTAGGTGAGGTCATCTATTAGTCCCTAATCCAGATACAGCCTGTATCTACAGTGGGCACAATCTATCAGGTACACTTCCCAGAAGATGACAGAGTATTCATATGCAAAAATGCAGTACATGACGAAAATGGGATTCTTGCCCCTTGAAGCTGTTCCACCCAGTAAAAATATGGCTAGTTTGACTGTAATCCAAGTCTGCCTTCCAATTTATCTCTGCTAAGGAGGAAAATCTTCCACCAAGATTTAGATGGATTTGCCAGCAACACAAATCCATAATGGGGCTATTCCCAAATGTAGAGTCAAGCCTGGCTTTCTGGTCATCTGGTCCACTGGCACGGTGCTGACTCTCACAAATTCCGGACGTCAAAATGGGAAATCTGCCTAATGAGGCTATTCCAGACTCGACTCGGCTCAACCACGTTGCTTCTAATGAAATCGGGGAAATCAGTCACAGGTAGGAAGTAAAGAGGATTTAATTTAATTCTACTTACATAAAGGCTTTAAATGCCTTTGTTAAAATGTATGTGCATGTATGCATGTGAGAAAATAGTTTAGTGTTTTAAGTATTTTAAATATTATGAATTTTCTATCATTTTTATTTTTAATATATCCTGAATAATATTAAATATTTGTGAAGATTGTTTTCTTAGCAAATTGAGAATAGGGTCTCCCAGAGTTCTTCCCTGCCCCAAAACTTGATAATTATTTTGGAGCATGGTCCGACTAGACAAGTTCAACCCCAATTTTCCCCGAAGTGCCTTAATCATAGAAATGACAACAACCTGAATTTATGTAGAAGCTTTAACTTAGTAAAAAGTTCCAACATGGCTTACAAATTGAAATCAGAAATAGCAGATAGAGATACAGAGTAATACAGCACAGAAACAGGCCCTTAGTCCTAACACTCCCTGATGACATTGGTATCCACTAAGCTGGTCCCAGTTCTCTGCATTTGACCCATATTATTTGAACCCCTCCTAACCATACACTTAAATTATTTTTTGAAAATGCTGGAAATCTGAAAAAGTACCAGAAAAGTCTACAAAAGAAGGGTGTGAGACAGTAACTCTAGAATATATATATAGGAATTAACCTCTCTCAGTGTAACTCTACTAGACTCTGATGGGAGCTAGGAGGTACAGTACTATGCTCATTTGCAAAGAAAATCATTTTCAAAATTATTCAAAATCATTGACAAACTATTAAAAATTTAAAAAATATTTTAAAATAAAGGTATAAAATTCATTATTCTCCAGAAGAAAGAGAAACAGTTAATGCTCCAGGTTTGAAACCCTGTGTCAGAACTTACTATCTTCCCTTTGTCTAACAAAGGATCCTGGAACTGAAACATAATTACACAGAACCTGCCTAACCTGCTGAGTAATTGTAGCATTTTCTGTTTTTAACAAACTTAATTTATTGCTCAGGCATGTAAGTCAATGTTTCATCTGTTACTCAAAGACATGTGCAAAACAATAGGCTTCAAGTAGAGCCTTAGAGAGGACCACTGTTATTATGGGGTTCAATCAGAAAACTTAATGTCTTGATATTGAAACAATAGCAGCCAAATGTGAAGTTTTCTCCTGGGTCCAACATATTAATGCAATTATGAAGAAGACACACTGGTGGCTAACCTTCGTTATGAGTTTGTGGAGATTTGATATGTCACCAAGGACTTGAGTAAATTTCAACAGATATCAGGGGAGAACATTCTCATTGGTTGCATCAAAGTCAAAGTACAATTTATTATCAAAGAATTTGTAAATTATAGACCTTGAGATTTGTTTGATTACAGGCAGCCACAAAGCAAGAAATCGAAGAACCCAATTTAGAAAAAAAGAAAGACCAAAACCACTGCACAGAGAAAGAAAAAAAGCACAATTGTGCAACCCACAGAAGCAAGCGACAGCATTCTGAACCAGATTGAGTCTTTTGATCTACTCCCCAGAGCAGCTGGAGTAGGCCCAAGCCTTGGTCTCAGTAGCACAGCAACTGGAGCAGTTCACCGCCGAGAGATGAATGAACATGGGAGAGCGAGTGAAACCAGCCTGACCCTCACCTCCTGCCCTGACACTTGTCTGGTTTGGAGGCGTCATTGAACAGGGTTGGAAAAAGTTGCAGAGGGTTGTAAACTCAGCCAGCTCCATCAAGGGCACTAGCCACCATTGAGGAAATCTTCAAAAGGTGAAGCCTCAAAAATGCAGCATTCATCAATAAGGACTCTTGTCATCCAGGATATACTCTCTTCTCATTAGTACCATCAGGCAAGTGATACAAGAACCTGGAAACACACAGTCAACATTTTAGGAACAACCTCTTCCCCTCTGCCATCAGATTTCCATGAACCCATGAACACGGCCTCATCATTTTGCTTTCCTTTTTCACTAACTATTTTAATGTATTTCTTATTGAAACTTATAGTAATTTTTATGGCTTGCTACACAAAAAAACTCATGACATATGTCAGTGATAATAAACCTGATCTGATTCTGTGATGAAAATAGGGGCTGAACATGAATAGAAGGGCAATAGGTATCTTAAGGGCTTTTTTTTTAACTCTAGAGATTACAGAGATAAAAACGAACAAGAACAAAGAACAAACAAGAATGAGAGAATTCTAAAATCAAGTTTATGAGCAGATCCCAGAATATGACATAATCACAGAGCCATGCGGCATAGACACAGGCCATTCAGACCAACTGGTTCATGCCAGCCAAGATGTACTAGTGCTATTTGCCTGTAGTTAGTCCATATTTCTGTCATCTTTCCTATCCATGTATTTTCTGCGTTCATTTTAAATGTACCTGCCTCAAATGCTTCCTCAGGCAGCTCACTCCATATACTGAACAGAATCTGGATGAAAAGTTGCCCTCAGCTCTTGATGATTAAATTAGCACCTCTCACCCTGAATCTATTTTTCTAAGTCTTGATCTCCAATACTGAGAAAAAGTGCCTACTGAGGAGCATTGTGCCCACAGGCAAGTGTGGGGGAGTTTTAAATAAATTCTTACTTGTAAGAGATTGGAGTCCACAGATGATAGCATTAAATAGTCATATCTAGAGATAACAAAGGAATGGGTGTGGGTTTCAAAAGCAGAATGGGCAGGACAGACAATGTTATCAAAACATAGGCACGGCATCTTAGCTGAACGAAGTAGCTGGAAGAGATATATGAGGCTACGGAATTTGCCTCTGTCTTAATTTATTAGCAGTATTTAAACAAAGAAGGAACTCTGCCATGAATTGTCCCAAGCCCAACTGAGAAAGGAGGAGTGTTGAGCATGGGGCCAACAGCGCCATCCTGTAAAAATCCAAAGCTACAGAAACGTCAACAGAAGCTCCAAAGACCTCATTGCTGGCTGAGAAAGGATACCAAAAAGATGGGCTATACCTGGGAACGACTTGAAAGACTAACCTAGGACAGAGGACTCTGGTGGATGCTGTCAGTATGCCTCAGTAGGGGTGATGGGTATAAGAGGAGAGAGATATAAGCAAAAATATTAGATCTGCAAGTTTAAATTATAATGCTGACCCTTAGGAACAATTATTTTAGATAACTGAGTTTTTAAAATATCTTAATGCACTTCAGATGATATTGCTTTTATTCAGGCTTTAGTTTCTGCTGATTGCAGCATCGATGCAGAAACTGTCTGCCATTGCATATGGTGCATGGCCTAGAAATGTTCAACAGTTAAAGCCCTGGGCATCTGTCAAGGAGATCTGGAATGATGCCAACAGGTGAGGTTCGGAACAGCCATCTGGGAGATCGGGAGCATCAGTTGTGCGGAAAGAGTGAAGTTCACCAGAAAGCTCAATTTATCAGCTGTCAGCCAAGTTCCGTCTTGTGGGAAGCAGACAGTTTCAGTCTTGGAAAGGCAGCAGTGACAGCTGCAGGTCAGGAGGCCAAAGCAAGGATCCATTGCTGGAGGAAGCCTGGAGCGAGATGCTGTCATCAGACAAGGCTGCCATGGTCCATCATCGGAAGGAGCTGCAAATTCCTTGCCCAAGGTTGGTGACCCAAAGATGGTGAACTGCCCACTTGGGAATTAATAAAGAATAAGACTGAGTGTTAATGTTGTTGTATGGCTGGATATCTTAGAGTGCTGCATTTAGAATAACCAAAGTTAAGTTCTATGCTCAGATCAGTGTAACTCTCTTACAATATGCAGTAGAACTGTTTAAAATAAAATTATTGCCCATTTTCTTTCTGTTTATTAATCAGATAACTTATTGATATCTCCGGTGGTTCTCCTCTTCACAGTTTATTCAAATCATCCTGTATTGGTTCCTTGTGCTATGTTAAGTGACTTATGGAATTATGTAGTTCAAAACTTTTGCTCAGTATGGTCCACAGTCAAGGTGAACTGAAATTATGTAAACATGATGACTTACAGACCTGCTTCAATCAGATGGTCCTATTTTGCATGTTAGTTCCTTGCATTTCTTCGTTGGAAGATTTCTCCATGAATCCGAACTGATTTATTTGAGATTAGACCATCAGCAAGACAGCTGAGGTCATCAAAGCTGGCTGAGTACAAGTGTTTGGTATAATTAGTATGAGAGAAAGAGAGAGAAAGAGAGAGAGAGAAAAAGAGAGAGAGAGAGAGAAAAAGAGAGAGAGAGAGAGAAAGAGAGAGGGAGAGAGAGAGAGAGAGAGAGAGAGAGATTGAATCCATTTAAATCTGTATTGTATGAAGTCTGAAGCCCCTGATCTCAACAAATTGAGGTAAGATTAACCATGATTTAGATCAATGGAATAAGATTGCCTTTCTACATTGACTGTTATTGCTGTATGATTCATGCTTGTGTTTTGAAAGGTAAATTGGGCAGAGAATAAAAGAAGGAAGAAGAGAAAGAAAAGTAAAAGTCTTTCTTGTTGACTATTGTCTGTTATCAGGCGAAATTACCAATCTTGACCGTCTTTTGGAAGTGACTGTAAAGTGAACATGCTTTGGAACTGAAGGAAGATGCCACAAATGGACGAGAGCAGCAGTCCATTCCTGTAAGTTCATCAAGGTGTAACTGATAAGTAGCTGGCAGGCAGCATTGATGATAATCCGAATCATTGACTTTTGCAGCAGTATAGGGCTTTCTGTTTCACAAAGATCTGCCTTGAATTGTAAGCTTCTCTGTCCTTTTAGAAATCATAGAAACGGAGAAAACCACAGCACAATACAGGCCCTTCGGCCCACAAAGCTGTGCTGAACATGTCCTTACCTTAGAAATTAACAAAGGTTACGCATAGCCCTCTATTTTTCTGAGCTCCGTGTACCTATCCAGGAGTCTCTTAAAAGACCCTATTGTATCCGCTTCCACCACCGTCGCCAGCAGCCCATTCCATGCACTCACCACTCTCTGCATAAAAAAATTACACCTGACATCTCCTATGTACCTACTTCAAAGCACCTTAAAACTGGGCCCTCTCATGCTAGCCATTTCAGCCCTGGGAAAAAGCCTCTGATATCCATATGATCAATGCCTCTCATCATCTTATACACCTCTGTCACTCCAAAGAAAAAAGGACATGTTCACTTAACCTATTCTCATCTAGGCAACATCTTTGTAAATCTCCTCTGCATCATTTCTATGGTTTCCACGTCCTTCCTGTAGTGAGGCGACCAGAACTGAGCACAGTACTCCAAGTGGGGTCTGACCAGGGTCCTATATAGATGCAACATTACCTCTCGGCTCCTAAACTCAGTCCCATGATTAATGAAGACCAATGCACCGTAGGCTTTCGTAACCACAGACTCAACCTGTGCAACAGACTTGAGTATCCTATGGACTCAGACCCCAAGATTCCTCTGATCCTCCACACTGCCAAGAGTCTTACCACTAATATTATTATTCTGCCATCATATTTGACCTACCAAAATGAACCACCTCACACTTATCTGGGTTGGACTCCATCTGCCACTTCTCAGCTTAGTTTTGAATCCTTTCAATGTCTCATTGTAATCTCTGACAGCCCTCCACACACTCCACAACACAGCCAACCTTTGTGTCATCAGCAAGTTTACTAACCCATCCCTCCACTTCCTCATCCAGATCATTTATAAAAATCACGAAGAGAAGGGGTCCCAGAGCAGATCCCTGAGGCACACCACTGCCCACCAACCTCCATTCAGAATATGACCCATCTACAACCACTCTTTGCCTTCTGTGGGCAAGCCAGTTCTGGATCCACAAAGCAAGGTCCCCCTTGGATCCCATGACTCTTTACTTTCTCAATAAGCCATGCATGGGGTACCTTGTCAAATGCCTTGCTGAAATCCATATACACTACATCTACTGCTCTACTTTCATCAATGTGTTTAGTTACATCCTCAAAAAATTCAATCAGGCTCATAAAGCACGACCTACCTTTCACAAAGCCACGCTGACTATTCCTAATCATATTACGCCTCTCCAAATATTCATAAATCTTGCCTCTTAGGATGTTCTCCATCAACTTACCAACCACCGAAGTGAGACTCACTGGTCTATAGTTTCCTGGGCTATCTCTACTCCCTTTCTTGAATAAAGGAACAACATCCGCAACCATCCAATCCTCCGGAACCTCTCCCATCCCCACTGATGATGAAAGGATCATCACCAGAGGCTCAGCTTCTCCTCCCTCGCCTCCCACAGTAGCTTCGGGTACATCTCGTCTGGTCCCCATGACTTCTGCAACTTGATGCTCTCCAACAGCTCCAGCACATCTTCTTTCTTAATGTCTATATCCTCAAGCTTTTCAATCCGCTGTAAGTCATCCCTACAATCGCCAAGATCCTTTTCCATAGTGAATATTGAAGCAAAGTATTCATTAAGTATCTCTACTATCTTCTCTGGTTCCATACACACTTTTCCACTGTCACACTTATAAACATATAACAATTACAGTACGGAAACAGGCCATCTCGGCCCTTCTAGACCATGCCGAACTCTTACTCTCACCTAGTCCCACCGACCTGCACTCAGCCCATAACCCTCCATTCCTTTCCTGTCCATATAGCTGTCCAATTTAACTTTAAACGACAACATCGAACCTGCCTCAACCACTTCTGCTGGAAGCCCATTCCACACAGCTACCACTCTCTGAGTAAAGAAGTTCCCCCTCATGTTACCCCTAAACTTTTGCCCTTTAACTCTCAACTCATGTCCTCTTGTTTGAATCTCCCCCACTCTCAATGGAAAAAGCCTATCCATGTCAACTCTATCTATCCTCCACATAATTTTAAATACCTCTATCAAGTCCCCCCTCAACCTTCCACATTCCAAAGAATAAAGACCTAACTTGTTCAACCTTTCTCTGTTACTTATGTGATGAAACCCAGGTAACATTCTAGTAAATCTTCTCTGTACTCTCTCTATTTTGTTGTCATCTTTCCTATAATTCGGTGACCAAATCTGTACACAATACTCCAAATTTGGCCTCACCAATGCCTTGTACAATTTCAACATTACATCCCAACTCCTATACTCAATGCTCTGATTTATAAAGGCCAGCATACCAAAAGCTTTCTTCACCACCCTATCCACTTGAGATTCCACCTTCAGGGAACTAGGCACCAGGGAATTATTCCTAGATCCCTCTGTTCTACTGCATTCTTCAATGCCCTACCATTTACCATGTATGTCCTATTTTGATTAGTCCTACCAAAATGTAGCACCTCACATTTATCAGCATTAAACTCCATCTGCCATCATTCAGCCCACTCTTCTAAGTGGTCTAAGTCTCTCTGCAAGCTTTGAAAACCTGCTTCATTATCCACAACCCCACCTATCTTAGTATCATCTGCATACTTACTCATCCAATTTACCACCCCATCATCCAGATCATTAATGTATATGACAAATAATATTGGACCCAGTACAGATCCCTGAGGCACACCACTAATCACCGGCCTCCAATCTGACAAACAGTTATCCACCACCACTCTCTGGCATCTCCCATCCAGCCACTGCTGAATCCATTTTACTACTTCAATATTAATACCTAATGACTGAACCTTCCTAACCAACCTTCCGTGTGGGACTTTGACAAAGGCCTTACAGAAGTCCATATAGACAACATCCACGTCATATCCTCGTCAACTTTCCTAGTATCCTCTTCAAAAAATTCAATAAGATTTGTCAAACATGACTTTCCACGCACAAATCCATGTTGACTGTTCTTAATCAGACCCTATCTATCCAGATAATTATATCTACCACCCCTAAGAATACTTTCCATCAATTTACCCACCACTGACGTCAAACTCAAAGGCCGATAATTGCTAGGTTTACTCTTAGAACCCTTTTTAAACTTGGTTGGTCCTATTTACTCACGTCTTATCCTCTTGTTCTTCACATATTTGTAGAATGCCTTGGGGTTTTCCAAGGCCTTCTCATGGACCCTTCTGGCTCTCCTAATTTCTTTCTTAAGCTTCTTTCTGCTAGCCTTACAATTTTTAGATCTCTATCACCTAGTCTTTTGAACCTTTCATAAGCTCTTCTTTTCTTCTTGACTAGATTTACAACAGCCTTTGTACACCACAATTCCTGTACCCTACCATCCTTTCCCTGTCTCATTGGAACATACCTATACAGAACTCCACGCAAATGTCCCCTGAACATTTGCCACATTTCTTCCCTACATTTCCCTGAGAACATCTGTTCCCAATTTATGCTTCCAAGTTGCTGCCTTATAGCGTCATATTTCCCCTTACTCCAATTAACTGCTTTCCTAACTTGTCTGTTCCTCTCCCCCTCCAATGCTATGGTAAAGGAGATAGAATTGTGATCACTATCTCCATTTTGGCAGAATATGTGAAGATGTTTGTTTTATGAGGTTAGTGTGAGTGAGCTAGGGCTTTTCTCTTTGAAGTGAAGGAGGATTGGATATGTACAAGATGAGAAGAGGTATAGATCGAGTGGATAGCCAATAAATTTTTCCCAGGGAGGAAATGTCTTTTGTCAGGGGGCATAATTTCAAGATAATTGGAGGAAAGTTTAGGGAAGATGTCAGAGGTAAGCTTTACACAGAGAGTGGTAAGCATGTGGAATGTGCTACTGGGCTGGTGATAGAGGCAGATACATTAGGGACATTTAAGAAAATCTTAGATAGGCATATGGATGATAGAGAAGTAGAGGGCTATGAAGGATGGAAGGGGTAGATTGATCTTATAGTAGGTTAAAAGGTAAGCACCAGATTGTGGGCCAAATGGCCTGTACCGTGCAGTACATTTTCCAAGCAAGAAACCACTTGAAGTTGGAACTCCTGCTATCATGCAGGATAGCTTGGTTATCTCAAGAAAATCTAGTGCTGGTACTTTTATTTAACAAGCAACAAACTAATTTAGTGTTTGATATAAATATGATACTATAGTGACATGCCCTGTGTTTGGGTCGGTCTTCAGCTTTGAGTTATAGCGACCATCTGGGGCAACACCAACAATATCAAAGGGATGGGTTTGCTGCCAAACTAAATACTGGAGAGTAACATTGTTGTCATGGAAATTCCTAAACCAGTGGTCAGTTTACTTTTGCAACACACACAAAGCAGCATCTCCGGAGGGAAATAAAGAGCCAACATTTCAGGCAGAGACCCTTCATCAGGACTGGGAAGGAATGGAGCAGAAGCCAGAAGCTGGGGGGAGGGGGGGGGAGGGAGGGAGTAGAAGCCAGCAGATGATACGTGGGACCAGATGAGGGGGAAGGTGGGTGGTTTGGGGTAGGGGGTGTGATACGAGAAGCTGTGAGGTGAGAGGTGGAAGAAGTAAAGGTCTGAAGAAGAAGGAATCTGATAGGAGAGGACAGTGAACCATGGAATAAAGGGAAGGAGGTGGGGAAACAGATGGAGATGATGAGCAGGTCATGAGGGCTGGAAGGAGAAGAGAAGAGGTGAGAGGGTTAGCAGAATGGGGAAAAAGAAAAAAAAGTGGGGGACAGAAAGGAATGACTACCAGAAGTTAGAGAAATCAATGTTCATGCCATCAGGTTAGAGGACACTGAGTTTTCTTTTCATTCTTCTTATAATCTGGCTTGCTACTCATCAATCCTCATCAGGATTATATTGAATATGAAGTATACGAATAGGCATTTTGGCCCAATTAACACAGAAAAATGTTGGAGGAACTCAGCAGATCAAGCACCATTTATAGAGAGGAATGAATAGTTGACTCTTCAGGCCAAGACTCTTCATCAGTACTCAGCGTGAAGCATTGACTCTTTATCCCTCTCCATAGATGCTGCGTGACCTGCTGAGCTCCTTTTGCATTTTTTGTGTGCTGCTCTGGATTTCTAGCATCTGAATATTCTCCTGTGTTTATGATTTGACCCAAACGATCAATTCTGAACTTCAAACAACAGGAATTCTGCAGATGCTGGAAATTCAAGCAACACACATCAAAGTTGCTGGTGAATGCAGCAGGCCAGGCAGCATCTGTAGGAAGAGGTGCAGTCGACGTTTCAGGCCGAGACCCTTCATCAGGACTAACTGAAGGAAGAGTGAGTAAGGGATTTGAAAGTTGGAGGGGGAGGGGGAGATCCAAAATGATAGGAGAAGACAGGAGGGGGAGGGATGGAGCCGAGAGCTGGACAGGTGATGGGCAAAAGGGGATACGAGAGGATCATGGGACAGGAGGTCCAGGAAGAAAGACAAGGTGGGGGGGACCCAGAGGATGGGCAAGAGGTATATTCAGAGGGACAGAGGGAGAAAAAGGAGAGTGAGAGAAAGAATGTGTGCATGAAAATAAGTAACAGATGGGGTACGAGGGGGAGGTGGGGCCTTAGCGGAAGTTAGAGAAGTCGATGTTCATGCCATCAGGTTGGAGGCTACCCAGACGGAATATAAGGTGTTGTTCCTCCAACCTGAGTGTGGCTTCATCTTTACAGTAGAGGAGGCCGTGGATAGACATGTCAGAATGGGAATGGGATGTGGAATTAAAATGTGTGGCCACTGGGAGATCCTGCTTTCTCTGGCGGACAGAGCGTAGATGTTCAGCAAAGCGGTCTCCCAGTCTGCGTCGGGTCTCACCAATATATAAAAGGCCACATCGGGAGCACCGGACGCAGTATATCACCCCAGTCGACTCACAGGTGAAGTGTTGCCTCACCTGGAAGGACTGTTTGGGGCCCTGAATGGTGGTAAGGGAGGAAGTGTAAGGGCATGTGCAGCGTTGTTCCGCTTACACGGATAAGTGCCAGGAGGGAGAACAGTGGGGAGGGATGGAAGGGGGGGTTCTGACCTATAGGATGGTTCTAACCTCTACCTTGCCGAGGCACAGCGACAACTCGCGGATACCTCCTCTTATTTACCTCTCAATCGTGACCCCACTAAGGAGCACCACGCCATTGTCTCCCAAACCATTCCGACTTTATCCGCTCAGGGGATCTCCCATCCACTGCTACCAACCTTATAGTTCCCACACCCCGCACTTCCCGTTTCTACCTGCTACCCAAGATCCACAAACCTGCCTGTCCTGGCCGACCTATTGTCTCAGTTTGCTCCTGCCCCACCGAACTCGTTTCTGCATACCTCGACACGGTTTTATCCCCCCTTGTTCAATCCCTTCCGACCTATGTTCGTGACACTTCTCACGCTCTTAAACTTTTCGATGATTTTAAGTTCCCTGGCCTCCACCGTTTTATTTTCACCATGGATGTCCAGTCCTTATATACTTCCATCCCCCATCAGGAAAGTCTCAAAGCTCTACGCTTCTTTTTGGATTCCAGACCTAATCTGTTCCCCTCTACCACCACTCTGCTCCGTCTAGCGGAATTAGTCCTTACTCTTAATAATTTCTCCTTTGGCTCCTCCCACTTCCTCCAAACTAAAGGTGTAGCTATGGGCACCCGTGTGGGTCCTAGCTATGCCTGTCTTTTTGTTGGGTTTGTGGAACAATCTATGTTCCGTGCCTATTCTGGTATCTACCCCCCACTTTTCATTCACTACATCGACGACTGCATTGGCGCTGCTTCCTGCACGCATGCAGAACTCGTTGACTTTATTAACTTTGCCTCCAACTTTCACCCTGCCCTCAAGTTTACCTGGTCCATTTCTGACACCTCCCTCCCCTTTCTAGATCTTTCTGTCTCTCTCTCTGGAGACAGCTTATCCACTGATGTCTACTATAAGCCTACTGACTCTCACAGCTATCTGGACTATTCCTCTTCTCACCCTGTCTCTTGCAAAAACGCCATCCCCTTCTCGCAATTTCTCCGTCTCTGCCGCATCTGCTCTCAGGATGAGGCTTTTCATTCTAGGACGAGGGAGATGTCTTCCTTTTTTAAAGAAAGGGGCTTCCCTTCCTCCACTATCAACTCTGCTCTTAAATGCATCTCCCCATTTCACGTACATCTGCTCTCACTCCATCCTCCCACCACCCCACTAGGAATAGGGTTCCCATGGTCCTCACCTACCACCCCACCAGCCTCCGGGTACAACATATTATTCTCCGTAACTTCCGCCACCTCCAACGGGATCCCATCACTAAGCACATCTTTCCCTCCCCCCCCCGCCTCTGCATTCCGCAGGGATCGCTCCCTACGCAACTCCCTTGTCCATTCGTCCCCCCCATCCCTCCCCACTGATCTCCCTCCTGGCACTTATTCGTGTAAGCGGAACAACGCTACACATGCCCTTACACTTCCTCCCTTACCACCATTCAGGGCCCCAAACAGTCCTTCCAGGTGAGGCATCACTTCACCTGTGAGTCGACTGGGGTGATATACTGCGTCCGGTGCTCCCGATGTGGTCTTTTATATATTGGTGAGACCCGATGCAGACTGGGAGACCGCTTTGCTGAACATCTACGCTCTGTCCGCCAGAGAAAGCAGGATCTCCCAGTGGCCACACATTTTAATTCCACATCCCATTCCCATTCTGACATGTCTATCCACGGCCTCGTCTACTGTAAAGATGAAGCCACACTCAGGTTGGAGGAACAACACCTTATATTCCGTCTGGGTAGCCTCCAACCTGATGGCATGAACATTGACTTCTCTAACTTCCGCTAGGCCCCACCTCCCCCTCGTACCCCAGCTGTTACTCATTTTTATGCACACATTCTTTCTCTCACTCTCCTTTTTCTCCCTCTGTCCCTCTGAATATACCTCTTGCCCATCCTCTGGGTCACCCCCCCCCATCTTTCTCCCTAGGCCTCCTGTCCCATGATCCTCTTGTATCCCCTTTTGCCCATCACCTGTCCAGCTCTCGGCTCTATCCCTCCCCCTCCTGTCTTCTCCTATCATTTTGCATCTCCCCCTCCCCCTCCAGCTTTCAAATCCCTTACTCACTCTTCCTTCAGTTAGTCCTGACGAAGGGTCTCGGCCTGAAACGTCGACTGTGCCTCTTCCTATAGATGCTGCTTGGCCTGCTGCGTTCACCAGCAACTTTGATGTATGTTGCTTGTCTATCCACTGCCTCCTTTACTGTAAAGATGAAGCCACACTCAGGTTGGAGGAACAACACCTTATATTCCGTCTGGGTAGCCTCCAACCTGATGGCATGAACATCGACTTCTCTAACTTCCGCTAAGGCCCCACCTCCCCCTCGTACCCCATCTGTTACTTATTTTTATGCAGACATTCTTTCTCTCACTCTCCTTTTTCTCCCTCTGTCCCTCTGAATATACCTCTTGCCCATCCTCTGGGTCCCCCCCCCTTGTCTTTCTTCCCGGACCTCCTGTCCCATGATCCTCTCATATCCCCTTTTGCCTATCACCTGTCCAGCTCTTGGCTCTATCCCTCCCCCTCCTGTCTTCTCCTATCATTTTGGATCTCCCCCTCCCCCTCCAACTTTCAAATCCCTTACTCACTCTTCCTTCAGTTAGTCCTGATGAAGGGTCTCGGCCTGAAACGTCGACTGCACCTCTTCCTACAGATGCTGCCTGGCCTGCTGCGTTCATCAGCAACTTTGAATTGTGAACTTCATACGAGTTTTCTCCCATTGTATTACACTGTAGTATTGCACTGTACTACTGCCGCAAAAAAAAAACATATAGGATGAAATTAGTGAGTTTTGATAAACCTGACTTTTATATGGGTCTCTATTGTGGATTCAGAGTGGGAAGGTGACAGGCTGAGGGAATCATGGTTGTGACAGGGGAAGAGAGGGGGTAAGAAGCGCGAAGCACCAGAGAGACATCCTGTAATGATTAATAAACCAATTGTTTGGAATCAAATGACCTTGCCTGGTGTCTCTGGGCTGGGTACCCATGCCATCCCATCCACCCCAGCACTCCTTCTCTGCAACCTGTCCCACACCACTCCTGCGATACTCCACCCTCACCATTCCCAACATCTTTTCCTCCCGCCAGATTTACAAACTTGCTCTCCACTCCACATTAACAAATACAGTACTGTACAAAAGTCTTTAGCTATATGTATAGTTGAAGTCAGAAGTTTACAAACACCTTAGCCAAATACATTTAAACTCAGTTTTTCACAATTTCTGACATTTAATCCTAGAAAACATTCCCTGTCTCAGGTCTGTTAGGATCACTACTTTATTTTAAGAATGTTAAATGTCAGAATAATAGTAGAGAGAATGATTTATTTCAGCTTTTATTTCTTTCATCACTTTCCCAGTGGGTCAGAAGCTTACATACACTTTGTTAGTATTTGGTAGCATTGCCTTTAAATTGTTCAACTTGGGTCAAAATTTTGGATAACCTTCCACAAGCTTCTCACAGTACGTGTCTGGAATTTTGTTCCATTCCTCCAGATAGAACTGGTGTAACTGAGTTAGGTTTGTAGGCCTCCTTGCTCACACACGCTTTTTCAGTTCTGCCCACAAATGTTCTATCGGATTGAGGTCAGAAAATGATGCCAAGTCTGGTTCACCCTTGGGAGCAATTTCCAAACATCTGAAAGTACCACGTTCATCTGTACAAACAATAGTACGCAAGTATAAACACCATGGGACCACGCAGCCGTCATACATTTTAAGTGCCCTTGTTCTAAGCTGGAATCCAAAGCGTTATTCAGTAAAGATGCAACCTTGTCAAAACAATTGCTGCAAAATTATCTTGTACTCCCATTCTTTCCAATAAATCTAACATTCCATCTGTGTTCTCATTATTTATGTGAGATGCATACTAGCTTGTTACGATTTGTATTTGCATCTAAATCTTACTCCTTTCAGCTCCAGGATCCTCACATTTCTTTTGTATAAATGGTAAAATGCTACCAACATGTAAAACTGACTCACCAAATGAGCCACAAAGAAGTTTATTAAATGTTAGAAAACATATATCATCCATTTACTTCCTGGTGGTATTTAAGAATATTTTCTGTTTTAAAACCTATTCCAATGAATATTGTTTAATATGTTTCTCATGATCTGAGCATTGCATCTTTTGCTTGTTGCTAATCTTTTCTCAAGGACTGTAGCAGAGAGAAATCCCATGGCAAATGCAGAATCTTGGTATTATCTTTAAATCACTACATCATCCATAGAATTATGTTTTAAAATAAGCACTCAAGATAATTTCCAATCAGACTGCAAAAGAATGAAAAAAATCCATAAAGTCAATATCATGTAAGAATCTAAACAGAAAATTATGACTTATGTATTTCAAAACAACTGAAATGTTATTGCTACATATTTTTAGTGCACTCATTAGTAATTTAGCTTAATACCCCTGTCTGTATTAATTTGCACAATCAATAATGTCAAGATGAATGGGTAAATGATGTACTCAATTATCTAAGCAATACACACAAAATGCTGGAGGAACTCAGCAGGCCAGGAAGCATCTATGGAAAAGAGTATAGTTGACGTTTCGGGCCGATACCTTTCAGCAGTACTGGAGAAAACAAATGAAGAGTACTCTTCATCTTTTTTTCTCCAGTCCTGCTGAAGTGTCTCACGCTGAATCATTGACAGTACTCTTTTCCATAGATGCCACCTGGCCTGCTGAATTCCTCCAGCATTTTGTGTGTATTGCTTGGATTTCCAGCATCTACAGATTTTCTCTTGTTGTGACACAAATATCGAGTTCATTTTTAACTAGATAAACATTGAGCCCATTGTACATTCATAGGATTGTATAAATTTCATCCATGGATTTTATAAGTATGTGCTTCACATATTTCAAAACAAATTTTATCTTCATTTGGGAGAGAAAAACCTGCTTGCAAAAGTAAATGCAAAGACCAAAGCACAGCAAGGTGAATGGAAGGGCAAGAAGAAAGGAGTCAATGGAGATATAAAAACAGAGGAATTGTCAGATGATGTTGTGGATGATGAAAGCAATACAAAAGATCAATTGTAAAGGGAACGATAGAAGGATTAATATGAGAATACACCTATGAACTAAATGCACCTTCCCGAGATCAAGATGTATGTCACAGAAAGAAGAAACAGGATAATAAAGAGAAAGGCATAAAAGAAAGAAGGAAAGTGACAAAGAAAAATTGCAGGAATGAGAGCGTGAGCAGGATAGGAAATGTGAGCAAGACCGTGATAAGCAAGTATCAAAATAGATTCACAGAGAAAAGGAGAAGGTGTCCAGCTCTGTTAGAGATGCTTTCTGCAGTCTCAGAGTCTCTCCTACAGCCACCACGGAGGAGGAGGCCCAGAACCTGAGATAGTTTCACAGCCACAAGTCTCACCTGCCAGCAGAGTGACCTCCCTTGTCAAGAAAAGCGTTATCCCACAAGAGTTTGAAATCCTAGACAGCGATTAAATCTTTTGGCCAGAATGGGCTGATTTAAATATTTACTATGTTGTGAATGTCTATATAGTAGTTATATTATAGAGTTTACTGTATACAGTATATATGTACTGTATCGTATATAAATTGACAAGCATTTTATATTGAGTTGGAGTTCATAACTAAGCAGGGAGGAGTGTTGTGTAATTAATATTTCACTAATGTTGTAAATATATTGATTGATTAAGCAGTCTTTGTTGTTTACTGTGAGTTATATATAAAAGAATGTGAATGGCATATGTCATTATGCCATCATGTGATATATGTGCACCTTGCTTCGAGTAAAAAACAAAGTTACACCTGTATTCCTGGCTCTTTTGTTTTCCTTTCATTTAGTTTCCATGCTTTGGAGTTACAAAACATAACAGGTTGCACTTTCCTTCAATTTAGAAAACGTGACATGGAGCCATACAGTCATAGAGAAGTACAATGCAGAAACAGACCATCAGCCTATCTCGTCCATCCCAAAACCATTTAAACTGCCTACTTCCAAAAACCTGCACTGGGACCATAGCCCTCCTTATCTCCACTATCCATGTACCTATCCAAGCTTCTCTTAAAAGTTGAAATCGAGCTTGCATGGACCACTTGTGCTGGCAGTTCATTCTACATTCTCATGGATCTCTGAATGAAGAAGTTTCCCCTCATGTTCCCCTTAAACTTCTGTCCTTTCACTTTTAACCCATGACCTCTGGTTGTAGTCCCACACAGCCTCAGCAGAAAAAGCCTGCTTGCATTTACACTCTCTATACTCCTCATAATTCTGTATACCTCTACCAAATCTCCTGTCAATCTTTTAAGTTCTAAAATATACGGTTCAAACTGATTTAGTCTTTCCTTATAAGTTAGGTCCTCCAGACCCAGCAACATACTTGTCGAAAATATTAATTTTGCTCTGTTCAGTGGTTTACCAGAGGCCTAACTTCAGGTCTGATGAATCTACAGTTAAAGTCAGAAGTTTACGTACACCTCAGCCAAATACATTTAAATTCAGTTTTTCACAATTCCTGACATTTAACCCCAGAAAACATTCCCTGCCTTAGGTCAGTTAGGATCACTACTTTATTTTAAGAATGTGAAATGTCAGAATAATAGAACAGAGAATGATTTATTTCAGCTTTTATTTCTTTCATCACTTTCTCAGTGGGTCAGAAGTTTCCATGCACTTTGTTAGTATTTGGTAGCATTGCCTTTAAATTGTTTAACTTGGGTCAAACGTTTTGGATGGCCTTCCACAAGCTTCTCACAGTAAGTTGCTGGAATTTTGTTCCCTTCCTCCAGACAGAACTGATGTAACTGAGTCAGGTTTGTAGGCCTCCTTGCTCACACACGCTTTTTCAGTTCTGCCCACAAATTTTCTATCGGATTGAGGTCAGAAAATGATGCCAAGTCTGGTTCACCCTTGGGAGCAATTTCCAAACATCTGAAAGTACCACGTTCATCTGTACAAACAATAGTACGCAAGTATAAACACCATGGGACCACGCAGCCGTCATACCGCTCAGGAAGGAGACGCATTCTGTCTCCTAGAGATAAATGTACTTTAGCGCGAAAAGTGCAAATCAATCCCAGAACAGCAGCAAAGGATCTTGTGAATATGCTGGAGGAAACAGGTAGAGAAGTGTCTATATCCACAGTAAAATGAGTCCTATATCGACATAACCTGAAAGGCTGCTCAGCAAGGAAGAAGCCACTGTTCCAAAACTGCCATAAAAAAGCCAGACTACAGTTTGCAAGTGCATATGGGGACAAAGATCTTACTTTTTGGAGAAATGTCCTCTGGTCTGATAAACAAAAATTGAACTGTTTGGCCGTAATGACTATTGCTATGTTTGGAGGGAAAAGGGTGAGGCTTGCAAGCCGAAGAACACCATCCCAACCGTGAAGCATGGGGGTGGCAGCATCATGTTGTGAGGGTGCTTTGCTGCAGGAGAGACTGGTGCACTTCACAAAATAGATGGCATCATTTGGAAGGATTATGTGGATATATTGAAACAACAGCTCAAGACATCAGCCAGGAAGTTAAAGCTCAGTCGCAAATAGGTCTTCCAAATGGAAAATGATGCCAAGCATACCTCCAAAGCTTAAGGACAACAAAGTCAAGGTATTGGAGTGACCATCACAAAGCTCTGACCTCAATCCGATAGAAAATTTGTGGGCAGAACCGAAAAAGTGTGTGCGAACAAGAAGGCCAACAAACCTGACTCAGTTACACCAGTTCTGTCTGGAGGAATGGAAAAAAATTCCAGACACTTACTGTGAGAAGCTTGCGGAAGGTCACCCAAAACATTTGACCCAAGTTGAACAATTTAAAGGCAAAGCTACCAAATACTCACAAAGTGTATGTAAATTTCTGACCCACCGGGAAAGTGATGAAAGAAATTTCACATTCTTAAAATAAAGTAGTGATCCTAACTGACCAAAGACAGGGAATGTTTTCTAGGATTAAATGTCAGGAATTGTGAAAAACTGAGTTTAAATGTATTTGGCTAAGGTGAACGTAAACTTCTGACTTCAACCGTATATGCCCAAGACTTTACCTTTCCCTTCTATTTATTTGTGTTGTATTTCTGAGACACAAAAGATTCTGCAGATGCTGGAAAGCTTGAGCAACACATACTGAGAGCTTCATCAGGGTCTCAACCTGAGAGGCCAGTTTTATCTGTAGATGCTGTCTGACCTTTTGAGCTCTGCCAGCATTTTATGTGTGTTGTGTTGTATTTAGAACGATAGAACCATAGAAACTACAGCACAGAAACAGGCCCTTTGGCCCTTCTTGGCTGTGCCGAACCATTTTCTGTCTAGTCCCACTGACCTGCACACGGACCATATCCCTCCATACACCTCCATCCATGTATCTGTCCAATTTATTCTTAAATGTTAAAAAAGAACACGCATTTACCACCTCGTCTGGCAGCTCATTCCATACTCCCACCACTCTCTGTGTGAAGAAGCCCCCTCTAATGTTCCCTTTAAACTTTTCCCTCCTCACCCTTAACCCATGTCCTCTGGTTTTTTTCTCCCCTTGCCTCAGTGGAAAAAGCCTGCTTGCATTCACTCTATCTATACCCATCATAATTTTATATAGCTCTATCAAATCTCCCCTCATTCTTCTACGCTCCAGGGAATAAAGTCCTAACCTATTCAACCTTTCTCTGTAGCTGAGTTTCTCAAGTCCCGGCAACGTCCTTGTAAACCTTCTCTGCACTCTTTCAACCTTATTTATATCCTTCCTGTAATTTGGTGACCAAAACTGAACACAATACTCCAGAAACATACATCAAAGTTGCTGGTGAACGCAGCAGGCCAAGCAGCATCTATAGGAAGAGGCGCAGTCGACGTTTCAGGCCGAGACCCTTCGTCAGGACTAACTGAAGGAAGAGTGAGTAAGGGATTTGAAAGCTGGAGGGGGAGGGGGAGATGCAAAATGATAGGAGAAGACAGGAGGGGGAGGGATAGAGCCGAGAGCTGGACAGGTGATAGGCAAAAGGGGATACGAGAGGATCATGGGACAGGAGGCCTAGGGAGAAAGACGGGGGGGGGGGTGACCCAGAGGATGGGCAAGAGGTATATTCAGAGGGACAGAGGGAGAAAAAGGAGAGTGAGAGAAAGAATGTGTGCATAAAAATGAGTAACAGCTGGGGTACGAGGGGGAGGTGGGGCCTAGCGGAAGTTAGAGAAGTCAATGTTCATGCCATCAGGTTGGAGGCTACCCAGACGGAATATAAGGTGTTGTTCCTCCAACCTGAGTGTGGCTTCATCTTTACAGTAGACGAGGCCGTGGATAGACATGTCAGAATGGGAATGGGATGTGGAATTAAAATGTGTGGCCACTGGGAGATCCTGCTTTCTCTGGCGGACAGAGCGTAGATGTTCAGCAAAGCGGTCTCCCAGTCTGCGTCGGGTCTCACCAATATATAAAAGGCCACATCGGGAGCACCGGACGCAGTATATCACCCCAGTCGACTCACAGGTGAAGTGATGCCTCACCTGGAAGGACTGTTTGGGGCCCTGAATGGTGGTAAGGGAGGAAGTGAAAGGGCATGTGTAGCACTTGTTCCGCTTACACGGATAAGTGCCAGGAGGGAGATCAGTGGGGAGGGATGGGGGGGACGAATGGACAAGGGAGTTGTGTAGGGAGCGATCCCTGCGGAATGCAGAGGGGGGGGGAGGGAAAGATGTGCTTAGTGGCGAGATCCCTTTGGAGGTGGCGGAAGTTACGGAGAATAATATGTTGGACCCGGAGGCTGGTGGGGTGGTAGGTGAGGACCAGGGGAACCCTATTCCTAGTGGGGTGGTGGGAAGATGGAGTGAGAGCAGATGTGCGTGAAATGGAGGAGATGCGTTTAAGAGCAGAGTTGATAGTGGAGGAAGGGAAGCCCCTTTCTTTAAAAAATGAAGACATCTCCCTCGTCCTAGAATGAAAAGCCTCATCCTGAGAGCAGATGCGGCGGAGACGGAGGAATTGCGAGAAGGGGATGGCGTTTTTGCAAGAGACAGGGTGAGAAGAGGAATAGTCCAGAAAGCTGTGAGAGTCAGTAGGCTTATAGTAGATATCAGTGGATAAGCTGTCTCCAGAGACAGAGACAGAAAGATCTAGAAAGGGGAGGGAGGTGTCGGAAATAGACCAGGTAAACTTGAGGGCAGGGTGAAAGTTGGAGGCAAAGTTAATAAAGTCAACGAGTTCTGCATGCGTGCAGGAAGCAGCGCCAATGCAGTCGTCGATATAGCGAAGGAAAAGTGGGGGACAGATACCAGAATAGGCACGGAACATAGATTGTTCCACAAACCCAACAAAAAGGCAGGCATAGCTAGGACCCATACGGGTGCCCATAGCTACACCTTTAGTTTGGAGGAAATGGGAGGAGCAAAAGGAGAAATTATTAAGAGTAAGGACTAATTCCGCTAGACGGAGCAGAGTGGTGGTAGAGGGGAACTGATTAGGTCTGGAATCGTCGACTGGGGTGATATACTGCGTCCGGTGCTCCCGATGTGGCCTTTTATATATTGGTGAGACCCGACGCAGACTGGGAGACCGCTTTGCTGAACATCTACGCTCTGTCCGCCAGAGAAAGCAGGATCTCCCAGTGGCCACACATTTTAATTCCACATCCCATTCCCATTCTGACATGTCTATCCACGGCCTCGTCTACTGTAAAGATGAAGCCACACTCAGGTTGGAGGAACAACACCTTATATTCCGTCTGGGTAGCCTCCAACCTGATGGCATGAACATTGACTTCTCTAACTTCCGCTAGGCCCCACCTCCCCCTCGTACCCCAGCTGTTACTCATTTTTATGCACACATTCTTTCTCTCACTCTCCTTTTTCTCCCTCTGTCCCTCTGAATATACCTCTTGCCCATCCTCTGGGTCACCCCCCCCCCATCTTTCTCCCTAGGCCTCCTGTCCCATGATCCTCTTGTATCCCCTTTTGCCCATCACCTGTCCAGCTCTCGGCTCTATCCCTCCCCCTCCTGTCTTCTCCTATCATTTTGCATCTCCCCCTCCCCCTCCAGCTTTCAAATCCCTTACTCACTCTTCCTTCAGTTAGTCCTGACGAAGGGTCTCGGCCTGAAACGTCGACTGCGCCTCTTCCTATAGATGCTGCTTGGCCTGCTGCATTCACCAGCAACTTTGATGTATGTTGCTTGAATTTCCAGCATCTGCAGAATTCCTGTTGTTTGCGTTTAAAAACAATACTCCAGATTCGGCCTCACCAATGCCTTATACAACCTCATCATAACATTCCAGCTCTTATACTCAATGCTTCGATTAATAAAGGCCAATGTACCAAAAGCTCTCTTTATGACCCTATCTACCTGTGACGACACTTTTAGGGAATTTTGTATCTGTATTCCCAGATCCCTCTGTTCCACTGCACTCCTCAGTGCCTTACCATTAACCCTGTAAGTTCTACGTTGGTTTGTCCTTCCAACGTGCAATACCTCACACTTGTCAGTATTAAACTCCATCTGCCATTTTTCAGCCCATTTTTCCAGCTGGTCCAAGTCCCTCTGCAGGCTTTGAAAACCTTCCTCACTGTCTACTACACCTCCAATCTTTGTATCATCAGCAAACTTGCTGATCCAATTTACCACATTATCATCCAGATCATTGATATAGATGACAAATAACAATGGACCCAGCACTGATCCCTGTGGCACACCACTAGTCACAGGCCTCCACTCAGAGAAGCAATTCTCTACCACCACTCTCTGGCTTCTTCCATCGAGCCAATGTCTAATCCAATTTACCACCTCTGTTACGTACCCCGTAACTGGGTTGCCAAACCAGTAGAAATGGATCACTCAGTTGGAGTCTGGATTACTAGAACTAAGAAAGTTTTATTAAAGAAACAAGCAACACAGTACTCTAATCAAAAGGATAATAAATGCAACAGTTCAGCAATGATAAACACACATGTACACAGAATTAAGATAACAGGATCAATCAAGCTCTATCGTTGTCTAGGGGTAAATGACCAGTTTCAAAGTGACGCAAAGTTCAGTTCAATTTAGTTCAGTTCAGTTCGCAGTAATCGCTGCCGTGGCGATGGACAGTGGGGGGAAGGAGAGAGAGAGCAAAACGAATGAATATTCAAAACGGCTTCCATACAGACCTTCGCAGTCAACTTTCAGGCGAGTCCTTTGTGATGTCATCTGAGGTCACCGACCGTGACCCCTCCATTTCCAGATACGATCGTTTCTCTGCGGTGAACCTGGCACCCAGGCAAGGGTGGACACACACCAGGTTCCCGCCGATCGTGCCTTTCCACCCTGTGCGTCTATGGCTTGTCCCGCGACTAGCCGTCCAAAACTTCCCACCGACTTATGGGAGGCGCACCGCTTCCAGGGTCTCGTTACCTCGGGGTGTCGTGTGTGTCCTGCCTTAGCGAACCTGTCCCTTTTTATCCCCCTGCTGGGGTATCGCCTGTCCATCACTTCAAACAGTTCAGGGTTCAAAGGGGGAGCCGATCTTGACAGTTCTCCTTCCGTTACTCTCTCCCGTCCCTTCATTAACATCTCCAAATGCTGCTCCATTGTTTTCCTTATCTCTCTTTCTCCTGAAGACAGGTGGCAGACCAACTGCTGATCCCACTGGTGCCAACCCAGGCCAGCTAACATCTTAATTTATGTGCATTCTCGTCACACCTCTCCATGTATACCTAGCGACTGAATTTTCCTAACTAACCTCCCATGCGGGACCTTGTCAAAGGCTTTACTGAAATCCATGTAGACAATATCCACTGCCTTCCCTTCATCCACTTTCCTGGTAACCTCCTCGAAAAACTCCAACAGATTGGTCAAACACAACCTACCACGCACAAAGCCATGTTGACTCTCCCTAATAAGCCCCTGTCTATCCAAATGCTTGTAAATTCTGTCTCTTAGTACTCCCTCCAATAACTTACCTACTACTGACGTTAAACTCACCGGCCTATAATTTCCCGGATTACTTTCGATCCTTTTTTAAACAACGGAACAACATGAGCCACTCTCCAATCCTCCGGCACTTCACCCGTAGACAGCGACATTTTAAATATTTCTGCCAGGGCCCCCGCAATTTCAACACTAGTCTCCTTCAAGGTCCGAGGGAACACTCTGTCAGGTCCCGGGGATTTATCCGCTGTAATTTTCCTCAAGACAGCAAGCACCTCCTCCTTTTCAATCTGTACAGTTTCCATGGTCTCACTATTTGATTCCCTCAATTCCATAGATTTCATGCCAGCTTCCTTAGTAAATACAGATGCAAAAAACCTATTTAAGATCTCCCCCATTTCCTTTGGTTCCGCACAAAGCCGACCACTCTGATCTTCAAGAGGACCAATTTTATCCCTTACAATCCTTTTGCTCTTAATATACTTGTAAAAGCTCTTTGGATTATCCTTCACTTTGACTGCCAAGGCAACCTCATGTCTTCTTTTAGCCCTCCTGATTTCTTTCTTAAGTATTTTCTTGCACTTCTTATACTCCTCAAGCACCTGATTTACCCCGTTTCCTATACATTTCATACAACTCCCTCTTCTTCTTTATCAGAGTTGCAATATCCCTTGAGAACCAAGGTTCCTTATTCCTATTCAATTTGCCTTTAATCCTGACAGGAACATACAAACTCTGCACTCTCAAAATTTCCCCTTTGAAGGCTTCCCACCTACCAATCACATCTTTGCCAGAGAACAACCTGTCCCAATCCACGCTTTTTAGATCCTTTCTCATTTCTTCAAATTTGGCCTTCTTCCAGTTCAGAACCTCAACCCTAGGACCAGATCTATCCTTGTCCATGATCAAATTGAAACTAATGGTGTTATGATCACTGGAACCAAAGTGCTCCCCTACACAGACTTCTGTCACTTGCTCTAATTCGTTTCCTAACAATTTTCTAAATAAACTTTGAATTAACATGAATCTCCTGATTTCTATATAGCTTTTAATAGAAAGTACTGTCCATGTGTGATATCAATCCTACCCTGTCCAGTGGTTACGGACTCTCTCCCATTATCCTTTTAAACCCTAGCACTATGAATATTTCGCCCAGCCTTTTCTTTTCTCATCAATATTGTCTCATGAGAACACTGCACGGGGTGCATTAATGGTGATTTGTATATTAACTCATGTAACAACCCTGTAGGTGTCAGATCACTGTGCAAATGATACACAAAGCACTTCTAAAGCAACGCACAAAGTGTTGTAGGAACTCAGCAGGTCAGGCAGTCCTAAACAGTCACTGGTGACCAGTTAAGATGCACTGTATGTTGAAGTAAATATAATAATTAAGCCTACAGAGAGCTGTATGGTTTTGATAATAGGTTCATGGTTTACAACCAATATAGAACCAGATTTAGCTGAAGGAAGTTTTAGATTGATCAAACAAGAAAATAAGCAACATCACCCGAGTGAAAAGGACTTTGCATTTTCTTAGAAGAAACAAAGTAGTCATAAAAATGCTTCAGTGGTGCAGAAGAACCTCATTGTTCTTGAAGAAGGACTTGAGGAGGAGAATTATCCATATATCATACAATTACAAGGAGATACCAAACGTGTTGGCATTAAGGATTATTGCGACTTGAATAAGGCTTTGACCTAGTTGCACTGACTAAAACTTTATGGTATTTCCTTCCATCAGTGACTTACTCCCTTTGGCATAATTACAGAAAAAATACAACATTGTAATAAATGCCCATAGCAGGCTAATTAAGATTATTGCAAGACCCTGCCCTCCAGCTGTCAAGAAAGCCGTAGTGAGCTCATTTATAACCTTTACTATAACCTTGTAGCAAACTTATTCCATTATACAAGGAATATTTTCACAGAACAATGATAAAAGAGCCTGCTTTTTTATTTTGTTTCAGATCACTTAAAAGAATCCGCGAGTGAATTTCAGAACAGTGCTTATTTTTAAATTCATTGGTCTCCTATCGCACAAGAGTATTTCTGGTGGATCACTCAGATGAAATAGAAATGAATTGCGATGGAAGCTCAAAGTCAGAGGTGTGGAAATTGAGCTGCATTAATTCTGATCACCTGTGATGTTTCTTTTTAACAACCAGAACATTTCACTCACTGTAGGTTGGTCTCAGCAGTATGTGTTGTTGACTGATTCCTTGGTCTTGAGAGAAGTCACTTACAGTACCGTGCAAAAGTCTTGGGCACATGTATATAGCAAAGGATCCTAAGACTTTTGCACAATACTATACTAATTTTTATGTATTGCACTGTACTGCTGTCACAAAAAAAAACACATTTCATGACATATGAGGGATGATGAACCTGATCCTGATATGGGTCCCTATTGCAGACTGAGAGTGGGGAGGAGGCAAGGAGAGGGGAATCATGGTTGGGAAAAGGGGAAGAGGGAGGGGAAGGAGAGGGCAGCACCTGAGGGACATTCAGAAATGATCAATAAGCTAATTGTTTGGAATCAAATAACCTTGCCTGGTGTGTCAAGACTAAGGGTGCCTGCACCCGTGCCAATCTCCTGCACCTGGCACTCCTTCTCTGCAACCTGTCCCACACACCTCCCACAGGGTCCACCCTCGCCATTTCTAACATCTTTTGCTCCCTCCAGATTTACAGACTCGCTTTCCAGTCCATGTTGACAAATTCAGTACTGTGCCAAAGTCTTAGGCACCTTAGCTCTTTATATATATATTAGCTCAGCAGCAACTCAGCAGCAGTCATTTGAACCTGGATTTTTTTTCTCTGCGTAGGTGGAAATTTCCTACGGCAGCCAAGTATACTCAGCACTGGGGTAGCTTAAGGTTTGCACAGAGGTCTTGAATATGGATGCTGTGATCCCCATTGTTGTCTTTCCAAACAAGTAAATGATATTGCTTCAGCTACTGGCTTTTTCTGTCCTCCTTATGTGAGTCTTGAAAAGGACTCACTGAGGTAAACACTGGTTTTGCAGTCAAGCAGATTCCCAGATTGGGGAGACGTGGCAGCATAGTGGTTTGCAGAATACTAGCAACCCAGATTCATTTCTTTCCACCGTCTGTAAGGAGTTTGTATGTTCTCCCCATGAACATGTGGGTTTCCTCCGGGTGCTCCAGTTTCCTCCCACAGTCCAAAGACATACCGGTTCATAGGTTAATTGGTCAGTATAAATTGTCCCATGATTAGCCTTGGATTCAACTGGGGTTTGCTGGGTAGCACAGATCGAGGGGCTGGAAGGGACTGTTCCACACTTTACCTTAAGAAATAAATAGATTGCATCCTGTGTGACCACTGCATAACCTCATTTTGTGGTACATTAAGAATGTTGAGGCCAATATGTGTTAAAGCCATGGGAACAAGGAAACCAGTAATCTACATTTATTTATTTATTGAGATGCAGCAATGGACAGGCCCTTCTAGCCCTTTGAAATGCGCCACCCCGGCAACCCCTAGTTCAACCCTAGCCTAATCAAAGGACAATTTACAATGACCAATTAACCTACAAACCGGCATGTCTTTGGACTGTAGGAGGAAACTGGAACACCAGGAGGAAACCCACACATTCCACGCAGAGGACATTTAGATTCTTTACAGATGATATTGGAATTGAACTCCAAAATCTAACACCCTGAGCTGTAAGAGTGTCGCAATATCTGCTACGCTACCCTGGCGCCTGTGTTTGGCAAACAGTGGAAGGGTATTCAGTGGTCTGTCATTCCATCTATTAATTTATAATAGAACGTATAGATGAGGAAGTATTTTTTTCACTGGGGAGAGGGTGAGAGCGATCAAAACGAGCCAAATGATGATACTAAAAGGAAATTTGTGAGAGATTTAAGGTAAACAAACTTGATAGAGTAAGCAAATAGGACTAATTGGAATATTCTGCAAAGAGTTGGCCTGGACTCAGTGGCCATTTTCTTCGTCATAATCAATCCATGAAAGTTCACTCGAGGTAATTACCCTACAGGGTCATATCAGACTCCTGGATTCAACTAAAGTACACACGTCCAAGAAAACATGCCCACTTTCTCTCATGAAGATGATAGATACATTATTCCAGTGAGAGTTTTAGTAGATCCAATGACTTGTTGATGGCTACTCATCAAAGACTTAATGCTGAAGCAGTCTTTCCAAGAGCGTTGAAATCAATTGGAATTCACAAAGCAAAACAGAGAATGGTGGTCATGTGAACTAAATAACATTAGTTTACAAGAGAAATACCTATCAGGTTCACTAAAGTCCTTTACAGAAAGAAATCCGTTGCGTTTATCCTGCCTAGTATGCATGTATTCAAGATGCTCTGCACTGGGGTTGACTCATACCTTCCCTCTGAAATGACCTAGAAGGTCTTTCAGTTCAGGAACGTGTGGGGTGGGCAATAATTGCAGAATTTACCAGTGAAGCCCATGTCTTGCAAATGAATAATAAATAAATGCTGTGGGGAAGAAATGAGATCCACATGTTAAAGGATCTGGTTAAAATTACTTGGTTTCAACAAATATTCCTTAATGCTTGTATAGTGTCATAGTCTTAGCACATTGCAACACAGAAAAAGGTTCACCCCCAAATCCATACTGAACTATTATTCTGTCTTGTCCCATCAACTTGCACCTGGACCATAGCTTTCCATACCCCTCCCATTCATGTACTCACCCAAATTTCTTTCAAACATTGAAATCGAACCCACATCCACCACTTCCACTGGCAGTTCATTCCAGACTCGCACTACCCTCTGAGAGAAGATGCACCCCTTCACGTTCTGCTTAAATTTTCATCTTCACCCTGAACCCGTGACCTCTAGTTCTAGTGTCATCCAGCCTCAGTGGAAAAGCTGCTCTAGGGAATTAAAATCCTAACCTATACAACCTTTCCCTATAACTCAGGTCCTCAAGTTCTGGCAACATCCTTGTAAATTTTCTCTGCGTTCTTTCAATCTTGCTGATATCTTTCCTGTAGGTAGGAGACCAGAACAGGACACGATACTCCAAATTAGGCTTCAGCAACATCCTGTACAACTTCAACATAACATCCTATCTCCTGCGCTCTGATTTATGGAGACCAATGCGCTAGAATTTAACAGTATGACCCTATCTACCTGTGACACCAGTTTCATAGGAAATCTGGGAAATTTTTATTCCCAGATTCTTCTGTTCTACCACACTCTGCAGTAACCTACCACTTACTGTGTAAATTGTACCCTGGTTTTTCCTCCCAAAGTGTTATTGGCCAGAAAAAAATCCTTGGTGGATTTGACGAATCAAGGCCAGGGGAAGCAGGCAAACCAGTTGTTTTTGTTCCCCCCACCCCCATTTTGTGGACTCTGAACCGATTCCTGCTCTTGGATAATCTAATTAGATCAATTGAATGTGAATGCAAGGAGCTTCAGGTCATGACCTGCTAAACCTGAGACCAGTCTCAGAGGAGTAGCTACTTATTATGTAAAATGCCAGCCTTACCAAAGAAGGTATCTGCAATCTCGTTAGACCATATCTGGGTCACCTCATTCAGCAGGTTTGGACCAGCCAGAGTAAAAGGACACAAATACACAAGGCTGGGGTGGGCAGAACCAGGAAACAATGTTAGTTGTAGCCCTGTGCAATGACCAGTAAGAAGATGACCCAGGTAAGTCAGGTAACCTTGAGCTAATGGGATGGAAATCCAGCAGTTCAATTGATGAGGAACTCTGTAAGAGTCAGGAGCTCCAAATACACAGGGGTGCTAACTCTCCAGCACCCAGAGACCAACCATCATGGGCCCATGGGCACATGGAAATTGGGACTAGGAGGAACACCTGGCCAGCGTAGACAAGCATAGCAAGATATTTCCTGGGTAATACCTTTTCTCTTCATTGACTGTTCATGGAGGGTCAAGGATTCTAGTGGGGTGCACTCAGGTAGTTAGTTTGTGAACCCACATGCTTTTTAGTTGAGGCAATAAAAGTTATTTGTCAGTAAATACAGATTCTGTTGCCTCACATATCATTATTACACGGGGTGATTCTCGTAATAGAATTGCCGTCCCTGGGTGGGTGTTCGAGGATAAATCTCTTCCTTCAGCAGGAGACTCGAGTCGGACCACATGGGTGAGGTACAGAGAGATCTGGGGCTGGGTAGTTAGCAGTTAATAATCCAGGATGAAAAATTCAGGAAATCCTGCAAGTCTGAAGGATTGTTTCGAATGGATAGGATACCTACAGAAATAGGTGCTAGGGAAGTGGCCACAATCTGAGGAGCTTTTCGGTCACTCTGGCTGTGAAAGGAAAACGGCATGGGTTGACCAGTTGAAAATCGTCCGAGGGTAGTTATCGGGCAGGAAATTTAAACAATTACAAAAACCAGTTGCAGTTGGCTGTTTAATTGAGGATTTGATAGAATTGCGACATAATGCAAAGGCAGAAAGACACAATAGAAACTGAAAACGAACGTTCGCATAAAGCAGAAGCCGAGCAAGATAGGTGACAACAGGAAATTCTAAAATATCAGCAAAAAAACTGAAGCTGAGCGAGATAGGTGAGAAGGAGAAAACAAAAGGCTCCAAAAGCAGGTAAAAACCTTTAAAGAAAGGGCTACTGAATTACAGGGTCAGAGAGGTATGGATTTGATGCATATGAACCAGTTTCAGTTCATCAGAATCAGGTTTATTATCACCGATTTGTGTTGGGAAATTGGTTAACTTAGCAGCAGCAGTTCAATGCAATACATAATATAAAAGAAATAAAAAACTAAATAAAATAATAATAATAAATAAATCAATTACAGTATATGGCAAATTGAATAGATTAAAATCGTGCAAAAACAGAACAATATATATTAAAAAAGTGAGGTAATGTTCAAGGGTTCAATGTCCACTTAGGAATCAGATGGCAGAGGGGAAGAAGCTGTTTCTGAATTGCTAGATGCATGCCTTCAGGTTTCTGTACCTCCTACTTGGTGGTAACAATGAGAAAAGGGCATGCCCTGGGAGCTGGGGCTCTGTAATGATGGACGCTGCCTTTCTGAGACACCGCTCCCCGAAGATGTCCTGGGTAATTTGTAGGCTAGTACCCAAGATGGAGCCGACTAAATTTACGATCCTCTGCAGCTTCTTTCGGTCCTGTGCAGTAGCCCCCTAACCGCCTCCTGATAAAGTGTGAGAAATTACTTAAAGAAAAAAGTAAACAAGAGGAAGCAGATGAAGTAGCGAAGGATGCAGGGAAAGGACTAAGGAAACAGTGCAGTGATATAAAGACAGCTGTGAATGTGATTCAGAAACCAGAAAACACTGGGGATCATGCAAAGTGTTTAAAGCAGACTATAAATCTGCAGGACCAACTTGCTGTACAGCGGGGAAAATATTTGCTTTTGGATCTGAAAAGGGGGAGGAAGGTGAATATTGAGATATTGATTGGCATGATTTAGCAGATGACGCTACTAGATATGGTTACAATAATTACGAAGCACAACTTCCTGAGGAACACTCACCAACACCCTACCAGCGGGAAAAAGCGCTACCGCCAGTACGATTGGCAGCACTAGTTACCATCAGAGAGTGGGGTGAGCTGGGGGAGGAAAATGAAAATCAGAATGTATCACTGTTCGGGGTACAACAGCTTAGAGATATTGCTGAGGATATCGGGCATGTGTGCTCGGAGACGGTCCTCCAGAGCATTTCCAAGCAACTAGTCGTCAGTGAGTAATGCCTGGCCTAAATGACTTTGAAGAAAGGAAAATGATTATAATGTTTTTACTTCCAAATATACACTCAGCTTTGCCAGCTATACAACGACATGGTGGGGAAGCAAGTGAGGAACTGAAGAACACAATATTGACTGTGAAAGGTGTTAACAGAGTGGGCCCAGCAGACGCGCTAGCCAGAAGTTTCCAGAGGAGAGGTGAACATCCCACTGCATTTGCATCCCATTTATGGACTGTGTTCCAAGGAGTGTATGGAACAGCTTAAGATCGGGGCCACTTAGGACCTGAGGACTCAAATAGATGGTTGAGGACACTGGGTGTCTCACTATATGATGAATCTAAAAAGGCATTGGAAATGTTTGATCCTTCTGAACCCGCAGATACTGAGGAAAATGAGTAGAGCTTGGCAAAAGGAGATACAAAGGTCAACTAAGCCCTCCAATAGGAAGGTGATGCCTATTAAAAGTCAGGCAACTGCATGGAGAAAGGAGGGTAGAGGAGGGCCTTCCTGCCGTGCATTCAAAGGGCAAGGAAGAGCAGAAGAAAAGGAGCAGGAAGCGCTGAACGTGGAGTAATTAAATGCTATAACTATGGTCAAGAGGGACACATGAAGAGAGAATGTCCAAACCTGAGACGAGAAAGAGTAGAGCAAAAAAATCTGCACTTGGAAGGGCCAGAAAGACCGAACCCACAAAATAACATGGTGGAGACACCACCATCCAGGGAATTGTACCCTGAGCTTCAATGACGGTGTCAGGCCTCACCAACACGGGTGTGAGACACAGGATGGGATGAAACCAGAAGTCTTCTGGTAAGTGGTTGGGTTGGAGGCTGCTTTTTATGGGACACTGGAGGTTCCAAACCATCGTCAACATCACTAATGTAAATAATGCAAACCGGGAGATACAAGATAAAATTAATCTAAGTGGATTCACAGAACATTCATAAGTGGGGCATGTCAGTGTACCACTGGAATTAAGGAGAGGAGACATAGCATTGGAACATTCAATAGTGTTGGTGGAATTACCCAGAGAGCAGGAACGTATACTGGGGAGTGATTATATGGCCAAAGCAGGGCTTTGTTCTGATCGAGTTAATTGTATGATTTGGCAGATGCCAACTGGTATGAATAACATAAACCACATGCAGATCCCAGCAGGAGAATATTAGGATAGAACTAGCACAATGGGTGAAACGTGGATACAATCAGAGAAGGTGAGCAATGATCAGAAGGTGCAGCAAATTATTGCACAGAATCAAGTGCATTTGCAAGGCACAAGCATGACTGCGGAAAGATGGCTGACAGCGTGTGCATAAGGATCCAGACCCCAAACCACAGAAGCAATATGGGTTTCCCAGAAGAGCAGAGGAAGATGTAGGTAAGGTAACACAGAGTGCAGACAGGGCCCAAGTGCGGAATGAGAGACACTGATGCAGGTCGATATTTCACAGGCTTTAATGCGAACAATGTTAAAGGGAAAAAGAAAACAACAAACGCTAGGCTAAACAGGACCATTGACTAAACACTCAAATGAAAATCGAAGCCTACACTGCAGCTGAAAAGAACAACAATAAAATGAATACCCCTAGTCTTCAGAGTCAGTTGACTCGACAGTCCAATTTCTCAGGCAAGGCGGAATGCAGATAACGAAGCAGAGCTATGTCCACGTTTCGACGAAAAAACTATGATAGAATGAATGGAGTTAAATACTATCAGAATGAAATGATAATTAGCTGACACGTGCATATTCACGAGCGCAATTGCCAATCTGCTATGCTGCCGAATCCATGTTGTTACAGGGTCCCCCTCTCTAGGTGCAGCCCTTGAGGCGCCACAGACCTGTGGCTGCTGGAAGTCCCGAATGAGGGACTTGTCCAAGATGTCCTTCAGTAAGGCTGGCAGACAAGTGCCATGGTATGAACAGCCAATATCGGAGCCAAAGACTTCCATGTGGAGACAGAAACAAGAGCTTTTACAGAGATAACTTGACCAAGTGACACCGTGAGATGAATCATTCTCAAAATGAGGACCCTCCGATTGGTGCAAATCGGGCATCTGCTTCAACAATCAAACTAACACATAATCCCTGAGCCTATCAAAATAAACTTAAACAAAAAGCACCAGGAAACTGCATTACATAGAGCGAGTCTCTCGAGAAAAACGCAAGGAACTCTTAAACCATTAATAACTGTTGTTAAGCAACAATTAACTAATTCAGGTGCTCTAAAAACCTTAGAGCCTAATACTCTGATGCCTTGCACAGGCTTGAAGTAGTCACTACAAGAACCCCCCACCCCCTATAGCTGGCACCTAATGGCCCAGGAAGATCTGAAAATGCGAGATCCAGGAATGATTCGAGAGACCTGGAGAGCTTGAGAGGGAGGCATGGGGAACTCGAGAGACAGGGAGCTTTTGAAGATCCAGAGAGACTGAGACCTGGGATTCCCAACAGACTGAGATCAAGAAACCTTGGGTGGGGCCAAGTGGGAGGTTTGGGAGTCTTCGAGATGGGGAGGACATTGAAAAACCCTAAACACATTGAATAAGCCTTGGAAACGATCGGAAAAAGAAAACCCTGGGGACATAGAGAGAAGTCCTTGGGAAACCTTGAATTCTAGAAAAGGAACCTTTTCAAATCTTCTTAATAGCGTTTTATCTTACGCAATTTTTCCAGAGGCAATTAGGATATACTCTCAATTTTACAGACCAAGACAGCATAGACAGTTTTCTTTCATTGCTAAGCGAGGTAGTTCTCTGTAGATCTGTTAAATTTGCTAAATGAAAGTTCAATTTTCCTAGTTTGCATCATGACTTTCATCAAGGGGTTAAAATAATTTTGATAGGGTTACTTTGCTTGTGTTTTTGCACACTCCAACCAGGGATCAGCTTTTGGAGTAGGGCTCTTCCAGAATTTACACTTGACTTGAATGGTGAATCAATTGAAAAGCTTGCTTGAAGCTCTCATTTGTTTTGCAGATCTGAGTCACGGCACCACAAAGCTGGGAACCTGGGTGCATGTGACTTGAAAAGCTTGAAATGGATCTTGAAGAAACTCATTGTAGACTCAGGACTCCCAGAATGTAGAGTCAGGTCATGCACTAAGAATAGAAGGCACCTTCTACTCAAACTTTGTTGGGTCCATTACTTGGCAAGACTCTTCTGTCATGATGGAGACAGAAACAAGAGTTCATGCATAGGAATTCCATCGGAACATTGTTTCCTCAATGAATCACACTGACTAATGAATCCCATGGCCAAAGTCAGCTGCTCTCTCTCTCTCTCTGCAGGGTCCATCTCTGCGTGGTTTGAGACTTGCTGACATGGCCCAAATGCGGAGGGAGAGACACTGAAGCGGGTTGATATTTCACAGATTTTAATGCGGACAATGTTAAAGAGTAAAAGAAAACAATAAACATTCGGCCAAACAGGGCTGTTGACTAAAACACTCAAGTGGAAAATGAAGCCTAAACTGCAGCTGAAAAGAACAACTAACAAAAAAATGAATACTGCTAGTCTTTGGAGTCAGTTGACTCGACAGTCCAACTTCTCAAGCAAGGCGGAATGCAGGAAACGAAGCGGAGCTATGTCCACATTTCGACAAAAAAGACTATGATGGAATGAATGGAGTTAAATACTATCAGAATGAAATGATAATTAGCTAACACGTGCATATTCACGAGCGCAATTGCCAAACTGCTGCACTGCCCAATCCATGGTTGTTACACAGAGTTTGGTACAACAAAGGGTACTGAGGCCAGTAGCCTCCACTAATAACTCAGCCAGTGAGGAAACCAGATGGTAGTTGGAAGCTGACAATAGACCACCTGAGAGCTGAATGAAATAACCCCGTTAGCATCCCCAACTGTAGCAACTAAGTCGGAGTCCATAATTCCCCCATCTATATTTCACCAGTGCTTAGGGATAAAATAGTTTTCAAAGACAGAGTGCTTGGTCCAATACATAGCTGATCTACTTCTGCAGACTGAAACCAAGCAGGAACATTATCAGGTATTGACAGAACTGTTGCAATTATTACTTGCATTAGGACTAACGGTAAACCCTAAAAAAGTACAGGTGATGAAACAAGAGTTAGTTATTTGGGGATGATCTTAACATCGGAAAAAAGAGAGATTGATAAGTGAAGAGTAGATTTGGTTATGAAACTACCTGTTCCCCAAGACCTGAAAGGGCTGTGGTCTTTTCTGAGGCTGGTAGGATACTGCAGAGACCACATTGGTGGATTTTCCACTAAGGAGGCCCCTTTAATTTGAGTTACTGAAAAAGAAGTTTTGGAATCAGGGAACAAATATTCAAATTCATCCTTTGGTGAGAATATCAGAATTAAAATCAGACTCAGAATCAGGCTTATTATCACCGGCATGTGACATGCGATTTGTTAACTTAGTAGCAGCAGTTCAATGCAATACATAATCTAGCAGAGAGAAAAATAATAATAAATAAATAAAACAAAACATAATAATAATAAATTAACAAGTAAACCAATTAGTATCAATAGTATCACACGTTGCTGTAATACTAATTTTATGTACCCTGATAATTGTATTGCTCAATGTAATAAGAAGATGGAAGGCTGAAATGATGGAAAAAATAGAGGAGATTGCTTTCATGAAATAACAGGGACAATTGTCAGTATAAAATGGGTGAATTTAGAAAGTAAATGTGAATATTATTTATAGGATGTAAGTGTTGCACACCTACTGGCATTCAATGGCAGTCCTATGGGCAGTCAACTGAATGAGAAAAAGATATGATTGCCAGATAAGTACCTTGAGGGTCAAGAGGAGGGAGAGGCTGGCCAGAAGAAACTACAGTCTACCCTTGGTGGATTTGACAAATCAAGGACAGGGGAAGCAGGCAAACCAGTTGTTTTTGTTCCCCCCCCCGCCCCCATTTTGTGGACTCTGAACTGATTTTGCTCCTGGATAATCTAAACCTGAGACCATTCTTATTATGTAAAATTGCCAGACCTACCAAAGAAGCAATTTGTTCACTCATTAGACTATGTCCGGGTCACCTCATTTAACTGCTTTGAATTAGCCAGGGTTGAAAGACACAAATACACAAGGCTGGGGTGGGCAGAACGATAAAACAATGTTAGTTGTAGCCCTATACAAGAACGAGTAAGAAAGTGGCCCAGGTAGGTCAGGTGACCTTGAAGAGCAGCAGTTCAATTGATGAGGAACAATCTAAGAGTCAGGAGTTCTGAATACGCAGCGGTGATAACACCCCAGGAACCAGAGATCAACCATCGCAAATAGGTAAAACCCCAAGGACAGATGGAGATCGGGACCAGGAGGAAGATCTGGCCGGCGTAGAGACCTTTTTCAGGTAATACCTTTTCTCTGCATTGACTGTTCATAGAGGGTCAGGGATTCTAGAGGGGTGCACACAAGTAGTTAGTTTATGAACCCATGTGCTTCTTCTCCAATAAAAGTTATTTGTCAGTAAATACAGATTCTCTGTGCCTCATTGATCATTATAACAATAGGTGATTCTTGTAACAGTGTAACACCTCACACTTGTCTGCATTAAATTCTATCTGCCATTTTCAGCCCAATTTTACAGCTAGTCTAGATCTCTCTGCAAGTTTGATGGCTTTTCTTTTGTTCACTACACCCCAATCTCGGTATCATCCACAAATGTGCTGATTTAATTTACCACATTATCATTCAGGTCATTGATATAGATGACAAACAACAATGGACCTGGTACCAATCCTGTGTCATACCACGAGTCTCAGGCCTCCAGACAGAGAGACAACCATCTCCTACCACTCTCTCAGTTTTCCCACAAAGCCAATGTCAATTCCAATTTACTACCTCATCCACAATGTCAAGTGGCTGAACTTTCTTGGCCAGCTTCCCATGCAGGACCTTGCTCAGGGCCTTGTCCATGTAGACAATAACCACTCCCATTCCTTCATCAACTTTCCTGGTAACTTACCTGAAAAACTCTAAGATTGGTTAGACATGACCTACCATGCTCAAAGTAATGCTGACTTTTGCTAATTAGTCCCTGTATATCCAATTTCTTATATATAGAAACATAGAAACAGAGAAAACATTCAGCGCAATACAGGCCCTTCGGCCCATGAAGCTGTGCTGAACATGTCCTTACTTGAGAAATTATCTAGGGTTACCCATAGCCCTCTATTTTTCTGAGCTCCATGTATCTGTCCAGGAGTCTCTCAGAAGACCCTATCATGTTCATCTCCACCACAGTTGCCAGCAGCCCATTCCACGCACTCGTCACTCTCTGTGTAAAAACTTACCCCTGACATCTCCTCTGTACCTACTTCCAAGCACCTTAAAACTGTGCCCTCTTGTGTGAGCCATACCAGCCCTGGGAAAAAGTCTCTGATTATCCACACGATCAATGCCTCTCATCATCTTATACACCTCTATCAGGTCACCTCTCATCCTCCATCACTCCAAAGAGAAAAGGCCAAGTTCACTTAACCTATTCTCATAAGGCATGCTCCCCAATCCAGACAACATCCTTGTAAATCCCCTCTGCACCCTTTCTATGGTTTCCACATCCTTCCTATAGTGAGGTGACCAGAACTGAGCACAGTACTCCAAGTGGGGTCTGACCTGGGTCCTAAATAGCTGCAACATTACCTTTCGGCTCTTAAACTCAATCCCATGATTGATGAAAGCCAAGGTACCCTATGGATTTGGACCCCAAGATCCCTTTGATCCTCCATACTGCCAAAAGTCTTACCATCAATACTATATTCTGCCATCATATTTGACCTACCAAAATGAACTGCCCCACACTTAACTGGGTTGAACTCCATCTACCACTTCTCAGCCTACTTTTGCATTCCATCAGTGTCCCACTGTAACCTCTGACAGCCCTCCTCATTATCTACAACACCACCAACCTTTGTGTCATCAGCAAATTTACTAAGTCATCCCTCCACTTCTTCATCCAGGTCATTTATAAAATTCCCGAAGAGCAGGGGTCCCAGAACAGATCCCTGAGGCACACCACTGGTCACCGATCTCCATGCGGAAATATGACCCATCTCCAACCACTCTTTGCCTTCTGTCGGCAAGTCAGTTCTGGATCCACAAAGCAAGGTCCCCTTGGATCCCATGCCTCCTTACTTTATCAATAAGCCTTGCATGGGGTACCTTGTCAAATGCCTTGCTGAAATCCATATACACTACATCTACTGCTCTACCTTCATCAATGTGTTTACTCACATCCTCAGAAAATTCAATCAGACTCAAAAGGCATGATCTGCCTTTGACAAAACCATTCTGACTATTCCTAATCATATTATACCTCTCCAAATGTTCATAAATCCTGCCTCTCAGGATCTTCTCCATCAACTTACCAACCTCTGAAGTAAAACTCTCTGGTCGATAATTTCCTGGGCCATCTCTACTCCCTTTCTTGAATAATGGAACAATATCCACAATCCTCCAATCCTCCGAAACTTCTCCCGTCCCCATTGATGATGCAAAGATCATCGCCAGGGGCTTAGCAATCTCCTCCCATGCCTCCCATATTTGCCTGGGGTACATCTCTTCTGGTCCCAGTGACTTACCTAACTTGATGATTTCCAAAAGCTCCAGCACATCCTCTTTCCTAATATATACATGCTCAAGCTTTTCAGTCCGCTGTAAGTCATCCCTACAATCACCAAGTTCCTTTTCCGTAGTGAATACTGAAGCAAAGTACTCATTGAGTATCTCTGTTATTTCCTTCGGTTCCATACACACTTTTCCACTGTCACACTTGATTGGTCCTATTCACTCACATCTTATCCTCTTGCTCTTCACATACTTGAAGAATGCCTTGGGGTTTTCATTAATCCTGTCTGCCAAGGCCTTCTCATGGCTCCTTCTGGCTCTCCTAATTTCTTTCTTTAGCTACATCTTGCAAGCTTTATAATCTTCTGGATCTCTATCATTACCTAATTTTTTGAACCTTTTGTCAACTCTCCTTTTCTTCGTGACTAGATTTACAACAGCCTTTGTACACCATGGTTCCTGTACCCTGCCAACCTTGCCCTGTCTCATTGGAACGTACCTATGCAGAACTCCACACAAATATCCCTTGAACATTTGCCACATTTCTGCTGTACATTTCCCTAAGAACATCTGTTCCCAATTTGTGCTTCCGAGTTCCTGCCTAATAGCCTCATATTTCCCCTTACTCCAATTAAATGCTTTCCTGACTTGTCTGTTCCTATCTCTCTCCAATGCTATGGTAAAGGAGATAGAATTGTGGTCACTATCTCCAAAATGCTCTCCCTCTGAGAGACCTGACACCTGACCAGGTTCATTTCCCAATACCAGATCAAGTACAGCCTCTCCTCTTGTAGGCTTATCTGCATATTTTGCCAAGAAACGTTCTTGAACACATCTAATAAACTCCACCCCATCTAACTCCCTCGCTCTAGGGAGATGCCAATCGATATTTGGGAAATTAAAATCTCCCACCATGACAACTCTGTTATTATTACACCTTTCCAGAATCTGTCTCGCTATCTGCTCATTAATGTCCCTGTTACTTTCGGGTGCTTTATATTTGTGAGCCAACAACCTCTTCCTGTTCCTAACTTGCACCCACAGAAACTCCGTAGACAATCCCTCCATGACTTCCTCCTTTTATGCAGCCGTGACACTGTCTCTGATCAACAGTGCCACACCCCCACCTCTTTTGCATTCCTCCCTGTCCTTTCTGAAACATCTAAAGCCTGGCCCTCAAAGTAACCATTCCTATCCCAGAGTCAGCCAAGTCTCTGTAATAGCCAGAACATCATAGCTCCAAGTACTGATCCATGCTCTAAGCTCATCCGCTTTGTTCATAATGCTCCTTGCATGAAAATAGACATATCTCAAACCATTAGCCTGAGCGCGTCTCTTCTCTATCACCTACCTCTCGCACTGTCTCCAAGCTTTCTCTATTTGTGAGCCAACCGCCTCTTCCTCTGTCTCTTCAGTTCGGTTCCCACCTCTTCCCCCCCCCCCCCCCACAGCAATCCAAGTTTAAACTCTCCCCAATAGCCTTGGCAAACCTCCCTGCCAGGATATTGGTCCACCTGGGATTCAAGTACAACCCGTCCTTTTGGTACAAGTCACTCATGCCCCAATGATCCAGAAATCTGAATCCCTGCCCCCTGCTCCAATCCCTCAGCCACGTATTTATCCTCCATCTCTGTCCTTTAAAATATCTTCTAATAACTTATCCACGATTGATATCAATTTCACTCTCCTATAATTTCCTGGGTTATATTTAGAGCATATCATAGTCATAGTCATACTTTATTGATCCCAGGGGAAATTGGTTTTCGTTACATTGCACCATAAATAATAAATAGTAATAGAACCATAAATAGTTAAATAGTAATATGTAAATTATGCCAGTAATTTATGAAATAAGTCCAGGACCAGCCTATCGATTCAGGGTGTCTGACCCTCCAAGGGAGGAGTTGTAAAGTTTGATGGCCACAGGCAGGAATGACTTCCTATGACGCTCTGTGCTGCATCTCGGAGGAAGGAGTCTCTGGCTGAATGTACTCCTGTGCCCACCCAGTACATTATGTAGTGGATGGGAGACATTGTCCAAGATGGCATGCAACTTAGACAGCATCCTCTTTTCAGACACCACCATCAGAGAGTCCAGTTCCATCCCCACAACATCACTGGCCTTACGAATGAGTTTGTTTCTTAAACAACAGAGACACATCAGCTATCCTCCAAACCTTCGGCACCTCACCCATAGCTAAGGATGTTTTAAATATCTCTGCTCGGTCCCCTGCAATAGCATCTCACAAGAAGGTGTGCAGCCACTGAGAATTATACTACTAAGAAAATTCTTGGGGCAAAAGCTACATAGCTGTGATGTATGAATTGATAGAGAATTTGAATTCTGTCACTTCAGGTAATTATATGACTATATCATTAAATATTGATGATCAAGCTCTTTAAACATTCTGAGACCATGATAGGTTCTATGTAAACTCTTAAAAAGCAATCAGTTTGGAAGTTAGCAACAGGATTATGTGTTTAATGATTTTGTACTTCATTCCTCTATTGCCATATTATTAATTTGTTACCCATACATTTTACATCATTTAAGGCATCCATTTCTTACTAATGTATTCTGTGTTAGTACATAAATATAACTAACACCAAAATCAAGATCTCTAAATACAATTAGGACCATGACATGTGGTTCTGAGTAACACCTTTTAGGAGGCAAAAGGATTGCATTATACAAACCACTCAGGATTAATACTCACCTACGTTAGTCTTTGTGAATAGTTTGCACTTTTGTGCTGTGACCGTATTAGGCTTTCCTCAGATGATCTCATCTGACATCCCAAAGGTGTATCAATGACAGAGAGTGCCAGGATGATCAGGAGGAAGTTATTAAGCATGTGTGAGAGAGGGAAAGTTACAAGGAAGTTAATAGGAGAAAGTTCATGAGTTGGCTGAATGGTCTATTTCTTTATCACAAAATAAAATTTAAAATAATGTTTATTAAAATGGTTTGATGAATCAATGACTTATATGGAGAAACTAAGATAAGTTTTCTCCTTAGAGCAGAGGAAGTTGAGGTTCAATAAACATTTTCAAAGTTTTGAAGGCTTATAAGTTGATTAAAAAAGTTATTTGCCCAGGTAAAAAAGTTATTTGCCCAGGTAATCTGCAGAGACAGACTTAGATAAAGAACCATAAAGGAAGTGAGATCTGATTACACAATGAGTCATTTATATTTGGCACACAATGCCCAAAAGAATGACTTTTAAAATAAAGATGTATATATAGTATTTTGTAAAGGAAAATGATGCCACATTGAGGAGCACAAGAGTGGGACTAACTTAATCCTTCTTTTAAAAAGCTAGCACAGTGGCTCAAATGGTCACTTTTAAAACTATAGGATTCAATGCAATAATGTAACTAGGTCTAACACACAAGAGACTACAAAGGAAAAGGTTAAGTTGGCATAAGTTATATCAAAGTCCGATAAATCTGATGGGTCTGATTACAATTTTCTTTATCAGGGTATGTTGCTCTTTGGGAGGTTAAATGTAAGGGAGAAGTAACAGTTAATGACAGGACCCTTAACAGCATTGACATACAGTGGGTTCTTGATGTCCATACCTCCCCAAAAGCAGCAGCACAAGTAGATAGAGTAGTGAAGAAGTGGCTCACTTGTCTTCATCACTAGAGACCTAGAATATGAAAGTCATGTTAGAATTATATAAAACTTCGGTTAAACTGTACTTAGAGCATTTTAGTTCAGAATTCAATGTGGAGTTTTGGAGGAGAGGTTGTTATCCTTACCTTCACCACCTGCCCAATGAAGGTCAAATCAAAACAGGTGCCAATAAATCTAACATCATTTTACATACAGTATATATTTTGCCTCAGGCAAAGGCAATAGAATTTGATGCAGGGAAAAAATCTGGAGAATTATTTAAAATTCAGAACAGTTAGTGTGACTAAAGATTTATATTGTAGGTAGTTTCTCCTCCAGCTATTATTTCTCTGAGTTCGATTAGAACCTGCCCAGGTGTGGGAAATCAAATAAATCTCTCAGAGAAGCACAACCCAGAAATCTGTTAGACACTTCATTAAAGGCAGACCAACATGGCTGATAAAATAATAAAAACATAAATATCAGCATATAACATGTTATTACACATGAAGCTACCATAAATTACCAAAGGTATAATGCAAAATGTTGTGAACTATTTTACTCTAAAAGGACATCTATACATTACATGCTTCAACCTTAATTACAGCTGTTGGCCTCTCTCTCTTCACAGGTGATCAATCCCATTTGCAGTTGCCTTGCAACCTTCCCTTTTAACTCTAAACATTACTTATTCTCGAACCCTAGATGACTTTAATTTGAGTTCACTATGTTGGCCACTCATGCTTATTGCTTGAATGCTATGCCTCTGACCCCTTACAAACAAGTTCTTACAACAATTTAACCCTTAATTGCAGAGGCTTTATGGTCTCGCTCACTCTCCCTCCCCCCGCTCAGAAGGCAGGAGAATGGGATTGAGAGGGATAATAAATCAGCCATGACTGAATGGTAGAGAGACTAGAGGGGCTGAATGGCGTAATTCTGGCTTTATGTCTCATGGGCCTTATGGTTTTAGAAATATGACATCTACCCATTTATCACAACAAGGATGGTTTGATGAAGAAAAGCTGTTTTTGAGATAATCAGAAGTTTTATTGATGGATGTTACCATGAATATTCATACCAAAAAGACAATTGATAAAATGAGAGGTTGACACACCAAAGTTATCTTGTTATTTATTGAATATCGAGGTACTTTGATGACATTGTCACACAGCCAAGCTTCAGCTGGAAAGCTGTTTCTTCACATAAACAAATACTTCAGGATTTCCTTTCCAGTTTGAAGGCAATACCACAGCGCTTCACTGTACCTCAGAAACATCGAAAACCTACAGCACAATGTAGGCCCTTCGGCCCACAATGCTGTGCTGAGCATGTCCCTACCTTAGAAATTACTAGGCTTACCTATAGCCCTCTATTTTTCTAAGCTCAATGTACCTATCCAGAAGTCTCTTAAAAGACCCTTTACTAGGCTTACCTATAGTCCTCTAATTTTCTAAGCTCCATGCACCTATCCAAAAGTCTCTTAAAAGACCCTATCATATCCACCTCCACCACCGTTGCCGGCAGCCCATTCCATGCACTCACCACTCCTTGAATAAAAATTTACCCCTGACATCTCCTCTGTACCTACTCCACAGCACCTTAAACCTGTGCCTTCTTGTGGTAACCATTTCAGCCCTGGGAAAAAGCCTCTGACTATCCACACGATCAATGCCTCTCATGATCTTATACACCTCTATCAGGTCACCTCTCATCCTCCGTCGCTCCAAGGAGAAAAGGTCGAGTTCACGCAAACTATTCTCATAAGGCATGCTCCCCAATCCAGGCGACATCCTTGTAAATCTCTTCTGCACCCTTTCTATGGTTTCCACATCCTTCCTGTAGTGAGGCGACCAGAACTGAGCACAGTACTCCAAGTGGGGTCTGACCAGGGTCCTATAAAGCTGCAACATTACCTCTCAGCTCCTAAATTCAATTCCATGATTGATGAAGACCAATACACCGTATGCCTTCTTAACCACACAGTCAACCTGCGCAGCTGCTTTGGGCGTCCTATGGACTCAGACCCCAAGATCCCTATGATCCTCCACATTGCCAAGAGTCTTACCATTAATACTATATTCTGTCATCATATTTGACCTACCAAAATGAACCACTTCACACTTATCTGGGTTGAACTCCATCTGCCACTTCTCAGCCCAGTTTTGCATCCTATCAATGTCCCGCTATCAATGACCTTCATGCAGAACATGACCCGTCTAACAACCATTCTTTGCCTTCTGTAGGCAAGCCAGTCCTGGATCCACAAAGCAATGTCCCCTTGGATGCCATGCCTCCTTACTTTCTCAATAAGCCTTGCATGGGGTAACTTATCAAATGCCTTGTTGAAATCCATATACATTACATCTACTGCTCTTCCTTCATCAATGTGTTTGATTTTCACCCTGGGATGAAAATTTCAATCGACTTCCTGTTAATTTTTCGTTCACCATAAATTATGAATTCTTCCCACAGTTTTCTGACAAAATGTCCATTCAGATACTGGTATAATGATAAACTCCCGGAAATTGTGACTTCCAGTCTAACTTCTGTTGTTGCGATGTGAGAACTGATACTGCTGCTTATTCTTCGTGTTCTTCTTAACATTATTTCTCCTTCAATGCTAAATACAGTAAATCATTAACAAAGACCTACTGGATCACAACTAGAATGTACAATTCTAATTATATCTTGCTTATATCAGACATTAGGAGAGGAATGGGTGGAACAATGTGAATATTTCTCATTGTGCGAAGTAATACAGGCATTTGCTTTGTTCCACCATTCACCTTCCCCTATATTCTGCTATCTGCTAACTAAACTAATATAGAACATAGAATAGTACAGCACAGTACAGGCCCTTCAGCCCACAATGTTGTGCCGACCCTTAAACCCTACCACCCATGTAACACCACACCTTAAATTCCTCCATATACCTGTCTAGTAGTCTCTTAAATTTCACTAGTGCATCTGCCTCCACCACTAACCACTCTCTGAATAAAAAACCTTCCTCTAATATCCTCCTTGAACTTCGCACCCCTTACCTTAAAGCCATGTCCTCTTTTATTCAGCAGTGGTGCCCTGGGGAAGAGGCACTGGCTGTCCACTCTATCTATTCCTCTTAATATCTTGCATACCTCTATCATCTCTCCTCTCATCCTCGTTCTCTCCAAAGAGTAAAGCCCTAGCTCCATTAATTTCTGATCATACTCCAAACTCTGTAAACCAGGCAGCATCCTGGTAAATCTCCTCTGTACCCTTTCCAGTGCTTCCACATCCTTCCTATAGTGAGGCGACCAGAAATGGACACAGTACTCGAAGTGTGGCCTAACCAGAGTTTTACAGAGCTGCATCATTACCTCATGACTCTTAAACTCTATCCCTCGACTTATGAAAGCTAACACCCTATAAGCTTTCTTTACTACCCTATCTACCTGTGAGACAACTTTCAGGGATCTGTGGACATGTATCCCCAGATTCCTCTGCTCCTCCACACTACCAAGTATCCTGCCATTTACTTTGTACTCTGCCTTGGAGTTTGTACCTTCCAAAGTGTACCACCTCACACTTCTCCGGGTTGAACTCCATCTGCCACTTCTCAGCCCACTTCTGCATCCTATCAATATCTCTCTGCAATCTACGACAATTCTCTAAACTATCCACAACACCACCAACCTTTGTGTCGTCTGCAAACTTGCCAACCCACCCTTCTACCCCCACATCCAGGTCGTTAATAAAAATCACAAAAAGTAGATGTCCCAGAACAGATCCTTCAACCTCACTGATATTGTCCTCACCGTCATCAAGTTCCCTCTCATTGCTGAATACCGAAGAGCAGTATTCATTGAGGACCTCGCTCACTTCCACAGTCTCCAGTCACAACCCTCCAATCCGAATGTACTCCCTCCACCACGACCCTCTGCATTCTGCAGGCAAGCCAATTCTGAATCCACCTGGCCAAACTTCCCTGGAACCAATGCCTTCTGATTTTCTGAATAAGCCTACCATGTGGAACCTTGTCAAGTGCCTTACTAAAATCCATGTACATCACATCCACTGCACGACCCTCACCTATATGCCTGGTCACCTCCTCAAAGAACTCTATCAGTCTTGTTAGACACTATCTGACCTTCACAAATCCATGCTGACTGTCCCTGATCAGACCATGGTTCTCTAAATGCTCATAGATCCTATCTCTAAGAATCTTTTCCAACAGCTTTCCCACCACAGATGTAAGGCTCACTGGTCTATAATTACCCAGACTATCCCTACTACTATGTTTTTTGTACAAGGGGACAATATTCGCCTCTGTCCGATCCTCCGGTCCCATTCCCGTGGATAATGAGGACATAAAGATCCTAGCCAGAGGCTCAGCAATCTCTTACCTCGCCTCATGGAGCAGCCTGGGGAATATTCTGTCAGGCCCCGGGGACTTATCCATCCTAATGTATTTTAACAACTCCAACACCTCCTCTCCCTTAACATCAACAAGCTCCAGAATTCAACCTCACTGATATTGACCTCACCGTCATCAAGTTCCCTCTCATTGCTGAATACTGAAGAGAAGTATTCATTGAGGACCTCACTCACTTCCACAGCCTCCAGGCACATCTTCCCACCTTTATCTCTAATCGGTCCTACCTTCACTCCTGTCATCCTTTTGTTCTTCACATAATTGAAGAATGCCTTGGGGTTTTCCTTTACCCTACTTTCCAAGGCCTTCTCATGCCCCCTTCTTGCTCTCCTCAGCCCCTTCTTAAGCTCCTTTCTTGCTACTCTATATTCCTCAATAGACCCATCTGATCCTTGCTTCCTAAACCTCATGTATGCTGCCTTCTTCCACCTGACTAGATTTTCCACCTCACTTGACACACATGGTTCCTTCACCTTACCATTCTTTATCTTCCTCACTGGGACAAATTTATCCCTAACATCGTGCAAGAGATCCCTAAACATCGACCACATGTCCATAGTACATTTCCCTGCAAAAACATCATCCCAATTCACACCCGCAAGTTCTAGCCTGATAGCTTCATAATTTGCCCTTCCCCAATTAAAAATTTTCCTGTCCTCTCTGATTCTATCCTTTTCCATGATAATGCCAAAGGCCAGGGAGCGGTGGTCACTGTCCCCCAGGTGCTCACCCACTGAGAGATCTGTGACCTGACCCAGTTCATTACCTGATACTAGATCTAGTATGGCATTCCCCCCAGTCAGCCTGTCAACATACTGTGAAAGGAATCCATCCTGGACACACTAAACAAACTCTACCCTGTCTAAACCATTGGAACTAATCAGGTGCCAATCAATATTAGGGAAGTTAAATTCACACATGATAACAACCCTTTTATTTTTGCACATTTCCAAAATCTGCCTCCCAATCTGCTCCTCATTATCTCTGCTGCTATCAGGGGGCCTATAGAATACTCCCAACAGAGTAACTGCTCCCTTCTTGTTCCTAACTTCCACCCATACTGGCTCAAAAGAGGATCCTGCTACATTACCCACCCTTTCTGTAGCTGTAATAGTATCCTTGACCAGTAATGCCACCCCTCCTCCCCTTTCCCCCCCTCTCTATCCCTTTTAAAGCACTGAAATCCAGGAATATTGATAATCCGTTCCTGCCCTGGTGCCAGCCAAGTCTCTGTAATGGCCACTACATCATAATTCCATGTATGTATCCAAGCTCTCAGTTCATCACTTTTGTTCCTGATGCTTCTTGCATTGAAGTACACACACTTTAGCCCTTCTACCTTACTACCTTTGCACCCTTTATTCTGCTTCTCTTTCCTCAAAGCCTCTTTATATGTTAGATCTGGCTTTACTCCATGCACTATACTTGCAGTTCTCATATGACCTTTATCCTCCTCCACCTGACTATCTGCTCTAACACTCTGATTCCTCTCCCCCTAGTTTAAACCCCCCGGAGCAGCATTAGCAAACCTTCCCGCAAGGGTGTTAGTCCCCCTCCAGTTCAGGTGCAACCCATCCCGTCGGAACAAGTCTCACCTTCCCTGGAACAAGGCACAATTGTCCAGAAACATGAAGCCTCCCCACCGCTCCTGCACCAACTCCTTAACCACATATTTAGCTGCATTATCTTCCTATTTCTAGCCTCACTAGCACATGGCACGGTTAACAATCCTGAGATTGCAACCCTGGAGGTTCTGTCCTTCAATTCCCTAAACTCTCTTTGCAGGACCTCCTCCTTCTTCCTATCCATGTCATTGGTCCCTACATGGACCATGACATCCGGCTGCTCACCGTCCCTCTTGAGAATACTGAGAACTCAATCCGAAATATCGCAGACCCTGGCACCAGGGAGGCAACAGACCATCCAGGATTCTCACTCTCTCCCACAGAACCTCTTATCTGTCCCCCTAACTATTGAATCCCCTATCACTACTGCTGTCCTCTTTCCCCTCCGTCCCTTCTGAGTTGAGAGTCTAGTCTCGGTGCCAGAGTTGCTACCACTACAACTTGTCTCTGGTGGGTCATCCCCATCAACAGTATCCAAAACAATGTACTTATTATTGTTGGGAATGGCCACAGGGGTGCTCTGCTCATTCTTTCTATTCCCCTTCCCTCTCCTGACAATCACCCAGCTACCCGTCTCCTGACTTTTAAGGGTGACTATTTCCCTGTAACTCCTGTTTATTTCTGCCTTTGCCTCACAAATGATCCGAAGTTCATCCAGCTCCAGCTCCAGTTCCCTAACTCGGTTTGTCAGGAGCTGCAACTGGATGCACCTTTTACAGGTGTAGTCATCAGGGACAATTGTGCTCGCTGTGAGTTCCCACATACTGCAAACGGAGCACTCGACTGCCCTAACTGCTGCCTCCATTACCTACCTCTAAGTTGATTAGATTAATTAAAGGAGCTTACCTGGCTTTATCTCACTGGGAGCCTCTGCTCACCGAAGCCTTCCTACTCTGTCATCCGCCCCGTTAATCTACTCGCTTTTTAAACTCTCCTGCTGTTCTCACAGGCTGACCTTCACGAGCTTTGGCAGTCATGCCCCGTTCAAACTGCTGCAGAGGGGGAAAAAAATGTTTACTCTCTTCCTCATTTCTGATCAGCACCTCAGACTTGAAATTTCAACTCCGTCTTCTTTCACAAATGCCATGTGACCTGCTCAGATTTTCCAGCATTTTCTATTTATCTTTTCAATTTGTGTTCCCCCTTTCAGACTTAATTGTAAAGCCTTAGAGAGTCTCGGATGTGGAACATGTCAAGTTTTATGTTCACAGGCTAACAACAAGATTTAACCCAGAAGCTCTTATTATAATAATTGCCATTCTAAAGTTAACCAGAAATTAGCTGGAGTTCCCAATCCTGATTGAAAAAAGTACAAGACTGTTTCACAGTCTGATCACAAATATAACCTCCAACTATCAAATAGCTTCTGTGTACCAAGTATTCAGGACCATTTATCCAATAGAACCAACATAAATGTGTGCCTTCGAGAAAAGAAAAACATTGGGCAAGTAACGCGATATCTCCTATGAGGTTGAGAAATGGGAGGTAATGTAGATCACAGCAAGGTGTAAAACAATTATTTTGATTTTAAAGGCAGCATTATAAATATCCAAAGCAAAATATAAGAAGGGGAAATGAGAACGATAAAGAAAATAGTTTAGGTGTACAATGATACTTTAAATTGACTTTCTATTTTGTAGATTAATTGGGAAATCTTGTAATCTGCAGTTAATCCTGAAAGAAGCAATTTAGTTCAGTAAATTTATTAGTCTGATGATGATCAGAAGAGGTGATGCCAGGTTGAAAAAGTAATGGTGTTATCTTCTATGGAAACAATTGTATTAAAAGAAGGAATATAGTAATGGTTACAAGCAAGACTCATTAATTCTGTTCCTATATTGTGCTCCTGACCATAGCTGAATCAATTTTTAAAAATATATGAAAATAAAATTTTGAGAGCAGGGGTTCACTGGAAAGACAACCATTTGCTGTCCAACCCTGAACTTGCTGGGCCATTGCAGAATCTGCATGAGATAGATCTGCAGTCATGGGTATACCAGTCCAACACGGAATGGGCTTTTTCCTCTCATAAACCACAAGGCCACAGTTAGGCCATTCATCCCATAAGGATGTGTGTGAACCAGTTGTGTTTTTACAACAGTTTCATGGTTTTCTTTTCACTGGGACCATAAGTATTTTTATGTTAGAAGACAGATAATCAAACTGTAAAGTTAACTAATTTTTCCCTCTTCAATGGTGCTGGCTGACCTGCTGAATCTTTCCAGCCTCCTCAGCTTTTAATTGGAGTTTTTCAGGATCTGCAGATCTTTCGCTTTTCATTGCAGTCTACTTAAGGCCAAAAATTCCTCACAGCCATTATGCATCTTTTGACCTGAATTTTAAATCTGTATGTCTGTTCCTTGAACCATCTGCTGATGATAATTGTTTTTCCGTATTGCTCTACCTCAGCTAGTACCAATTTTGCACACCTTTCAGCTCTTCTCTCAACCATCTTTGCTCAAAGAATGACATCTCATTTCTCATTTCCAACCTTGCAATTGAAGTCCATCATCTCAGAAATCATTGTAGTGATTTTTTCTCCAGGACCTTTATATCCTTTCTGTGATATGGTGCCTAAAATTGGATGCTGTATAGCAGATGTGACATAATCACTGTTTTAGGTAGGTTCAGGAGCATTGCTTCTGTGCTCCCTGTTTAAGAATCTCAGAATTCGATATTAATGACTCCCTCAAGGTGTCCTGCCACTTTCAAGGATTTATGCAATATGAGTATGTAATGCAACTTGTATGCAGTAATGCATCACGAATTGTGCTGAAGGTCAGTCTCAAACATGTTGCAGCTACATGAAAATAGCTCAAAGAGAAAGGACAAATGTGATGCAGGAATGCGAGAAATTAGTTTAAGTTATCAAGGCGCTCGCACTCCCTACTGAGAAACTAATCTTATTGTTTCTCTAATTGTGCCAGTTAAACGGGAGAGTGAGATGGAAGGTGACATAGTGTTTAGATTCATAAGGAATTAACATGTAATGGTAATCTTTCATGGAATACAAGTATAAAAAAGCACTGAAAGAATTTATCTCCAAAACAGAGATTCAACGTAATCCCGCAGAATATAAATCTGTTTTTGTGTTTCAAATACATTGCAACTTCATGCTAGTGGGACATTAGTTTTGGAACTTAGAAGTAAAAAAAGCATACTGAAAAAGTGTAATCAATCTGAAACTCTGTATCTCAACCCACAGATCAATACTGAGCTGCACAAAATTCCCAGTATTTTCGGCACTTCTGATTTCCATATAACCATATAACAATTACAATACTGAAACAGGCCAGCTCGGCCCTTCTAGTCCATGCTGAACATTTACTCTCACCTAGTCCCACCAACCTGCACTCAGCCCATAACCCTCCATTCCTTTCCTGTCCATATAGCTATCAAATATTTACATTTACATTTATATTTATATTTATATTTACACTTTTGTTTGTGTCTTGAATTGTGAAATTTGATGTTTAACATTTAGGAAGTGGTTTCATTGATATCAGGAGCTGAATGGTAGTGTAGTGGTTAATATAATGCTTTATAGTACCAGCAACCTATGTTCAATTCCTACCCTTGTCTGTAAGGAGCCTGTAACATTTTTAGGAAGCTGAACTCTTGTGGCTGCGACACAGAACAGTGCAAAAGTCTAGGCACATATACAGCCAAAGGCTTTGCAGAGTACTGTATTTGTCAATGTGAAGTGGAGAGCAAAGTTGTAAATCTGGTGGGAGCAAAGGATGTTGAGCTTGGTGGCAAAAACGGAGCGTCGGGGTGGGAGTGGTACGTGTGCAGACACACCCAGCACTGAGACACGAGGCAAGGTAATTTGATTCCAAACAAAATGATTATTACAGAATGTCTCTCTGGTGCTTCCCACTCCCTCCCTTCTACCTTCCCCTTTTCCCAACCAGGACTTCCCTCTCTGCCCCCTTCCCATTTTCAGTCCACAGTGGAGACCCATTTCAGAATCAGGTTTATCATCACTCATATATGTCACAAAATGTCCTTTTTTTGCAGCAGCAGTACAGTGCAATATATAAAATTACTACAGTATAGTGCAGAAATCTAGCCTAGCTATCTACATATATATATATATATATATATATATATATAGATATATATGTGTGTGTGTAAGACTTTTGCACAGCACTGTATGTAGAAAATATCTTCCTTCTTCAAGAATGTGAAGGATGCAGCAGGAGGGTCAGAAGAAGAAAAAAATACTAGAAGGGTCTCAGGGATGAGTGGATTTAGTTATAATGTTAGAGTGGTTAAAAATGAGATTCTTCCTGGAAGAAATCTAATTGAGTTGCGCAAGATTATGACTGGTTTTGAGGATTAAAAGAGAAACTTTGGTGAAATAAGGAAAGCAAGCATTTAGCCTCCTCTGTGGATTAGTTGGGAACAATCACCAGTATAATAAGCTGGGACTGAATAGACAGGGCCTGAGTAAGTATAGTCAACGTGGCTTTGTGTGTGGTAGGTTGTCTACAGCTAATCTCACAGAGTTTTTGAGGAGGTTTCCAAAAAAGCTAATGAAGCAAGTGCATTGATTGTTATATTTTAGTAAGGTCTTTGATAAGTCCTTCACGGGAGGTTGGTCTGGAAGCTTGGCATTCAGGATGAAGTAGTAAATTGGATTCAGCATTGGCTTAGCAGGAGATGCAAGAGAGTGATATTAGATGGTTCCTTTCTGACTAGAGGCCTGTGACTAGTGGTGTCCCCAGGGGATTGGTGTTGAGTCTATTGTTACTTGTTATCTGTACTAATGATTTGGATGATAAAGTGGTAAACTAGAATGGCAAACTTGTGGATGACACCAAGATTGGGGGAGTAGTGGACAGGTGAAGAGGACTATCAAAGTTTGCAGAAGGATCTGGACCAGCTGAAAAAATTAGATGATAAATGGCAGATGGAACTTTATGAGACATTACACTTTGATAGGACAAACCAGGGTAGGACTTGCGCAGTGAATGGGAGGGCACTGCAGAGTATGGTAGAACAAAGCTGGGAATTCAAAACCATAATTCCTTGAAAGAGCTGTCACAGGTAGGTAGGATCATAAAGAGAGCTTTTGGCTCATTGGAGTCCATTAATCAGAGTATTGAGTTGGGATGTTGGGAGGAACATCCCGTCTCCCAATCAGGAGTTGGGATGTTATGTTGAAGTTGAATAAGACTTTGGTGAGGTCAAATATTGAGCATTGTGTGCAGTTCTGGTCACCTAACCTACAAGAACAATATCAATAAGATTGAAAGAGTACAAGGATATTGTTGGAATTTGAGGACCTGGATTAGATGAAAAAGTTGAATCAGTCAGGATTTTATTCTATGGAACAAAGAGAAAAGAGGAAAAATTTGGTAGAAGGATATAAAATTATGAACTGCATGATGGGGTAAATGCAAGCAGACTTTTTCCACTGAGGTTGGGTGAGACGAGAAATAGAGGTCATAAGTTAAGAGTGAAAGGTGAATTATTTAAATTGAACATGAAGGGGAGTTTCTTCACACTGATAGATTGTGCGAGCATGGAATAAGCTGACAGTGGAAACGGTGAATGTGGGCTTGATTGTAACACTTAAAGTAGATTAGATAGGTACATGGATGGGAGGAGTATGAAGGTCTATGGTCAAAATGGGGGCCGTTGAGACTAGGCAGAATAATAGTTTGGCATGGACTAAACATGCCAAGTGGCCTGTTTCTGTGCTGAAGAACTCTTTGACCCCATGACTCTAAAACACCAGTGTTATGCCAGCAGTAACAGCAAATCTGTCGGTGTCAAACCAATAGCAACTTATGATGCCCACATAGATGCCAAACAAGAAGACACAGCCTGATGAAAGCATTCTGCTTGGAAACTCTATATGCTGATTCCTTTTTAATTTATTTGCAGTGAGCCTCAGTAACCTGTATGGAATTCTCCCTCTTGGAAGTAATGAAAAAATTTATGACTGACTTAGGAGTAATGTAATGAATTGTGAGCAGCAGGTTGAGTCAGTCCTAATTTTTCCTGTCCAACCTTTCATCTTAAAGAAACAAAAACTGTGCACAAGCATTTCCCCTCAAAGAAACATTTCAAAAAAGTGTGAACTTTTAGTAGTTTTCTTTTCATGGAAATTTGTTTTCCTCCTTTGGTGAAATGTAAATGCCCTACATTTATTTTGCTCAATTAGATAGGGAGAACACAGGAGATTGGGGCTGAGAGGGAAATGGATTAGCCATGATGAAATGGCGGAGAAAATTTGATGGGCCAAATAGCCCAATTCTGTTCCTATATCTTATGGTCTTATTATTACCCCCACTCCCCATGATTTCTTTCCTCCTGCAAGGATTCTTCAGTTGAAATCAATTGGTTTGTCCACTGTCCCATTGCTGAATGTCTTGTAGAGAGATATCCGTCACCAATCGCTGCAAAATCTGGTCCAAACCAAAAAATTTGTACACCGGGGGTCATATGAAAATTTTATTGGCACAATCTCACTCTTTGTTTTCCTTCTTCACTCTGTAATTAAATAAGCAAATTAGCTTACCAAGTATTCTAAGCTTGGAAACAGAATAAACACTTTGTAATTACTCCTTACATATCAATATTATGGGTTGCAATTTATTTTGTGCACCTTTTGTATGTCCACAATTGCTGGGAGTCTTTTGCCAATTCTCAGTGCTGAAAGTCTCCCTCCACATCAGCAACAATATATTACAAATTAACCATGTGTAGAAATTACCATCAAAATAATGGTAAGGATACTGGCTCTTACAATTAATTATAATTAAATAGCTCAGCAATATTAGTGAAGAGCAGGTACAACGTTAACAATCAATACACACAAGTGGGGAGGTAGAATAAGAGATTTAATTTACAACAGCGCAATTGCTAGCTGTACAAAATCAGGTTGTATATTGTATACATTCTCTGATATTAAATTGAACCATTGAAAATCTCTCCTTGTCTTCTTAGCTTTAGCAAAGTGTTAAATCTTTACACATAATATTGCGTGCCTGTATGAAAACAACAATCGTAATAAGAAAAATTTACAATAATCATGTTGATTATTTTAACAATACTAATCATCATAGCTAATATTTTAACAGAGATGCCAATAGCTACTGTACGTCCTTGATTAATTATATATAGAACCCCTTCAACTGACTCAGTCCCGTTTTGTTGCAGGACCATCGGTCAGTCCTCCTGACTGCAGCACAAGGGCAACTGTTCAGTTCACCTCCATCAAGTGGGTCTACGTTCTCAGAAGCTGGAAGAGATTTGGCATGTCACCAAATGCTCTCTCAAACTTTTATAGATGCACTGCTGAAACTATCCTGAAGAGTTATATCATGGTCTTGTACAGCAATTCCAATGTACAGGAGCACAATAGGCTGCAGCAAGCCCTGGAAGAACCCTTCCAACCAATTGAAAGCATCTACCTGAGGCACATGAAGATTGCATCTATCAGCAAGAATGCCCACCTTTCAGGTCATGCCCTCTTCTTGCTGCTACCAATAGATAGGATTTTATACTCTATTCTTGGATGGGGCAACTGTAAGGAAAATCAATTTCCCTCGGGATCAGTAAAGTATGACTATGACTATTGTCTGAACCTATGTACGGGTGATACCGCCACAAACAAGTTTTTCATCGTACCTGTATTTCACAGCACTAGTGCACATGACAATAAGCTGGACTTGATGAACTAAGTCTAGTGAGATCCTGACTAAGATCCCTCTCTATTCCAGCTCATACCATTCCAGTACTGAAGATCACTACAGATCATAGATTTAGTAATTGATCGTTATACAGCAGCTTCTCCAGAACACTAGGTTTATACCTTACTTATGTGCTGATCATATGGAGACTTACATGATTCATCCATGAACTCACCTGTCTAATCAAGTTCAATACCCGCTGCTGTCTTTAAGAAGTCTATACAGTCTCCATGTGACTGCGTGGGTTTCCTCCAGGTGCTCCGGTTTCCTCTCACAATCCAAAATATATCGGTCGGCAGGTTAATTGGTCATTGTAACTTGTCCCGCGATTAAGCCAGGATTATATTGAGGGGATGCTGGGCGGCGTGGCTCGAAGGCCAGAATGGTCTACTCCACTCTGTATCTCAATAAATAAAGTGAAAGCCCTTTAAGTGTAAAGAGACTGATCTTAGTCATAGTCATACTTTATTGATCCCGAGGGAAATTGGTTTTAGTTACAGTTGCACCATAAATAATTAAATAGTAATAAAACCATAAATAATTAAATAGTAATATGTAAATTATGCCAGGAAATAAGTCCAGGACCAGCCTATTGACTCAGGGTGTCTGACCCTCCAAGGGAGGAGCTGTAAAGTTTGACGGCCACAAGCAGGAATGACTTCCTATGACGCTCAGTGTTGCATCTTGGTGCATCATCTTCCATGATGATGCTAACTTCTATATCCTTAATTCATATGCAAATAGCTCGATAATGCTGAATATTCTCAGTCACATAAGAGGTGGGTTGATAGCTATAGTTTTGCTCATATGGACTGGTTGCATCTGGCATGGCAGGAATGTAAGAAGCTGCAGAAATTAGAGGGCTCTGCCCCGTACATCTCGCCCCCATCATCAGTAGTCAACAGAAGGCGCTGCCTCAAGAGGGCAAGATCTGGCATTAGCCGTCACCATTATCCAAGCCACGCCATTTTCTCACCGTCCCTCATCACCAGTTTCCAGGGCAGCTGCTTTCCTTCAACCATTCATTTCCTGAGCCAACCAGCACAACCCTTATCACTGTCAGTTGAACAACACTATGACCACTTTGCACTAAAATAAACTGTTGTTTTGTTCTTGTGGAATAATCTATATCATTTATGTTTAATTTGTTTTGCTTGTGAATGCTGTATATCTGATACTGAGTACCTGTGACACTGGTGCAAGTCAACTCCTGTGCATACATGTACTTGTTCTTGTGGCAATAAACTCCAGGTTGACTGAATTATTTGATAAATGGTAATTGTTTTAGCAGGTGTTTTTCGGTATTAGAAAATCCAAGAGGCTAGTTCCAATGAGTCCTGTTCTAATGAGGGAACATTGCCTTGGAATATTACCTTTGTTTCTCCCTGCATAGAATACTGCTTGATATACTGAGTATTTCCAGCATTTTCGTATATATGCGCACAATACTATTTGAGGTCACCACCAGTCAGGGTCAACCACGGATGTTGCATCCTAGCAGTCTAGATATGCAAGCCAGGGCAATACAATATGGAGAGCAAGCTGTTGCCCAGGTAGCAAGCTCCCCCTCTCCACCCATTTGATGAACGCAAAGGAACGGCTATAGTTTTGCACCAGCAATGTCACAGGAGTTATCAGTCAATGTTGAACTCAATGTGGTAGTTTTAGGGATTCCAGCAAAGCAGCAGAAATTTGAGCTCAGATATTTCTTCTGTTAGATGTGCTGCCAACCATTGGCAGACAAGCACCAACTGCCTAAAACTGATTGATTTTTACGGCCTTTAGAATGAGCGTTTATCACAGCAAAATAAAAAGGGAAACATCTTTTCATCCAAGATTGCAGTTAACATTGCATCTTTATGAAAACAGCCTAAATTCCGAAAAGAAAAGTAAAAAATGCCTTGAGATTCCATTGCATTCCTATCAACCATTCAAAATAACTTGTTAAGTAGCAGTTGGTGTCATGGATCTGCTATGCTTTCTAATATAACCATTTGCATTTTATCTTTCAAATTCAAACCTTTTCAACACCTAAGTTTGAATAAATCTGAGTGATAGGTCTTGACATGTCATTGAATGTAGATTTGTCAGTTAACATCTGCACCCATTGGGATATGCAGAATAGAATCAATTTTATTGTCTAATAGCCCCAAATAAGGGGAACAGAACTTTCAGAGAGATTGAAGCTAATTTTTAAAACTTCCTGGAAGACACAAAGGCTTTGCATCTACATAAGTACACACTTTGGGGACTTTGATTAATACTATCAAGTTGTGACTTAGAAAATTGCCAAATGATTAAACAGGAGCTGGGGAATAAAATCATATTTTCACAGCAATGTGAAGCTAATTTCTTGATGTTCAGTTGATATGAGATTAAATGCTGTTCAGTTGAATGAATAAATACAATTTAATATAATGCTCAGAAATCACTGGAGGAAAAGATATCCTGCCAAGAGCAGGTATTGTGTTAATCATTTGAGTGCAATGGAAATGCCGATGTCTGTTTAAATGGTAATAGGTGTCATGCATGTGCTGCCAGAAGTACACAGGAAGAAGACATCTGCTGGAACTCATACTCCTTATGCAGAAAAGATAAAGAAGCACACTTTGATAAAATTTCCTGATGAATAATACACTTAAGAAAAAACCATCCCAAATTCATGAAATGCAATACTGTGCAAAAGTCTTTGGCAAATATATACTGTATATATAGCTGGGGATCCTATGAATTTTGCACAGTAATCATTTTAGAATCAGGAAAAAAATAATAAATAAGTAAATCAATTACAGTATACATATATTGAATAGATTAAAAATCGTGCAATAAACAGAAATATATATTAAAAAGTGAGGTAGTGTTCAAAGTTTTATGTATACACTGTACTGCTGCCACAAAAAACAACAAATTTTATGACATATTTGAGTGATGATAAACCTGATTCTGATATGGGTTCTATTGCAGACTGCGAGGGGAATCAGGGTAGGGAAAAGGGGAAAAGAGAGTGCAAGGAGTGAGAAGCACCAGAGAGACATTCTGTAAAAGACAATAGATCAATTACTGGGATCAAATGACCTTGCCTGGTGTTTCAAATCTGGGATTGCTGCACCCGCGCCCCCCACCAACTCCTTCTCTGCCTCCCGTCACACACACCTCCCATGTGCTCCACCCTCGCTATTCTCAACATTCTTTGCTCCCTCCAGATTTACAAGCTCCATTTCAAGTTGACAAATCAGCTTCACGTTGACAAATACAGGACTGTGCAAAAGTCTTAGGCACCTTATATCTCTCTCTCTCTCTCTCTCTCTCTCTCTCTCTCTATATATATATATACTTGAAGCTTTTGCACAGTAGAACTGGACCTAGTGGGCTACCTTCAACTCTTAGATCGTCCATCAGTCCAAAGTAATTAAAATGTTTTAAAGCTATGAGAGAAACACTTAGGTACAATAATAAGAAACAATTTCAAGAAAATAAATTAACTAAAATTCATAATGGTTCCTGCTGTAAGGGAAAAAACAGTAATGGCTAATAATTAGTAAACAGCAATGTTAAGAGTGAGTTACAGATAAAGGTAAAATCATGGAATACAGCAGCAACTACACCCAAGTTTCAGGAATTTCACTGATTAAGTTATAGTGTGCACCAATTATTGTATAGAAAATTGGATTTATTGTTAGACCTGTGGAGAATCATTTTATTCTGTAATTAGGACCTCGACTGTTACTTAATTAAGTCTTCCTGTAGCCACCAGTCTGTTATCAAAATATAGCTGTAATGGTAATCTTGTCAGCTGAGAACTTAAAAGCTGCAGCAAATTCATGCTCAGGCAGATCAGCTTTGACTGGTCTCCTGGTGCATACCAGTTTCTAATAAATAGCACGTTATTATGTACAACAAGTCTGTGTGGTCTCTCAGTTTGCTCCTACAATCAGTTCAAGTTTAAGTTTATTGTCATTCAAATGTACGCATGCATACTGCCAAAGGAAACAACATTCCTTCAGACCAAGGTGCTTACACAGTGCATATAACTCACACACAACACATACTGTAAGTAATATTACCTCAAATAATGAGTTTATGTATAATACAAGTTAAAAAGTAAACAGTATAATTACATTGGCATTTCAAACGTGATGAGACCTGGGTGGTGGCAGGAATTCAGCAGTCTCACAGTCTGGGGGACTGATGTTAGCGGGGGTGGGGGTCAAAGAGATTGCTGTATGGATGGGAGGAGTCATTGACAATGTTATGGGCACTGTGTATGTAAAGTTCCTGATAAATATTTCTCATGAGTGGAAAAGAGACCCCAATGATCCTCTCAGCAGTCTTCCTCATCCCTTGAAGAGACTTGCGGTCAGCTACCTAGCAATTCCCATTCCGGATGGTGAGGAACAGTCAGGTACAGGCACTTGGGGCAGATTCACTAGAGTAAATGCTGGAGAACTGTTGCAACTTCACTCCACAAAGAGCCCAATATTGTATACAGTCTGGACCATTAAAAGAAGCATGCAGGCAGCTACACAAAGGCAATATAAAGCTCAAGTTTATGCATTCAAATAGAAAGAATGAAGCCATTTATCTTTGATTTAAGAAATAATTACCAATAGGTTTCAACAATTTAAAGAAATAAAGAGGAAAGAATTATGGTGAAAAGAACTCAAAACATCCAAAAATAGAGAAGCAAGCTAGAAAAGGCACCTTCGTAGTTCTTCAGAATTCAACATCTGACATGAAACATCACATAAATTAGCTTTAACATTTCCAGAGATGTTGCTTGATTGGTTGAGTTTGTCCAGCATTTCTGATTTTGTTTGATTCCACTATTTAGAGTTATACGCGAACAACAGGAATTCCGCAGATGCTGGAAATTCAAGCAACACACATCAAAGTTGCTGGTGAACGCAGCAGGCCAGGCAGCATCTGTAGGAAGAGGTGCAGTCGACGTTTCAGGCCGAGACCCTTCGTCAGGACTAACTGAAGGAAGAGTGAGTAAGGGATTTGAAAGTGGGAGGGGGAGGGGGAGATCCAAAATGATAGGAGAAGACAGGAGGGGGAGGGATAGAGCCGAGAGCTGGACAGTTGATTGGCAAAAGGGATATGAGAGGATCATGGGACAGGAGGTCCGGGGAGAAAGACAAGGAGAAATCCAGAGGATGGGCAAGGAGTATAGTCAGAGGGACAGAGGGAGAAAAAGGAGAGTGAAAGAAAGAATGTCAGTATAAAAATAAATAAGGGATGGGGTACGAGGGGGAGGTGGGGCATTAGTGGAAGTTAGAGAAGTCAATGTTCATACCATCAGGTTGGAGGCTACCCAGATGGAATATAAGGTGTTGTTCCTCCAACCTGAGTGTGGCTTCATCTTCACGGTAGAATGAACATTGGCATGAACATTGACATTGTTTAGAGTTATACAATTGTTCTCCGCATCTTCAGAATATTGAAATGGTCCAAGAGAGGTACAAGTACTGTACATGTGATGGGAAGGATATGAATAAACCAGAGATAATGCAGAAAGAATTCACAAGGATGCAATGCAGAGCATCAGTTTAAAGGAAAGATGAGAGAAAGAGGAGGTGTTTTTCCTGGAACATGGAGGATGAGGGGTGACTTAACAGAAATTAAAAAAATTATAAGGGACATGGAAAAGGTCAATAGTCATAGTTTTTTCCCCTGGATTGGAGAATTTCGAACCCGAAGGCATAGGTTTAAAATGACAGGGAAGATCCAGAGGAGGTAACAAGGGCAAGTTTCTCACTGTGAGTATGGTAGCTACATGGAATGATACTGAAGAAGGAGGTAGAGGCAGCTACAATTACAAGATTTTAAAAATGTTTGGACAGGAACCTGAAAGGTTTAAAGTTACATGGATCAAATGCAGGCAAATGAGATTTACTCAGAAAGACATCTGTGTCAGCATTGTCATGCTGGACCAAGGGACCTGTTTCCATGTTGTAGAACTCCAAGATCTTTCCAAAGAGTTCACATTGATCATGGTGACAAAGGGCTTTAAAACCTTTGATTAATTATAGTTAATCTCAGACTGAAATGATGTATGGTAGATCCAGTACCACAGCAAAATGTATGATTAAGGAATTGGATCAATATTCTCTCAGATAACAATATCATTCTTGGATAACACTCCATATTTTTGATTATTTTGCTTTGAGTGCTTTATGAAATGGTATGGTTTTTTTCACCATATCACCCAACACTGAGAGAAGAGTGAGAATTATGAAAGAATTACCAAGTATAAAAGTATTATGAAGTTGTTGGATAATGAAACATTGCTGTTGTTCATCTACAGTGCAATGCCACAATTTGCTACAGCTAATAATGTTGCGGTGTTGCCAATACACAGAAGACTCAAAACGTGATTGAGCATAGTTAAGTGAAATCTTGAGGGGAACTTGAAGGGGAAGTAATTGCACAAGTAGTGAAATTATGAAACTGCAATGAAAGGAAACATTCCAAATACCATGATAAAGTTCTCGCATTGTCTCACCTCACAAATATAATAATGAGAAATAAGATATTAGTTATTAAAATTATGCAGTATAAGAGACTCGAATGAAAATAGCAGGTAAAATTAGAAATACACTTTTAAATAATTTTATTTGTGAGATATATTTTGTCCTGTCCCTGTTGTTTAGCGATTATTTCACAACATAGGTAGTTTTATGGACAAGTATGGATCCTTATGTGCATCAACTGCAAATATTGCAGCTTCCCCTCATTCAGCTAAACACATGCATGTGAAGAACCTACTTTGACTGCGTCCAACATTGCACTCAATCTTGTGAGTTAGCTAATGGATACTGTTCATTATTAGCTGCCTGGCACAAAGCTACCTTGTCTCAATTACTACAGCACCACTGCGTTGTAAAAAGTAAATAAATTCAGGAAGCTTGCCATTAACCTTCAGTTTTAATTTACAAATTAAAATCACAGGCTACTCCACAGACTAAGAGATTGCATATGCAAGAGCCAAATGTTAAAACAATGGATATGTGTTAATTGGATTGCGTGAAACCAGGCAACATGGGCAAAGTTTACACCATTGTGACTTGAGTGCAAACTGGCAGATCAAGGAGATGTTGTCACTTACATAGCATATCAAACATGGTCACAGGTATAAGCAAACACTTACTTTGTATACTTATGAATTCTGTGTATTCAGAGACAGCCTGACAATATTAATTTTGGCTGTCTGGTGCTTGGTCATCAAAAGATTTTAGAATATTTATGTTAATTATTTTCTCCCAAAGGTGTTTGGACCTTCAGAGCTATCTAATCAATTACAATATGCTTCCTCTATGTATCTCAAATGAATTATTTGTCAACCCAAACTATTGAGTAAACAATGTCATTTTAAATATTAAAATTGCACTGAATCATCAATTATCACCTTTGATCTTACTTTTATACCCTTGTGAGCCTCTACCAAGAATGTCTCCAGAAAGATATCAGCTTGTTCTGAATAAAGACTCCTATATCACTAGTTTCAATGTCTCTTTGATGACTTTGATCACAGACACAACATTTTGGAGCTCATCTGGTATACATGCATGACTCACAATGTGGCTACGTGTTGAGCATTTTTTTTAAGAGCAACACCCATACTTGGATCTGTTTAGATCAACAACCATGGGACCATGGAGTATCAAAAGACACAACAGAGAGCTGATCTGGTAGATATAAAAATGAGATATGTGTGTGTTTCTGTGTTTTGTGTAAGGGACCAGCTACGAGACTGCAATGGATGCCTTGTCAAGACAAGGCAACCAGTTGCAAAACATGGTTACTGACCATGGGATGCCAAAGGGTGCATGTATTCTCATTTGGGTAACAATGGGTAACAGATTAAGTGTAACATAGCTACTGAGAACACTTGGGTAGTGTGGTGATACTGCTTGGGGTGCCAGAGGGTGTATGTATACTCGTTTGGGGAATTCCTTGTGAGTGCCTGACTGTGTGTAGGAAAGAAAACCTGAAAATCAAAGCCTAAGATGGGTAACAGTGCAGAAATATCTAACTTTTTACATAAAGGGAATACAACATTATGGGCTTAATTATGAAGAGTGGAGAACTCATAGAGTATATACTCCATAAACTTGAGAAGATTGAAAGCGGGGTGAGTTAAGACCTGGAGCCCAGAAGAACATTGGCAGTGGTGGAAAGGTCAATCATAGAGGAGGGGAGTTAAAGCAGCAGTAGTTCTGTGTCACATTTATTAACAAAGTGCCTGTAATCACATGGTGTATAAATAGTAGAGCTTCAGAAGGAAAGAGATGAATACAGGGAATTGTGAGAGAGTACACAAGTAGAGCTGGACAGATTGAAGGAATAGAAAGAACATTTATGGAGGGAAAGAGGTAAAGGTGAAAATCAGGTGGAACAATTAGAATCCAGGAATGAATTAGCTGGGGAGTGTGCAAACTGAGAGGTAACTAGAATAAGCCCCAGCAGGTGGGTGCTGATTGGTGATGAGGTAAATTGGGAAGTGCTGGACCAGCAAGCTGATAAGTGGGAAAGTTCCCACAAAGAGGAGAGGTTATATCCAGTCTTGCCTGTTGGAATGGCACCTATAGACTAGGCAATGACACGCTCAGAACCCCAATGATGCCAGCCAGCTTCTCACACTCACTACCACCACCCACAAGCCTTTCACCCTAGGGAAAAAGCAGAGCTTTCTATCCAAACTTCCCTCACTTAGAGATGCATATGGTAGTGCAGAATTTTGGCATAAGTTAGGTGACATGATCAAATTCACCAGAAGCGCCCCAAACATATTGGTAAAAGCTAAATGTCGGAGAAATATGTTGGACAGGATAACTCCAAGGGTGCAGGATAGAACATGGACAACTAGTGTGAATGCCAGCAATGGGGAATGATATCAGAACTTTAAGGAAGATGTGAGGCAGCGACTTGGAGGAGGTGAGAGTAACCGTGGAATGAGAATGTCAGTTGTTCTGAAGGCCCATGAACCTACCATGGACTATGCAGAGTGAAAATACCGAGCCTATAAGGAATACTCAGGGCTGGGCAATCCAGGGAGGGATGGTCCAGTCTCCCTGAAAATGCTCAAGGAAGGTCTGAGCTCAGCCCACCAGGAGGCTTAGACTAGGGGATAACGATGGGATCAATGTACAACACAATAGCTTCATAAGCCAGGGAAATAGATCCAAAGAGAGGGAAGTCGGCTCGTAACAGAAATAGCTGCTACATGAGAGGCAGCCACCAAGACAAGTAGAGACCACTGTATTTAATATTTCAATAATATTTGAGTAATATTGTAAATGTATTTTTGATTAAGTATTCCTTGTTGTTTGCACAATGCATTGCTGATTATATGTAAAGGTACAAAAATACATCATTGTGCCGCCCTGTTATCTGTGAGCATCTCACTTAAAGTAAAAAAAATGGAACGTATATAGTTATTCCCAGCTCCATGTTTTCCATTCAAGTAGTTTTTAAGTTTTGGAGTTACAAAACTTAACAGTGACGATGAGGAAGTTTTAAGTGAACCCGAGGTGGCTATATATCTGTTGAAGCACAGTGCGACTTTCTATGTATTTTTTTAAAGCACAGCCAGAACACCCTGGTCTCTGCATCTACACTAGATTTACCTGATGCAGTTCGCCCCTTTCACCGTTATTGCAATTGTGAGGGAGGATGCTACAAAGCAGTGGTGATGCAGGCCCATGGGGACATGAGACCAGTTGTATATTATTCAACAAAGCACCTGTTGTAGCAGGGCTTCCCCACTGTGTAGCAGCATGGGCAGTGTGAGCAATCGAACTGGTTGTGATGAAGAGACAACTCATTAGTACACTCTCCGCATACCATTGTAGAGCTCCTGAACACAGGGAGGCAGATGGTAAACGTAAATAAGTTCAGGAAACTTGCAATTAGCCTTCAGTTTTTTATTTGTACACTTATTTCCTTATTTATTGAGTTACAGTGTGGAATAGGCCCTTCTGGCCCTGAAAGCTGAGCTGCCCAACAATCCCCAATTTAACCCGAGTCGAATCATGGGAGAACTTACAATGACCAATTAACCTACCAACCGGTACATCTTTGGACTGTGTGAAGAAGCCAATGTGGACATGGGGAGAGTGTATAAACTTCCTACAGACAACAGTGGGAATTGAACCTGGGTCACTGGTACTGTAAAGCATTATGCTAACTGCAACACTACCTTGCCACCCCTATACTGCTGAACCACCTGTGCCATTGATATACAATTGATATTCATCTTGATCTTTCCTTGAAAGCTTAATAACAGGCAAAGGGGAAAACCATGGAGAAGTGATGGAAAAGAGTACACTGGGACCATATTCCTCATTAAACAACCCAAGATTCTGTGCGCATTCATTTCCCATCCACCCAAGACTGACGACCTTGGGGGCAGTGCTCCCAACATTCTATTAATGTTGCCAATGTTGGATGACCAACTATATGGCCTCTTGCACGAACCAACTAAAGCTCTTGACCATGTCTGCAGGCTTTTATTCATCGAGCTGCTGGCACGTAATTGGCTGATAAGATATTTGCATTAACGAGCAAGTGTACAGGTGTACCTAATAAAATGAAGTTTGTACTTAACTGAGGAGATGCTGTGGAGCTGGGATGAGTAGGACATATCTCTTTGTTAAACTTTCAATTCAATGACAGTTCAGTGATGAGTTGCCCATTTGTTGTTTAGAATTAGTCTCATGAGAAAGTTGCTGTACAGCTTCAGGCATTGTGATAATTTAATTGGTAATTGGTTTCTTATTGTAATATTATGTACACAGACAGCGAAAAGCTTTTGATACTTTGCCATCCAGACAGATCATTCCATACATAATTACAATGAGACAGTACAAAAGTTAAAAAATGCAGAATATAGTGCTGCAGTTACAGAGTAAATGCAGTGCAGATTGACAAACGTAAAGGCCACAGTGAGGTAGATTGAGAGAACAAGAGTCCATGCTTACTGCATCAAGAGCCTTATGGTAGTAGGATAGAAGGTGTCCTTAGCCTGCTGGTATGTGTTCCCAAGCTTATGTACCTCCTGCCTGATAAGGTGGGAGAAAAAAGTGTCTAGGATGGGAGGGATCCTTGATTATGTCAGTTGTTTTCCTAGGCAATGAGCAATGTAGACAGAGTCAATGGAGGGAAGGCTATTAAATTGGCTGAAATAGTGAAGTATGATCAAGTGGCCATGAAACTGAAGATTTGTTGTAAGAATGTGACAGGAGCAGATTGTGAACAATATACTTGAGGGAGATAATCACAAATAATGCTCAAATTACCAAAGGGTGCTGACTTGGATGGAGCTGAAAGGTGGAAGTGGCATTTTTGACAGGTAAAGCCAGTGAAATAAATCAGTTAAGTTCTGTGAAGTATCATTGTTAGGTATTGATTGAGTGGATTTGTCTGGAAGTTTGGAGGGAATGATGAGCATGCAGAAGGAAGATTTCCACAGGTTTAAACGCCACCTGGGAAATCAAGGGAAGAACAGACAAAGAACAATGTCATCTACTTCTCCAGTGACCAAAGCCTTTAAGCTATTGTCAACTATCATCTGTTGTTATTCATAGAATTTTATATTTAATAATTTTTTGTTCTTTGATATAAACTACTGTCTGATACTCCCTTTATCTTGCCCAAGACTGTTTTAGCCCTCCACGCCTGTCATATTGAATCACTGGTGATGGAGCCATATTTCTCTCCTGAAGTGGTTTAGCTTTCCAACATCGCACCGGTGGCATAAATACCTTAGAAGCTCAATTTTCCATCATTTTCACTGGTTTTAATAACATGAGTACCTGATTACTGTTGCTTTTTAAAGTTTCTTTCTGTGCTGGGCTAAGGTTGCTTTGGATAACTATCCTAAATCTGGATGCTAGCATCAAGGACATGAGCATCGTTTCTTCTCAATTAAAACACTTTACTATTTTACATCAGTAGTGGGTATACTTAGCTGTCTCACCCATATGTTTTCCAATTCTCATTTGGAACTCAAACATTTGCCATTGCTTCATAAGTGTAGAGTAAGTGACACTTACATGCTCACTTTGTATTGGACCTAGTTGATCTGGATCTCTCGCCGAAATTTCCGTAGACATTGTTATTTTCTATGCAAGATCAGATGTTTTGTATGTTTAATACTGGGATGAATGCCTGGATTCCCTTAAACCACTGGGGAAAAAAATCTCAAGTTGTTTGATTGCAAACACCACCATTTCATAGGTCTGGAGATCTACCTGACTTAACTTCCTGAAAGAAGATCCTCAAGATAGAATTTGCACTTTCCCATATAGATATCTCCATCACTGTCCTGTTTCTGCCACATTCCTCCCTCAGAAGAATGGTAATCATTTGTCACTCCTACAAATTGTGCTTGTGCATTTTACTGAGGTATGCTACACACTCACTCCCGGGGTTTAAAATATAGAACTTTAATAAATGGCCTAGGAATTTCTTTTCCATTGGGTCCACAAACAAAATAGAAGCTGGGCAGTGAAAGTCTAGTTAAGCCAGAGAACAGCATTACACATATCTCCAGGTCTGCAAGTGGTCTTGGGAGCTTTCACCCCAGGCTTCATAATAGAACATTCTTTTGTCCTGGCAATAAACCCCTGAAATTATCAACAATGGTACCTAAAATTTATCTCCAGTATGACTTCTAACCACTCTGGTTTGAAAAATACTGTTCTTTAAAAATCAGCTTTTACTAGACTTTCCCATCACAAAGAAATGATGTTAATTTAAGGGGAAAAGTTCCACTCTTTCTTTTTATTGAGAGCTGTGGCCTCTTGCAAACTCTCATATACAGTCCTGTGCAGAAGTCTTAAGTACATACAGTATATATAGCTAGACTTCTGCACAGTACTGTAATAATTTTATATATTGCACTGTACTGCTGCTATATAAAAAAACTAATTTCAAGACATATGTGAGTGATGATAAACCTGATTCTGATATGGGCCTCTATTGTGGACTAAGAGTGGGAAGGGGGCAGGGAGAGATGAATCATGGTTGGGAAGAAGGGGGGAGGGAGCGGGAAGCGTCAGAGAGAAATTCTACAATGATCAATGATAAATTGTTTGATCAAATGACTTTGCCTTGTGTTTCAGGGTGGGTGTGTTTGCACTCACATCATCCCCCACCCTCTCCTCTGCCATCTGTTCCACACCCCTCCGGTAGTGCTTTACCCTTACCATTCCAAACTTACTTTGCTTCCGCCAGATTTACCAAATCATTGACAAATACAGTACTGTGCAACACACACAAAATGCTGGAGGAACTCAGCAAGCCAGGCAGCATCTATGGAGAAGAGTACAGTCGATGTTTCAGGCCAAAGCCCTTCATCAGGGCACATTGTGTTTGCTGCTTGGATTTCCAGCATCTGCAGATTTTCTCTTGTTTGTGACAGTATGTCCACACTACACCAGATAATTTTGAAAATGCTGGTTTTGAGTAAAAACGATAGGCGTCCACACCAAGCATTTCTCAAAATATCTCTGTCCACATTAGACGGATATTTGGGGGAATCTCCTCCTACTGGACATGTGCAGGACGCACAGAAAACAAGCGAAGAGGAAACGGTATACTTGGTGCGCGTTTGTCCAGTTACAGAGTAGAAAAACTTAAAAGGAATTGCTCCTGGCTCTCGCGCAGGAGGACTTAAAACTGAAAAAAAAATACTGGAGCGTATGGAGGCAACCGACAGGGAGTTCACGGACAGTATGACCCGGCTGACGACGAACATTGAAAAAGTGACTAACTCCATTGCATTAATAAAGCACCTTGTTGAATGTATAAAACATGTCTGCATCAGTGTTATCTTGTATTTCCATTCAATGTTACATTAGACTGTTACACATCTATTATCCGAGAAGTACTTGCATAAATAGGTAAACCACCTTCATACAAGCAAGGACAGAAAACAGGGCAAAGTGAGTATACTTACTTATTCAGTAAACTATGGGTCAAAGTATTTGGTGAGTACATTCCGAACTCTTCTGGCTGCAGTCTCGTTGCCGTCTGTTCTGAAATTGTTAAGTTATGTAGGAGGTTGCGTTCAAGAAAACAACGAAACACCGCGCTGTGGCCATCTGTTCCAGCACGTCATGACAGTGTTTTTAAATAATCAAAAAAGTTCACATTACAATTTAACTCTCACGCCGTTCACACCGACTGCGCGTTATAACAGCCATCTGGCAGTGCTTGCGCAGTACCAAGCAGAAGCAGAAAAAGCATTGTTGTGGTGTTGTCATGACAGCGTTTTTAAGTCTCTCCATTTACCCCGTACACACTACAATGGATATTATGCGTTTTCAGACTTATTCACTCTGGAGACCGTTTCTGAAAATCTCTGTTTTCGGGGGATGAAAACGTGGCTTTAGTGTGGACGGAGGGTCAAAACAAAGAGAAAAAGCTTTGTTTTCAAAGTTATCCAGCGTAGTGTGGACGTAGTAGTCATCATGACTATATATGTTTATGTCCCGAAGACTTTTGCACAGTACTGTATGCGTAAATGGCCTTGTGCTATTTGTTCATTCTCAGCTTTTTAGATTCAGGACATTTCCAGGGTGTTGATGCTGATCTCCAGCACAACTCAGAGTCCCTGGACACTTGTGTATTAAGCACAGCCTGACCCCTTTTAACCCCAGAGTTCCATCAGATGCTGAGCCAACACATGCAGTAGAGTTACTCAAGGCATAGGTCATGAAGCCAAACCCCACATAGCCGCTTCTTGGGGGAGTGCTGCCACTCAAGCTCACGCAGAAGGGGAAAAGACAAGAGCAGGCAGAATGAAGACAGAGATTTGCTGGAATTGCAGGCTTCCCAATCAGCAAACATTCGAAGTGCTCAAGCTATATCACACCCTTCAGAAACCTTCCAGACAACCTCCTCCCAGGACCAAGTGTCTGTAACTCTGGAGAGATTCTGCATCCTCTGTGCATCTTTCCACTGTTAACTGTCTTTCACTATCTTCTCTGGGGCCCTTTGGAACCCGGACATCATTCTCCCACTCCGTCTCATTATTGCAATTTCTTTTCATTAAGCAGTGATACACTGCAGAAGATGGAAATGTCCAGACTATTGCCTGATACTCCTCTAAACAGCCGGTTAAGGGTACAAGCAATCAAACACAATGACAGTATTTGTGGGGAGTTGTAAGGGATTAAAACATATGCAATGAAACTGTGACAAGATGAAACCCGAGCTTCATGAAAGCCTTGCAATTGAAGATTGAAGAGTTTCCTCCACCTTCCCCCCCACACGGATGCTGCTCAGCTAGCTGAGTTTTTCCAGCAGATTGTTTGTTGCTCCAGATTCCTGCATCTGTAGTCTCTTGTGTTTCCAACTGAAGATCATAGGATTTTAGAAACAGCTTTAGGGTAGATAAAGTGATTCCTTGAGTAGTTCTTTATACATTTAGATATGACATCTGCCAAGCACAGAGATATGCTGTACAATCGTTATTATACTCATGATGGAAATGAAAATCAAAAGGGTGGGAAAAAAAAGCAGCAGAACCATCATGTTAATTAACCTGCAATATAATTGTGGTCAGCTTTTATCAAAAATAATTATCTACTATCATATGGAACAAATTAATAGAACTTCTTGAAGGACTAAAAATGTAAATAATTACATATTACAAAATTATTCTATTAAAGATTCCACAAAACAAAGGGCGTGGAATTTTCTAATACTAATACTTGAACACAATGAATCACTTGAATGATGACAAACACTGAATTTCATTCTTGGTTGTCTCAAGTTAGAGCAGAACATCAAAGATTTAGAAGTCACCTGACTGCAGTTTGTAAATTTGTGAGAGGCATAATAGGGCAGAAGGTTATAATTTTTTCTTCAGGGGAGAAAAATCAAATGCTGGAAGATATTAGTTTAAAATGAGAGGGATAAAGTTTAATGAAGGTATGCGGTGTGCCCACAATCCAAGAAGATCTGCAGATGATGGAAGTCCAAAGCAACACACACAAAATGCTAGAGGAACTCAGCAGACCAGGTACCATCTATGGAAAAGAGTATACAGTTGATGTTTCAGGTCGAGACCCTTCCTAAGTCCTGATGAAGGGCCGAAATATTAAATGTTTATTAATTTCCATAGATGCTGCCTGGCCTGCTGAGTTCCTCCAACATTTTGTGGATGCGTGGACTACGTTTTTTACACTGAGAGTGGTAGATGCCTGTTCGGGCTGCCAGGGATGTTAGTGGTGAAAACAGATATGCTAGTGGCTTTAAGAAGCATATAAACGTTCTGGGAATTGAGGGATAGAGATCATATGCAAACAAAAGAGATCTAGATTAATTTGGCACCATGTTTGGCACAGACATCATGGTCTATAGGACCTGTTTCTGTTCTGTTCTAGTTCAATGTACAATCTAGTTCAATTTAAAAGATGACATCTAGATATTGGAGACAAAAAAGATAATTACATTTAACTTGCTTTGAAGTAAGTTGTGTACTTGAAGCAATAAATACAACATTAATTCTTACTATGAACGTTTTGCATGGTTTCAGCTGTACTAATCATTATAAAATTCATTGTTCTGTTATTTAATCCAGGTGTAAGCTTTGTTTTTAACATGTAAAATAAAAGCCACATCAGTTACAATGTCTCCACAACCATGGTATATATGCCAAGGCAAAAACATCACAGTATCTGATAATGCCAATGTGACACCATGAAACAGTTACATTGTTACGACCTATCTTCCTTAATTAGTTATCAGGAATATGTTGAAAGTGCAAATGTCATGTACAATCAAGAGAAGCAGTTTGATATTTTAAAAATGGAAGTATTTTGCTAAAGAGGTCACGCACGTACTCACTTTTTTCCCAAAACTGAAAGGACAGGTGGCCTAAAATCAATTTTGGATTACTAGGAAAGGCATTGTAGTTTTAATAGTGTAGGAAATCCAATCTTGAATATAATGTTTGATAACCATGTTGAATCACATGCAGTCCAGTAATAATATGCATGGCTGCAGATTATCACTAAATGCATTGATTTTCTTTAGACAACCTATTGTAGGGATCATTTTTAACCATGGGAGGGTAAGAGTATCAGGACAGAATAAATATGAAAATCTATCACTTTCACAACTTTCAAACCAAGGATATTTTAACTCCTGCGTCGCATCCCAAAATCAGAATCAAGTTTATTATCACTGACTTGTGTCAAAATATTTGTTGTTTTGTGGCAGTAGCACAACGCAAGACATAAAAAAATACAACAAACTACAATAAAAATATATAGTTCAAAATAGTGAGGTTGTGTTCATGGGTTCGGTGATCACTCGGAAATGTGATGCCTGAGGGAAGAAGTTGTTCCAAAAATGTAGAGTGTTAGTTTTCTGGTTCCTGTACTTCCTCCCTGATAGTAGAAATGAGAAGAGGCATGTCCTGGGTAGTGAGGGTCCTTAATGGTGGATGCCACCTCCTTGAGGCATTGCCTTTGGAAGATATCCTTCATCGTGGGGTGGCTTATGCCCTTGATATGGGGGCTGCAACGTTCAGTATCCCAAGAGACTGCAGAGTACCTGTTTAAACTCTGCTATATTCTCCCTCTCCCCTCTTCTCCTTCATCTCTTTCCATTTAAATCTCAGCTACAAATAATATAACTTCACCATGTTCACTCAAGCAAAATTACTGCCATAAGAGTCATTTAGTCTCTCCTGGTCTCCACAGAATGACAGGCATTCTGTCATTCAGGTTAGACAGGATCTAATGTGATCCCAGCATTTCGATGCAGTTATAAAGAAGGCAAGACAGCAGCTATACTTCATTAGGAGCTTGAAGAGATTTGGTATGTCAACAAATACACTGAAAAACTTCTATAGATGTACCATGGAGAGCATTCTGACAGGCTGCATCACTGTCTGGTATGGGGCAGCTACTGCACAGGACCGAAAGAAGCTGCAGGTGGTTGTAAATTTAGTCAGCTCCATCTTGGGTACTAGCCTACAAAGTACCCAGGACATCTTCAAGGAGCAGTGTCTCAGAAAGGCAGCGTCCCTTATTAAGCACCCAGGGCAAGCCCTTTTCCTCACTGTTACTATCAGGTAGGAGGTACAAAAGCCTGAAGGCACACACTCAGCAATTCAGGAACAGCTTCTTCCCATCTGCCATCCAATTCTTAAATGGACTTTGAACCCTTGGACACTACCTCACTTTTTTTACTATACAGTATTTCTGTTTTTTGTACGATTTTTAATCTATTCAACATACATATACTGAAATTTATTTATTTGTTTATTATTATTATTATTATTTTGTTTTGTTTTATTATTATGTATTGCATTGAACTGCTGCTGCTAAGTTAACAAATTTCATGTCACATGCCGGTGATAATAAACCTGATTCTGATTCTGATTCTGACATTCTTTAACTCTCTCCAACTTTTCACCTTCTCCATACCTTAAAACAAGTTTCTTTTCTAAATTGTCCCTTATTTTGATGAAAGATCATCAACCTGAAAGGCATTCTCTATTTCTCGCTCCGCATACACTGCCTAACTGACTGAGCAACAGACACAAAATGCTGGAGAAACTCAGCAAGTCTGCCAGCATCAATAAAGAGGAATTATTTCTAGGATTTTCATGTAAGAAGGTAAGCAGAATTGAACCTGCAGTTCTCAAACACAACTCATATTAAAATATTAATCTGCATATCATGGATAAAATGTAATGGTCCATCAATACCCCCAAATGGAGTGGAGCAGTGCAAAAGTTCACTGGTTTGCTGGAAATTTGACCATTAATGGCCATGCCTAAGCCATCTAATACTGATTCAATTCTTCTTCAACACATAAAACTTGAGTACTAACCGACACATTACTGCCAAAATCAATGAAAGCAGCAGTAAATGTTTTAGCATTGAGCAATCACACCAATGTGCAAATTTCTATCACTCCATTTTATAAAGCTTTGAAATAGGAAACATACCAATATACACTCATTAATAACAATATCTAACCAGCCAATCATGTGGCAAAAACTCAATGCATAAAGGAATGCAGACATGGCCAAGAGGTTCAATCATTGTTCAGCCCAAACATCAGAATGGGGAAGAAATGTGATCAAAGTAACTTAGATTGTGTAATGTCAGTTGGTGTCAGATGGGGTGGTTTGAGTATCTCCGAAATTGCTGATCTCCTGGACTTCCATGTACAACAGTCTCTAGAATTTTACAGGGAATGGTGCGAAAAACAGAAAATACATACTGTATATCCAGAGAGCAGCTGTTCTGTGGGCAAAAATGCCTTGTTAATGAGAGAGGTTAGAGGAGAATGGCCAGACTGGGTCAATCTGACAGAAAGATGACAGTAACTCAAATAAACACGCATTACAACAGTGCTGTACAAATGTGCAGCTCCGAACACACAACACATCGAACCTCTTAGTGGAGTGGCTACAGCAGCAGAGGGCTGTGAACATACACTCAGTGGCTACTCTATGAGGTACATTAACTACCTAATAAGGTGACCACTGAGTGTATAGAGTCTTAGAAAAGTACAGCATGGAAACAGGCAGTTTGGCCCATCTAACCTATGTCGAGCCATTTAAACTGCCTACTCCTATTTAGTATTTGTGAATATGTCTAATTTAAACTAGAAGATAATTGTTTCATGGTGTCAGTTTTTTTTTAAAGACTCGAGTAAGTTTTCCCACTTCTTATGAATAATCCAGAACTGGTTTGCTTCATTTTGAAAATCTATATCACTGAAGAATCTTTTCCAATAACAACTGGCTTGGGTTACTCAAGGCACTGTACAGGGAGCTATGTAGCCTTCAATAAAAATCAGACAGGCAATCTACACAAAGGCTCTTTTCTTGAAACAGTGTCACATGCTCAGATCTTTACACATTATTGGAATGTTTCCATTCTCTCTGCTTGAGCCTGACAGCTGCAAGCGTCAAGCATCAAAAAGGAATTCAAAAGTTGAACGGCCTTAGCTGCTAAATATTGTCAAATTATGAACTGTGGGACATAAGGATACAGCATATGTTGGAAAGATATTACCTACAGCTAATATTTGAAGCACAATAGAGACTTAAAGATATAAGAAAATGAATCTCATCTATCTAATTGATTCTGGTGTAAACTTAGATTTCCTTTTCAAAACTTCAGCCTAGCTCTAATGAGGAGAATTCCCTATTTTCAAATCAAATTGAAAAATAAGCAACTATTATCTGAGGCATTTCCGTTTGAAAGGGTGCGAGCATTGGTTGGTCCACCTCAAAGCTTTGTTGTGGGTGACAGTAATAAAAATGAATGGGTACTAAAGATTTAGGTCCCTCAACAACTGCTCATCTCACTTCACTTAAGAACATTTTTGCAACTTTGCATTACTGTCATCACTTAACCCAAAGTAAAATCATAACTGAAGTCTGTTGGTGCTCGTTTGGAGTTGGTACCTTGTACAATCATCTTTCTATAGAGTTTGGAGTATCTGTTCAGTGGAAATTCCAGACAAGGTCATTCCTTCATTCTAGTGTATTTACTTTTTGTTTTATTGCAACAATTGTGTGTGTGTGTGTGTGTGTGTGTGTGTGTGTGTGTGTGTGTGTGTCTATATGCATCTATGGAGCCTGGAGTATCTGTCCAGTGCAAAATATAGGCAAATTAGTTTTATTTTAACTCCAGTATTAATGCAATAATTGCCTGTGTTTGTGTGCGTGTTTGTGTGCTTGTAGAAGCTCAAGAGAGCAAAAGACTATAATTTTCCTTCTCAACATAAAATAAAATTCACCTGAGAGATGTGCATTAACCTTACGTGCAACACAACTAAAACATTACTGCAGAAGCCCAATCTGCATCAGAAAAGACGAACCAAAACACATTATACAGGTCCACAATCCCTTATCCGAAATCCTTGGGGCCAGTTGTATTTCGGAATTCAGAATTTTTCTGATTTCAGACCCCCCCCCGATACCAAAAAACACATATGCTCAAGTCCCTTATTTAACCTGTTTCAGTGCAGTGAAATTTAGGATACAGTGGCGCACCAAACCTATGCACATCCTCCTGTATACTTTAAATCATCTCTAGATTACTTATAATATCTAATACAATGTAAATGCTATGTAAATAATTGCTATACTGTATTGTTTAGGGAATAATGACAAGAAGAAATTTTATTTCCAACAAAAACATTCAATAAAACATAAAAATATACAGCTTCAAACGAACCGAATCAAACACATGGTAAATGACTTATTGGAATAAATGTAGAACGTCAGTGTCACTATAAAACTACAGTAACTTGTCTTTCTGTTTATTTAAATCATATACGGTGGTAGTTCCGACACCATTTTCTTCAGTAAGACGCCACACAGACACACCACGATCAAGCTTCTGCAATAACTCCACTTTCTGCGTTATTGATAATGATAGATGCTTCCTTCTCTTTTTCTCATTGTTACCCATTGGGGTATTTGCAGCTCTTTTTGACATTTTCACAGTGAAATTAAACACAAAGTCAACAGTGAACACAAAATATCAGCGAACACCCAATGCACGTGTAACCAGTACGAGCGCTGAGCCACAGCTGATGTCTGGCGGCCTCTGCTAGCGCTGCCAGATCACACCTGAGTGACGTCAGCTGTTGGTGAAAAAAACTTTGGTTTTTGGAGCTGTTTGGATTTCAGAATTTTGGATAAAGGAATGTGCACCTGTACTTTCTGTCCCCATCTCCATATCCTTGTAGGTCACAGTTCTTCCAAAAATGACAGGGCTTTCCACCTCTAATATTCTTTCTTGCAGTGATCTCCACACAGGCAACCCCCAAATTAAAAAAAAGTTTTCCTGAACACCCCTCCAACCTTTCTACTGATTTCTTTCATCGGTAATTGCCTTGTTATTGTCACATGTAATGAGGTACAGTGAAAAGCTTTGATTTGCATGCTATCCACACAGATGTTTTCATTGCATCAGTACATCAAGTTAGTAGAATGCAAACAATAACAGAATTCAGAACATACACAAAGAGCTGGAGGAACTCAGCAAGACAGTGAGCATCTTTGGAAAAGAGTACAGTCGACATTTCAGGCCAAGACCCTGCTGAAGAGACCTTCCTGCTGAAGGGTCTCGGCCTGAAACGTCAACTTTACTCTTTTCCATAGATACTGCCTGGCCTGCAGAGTTCCTCCAGCTTACTGTATGTGTTGCTTGGATTTCCAGCACCTGCAGATTTTCTCTTGTTTGTAACAGAATGTAAAACATGATGTTACATTTGCAGAGAAAGTGCAGTGCAGGCAGACAATAAGGTGCAAGGCCTTGACAAAATAGATTGTGAGGTTAAAAAGCAATCTCTTAATGTACTAGATGTCTGTTCAAGTGTCTGGATAGAAACTATCATTGAGCCCACTTGCACATGTTTAAGATCTTTTGCATCTTTTCCCCAATGGACTGAGGAGGGAGGAAGAGAGAATGTCCCTGTGTGAGGGTTTTTTTGAATTCCATTTGTTTCTCTCAGGCCCAACCAATCAGTCAATTCTACATCCCGTCAGCTTTTACCCCATGACCAGTTTCAACTTCATGATTGAAAAATCTAAAAAAAAGGATGCTGCAAATCTGAAATGAAAATCAAAAAAAAAATGCTAGAAAGATTCAGCCTACAGTGCTGCATCAGTGGAGGAAGAAGTAGACTTTTAAAGAGTTGACTTTTAGGTCCTAGACCTTTCATTTGAACTGGAGAAGTGGGAAAGCAAGTTAGTTTTAAGTTTTGGAGATGGTGAAGGAGGGAGGGAATGGACAGAACAAAGGGAACATCTCTGATAGGGTAGATTTGGCTTGCCATGGTTCAATATGGAATGCTAATTCCATTTCTCTTTCCACAGATGCTGTCTGACCTGCTGGGATCTTACAATATTTTCTCTTTTATTAAATATTCTGGTATTATGTTGCTCTGCAATCTTTTCCCTCTGCATTCCTTATATTTTTGCTTATCTCTTACTTATGGATACCACAATCCAGTCATAAAACAAAGGTGAAAAAAAACGTTCCAATCCTCAGGTTCCATCTTTGTTTCATTTTCTGATTTCTTGGGACCTGGGCATCATCAACAAAGGCAACGTTTAACACTCATCTCTTCTTGTGAAGGTGTTGGTGAGTCAATGTTTTGAACCATTCCAGTCCTTCTGGGCCTAAATTTACTCGAGTTTAGAAGATCAGGAAGGTATTTAACAGAAGCACATGAAATTCTAAAAGGAATGTATGCACACATCCCTGCAGCGTACACAACCTACAGAATCAATTTCACAGACTCTGTAACTCATGTTCTCTATTGTTTATTTTTTTTATTATTTGCACAATTTCTCATCTTTTACCCATTGGTTGTTTGTCAGTCTTCATTTGCCCACACTTGCTCATACATTCTGTTGTATTTCTTTATTTTCCAGTAAATTGAAAGTGTTTTGAGTCTATTGTTACGTACCCCGTAACTGGGTTGCCAAACCAGCAGAAATGGATCACTCAGTTAGAGTCTGGATTACTAGAACTAAGAAAGTTTTATTAAAGAAACAAGCAACACAGTACTCTAATCAAAAGGATAATGAATGCAACAGTTGAGCAATGATAAACATACATGTACACATAATTAAGATAACAGGATCAATCAAGCTCTATCGTTGTCTAGGGGTAAATGACCAGTTTCAAAGTGACGCAAAGTTCAGTTCAATTTAGCTCAGTTCAGTTCGCAGTAATCGCTGCCGTGGCGATGGACAGTGGGGGGAAGGAGAGAGAGAGCAAAACGAATGAATATTCAAAACGGCTTCCACACAGACCTTCGCAGTCAGCTTTCGGGCAAGTTCTTTGTGATGTCATCTGAGGTTACCGACCGTGACCCCTCCGTTTCCAGATACGATCGTTTCTCTGCGGTGAACCCGGCACCCAGGCAAGGGTGGACACACACCAGGTTCCCGCCGATCGTGCCTTTCCACCCTGTGCGTCTATGGCTTGTCCCGCGACTAGCCGTCCAAAACTTCCCACCGACTTGTGGGAGACGCACCGCTTCCAGGGTCTCGTTACCTTGGGGTGCCGTGTGTGTCCTGCCTTAGCGAACCTATCCCTTTTTATCCCCCTGCTGGGGTATCGCCTGTCCATCACTTCAAACAGTTCAGGGTTCAAAGGGGGAGCCGATCTTGACAGCTCTCCTTCCGTTAAACTCTCCCGTCCCTTCATTAACATCTCCAAATGCTGCTCCATTGTTTTCCTTATCTCTCTTTCTCCTGAAGACAGGCGGCAGACCAACTGCTGATCCCACTGGTGCCAGCACAGGACAGCTAACATCTTAATCTATGTGTATTCTCGTCACACTATCTGTAGGGAAGATGAATCTCAGTTAGAGGTGCACACTGCCCGGATTTGGAAGTGTCCAAACATTTTGAACGTCCAGCAATGCTCGATGATGACCATGAAACGTCTGAGGTGGTCAGCAAGACAGAGGAGCCCCTCAGGACCCTGAAAAGGTAAAAAGGAAGTAATGATAGTAGGGACTCAATTATCAGGGGGGTTGAGAATCAGGTCGTACTAACAAGGAGTCTCGGTCTCGTACAGCATGCTGCCTACCAGGGGCACAAAAGGAGACCTCCCTGAACAAGTATATAAGCTCCCGGCCAGAGCTGAGGTAGATCTAGTAGTAATTGTCCACATCAGAACAAATAACATAGGTTAAGGTCGGGCTGTCAGTTCTGTAAGACAAATTTAAAAAGTTAGGTGGGAAGCTTAGGGACAGAAGTGACAAAATGGTCTTCTTGGAAGTTCTTCCTGTACCACACACCAGTCCAGGTAAGATGGAGGAGACTAAAAGACTTAATGTGTGGCTCAAATCATGGTGTAGGTTAGAGGGACGTAGATTTATGGGATATTGGAGCAGATGGAACCCATGCAGTTGGGATGGTAATGGGCAGGCAACTACTTCAGTTAGTTGAGGACTGTTTAAACTAGGGAACGGCGGTGGGGGTGGGGTGGGGGGCAGTGGCGGCCAGGATCAACCGTTTAAACATCATAGTGGAGAATAACATATAAGGACCTAAACTGATTATAGGCTTCAAAAATATGAAAATAGGGTGAAAGATATCGGTAGTAGTCTAAGGAGGGCCTTTATAAATGCAAGAAACATTAAGAATAAAATAAACGAGCTGGAATTATATGCAAGTGTGTATAAGTATGATATAATAGCAATAACGGAAACCTGGTTAATCTCAAAGGATGGTGATGAATATAATACTAAAGGATATACTTTAATTAGGAAAATAGGCAAGATTGTAAAGGTGGAATAGCAGCTGCATTCAGAAGAGCAAATTTAAACGTGAAGCTGCTTATGATATGAGATGAATCGAGACTTAGTGAAGATTTTCTTGGTTAGAATTGAAAGCTATATGAATAAAGGAATAACATCCGTTATATGTTATAGACCCCTTAATGCTGATAGTAATTTTAATAAACAACTCTATCCAAATATTAAAAAAGCAAGTTCTGAGGGTAACGTTATAGTTATGGGTAACTTTAATTTCCCAAAAACTGAGTGGGAGAACCCAGTAACTAATGGATTACAGGAAAGTGAATTCAATGAGTTATTGAATGATTTTTTTTTTGACTCAGTATGTTACTGCACCAAAGAGAGGGGAGGCCTGTCTCGGTTTGATATTCTGTAACAATCAGGATAGAATTTTGTGCACGGAAGTAGTTGGGCCTTTAGGAACAAGTGATCATAAATTTGTCAGTCTCAAATTTTTTTGGGAGAGTATGTCAGTAAAAACCAAAGCCATTAAGCTGAATTTCAGAAAGGCAAGATTTGTGCAGATATGTCAAAGACATTAAGTGCAGAGAAAAATAAGGTTGTTTTAAATGACTTAGAAATCTTAGAAAGCAACGTCCTGCATCAGCTGAAAAGGGTGGAAGTTAGTAAATCTGCAAGGCCAGGCAATATATATTTAAGGGTAATTAAAGAGGTCTGTGATTATATGTCCAAACCCTCAACATGTATTTTTCAGAAGTCATTGAAGACTGGTGAAATCATTGAAGGCTTGAAATGGGCTAGCGCTGTCCCAGTATGTAAGAAGGGTGACCGCTCTGACCCTGGAAACTATAGAGGAGTAAGCTTAATGTGTTTCGCAGACAAGATAATGGGAACAATAATAAAGAATAAGCTGGAAAAGCAGCTGATAAGAACAGGCATGTGAGCAGAAAGCCAGCCTGGGTTCAAAAAAGGGAAATCATGTTTTACTAACGTGCTGGAGTTCTATGAAGAGGCAACTAAAATTTGTGATAACAATAGAGTGGTTGATATCATTTAGACCTTAAGACCATAAGACATAGGAGCAGTGTTAGGCCATTCAGCCCATCGAGTCTGCTCCGCCATTCCATTATACTTGATCCTAGATCCCACTCAACCCCATACACCTGCCTCTCACCATATCGTTTGAACATAGAACGTAGAATAGCACAGCACAGTACAGGCCTTTCAGCCCACAATGTTGTGCCGACCATTAAACCCTGCCTCCCATATAACCCCCCCCATCTTAAATTCCTCCATATACCTGTCTAGCAGTCTCTTAAGTTTCACTAGTGTATCTGCCTCCACCACTGACTCAGGCAGTGCATTCCATGCACCAACCACTCTCTGAGTAAACCCCCCTTGAACTTCCTACCCCTTACCTTAAAGCCATGTTCTCTTGCATTGAGCAGTGGTAATCAAATTACAGGAGGTAGAGATTCAGGATAAGGTGTGTGAATGGGTGCAGAATTGGCTCAAAATAAAAAAAAAATGAGTGATGTTGAGGGAATCATTTTCTCACCAAGAATGTGTTAAAAGTGGGGTTCCGCAGGGATCAGCTTGTGGGGCCACTGCTGTTTTTAATTTACACTAATGATTTGGATAAGCACTTATCAAATAAACTAGTGAAGCTTGCAGATGACAAAAAATTAGGGAGATGAGATGATGACATTTAGGCAGCAGAATCAATACAGTTAAATCTAAACAAAATCGAGATGTGGACAGATAAAATGGCAAAAGAAATTTACTGTAAGTAAATGTAAAATATTACATATAGGAAGTAGAAATATTATATATAAATATGCAATGGTGGGGGGTGTGGTTGATTTAGAAATTGCACTGTATGAAAAGGATTTGAGCATCCTGGTAGACTCATCACTATGAATGTCTAGACAACGCACAGAAGCGATTAGGAAGGCTAACAGAATGTTGGGCTATATAATGCGCTCAGTGAAGTCCAGAGATATTCTGCTTAAGCTGCATAATGTGCTTGTGTGGCCACACCTTGAATACTGTGTACAATTTTGGTCTCTATATTATGTGAGGGATGTGAAGGCACAGGAGAGTTTCCAGAGAAGGGCGACTAGGTACTATGTGAATAGGTGTTCGGCAAGCTTTGCTGGGCCAAATGGCCTTTTCTTGTCAAAAGCTTTCTAATGTTCGGATGTTCAGGGTTGCATACTGCAGACATACTTCGATAATAAATATACTTTGAACCTTTGAAATGTCTGTAAGAAAATGAATTGCAAGTTAGTATATGTTGAAATGTATGCACTTTGATAATAAATTTAGTTAGACTTTGACATTGAATTTGCCATTATGATGTCTGGAGTGGCCAACAGCAGGGGTATTAAGATGTCCATTCCCATTCTGATGTACAGTGTTTTGTTCCTCTACACTCTCATGTTAACTAAATTAGGCAAATATTGTCACTCAAAGAGGCAGGCGAGCGTGGAATAAGCTGCCAGCAGAAGTGGAGGGTGTGGGTTCAATTCCAACATTTATGGGAAGGGTGTGGAGTACTATGGTCCAATTGCAGGTTGACAGGACTATGAAGAATAATATTTCTACATGGACTAAATGGTTGAAGGGCCTGTTTCTCTGTTCTAGTGCTCCATACATCTATAAGCCCTGAACTCCAATATACAGTATTATGAGATTCTTCCAAGTTCGTTGGATTCAGTTCACATCACTGATTGTCATTCATTTTGTGAAAAGGTTTTTGATCTAAATTTTTTTTCAAAATTTAACGTTATGACGGGTAGCTTCACAGCAGGAGCTGCAGGAAATATCTGAAGATTTTCCTGATGTAGCCATAGTGTGCCCTGAACCAGTTAGCAGTTTCTACAAAATGATGCAGTGGAGTTATAAGCTGCATAAAGTTAAAATAATTGTTGTATAAAGTTCTGCAATAACTGAATCTTATTGAGGAGCTCCCAGTTATTTGAAGTAAAAAACAGATTTAGTTTTAACTTCTGTTGAAATTTGAGTCATGGGAATCTGAAGGGAACCTTAGCTCCCTCTGTTGGCTGGTTTGTAGGTTGTTATGATACCATGTAGATCTGAGGTGAATCTCATTCAGTTTAACTGGAGGATTTAATTAGTTTGTACATGTCTAACCATATGTTGCCAAATCATAAGCGCCTAATGGAGTGTTGAGGGCTTGGGATGAGTAGAAAATTGATTTTGAGGCTCAGACTACTGTAACACAATATGTTCAGTTCAATCTGTCTCTAACTTGTGGTATATTCACCTAACTCCCCCCCACTTTCTTTTTGCATTCCCCATTCCGGTTCCCCTCACCTCCCTCTGGTGTCTTTTGTCCTTCCTTCTCTCCTATGGTCCACTGTCCTTTCAGATTAGATTAGATTAGATTATTAGATTATGAGGACCCACAGTCCTCTTTTATTGTCATTTAGTAATGCATGCATGAAGAAATGATACAATATTTCTCTGGTGCGATACCACAGAAACACAGGACAGACCAAGACTGAAAAACTGACAAAAACCACATAATTATAACATATAGTTACAACAGTGCAAGCAATACCGTAACTTGATGAAGAACAGGCCATGAGCACGGTAAAAAGTTGATGGGTCTCTCGGAAGTCCCACATCTCACGCAAACAGGAGAAGGAAGAAAACTCTCCCTGCCATGCCCGACCACAGTCTGACTCTGAGTCGTCCGAAAACTTCGAGCCTCCGACCAGCCCTCCAACACCGAGCACCAAGCACCATCTCTGCTGAGCGCTTCGACCCGATCCCCGGCCGCCAGCAGCAGGCAAAGCCGAGGATTTGGGGGCCTTCACTCTGGAGATTTCTCCATTGCACAGCAGCAGCAGCAGCAAACTGGGCATTTCAGAAGTTTCTCCAGACGTTCCTCTGTGCTTCTCACGGCTGTCTCCATTAAATCAGAATTGTGCACGGCCCCTATTTAACAAATACGATATAATGTCACTGGAGAGCTGCGCACGCTGCGTCGTGCCGCCATCTTCTCCTCCCGCCAAGAAGATTCCTTCTTCTTCAACCCTTTACATCTTGCACCTATCACTTCCCAGCTTTTAACTTCATTCTCCCTCCTCCAACTACCCAGCTTCCTCCTCACCTGGTTTCCCCTATCACCTGCCAGCCACTCCATCCTTTCACCCCTCCTTCTTATTCTGGCATCATCCACCTTCCTTTCCAGTCCTGATGAAGGGTCTTGACCTGAAACATCGACTGTTTATTCCTCTCCATTTACGCTCTCTGGCCTGTTGAGTTCCTCCAGGAATTTGTGTGCATGATCTGAAAAATATTTTAGTACTTAAGAGAGCACTATCTTGGATAGGGTGGGAACATCACTAGGGATACAGGCAGGATTGGGAATCCATGTGGGTGTTGAACAAAAATTTTAAATCTGAGGGAGAATTCTCCAGAGCAATATCAGTGCTATAGGTCAGGGTACATTGGCACACATTGACAACAATTCTCATTGTTGTTCATACTGAAAGCTCAAAATTAGCATTGTAAAAGTATGTGATGACATTTATAATCAGCAAGTTCATAGTTAGAATTTTAATTGAGACTTGCAGTGAGGATTTATTTGTTTGGTTAAATCATATTAAAAACCGGTGCTAGTTTCAATAACTGATGTTATTTTCAGCATCATCTAACAAAGCATTCATACGTAACGGTCTGCTAATACAGTTTGACAATCATCTCATCAGTCTAAATTACTAAATTAGCAATCAATTTCCAAATGTTGCGGTGTGTCAGGCCCACACAGGCAATCACCACCCAGTTATCAAAAGTCACATGCAACTCGTTTCCAATGCATCACCTGCAGCCTATTTAAACCCAGCTCTCATCCAAAGTCCTTGTCACCCATCATAACAGTCAGCCTTAACCAGTTGCTCCTTGCCTTCAGTTACCATTAGAACATTTCAGAGCTCTTAAAAGATGAGCTGTCTAACCGGGAGATGCCCACTGACCTTGAAAGCCTCATCACTCTGACCCTCCATATTGGTGGACGTCATATGGAACAGCCTTCCAAATCACCAGCTAGAACCCCAGTACCATTCCCAGAAATACCTTAGGTTGCAGGATGTTCATTCGCAATGCCTCCAAAACCCATGCAGATAGGGAGAGCTGCCTTAACTCTCCAAGAGTGTGAGTGTTGGTGGTGAAACAATTTGTGCACATACTGTGGACCAGCCAATTAATCATGTGTCAAATAGCCATTGTGACACCATCAGGAAGAAATGAGAGGCCTTCTCTCTAGTATGTTTCCCACCTACTGGCCCCTTATTCCACCACCATAGCCAGACTCATTTCCTCTCCCCTTCTCCACACCCTGAGATCATCTGTCCTCCCTCTCCCCTCCTGAGACTCAAGCCATGAATGACCACATTGCTGAAGTGCTGCAACATGGCTTTATTTGAACTTCCCAGTCCCCAGCTGATGCAGGATTCTTCCTTGTCAAAAAGAAAGATGAGAGTGTTTGTCCCTGTATTGTACTCAACAAAATCAACATTAAGAACCGTTACCCTCTCCACATGACGGAGAGCACATTTGAATCGCTCTGCAGGACCCAGATCTTCATAAAACTGGATCTACAAAGCGTGTGCTACCTTATCTGCATCCAACTGGGGATGAGTGGAAGTTGGCATTCATAACACCCAGTGTTCACTTTGAATACATGGTGATCCTTTTCGGATCTTACAATGGTCCAGCCATTTTCCAAGCTTTCATTCATGAGATCCTTTGAGAAATTCTGCACAGCTATGTATTTGTCTACAACATCCTCACTTTCGTCAAGGACCCCCAAGACCACGTTCGTCACATCCGTTCAGCCCTTCAGCATCTCCTTGAAAACCACCTGCACTGCAAGATAGAGAAATGGTAGTTCCACACTCCGGTCATTTCCTTCTGCTTGCTGTCATTCAACAGCCCCCATCCCACTCTCCCAAACAGCTACAGGGCTTCTCGGGCTTCTCCAACTTCTACTGCTGTTTCATCAGGAACTATAGCCAAATCACCAGTCCTTTCACCTCCCTCACCAAAATACCTATCTCAAGGATAATCCGATCAGTTGTCGTGGACTAAGATTTTGAGGAGCTCAAGGGACACTTCACTACAGCATCCATTCTCTGTCATCCAAACTCTTCTGGAGCCTTTATGGGTGAGGTGGATGCATCTGACATGGGCACCGGGGCCATCCTCTCCCAGCAAGGATCAGATCAGAAGACACATCCTTGTGCCTGCTTCTTGTGCAAGTTCAACTCTACACAGCATCCTTGCAGAGCAGGGGATGGAGCTACTTGCAATTAAATCCATTCTGTTCCTATGTCTTATGGTCTTATGGTCTTAAATGGACCTTGAAGGAATGGAGACATTGGCTATGATGGTGAACACTGAGCTCTTGCCAATCTGCACTGACAACCAGAACCTCATAGCCTCGCAGCAGACCTGCAAACTCAACCCATGTCTGGCTCGCCGGGCCCTATTCTTTAAGCAATTCAACTTCAACATCTCCTATTGATTCAGCTCCAAGAACACTATGGCGGACACCCTGTCACAACAGATCGACCCTCAGCCCATCATTCAGTCCTCTCAGATCTTCATCCTAATTGTCTGGGATCTTGAAAATCAGATACTCCAGGCCCTACAGCATGAGCCAGCTCTGGCCAACACAGCTGACAACTGCATGTACGTGTTGGTAGCTATGTGCTCTGATGCATTCCAGTGAGTGGAATGCGTTCACCTCTCTCTGGACATCCAGGCACAGAATAAACTCTGGATTTTCTCATTCGCCATTTATGGTCCCACCATGATGGCAGATATACATCAGATCATTGCTGCCTGCCCTCAAAGTGCTCAGTTCAATTCCTTCAACCTGTGGTCCCCTGGGCTCCTGCGACCTCTGATAGTCTCTTGATGCCCATAGTACAACATCATTATGGATTTCATCATGGGTATGCCACCTTCTGAATGAGCTGCGGTGGTCATGACAGAGGTTGACCAATTCTCCAAGGCTTCCCACTTCATTACCCTCCCCAAGCTTCATGCACCCACTGAGATGGTGGACCTGATTCTCCAATATGCAGTTCACCTCCACGGCTTCCTTCGGGACATTGCGTTGGACTGGGGCCCACAATTCATCTCCTGCTTATGGCGAGCCTTCTGCTCCCTCCTCTGCACCTCAGTGAATTTGGCCTCTGGCTGTCATCTGCAGACCAACAGTCGATCAGAAAGAGCCAATTAGCAATTGGAGGTGTTTGTGTGAATATTCGCTGCATCTAACCCTTCCACATGGAAGATGTATCTGCTCTGGGCCAAACTATCCCACAATCTACATACTTCCACTGCCACAGGGACATCACCCTTTGAAGTGCTCCATGGCTACCAACCCCCTCCTCCATGGAGGAACCAATGGTGGAGGTACCGTCCACTTTGGCCCTTGTTCATTGCTAACAGAATGCTTGGAAGAGAACATGGACGGCCATCATCGCTGCCAACAATGTCTACTACTGCCAGGCCAACCACTGATGGCACCTAGCCAGACTACTACTGCCTGGGGACCGTACCTGGCTGTCCACCCAAGATCTGCCCTTACACTCCGATTCCCACACACTCTCACCTTGGTTCATCGGTCCCTTCAAGATCACCCATCAAATCAACAGACATCCCACCTCTCCCGAAAGTTCCGGGAGTCTCCCACAAATTAATAGTGGCTCCCTGATGCCCGCAAATTATATACAATGTCCCAGAAATTGAGTTTTTTGAGAGCGAGCGTGAGAGAACGCGTGAGAGAGAGCGGGAGAGCAAGCAAGCGCGAGAGAGAGCAACCACGAGAGAGAGCGAGAAAGCAAGCGCGATAGAGTGAGAGCGAGAAAGCAAGTACGAGAGAGCGACCATGAGCGAGAGAGCGCACGCGATAGAGAGAGAGCGAGAGCAAGAGCAAGAGCGACAGAGATCCAAAAAAAGTCAAAGTGGCAGAGTGTTCCAAAAAAAATATAAAACGTACGTCACCCCAGACTACACTAAAGTGTACCCCTGCCTAATAGGGGTCAAAAATAATGACAATGTTGCTCGCTGCACCATTTGCAACAGTGACTTTTCTATTGCCCATGGTGGGTTAAGACTGTAAAAGACATGTTGAGGTGAGTTTAACAGGTGTCATTCATTCATTAGCATAGCTAACATTATTTAAATGAGCTGGCTAGCTGCTAAGGAGCTACTCCATTGCAGACATCCCACCTCTCCCAGGTCTCCCGCAAACTGATGGTGCTATCTCCCTGAAATGAGTTTTTGCAGGGTGGGATGTCTGAATCAATCCAGTCACGTACTATCTCCAGCTGCCACCATCCCTCAGGATCTCGCCTACCTTCCTCAAGTCCTGCTTCAAGCCCATTGTCCATGGACCACTCAACCCACCTGAGACTGCACCTCTGGAACCTAAGATGGTGGAAAGTGGTCCAGTGTAAACGGATCGCTGGTTGATGGAATCACATCATTTTGTCTGGTACCTGGTCAGCTGGAAAGGATACAGCCAAAAGGAGAGGTCTTGGTTGCTATCCAGTTACATCTTGGATCCATCATTCATTGAGGAGATCCATCAGCCCCATTTGCATCATCTTGGACCATCAATTGCTGGCCACGGAGGGGTTGTTCTGTTAGGCCTGCACAGGCAGGGACCTCCCAGTTCCCACCCAGCTAACAGGAGTCACCTGCCACTCGTTTCTAACTCATCACCTGCAACCTATTTAAACCCAGCTCTCATCCACAATCCTTGTTCACCGGCCTCAAACATTTGGCCCTAGCCTCCAGTTACCTTGTTGTCTTGCCATGTTAACTATCCATTCTCTCTTGTTTTGTGGCCCTTTATGTCTTGTTATTTTGCAGTTTATTATTAAAGTGATCGCTCACCACTCAATTGTCTCCACTGCTCTACATTTTGGTCAAGCCTGCTCTATATTTCCTGACAAAGGGAAACAACAAAATGCAACCATAAAAACATTGGAAATAAAAACAACATCACAGGAATACTAAACTAACATTGATACTATATTCGAATTATGATATTAGTAAGATACAGAACATCTGGATTTTCAGTTTTATTATTTTTCATAATTACAGCCTATCACTTGGATTATGATAAGAAAACTTCAGGCAATGCTTAGTAACTGCAAGAAAGAAGAATGCAAGTAACTGAAGGCAATTGTGGATGCATCTCATGCCACAAAAAACAGTTACCCTCCATGGACTCTGTCTACTCTCCCTACTGCCTTGGGAAAGCAGCCAGAAGAATGAAAGACCCCACTTAACCCAGTAAATCTCTCTACTCCTTACTTCCATTGGGGGAAATATACAAAAGGACAATAATATGTACCAGCTCACAATCAGCTTCTGTCCTGTTATTGAAAGATATTCTTGTTTAATAAAGATCAACTCACCCTCACAATCTACCTCACCATAGTCCTTACACATCATTGTCTACCTCTATTGTGATTTTTCTGTAACTGTATCACAAATATTTTGTATTCTGTTATTATTTTCCCTTGTATCACTGAATGTAATTATGTTCTGAAATTATCTGTGTGGTTAGCATGCAAAGCAAGATTTTGCCTGTATTGTGGTATATAAACCAATTACATATTACATCTTAAGGATTTAAAGTCAGGGCCCATTTCTTCAATCAGGCATGTCTTTTTCCAACATCACATAATCTTCTATTCTGCAGCACATTCTTGTTTACCCATTCAATCTGCTAAGGGATATTCAAATTCACTAATCTGTTTCCTCCAAATCAAATTCAGCAAATGCGTGAAATATCTGTCCTGTTCCTTGTATCTGCACAATTCAATACTGGCCTGTTGTCTTTCAGGCAAAAGAATGGGAGCAATTGTAGGTAAGCACACTGGATAAAGGTGAGCAGAGACCATGGATGCCAACCCAGCATTTCATTCATAAAAGGCTTTCAAATTGCAAGGGAAATCTTTTTCCGAAAAGATGCTCGATCTTTTACCCAGTGGCACAACTAGGAGTAGTGCTGCTTCATAGCTTCAGCAAGGAGAGTTCAATCCTTAACCCTGGGTGTTGTCCATGTGGACTTCTCATATTCTCCCTATGGGGTTCCTCAAGGTATGCCAGTTTTCTACCACATCCCAAAGAATGCAGGTTGGATTGTATGTAGCCATTGTAAATTGCTCCTAGTGAAACTGGGAAGGTGGAGAATGAAGATTATAAGGAAAATTAACAGGGGAATGAGATTACTCTCTGCCATGGATGCGAAGGGGCGAATGGATTTCATCTATCTCATAAGGAAGTATGGATAATTCAGGAAGGCATTTTCACTTTTTGGTGCACATAGAAGTGGGGATTCAAATAAATCCGTGTAAGTTTGCATTTCAGAAGTAAGAAATTAGCCTCAAACCACCTCTGAGCAAGATCAATCTCAAATTATTATTAATCCGCATGATCACAAACAAGATAATCATTTACAATGTTAGATATAACTCACATGAGTAAAATTTCTAAATTTCTTTTGGTCACTTTTAACCTTGAGCTAATCTGATTAATCACAGGCCAATTGCCTTAATATCATTAATTAAGAATTAAATTGGAACAAATCTCAATATGCATAAAAATAGTTTGAAATAGTTGCCACCTTAGTTCAGCTATTTTTATTATTCAGACTTTCATTCACCTTCAGGTCATAGGATTAGTTGTTGCATTACTCATGAAGTTGATTGGAATGCACAGCAAATGCTAATCTGTTATACGAGTCTCATTTCTAGTTTGAATGACAGGCAGAAGAATGGCGTTCCCTCCTTCAGATAACATCTTACTGACATAATTAAGACAAGGTCTGGAAGTCAACGACAAAAGTATCTCCAAGAAGAGATGTGACAGAGCTTTGGTCATCATGTACCTTAGACCAATCATTAGAATTCCAAAAGCTCTGTACACCATAAATACAATATATTCACATTGATGCAGGAGTTAGTTATGCCTTTAACTACATGCATTGATTATCCCAGGGAATTTACTACAAATTATGGTTGATCATATTAACTAGATTTAAAAGGAAATCATACACACACTGCTTCGTTATAATTCCTGGACACTTGATAGAGACTCATAACAATTCACTGGAAAAAAAGTGAAATTGGAGAAAAAGTCAGAGAAATGTCAAAATAATAGAGAGGTAGAAGTAGAAGTTTCAATTATCCTAATTTAATCTGGGGTAAAAACAGGCTTAATGGCAAAGAGAAAAATGTATATGTATTTATAAGATTTTAATATGAGTGTATCCCAATGAGGAAGAACAATATTGGATCAAATTTTTAGATTGAAGTTTGGGGTAAGAAGAATGCGTTACAAATGTCAATATATGGGTAATAGTGGTAATAGGTTCAGCTTTAAAGCAGCTGTGCAAAGGAAAAATAATTTAAAAAAATAGTCCAATTGATGATGGAAAGGAGGCTGGGTAGATTTGTTTATCACGAGAGGTACCAGAGTGCAAAATGCAGACTCAAACTGATTCCACAACTTACGGACTCACTTTCAAGTGTTCTACAACTCACCTTCTCAGTTTTATTTATTTGTTTATTTGCATAGTTTGTCTTCATTTGGTGTTCATTAGTCTTCGTTTGTCTGTGGTTTTTCATTGATTCTATTGTATTTCTCTGTTCTACAGTGAATTGCTGTAATAAAATGAATCTCAAGGTAACATATGGTGACATAGACATATGGACTTCGAAAATGTCATGCTATAGAGGCAGTGGATGGTAATATAAATTTAATTCAGGTGGAAATCATGAATATATATCTATAGGACCCAAAATGTGACGTCTCACTAGGGTGCTGCATATATCGGAAAATATCCAGGGCATGCTTAAAGGGAAATGCAATTGCAACCCAGGTTAATTAAACTCAAAGATGCAAAGCTAGAAAGCTCCAGCTGTGGAATGCTGAAAACAAGGTTTACCAAATTTTTAAAAAATGGGAATTCGGAGAATTCATGGACCATGACTTCTGGCTGTTCACCCTCCCACTTAAGAATGCTGAGGTCTCAGTCTGAGATATCCTGGACCCTGGCACCCGGGAGGCAACATACTACCCAGGAATCTTGTTCTTGCCCACAGAATGCCCTGTCCATTCCCCTAAGTAATGAATCTCATATCACCACAGCATGCCTCCTCCCCCCACACCCCCACTTCCCTTCTAAATCACAGAGACAGTGCCAGAGGCGCAGCCACTGTGACTTTCTTCTGTTAGCCCAACCCTCCCAACAGTATCCGAAGTGATATACCTGGTGGAGAGGGTGATGGCCACAGAAGTACTCTGCACTGGCTCCTTAACCCCTTTCCTCTTCCTGACAGCCACCCTGTTTCCAGTGTCCTTCACCTCGTGTGCACCCACCTCTCTTTCTGCCCTATCTATCACCCCCTCAGCCTCCTGAATGATCTGGAGTTCATCCAATTCCATGAATTGTTAGAAGCTGTAGCTGCATGTGCTTGTTGCATTTGTAGTTGTCAGGGACAGTGGAGGTCTCCCTGCCTTCCCACATCCTGCAAGAGGAGCATTCCACTATTCTGCCTGACATCTCTACTGTCCGAGCTGAACAGATATAAAGAAGGGAAGGAAAAGGATCGTAACCTTGAGCTTTTCTTTTTTTGCCTTTGTCTGACTGAAGCCTCTCTTCTCTGAAGTCTCGAAGACCTAGAGGTCGATCACTACTCTGTCCACTCAGATGATGGTCACTATGCTTGCTCCAGCCTTCCCGTAATTTGCTTTTGCTAATCAATCCCAAACACCAATTGGTCACTGGTCAAAGCTCGTTTTAATATGTAGATAATTAAATATTTGAAATCTTGAAGTATTGGAGGCCATAAGGAATTAGAACAGGAAATGGTGCCAGTAAAGATTAATCACAATAATCTTGAATGAGTGACTTAGGTTTGAGGGACCAAGTGGAGTACTGTGCTCCTATTTTCTTGTGATTCTCTGTTCTGGTGACACAACGGAGTAAGTGAGAATAAGCTTCTGGGATGGGATTTTGCACAGCTGCAACTGAAAAATCTGGTCAAGAAATCTAGAAATAAACGATGAGATCTTTTCAAGTAAAGAATGCCGAAATAAAAGAACACAATCAGTTTGTTATATTTCTATATGGTAATATCAGAATTAGGACCGAAACAACAAATCAGATTAGAAAAGATTTATAAGATGAGATAAGATTAGCTTTATTTGTCATATGTATTTTGAAACATCAAAGCATATATCATTTTGCATCAAAGGCCAAAACAGTACAGTGTAACCACACCACTGGTGCCAATATAGCATACCTAGAACATACTAACTCTGACTACACGTCTTTGGAATGTGGGAGGAAACCAGAGCACCTGGAGGAAACCCACGCAGTCATGAGGAGAACGTACAAACTCCTTACAGACAGTGTTGAAAATCGAACCCTGATCAGAGATCGCGGGCACTGTAAAGCATCTGCACTAAGTGCTACACGATTATGCCATTTTTAATATTATGGCAAGTATTAGTTAGAGATTCAAAGAAATATTGTACAGAGAGGGAAGACGAAAACAGAAGTATGTAGGAAGAACTGAGAGGCAGCATGAAAATATATCAGTAGAAAATGTAAAACAGAACCTGCAACGTTTATAAATATACCCAGTGGACAATTTAATAAGAACCTAATAAAGTTGCCATTAACTGTATGTTCTTGCTCTTCCGCTGCTATAGTCCGTTCACTTAAATGTTTAACATGCTGTACATTCAGAGATGCTCTTCCACACACCACTGTTGTAATGAATGGTTATTTGAGTTTCTGTTGCCTTCCTGTCAGCTTGAAACAATCTGGCCATTCTCCTCTGACAGGGCCATTTTTGCCAACAGAACTGTTGCTCACTGCATGAAAATCCCAGGAGATCAGCAGTTTCTGAGGTACTCAAATCACCTCATCTGACAACAACAATCATTCCACGGTCAAAGTCACTTAGATTCTGACATTTCCTCTGAACAACAGCTGGATGTCTTGTCCAAGCCTGCATGCTTTTATGCACTGAGTTGCTGCCAAATGATCGACTGATTCGATATTTCTGTTAACAAGCAGGTGTACAGGTGTACCTAATAAAGTAGCCACTGAGTAGATTTCAAGAGCAAGCAAAATGCTGGGATTGATCAAGAATAAAACACAAATCTTCGAGGGAAAGAAGGTATAAGTGAATGAGCACCTTGAATCAAAAAGCAACAAAAAAGATATTAATGTAACAATGGAAGAATTGGGCTATGGATGACAGAGATATTGACTGACATAAAAATATATAGAAAGCTGTTACAGAATGGTATAACAGTACTCAATATTAACAAGGCAAATAAACCAAAAGAATGTATTTAAGGTTGCAATGAAAAGCTAGGATGAAGATAGCAGAATCTCTGACTACATTCTCAAAATTCAAAATTGAAAGCAAATTTATTATCAAACTATGTACATATATATTGTCATACACTACTTGCAGATTCATTTTCTTCTAAGCAATTACAGGTAAAAAATGAAATATAATTGAAGTTCACAAAAACACACAAAGACTGACAAGCAACCAATGTACAAAAAGAAGCCAAACTACGCAAATGAAAAAAACCTGAGATAAAGAGATGGAAAGAGTCCGTGAACGTGCATTTGTAGATTCGCAAAATCAGTTCATATTAATGGTGATTGAAGTTATCCATGTTGGTTCAGGAGCACTGTTCTTGAACCTGGTGGTGTGGAATCTAAGGCATCTATACCTTTGGCTTAATGGTAGTAGCAAGAAAAGGGCGTGGCCTGTGTGGTGGTAGGGGGGGATCTTTGATGATGGATGCTGCTTTCTTCTAGCAGCACTCCATGTAAATTAATTCAACGGTTTCAATCAATTTTTTTCAATCTTCATTGCAGTAGTGTGAATGTAAAAAGAACAAAGTTGTGCTAAGTAGTAGCAAATCACAGGTTAGAAATAAAATGGAATAGATTCCACATTTCTAGACACTTCATCTTCTTCCTTGGTCGTCCATCGAAATCCGATGATGAAGTCCACTCCTTTAAGTGAGATCTTTGATGACTATACAGTCCTATCCTGGACCCACAAGCTCTATTGCAGGTGGGACATGTATATGTGGTAGTGGTGGCAACCGTGGCTGCATTTCTCCTGGCTCTCTTCTGCTGTCTTCTGGTTGTTCTTTCCATCTTCAGAATACAAACCCTGTCCCTACACAGCTGTCGCCAAGTGGTACGGTCAGCAGCAACCTCCTCCAGGTCCTCGGATCTGATCTTGCACTTCCTCAAAGCATTCTTCATCTGATCCTTATAGCGCTTCTTCGGCCCTCCAGTTGAGCGTCAACCATGATGTAGCTGGCCGTATAACACTCTGCGGGGTAGCCGACATGGGGACATCCTTATCACGTGCCCCAGCCACTGCAGCTGACGCTGGGTGATCATGGCCTCAATTCTTTTGCAGTTGGTCCTCAACTACAGGGGATCTCCGAGCAGCAGTGGGCCCCAAAGACGTGGCGTGCAGGCCCACCAGTGTGTGGGCACGCCCTGGTGCCCACCAACCACCATCCAACACTATGCTTTGGGAAAAATGGCAAAGCCAAATCACATGAACGTGGAAGGATTAGAGAAGTATACACTTGTAATTCCGTCTGCTCCAACAAAAATATTTACTACTAATTCTGTCTCCTCAACCAAAATGTTTACCTCTCACCCTACAAAGTGGGTGGTGAAGAGGGGCTGATGAAGTCTTTAATCTGTCTCCATGTTACAAGATTGAAGAAGATGTTTCCTTCATGAAAGTTAGTGAACTATTAACCAATGCACGCTGCTGAAAGATAGCCATTTAGGTGTACAATTTTACAGCTGGATATATCGTTCAAGATCATTTATTGTCATCTGACCATACATGTATACAAACAAAATGAAACAATGTTCTTCTGAATCACAGTGCAGCAGAAAACATATATCACACACAGCACATAAAACAAAATATTACCACAAGTAAGTTAATAAAATATAATTCAAAGTGTATGCAGTGTCCACCATCAGTAAACAATAAACAATAAACAGCTCATTGTCCTAGTTTCAATATTTTGGTGGCACCAGGGCATTCATTCATCTCACAGGCTGAAAGAAGGGGATGTTACCCAGTCTGGCAGACCTAGTCTTGATGCTCCAGTACCTCCCTTCTGATGGTAGCGGGTCAAAGAGATTGTCGTATCGGGGACAATTTACAGGGAGATAGTAAGTTCTACGCAGTGCAAGATTTTCAATAGTCCAGTTAGACAGACAGCATGAATTTGTGTCATTAATTTATCTTAATAATTTCTTGGATCTATGATTTTATTTGTGTCACTGTTATTCGCTCAATAATGTGAGACATTTGATCTGATTTCAAGCTCAGTTGCTCATTGTTCAAGTCAGATTAAGCTAAACTAAAAATCAAAATTGGAAGATGGTTTATATTCTCCACAGACAGCTCTCCAATTTCATTATTCTGTTTCTTTCCCAGCAGAGGTAAACGTCTCACAGTTATGGCTTTGATTTCAAAGTATCTCTCATTAGTTATACTGAGATACACGAACCCTGCTGAAAATAAAGTAAAGCCAATAAAGAGTTTATTAGTAGTCTCTTAATAGAAATATCCCACAGTTATTAAAGTGCTCAAATTATTCAATTACACCTAGTGTGCAAATTATGCACTGAGAACGAAACAAAACTTAAATAGTGTAAGCATTTGGAGAAATATTCCTTTTTGTGATATTCTGAATGCAAATCTGGATGAGCTAGAAATTCCTCTGTGTTGTTTATTTAGAACTACATTACCATTGTTTGTCACCCCTTATATCCTTTGTGGAAGTCTCAAGATGAGTGGGAAATTCAAATGTGAGGTTCACAGAACTGAGTCGTTGAGTTTCTCTGTTTAATACCACGATATTGGCTTCAACATGGCCTTCCCTGTTGATGTCTGGCAAGCTGTTGCATAGTGAGACAGGAAGTGCAGTTCTACCAATGAAGCACTTAAAGAGTCCCTGCAGCTTACAAAGGATATGGCCTATAGGGTTAGTTAGTTACTTAGTTGCTACCTGTTACACCGCTGATGTTTAGGGCAGCTAAAGAGTTTAGAGGAGAGTGTTTTGATGAATGAAAGGATAATAATATAATAATAATAATAATAGTAATAATGGCTCCATCTGTCTAATTAGACAATGGATGTGCCCAGTTTAGGACACAGACCTGTGCAATGAATATGGAGATCCTAGGCTGCCCAGACATCAAGATTCCCCTCTGGACCTCGTGGATGTGGTCCAAAGGAATGTGAACCAGTACATTGGGCATCAGCTATGCTGCAGGAGCTACTGGGAGGTGACACGATATGTCATCCAACTGCCTTAGGGGCTCCATTCCGGATTTGTGCAGGGTTTACTCCTTAGCTTTCTCTTCTCCGGAAGATACCCACAAGGCAGTGGGATCCGTAACCCTGGATAGGGGCCCATACCGGGTCCTGTCAACCGGAGCCAGCTGAGCCCAGGACTCGTGTAAGGCAGGGTCGTCACGTCCTGTAGTAGTGATATATGGAGCCACTACCCACCACCAAGTGAATGAAAGGATGATGCAATGATTAAAGAGTGCCATTCAAGGTGTCAGAGGGACCTGGAGAGCTGAGGATGACCGGTGCCTACTGAAGGGATTGTTTTTTCACAGGGCTGTCATGGAGGCCCTCCTGCTTTACTTTGCATCAACAGTAAGAACTTGACACACATCAAAGGGAAATGCCATGTTGAACCAGAGCCCAGCCCTGCTGGCATAAGATTGCCAGGGAAGTCTGTGCAGGGACACAAGCACAAAGTATGGAATCATGCACTTTGGGGAAGTCTGCAAATCAGACATGCCAATAAATGCTCATGCCCACTCTCCCTGCTGCCATGGGATGAAGGAAAAGCAAAGGGGTGTATCCTCCTTTCCTTGAGCACAGGAATTTGGTGATCTCCTTTTGGTGCAGCAGGGAGCAGCTGGGCAGAGAGCAGCAGCAGCTGGAATGGTCTGGGAAGTCAAGAATGGCTGTGACAGTGAGCTGAACCTTCAGAGACCAAGCAGTGAAGGCACTCATGAGGCAATATCTGAGGTTGCAGGAGGTCACAGGTCTTGACAAGAATAGTTTAATTGTTTTCTCTTTAAGCAGAACTGTGTCAGAAGTGTGTGAGTAAAACATCTGTGAGTAATTAGTCAAAACAGTGAGAATGAAATCTGACTGTGGGTGAACTTTGCACTGAAAAAATATACTAGAAAACTAGGTGCTAGAGAGATGAAAAATATCACACAGGAATGTGGATTTACGTCAGAACTTTTCTAGCCTATATCTAAAAGAAGCATGACTTAATGATAATACTATATAGGTTCTCAAGTCTCTATCTATTAATGTTAAAATTAATTTCAAAACTGGGATGGCAGATGAGGTATATAAAGGGTAAGCGCCTGTACAATGCCAAGTTTGGGAGGTACCAAATTCTGAGGGCATTTTCAGGGAGATACTGAGTTGAATGCTTCCCCTGTCTAGGTAATCTAGAACCAAGGCCACAGTCCCAAAATATACAGGTAACCTATTTGGCACCAGAGGGTGCTAAACATTTGGAATTGACTGGACAGGAAGACTGTGGAGGCCTAGCTGCTGAGTATATTTGGCAGAAAGCATTTTATAGCTAATAAGGGAATTGGCTGGTATGGAGTTGGTGCAGAAATGTGATGCTGTTATAAAGATCAACCATGATCTATGGAATTTCTTTGCCTTAGGTGGCTGTTGGGGGGGGGGGGGCGGGGCGGGCAAGTCTTCATGTATATTTAAGGCAGACATTGATAGATTCTTGATTGGGCAGGCTATGAAGAGATCTGGGGAGAAGGCAGGAGATTGGGGCTGAGAGGGAAATGGAACAGCCATGATGAAATAGCAGAGCAGACTCAATGGGCCAAATGGCCAAATTCTGTTCCTACAATATACCTTATGGTTTTATTGTCGTATGGTCACGGACTTATTGACTGTAGGAGCAGGCAGGAAGAGTCAATGATCCATTCTTGTTTCAATGTTCTACGGTAATTCGTGACTGAGCACTCTGCTGCTGGACTTGTATTCTGCAATATCAGGTGGGAAACTTGTGGACTGTATAAGAAATCCAGTTCACTTGGCAGCCAGAAATTCATCAGGGGTCATTTTTACATATAAATGGACAGAACAATCCATATGTTGAGATAGAACATCCACTTCAAATTGACGGTGCTGCATAATAAAAAAGGCAAGCTAAATGTGAAATGTTGGAAATAGCAGATCATCCGTAAAAGAGATGTTGCTTTAAGCTGAAGAAAAATGTTAGTTTCAGAATCAGAATCAGGTTTATTAACATTGACATATGTCATGACATTTGATATTTTGTGGCAGCAGTACAGTGCAAGACATAAAATATTACTACAAGTTACAATGAATAAATAATGCTAAAGAGGAATCGTGAGGTACTGTTCATGGGTTCAAGGACCATTCAGTAATCTGATGGCGGAGGTGAAGAGGTTGTTCAGCTGCAGAGAGCCTGGAAGGAAAGATCGATTCAGAGAGAGAAACATAAAATTTGTGAAGTGCAAGGTTATACCAAGTTTCTGGACCAATAGTTATCCTCAAAGGAACATCACTAAAGGAAACTCTCTGGTCAATGGGACAATGTTTTTTTTGCTTGCTTACTACTTGTCTACTATATTTCCTAACTTGAAATAATGATTCCATTTCATTGACTGTAAAATGCTTTGAGATTTTATGAAAGACTTTAGGTCTTTATGCCCATTTGTGCTTTCACTGGATTGCAGCAATTTGAGGAAAAAACTGATGACTCTTCCAGGATGGTCAATAAATACTGACCTTGAGTGAAAAAAAATCCTTCTTTCAAACATCAAGAAGTACATAAAAATATTGACAGTCTTCACTTGAAGTGTATTATCTTTACTGTGATGGACACTTCATTTAGTTTTGTAAGTCAGAGTGATACCGATGACAAAGAGATTGAATTCTGAAGCTAACTAGATCCAGCTGGAGGTACAACTTGAAGGCCTGGAATATTATTTTTGCTTAATTGCGCAGTCTTGTTTGGTCACAGCAGTCCCATGTTAGCACAAGCAGCATATTAATCAGCATAAATGAAGTTTAAGTGATCCTTTGCATGATGCAGTTTGAAAAAAAAACTGCCAGATGTAGAAGTGCAGCAACAAACACAAACTACTGGAAGATTTAAGTGGGTCAGGCGGCATCCATGGAGACAACTAGAGAGTCAAAGTTTCCGGCCAAGACCCTTCATCGGGATTCTTTTATTTCTCTCTATAGATGTTACCTGACTTTCTGAATTCCTCCAGCATTTTGTGCTTGTTACTCCAGATTTCCAACATCTGCAGAATCTTTTGTGTTTAATGAAAAATAGGATTGGCATTATGTTTTCAATTTTTTTCCTTTTGTTTTGTCATCTAATGCCCCAGACCTTGTAGGGAAGTGCTTGCAATCCCAGTGGAATTGAATGGGGTCTCCACATGTGTTCACAAATTTATCGACACAATTTGACACTGCATCTTCAGCTTCACATCAGTTCTGGTTTCCCCATAGAGCCCAGCAAGGAAGTAAAGAGTTGTCCCTACCACTAACACGAGCAAGTCTGTTTAGACATAACTCCTCTCTTCACCTGTCTCCCCGTCCATTTTACTTCTCTGGGTTGTTCATTGTTCAGCAATGCTCAGTGTGAGCCTGGAGGGCTACCAAAGGTTGCAGCCATGTACTCATGACCACAGGCTTAGTTATGCCGCACAATAACATACCCATAAGGAAGTTCTACAAATATGATACAGATTCTGATAACCCTGATGAAGCGTCTTGGCCTGAAATAACTGTTTATTCCTCTCCATAGATACTGTCTGACTTGCTGATTTCCTCCGGCATTTTGTGTGTGTTGCTTAAGATTTTCTGCAGAATCTTTTGTGTCCAAGAAAATCTAGGTGAGCACTTGAATGCTCAAGGTGTAGAAGGTCATGGGCCAAGTGTTAGAAAATGGGATTTATACAGATGAGTAATTGATGGCTGGCAATAGATATGATGATGCACAGGACCTGTTTTTGTCCTAGGTCTCATTTAACTTCTGAGCAAATAGATCTACTGCCTATGGCCCTTGTGGCTAAAGGGATCAGGGGATATGAAGAGAAGGCAGGTACAGGGTTCTGAGTTGGATGATCAGCCATGATCGTACTGAATGGCGTGCAGGCTCGAAGGGCCGAATGGCCTACTCCTGCACCTATTTTCTTTGTTTCTACGCTTATTTTGTACACCCTAATAGAGATCCCATCCAACATGTAACACTTTGCCTTTTCTCTTTTTACCCAAATAATCAACAGTCTAATTGCTGTTTGGAACTGTGGACTAGACATTCATCTTTTCTCACTGTTGCAAAATGTATGCACATGGTGCTTACCTTCATATATCCTGTGCATTGATATCAATGGAATCCAATGTGCAAAGGTGAAAACATGTGGGGACGAACTCCTTACAAGGGTATAGTAAAAACAACCAAAACAGTACTGCACAGGGTCAGACCCATCAGCCCACAATTCCAAACAAGATCCCAAATTACACGAAGTCACTTGTACCTGCACATAATTCATATTCCTCCATTCCTTGCATGTTTATGTGTTGATCTAAAAATGTCTTAAATGCCACTATCATATCTGCTTCCGCCAGAATCCCTGGAAGACTGCTCCAAGCACCTATCATTCGATGTAAAAAGAAAACTTCCCCTGCACGTCTCCTTTAAACTTTATCCCTTTCACGCAGTCATAGAGCCATAGAACACTTCAACAAAGAAGCAAGCCCTTCGGCCAATCTACTGAAACACTAATCTGCCTAGTCTCATTGATGTGCACCAGGAACGTGGCTCCATACACCTCCCATCCATATACCTATCCAAATCTCTCTCAAATGTTGAAATTGAATCTGCATTAACAACGTGGGCTTCCAGCTTGTTCCATACACTCACCACACTCTGAGTGAAGAAGATCCCCCTCCTATTCCCCTTAAACATTTCACCTTTCACCCTTAACCCATTGCATCTAGTTCTTGTCTCACTCATCCTCAGTGAAATAAAGCCTGCTTGCAATTACCATAGCTACATCCCTCATAATATTGTACACCTCTATCAAATCTCCCCTTTATAAAAATGCAAACCTCTTCTTTTCTATTCTATCTCCAAAGGCTCCACATCCTTCCTGTTATGGGGCAACCAGAATTGCATAGATTTTCTCCTCATACAACTATGTGCCCTGTTACATCTTTATGGCTTTCCAGTTTTAGGTTGGTAAATAGCAACATTATGGCATTTTTAGTTACAAGAGATGCACCCAGAACATGCTCTCTTCTTCCTGCTGCCATCTGGAAGAGCCACAAGACTCACACCACCAGGTTCAGGGATATAAATTACCTGTCAACCATCAGTCTCTTGAACCAAGTGGATAACTTCATATAACTTTGCTTGCCCCATCATTGAAATGTTCCCTATGGACTCATTTTTCAAGGATTCTTCATCTCACGTTTCAATATTTATTACTTATTTATTATTATTACTTCTTTCATTTTGTATTTGCACAGTTCGTTGTCTTTTGCATACAAGTTGACACCCAAGTTGGTACAGTCTTTCATTGATTCTATTATGGATTTGTTGAGTACGCCCGCAAGAAATAGAATCTCAGGGTTGTATGTGGTGACATATATGTACTTTTATAATAACTTACCTTGAACTTTGAAGAATAGGGATGGTCTCTTAAAACTGGAATTCCTTGTCACAAAGGCTGATGACTTTCTGGAACTCTCTACCCCAGAGTGCGGTGGAGGCAACATGACTAGAGGTATTTTAAAAGGAAGCAGGTGATTTTTAAGGATGAGTTAATTGACTGTCGTGGCATGGGGGGTGCTACTGGTGTCAAAGAAGAGAAGCAGCCTGAGATAGGTAAGCCATGGAGATGCAGTAGGGGCAAGTTTCAAGGGCTGAATGGCCTACATCTGCTCCTATTTTCCAGATTTTTATGTTCTCATTACAACCCAAACTTCTGAAAAATAAATTTTGCAGCTCATTGGGAACTACATGTTCATGACTATCTGGGAATAAATTCAGTGCTTTAAGATTCATTGTTCAATATAGAGCTTCCTAAGGGATTGCATTTTTGTGGGGTTGATCACAGCTTCAAAGCTCTTTGCAGTTAGTAGGTCACATCTGAGGTAAAGTTGTAAATTGAATTGGGAACAAAACAGTCAGCCGTGTGTCTAAACCTATTGCCCAGTTAATTGCAAGCACGGCGTTGAAAACCAACAATGATGTAGAATCATTTTTGATAGTTAACCTGTTGATTTGTATGCATGCTAAAATGTTCTGACTGTGCAACACTTTAGAGGTAAATGGAATATAATTCTATTGGAGATGAAACGAACTGCATAAATCAGCTCTATTTGACAAACTTTATAATTTGCCTCGAAAATCCCATATCTCAGTGACTTTTAAACATGAAATTTTACAGAGGCTAGAAGTCCAGAGCACCACACACAAAATGCTGGAGGAACTCAGCAGGTCAGACAGTATCTATGGAGAGGTATTAACAGTCAATATTTCAGACTGAGACACTTCATCAGGATTGATAATAGTTCTCGGCCTGAAACATCAACATGTCACTCCTTTCCATCGATGCTGCCCGACCTGCTAAGATCTCAGTTACATTTCCTGCTTATGACACTAAGTTTATATAGATTTCTGTGAGATATACCATCCTGAACTGAAGCAGGACATTGAGGACATAATCTAGTTGGGATCAACTAGACCACTGTACTTAAAGGCAAAGGAACAGTTAACAAATAGGAGGCTTTTAGAAAGGTCATAACAGGAGTCCAGTACCAATGTGTTCCTGTTTGGATGATTGATAGAGAAATCAAGTTCAGCGAGCTCTGGCTGGCAAGCGATATCAAGACTCTGGTAAGGAAAAAGGAAGGAAGTGCCTATTGTGTTTAGACAGCAGGGCTGTCATGAATCACCTGACAAATATTATAAGTTTAAAAGCAGGCTTAAAAGGGAAATCAGGTGGGCAAAAAATATGATATGGATTTGGCAGGTAGGGTTAAATATAATCACAAAAGGTTTTTCAGTTACATTTAAATAAAAGCATGACTAAGGAGAGACTGACTAAGTCCTCTCAAAGACCATTCGGGCTGCTGTGTGTGGAGCCACAGAAGATGCTCAAGATCTTTAATGTCGATTTCTTCTCACCAAGAAGAGAATCAAGGATGCCAAAGAACTGAAGTTAATAAGTAGTGAGGTCTTGAATTAGGTGTAAATTATGGGGAATTTCTACTTGCAACCTTGTAGCACAATAGGGTGGGTAAATCCACAAGACCTGACCAGGCTTAGACCACAAAGGAGACCAGGGAAAAAATCGTGGAAGCCCTGGTAGAGATATTTGCTTCATTGTCAGCCACTGGTGAAATTCCAGAGGACTGGAGGGTGGCCAATATTATGTTATTGTTCAAAAGGTGTAGCAAGACTAGGCCAGGGATCAACAGGTCAATGTATCTGCCTTCATTTATAGTGAAGATACTGGAAGGAATTCCGAGGGACAAGATCTAACATCTTGTTATATGAGAGGCATTGATCATGTGGATAGTCAGAGGCTTTTTCCCAGGGCTGAAATGGCTAGCACGAGAGGGCACAGTTTTAAGGTGCTTGGAAGTGGGTACAGAGGAGATGTCAGGGGTAAGTTTTTTTATGCAGAGAGTGGTGAATGCGTGGAATGGGCTGCCGGCAACGGTGGTGGAGGCAGATATGATAGGGTCTTTTAAGAGACTGCTAGACAGGTACATGGAGCTTAGAAAAATAGAGGGCTATGGGTAACCCTAGGTAATTTCTAAGGTAAGGACATGTTCAGCACAGCTTTGTGGACAGAAGGGCCTGTATTGTGCTGTAGGTTTTCTGTGTTTCTATGTTTCTATACCTTTCTTTCATCTAATCTCTTAATTTATTTATTTTAATTTTCAAACAAGAGGAAGGGCACAATAGAAGAAAGACTTATTGTTGTATTTCAGCACATATACAGCTGAGCACATTTCAATGCGGTTGATCCATTTTGATATTTTGAATCTGAAAATCAGCTAGAGGTAATTGCTGCTGCCACTGACCATTGACTCTATTAAAACCACAGAAGTTTATGGTTAACATTTTAGGTCTATCTTTGCAAAGCAGTGCATTTCTGTTTTGCAGTTAGAAAGGCAGGATAAAGAAAATCCAAAAGCATTTATTTACATTTAGACAAATAATAGAATAGAACTATTGGGCTGCTCAAAAATAAATGTGAGGTCAAACCTCAGTCTGACACATACACGAGCAGCACAGCCCCAGTGTAGATTGTCCACTGGGACTTTTTATGCCTAACTGAGAGGGCTTTGATATCACATCCAAAAGATAACACCTCTGACAGGGCAGCCCTTCCTACCAGTCTGTTGACATGTCAATTCAGATTATATACTCCAGTGATATATGTTATCAAAGAACTTTGAAGGAGCAGCTCAACAAGACAGTGCTATCGCATCAGATGTCAGGTTGACATGAATATAGATTCTTCCACCATGCAGAGCTACAGCAAAGCAGCCTGAAGGCCCACCTTTTGTCCTTCACTGTACCAGTAACCACCTGGCTCAGAGCCAGCACCTGGGTCAGAATCAAAAAATCAGATTTAATATCTCTGCCTTATGTGTGTGAAATTTTAAACACAGGAGATTCTGCAGATGCTGCAAATCCAGAGTAACACACACAAGTGCTGGAGGAAGTCAGGCAGCATCTATGGAAAGGAATAAAGAGTTGATATTTTGGGCCAAGACTTTGATGAAGGGTCTCGGCCCAAGATGCTGAATTTTTATCCCTCTCCATAGATGCAGCCTGACCTGCTGAGTTCCTCCAGCATTTTGTGTGTGTTGTGTGAATGTTTTTTTGTCTTGAGGTAGCAGCAGAGTGCACAACAAAGAAGTTATTACAAATAACTAAAACTAATAAATAGTGTGAAAGACAAAGAAACTGTGCACCTACGGAGGGCAGTAGCCTCTGTAGTATCAATAACATCTTCAAGGAGCGGTGCCTCACAAGGGAGGTATCCTTCTTTAAGGATATCCATCATCCAGGGCATGCCCTCGTCTCATTGCCACCATCAGGAAGGAGGTAACAAACAGCTTCTTCCCCTCTGCCATTCGATTTCTGAATGGACATTGAACCCATGAACACGACTTCACTACTTGCTTTATCTCTTTTTTATTTGCACTACTTACTTAATTTAACTATTTTATATCTATATGTGTGTGTGTGTGTGTGTGTGTGTGTGTGTATTTATTCTTTAATTCACTGTTTTTTTCTCTATGATTATGTACTGCAATTGTACTGCTGCCACAAAGTTAACAAACATGGCGGTGATATAAAACCTGATTCTGATTCTGAGAAGTCTGATGGCAGAGGAAAAGAAGCTGTTTCTTAAAACATTGAGTGATGGTCTTCTGGCTCCTTTAACTCCTCCTTAATGGTAGTAATGCAAAGAGGACATGTCAAGGATGTTGAGGGTCTTGAAGATGTCCTTGGAAACGGGAGAGTTGTACCCCTCGTAGGACTGATTGTGTCTACAACGCTCTATAGCCTCTTGAGATACAGTGCATTGGATGCTCCATACCAAGTTGTGATGCAACCAGTCAGAATGCTCTCCACGGTATATCGGTAGAAATTTCCCAGAGTCTTTGGTGACAAACCAAATCTCCTCAGAGTCCTAATGAAGTAGAGCTGCTGGCGTGCCTTCAGCATGAATGCAGTAAAAATCAAATGTATCTGACAAAAACCTTCTGCAATTAACTCAAGCCCAGAATTTTGGTAGGAAGAATACAATTACTACCAGGAAAAACCATTAAACATGCAGCCAAGGTAAACAACAATGCAGAATAAAACAATTAAAAGATCTATGTACTGGTTAGTGAAGAAGTCAAATTGGCTGTTGCGCTGTAAGTACTGGGTCATAATTCAAAATAAAACTACAGGGTAAAGTATTAGAATAATACATGCATTGCTTTAACAGTAGAAAGTAAACCTGCAGCTCAAGGGATTGTTTGCAGTTCTGTAATTTATCATTTGGAAAGCAGCATTGTCATCTGATCTTCCTGAAATGTGTATAAAATAAATTTAGTCAGCAACAGATTTAGCTCATCATGTCGCTGGTTGACTTACCTAGAGAATAAAATAGCTGGATTTGGAACTGACTAACCGCTATCAAACTAAATGTGCAACACAATATACACCTAATTTGTCCTCTCATTTCTCAAATCAGAAAACTCCTGTTTCATAGTACATAGAACATAGGACAGTACAGCACATTACAGGCCCTTCAGCCCACAATGTTGTGCCGACCCTTAAACCCTGCCTCCCATATAATCCCCCACCTTAAGTTCCTCCATATACCTGTCTAGTAGTCTTTTAAACTTCACTAGTGTATCTGCCTCCACCACTGACTCAGGCAGTGCATTCCACGCACCAACCACTCTCTGAGTAAAAAACATTCCTCTAATATCTCCCTTGAACTTCCTACCCCTTACCTTAAAGCCATGTCCTCTTGTATTGAGCAGCAGTGCCCCGGTGAAGAGGCGCTGGCTATCCACTCTGTCTATTCTTCTTAATATCCTGTACACCTCTATCATGTCTCCTCTCATCCTCCTTCTCTCCAAAGAGTAAAGCCCTAGCTCTCTTAATTTCTGATCATAATCCATACTCTCTAAACCAGGCAGCATCCTAGTAAATCTCCTCTGCACCTTTTCCAATGCTTCCACATCCTTCCTATAGTGAGGTGACCAGAACTGGACACAGTACCCCAAGTGTGGCCTAACCAGAGCTGTAAAAAGCTGCATCATTAAATCACGACTCTTAAACTCTATCCCACGACTTATGAAGGCTAACACCCCATAAGCTCCCTTAACTACTCTATCTACCTGTGAGGCAACTTTTAGGGATCTGTGGACATGTACCCCCAGATCCCTCTGCTCCTCCACACTACCAAGTATCCTGCCACTTACTTTGTTCTCTGCCTTGGAGTTTGTCCTTCCAAAGTGTACCACCTCACACTTCTTCCAGGTTGAACTCCATCTGCCACTTCTCAGCCCACTTCTGCATCCTATCATCGTCTCTCTGAAATCTTCGACAATCCTCTAACTATCTACAACACCCCCAACCTTTGTGTCATCTGCAAACTTGCCAACCCACCCTTCTACCCCCACATCCAGGTCGTTAATAAAAATCACAAAAAGTAGAGGTCCCAGAACAGATCCTTGTGGGACACCACTAGTCACAAGCCTCCAATCTGAATATACTCCCTCCACCACTACCCTCTGCCTTCTGTAGGCAAGCCAATTCAGAATCCACTTGGCCAAACTTCCCTGGATCCCATGCCTTCTGACTTTCTGAATAAGCCCTCCATGTGGAACCTTGTCAAATGCCTTACTAAAATCCGTGTAGATCACATCCACTGCACTACTCTCATCTATATGCCTGGTCACCTCCTCAAAGAACTCTATCAGGCTTGTTAGACACAATCTGCCCTTTACAAAGCCATGCTGACTGTCCTTGATCAGACCATGGTTCTCTAAATGCCCATAGATCCTATCTCTAAGAATCTTTTCCAACAGCTTTCCCACCACAGACATAAGGCTCGCTGGTCTATAATTACCCGGACTATCCCTACTACCTTTTTTGAACAAGGGGACAATATTCGCCTCCCTCCAATCCTCCGGTACCCTTCCCATGGACAACAAGGACATAAAGATTCTAGCCAGAGGCTCAGCAATCTCTTCCCTCACCTCGTGGAGCAGCCTGGGGAATATTCTGTCAGGCCCCGGGGGCTTATCCATCTTAATGTATTTTAACAACTCCAACACCTCCTGTCCCTTAATATCAACATGCTCCAGAACATCAACCTCACTCATATTGTCCTCACTCTCATCAAGCTCCCTGCACCAACTCCTCAGCCACGCATTCAACTGCCATCTCCTCCAATTCTTACCATCACTGTCACATAGCACTGGCAGCAATCCTGAGAACGCCACCCTTGAGGTCCTATTCTTCAGCCTTCTGCCTAGTTCCCGAAACTCACACTTCAGGACCTCATCCCTCTTCCTGCCTATGTCGTTGGTCCCAACATGTATCACGACTTATGGTTGCTTTCCCTCTCGTACCAGGATGTCGTGCACCTGGTCAGAGACATCCCGGAACCTGGCACCCGGGGAGGCAACAAACCATGTGGGTGTCCTTGTCACGTCCACAAAATCTCCTGTCTGCTCCCCTGACTATAGAGTCTCCAATGACGACAGCTTTCCTCTTCTCCATCCCACCCTTCTGCACCACAGAGTCAGACTCAGTGCCAGAGGCCCTGCCACCATAACGCACACCTGGTCGGTCGTCCCCGCCAACAGTATCCAGGACAGTAAACTTATTATTCAGGGGAATGGCTACAGGGGTGATCTGCACTACCTGTCTGCTCACCTTCGCTTTCCCCCTTCTGACTGTCACCCAACGACCTGCTTCCGGCAGCCTAGGTGTGACTACCACCCTGTAGCTCTCATCTAAGACTGCCTCTTTCTCCCTTATGAGTCGAAGGTCATCCAGCTGCTGCTCCAGATTCCTTACACAGTCTTCCACATTGCCCAGCCGCATGCACTTCTGGCAGATGTGACTCTGCGGGAGAGGGGAGTTCCCCCAAGTCTGCCACATCTCACATGAGAGGCACATCACCATCTCAGGAGGCATTGTAAAGACTAACTGGGAGAAAGCTCGTCCTCCGCCTCTTCTCATCGAAGCCTCTCGAGTCAAAGCCTCAAAGCTCCACTCCTTCACGGGCCCACTCACTCATTGGCCACTTTCCACAGGCCGCAGGTTTCCACAGGCTTCTTTTAGGAATTGACCCTTTTTATTACTAAGATGGTAACAACATGACAGCAACACTGAAAATGATTGGGTAATTTCCTTGTCAATCAAACTTAGTGACCCAACTGTTGTAAAGGATTGTTTTATGTACATCAACATGGACCATACTTAACTTCAAGCAACGCACACAAAATTCTGGAGGAACTCAGCAGGCCAGGTAGTATCTACGGAAAAAAAGTACAGTCGACGCTTTAGGCCAAGTCCCTTCCAAAGTGCAGGGTCTTAGCCCAAAACGTCTACTGTACGTTTTTCCATAGATTCTTCCTGGCCTGCTGAGTTCCTCCAGTATTTTGAGTGTGTTGCTTGAATTTCCAGCATCTACAGATCCTCTCTCGTTTGTGATTTAATTACTACACTGCAAAGTCTCTTCCAGGGATGCCTACCCTGAAGAAGTTTAAATCTTCCCTTTGGAAGGGTCTCAGTCTCAAATGTCAACTGTACTTTTTTCCATAGATGCTGCCTGGCCTGCTGAGTTTCTCTAGCATTTTGTCATTGTGTATGTTTTGCTTGGATTTCCAGCATCTATAGATTCTCTCTTGTTTGTGATTTTTTCAATACTTAACTTTGGTTTTCTGAGAGATTTGCTATGCTTTTATTGGAGATGTTTCTGCAGTTTGAAACATGTCAACTCCTGCTTGAAAAGTGACTTGAATCCACTCCAATTCAACTACCACCACTACAGGTCCAGATGCTATTTCATTAGCTCTTCACTCAACCCTGAAACATCTCGACAGCAAAGATGCATACATCAAGATGCTCTTTATTGACTACAGTTCGGCATTCAATACTATTATATCCCCACAACTAATCAATAAGCTTCAAGACCTTGGCCTCACGACCTGCTTGTGCAATTGGATCCTTGATTTACTCCCTTGCAGGCCCTAGTCAGTTTGGATTGACAACAACATCCCCTCCACAATCTCCATCAGCACTGGTGCACCATAAGGCTATGTGGTTAGCCGTCTGCTCTTCACTCTACACTTATGACCGTGTGGCTAAGCACCACGCCAATGCCATATTGAGGTTTGCTGATGACACCACTGTCAGAGGTCTAGACAAAGGTGGTGACAAACCGTCATATAGGAGGGAGATTGAAAATTTGGCTGAGCGGTGCCTTAACAACAAGATCTTTCTCAATATCAGCAAGGCCGAAGAGTGGATTACTGACTTCAGGAGAAGGAAATCAGAGTTCTGTGAGCCAGTCCTTGTCAGGGGATCAGAGGTGGAGAGGGTCAGCAACTTTAAATTCCACAGTGTAATCATTTCAGAGGATCTGCCCTGGGCCCAGCACGTAAGTGCAGCTATAGTGAAAACATGGCAGCGTCACAGTTTCCTTCGGAATTTCAGAGATCTGGCAAGTCATCTGAAACTTTGATAAACTTCTATAGATATGTGTGGAGAGTAGATTGACTGGCTGAATCACAGCCTGGTATGGAAGCATCGATGCCCTTGAATGGAAAGTCCTGCAAAAAGTAATGCATTCGGGCCAGTCCATCACGATAAAGCACTCTGCACCACTCAGCACACCTACAAGAAGTGTTGACACAGGAAAGCAGTATTCATTATCTTTGACCCCCATCACCCAGGATATATTCTCCTCTCACTGCTACCATCAGGAAGAAGATATAGGAGCCTCAGGATGCACACCATCAGCCTTTGGATGGAACATTTTACAAAGAGTAGTGGATATGGCCCAGTCCACCATGGGTGAAGCTCTGCCAACCCTTGAGCATAGCTGCACACAACGCTATTAGAAGAAAGCAGCATCCAACATCTAGGCCTCCCTGCTGCCATCAGGAAGGAAGGTACAAGAGCCTCAGGACCCACATTATCAGGTTCTGAAACAGTTATTATTCCTCAACCATCAGGCTTCTGCACTAAAAGGATAACTTCACTCAACTTCACTTGTCCCATCACTGAACTGTCCCCACAAACAATGGACTCACTTTCAAGGACTTTTCATCTCACCTTCTTGAGATTTGTTGTTTGCTTTATTATTATTATTATTATTATTTCAGTTGTTTTCTTTCTTTTCGTGTTAGCACAGTTTGCTGTCTTTTGCACACTGGATGTCCGCCCTATTGGTGCAGTCTTTCATTAACTCTGTTATGGTTATTAGATTTATTATACCTGCAAGAAAATTAATCTCAAAGTTGTATATGGTGACATATATGCACTTTTTTTTCAAGATTCAGAAAACTTTATTGTCATTCTAACCGTACATCAGCTCTGCAGGGCAGAATGAGACAGCGTTTCTCAGGAGCAGTGCAATCATAACATAACAAACGCAACACTAAATAATAAACATAACAATAAATAGTAAAACACAACAGCCACATGTCAGTTAAAATCAAGTTATAAATGTCCAGTGCAAGTTAAAAGTGTCCAAAGCAGAGTCCGGTAGAGCAGCAATTTAGCAGTCTGACTGCCTGTGGGAGGAAGCTGTTTAGTAGCCTTGTGGTTTTAGTTTTGATGCTCCTGTAACGTTTGCCTGATGGCAGAAGAACAAACAGTTTCATGGAGAGGGTGTGAGGGGTCTTTAATGGTGTACCATGTCTTCCGGAGGCATCGACTCTGAAGGAGGTCTTGGACAGAAGGTAGGGAGACCCCAATAATCTTCTCTGCTCCCCTAACCACCCTCTGCAAGGCTTTTTTGTCGACAGCACTGCAGCTGGAGTGCCAGGTTGTGATGCAAAAGGTCAGCACACTCTCAACCACGCCTCTGTAGAACGTAGTTAAGATGTTAGTGGGGAGTGATGCTTGTTTAAGCTTCCTCAGAAAGTGCAATCTCTGCTGGGCCCATTTCGCAATCCCAGTGATGTTCCTGGACCAGGTGAGATTGTCCGAGATCTGCACCCCAAGGAACTTGATGTTTTCCACTCTCTCCACTGTGGAGCTACTGATGCTGAGGGGTGTGTGCTCATGCTGAGACCTTCTGAAATCGACGATCATCTCCTTGGTTTTGGTGACATTAAGCATCAAGTTGTTATCCCTGCACCAGCTCTCTAGGTGTTTGACCTCCTCCCTGTACATAGTTTCATCATTTTTGCTGATGAGCCCCACCACTGTGGTATCATCTGCAAATTTAATGATCAGGTTCTCCTTGATCTGGCTGCACAGTCATGTGTTAGCAGTGTGAACAGCAATGGGCTAAGCACACAGCCTTGTGGGGATCCAGTGCTCAGTGTGATGGAGTCAGAGACGTTTCTGCCAATACGGACTTTGATAATAAATTTACTTGGAACTTTTAACTTTGAATTTCTGTTTGCTCCCCTTCCAGTAGAACTCCGTTTAGTAAGTAGATTGACATTACAAGCCAATAGCCTCATTGGCTCAATGAAATGGACAATGGACAATGTATGTCTATGTTTAAAGCCCCTGGGTTGGCATGAGAAAAAGTCTGAGATTGATATCTGTGAATCTGTGAGTCCCTTTGAAGCAGGGGAGCTCGGGTTGGAGGCCTCTGTGGGTGTATGAGTGGGTGGGTAGATGAGAAGGAGGAAAGCGGCTTGTTTTGTTGCTGTTTATTTTCTTGCTCGTGTTCTGCTGAACACTGTGAGCATGTTTTGTAGGCAATGGAATGTGTGGCGACGCCTGTGGGTTTCCCCCGGTACATCCTTAGGTTACGTTGGCTGTTAACGCAAATTGCACATTTCACTGCATGTGTCAATAGGTTTCAATATTGACGTATTTAGGATGTCAATAAGTGAATCTGAATGATAAATTTAAAAAAAAACACGCACCATTTAAGGTGATTATCCACTCTTTCCTCTGCCAGTTCCTCACTCAAACACCTTTAGTCTTCCACCGGATCCTTGGAGTTTTATGTGTCCTTTATCCAAATGAGAGCTATGTCGTTACTTACATTGATCTCACTCATTCAGCAATGACTCCATGTTGCAGAATCTGGAATAAATTAATTAGCTGGTTCTTCTGGAGCTGGGCATTACTTGGTTTGTCTTCTCTGTCTCTTTGAAGTCAAAATTAACTTGCATCACAGCATTGTAGTGATGTGAACAGAGAGCAGAGTGACCTGAGTAGGAGTAAACAAATATGACCAATATTGAATTAAGGTTAATGACTTGAGAAAGTAAATGACATGATGAATGAACTGCAGTTGGTAAACTTGTTAGATTAGTTGGAGAAAGAAAGATAAAGAAAGTGTAATAAAGATTGAGTTGAGTGAAAATTAAAAAAAGGAAAGAAAAATAGGATTTAAAAAAAACCTTTACAATTTTGAAATCTCTGTATGCAAGTTGCATCCTTAAAGATTAAGCATTAATAAATTTAAATACACAGCTCTGAAGAAGGGTCTTGCCTGAAATGTCGACTGTTTATTCCTCTCCATAGATGCTGCCTGATCTGCTGAGTTCCTCCAGCATTTTGTGTTTTTTGCTGTGGATTTCCAGCATCTGCATAATCCCTTATGCTTATGACCACAGTTTAAAGTTTTCAATTCCTGAGCCGGTAAAGATATAGAGTATTGTTATAAACAATAGCCTGTTAAGGAACAAACTTAACTTTCATTGTTAGACGTAAAGTGTATTTAGTATCTTAGACTTGTAAATTTATAAAAGCAATTGAAAAACGAAAGTTGAGAGATATTGTATAAAATCAGAGGTTTATAAGTTTTCTGTATACTGTATTACTCTGAATCTACTCCACCCCAGGATGGAGATAGATCTCTACCAAAGGAGGTGTAAGGTGCTCTTTCCCTCCGCTAGCCTGCAGGTCACCCTTGGGCAAGATGGAGCACCTGCTTAGCCTCTCGATCAGGGTCATGTGAAGTTGTGGGAGCAGGTAGTGGATGGAGCAGTTGGTGCAAATCACATGCCTTGGTTATGTGACCACTGACATCAGGTAGACAATTTCTGGACAGTATTGATAATGGCTAGGCTCACCCATTCTGTGAAAACGTTGCCCAGAAGAAGACAATGGCAAACCACTTACTTAGAAAAAATTGCAAAGAACAATCATGGTCATGTATAAGACTATGATCACCCATGTCATATGACATAGCACATAACAATGATGATGATAAAGACGAATTTACTGGTTGATTAGCAGGAAATGATGAATAATTAGCCCATAATTATTTTTCCAGATGGATCAGCTCATTATCCTTTATTTGAAATATAAAATACTAAACGTGTGTCTGACATGTTTCTTGCACAGCAATAATGGAGCTTCTTGCATCAGGAGAACATTTTATAGAAGCATGATTTGTTAAAGCAAAATCATATCTCATAAGGTTGATGGCTTTCTTTTTGATGTTCCAACAGAGAATGTTGAAAAGGGAAATGTGGTTTTATATAGACCTCCAAACAGATTGATGGATTCTACATTAAGGGCTTGTCATCAAGCCCTTGGAATGAGAGGGAGTGTGGCAGTGTGGATAGATAAATGACAAAGCAACACAATACAGAGGGCAGTAGTTAAAAATTCTTTAGAAAACTGAAGACAAGAATAAGCGGAGAGATCCACAGCTCCCCGCACCCTCAGTATCCATGATTAGCATGATTGATATTCTTGATATATATTAATGACTTGGATTTGAAAGCACAATCTACAATTACTGCATTTGCAACTGCCACAAAACTTGAATACTTTGTAGAATGTGTGGAGGACAGCACTAGAATTCAGGAAGGTATACTATAGATGGGATGAGCTGACATGTGAAAAGCTGGAAGATGGAACTTAATCCATAATTTAATAATTCAAGGCCTCTTTAGCTACAGATGAAAAGAAATACCTTCACTGAGAGGGTGGTGAACCTTTGGAATTCTCCATTCTCGATGGGTGCAGAATTCCTGGTTGACAATAACTCTGCTTATTTGCTGTGTCTCTATGACTCTAACTTGTCGTGCTACGGATTGACTGGGAATAGCTAGATTCAACAAGCTGGCAGACTTGGAACCAGTATAGTTTCAATGGGCTGAATAGTCTCCTTCTATGCAACAATCTTTGTGTGATTCTGTGAAGTGTCACTTGCACCTGTGCCTCTACGATGTTCTTCTGCTTTCCAAGGGAACACATGGTGTTTCACGACTGGCCGTTATTCAATATGCCACGGATGCAGCCTAACAGATTAACTTGCGTTCGGATTTCCGGGATCTCATGGCTGTGGAGACAGGCTGACTGAAGATCAGTGTCTCTGCAGGAACCTGGTGTGTTGTGGGAGATAAAAGATCGAAAGCAGCGAGCTGGCTGCTGGCTGTATGCCCAGAGGCCCGAGTCTGAAAAAGTGACACAATGGACTTTTAACATTGTAAATCAGCAAGATGTTTGTTATGTCTCTCCTCTCACTGTGAAACAGAGATACCTCTTACTAGGGAGAGAGAGAGAGAGAGCCTGTGGTATATCGAATACTGGTGAATGAGTAGTCTCTGGAGTACTTCGAGACTGTTTCTTTGCTGATGCCTTGCTGCACGCTTGGTGGTGGGTGCCAATGCTTTTTTTTGTTGGTGGGGGAGAGAGGATTATTGCTTTGTTGCTGCTTACCTGTGGAGGGGGAGCTGGGGGGGGGGGTGTCTTTGGTGTTCTAATACTTAACTGACATTCATTCTTTGGGGGCACTCTTCTGTTTTCGTGGATGGTTGTGAAGAAAAAAGTATTTCAGGATGTATATTGTATACATTTCTCTGACATTAAATGTACCTTTGAAACTTTGAAAATAAAGATTGAGTCCTGATGAAGAGTCTTGGCCCGAAAAGCCAACTATTTACTCTTTTCCATAGATGCTGCCTGGCCTGCTGGGCTCCTCCAGCATTTTGTGTGTGCTCCTTGTATTTCCAGTATCTTCAGATTTTTTTCCTATTTAAAGATTGAATTTTTGACCTTTGACACTTCCTTTGATTTTACACATTAGTGATGTGTCAACTAATACTTGATTTGCAGCTTCCTGCATTCAGTGACAATATTCTTCAAATTTTCAACAGCAGATTCACTTTATATACTATTTAACATGATTAGCATAAAGTACCTCGTTGAGAAACAAGAAAAAAATCAGACTATAATGAAATGCTCTGTAATGGGAATATTAGATGTAAGGTGTTATATTGATAAACTTCTAACATAGTCATGGCAAATTTTATGCTATATAATCACTACTTTTGTAAATCCATCCTTAATTGAACAATTTTGTCCTTCAGCCCCAGGCACAGTAATTTGGCTGTGTCTGAGTAAATCAGCATAGACAGCAATAAAGGGTGACATTCCTGGAGCTATGTCATATGGTTGAAGCTAAGGTGTTTTAGCCAGCTATGGCAATGAAGATGAACACTGGGAGTTTGATTAGTACCACAGCTCCACTTGGGTTAAAGGCAAAACCTGTTAGTACTGCAGATGTGCAAACTGCTTGTGAGGTACAATGTTGCCAGAACAAATTCTTTTCATGGTTTCCCCATAGAAAGCCAGGTACAGAAATGCACAAAATTTATCCGGCAATATTCCCCATAGTATGGTATACTTGCATGACCATCTGTGAGCCGATACCAAATGGCATAGACTTCATGGACCAGAGAGAGTTTCATCAGAGTATTGTACAGGTGGAGAGTAGCCATCACTGTCGGACCAATCACAAATCCCTGGCAGAAGTCATACTGCCTTTATTTTGAAGCATTCCCCTATGCTTGACTTACTTAAAACAGTAGGCAGACTGAGCAGATGGCTGCAAATGACACACCAGTCAATCTTCACTCACATTGAAATAGCCATGAATATATGTGGGTACAAAATATTAATACAAGCAAGGACTGATAAGTTGGGAATGGGGAGGATGGTTCTTCTGCCTGGAAAAGATGGTGCTAGTGAACAATGTGAACAAGGACGACATCCTCCGGACAGGTCATAAAACTATTTCTTTCACTTTTACATCTTACTTTTCTCTCAAAATATGGTTCTGCTACTGTTGGAGCCTGTAAGCATTTAGGTGGTGTGTTTTTGGGTTGATTGAGTGATCTGGTGTGTTGCTGTCTCCAAGGGTGTTCTGTGAAGCTTTGAGCGAAGCATGTGGCCCTGAGGCCAAGAAGCCTGGAGACAGGGAGCCAGCACATGATCGACATCATTTCTCGCCAACCTTGCTCATTAACGCGTCGAGAAAGATTAAAATCATCAAGGGGTGAGTCGGCGTTTAGCGCCATCCACCAGCCTCTCGCGCACTGCTGCCAGAGGAAGGTGTCTGCATGTGATAGTCTCTCTCTCTCTCTCCCTCTTGCTCAATGCTCCCAAAGGAAAGTCGCTCATTCCAATGATCTCTTTCCCTCGATGCTTCTGCAGGATGGTGCCACAGTTCTTAGTCTCGGGCAAAGTTTTAATCAATGCATTTTTTGGATTGGGCTCTGGAGTTCACATCACAATGTGTTTCTAGTTTCTAGTTGTTTCTTTTTTTATTGCTATTTTGGGTGATTTTGAATCGGAACAGCCTGCAGATAATGGACACTGAGTGAACTGAATATGCTGGGCTCTTTTGATTTTGTATTTTATATTCTGTGTGCTTGGGTTTTTTTGGTGCCGTTTGTGTGATTTGTTTTTTTTTGTGGGGAGGGGCATTGTTTGATGTTTTTTTTCTCTTTGAAAAGCTTCCATGGTTTTTTTAGTTTTGTGGTTGTCTGTGGGAAGACGAATCTGAAGTTTGCATACTACATACATCCTTTGATAATAAATGCAATTTGAATCTTTGAATCTTTGAGATCAGAGAAAGGATGCATAGTCCCAAGGATATGGGGTTGAAGAATAAAGAAGGCAATGAGAACCAACGTTTCCTGTAATTTTTATGGACCAACCATTACACTGAGCAGGAAATTTTTATTCAGCCTAAAAACTGCATGGCAATTTATATGTATTTTTAGGTAATATGCACTAAGAATATCTTTCACGATTCATAAACTTTTAAACTTAGTGGGCATTGGCATTAGTGTGCATTGTACGAGAGGGAGAGTGACTGTGAAAAATAATCACTCTCATAATTGAAGGCCATTTCCCTCAATAATAAATATGAAACCTTAGATACTATTGAGAGGGCAACCTGCTGGGGGCAGTCCAGTGACGGGGTCTCTGTCATTGAGTCTCGTGCTGCAGCTCAGAAGAGAGAGAGGTGAAGGGAACTACAGTGCTGAAAGGAGATTCCTTAGTCTGAGGAAAAGAGACGAAGTTCGGTGGGCACGATAGAGACACCCAGGTAGAATGCTGCCTCTCCGGTGCCAAGATCAGTGATGTCAAGGACTGTGTCCATTACATTCTCAAGGACAATGGGAGCAGCCAGAAGTCTTGGTACATATTGGCAACAATAACATAGGTAGACAAGGTGAGGAGGTACTGAAGAGTAATTTTAGAGAGCTCGGTAGAAAGCTGAGAAACAGGACCTCCAGGGTAGTAATCTCTCAAATGCTGCCTGTGCCATGTGCCAGTGAGGGTAAGAATAGGATAATTTGGCAGGTGAATGCGTGGCTGAGGAACTGGTGCAGGGACGAGGGGTTCAGATTTGTGGATCATTGGGATCTCTTCTAGTAAAGTTATGACCTGTACAAAAGGTAGAGGTTACACCTGAACCCGAAGGGGGTCGAATATCCTTGTGGACAAGTCGGCTAGAGTTGTTTGGGTGGGTTTTAACTAATTTGGCAGGGAGATGGGAACTGAAGTGATAGTGCTGAAGATGAGGTAGTTGGTTTACAAACAGAGGCAATGTGTAGTGAGACCCCTAGCAAAGAGAGGCTGATGAGAGATGGATGAATTGCGACATAAAAGGTGGGTGAAATAGAAAAGGGTGAATACAGCACTAAAGGTTTTATATTTAAAATATACAGTATAAGGTCGCTGAACTTGTAGCACAGTTACGGATTGGCATGTCTGATGTTGTAGGCATCACTGAATCATGGCTGAAAAATATTATAGCTGGGAGCTTAATATCTAAGAATACACATTCTATTGAAAGGATAGGCAGGAAGGTAGATGGGGAGGCATGGCTTTGTTGGTCAAAAATGAAATCAAATTATTAAAAAGAGGTGACATAGGGTTGGATGGTGTTAAATCATTGTGGATAGCTAAAGATCTGCAAGGATAAAAAGACCCTGGTGGGAGTTGTATACAGACCCCCAGATCCCAAGAATGTGGTCTACAAATTACAATGGGAGATAGAAAATGCATGCCAGAAGGGCAATGTTACATAAGTCATGGGGATTTCAATACAGTATCCAAGAAGATTAGGAAAATCAGATAGGTGCAGGATTCCAAGAGTTGGAATTCCTAGAATACCTATGAGATGGCTTTTTAGAGCAGCTTGTGGTTGAGCCTACCAGGGTATTTACTATTCTGGGTTGGGTATGTGCCATGAACCAGAATTGATTAGTGGGCTTCAGATAAAGAACCCTTAGGGGCAAGTGATCATAACATGAGTGAATTCGACCTGAAATTTGAGAAGGAGAAGCTAAAGTCAAATGTATTACAATGGGGTAAATGGAACTACAGAGGCATAAGATAGGATTTGGCCAGAATAAATTGGTAAAAAAAAATTGACAGGATGATGGCAGAGCAGTAATGGTTGGAATTTCTGGAACCAATTTGGAAGGCAAAGAATATATACATCCCAAAGAGGAAGATGTATTCTGAAGAAAAGATGACACAATCATGGCTAACAGAGCCAACATAAAAGCCAGAGAGGGTTTAATAATAGAGTTATAATGTTATAATAGAGCAAAAATTAGTGGGATGTTAGAGGATTGGGAAGCATATAAATACCAACAGAAGGCAACTAAAAAAGTCATTAGGAGGGTAAAGAAGGAATACAGAAGTAAGCCAGCCAATAATATTAAAGAAGATACCAAAAGTTTCTTCAGAAACATAAAGTGTAAAAGAGAGGTGAGAGTGGATATTAGACTGCTGGAAAACAATGCTGGAGAGATAGTAAGGGGACAATGAAATTTACAGACAGACAAACTGAATAAATATTTTGCATCAGTCTTCACTGTGAAAGATGCTAGCAGGATGGTGGAAGTTCCAGATGTCAGGGGCCATGAAGTGTGTGAAGTTACCATTACGAGAGAGAAAGTTCTGAAGGTAGATAAGACACCTGGAACACATGGTGTGCACTCCAGGGTTCTGAAAGAGGTGGCTGAAGAGATTGTGGAGGCATTAGTAATGACCTTTCGAGAGTCACTAGATCCTAGAATGGTTTGAGATGACTGGGAAATTGCAAATATCACTCCACTCTTCAAGGAGGGAGAGTGACAGAAGAAAAGAAGCTATAGACCAGTTAGTCTGACCTCAGTTGTTGGGAAGATAGCGGAGTTTATTATTAAAGATGACATCTCAGGGTACTTGGAGGCGCAAGATAAAATAGGCCATGGTTTCCTCAAGGGAGAATCTTGTCTGACAGATCTCTTGGAATTCTTTGAAGAAATAGTGAGCAGGATGGATAAAGGAGAATTGGTTAATGTTATGCATTTAGATTTTCAGAAGGCCTTTGACAAGGTGCCACACATGAGGCTGCTTATCAAGCAGTGAGCCCATGGTATTACAGGAAAGATTTCAGCATTGATAAAGCAATGGCCAAGTGACAGGAGACAGGAGACAAAGTGTTGGAATAAAGGGAGCCTTTTCTGGTTGGTTGCTGGTGACGTGGTGTTCCACAGAGGTCTGCGACGGGACTGATTATTTTTACGTTATATGTCAATGATTTGGATGATGGAATTAATAGCTTTGCTGCAAAGTTTGCAAAGGATATGACAGTATGTTGAGGGTAGGTAGTTTTGAGGAAGAAGAAAGGCTACGGAAGGAATTAGACAGATAAGGAGAGTGGGCAAAGAAGTGGCAGAAGCATAAGGCCATGCAGTTCGGTAGAAGAAATGAAAGCGTTGACTATTTTCTAAATGGAAAGAAAATACAAAAAAAAAATTGAAGCACAAAGGGACTTAGGAGTCCTTGTGCAGGATTCCCCAAAAGTTAATTTTCAGGTTGAGTCTGTGTTGCGGAAGACAATTGTAATGTAATATTAAAGCAAGGATATAATTTTGACACTTTATACAGCATTGGTGAGGCCACACTTGGAGTATTATGAGCAGTTTTGGGCCCCTTATCTTAGAAAGACTGCACTGAAACTGGAGAACGTTCAAAGGAGGTTCACGAAAATGATTACAGGATTGATTGACTTGTCATTTGAAGAATGTTTGATGACTCTGGACCTGTATTCACTGGAATTCAGAATTCCCCTAAGTGATGACCAAATTGAATCCTATCAAATTGTGAATGGCCTTGACAGGGTGAATGTAGAGATGATGTTACCTATGGTGGGAGGGTCTAATACCAGAGGACATAGCCTCTGAATAAAGGGCCGTCCTTTTAAAACACAGATGAGGAAGAATTTCTTTAGCCATAGAGTGGTGAGTTGTGGAATTCTTTGCCACATGCAGCTGTAGAGGCCAGGTCTTTATACATATCTAAGGCAGAGGTTGATAGATTCTTGATTAGGCAGGGCATATTAGGATTAGGATTAGATCACAAGATCACAAGACAAAGGAGCAGAAGTAGGCCATTCGGTCCATCAAGTCTGCTCCACAGCTCCCCCATGAGCTAAACTATTCACCCATCTAGTTCCAATTTCTGGCTTTTTCCCCATATCCCTTGATACCATGACTATTTAGATACCTGTCAATCTCCTCTTTAAACACCCTCAGTGATCGGGCCTCCACAGCTGTATGTGGCAACAAATTTCACAAATCCACGACCCTCTGGCTAAAAAAATTTCTCTTCATCTCTGTTTTAACTGGGTACCCTCTAATTCTAAGACTATGGCTTCTTGTCCTGGACTCACCCACCAAAGGAAACAACCTTTCCACATCTACTCTGTCCAACCCTTTCAACATTCGAAATGTTTCTATGAGATCCCCTCACTTTCTTCTATACTCTAATGAATACAGTCCAAGAGCCGATAAACGCTCCTCATATGTTAGCCCTGCATTCCAGGAATCATCCTCGTAAATCTTCTCTGAACTCTCTCCAACATCAGTACATCGTTTCTAAGATAGGGGGCCCAAAACTGCACACAGTATTCCAAAATAGGTCTCACTAATGCCCCATAGAGCCTCATCAACACCTCCTTACTCTTATACACTATTCCTCTTGAAATGAATGCCAACATAGCATTTGCTTTCCTTACTGTCGATCCAACTTGGTGGTTAACCTTTAGGGTATCCTGCACGAGGACCCCCAAGTCCCTTTGCACTTCCGATTTTTGAATTTTCTCCCCATCTAAATAATAATCTGCCCGATTATTTCTTCTTCCAAAATATACAACCGTACATTTGTCATCGTTGTATCTCATCTGCCATTTCTTTGCCCACTCTCCTAAACTGACTAAGTCTCTCTGCAACCTTTCCGTTTCTTCAACAGTTCCTCCTCCTCCACCTGTCTGGTGTCATCCGCAAACTTAGCCACAAAACCATTTAATCCATAATCCAAATCATCAATATACATCATAAAAAGAAGCTGCCCCAACACAGACCCCTGCGGAACACCACTAGTAACCGGCAACCAATCAGAATTGGATCCCTTTATTCCCACCCTTTGCTTTCTGCCTATCAGCCAATGCTCCACCCATTTCAATATCTTTCCTATAATTCCATGGGCTCTCATCTTATTAAGCAACCTCATGTGTGGAACCTTATCGAAGGCTTTTTGAAAATCCAAATACACAACATCCACAGCCTCTCCCTTGTCAATCTTATTCGAGATTACCTCAAAAAATTCCAATAGGTTGGTGAGGCAGGATCTTCTCTTCATGAAACCATGCTGGCTTCGGCCTATCTTGTCATACACTTCGAGGTATTTCATAACCTCGTCCTTGAGGATTGACTCCAATATCTTTCCAACTACCGATGTCAGACTAATAGGTCTGTAATTTTCTTTTTGCTGCCTCCTTCCTTTCTTAAATAGCGGAACTACATTTGCGGATTAGAGGGTGTGGGAGGCAGGTGATTGGAGCTAACAGAGAAGATAGATCAGCCATGCCAAAATGGAAAAGCAGACTCAATGATGGACCAAAGGACCTGATTGTGCTCCAATATTTTCTAGTATTATGGTCTTATAATCTTAATACTGATAGAACAGTCTCAAAGGACCATATGTTTTTATTCGCTTTTTTACGTTCTGCTTTGCATGGCCAGCAGTAATTGCCCATTTCTAACTGTTCTTGAGAAGGTGGAGTGAGTTGTGTTCTTTAACCACGGTGGTGCCGTTTTGTATGCAGATCCACTATTTAGGCCCAATAATGTTGAAGGCCCCTCAATAAATCAGGGTACGATGTGACTTGGAGGGATCCTGCAAATTATGATATTCCTCTGGGTCTGCTACTTTCTCCTTCTTGATTGTAGAGTTTGAAGTTTGATAGGTCCTGTCAGAGTAATTGCAGTATATTTAGAAGGGAATGCAAACTGAAGCCATTGTGTTCTAGTATAGGGTGGCATAAATTTTTAGTGCAAATGAACAAAGTGTCATTCTAGAAGATTGTTATTTTCTGGATGGTGTCAAAATGTTTAAGAGTTATTGGGATTGCACCTATCCAAAGAAGTGGAGAGCAACCTTTCGAAGACCTGACTTGTAAATAGTAGAAAGTGTCTTGGGGCCTCAGATGAGTTACCTGCCACAAGATATTCAGATATTGACTTATTCTTGTATTGCTTGTGTGGCTGGTTCAAATGAATTTCTGGTGAATGGTAACACTCAGATGTTAATTAGGAGATTTTGATGATAATAATTTTGTTGAAGTTGTTATTTTGTTGGTGGTTGGACTCTTTCATTTGAAATGGTTATCACCATTTATGAGCTCCTGTCTGAATGTTGCATAGAGTTTGAGATGGACTGCTTCATATTATGTGAACGGAAATGAACATTGTATAACCATTTTTGAATATTCTCATTATGCTCTATGTTTGCTCTTATATCTTCTTTATGACATGACTATCTTTAACATTGTGGCATATGAAAAACACTAACTATAAGCAATGGCCTTATGATGCCTGTCAACCACAACATACGTATATTGATCAACCTCTCAATCAACAGCCCATTCCATGTTGCATAGTTCTATTTCCTAGACAACTATTATCATCAAACTGGCAACCAGGAGGCACAGAAACAAAGATAAAGCTATGGAAAGCCCAAATGTCAATTGTGAGACACATAAAGCCAAGATGTATTATATACTATTCTTTAAATGGCAACCCATTCAGCCAAGTGTCTCATCGACCTGCAATCCAAAAGGACCTGTCTAATGCTCCATATTGGTTTCCACTTTGCCTTTTTCCCCCATGAATATCAAAGGCTGGCAAGTGTTAGATATTAAACTTTTTCAAAGCAAAGTGAGTTGGCTAGTGTGACCTGAGAAATGTGAAAAATTCAGGTAGGTTCTGGCAAATGTTCAGTGCCACCCACAATGCTTCAGTGAATAACATGGTTGCCAATACCAATACTCCAGAGATCTGAGCACCAGATCTCAGCTAATACTCAAATGCTGCATTGTCAGCGATGACACTTCTGAGATGAGATGCTCCAAAAAAACTATTGCTCCCTAAATTGGGCTATTTTGAAGAAGACCAAGAACTTGCCCAAATCTTATTAATACCATTTGATGGTGACAATACGAAGCAAGAGGGGAGTTTTGAAAGAGTTGTAACTTTCTCTTTTATTTTGTCCACGACAAGTGACACGTAAGGAAAAAAATTGACGAAGTATAATCAATACATGCAAAGTAGTGGAAGAGCTCAATAGAGGGGAATAAACAGTTGATATTTTGGGACAAGACCCTTCATCCTGAAAAATCGATTGTTTATAGACAATAGACAACAGACAATAGGTGCAGGAGTAGGCCATTCGGCCCTTCAAGCCAGCACCGCCATTCACTGTGATCATGGCTGATCATCTTCAATCAGTATCCAGTTCCTGCCTTATCCCCATAACCTTTGATTCTGCTATCTTTAAGAGCTCTATCCATCTCTTTCTTGAAAGCATCCAGAGACTTGGCCTCCACTGCCTTCTGGGGCAGAGCATTCCACATATCCACCACTCTCTGGGTGAAAAAGTTTTTCCTCAACTTTGTTCTAAATGGCCTACCCCTTATTCTTAAACTGTGGCCTCTGGTTCTGGACTCACTCATCAGCGGGAACATGCTTTCTGCCTCCAGCGTGTCCAATCCCTTAATAATCTTATATGTTTCAATCAGATCCCCTCTCATCCTTCTAAATTCCAGTGTATACAAGCCCAGTTGCTCCAATCTCTCAACATATGACAGTCCTGCCATCCCGGGAATTAACCTTGTTAACCTACGCTGCACTCCTTCAATAGCAAGAATGTCCCTCCTCAAATTTGGAGACCAAAACTGCACACAATACTCCAGGTGTGGTCTCACCAGGGTCCTGTACAGCTCCAGAAGGAACTCTTTGCTCCTGTACTCAGTTTTTTCTTGTTATGAAGGCCAGCATGCCATTAGCTTTCTTCACTGCCTGCTGTACCTGCATGCTTACTTTCAGTGACTGATGTACAAGAACACCTAGACCTCGTTGTACTCCCCCTTTTCCTAACTTGACTCCATTTAGATAATAATCTGCCTTTCTGTTCTTACCAACAAAGTGGAATCCTCAAATTTATCCACATTAAACTGCATCTGCCATGCATCTGCCCACTCACCCAGCCTGTCCAAGGTGCCCTGCATTCTCATAATACCCTCCTCACATTTCACACTGCCACCCAGCTTTGTGTCATCGGCAAATTTGCTAATGTTACTTTTAATCCCTTCATCTAAATCATTCATGTATATTGTAAACAGCTGTGGTCCCAGCACAGAACCCTGCGGTACCCCACTGGTCACAGCCTGCCATTCGGAAAGGGACCCGTTAATCACTACTCTTTGTTTCCTGTCAGCCAGCCAATTTTCAATCCATACCAGTACCCTACCCCCAATACCATGTGCCCTAATTTTGCCTGCTAATCTCCTATGTGGGACTTTATCAAAGGCTTTCTGAAAGTTCAGATACACTACATACATTGGCTCTCCCTTGTCCATTTTCATAGTTACATTCTCAAAAAATTCCGGAAGATTAGTCAAGCACGATTTCCCCTTCGTAAATCCATGCTGACTCAGACCTATCCTGTTACTGCTATCCAAATGTGTCGTAATTTCATCTTTTATAATTGACTCCAGCATCTTTCCCACCACTGACGTCAGGCTAACCGGTCTATAATTCCCTGTTTTCTCTCTCCCTCCTTTCTTGAAAAGTGGGACAGCATTAGCCACCCTCCAATCCACAGGAACTGATCCTGAATCTATAGAACATTGGAAAATGATGACCAATGCATCCACAATTTCTAAAGCCACGTCCTTAAGTGCCCTGGGATGTAGACCATCAGGTCCCAGGGCCTTATCAGCCTTCAGACCCAACAGTCTATCCAACACCATTTCCTGCCTAATATAAATTTCCTTCAGTTCATCCATTACCCTAGGTCCTTTGGCCACTATTATATCTGGGAGATTGTTTGTGTCTTCCCTAGTGAAGACTATCCAAAGTACCTGTTCAACTCGTCTGCCACTTCCTTGCTCCCCATAATAAATTCACCCATTTCTGTCTTCAAGGACCCTTTATATACTTAGTATATTTTTATATTTTTAGGGTCTTAGGGTGTATTTTTATATATTTTTATACTGTCCTTTACTTTCCTTGTCAGCCACGGCCTCCCCTTTACTTCTCTCCATCGATACTGTTTGATTTGCTGAGTTCCTCCAGCAGCTTGTGTGCATTGCTCAATATTTCCAGAATCAACAGAATCTATTCTCATTAAAGTACAAACAACTTATTCACTTACAGGCGATGATTATGCATGGCATTAATGTTCTTTTCTAATCCTGGTGCTTCTCCTCGGTAGTCATCAAGATTTTGTGAATCTGATTATTCAGCTTGCCATCACGGAACAGACGTACCTGATGCAAAGCAGAATCACAGCTTTTCATAGCAGGTCTCATGAGATAACAATCCCAAGTGGTTAGCTGTTGAGCAAAGATGGAAATTAACTCTTTGTCCATCAGATTTGTGCATCTTCATTAATCCTCTTACAACTTTCCTGTCATTGTTGCTCAAGGTCCAGGGAAGCCTCAAACATGATAAATCCACAAGACCATAAGATATAGGAGCAAAATTAGGACATTTGACCCATTGAGTCTGCTCTGCCATTTCATCATGGCTGATCCAATTTTCCTCTCAGACCCAATCGATTGCCTTCTCCCCATATCCCTTCATGCCCTGACTAACCAGGAATCTATCAATCTCTGTCTTAAATATACATAAAGACATGGCCTCCACAGCTGCCTACGGCAAAGAGTTCCACAGATTCCCCACTCTCCGGCTAAAGAAATTCCTCCTCATCTCGGTTCTAAAAGTACGCCCCTTTATTCTGAGGCTGTCCTCTGGTCTTAGACTCTCAAATCATAGGAAACATCCTCTCCACATCTACTCTATCAAGGTTTTTCACCACTTCATAGGTTTCAATGAGGTCACCCCTCATTCTTTTGAATTACAGTGAAGACAGGCCCAGAGCCTTCAAACACTCTTCACATGATAAGCCATTCAATTCCGGAAATATTTTTGTGACCCTCCTTTGAACTCTCTCCAGTTTCAGAACAGCTCTTCCAAAATGAGGGGCCCAGCACTGCTCACAATACTCCAGGTGAGGCTTTTATAAAGTTTCAACATTGCATTCTTGCTTTTATATTGTAGTCCTCTTGAAATGAATGCTAACATTGCATTTGCCTTCCTCATCTCAGACACAATCTGAAAATTAACCTTTAGGGTATTCTGCACAAGGACTAGTAAGTCCCTTTGCATCTCAGCTTTTTGTATTTTCTCTCCATTTAAAAAATGGTCAGCTCTTTCATTTCTTCTACCAACGTGCATGACCATACACTTCCCGACACTGTATTCCATCTGCCATTCTTTGCCTATTCTCCTGATCTAAGTCCTTCTGTAACCTCTCTACTTCCTCATAACTACCTGCCCCTCCACATATTGTCATATTGTCTGCAAACTTTGCAACAAAGCCATCAATACCATCATCCAAATCATTGACATATATCGTAAAAAGAATCGGTCCTATCGCAGACCCTTGTGAAACACCATTTGTCACTAGCAGTCAACCAAAAAAGTCTCCCTTAATTCCCACACTTTGGCTCCTGTCACTCAGCCATCGCTTCATCCACGCTAGCATCCTTCCTGTAATACTATGGGCTCTTTTCCTGTTAAACAGCCTCATGTGTGGCAGTTTGTCAAAGGTCTTCTGAAAATCCAAGTACGCAAAATCAACTGGTTCTTCTTTGCCTATCCTGAAAGAGATTTATCAGGCAAGATTTTCCCTTGAGGAATCCATGCTGACTCTGGCCTAATTTATCATGTGCCTCCAAGTACCTTGAGATCTCATCCTTGATAATCAACTCCAACATCTTCCCAACAGTTGAGGTTAGGTTAATTGGCCTAAAATTTCCTTTCTTCTGGCTCTCTTCCTTCTTGAGGAGTGGAGTGACATTTGCAATAATGCCAGACTTCCGGAACCATTCTAGAATTAAGTGATTCTTAAGAGATCATTACTAACAATCTCTTCGGACACCTCTTTCAGAAACCTGGAGTGCACACCATCAGGTCCAGGTGTCTTATCAACCTTCAGACCCCTCTGTTTCATAAGAACCTTCTCTTTTGTAATGGTAACTTCACAAACTTCATGATTCCTGACACCTGGAACTTCCACCATACTGCTGGTGTCTTCAATAGTGAAGATTGATGCAGAATATTTATTCAGTTTGCCTCCCATTTCCTTGCCCCCATTACTACCTCTCCAGCCTCATTTTCCAGCAGTCTGATATCCATTCTCACCTCTCTTTTATACTTTATGTATCTGAAGAAACTTTTGATATCCCCTTTAATATTATTGGCTAGCTTCCTTTTCTACTCCATCTTTACCTTTTAATGACTTTTTTGGTTGCCTTCTGTTGGTTTTTGCAAGCTTCTCGATCCTCTAATTTCACACACATTTTTGCTCCACTACATGCCCTCTCTCTGACTTTTATATTGGCTTTGTCTTCTCTTTTTAGCCACGGTTATGTCATCTTACCTTTAGCATACTTCTTCCTCTTTGTATGTATATACCTTGAGCCTTCCGAATTGCTTCCAGAAATTCCAGTCATGGCTTCTCTGCCATTATCCCTGCCAGGGTTCTTTTCCAGTCAATTCTCGCCAACTCCTTTCTCATGCCTCTGTAATTCCCTTTACTCCATAGTAATACTGATACATCCAACTTTAGCCTCTCCTTCTCAAATTTCAGGGTGAATTCAATCATATTATAATCACTTCTCCTGAAGGTTCTTTTACCTAAAGCTTTCTAATCAATTTTGGTTCATTGCACAACACCCAATCTAGAATAGCTTATTTTTCAGTGAGCTCAATCACAAGCTGCTCTAAAAAGCCATCTTGTAGGCAGTCTAGAAATTCCCCATCCTGTAATCCAGCACCAACCTGACTTTTCCAATCTACCTTCGTATTGAAGTCCCCCATGAGTATTGTAACATTGCCCTTTTGGCATGCAGTTTCTATCTCCCATTGTAATTTGTAGATCACATCCTTACTACTGTTTGGAGGACTGTATACAACTCCCTTAAGGTCTTTTTACCCTTGCAGTTCCTTAGCTCTATCCACAATGATTCAACACCTTCTGACATGATGTCACCTCTTTTTAATGATTTGATTTCATTTTTTTTACCAACAGAACAACACCACTCCCTCTGCCTTCTTGCCCGTCCTTCTGATATAATGTGTATCCTTGGAATTAAGCTCCCAGTCATAGCATTCTTTCAGCCAAGATTCAGTGATGCCTACAACATCATACTTGCCTATTTACAACTGTTTTACAAGTTCATCTACCTTATTCTGTATACTATGTGCATTCAAATATTCTTCCTTCAGTCCTGTATTCACCTTTTTCAATTTAGTCCACCTTTTCCATTGAACTCATGCTGTTGACTGGAATTTTACCCTATCAACAGTCCCTCCTCACCACCCATTGCCTCTGTTTGTAAACCAGCTACCTCATCTTCAGAAATATCACCTGCCTTTCCTACTTCTTGCATTGAAATATATGCAGCTCGGGACACTAGTTGCACCAGGCTCAACCTTTAGATTTCTAACTTTGTCTGAGGTCTTACTGACATCTACTTCCCCTACCTCTCCACTAAC